>NW_024881261.1:190000-1594678 GCF_018691265.1 Tyto alba | reverse complement strand
GGGGGCCCTGCCCGGGGCAGGGGGTGGCACTGGAGGGGCTTTAAGGTCCCTTCCAACCCAAACCAGTCTGTGATTCGATGATCTCCCCAAGCAGCGCTTGCGAGAACCCGTCCCTTCCAGCTCAGCGATGCCCTGGCGGGAGGTGGGGGTCCCAAAGCCGGGGGTCTGGCACAGCACATGGCTGCTGGGAACACCTGCGGTGGGGTTCGGCAGGTATGGCAGCCCGGGATGCCAGATTAGGCAAAACCCATCGATTCACTGCGGGTTGGTCTTGAAAAGTGTCTCCTTAACTGCTACGGAGCTAAAAACTCTGTGTGTGTGTGCCTGGGTGAGGCTGGAGGTGCTTTCTGAGGATGCGATACCTGGGATGGTCTGATCGAAATCACAGTTCATGCCTCAAACTTCCAGCAGGGAACTTTGGCAAAGGAGACGGTCTCTATGGAAAAGCCGGAGTCGTGCAGGTGAGGAGGGGGAGAGGAGGGGGATCCCGTGGAAATGGGACATCACCTTTCTGAGGCTGGACTGCCCTGACTTGAGCAACTCTCTGAAGAGTCGGGGAGTCCCATGTAGAGGCTATTTTCACAACATTTGCAGCGAGAGGACGTGTCAGATGGCAGCCGTGCCTGCGGGGAGCTGGTCCCCAACCACCCCCAATCCCACTGACCCATTTCCAGAGAGTTCTGAGGGTACAAACTGCACTGCACCAGGGCCTGGAGGGTTCTAGAAGCACAAAATGCAAGTGACACCTATTTAGCCTAATGAATCCAAGTACCCACCTTGAGGAGGGGCAAGGGATTATAAAAGGACGTGAACCAAAGCCCCTCATGGCCCCCTCCAGAACAGAACCTTTAGGCTGGCTGGGCCAATGCTGGAACCAGGACTGATGAAATGTCTCTCTCTTTTCCCCTTCTTATTTATTTTTTTTTTTCCTCTCTCTTTTGCTATTTTTCATCTCCCACTCTCCATTTTCTACATATATGACTCATTGGTACATATTATAAGATTTAAGGCTGGTTGGTATATGTTACATGTTGTATGGTTTGTTGGTGTATTTATGGTTTCTTGTTATATAATTTAAGTTTTGTCTCAGCCACTGTTTTCATCACATTTGCAGATTTTGGTCGTTATTGGAGTTTTTACCTAGCTGCTATTCGTTGTGCTGCTGTCGAATTTCAAGTAAAAACTTGCTATTTGGAGAAACCTTTTGGGTCATCACCGTCACTCCTTGTACCATCCAGAGAATTAGAAACAACCTCACCCAAGCACATGGGACAATACCCGAAGCTTCCACCTTCCCTGGCTGTAATTGAAATGGTAATGCAAGCAGTCTCCGTACTTGTAGTGCACAGCAAAAGAATAACAAACTGAAGGGCTAGGATTACCGAGGACTCGAGGTAAGAAGTATGACACTGTGAAGAACACGTGAGAGTCTCAGGTTGGGGGGGAAAAAAATAATAATCTGTTGTCATGGTGTGTGGTCAGAAAACGGCAGGAGACATGGGGCTCTGGGCAGCACGTGGTGACCTGCCTCTTGCCTAGCAAGCTCTCAGCTTTGCTCTTCTTTCGGCTTGTGAAGAAAAACTAAGCTTCTAAGGCAAGAAAATATATTTTGCTTTCTATGAAACTGATAACACTTATTACTGGTCCGATGTTGACGTTATTTTATCTCCAGAATGGCCACTTTGTCTATTTTCCTCCTACTCTGTGGGCTTTTTAGCAGGCTCATTTTGCTCTTCCTTTTTTCCACCATTATTTTATGCGTTTCTGTTCGGGGTGGTTATTTCTGACTGCTCTACTCAAATCACCATAAACCTGCATGTGTCATTTTAAAACCATGCTGGATTATTAAGAATGCTTGGCTTTATTCTGGCTTTGTAATGAGTTCTATATGCACATTATTTGTGCTGGTTTTGTTCTTGTTTCCCCACTGTTGTCAAAACTGTGAGGTCTGAAGAGTTTCCGGTACATGCCTAAATCACATTATTTGCTTGTGAAGCTTTGCTTGTATGCCTAGAGTCCAAAAAGACTTCACTTTCAAGGATTTTGATAATTCAAGATCTAATTAGCTGCTCTGCAAATGTATTTGAATGTTCAGAGCTCTCCTATCCGTTATGCAGTGCCATTTTTATCTTTTGCCACAGATCCTATCCCAGTAGGTAGTGTGTCAGGTCTGCCAGGTTATTATGAAATTGCTGACCATCTGTTTTCCATGGGCTGTTGGTCTCTGCCAAGTAGTGCACCGAAGGGAGAGACTGGTTTCTTCATGAAAATGTGCTCCTTCTTTCCTGAGCTGTCTCAAAATTAGTCTCTGTCTTTGCTGCTACAACACTGCTGCCATAATGGCAGGATACACCCAGTATCAAATAATTTCAACTTTAAGAAAAACATGAAAAAATTGTGTATTAGAAACATGGATTCCCTGCAGGCTACAGGAGTGATGCTCTTTACCTCACTATTTGCAGAAGTAGCCTTCTTTCCTCCCAAAAGGCTGTGGTCCCCCTGCCTTGTGCAGCAGAGCAGGGTGGAGGAGGAGGAGGAGGAGGAGGAAGGTCTGGGCCGTGTTAGGAGCAGCCCTGGGACTGCTGCGTGTTGCCAGGGCTTGGGGGGTTTCGGGCTGGAAGCTTGTGCTGGCTGCTCCACACCCCTCCCCAAGGGCACCCCGGGAACGTTTCTGATCTCTATTTTTTTGCACCGTTGCAAGTTCAATATTCGATGCTGGAGCCTGAAGAGCACACTTGCTCTTTGCACCCGCGGTGGAGCTGTGCACGGGGAGCAGGCTGGCTGGGCGCAGGCTCAGCTCTTGCTGAGTTTTCCCACCCTTCCTACTCACGTCCTTGTGCGGTTGAGGTTACAGAAGTAGAAGAATACCCCGAGGGGTTCCTAAATAATCCCGCAGTATCCGAACAGCCCAGAGAGGTTGCTCAAGTTTAGGGTTTACACAGGAATCTAATTACGCTGAAAGCTCGTCTCCCAGAATGGGTCCCCGTCTGCGAGGTGGTTGCCAGCTCGAGCAGAGCATCGTGTAGCTTCCCTGCTTGGGGGGCTCTGTCCCCCCCCACAGCGGGGGCTCTGTCCCCCCCGTATTGGGGGCTCTGTCCCCCCGCCAGCCCAGCCTCTGCTCAGCCTGCTGCCTGCCCAAAACACGGACCCCACGTCCAGCAGCAAAGTCCTCTCTCCACCCGCCTCCTCAGGAGCAACGTGATTGCCCCATCGGGCATAAACTTCACTAGTCATGAGCTGTAGCCATTCCCTCTATTTATATTTATTTATTTATTCAACAAAAAATTCACTATATACACCTTGGTTCAAGGAAAACCCCACACTATGATTCATAGCCCCTAATTACAGCTGGCAGGCCGTGTTGTTGTTGCTACCTGTGCAATTAGATGTTTTTTTCCTGATACATGATGCTGCCACTTTCCTGCAGCCTTGAACAAGTTTCCCTTTCATTGCACCTGGAGATGTTAGTTTATTATCGGTATTTGTCACACACTTCCAGCATATTTAGCAGGAAAAAACAAATGCAAAGCATTTGCATTTTTTTCCTGCTAGCTTTCACAAGCAAACGTATACAATCAACTTACAGTTGTTTTAAATGGATCTTGATTTCATAGCATATTGTGTATTATGGTTTTCTTCACATTGTTACAGACAGGTTCTGGAGGCAGCCTGGAAAAAAAGCCTAGAAAAAAAGACAGCCTGGAGGATGGGTTTGTTCTGTTGGATATATAATGATTTTTGCCATGATTTATGCTATCTTTACAACGACACGAGGAATTCTTTTAACAATTTAAATCCTTATGCTGAAGTAATGTTTCATTTTTTGTGCTGTCAGTAATATAGTACGCCCATCGCAGTGCACCCAGATTTTAAAGTCTGACTAACTAAACTGTATTGTGTAATGTGTTCTTCATGGATTTTTTGGGGAAAATAGCAAAAACGATATCCAAGAAAAAGTTATGCCTTCAGGTTTAGTCCTGAGTATTTTTATAGCGTTTGATAAAAGGAAAGAATATTTTTTGAACACATAAATATCTTGCAACACACACACACACTTATTGCCTAGTATTATATAAGACTCTTGCACCTTTCTACTTGTGAAAATGTTCTTTTAGCAACTATATCATTCTACTCAATATAACTTCTGTATGTGTGAAAACATATTTATGAATTAATTAATTGACCAAAAATTCTGGATTATTTGCTTATCAAGTTGAAATAAGCATTAATGAGTGCACTGAGCCTAGAAAATCTGAGAAGAAATGAAAAATGAGGAGAAATCATGAAACTAGATACCTGTTTTTCCTTCAGGATGTTTTAATTTGTCTTGAATTCTTGAGTGCTGATAAAGGTTGACATAAGAGATGGTGTCCAAGTTAAGAGTAGTTGTTTCAAGAAATCAAACCAGGTCAGGATGTGATAAGAGATTTGGAAAACTTGACCTGCAAGGTACAGTAATACATGGATATACCTCCTATAACCTCATATATTATTTTCTAAAAGTTGATGTGCCTTTGGTCAATATCCTTTGGAGTGACGTTGAGCTTGAGGAAGCACACAGATTTTCAGGTGATGACTGATTCAGTGATTGGCCATGTTGGAGACAATATTTTTATTTTGGAGCTGAACGTGTCTGTGTAAAATAACACAGCAACATAGAGGATGGTGGATGTTTTCACATAGCAAAAGTGGTTAATGTTACAGGATTAATACATCTTATGCTTAAACTCAGCTTTTAAAGTAAATAAGGCCATTGATAAGAAAAATTAAGGTTCCATATTGATTTTTTTCCTCCTGAGTATAACACAGTGCCAGAAGTGAATACTTTTTGAATATTTGGTGCCTATGATCTTAGACTAGAAATACAAATGCCAGATGGAAAGAAGTATTATTCCAAAGTTATAAGAAGCTGAAAATATTTTTCATCTAATTGTCATATTAACCTCAAACTCAGATGTAGCTCCCTCAGTAGACCTATAATAAAATAAATAATTATTTCTTGTCCTGCATAGCATTATATATAGTAGGCAAGTATAATCTATCAGTTGCTGTCACTGCTGTGAAAGTATATATGAGAAAAGCAAATCAAGATTTCCATGCAGTAAGAAATGGTTTTTCAGTGTTGATTATTGTAAAGAAACATACTCTGAAGCTCAAAATTTAATTTTCATTCAAGAAAGCTGCTTTCTTTAGAGGTTAAACAAGCAAGAAATCCTGTAAAATTAATGGGATTAATTAAAATGTACATGTATTTGGGAAGTATCCCTAAGCATATCAGAGATTTACTCTTTCATAGCATACTGAATAAATTTTCATGAATTTCCTGTAAGACCTTTAAGGCATTTTATGACCTTGTTCATGAAAGGAAGCTAGGGATTTATAACTTTGTAAGTTTTTAAAAAATACTTGAATGAACATATTCAAGGAGTTTTAAAAGCATTTCTATTTATTAGATAATTATATTTCTAAATAAATATATTATGAAGAAGAATCTCTTGAATTTCTAATTCAAAACAGGGATTATTTTTATTCTGTAGTTTTTAGTAATCTTTGACTATTTACAGTTAGACAATGTGACTAACTTCCAGGCAAGAGCAGTCACTTCAACTGCCTGTCTGTCTGACTTCAACAAGAAAAAGCCATTCCCTCTGAATGGTACCTTTGTTCTGCTTTTTACCAGCCTGCTTGCCTACAAAACGTATTCGCACTGCCAGCCCCTGTGATCGCTCCGGGGAAGGGGCGAGCTAAGGCCTGGCTGCTGACTGTGTAAACAGAATTCCCTTCTGGACCAAACCACCAAAGACTTGGGTTCGTTGCAGCTCCAGATGTAGAGATATAATTTAAGCTCTGGTGTGTTGGCTGCTCTTCCAAAACCTGAAAAATGGGGTTGTGGATTTCCTGGAACTGATCAGAAATCTTGGACTAATTTTAAAATGTTTTGTTGGTTTCCCTGTTGGTTTCCCTGTTGGTTTCCCTGTTGGTTTCCCTGTTGGTTTCCCTGTTGGTTGTTTCCCTGTTGGTTTCCCTGTTGGTTTCCCTGTTGGTTTCCCTGTTGGTTGTCTTGTTGGTTGTCTTGTTGGTTGTCTTGTTGGTTGTCTTGTTGGTTGTCTTGTTGGTTGCCCTGGTTTGTTTTTTTCAGTGGCTAGCCTCAAAGTTTAGGAGGGGAAGGGTGCCCTCTTAGTTGATGGCTAATAGCAAATATACAAATGGTTAAAGCATTCTGAAATGGAAAAAAGTATCCATCAGAGGCTACTAAATAAGCAATAAACTGTGTTTGTCAGTTGCTGGAGTGTGGGAGAGTATCCAAGAGAAATGTAAGTATGTGTTTTCCCTGTTCTTACACTTTTCTGTTGGCATCCATTGCTGGCCTTGGCCCCAGACTAGAGAAGGCCACGTTTTCATTTGGGAAACAGGTGTTCCATGTGCAGGGGTTTGAAACTCTTTCTCCACTTTCAGGAGAACATCTCAGCTCTTGTACGTGCTCAGCCGCGGTGGACAGCTCTCCTACCCATCGTGCTTCACTTATCCGAAATGCTTGAACGCCAAGAGTAACTTGATCATCTGGTGTTTGGGACACATCTCTTGGGTTGGTGGGAGGACACCTGGTTTTCTCTTCTCATGAGGGGTGAAATAACCCATGGAAACAAGAACGATGAGAGAATGAGAGCAATCCTCCTTCCAAATACTTTGTAAGTTAATGATAAGAGCTCCTCCTTCAGAGAGGCAGAGGAATCGAGGGGTTCAGTCCAGGTCACCTATGCGTCAGCTGAAGAAAGCTTATGGGGTGAAGGAGAAGCAGCATATCCTCACCCTGTGTTTCACTTTAAGGAGAAAAACAACAAAAAACATTTTTGGTAATTTCAAACTATTTACTTTTCCAATTTGGCTACCAAACTGAAAAAGATCAATTATTCCTCCAGCTCTGCTGGAGGTCTTGGGTTGAATTCTTGGTTTGTCTGCCAAGGTTGCAGTGAAAAACATATTTATAAGGCTGCATTAGTAAATCAGTGTTGTGGTTTAGGCCTGGTTGGCAGCCAACCACAATGCAGCACCTCTCTCTCCCTTCCCCTCCGGCAATGAGAAGGGACAGAGAGCCAGGCTTGGGGTTCAAGATAGGACTGGGATGGGGAAAAATCCCCCTTTTATGATCACGAGCAAAAGGCAGACTCGTTAGGGGAAGAAAAAAAAGAACATACATTTATTACAGACACTAACAACACATAACAGAGTAGGACAGTGAGAAGCATTGCCACATCTTGAGAACACCTTCCCCCCACCCCTCCCTTCTTCCCGGGCTCAGCTCTGCTCCCGATATCTTTACCTCCTCCCCCAGTGGCACAGGGGCAGGGAATGGGGGATGCAGTCAGCGCTGCCACTTCCTTCATCTTCAGTGAGGGGAGTGTCCGAAACTTGTTCCTCCTGCTCCATCGTGGTCCCCCTCTCACAGGAGACAGTCCTCCACAAACTTTCTCCGACTTGAATTCCTCCCATGGGCCGCAGCGTTCCCCACACTGCTCCGTCATGGGTCACTAACTTCCTCCGACTGGATTCTCTCCCACGGCTGCAGCCCTTCCCGAGCTGCTCCGGCGTGGGACTCCCCCGCATGCTGCAATCCCCCCAGCACTGAATTACAGCAGCGGGGCTGCCTTTTCCCATGAGACCCCGGCCTTCTTCGGGCACAGAACCTTGATCTGCTGAGCAGGAGCAACAGGCCATAAATCAATGTCTGCTCCACTGTAGATCTCCATGGGTGGCAGGGGGGGGCCGCCCTGCCGTCTCACCACAGGATACAGGGGGGTCTCTGCTCCGGCACACCTCCCCCCTCCTTTCTTCCTCCGTTCCCCCACTGACCTTGGTGTTCATGCAGCTGCAGCAACTCCTCCTCACCAGTCCCACTGCCCGTCACCACGTCCCTTCTTAAATACGTTATCACAGAGGCGCAGCCGATTGGTTCAATTTCCCAAACAGAAGTGGAGCTGACGTGGAGCTGGGGGAGATTCGAGAAGCTTCTCACAGGGGGCCGCCCCGATAGCCCCCTCCCCTGCCACCAAAAAACTCCACCACTCACTCAACCCAGGACAATCAGATGCCACTGTCTTTTATATACTGCACTCCTAGTCTTGGGACATAATTGCACTGTTTTGCTGGTCCTTGCTGTGATAAAATATCCACAGAAAATGAGATGTGAATTCTGGGAACTGGACGCTTGATGAAGGAACCGAGGGAAGATAACATGAATTTTGCAGATTCCAGTTTGTGTTGAAATTATTTGTGAGAGACATCAGCTGATGACATGTAAGGTCAGTCAAGCTAAACCAGCTTTTTTACATGAGATGATTCATAACAACTATCGTAAATAGGTACAAACTCTTCTCACTGACGTGTCTGAGCCCATATTCTCTAGAGGCAGTTTAGTGAGGGCTTTCTTGCACCTTTCTGCCAAGTTACAGATGGAAAATTGGGTGAGATGAAATACCAGTCTGAGATATGATAAATACCAGAAATGCTCTGAATGCTCACAAGACTACACGGGCTCTTGGAAACCCTCTGAAAATTGCAGAAGCTGTTGGAGAGAACGTTTGTCACTCCTGGTTTCTGTTTTTCTGATATTCCTTTGTGTCTGAGTTGTGGAACTTGCAGATTTTGAACACTTAACCAATTGCACATATAATCTTATAGGACCCAGAAGCAGCCCTGAAATCACCTGGTTTGTTCCCATAGATAACCGTGAGTGGAGTCTTCTCTATTTAGAAGAAACAAAAGGTCAATGATGAAATGTTGTATAGAGAAGAAAATGAAGTTCAGGTGTTTATGTCTAGAGCTAGATGTTAAAAGAGCAACAAAAAAATTATCCCCCAAACAAATCAGGAATATGTTAAGATACATTTCCGGGATACATGTTTGATATTGGAATAAAAATCAAACAGGGAAGGCAGAGGTAAGATTGGAGATCTGTCAGTGTACTGAAATCAGAGAGGTTTAGCTTTTCAGTTTTATACTTGAGGATTTCCCATAGGGAGTTGTAGGCTTGGGAGGGACTGTGCCATTTGCTTTTTCCATGATTGTAATTTCTGAAGTATTAAGGTGGCATTCTGCTTTTGCTGACTTTTGAAGCTATCGAGTTAGAAGATCAATGTATGAGATGGAGCTGACCAAAGCCAACATCTGATTTAACTGAACCTCTTCTTCTGAAAATACGGATGGAAGTTTCACAAGAACTTTCCCCGGAGGGGATTTGGTTCACTCTGGTGTGCAGCTATGGGAAGCAGATCTGTTCCAGGAGGGGTTCCGGGAGCTTCTATTTTTGTTTGTGGGAAAGAGAGGGTATTTCTGCTGCCAATGTGTTGTGCTCTACACCAGGGATTTCTACCCACTCTATTAGATTTTTATTTTTTAGCCTAGGAGGGATTGCTGGCAAGCGCACAGTTCATTGGGAAGGTAGAGAATTCATAAGCTCAGCTGATCTTGATTGATTTTTATCTTTTTTTATTTTGGACCATAAACTAAACACTAGATACATTCTTCTGAACTGAGAATATTTTTGTCTTTAAATATATATTTGAAATATACATCTTTGGGATCCATATTGGCTAACCTATTTTTAATTTAAAAAAAAAATATCTTTTTTGGAAACCTCTAATTTCAGAAACTGCTAGGCTTTTATTTAGGAGTCTTAGTACATTTGTTCCTTGACAAATAAAAATTGAATTCCAGTGAGGGGTGAGTTTTTTTGGTTGATTTTTTTTTTTTTTTTTTTTTTTTTTTTTTTACTGAAATGTGTCTTTGCAATATCCAAATGGTGTTCAGTTCTGGGGGAGAAATTCTCTTAACCACACTTGATCTATACTCACAAGTATGGGTCTAGGGAATTCTGCTTGTTAAGGTGCTTGCTTAGTGCTTGTACACATGGATCTTGGTTATCTCTAACCAATTTATTCAATCCCATATTCAACTAAATTCTTAAATAAATTATTTGCTATCTGCTTAAACTTTTGAGCTGTAAACAAGGATGAGCTGAAAATTCTTGTTAAAATTAAGCTTTTTGATTTAGAATGATTCAGCTTGGAGTTAGCAATATTACGCGAATTCTCTGAGGTTACAGGTGTCACTTTATCGGTGCTGCTTACTAAAATGGAAATTATCTGCATGTGCAAGTAATTCATGCAGCCTGACTCCTCCTGTAATGCCTGTTAGATCCCATAAAATTGCTAAAGCTTTCAAAGCCAGGGAAAATAGCATAATAATAGGGGATAACCCCTCTTGGTGCTCCTGGGAAGCCGTAATGAGGGAGATCTTAAACCATTCATTTGTAGCCTTGCTTGTGGGTTTGAATAAATCATTGTGATCCAATATAAAGACTCTGAATTCAGACCTGGCCTGCACATTGCTGGCCTGCTTGGAGCTGGCTCTCAGCCTTGTGAGGGTCCTCTGTGTACAGTTGTGGTTTTGCATTGTGTAGTTGCTTTTGGAACAGGCTCATTTTTCTTAGAAAAGTTGTTAGGAGAAAGCAATAAATGTCAGGTCTCTTTTGATATGTTGTTTACATACTTACGGTGATATAGCCAAATAATTGTGCAGTGACACTTAAGACTGTTTAGCACATGCCTCTTCATTGTTCTATTAAACTGTTCCATTTATTTTTCTATTAACCTGCATTTCATGTTCAATATTTCATACCTTAGCTCCTTGCAGGTTGCGGCAACAGAGAGCAGGACTCTCTAGTCTTCTACTACCACAATCCATCAAAAATGTTGTTATTGATCACTATGAATTGAGATTAGGGACTGTTTACTACATTTCCACCCATCTATTTAAAATAGATTTCACAAAGGAAAGAAGTTATTAGTAGAGCCTCAGAAGTTTGCAGAAGGACCTCAGTGACTAGGTGGTCAATATATTATGACATGAAAAGGTGAAACTCTGGGATAATGCAAATGGGAATATATATTTCTAGCCCTGACTGTGCCAGGTAAACTCCAAAATACTGCCCAGGAGAGAGACCTTGGGGTTGGATAAACAGCTCTGTGAATCACCAACTCCAAGGAGAGAATAGGCTCGGACTCGGGCTGGTGAAGAGTTGATTCAAGGAGAGTGGTAATGCAGATAAATAACGTCATCGATAGCTGTAAGAAGGTGGATTGGGAATGACAACTTGCTCTCTCTCATAGCAAGAATCTTACAGGGATGCTTTGTTTTGTACAATGAAGTCACTCATAAAAAAAAATATTGAATAAAAAACCCAACCCACCACCCCGCAAAAAGAAAACTGGTTCAAGGGCTCAACTAATTGTAGAATTGCTAAAGCATACCTGAAGTGGAAGAGTAAAGAGGTAATTAGCAAAAGTCATGGAAAATAAGCTCATCAGTGGCTACTAAAACACACAGAGATGCTGTTATCATAATCTCCATCAGACTCTGAAGTTGCAAGTTGCTGGGTGTTTCTGAGGGAAGTTTTTATGTGCTTCTGTGTTTTTTTTCTGACTCGCCGGTTTTTGGCCATTCTGAGATAAAATGTTGGGTTAGATAAACCTTAGGCATAGCCTTCTTTTTGGACTGTGAGGAGACAATTTTTCTTGTTTAGAGAAGGCAAATTGGAGAGGAGACAGATAATAATAACAGCTGATGGAGCCTAGACAGAGTCAGAGATACATCGTAAGGCACACATGAATTATAATAGACTACCCAAATCCACCAACCCTAAACATTTAAAAACAAAACACTACCAGGCATGCTGTCTGCTCAGGGGGATTTAGTGGGTAATGTCAGTTAACGTCAATCACTTTTCAGAGATGTTTCTGCTAAAAATGTTCTCGTAGGCTGATGGAATCACAGGCTTGTACTTTGCCTGATTCACTTCTGAGCAGAATAATCAAATCTTTTCCCTAGAAATGGGTCAACTTGTTGTAGCAGAGCTGAAGCCAAATCAAATGAGGCAGATGTTTACATTTTCAGACATAATACCAGCTATGTTTGGAGTGTTATGAATAAGAAACATATATAGAGTAAGAAAACTCAGGGTAATATTTCTACAGTTCTATCAATAGACCCAGACTTGGTTGCATTAAAAAAAATGTCACTTTATTTGCAGCTATTTCTGCATGGTTTCCTAACTGTATGCTTAATCTATACCACCTAATTTATTATAGACTTTGCAGAGGGGCTAAGAAATTGTATTGTGTGACTTTGTCGTAGCTCAGACAGAGATTCCCTCGTTGCCAGTAGCATTAGCTTTAGAGAATAAAATATAGAAAAGAAAAAGAGGAAAAAAAGAAAATGGAAAAAAAAAAAAAAAAAAAAAAAGAGAGAGTCTATCAGCTTTCCCGTGAGAAACAGTCCCTTATTCAAAATAACCTCCTGTCATGTCAGCCCAAGATAAAACAGTAAGGTGTGGGGTAAATTAGAAACTTGTCAAGGAAGGCTTTTGTATGAAGATTACACGATTGGTCTTGCAAGTGACACAGTCTTAGCAATTGATGTATACATGCCATACTGAATCACTATTTTTTTTCTCTTTATACAAAGGATAAATGAAGGTAAGATGAAAGGGGGTGTCTGTGTTACAACAAAAATTCTAGAAGTTGCTTATTTTGGTTAATGCTTATTAATTTATGATCGCGGCTGGCATGGCGCCCTCATCAATAATAAAAGCCGGTGTTAAAAACAGAAAACAAAATTCTCTGTATGCACAACATCTGCTTCCCAGCAGGGGAAGTGCTAGGATCCATGATTTTGCCAGCAAATTTGTCTTCATTTTACAGGTTTCGTTAGTAACGCTGGGCAGGCAGCACTATTTGGAGCACAGCTCCGGGTCGCCCACGGTGGAGCCGCGGTTCTGTGCTCCTCCAAACAGCCTGGAGAAAGGACCGGAGCTGGGAGCTACCTCTTCATCAGTGCAAAAGTATGATGGAGATCTCCCTTGGGTTCAGTGCTCCCGCGGAGGTAAGGCACTTGCGACTTGGTCGCCTTCTGTCATGTTCCTCATCGATCACTTCGTTCCCTGGCTGAGGAACATTTGCTTGCACAGTCCATCCTGACGGAGAAGCCACTGATCATGTTGTTGTACATCTGGAATGACTTTGTTCTCGCAGCAAGAAGTGATTTTACCAACCCCTCTGTCCTGGGTTGAGTGAGTGGTGGGGTTTTTTGGTAGCAGGGGAGGGGGCTATAGGGGCGGCCCCCTGTGAGAAGCTTCTCGAAGCTCCCCCAGCTCCAAATCAGCTCCACCTCTGCACCAAAACTGAGCCAATCAGCTGCACCTCTGTGAGAACGTATTTAAGAAGCGACGTGGTGACGGGCAGTTGGACTTGTGAGGAGGAGTTGCTGCAGCTGCATGAACACCAAGGTCAGTGGAGGAACGGAGGAAGAAAGGAGGGGGGAGGTGTGCCGGAGCAGAGACCCCCCTGTATCCTGTGGTGAGACGGCAGGGCGGGCCCCCCCTGCCACCCATGGAGATCTAAAGTGGAGCATACATTGATTTATGGCCTGTGAGGTGTTTCACATGGATGATCAAGGTGATTGTGCCTGAGGAAGGTCAGGATCTTGTGGCGAAAAGGCAGCCCTCACTGTTGTAGCTCAGTGCTGGGAGGATTGCAGCATGCGGGGGTGTCCCATGCCAGAGCAGCTCGGGAAGGGCTGCAGCCGTGGGAGGGACTCACATCAGATAAACTTTGTGGAGGACTGTCTGCTGTGAGAAGGGGACCACACTGGAGCAGGGGGAAGAAGTTCCAGAAGCTGCCCCCACCGAAGATGGAAGAAGCGGCAGCACTAACTGCACCCCCTCCATTCCCTGCCCCTGCGCCACTGGGGGAGGAGGTAGAGATATCGGGAGCAGAGCTGAGCCCGGGAAGAAGGGAGGGTGGGGGGAAGGTGTTCTCAAGATGTGGCAATGCTTCTCACTGTCCTACTCTTTTATGTGTTGCTGTTAGTGTCTGTAATAAATCTATGTTCTCTTTTTCTTCCCCTAACGAGTCTGCCTTTTGCCCGGGACCATAATGGGTGATCTGCCCATCCCGGTCCGATCTCAAATCCCAAGCCTGGCTCATTTGTCCCTTCTCATCCGTGGGAGGGAAGGGAGGAGTGAGCGGCTGCGTGGTGCTCAGTTGCCCTCTGAGCTCAAACCACGACACTCTCTTTCAGGCTCTGGCAGATGCACAGCTCCCTGCAGCGGTGAACTTCGACTGAGAGAACTGGCAGCTTGTTCCTGCCTTTGGCATATTTAACATTTCCTGCCTGGTTTCTTTGAAAGCTTCCCTCTGATGAAGGACTTCAGGAAAAATTCGCCTGCTCAGCCAGGTAGAGTCCATTATCTGGATCAGCCTTTTCTACATGCCCGGTGGCAGCTGTAGGTTTGTAAAGGGGATTTTTCCCTTTCCAAAACTCAACCAGATCATTCTTATGCAGGTGTTCACTCCTGTTTTTCACTGTTCTTTCTACTAATCCCAGTCAATAGGACACTGAGGGTTATCTATATACCCTTTAAATTAATTGAAGAGTTATCACAAATGAATAATTATTTGAACTTTCTTTTCTGTCCACAGAGAGCAAGTTAGTACTTCATATACATATTCATATGTAGTGTAAGACCTTGTGAAGTAAATAGGAAATGTGTCAGAGTAGTATTTAGGTAATCTTGGCAATCTGGGGAATGGCTTTCTATGGATATCCTGAGCTTTGAGCAGGACCCTTCGAACCAGAAAAGAATTGCAATTTTTTCCTCTCTTCTGGGTTACAGGGGTTTTAACCAAAGAGTTTAAGGAGTTTCCACCAATTTTGTGGCTAGATCTCTATGAAATCCAGTTTATAACCTGCTGCGTCATGAGCCACGGTAGTATCTCAGGAACTGCTTATTTGTCTGTAGGTGGGCTGCTGACATTCGAACTATTCAGTTTGATTTCAGACACGGTTCCAGAAAAAAGGCACTGCTCTCACATATAACTCATCTTTATTCTAGGGGTCACCCCAGCCATTAAACAGTGAAAGCAGAAAGTGCCATCCAGTAGTCCAACTACCTTTAGAAAATAACCACACAAGATCATTTTCTCTTGCTATTTTCTCTTGATCCCTTATTCTATAGAAATCAGTCCTAGGCGTTCAGAACATCTTAAGCATAAAACAATTTTTCTACATTCCTAAACCTTCCCCAAGAGGGACTGCTATGCTGCTTTCCCATCCTCCTGGGATTTTGGGGGTCATTTTTACTGGGAATCAGTGTTGTGCCAGAGGCTGGGCTAGGAACCTTCACTGCAGGGATTTGATTTTCCAAGTGAAAACCTGGGACATGGTTCCAGTGACTGGGAATGGGGGAGGGCGTGCATGAGGGGAAACACGTCTGTGCAGAGAGAGAAATGAGATGAGGAGGAGGTTCTCTTTAGAATTTGGATGGTAAAATGTGCGTTTATGCTTTCCCCTCACTGCTATAATTCCCCATTCAGTTCCACATTCGGCTTCAGTATCTCCCTGAGTTGGGAAAAGAGCAAAAGCTGATATTCTTGCTCACCTAGAGAATGCATTCCCAGGACATGAAACTGGAGTTGAAGAACCTGAGCAGTGGAAGGGTCCTGGGACTGGAGGTTGGTGCTGTGGTGGGCAATGGCCAGCTCAGCCCACTGCTGTCAGAGCGCGTTCTTGCTGCGAGTAGCCTCTGCTCCATCCTGGAGCTGGCCTAATTGCACGAGAATCAAAGGCAAATTTGAAAGCGGAAGGGTGGATATAATGATATTTCCTACAGCTAAATAATATTAAAAAAAAAAAAAAAAAGAGAAAAAAAAAAAAAAAAGCCAAAGAAAAGTGATTTTGCCTAAAGGCACCTCAGAACATTATAATTGGTAAATGACTTTAAACCTAAAGTTGTCCCATCTTCAAAACCCATGAGGATTAGCTTCCTTTAAAAAAGATGAAAAGCTACACACCAGCTGTGTTTCAGCTGTGATTTGTATTCTGAAAAGTTTTCTCCTTGTGTCTTTTTTTTTTTTTTTTTTAGGATTATTAAGGCCTCCTTTGATTCCCCCCCTTTTTTTTTTCCTCTTCTCCCGCTCTCCTGGTTTATGTGAATGGTGAGGATTGTAAGTGGCAGCCACTTATTTTAAACTTATTTCTGATTCAAAACCTTTCAATCATTCTTTTCCTGAATTTTTATGCAATTCCCAACCTGACGTTCAAAATCAATTCCTGAAGTGTTAACCCTGATACTCTGCAGAGGCTCTTAAACGGGATGCAGAGAATAAATTTTGGCCAAGGAGGAATCTTCCTTTCCGTTTGCATATCCAACTGTGCAAGCAAGGGGAGCATCGTCTGGCTGCAAGGAGAGCCATGACTGACCCCGCCGTGCTGCATGGCACGCTCATACATGTGAGTGAAGAGGCTTTTGCATAATAATATTTCAGCATAAAAATATATTAAGAAAAATCATCTCACAACTGTCAGAACTGTGGTCAAGGGGGTTAATTAAAATCTGCACAACCATTTGTAACAGTAATTTTCCCATTCAAGAGAAAGGCTTCCAGTGTTTGCAGTGTCAAATAACCTTGCCGACTCTTAATTTTTTCTGGTAGGGATATATTTAAGATAATTCAATTCCTGAAAGGGAACATCCTAAGTGTTGTCAAATTAAAGAAGGCACAATCACAGGTTTTGTTTTCTCCTCAGTGTGGCAGAGAGAAAAAAAAAACAAAACAAACCAACACAGTAATCTTATTGTTCATCCTTTTTCAAAATGATAGGTATTTGAAGCTGACATAGCTGCTAATACCATTTTGTTGTTTCTCCATCTGCATGCAAAATCCATCTGTTTGCAGAAATTGTATTTACACAGACTGTAATCCCATTGAGTTTCAGATATTAGAGATTGTGGCTATAATGACATAGGAAACCGTTTTTATTAAGAATCAGAAATTGAATTAGATAATTAGATTTATTGATGGGAAATTAAATTTAACAATTGACAATTGCCTTAAGTTAGTGTAGCAAGATTTTCATTACCCTAAATGTAAAGTTTCTGCTTTAGTAGATGCTTTTAAGCTGGTGAGATGCAAGCTGGCGTGCTTGCCTATAAAACGTGATTCTTTGATCACAACAGCAGAGTTCATACCAGCTGGCTAGATTTTTCTTCATGAATGAAACAAATGTAGTTTCTTCCAGTTATTCAATATCATAAAACAAAACTGGAAAACAAAGGTGTTTTGTGTATATGACACTTGTCTCTGAAGCAGGGCTGATGCATCATTACTGTTATGTCAATGATAAGTTTCATATTAATAAGATTTTTTTTTGTTTGTTTCTAGCTATGTGTTCCCCTGACAAATCTTAAGGCATTTGGGCTGAAGTTTTCTGTGTAAGTTGTCTTTTTTGCTCTGACATCTAATTATGTAAGAAAAAAATTCCTGCCTCACATTCCTGTAGAGACAAGGTGATCTGGGGTGGGGTGGGAAGGGTGCTGGGGCCACTGGGTTAGCTGGGAGATGCAGGGTTGGCTTAAGAGGAGGACCACAAGGTGTCAGGATTGAGGGTGCTGAGCCCCTTTTGGAGTGAACAGCCTTATGTTCAGGGCTGGGACTTGCCCCCTGGACATGGGGAGTGGGGATAACCAAGATTTTCTCATGAACAGCTCAGTGGAGGGGAAATGGGGTGCTGTGACAGCTCTTCCTTCATTCCCGGGGGTGTAACCCGTGGTCCTCATCCCTCCTCTGCAGAGAAATAGGCTGGGCAGACCTCGGGACTGTCTGGGAGGTGATAGCTACCGTTGCTGCCTTTACTCGTTAGCTTCGATGAAGAGGCATGTTGAGGACCTAATGGTCCTACTCCTGCTGCCCTATGTTAAAAAAAAAAAAAAAAAAAACAACCAAAAAACCAAAAACCAAAACAAACGGAACAAAACAAAACAAAAGAAACAACCCCAAACCAAAACAAAAACAAAACACACCAAAACAAAAACAAAAAAATCACCCTACCACCAAAAAACAAGAGCACAAATATCAAGCAAAAACTGCCAAAATTACATTAACAACACTTTTGGTGCTTTTCAACTTTTTAAAAAATCAAAAGTTACATAAGAGCTGTGACGTGTGCAGTATACATGTGAGAAACGATGATATAATTACTTGAGACCTTATAAAATGGATGCTGACACCTGACAGAAACTAGAGAAAAAAAAAAAATGCCTCGAGAAGCGTGTGCTCCGAGGTCCCGCGTAGGAGGGACGGTGCCGGCGCTTGCTGGCGAGCTGTAACTGAGCAATGGGACACCTGCAGCTGGCAGCAAGTGAAAAGGAGCAGGAGGAAAAATAGTTTGCTGGGACAGACGTCAGAAGAATGTGGTCAGCTTCCCAGCGAAGGTGCTGCTGCAGGAAAAAAGGGTGATCCCCTCTTGCGGGAAATGTGAAAATAGAGCAGATGGCAGCCTGGGAAAGGTGTGTGGACTGTGCTGGTAGGATGAAAATGAGAAGGGCCTTCTTAAAATCAGTTTACTCTTTTGCAGGCGGCCACTGTGGATGGTGCTGCATGGGCATTAGGTGATTGCAGTTGCTTCAAGTCTCAGCAGAAACGCGGGGCTTCCGCGCCGCTTCCCGAGAAACGTTTCCGACGGCGTCGGTTCTGCAGCGTTGGTCGGCCAAAGCGCGCTTAAAAAAATCATGATAACTGCTTCCTAAAACTCCCCCAGCGGGTGAGGATGTGGGGAAAACGGCTCGTTCTTTTGCTGCCAAGTCGTGGCTGCCAGAGGAGGGTTTCCAGGCTGTCAGAAGCTGCGTTTTATCCTCCAACCCATGGATCTTTTCAGACCCCACGGGGAACTCTTACGGTGCTGCGCTCGAGTGGGGCACCAGCCCCTTGGCCGTGTTTCAGCTCACGGCTGGAGACGATGCCATCGCAAGACTCAAACGCTGGCGTGGGGTGGGGGTTGTCACAGGTGACACAAACCCCACTGTTTTAGCAGGGGAGGTGTGTGCTGTCTGAGGAGATAAATGCTTCCTTGCCATCATTTGTGTAGCTCGACACCATACCACGCGCTCCTCCGGCGTCTCTGCAGCCTGCAGCGCTGGAGCAAACCTGCGTGGGACCCCAGATATATGCACATTTTAAATAACTGGTGCAAAAACTGTGAAAATACACCCTAACAGCTGCAGCCGGTCGTATAAACAGCTCCTGAGGATCCTCTGTCAAGTACAGTGAGGTTGTGCTCGTATTAAATCAGCAGATGAACTTTTATGACCATACCCAGATTGGCTTCACTCGAGAAAGAAGATGTAGTCAATCTGAGGTTTTACTGGCGTTCAGGGGAATTCAGTCACTAAATGCAGTACTTCTGCAGGGTCAGTCCTAGGCAATTGGCTGACTTAATGAACTTAATTATGTGTTCCCTTCCCACACATCTATACTAAATTACATCAGTGAAATGTGCACTAGATCATTCTCTGCATCTGAAGCTTCATTAATTGCACAAGAAAAAATAGTTGTTTTGCTGAAGTGCCCAATGTACAGAAAACAGCGTTCCTAGCCAGAGCACTCTACAGGAGAGGAAATTTTCTTAATTTTGTACAAAAGCTAAGTAAGAAAGCAAATTTGTCTGGTGTGATGGAGCTAAGGTAATACCTGCACATCTGAAGTGTCTCTCTGGATTTCCCTTATCAATATTCCAAGTTTCTGAGTAAATTTTATGGGCCTGAGATGAGTTGTTTGTAACTTTGTGCCTTGTAATTTCGACTTCAAAGGCAATCTTTTCAGACTCCTCATAACATTTAATTCCTCAGCAACTACTTCACTGCACTGGAGTAAGTCACCACCAAGAAACACATCTTTCCTGCTTTTGGGGTGGATTCATGCTGAGCTACTGCTCAAATATCCCATCAGTAATCAACAGGGGGAAAATCCTTTGAGTGTAAAACCTGAAGAGGAAATAGTGAAGATAGACTGAAAAAACATGGAAAGCCAGATTCATGCCAATAAACACTTAGTGGGGCAGCATCACCCAGGAAGAAGGAATTACATGTCCTCTGTCAAAATCTGCCATTTTTCTTTCCCTGTATATTTTTCTGCCTATTAGAATTTTGCTATCTTCTAAAGTAATGGTGAACAATCATGCTTCTGTTAATTCTCATGAATTTCCAATATGGCTTAACCTGTCCTTTTGTTTTTCTTCATCGTGCTTAAAGATACTTCACATCAGGTACGTCTTCCATTCACATGCTAACAGGATTCTTTTCAAACCCGTAATAATCTTCTTGTTATTTCACTGCCAGCCTTCTTAATTTTTACACTTTTTGTTTCTTCAGAAAAAAATGTTCCTGCAAAAATCCAGCTATTCAGATATACTGAACTCATTCATAAACTGTTTCAGTTCTACAATTGTAATTACTTTTCAATTGTGTTGTCTTTATCAAACTCACTTTCTTAGGTGTTATTTCAGATTTGAGTATTTTAATATTTCTGTATCTGTTTTTACAGATCTTTTGGATTGTTCAGTGATCTCTTATTGCATAACTTAATTATATTTTTCTGTCTTCTTTCAAACTCCTGAATTGGTGGGCATACTTGCTTGGCTTTTCTCATATTCTCTTCAAGGCTTTTTGATTGATTCTGGCAAGGATCTATCTTTTATTTTTCTTGATAGTTCCTTTTATTATCTCTATAAAAACTCCCATGTCAGCTCAATTGAACAAACTGTATTTGTACCAGTGAAAATGCAGCCATCCAGTTTATGATAAAAGGCATTTTTTGTAAAGCATAACATTAACTTTCCATTCTGGTGGATTTGGAAAGTTTTCTGTATTTTGCAGTTGATGTTGGTACCATTATTCTATTCAAAGGCACTTGAATTTTAGGAGTTTAATTTCAAACTCAGTGTTTCTTGTAAGAGATGGGGCATCCTCAAGAAGCCGTGGCACTCTTCAGAAGAGATGCTGGCACTCTCTCTCTTGGGCCACCTTCCGTGAAGGGTGGCATTGGTCACTCTGCGTGACTAAGATACCTTTTCTGAGGCAATTAATGCCTTACAGTGCCTTTTTGCACTGGTATGTTGATCTGGGAAGCCTTTTTTAAAAAAAAAAAGATTGATGTCCCCTACACACATGTAGAATATTGATAATTTTTTGGAGAGTTTTCTTTAATTCTAGTGTAACCACCCAGCTGTGCCTGGTTTTTTACTTATCAACTCTCTTTAATTCACTACTTGAGGAAATTTATGATGAGAACAGTGATATAAAATAATCTAATCAAGTGAAGAGTATACCTGGCTTTCACACAGATTGTTTTTAAACAGTAAATCTCAAAGGGTTTTATGGAGCAGTCATTATCACTGTCTCCACTAACCTGATGGGGAGAACAGAGGTGCAGTGATTTATTTAAGTAAATTGCTGAGTACAGGATAATAGCATCCACATCTCCCAGGTTCCAGTCCTCTCCTGCTTACGGTAACGTTGCACTGCTGGCTGGCTGTGTGGGCTTTTCTTTTATGGGTTTCAACTCATTTTCACTCCGGATAATTATCTCAGGGAAACTTAAATAGTAACTGTGATAACATGGTGTTTCGCAGTACACAGTAAAACCAGTATGGATACAGTGTAAGATGGGTTGGGGAAGTGGGCTGTGACCAAGAGTAGGAAGATATAGGATTTCTATTTGAGTTTTCCTGGAGCAGTATGTCCAGCAGAAAGCTGATTAATGGTGGCTGGGGACAGGCAGGAGTATGATACTTTTGCCACTTAAATTTTAATAGCACGTGAGTCAAGGCATCTCCCGAGTCTGAAATTCTTTTCTACCCTATTTCTTTTCTTCTGGGGGAGGAAAACCATCTAAAAGATATCAGAAGTAATCTTATGCTTCAGTTTGCTGACCTGTATATCTGTTTTAGCGGGAAGAGGCAGCAAGTGAAATATTTGGCCTTCAGAGGATTTGTTTCCCTGCAGGTATAAGTACGGATATTAAGACATGCATATGCAGAAGGCATGCAATCCCAAAACACTGCTCAGAATAAAGTAGATCAATGTCCATTAAATGATTAGGTTTAGTAAGTGAGCCTGGTCAGAGAATCTCACCTAAAACGCATTTTGAGACTGTCTAATTGTAATAGGGACAGAATATCACAATATGTGCTGGATATTTTGCGCTGGAAAACCAATTAGCTGATTTTTTCGCAATGGCTTGTAACCTGGCTTGTGACTTGCAAGGAACAAAACCTCATGCATTATTTAAGGTAAAACTTAAGAGAAAAAAATACGTTAGCATCTAAGAGTTCAGTGACTTTTGACTACAGGGCTACTTACAAATATAAACACAGTCTCACAGTTAATAGTGTTTTCTGTCTGTGCATGATTTAACTACCCATTCCATGATACGAGCTGTTGCAATAACCATTGCACATAGGTTTTAATTCCTTGTGAGTTCTTTTTCCAAGCAGAGAAGGCTTGAACTGCAAAAAATGCCACTTGGTGCATATCCAGGGTTGGGAACAGAGATTAGGTTCAGCTACAGCCATCTGAAACCCCAGTGAACTGCAATGTCTGCAGGCTTGGTGTGAAAAAAGTCCACTTATGGAAGATTATTGTTTGTTTTGGTAAATGTTCTTTTATGAGTGTCCAGATCTGCTGCCAAAAGTCAGGGAAATACTGTAGAGTAGTGGGAGAAATGTGCCGTGGTAACTTTTCATTTTCCTTAGAAATGGATTCAGTACAAAATACGCAAGAGACGCAAAGAACTGTGAAAGGTGTCTGAAGTGGGGCTGGTTTAACGGACGGGACAATGACTGTGGAAGCTGTTTGCAATCTGAACGTTTTCTCTAACAGTTCAGTTAGCAGGTACCTCCCGAGACCGGCACCTTTTGTGTCCATCCAGGAGTTCTGATGGCTCTCAGACCGGCAGATGATGCGGAGCTGTCGCGGCTTCCCTGCCCTTGGCCTTGGGGTGGCTGTGGTGTGACTGGCAGTGCTGGGGAAGAGCACCCCCTCTGAGAAAAGCCCCACCGCACACCGGCTGTGCTGTTTTTGGGGTGCTGGCTCTGCTGGCTGCGGTGAGTGAAGCTTCATTACTGCATTTAACTGGGAACCCCCAACGATGCTGTTAGTCCAACTGCAAATCTCACCTGGACCTTGTGGGGAGGAGAGCTTCCCTGCTGGCCTCTTGTCAGTGAGTTCTAAAATTGTGTCTGGACCCTGGTAGGGGAAACAGAGAGGAAAGCATCTGGTTTTCTTTTCTTTTTGTATTTTTTTTTATTTTTTTCTTCTTTTTTTTTTTTTTTTTTTATTCTATTTCTGCTACTGTTCCAAGAAATGTTCCCCAAAAATTGCTGTATTTTTCTTATGGAGGGATAAGTGTTAAAAGCCTACTCAGCCTCAGTGCAATCTAAATAAGTAACGATGGATATCTTGTGATGAACCCCACTGTATAATAGAGACCTTCTGAAAGGCTGTCTTTGTCCCTAAAAATGTGCTATTTCACATCTTAGACAGGAAAAAAAAAAAAAAAAAGAGGTTCTCAGTCTCTTTTGGAGGGTCTAATTTAGATATTTTTGAGTCCATCTCCCTATTTTGCCAGAGGCTTTTAGGTAATTGAGGCTCTTTATATTCCAAGTAACACTGAAATGGTACCTAGATCGTACCTAGAGTACCTGGAGTGGTGCTTCTGGATGTTCCTGGTACCTGCATGTCACCAGTCAGGGACTACCCTTCACCTGTGTTTTTCAAGGTCCCTTCATATAGCGTTTTATTGGTAATTTATTGTCTTTGGACTTGCCATTAATATTTGTCAATTGAAGCGATGAACTTCCCGTGTCTTTGTGAGTCATGCTCAGACTATAATTGTATCCATTTCAGCACGTACTGGTTAATGTGGCCTAGTGTACTGTTTGCTTTCAGAAAGTGTAAATGCTTAGAGATGAAATGTGTGCATGAAGAGAGTATCTTGCTTATTTGACTAAGTGCTGGTAAAATCTCAAGCAAAACTACACATTCGAAGAAAAATACTGTTTTCTGGTTTTACAGCTTCACTGTTTAGTTGTTTTGCTAATGTTCAATAATGATTATGTTTTGGTTTTCCATATAATGTACTTTTCAGCATGCATTAGGGAGGAAAAATCAGTTGGGTATTGTCAGATAGGTTTCCTTCTCCAGGGTTGTATTTGCGCAATGCTTTTAATCTTACAATGGGCAAAATTTATGTGTAATGAAAAACGTATTCTGAGGAATACTTTGGTATCTGTCATGGATTATCCCTGTCTGGCAGCTCAGCCCCACGCAGCCGCTCGCTCCTCCCCAGCGGGATGGGGGAGAGAATCGGCAGGTAAAGGTGAGGAAACTCATGGGTTAAGATGAAAAGGGTTTAACGGGTAAAGCAAAAGCCCCACGCCCGCCAAGCAAACCAAGGAATTGACTCCCCACGTCCCATCGCAGGGGGGTTCAGCCATCCCGGGACAGCCGGGCTCCCTCGCGCCTAACGGTGACTTGGGGAGTCAAACGCCGTCGTTCCGAACGTCCCCCCTTCCTCCTCCTCCCCCAGCTCTGTCTGCTGGGCAGCACGGCGCGCGGTCTGGGATGTCCCCGGGGTCCCTTGGGGTCGGCTGTGCCCCCCCCCAGCTCCTTGGGCCCCCCCCAGACACTCACCGGTGGGGTGAGGAGCAGAAGAGGCCTTGGCTTTGGGTAAGTGCCGACCAACCGTAACTGAAACATCCCAGTGGGATCAGCACTGTCCTCAGCACCAACCCAACCCATGGCCCCCCACCAGCTACCGCCAGGAAAATTAACTCTACCCCAGTCAAAACCAGCATAGTATCAAAAAAGCGCTGTATGCATTCTGTTAGGTCCCATCCCATTCATCCTACATGAAGTAACTGACCTTTTTATAGAGAACTTTGATTTTTTTTTTTTTAAATATGTTCTTACTCAGTTATAAATTATAGTCTTCATGTGGGAATCACTTGGTGAAACTTATAACCTGTGTGATGCATGAGTTCGAGTAGACCATAATGGTCTCTTCTGGCTCCAAAATCTATGAATCTTTGAAAATCTCATCTAATTTAATAAGTGAAAAAGTACCGTGAGGTTTTCACTTGGGTTCAGTGCTGCCATGGGGATAAGGAAGAAGAAAACAAATACGTTGGGTCGGTCCAGCGTAAGGAATTGTGTTTCCAGCAGTGGTTGAAGGCAGTTACTTTGAGGAGACTTGTTATCTTATTTTTGACTTGTGCTCAAAATATTTCTACTTATTTCCTTCTGGCTGGGCAGACCATACAGCTGGGGAGACCCTACCTGTTGGGGTGATTGGGGGATGTGCCCAAACCATCCTTGGGTTTGCCATCATTAGCACCCTAAGAGAGGACTGTACAAACAGGAAGGTTCCTTGTCCATCTGGTCAGGCTCCCCCAAACCTGCTGGTCTGGAGTGAGATATTTCTAACTGTCTTTCCCTCACTTGAAATCAACCTTTTGCATGAAGAGAGGAACCCCAGAGTAAGCCGTGCATCTTTGCCTTCTTTGCTTATTTTTATTTCTCTGGTGAAACGGTATTGTTAAATACTACGAAGAAAACTATTTAGTGCTGAAGGAAATTTGATTCACAGAGTTGACCTATGAAGCAAAGATCAAGTGATCTGCTAATGATGCTCTTTAATGTGACCTTCATGACATAGACATTTTTGTCCTTTGCCAAAACCTTCCTTAAACTGAAAAAGAGTGCTATTTCCATTTTTATGCACCCAGATCAATCCAGCTCAAAATATCTAAACAAGAATTATAGTGTATAACTCCCATGTATTTTCTAAAAGACTGAATTCCTGTATTATAGTTCCCTAGCAGGTCTGCTAATGGAAATAATTTTTCCAAATTTATCTCTGTGTGGCCTTTTGGTGTTTTCTTCACCACCGCATGACTGATAATAGATATATTTAAAGAGAAGGTGCTTTGGTTACAATTTATCCAAGGAAATCAGCAAGACAGCCAACACATTTGTAAAAAATTCTTTGATTATTTTATAGAAGTTAAATGTCCTCCCTACCCCATCTTACTCCATCCCCTTCCTTATTTAACACAAAGCATGTTTTACCTGAAAAAGCAGCAACTGTCACTTTTCAGGATGCAACAGTAAGGTCAAATGTGCCTATAAAACATAAGTGGTGTTGGCAGCATATCACATTTGCCTGATGTAATTATTCTCCCTCCTGGGCCCCTATGTCCACTGGATTAATCAGTGACATCTCATGCTGAACAGCCAGGGATGATTTTGACAGAGGGAGGCAAACTGGAACATGAAATGACAGAAGAAAAATAGAATTAAATCTTATGCCTTGCTCCTGCAGGTTCATATCCCTTACTCATTTCCAAAGAGCAAACAATAATCATCCCAGCTTCATTTCCTTCGCGTCTCGCTCTAGCCTGAAACAGCATTTCGTGTGAACATATGGTTATAACTGGAACAAAACCTCCGAGAAAATTTAAGCAGGGGGTAAAAAAAGGGAACTTGAGCATTTTGAGATATTTCCCTTGATGTCTTAAGGAAAGGAGAGAGATCTGGTGACACGCTGCGGGTGTCAGGCTGGCAGCACCGTAGGCAGAGGAAGGGGGGGAGCAAGGTACGGGCCGTGGCAGTTGGGTACCTTGCGGTTTGGACCCACTTTTGAAGCAAATCTTCTCATTTTCTCCGAAGCAAATCTCCCGATTCTCTCCCCTGGCACTGCTGCGGCTCGCAGCGCCAAGGGCCCAGCCTGCAGCCCCGCGCAGCTCGGGGGGAGAAGGAAGCTTTGCCCCTCTGTTCCAGCAAATGGCTATTCAGCTCACCTGATCCAAAATCACAAGATTTAAATTCTTTGATTCATCCAAATTTTCCTTTTTGGGGTTAAAAGTATGATATTTCCCTTTTTTTTTTTTTTTTTTTTTTCAACTATGCCAGTTACTCTGATCCTATGCATCTGCGAATTTTGGCACAAATCCAGTTAAAATCATTTAGCTGGAGCCTGACCTTTACAGGACTACAGTTTTTGGAGTCATGACTGGCTAACACACATAATCTCCAGTAGAAATAAAGTTAGATGTAGCCAAGCTAATTTTTTAACCAAAGGCTTTAAAAAGAACCCTAAAATTAAAATTAAATTTTAATTTGTTATTCATTCCCATAGTTTAATTATGCAGTGTTCCTCCAGCAATAAATGTTTTAGTCTAGAGTGATTGTTAATTTATGAATGTATTCTGTATTGATTTTTGAGCAAAGCTATTTAAGCAACATCACCTTTCTTTCAGCATTTTATCTTTAGCAGGCTTAGGGTATTTGAATTTCTTATCTTCCAGTTCTGGTTCAAGGATTTATTAGAGCAAAGGCCAAACATAATTACATTAAAATATGAAATAAGCCTAATAATTGCAAGCAGATTTCTAGAATACAACAGATGAAATGGTGCTATTACAGTGTATAAGGTTTCTTCAAGGAAGAGATGTCAGGCTTTTCAAAATGTTTTCACATTTGTTTTTGACTGTAAATTGGTATTAGCATGTTCTATCAAAAATGTGGGGATTTTGGGCAAAGAAGTCTGGGTTTTAATTGATGGAAAACAAAATGTTTTGGAAGTTACTTGGTTTGGTTTTTTTGGTGTTTTTGTTTTGTTTTGTTTGTTTGTTTTTTTTTTTTTTTTTGTTTTTTTTTTTGTTTTTTTTTTTTTTTTTTAGCAAATGATAGTATTTAGGGTTGTAGAGCAGGAATTCCAACCTTCAGAGCTAAATGAGCACCATGGGCTCACTTACTGAGATAGAGCCATGAAAAGATTCTTCCACAACCTGGATAACACTTGCTAGCTTTTGGCTGTAAGATTTTCTTGGCCTGAAGCTACTGCACTGTCCAGACTATTTAATTCAGCTTAAAGTGCTTTCTCTCCACCATTTTTACAGTGTAAAAAAAATACACTGATGAACTTAACACTGTTAATTCCAGGAAGTAATCTAGGCTGTAAAAGGGATAAAGTCTCTTTTTGGGACCAGGGATAGTTGTAGCTGTGAATTTAATGTGTTTCTTGGTTTGGGAGGCAGAGCAGAGCAAAGCAGATGTCAGATTGGGAAAGTAAGGGGAGTGCTTACAGAATTCAATCATCAAGCGGCAGGTCAATGCCATTTGATGTGGCTCTGTAAGATCTCCCTTCAGCTCCAAACAACCCTATATTGAGGAGAATGACAAAAGACAGGGAAGAAAGAGTCCTGGCATTGAAGAAACAGAACAAACAGTAATGGAATAATTGTGGGTTTTTTTCTTGTTTCTGTAACCCTGCGGAGAATAATTGTTTGTGGAGAAGCTGACAAAACAAAGCGAAACGAGCCTGCCCAAAAGGCAGAGGATGGGTTTTGGTTAGCATCGGTTCATTCCAGGAGGTGCCCCAAAAAACTGACTTATGGAAGGAGGGTTTGCTGCAATCCCTGCAGCAAATTACACTCATGCAGAGGCGATTTTCTGTGACAGAGTGACCTTGGTAACCAAAGAAAACCAATCCACCCCAATTTCTTATTATTTTCCAAATGTAGACAAACTATCCCAGGCGAGTGGAATTTCACGCTGATGTAAAGGCAGTCCTTCCTTGCAGGGCGGAGAGCCCTACAACCACGGGCACGTGTTAATGTAGCTCTATCCTTCTTTGCTGGTCCTAAAGTTGCACTTCACTCTTTGGTGTATTTTCTGATATTATAATTTTCCGAATCAGCACCGCTACATGTTTTGTTATATTTAACAGCTTGTCTAGAAAACAGCTCAGTTTGATTGCATTGCAGCAATAAGCAGGATAAGTAATTAACTCAAGGCACATTTCCTAGACCATTTATTAGCTGCAGCTATCCCTCGTCTCAAAAAAAAAACCCCAAAAAACCCCAAGCAGATCTGGCTTCCCAGATCATCTGGGGCACTTTCCCCAGCAGCCTCCATGGTATTTTTCTTCTCTCTCCATCCTCCGTTATTTTCCTGCTCCCCAGGCTCTGTTCCAGGTGTGAGCAAGGAGGGGGCACGGTGCCACACAGGCTTTTCCAGGGATGAGTTTAATCTTTCCAACTCCAAGGGCATTAGGTATGCATCATGAGATATCATGTATTTATCAGAAATCAGTATTGTAATTTAAATTCATCCTGATGCATGCCCACAGCCGGTAAAAGAGGTTGGCATTTTTGAGTGAAATTTGTTTCCTCCATAGTAAAAGTAAAGGATAGTGTCTGCAATAAAAAATGTTTTCTATATGATTATTATACAAATATAGAAGGATTAGATTTAGGAAAAATAGAGAACAGTTCTGCTTGAAGTGGAAAAAGTTTCTCTGTGTGTAGGGAGTGCGATCTGCCCGTGGGTACCCGTGTGCCGAGGGCCGTCCGGGGAGCTGGTGGGTAATGGCCAGTTCACACCAGTTTTGGAGGTGGGCTGCTCTCCACAACGACCTCTCCTGCCTTTGTTTAATATTTTTGGTACTTGTGCTTTCCGTAGCAAATTGAGCTTTATGGAGACCAGCAGCAAAGTCAATGGCTTTGGAGTATCAAAGGTTGAAAAGAAGAGGGCTTTGCGGACAGATGGCAAGACTTCATTTTGCAGAATGGGAATAATTCCAGGGAAAAGTGTGAAAAATCCTGCAGTCATTTCAGCTCCTTACTGTGATCACCCTCCTCATCATCATAAGTTATATTATTTTTCTGTTATAAACCAAACAAATATACCTGGCTATAAAGTTTTATGTAGTCAAACTCTTTCATAGTGAGAATAATCATAGTGTGATCTTAAATGGGGCAAGCAAGATAAGTCTAATTGCTCATTTGAGAGGATTCTTTTATAGAGTTCTTGAAAAAGAAGAAAGTAAACCTCCAGGTATGGCAGAGAGAACAAAGTTTCAGAGCACAGAAAAAAAATTTCGTTTGTTGCAATATTTATTTTGCCATCCAGCATATAAATAGTATATGAGTGAGGGGGCACGCTACATGCCTTTTAACCATGTGATCCAGAAAACAATGCTTTTGTTGGTTTTTGGGTTTTGCAATTCCCAAAGCTGTTACATCATTTATTGCTAGGTTGTTACTTGTCACACCTGGTTACTGAAGTTTTTATCAGCTGCGTTGTGTGGTGCATCATGGAAATTGGCTACGACTGGGGAAATGTTAAATAAATACAGACAAATACTGTTAATGGCTGTGTTTCGAAGTCCATGGAGTTGGGTATTCCACTCACTCCCTTCCCAAAATAAGTGAGGGCCAAGTGGAGGTGTTCCCATGGGAGGCACGTGGAGGTGAGCGTGGGGGGACCACGGTGTCCCCAGCACCCCTGGGAGGTGCCTGAGGGTGCGGGATGGGATTTTCTGGAGCATGAGGAATGGGAACGTGTCGTGCCTGGAGACCAGCAGTGCTGGAGGAGCTCAGAGCTGGAGGGTGCAGTACCCTGCTGTAGCAGCTACGCCGGTAAAAAATCCCCACAACCCCCAAACCAACCCAAAAAGATCCCAAAACAAACCAAACCAGAAAGCATGTTTCAAGGAAACATCTAAGAATCTAAACACGTATGGTGTGGTTTAGGGAAAGGCCAGGTTTCTATAGGAATGTATACATGGACATAAATTTTGCAGAATTAAAGCCTGTGTAGTTACAAATACAAGATCTCCATCATTATATATTTTTATCACGAACCCGATCTGCCTTCAAAAAAGAGCTTTTCTGTGCAGTTTTATGCCTTTCTCATCTCCCACCCCCAGTTTTAGTGCTGTTTTTCCGCCGTGTTGCTTCCTCTCCCCTCTTTACCCCAGGTTTGTTTGCACGTTGCAGCGGGGTCATTTTGGCAGGGCCGGCTGCCCGGTGGGGTGCAGTTTCTTGGCTGGGGTGGTCTCAAGGGGAATTGCACTGAGCTCTCCCCCCCTCCTCTCTCAGTCAGCCCTGGCCCCTGCACCCTGCTCCGTGCCATTGCACGGCCCGACAGCACCCGCTGTTGTCATCACCGCGAAAGGTAGATGCTCTGAAGCTGATGATAATTCATCAAAAGCCAGCATTAACCTTAGCAATTTACTTTGTTCTGCTTCCTGGGCAATTAAATTTTAAACAAATCCATTTTTCTCAATGTTGACCCTGATATTTGACTGTTAGAAGAAGCATTGCTACAAATAAAACTATACTGAGAACATAATGAAGCCGGTCTAAAATTCATTTCAAATTCAGATGATAAAAGGTCACCTATTAAGCAAGCTAATCTTTTTTTTTTTTTTTGCATGCTTCAATGAAAGAGTGCATATTTCAGCTATGAAATTCATGTCTAGCCTAACCTGAAATCTAAGTGTTTTTAAAGTGTTTTGGGATTTTTTCCACCTTTATTCCAGAGCCCTTGAACGAGTTCAAACATGAAGTATAATCTGAAGAAGCCCCATTTCTCCACCCTCCACACACCCGCAATGATGTTTGAGCACACCAGCCTTCCCATCAAGTCTTAGGTGCAACTCAGTAATTTTTCAATAATAATCTACACTTAAACCATTACTCGTGCTGTAGGACATGACCTCCTTCAAGTCAGGCTGCACGATCTGCTGCGAGGGTAAAAATCCGCGCAGATAAAATGGATGGAGGTGCTGGCAGTGGCTTTCAGGTGACAAAGACCGCTGCCAGCCCCGGGGCTGTGACAGGATTGCCAGCCCAGGGACAGCACAAGGGGCTCACCCCGCCTTTTCCTCCCTTTTTCTTTGTGGGAACAGATGGGTGTGTATCTCTGGTACAGAGAGTTGTTTTTTACAGCTTAGAAATTTTCCTCTTGTTGTTATCCACGGCTTTTGAGAACACACCTTTCCTTTGAATTTGGATGTGGTTCTTCTCAGGTAAAAATAATTTATTGCAGAATTTAATATAGCAGGGAGTTATTCAGAGACCAGCTTTAGCTGTATGGCAAATCGACTTGGGCACATCCTTCCCACAACAACCCTTATTTCACAACTCTGCTTTATTTTTTTGTTGTTGTTGTTAATATTCCTGAAAGTTCACCAAACACAGACCCTGCAGTTAAGGCATCCATGTCTTGCTGCTGAGAAGTCATCGTTGAATCAGTTAAATGCAGATAAATCAGGAGTGAACGAGGCCGTCCCACAACCACTGCAAGCTTCCTCGGCTCAGGGAGGATGGACACCTACACCCGCCTTCTTCAGGTAACAGTGATCTCCGGAAATATTCCTGGACAATGTCCCCAAATGGAAAAAAAAAAAAAACAAAACAAAACATATTTTATCTTCCCAATATGCAGGAGCATCCATGATGCCAGCGAAGCGAGGAGCCAAGGGCTGGATTTTGTGAAGCTCCAGGCAGAGACTTGCTTGCACATCCCGGCTCCTTGCTTTCCAGACTGGGATTCCAGGTAGGATCTGTGCTTGGAAAACTCCAGATTCTTTGATCTGAGCCACGGGTTTGGGGATTAAGGCCTTTGTTTTCCTCTCAACACTACCACAAATGAATACAACCCTCCAGTTCCCCCATAAAGCTTACTGCCATTTTTCATCTTGAGTTTAATATGGGATGAACAGGATTTTTTTTTATATAAAGAGTGGATGCTGCTCCTAACACTTTTTCATTGTTTTTAATTAACTATGTATGCAAACTCAGGTTGTTTCTAGGTCACTAGGAACCTTAGGCTTTCCATTACGTGCTGTTTGGAGACCCAAGTGCACACACCTCAGGGGTCAGCATGATTCTGCTATTTACACTTCTGTACAACACAGTGGTAGAAAAAGCCCTCCAACAACTTCATTAGCATTAATATGAAATACTATGTCTAACATAATTATTTCCTTTTATTTTTTTTTATTCCTTAATCTGAAAACAAACTTGATACATCTCCCTTGAAGCTTCAAATCAATAACCTGAAGTAATTGCTTCACATAAATGGGTTTCTGGACTGATGCTGATATTTCAAAGTGTGACTCTTCTTCTCTTGCTAAATAAAATAATGCTAATGCTATAGCAAAACCAATTACAAGCAGGGTGTAAGCTTCTGCAATTTCATTTTTAAGGTAGACGACCAGGGATTTGGGCTTGTACGTTCTGTTTCAGATGATATAAATTATTTGTGTAACAATGGAAAAGTTTCTGTCCTCTTTCTTACTTGAATTTCACTCTTCATTGAAGGTGCATAGCAATGGTTGCCTTGCCTGTGAGCTGAAACATTTGCTCAACAGTTACAAATTGCTTTGAAAATTCGGCATTAAAAGCTTTGATCATGCAATTTGATAATTACTAACTGCTTCTAAAGTGTGTAACAGCGAGTACCGCTAGTTGTGAGTATTCAGGAGTCTCTCCCTCCTTGCTTGTTCAGCCGTGAGTGAATTTAAGTGTCCTATGATTTTTATATTCTCTCTGTCTATATACGGTTGTCAGAGGATTTTTATATCTATATTAGTTGTCAGAGGATTTTTATATATATATATATTTATCTATATATTTATATAGTTGAATTATTTTTTCCCTGAAAAAAAGCATATAGAGAAATGAATTCTCTGGCTGTAGCTTTTCCCCATCACCTTTGCAGCTCTGGGGGGTGGGAGTACAGAAGTGTCACTTGGAGTCACACCGCCGCTGCCTGTGATCCCGAGGACCGTGATGTCCCTATTGACATTTCTGTTAATATTCCCGGGTTATTCACTGCAGTCAGTCTGGCTGGTCGGTTTGTCTACAGCTCCTCTGCTCCCCCCATAACCTACCCCTGTGATGGGAGCACCCCCCAACAGGGTCAGGTCTTGGCCATCAGTGTGCTGGGTGGTTTTAGGATTTTTTCCTTTGCCTGGGGGTAAAGATTTACATGGACACTCGGAGGATGTTTTAATTGGGAAATCTTTATTCTGGAATGCAACACGGCTCGCTCCTACCCAATCCCTGAGTAGATCCCAAAATATTTATCTGCAACGAAATACCTCCTCATTACCTGGCACCCCATACAGCTCGCTCGTGCGCTGGGCTTCGGGTGCTGGCAGGGGTGTTGTCATGGGCTGATCGCTTGTGTGAGCCATTTTCGGAGGGATCCAGTGGCCGAAGCACTGCTCTTTGCTTGCAGCCACCAGGAACGACTTCTGCGGGCCGACTGCTTCTTGATTCACGCGCTGCAATTTGGCACTTCCTTGAATTCCACTTTAACGATAGTTTCATCAAAGTATTTTTCAGTTAAAGGGAAGCAAGTCATTAGAACACAGAAAATATTTTTTGCATTCCAGGCACACATTTTTCTGATTCTCAGGGTTCTTTTTATTTTATTTATTTATTATTTTTTTTTTTTGCATTTTTAATAGACCATGTTTTAGTTAATTTTTTATGTTGGGTGCCATGTATTTTTAGTTTAGGAAATTAATCTTTATTTTTTGATGTCAAAATTTATTATGTCGAAGTGATATCAACGAGTCCGTATCCAGAATTTGACCATGATGATTAACTAAAGTTTGAGCAATATTTTTTGTTTGCTTTTGGGAGTTTCTGTTCACCTTTCCAACACCCGGCATTGATAAGGCTAATGAAGTTCATTAAGCAAAGCCAGTATGTGGAAACAAAGAGAAATACTTTAGATTTTAAATATTGGAGTGGTAGTGAGGCAGAACTCCTTGTTTTCAGTGAGCAAAGCTAGTCATAAATGCTGAGATATATGTTTTCTAAAGTGTCAATTCAATAACTTTTCTCATTTGTCACTAAAACATGAAACATGTGAGTTTTGTCCGTATATCTGAAACAAGAGCTTCTCTTTAGTGAAGCTTATACTTCAGTTTTTATACAGCACGTCAAGACCCTATTATCTAGACTGTATCTTCTAAAGTACTTTTTTACACAGGATAAAAGATCCCTAAAATCCAAGAGGAGGGAGTTGAACCGATTGTCTCTTTTCCACAACGTGGATTTGTAGTTGGCAGTAAGGAATCATTTAAATCTGACACTGATAGGGAGCCCATGAAAACAGGGTAGACGTGGCCATAGGCCTTTTTTCCAGCATGGAAAATGTTCCTTGCTAAAAGAGCTTGTGATCGAGTTGCTCAGGTTGGTGTCACTGAAAAATACCACTGAAAAATTCTCATTGAGTGTGGTTTTCTGGATACAGGGAGCGTTTCTGCAGAGATCTGATGAGGAATTTGGTTGCCACGGGGTGGGCTGACACCCCTCTAGGTATTTAGTGATGGACTTGGGTCCTCTGGAGTAAACTTGAGCTTCATCGAGGGATTTTAGGACAAGTGCTTCTTAGGTGACATAAAGAAATTAAGATATAAGGAGAAAATAAAACCTTCCTTTGCTATTTCTTGCCCCAGTTTTTTCAGCATGCCTGAATATTCACTGCTGTTCGGTTGGAGTTTCTGTGGCAGGAGGTCTCGCCTGCTGGCCTCACATTTTTAAGCAGGTAGCACAAGATGAGGCAGAGGAACAAATATTGGAAAGTTTCAAAGCAGGTAGCTTTTTCTGAGTCTTAATTTATTTTCCTTATTGATGGATGAAGAACTGATTTGTATATGTGTCACTTCTGCCAGCTGAAAAAAAAAAATTCCCCAGCCCCCCCCCCCAACACACACTTTGTGCTGCAAAGCTGTTCATGCTCACATAATTAATATTATGGCACATTTTATTTTCTTTTAAGCTCTGCCTAAATAGTCAGGAATCAGGATTCATTTTTCTGCGTAGCTGTGAAGTACAGTGCGATGTGTTAACGATCTGACCCCTCGGGTAATTTAATTATCTATCAAGTCCATTCCTCTGTACAGCTAATTGACCATCTCAGCGGTCTGCATGCTGGCAGCTTTGGCAGAAATATCTCCACGCCACTACCTGAGATAATCTTCATTATGCCCCGGGTCTCTAATCTGTCCTGGGAGCCCAAATCTCTCTGACAAGAGGGGGGAAGGCAGGGAAGGGTGAGGTGGGGCGAGCGCCCATAAATTCAAACGCTGCTCTACAGACGCGGTGTGAGTTCACCTCGGGAGAGGCTGCAGGTGATAAATCAGGAGAGTGCTCTGTTTTAAAAGGTGTAAGGGCCAAACTGCTCTTGTACAACACCACCCTGCCTTTCACGGACAACAATTACCGGGGTTCGTAGCAGCCAGAAGAGAGAAGTGGGTCTAATTTGGATGACTCCCTGAACCATGAAAACTGCTTCGTTTGGTTAAATATTTGTAGTCTTCGTCAGCCACGATTATGTACCTTACTGCCTTTTAAAAAACCTTATTCAGTCAGTAAACATTAAGCCTGCAGCACTCCAGCCTTATTTCATCACCAGTTGCACAGTGTTATCATTCGTCTTGAAAAATGTAGTTTGACTCCTTTAACCTACGCAAGAAAGCTGCTTCAGCATCAAATGCCTTCACGAGGCATTAGCGTATATCACACCCAACACATTAACACCACAGAGGTATTTGCATTTCATAGGCAATTGCAATCATTAGGCCCTTAACGGAGATGATGTATCCTGTCTTGTGCTACATATGATGTATTAGCATACACATGTACATCATATATATGATGAAGTATTTATTTCATGGATATCCAAGTCTGTTGCAGAGACACAACTCTTGGCTGGGCTAACCGCTTCCTGCCTCAAAAGAGAAGCAAAGAAAGAGGATAGAATGGTTATACACCATGCCTGTTCTCCACTAACAGACTCTTTTTTTTCTGGTAAAGAATAGTTTATAGTAAAATGTTTCAGTGTTGACACCCCGTCTTCAGAAACAGGTACATACTGCATTTGGTATATCCACGCTGCACCTGTAATCACTGCGTGGCATTTATATATGTGTGTGTCTATATTGTTTCTAGACTATCATTAGTGGGCTGCTGAATATTAAAGCTGCTCTTGTCCTTTTTGATTTTCACATTTTAAAACCTCATTTTGGAAATATCTGATGATGCAACAGCGATCAGATATCACTGAAAGGTGCAGCTGGAACCTTCTAAGTTGGAAAATGTCTGTAGGAGAAGTCTGCACAATTATCATTTTAATGAACTGTATATCCAGAGCACAGTCGTTTAAAAAATTAGAGCTGGAATAAATATTCTTCCTAACTGTATCCCACTGTTAGAGAAGTTTACTTTGATCCTCATTTTAATTTGGCAGTACATCATTAAGTGTTATCCATATGCCCTGCCGTTTCTCAACTTCAGGATTGTTTTTATTTCCTTGGTTTAAATTGGAATTGCTTTGCACTGTATTTCCCAAGTAGGATATTACAGAAAGTCTTGCATACCTCTTGCTCTGTGACTGGTTTGCGCTGCAGTAATTTCAACTTGTCATGTTCTATGCCATGTTCCTTTCCTGGAGAAATCCCATTAAATGAGTGTAGTTCTGGGTGCGTTCAGCATGGTTCCCTCCACGGGCTCTGGGGAAGCGGCGAGCCTGGGCGCTCCAGGGAGCCTCCCCCATAGAAACTGTGCTCGACTGTTGGTGAGAATCAGATTTAATGCATAAAATCCTCAGCTCGTTGAGAAACCTATGTAATGATTCAATTTGGCATTAAAGCCACTTGAATGACTTTTTATTAGCTGCTGTATGTTTCCTCTTATAACTCTGGCATTTTGTTTTTTATTTTTTTTTTTCTTAACCACCTTAGGACAATTTTAGTATGCATGTTCTATCAGGTCAAGTGTATTATGAATTTCAAAAGGAGCTGACAATCAACAAAAATGCTCTTTTTACACCCCTCTTCTCATTCTCTTCTTTAACTATGCAATCCTCAAGCTTTATTTTAAAGTTTTCTATCCCTTTTGTTTTAGGATTGATCTGCTGTTAAAGAATATAACTGCTGAACCATGTTCTGATCAGAGTAGCATGGCAGTTCACATGCTGCATTGGTTTAACAAATGTGAAAATGCTTAATTATTCTACTGGTGAAAAATTAAAACAGCTAACACTATAGGTCTGCATTTTGAATGATCTAAATTTTTTTCCCACTTTTAAAAAATTTATTGCAGCAGAGAGTTTTGAAAAGAATTGATGCATAAAAACATTGAAAATGAAGATGAGGTTTGTTGTTTTGATATGAATTTCTTCATACTTTTTTTTAGGAAAAAAAAAGTATTATTACACACTTACATGTATATACTTCTATGTATATACTAAGTGTGTAATATTATAAGTGTATATTTCATACATATAAGTGTATGATAATATATATATATTATATATATATGTATATATATAAACCCAATAAGTAACATTTCACTTGGTACTTCAGTGCTTCTTTTGAATGCTCATGCTATTGCCTATTTTTTCCACTTCATTTCTGTTCATGATTAAGTTTTTAATCATTCCGAGAGGACGTGGTTTTGCACTGGCTTCTCTGGGGACGGGTCGCAGCCGGGCGATGCGGGGACGGGACCCCAGGGAGTTTCTCATCCCACCTCCCACCCAGTGCTCAGCTCTGCAGTCACATCTTGAGGGGGGGCCAGCAAAGCCCCCCGGGATGGAGCCTGCCCGGCCTCTCCCTCTGCTCCACTGCCCTTCTGCTAGATAATTTAGCAGATAAAATATAATACACGGATCAAATGGACCATTAGTCTTTATTTCGTTATGTAACCGGAATAATATTGTGCACTAGATTAAACAGAGCCCTTGTTTGCTTCCTAATGTTCGAGGAAAATTTACTAGTAGCAAAAATGTGTTCAGCAAGACAAATTTATATTTTATTCTCTTGATTTTTGTCACAGATTCAAATTCCGGTATTAAAAAAATCTGTTTATTTAAAAGTGTATTATGTAACCTGAGGGATGAAAGCCAAGTTTGCAGGATGCTGTAATTAAGCCTGCACTGTAAATAACCACACAACAGAGCTTGTGGAAACACCACAATGCTGGATGCTTTTGGACCTGAATAAATCCTTAATTAATCAAAAATACAGAAAGACATTCCACAGGTGGTATAAATTTTATGTGCTCTTGATATGACTTCATTAAAAAAGATACCAAAAAATTGAATCATTAAGTTTTTAGCAGCAGTCCTGAGAGACCCTTTTACGGAAGAAATTCTTTCATGAGAGATTAGTGGTTCTGATTGAGATGGTTTATATCCAGCACATGACAGTTTAAGAGCCTTTTTTAGTTAGAAAAGCTTTTAGGATGTTAGAAAATGGTGGGACTTCAATAATGTTAAGCCAAATTACCCTTCCTTCAAATGAACATCTATATTTTCTGTTACTCCTATAGAGACTTGTCAACGTAATGTTTCTCTTTACTGACTTTATGGGGTCCTCTTTTTCTCCTTTTATTTATGTAAAAAGTTCTGGGAGGATAGTTTTAAAGGCCACTGCAGTACCACATTAATTGTTACTAAATCAAATCTTAATTTTGTTATTGGTTAGGCAGTGTCTTTTCTATTGTTCTACCACTTGTTGCATTTTTAGGAGATCAGTTATATGAGATAGAGATGTGTTGAACTCCCTATTCACAGACTCTCACATAATGACATATATTTTCTGGAGGGAAAGTAATATGCTTTAATTACCATCTTGTGCCTGGGATAGTGGAATGGGAGAGAAAACAGCTAAAAATGCCAGGCAAAATTCCAAGCTTATTTCAAATTCTCTTTAATGCTCAAAGCCCTTTAGAAACTTCTGATGAAAATCCATTTCATCATTAAATCTATACCTGTATTAGAAATGAAGAGCTTTTCACCCTCCTTAAGTAAATGGATTACTAAAGAACTTCTCTAAAATGTAGTTCCGTGCTTCTGTTCAGTATACTCCCGCAAAGATGAGGTAAGTCTCTCAAGCAGGATAATGTAAGCTCATGTCCCTTTCCTGTGACACAGGAATTCACCCAGCGAATATGACATTATCTGCAGCAGTGTATTTAGGGTTTTTCTTGGCTTTACCAGCGGCTGCCTGAGTGATTTGGGTAACTCCGGCTGTGTCTTCCAGCATTTGTCAAACAGCTTCAATAGATTTCGTTCCTAACGTGCTCTTACATCTGCGCATTTAAAAGAGAATGCGTTCTAAATATTAATTATCCTAGAGTTTTATGCCGCTTTCCGGTATGTGGTACCAGGGTGCCTCTCCAAAAACCAGCTCCTTAGGCGCCGGCCGGGCGCCAGCGGGGAGAAGCGAGCACAGGGCGGTGTGAGCCCGGGCACCAGCGCCTGCCTCCTCCCTCGCAGCCAGCCTCTCCGTGATTTCCCCATTTGGCTTCAGATCAGGCAAAACGCCAGTGCTTTTCCGCATAAAACACAATGCAAAGCTCAGAGCCAAAAAGCCCCGCGGAGGCCCAATGTGAGAGTTAGAGCAATGAAGGATGCGTTTGCCTGCGGTGATTGAGCACGACAGCCTCCGCTCAGGATTGCTGGGACCTTTGGTGTTTCTGACAGCCGAGGGCCCCTCTGCATGGGGTTTGTTTCCTCTTTCCCAGAATATCTGCTGCTGTGCTACCGGCCACCCCTGAGGAAAGGTTGCTGGGACTGACGAACCTGGGCTGAGGGAGGGTATCACCAGAGCAATGCAATGAGCTTACCGGGGCTGGTCTGAAGTGGCCTGTCCCCAGGATCTGAGGAGAAGTTCACTATCATGTCCTTTGAGCACACACACATATATATATATATATTTATTCTCCTCTGGAAGGCATCTCGAGCATGTAAAGTAGTTAGTGGAAGTTTTAGGCAGTATCTGTGCAATGCATGCTTGTATCATACACCTTTGCCATCTTGGAAATCTTTGCCTGTATTACAGAAGGAGTTTAAGAGAAAGCTTAGTAGAGCTTGGGACTGTGCTCAACACACTTCCCTGACTACCCGCCAGAAGTCAGCCGGGTAAGGTGAGAGGCAGCCACGTAACATTTCTGGCCTGTTAGCAGCTCCCTGGCAGAGGAAATGTGGCACGGGGAAGCTGCAGGTCTGCCGGGGTGTGCGGTCAGGTTGGTTGGTCAAAGGCAGCACTGACCTTGCGTGCCCAATCTCAGCTTCAACCAGCCGTTTCTTCCCTCGTGTCAGACGGCGTGCCCCTCGTCCTCCCGAGCACCCCGGCACCCCCAGCTACCTCCCCTCTGCGTGCGAGGCGGCGATGCTGCTGCGCGCTCACGAGGCGACCGTGCGGGCATGGCCGTCCCCGCGAGCCCACCTTCTAGAAACCTACGTACGCTTAAGGATCAGCAGATTTTGACTGTGAACTTTTCTGGGGAATTTACAGGGGCTTTTAACCAATGTAAATGTGTACTCCAGCAGTCCTGCCTTGCTCTCAGATTGCTTCCTTGACGCAAAAGGACTTTTATTTTGGTTCATACTATCAGTTTAATTGGGAAAGACATATGAGACCAAAAAAAACAAAGCAGAAAAAATAATACCGAGTGTGTTCTGTGGAAGGCCAAATCCCTTCTGACTGAATGCATGCTAAGATAATCAGATAAGCAAAATTACTTCAACATTCCGTTCCCAATGTAAGAAGCATTCAGTCAAATTTGCTCTGATTGTATAGCAATGCATTACTAATAGGACTTAATATAAGCCTTTTAAATCCAGTGCGTATTGTTAGAAAAACAGATTTCAGGCGCTGCCTTTGTAGGCCAAATTTCCCTTGATGTAAAGTAGTCAAAGGAAATAATTTGGTGCCACTTGGTTCTCTAGTCAGTATTTCACTTGATTACACAGTTTTGTCCAAAATCCACCAAGTTCAATAAGCTCCTCGCTATGAATTTATAATTATATTGTCCAAGGAGTTTTGTTAAAGTAAAGACCACATAATGACGGTTTGCAATTCAGCTCATTTCAAAAAAAGCAACGTTAAGAATGAGATGAAAAACCGCAAAACTCAATGTCTTCACAGATGTTTTGTAAAAAGTCTTAATACACTAGACAGAAATACGCTTGCCCATTTGCAACAGTTTGCGCATTGTTTACTGTGTTTAAAGTCTGCCAAATTAAGAAAGATGTGCTTATTAAGACTCACCATGTTCCTGCGCTATCTTTGCATTTATGTGTATACGGAGTCAGGCTTTTGAGTTCATACCTAATAGTGACACCAATTGATTGAGGGGTATTTGAAGCAAATTTTTACGTTGCGTACAACAAAGAATAAACAACCTGGAAGGATAATTTGATCAAATTTTGAGGGTTGATCAAATCAAGAAAATCCTGTGGATCTTGACAGTTGGTACTGTACGAGAGGCTGTGATGAAGTGTACTTCAGAGGAGCGAGCAATCACGGCCATTACACTGTGCTCTGTAGTAGTAGAAGTTCACAGAAATGAGAGTATGTGAAAAGCAAATGCCAAAACTTTATATTCCTAGTCTTCGCAGTGATGGCCACTGTTTCTGAAGGGCATGAGGTTCCGGTCCCAGATGGGATGGGAGGTCTTGCTCCGCCGAGGGTCACGGGTGCCGGGGCTCTGCTGCTGGAGCTCGATGCCGTGTGCTGTGACCAGCCAGCGCTTGGCCCTGTGCAGCTGTAACCCCCACCAAAACCAAGGAAGTCCACAAGGAAAGGAGTTTCTGTTGTGTTTCATTGTGAAACACCTAAAATTCTCATTTATTTCAAAAGATGTGAGTCTTTATGTAAGTCATTTTAAAGTTAAAAAAAAAAAAACAAAACAAAACACCAACAGATTTTGGAAGCTCAGCCTACATGCCAGAACATCACTTATAACCAACCCTGAACTGTTGCTGCCTGTTTCCTCTTAGATTGAGCAGAATAGGTGCAAACAAAAGAAAGCAGAGACAGGAAAGCACAGCTTCATCTTTTTTCTGGGCTTCTCAGGCCATTTTACCTGCATACTAAACACTGAGAAATTATAGGCATGATACCTCTTCTTAGATATTTTGGCTCCATGGGTTTTTCTTTTTTTTCATTTGTTTTCCCAGTGTATAATTGCAAAAGCCAAAACATGACCTAGCTGGTAGCTCTTATGAGGACTGCCAACTTGAGCTCCTGCATGCAAATGCATGTTTGGCCTTCAGAAGACGTGCTAGGTTTTGTTATTTATACCTGTCCCTTTTGGGATAGAGAGGGTGAGGAAGAGAGGATTTATTCTTGCTCCTAGTCTTGGGTTGAGAGGGATCTTGAGTGAAGGCTCCCCATGGGGTTGGGCTAGGTCTCTGCAGGGCTGGAGACTGCCTCCACCGATGTCACCTCCACCGATGAGCTGCCTTGCAATGCCACATCTTCCCTCAGTCAATGGAGGGGCAATAAAGCTGCGAGGACTAGAAAATCAAATGGATAAGTATGCAAATTAGTTATTTCAGCCCATTATGTTCTAACATAAAAAAAAAAAAAAGGGAAAATAATTGTAGCATTATAAGTCTCCTTGGCCCTCAATTCATCTCTTTTTCTTGTACCTCCATTCCCACACAACCTACTGAGATCCCACGGCTGAATTCTCGTCTCTGCACATGCAGAACTGTTTGCTGTTCTGTACATTATTCATCAAAATGGAAACGAGATTATCCTTGACATTTCGCGAGTGCCAGGATCAGGGCAGTGCATGGCTGTTGGCTTCGTGAACTCAAAGGTTAGCTCCGATTTCCTGACAGCTGAGACGAGCTGAATTTTCTGCTAGGCACAAAGAGCAGATGTCTATTACTGGAGATCGTTTTTTCTTGGAGGCTTTATGATTTTGTTTTGTTTTGTTTTGTTTTGTTTTGTTTTATTTTTAATATGCTTGCACATTATATATTTGAATGAGCATGAAGCAAATGCTTTTTATTCCCATGTTGTTCAAAAGACTGATCTGGCTAGTTTTTTAAAGCAGCTCAGGGTTCTATTTGACTGTTGAGGGTAAATTTTCTTGATTATATCACAATGCCAAAAGTGGAAAGATGCGCCTAAAGATAATGAATACAGAGACAATATAAATATGAACTTCTGTAAGCAGTTTGCTTACAGCTATTATACTAAAGAATTATAATGTATCTGAGAGGAGTTTAGACTAGTAGTCAAGGCTGGATAAAATGTTTGTGATAGGATTTGATGAAAAGATTTATTTTCAAGGCCACCGCCTTTTTTTGAATGTATAAGAATAGAAACCAACAGCACTAGCAGAATAACTCAGCTAGGTAACAGTTACAGGCTACAGCACATGCAGCTGGAACTCTAGAGGGAGAGCAAATCTCACTTTCTGAGTCAAGCAGCCCATCTTGTTTAGCAAAATGTTATTTCTTCAGGATTGGCATGCAGTAGGTTTGGTGTTTTAATTTTTCAAACTTCAAGTTTACTAGCACCTTAAGACTTGAATTTGGAAATACTGGTAGAAAGCAACTAATTTACTTACTGCCATGCTACAGTTGCATGTGACTATTTAGCTTAATCCCTCACATTAAAAGGTCCTCCCCTTTAAACATAAAGAGTTTTGAGTCTCAGGGGAATAAATCAATGTGCAAAAAGTATCCTAAGTCCTTTCCATAGCCATGGTCAGACAGTTGCAAATCAGTTTGGTTTTGCATGTTAGCTTAGTAAGTGTGCAGTACTTGCTCCGGAGGGGCTGTTTCATGATGATTTGTTTGGAAATGGTGATTTTGGAAAGTAGACAAAATCATGTCAAATTTGGCAGGCAATCTGTGTCATTTTCATAAATATTTGAAATGCCCTGGCTTTACAGATGTGTCATGCTGTGGGATGCATAAAACAAATGCACAAATATAAGGGATGTGTTTCACCAGTTTTAACCATTCTGGATCTGAGAACAGTGGAACCAAGATGTGAGGAAGATGTTATTCAGTAAAATTAAAATCAAGTGAAAAAATTCACTCTGACATGAAACAAATGGCGGAGTATTTAATTTCTCACTTATTTAAAAAAAAAAAAATCATGCATTGACAGTAAAGTGCATTAAACATAACAGAACCAAAGCTATTTAAAGCTGTCCTGTGTGAAGTAATGGAACTTGTATAATGCATTAGTTGAATTAAATAGGAGTTACTGCAGTCCCTTGAGGGCACAGGCAGGAGAAATGCCTTACATGCTATTGTGTCTGAACTCTTCAAGAAGAGTGCATTATACCTTGCAAACCACTTCGTCTTTGGTCTTTTCTCCTGAGGAAATAGGGAATATCTTTAGATGGCAAGTGCTCCGGCATAGAGGAGGAGCCTTCCTTATATGCAAAAGGCTTGTTGGAGAGCCGCAGCACTGCATCAAACATATCATATGTACAAAGATGAATCGACAGCGTTAGTGGATTAACAATCAACTGTTAGTTCCTGAGCTGCAGCTAACACAGTCCGATTTTTCTGTACTGTTTGGTGTGTTAGCTTTGCACCCTCGCACTCCCGATCACACACGGTGCATGGATTTCTCGTCATACCGGTTGACTACGACTGCTACAGGGCAAGGAGAGGAGGAAAGTGCTTTAAATCCTTCACTCCCTGGTCTCCCAGCACAGTTGGGCATTTGGCCACAGTGATCGTTGCCACTGTAAGTGGGACTGTGGCTTTCCCCAGCTACATTACAACACCCCCTGATTTCTATCGCTTTCTGTGGTTATTGCGCAGTGGTACGCGCCTTCCCTCTGTAGACGTTGTGTGTAATACATGGGGAGTGAAGTTCTGCAAGCAGGAAGCCTCGGATATCACACTCAGCTCTATATTACTAGCCCGTGTACCATCTGGTACAATTTAGCATCCCTCCCCTCTCTCATTTTCCCTCCCAGAGCTGGCGGGAGCGCGGCCGTGGCTGTTCTGCACCGCAGCGGGCGCGGCAGCACCAAAACACCACCCGCTGATGCAGCCTGACCTCTTTTTACAGCCCACAGCTCCAGATTCCAGCGAGCAGAGCTGGAGGTGCACGCCGTAACGTGGCAAAGCAGGGCCCTTATCAAGGAAAGGATGTTGGTCTTGTTGGCAGTAAGGCATTTGGATTCCAATTAATAGCCACGAGGGAAGCGCTTGTGACAGACAGACAGACAGGTGCCCAGGCCGGAGGAGAAGGGATGGGGCCGTGCATGCCTGTCCTCAACAGTGTCACGGATCCCATGAAATGGGGGGAGACCTTCTGTGGTGGCTTTCCTGGCTTTGGGGAAGGCCCTCAGTAGAATAGCCCGTCCCTCAAAGTGTTCCCCACTGTTGTATCTCAACCGGTGATGGCCACACTCCTCAGAAGGGTACTGCAAAAAGTGCCGTGAAATAGAGAACTTAAAAATTGTTTTGATTCAACTTTATGACAGCATTTTAGTATGTCTCAGCTCCTGCATTTGCAAATGAGGCTGGCTTTGGAATAACACAATCTAAGCATATATTGTAAAAAAGGCAGGAAGAAGTAGTTTGATATTTAAGATTTTTTGCATTTATGCCTTGATCCAGTTCTGTAAGTTTTATGATGCAGTCTTCTTGTAAAATCATTCTCTTCAATGACACATTGCACCTATGGAAACAATATTGGTTTTAACTTCAATCATATATTCAATGTGTCAAAAAGGGAACATCTATATTCATAACCTACAGAACGGAGTCTTAAATTTTATTGCTTGCTTTTTCAATAGGCCCATTTAATTGTGTGAATTCCTTTTCTCTTTCTACTTTCCTAGAAATCCGTGCAAGTTTAACAGTGTCATCGCTCAATGCGGTCATATTTGACTCAAACTAATTTGTAAGTTAACCTAGCTGACAGAAGTACTTCAGGTTAACAGTGGTTTGTATCAGTTATGTTATTTGACTGGAGATGCTGACGATCAAGATAGGTTTTGATAAGTCAGGAAACAAACTATTTGCTTAAGTGTTAAAAACAAAGCAAAACCCCAACAAACAGAAAAAGAGCTCTGATAACCTCTCTGTGATTAAATTTAATTACAGAGATGATGGTCAATGCACCAAATGCAAGTGTGTATACTCAAGTATAGATTCATTGGGAGGGGGGGAAGATTGGTAGGCAGCAACAATGACTGAAGATCTTCACAACCCCCCTGCTCTCATTATATCCTCATTTTCTAACCATTTATATCAAACATGGCTTAAACTACTAAGCTTATATGTGTTAAACCTTTATATTGCAAATGCATAAGAAGGTTGGACTGAGGCTGAAGCAATTCCTGATAGTCAGGGCTTGGCTTTGCCACATTTGTAACGTCATCTGGAGTGACTTCTATTCTGAGGATAGACAATATAAGTAGACCTACACAATACTGCTGCTGGTTAAATTCTGTATTCTGTTATACACACTGTGTCACGTAATGCAGTATAGTTGAGCAGAAATTTGAAGGAAATGTGGGTTTTCAATTTTCTATTGGTGAATCAGAAGAAAATGAACAGAGTTAAAGAACAGACTAGTCTTCCAAAATACTTCCAAATATTTAATCTCTTCATGTAAAAAATGTGTAAATACTAATTTTTCAGGCCAGCAATTCTAAACGATATATCTGTTTGCACATGGGTTAAGTCTGTAGGTTCACATACTGCTGTTCTTATTTTAAACTATGTTATGGGAGCAAAGTACTAGCGAACAGTTGGTCCCATGAAAATTTCAGTATACTTCTTTAACCTCTTCCACATATCTGTTGAATTCCTCAGGTTACAGAGGCCACAACACAAAACTGTGTTTCTCAAACAATTTTTGATTCATAAAGTTCTTAATTGCATAGTTATTTTGTGCTAATATTCATGGCACTGGTCTAATTGAAGCAGTAACAGGTTTCTCTTCGTTTAGTGCCAAAGCAAAGATGAAACACTAAACCCTCGTGGGTGCAGATTATTGCAAGCACAGATGGATGGTGTAGAAATTGTTGAAATATGAGATTTATGATGTCCAGAATTGTTTCAGTGGTCAAAAAATCTTGACTACGAAATGAATCCTTTTTCAGAATTAACATGATATTTTTTAGATAGTGTGCAAAGTCTTACATATATATATCTCTATATATTTAATCTGCCAATATTGTTTAAATTTCTTGTTATTTTGGGGATTTCAATTTTCTAATCCCTAAACACTTGATTGCTGTTGTTCCCTATGTGATTTCCAGATTTTGAGACTCCAGATGCAATTTTTTTTTTTTTTTTTTCCTTTACTGATAGTTTAAGAGGTACTATTTTCTAATAAAATATTTTGGAAAAACTGCTCAAGCTTGACTGTCTGAGTTTTCAGAAGTTTTTGAGAAAGATTGTTATTATGAAGATTATCTAGAAAAGCAAACAGTTTGCAAAATGGATCCAGCTGAACTGCTGGATTTATGCATGTTTCTAGTCTAGCCTCACCCTGTGCTTTCTTGGAGCTTTTTAATTTGACAGCGTGTCTGTAAAACCTAATAATTCCTGTAAGAATTTTGCAAAATTAAATTATTATCTAGTTTATTTTATTAAATTGTTTGGGATTAAAATGTTGATGAGTAATCTCTGAATAGTTTTGAAAGAAAATTTGCTGTGAACTTTTGTAAAACAAATGTTGGTGTTGATTGCTGTGTAAGCTACAGGCTAAATCTGACTTTAACAACAAAATTGATCTTGAGAAAATGTTGTACTCAAAATATCTGTGTAGAGAAGTTGTAAGTCCTTTCCTTCAAACTTAGTTACTTCCCATGTCTGATTACTATGTTCTGAGCTTTTTTTAGTGATACCCATTTCATGATTTTTATGCATATTATAAAATAATTTTTCATTTATATAGTAAAAAATAGTCTGCTTCTCTCACTAGAAATTACTGAACATTCAGCCTTAACATCCTGGTTACTGTTGTCACAACCAACAATTTGAGTAGTTTATTTTGTACGTGGTAGTTTATTGTCTAATTCTGTGGTAGAAGCAGCTTTTTCTTCTGTCATCTTTATTAATAAGTGAAAGTACCTTATATTCTCTCCAGATTTTGAACACTTCCATTGATAATTAACAGACAACATTTAGGTTGCTTAACTGAACATTATTTCTTTTAAAAGCACTAATGTAAATTCAATGCATCTTAAAATTCTCTGGGCAATTTTGTAGCATTTTCCCTTCTCTTTAGTAACTAAAAGATGCTTGCTGTGTGCTACTCAATGAAAAACAGTGCCTGATATTTATGATCTGATACTTGCCTGTGCCCATGCAGACGTAGGGTGAGTCTACGACACTTGAGCTCTCTGGTGAAACATTGTTCTTGCCTGGATATTCCCAATAAGAGTTGGTGGAGGGGCTGCATCCCAGACTGGCAAACGAGCCTAATGCAGAAGTTGCACGCCAGCGAGGACAATATGAGAAGCTGCTCATCCTTCATCTCCTGGACTTCTAGGCTCTTGGACAGGTGGGCCAGGCTTGCTCAATGAGGAGCAGTGGGACACGTGGGACTGTTGGTGTGTGGGACGTGCTCCTGCAGGCTCCCATGCTCCTGCACTCATTAACCATAGCAGTTTGTGCCATGGCAACATTTCAAGCGTATTTTTATTTGATGTTCTGGTAAAGAATTGTAATTTTCTAAGGTGGGAAAACAAAATTTTGTAGCCAGCGCTACCCATGAGTTCTAGAGCAGCACAGGGTGGGAAAACAAGTTGCAGGCTGTTTTGAGAACAAAGTGGTTTGATCACATAATGTAGTCATTACAGGATAATTGAAAAAAAAAAAAAAAAAAAAAAAAAAAGAAGTAAGGTATCCTGTAGAGATAATCTGTTTCTGACTTTTTAAGCAAAATGATACATTTATAAATAAATAGCACGTCCATTGATTAATAACAGACATCCATGTCACAACTTCCTAAATTATCTCTCCTTCCTGTGACTTGGACCACATTTCTTCCTTGAGGTCCTTGCTTCATCCTTCCAGGATTGCTAGTCTTTACCTCTCTTCCTTTTCCCCTTTGACTCTTCAATTGATAGTGTTAAAACTGCTGAAGCCACAGCCAAAGTTAAAAGACAGGTGTTTGCATCATCAAATAAAATTCCAAAGAGGTTCCCAGAGTAGAAGTCAAGATTCAGGTTTATAATAATTAAAACTTGAAATACATGCTTATTGCAATACATCCTAATTGCTTCAAATTTTAGGGCAAAAAGCTTTAATTTCCTTGAAATATATTTATATACATGGGTTTAGAAAACTTGGGATGATTTGTAGGGAATGGGAACAGGTTCTTCTGTTTCAGCCTCTCAGGGCAAGGGAAGGTTTCCAAAGCATCTTGTTTTACAGATCTTGTGGGATGTTGACCTGGCAGGAATCTCAGCTGGGCTAACAGAGTTCATTCCAGTCAGTTTTCTGCCCTACGCTACCGTGTTGTGTGTCAGGCCCAAAGTACAAAGTCATTATCAGTAATTGCACACCTTTAAAGATAAACGCATCAGTGACACTTGGAAAACAGATTTACATCTTGAAGATGGAGACAGCTTGGAAAGACTGGAAGATAAGCTGTCTTGGGGGAAAAGAGAAATTGAAATTCCTACTTCCCTAATTTCCCTTATTCCTCGCTAACAGTGGTGTAACAGAAAACAATTGCTCCTCCTGACAGCTACTGACACCCAAACAGCAGTCCTTGTTCAGAACGGCTGGATCCTTGTTGCCAACATTAACAAGGTTTTGAGTCTTCTAGTGCTCTTCCTATGCTTGACTCCTAAAAGACAGTGGAAAAGACAGTGGATAAAGCTCTTTTTTTTTTTTTTTTTTTTTTTTTTATCCCAGAGCAAAGATATTTCCCCATATCTTGTAATTAATAGCATGGTAATATGGGTGTGCCAGGAAAGTAGATAAACAGTCCAGGGACTTGTGTTTAAAAGGCAGTATCTCTGATAACACACTTCAAACTTCCACTCTGCAATTGTAAATACTTCAAAAGTTAAGTTGGTAATATTTTACAGCTATTGAATGCCAAGATAAAAAACATGAAGTGATTTTAAATTGACCTCTCAAAAATACTTTTACCCGGAAAAAAATCTCCAGCATCAAGAAATCTGTTATTAGTTTTCCAGTGCTGTGCTCTGCCATAAATGTTGTGTTTCAAATATGTTCCGTTTGGACATCAGTCACAGAGATTGTTTTGTACTTTATACAGAATACAGATTTGGTGATAAGTGGGGAACACTTCCATTTCACTCTTTTTTTTTTTTTTTTTCCCCTGGAATTTATCAGAAAATACATAAATGAACCTGAAGCCTGGTTTGTATGTAGAAGTTGCGTGGTAATCCACTTTGGATGGGCAAGCCATTTGTGTAAAACTCTGGGAAGCACCCATTGAGACATGCATGGGTGTAGACTGTGCCTTGGAAGTTTGTCCTTAAACAACCTTGAAAATCTGATTCATACCGAGTTTGAGATTTGCAAACTTTTCCGTGTGGAAGAAAATTTAACTTTGTAGTACTTTATTGTTTGTTTCAGAAACTTTTAATTATGAATACATTTAAAATACATAGGATAACACATGAAATCTCTTTTGCACATTAAGAAGGTGAATAATTTTCTTGATGCTTCAAGCAAATGCTCTACCCATGAGCAGCCTGAGCAGGAATCTGCCCTTTAGTAGCCTCCCAACAACCCGTTGCTGTGCCAGTAGGGATGTTCAATGGACATGGAGGAGAGCTTTTCTTTTCCTGAAATGTTCTTGCTTGGCTTCATTTATGCCATAGGATGACATAGGATTTGCTGGCAAGAACAAACCAAATTCCTCCAGGATTTGCATGGAAAAGTCCTAGTGACAGACCTGGGCCAGCTGCAGCCAATTCTGAGCTGATGCTATCAGTGAAGCAGCAAGGTGAAGCCAACTGAGGACTGTCAGGGGCTGGAGCTTAGATGGATAGGCTGGAAAGCCTGTACTCTGACTGAGGTTTTAAGTGCAGAATTGAATTAAAAGGAAACAAATAGGTTCGTGGATTTCAACACATTAATTTTTGATGTTCATATACTTCATCTGTGCCACACAGATGCCAGAGATTTAAAATAATAGTGGAACGGATGCCTAGAAGCAGAAGGCACGTCACGTTGAGTTCCTTTAGTGAGACTGAATCATTCTTCTTCTTCATTGTACTTTCGTGTTACATCGAATGTAAATGGACATGAAAGGTGTAATTTCCCTGGAGACTGAAACGATACTTTTGTCAAGTTTGGCCCTGCATCTTGTCATTCTGTCTCCCTCTCTGCCTGATTTTGTCATGTTTCTGTCTGAGTTTTCCATTGATAGTTACATCATTGCCTGAAGCTCTACTAATTAATTATTAGCAGTCACTTTTGTCTTCTGCTTCTTCATCCAGTTTTATTTTTGCAGGCTCTGGCAGAGTTGCTGCCTGTAAGGGTGCTGAGCTGGGTTTCTTGTCGAGCAGAACTGTTGCTGTTCATTAAAGGATGTTTCGTTGGACCATCTTTGAAACAAAGTTGGTGCCTTGGCTTCTCTGTACAAGGGATTCCACTGGAAAGGATTATCTCCTTTCCTTTCCTCCTCAGCTCTGCTTTGCAATAATGACCAAACAACAGCCCCATGAGATTGCTTTTCTAACAAGGGTGAAGTGTGTGACCCAGGATATTGTTTTGATTTCCTCAGTAAGGTTAGGCACAGTTATGCAAAATGTTATTTAGGTATCTAATTTTGTTGACTTATTGAGGTGTAACCCCAAAGGATTTTGTGTCATCCAAGTCTGTCATGATAATATATGTTTTAAAAAGTAGTCATGGTTATATTTTCAAAGGAAAGGGAGTGAATATCAAGGATCTACGGTCAGAGAAATTCTAAATCTCTGCTGAAACTGCTTTGGGGCAATTTTTTGTGCATAATTTTTGTTGAATTGAGGCTATTTTTATTTTCCACATGAGGGAGATTCTGTTAGGAATGTTAATGAAATATTAAAATAATATAAGCTGAATGATTTTCTCTTCCCCAATTAGTTCTGTTGGTGAATCTCTGCTGTAGTATCTCTGCTAAGTATGATTCTTCTTCATTAAACATAATGACACAACATTAGAAGTTAAAATAAATGCTATGCAGGGGGCCCTGAGAGACCTGGGTTCTGAATTTGCTCCCTGCATTTCACTTAAGTACATTTGAATTCTAACTATTTCTTTGATTTGCGTTTTCTTGCTCTGTTCAAGAGAGGTGGATAGAGACTTCTGAAGTTCAAGTAAAGGTCCTGTTGGCTTCAGAATATTTTGGAATAGACCCTAAATAAAGAAGCACTAATCTTAAACTGTGGCTCAGCATTGCAACTACGAAAGGATGTTATTTATTTACTGACTTGTAGGGTTTTTATTTGCTGTTGCCTAAGATGTCACTAATTATAGTTGCTTAGAAAAACAGACTTTTTTGTAACTCCAGACTCCCTTCAGTTATAAAATTTGCATTGTGATTTCTTAGTGCAAAGGTTCAGAGAGTCCATTGTCACTGAACTAAGCTGAAAATCCTTGTAAAGACAAAGCTTCTCTGACACTAAGGCTATGCAATCCTATTTAATTCTCCACCTTGGGATTTATTCTGCTCTGTCAATGGAGAAGCTGATATCTGTAGTCATTTAGCAACAAGTTATGTCAGGAGCATTGTGGAAATAAGAGCAAGAAGAGCATCCGTTTTTTTTTGGGGAGTTGATTGTATTTGGAAGGAAGACTTCCAAAAGTCCAATTTCTTGGTGCAGTTGAGTCTCCCTAGATTTTAGCTGTGATCGGGAGGGAGAGTCCTCCTCTGTCAACAGATGCACCATCCATTTCTTGCCTTGCAACAGGGCTACAATTTGTCTGATGACCCAAGAATCTAATTCAAGGAGCTAAACTGGCAAAAAAAATGTCTGCTGGCTTTGGAGGGTGATTTTTTCTGACCCTGGTGGTGGTGGGATCAGACAAGCACCAGTGCTGGTGGCCCGCAGTTGGATTGGCTCAGCTGCACTGTAAAGCCATTCTTTAAGGAAAGTCTAAGCCATAGCTTAGGGCATTGAGTTGTGAGTGTCTTGTCTTCAAAAAGTAAGCTTCAAAAAAGAGATGAAATGCTCCTGAAAGTGTGCTTTTTAGTAACTGAGACCAAGCTGTGAGGAGCAAACCGTTCACAGCCTCTGGAGGTGCAAAGGCACTTTCTCGGAAGGCAGGGAGCCTTGTCAGAAGTTCTCACTGCTGTCATTGCACTTACCTCAGTCTTCCAGGGCCCTGAGATGCAAAACGCAGTAATTTTATCTCTGGAAAGAGGGACTGGTTTTCTTCTGTGCTATGAAATGTTCCATTTTACAGCAGGAACAACTGTAAAAGATGTAGCGGGGAAAATGATCTCGATATGCAGCTTGTGCAATCTGTAAAATTCATCAAATGTCATGCGAACTACTCACACGGAAAAGACATTATAAGTTTTATTTATATATACATAAATATATATACGTGTCATTATCACCATAATATATATTATATAAAATTGTGTTAAAGTGTTTTTCAGAAGCCTGTCAGAAATTCAGTACTTTAATTTTTTCTGGCATATACTGGATGTCTGTCTTCAAATTTTTTTTTAAAGTTATCTGCAGCCATTCCCTGTTCTTGGATTGTTTCCTCTTTAAGAAAGATATTTCAGTTAAGGTATGGAGGAATGATCTGGGGAACACCGATAGTCACTACTGCATGTGAGGGGGAAAATACTCTTTAAAGACTTTTTTATTCACCAGGATTATGCTTCCTTTTCTGTAGAACTGGTCATTTCAGTCCTGGCTAAAATAAAACTGTTATTTCCTGTTTTATTTAGGAGATGTTTGGAAGGTGTCATGACAAGAAACAACGGAGGCAGCAGCATACCTGCTCTGCAGTGTGTGACTTCTGTTTTGTGGTGACTGTGGACTGCAGGTCACAGTCACCATCACCTTCCCAACATGAGGAAGGGGTGGTTAATATCTGAATTTCTCAAGCTGCTAAGGGCAACAACTGCAATTTATTGACATTGAATGTGAGAGAGAGATAAAATAGGTAACTTTGTTTCCTGAAATCACATTCTCCCCAGTCCACTATTGTATGCATGCAGATCAATAGCTCTGTGGAACAGGAGGTAGTGCACGTTGCCATGGGCTTGGCAAATATTCAAGTTACCCCAATCTCAGGGTAGTAATCTTCTTTTTTTGATGGTTTCCTGGCAACATGAATAACAGAAGATGAGGTTGTGTCGCTCAACCAAAGCCCAAAGGCATTTCACCAACACGTAGGGTGTCGGACTCCTGCTCTGTTTGAAATACCATTATGGACCACATGGAAGAACTGGGTCATGGCAATGTAAGTTCTTGCTACAAAATGAAACTTTGATGTACCTCTTATGTCTTCCAAAGGTGAAGCCATATACAAGGTGCCAGAGTCAGCAAGAACTTGCTGCTTTTCTTTTCCATTTCTGTCTTTTTTTTTTTCCACATCATTTCTTGTTTACTCAGATCTTTTTTTTTCTTTTCTAACTCTCACCTTTCCTTTCCTCCAACTACTTTGCATTTAGTGCCACTCATCACTGAAGTACCTATTGCCTTTTGTAGGAACAGGATCGATCTTCTGCTCTCTTTCCTCTGTCTCCCTGGTTTCTGCTCTTTATTAATTCACATCCACAGTTTTAGTATAAGAATTGGAGGTGGCTAAGCTGGAATGGGACTGGCTTGAAGTTCAGAGGCAATCAGGTCCTGTCTGGTTTAGACTCACACTACTGATGATTTAGTTCTCTTCACAGTCTTGTTGTCCTCCACAATCTCAGTGTCTATCCATTATCCATCTTTTACAGTTAAATGGTTTGGACCTTTGCACTGCACTGGAAAACCCCACTTGTGGCTTTTACAGATGTTATTAATCACGGGCAGCATCTTGCTGATGGTCCCATATGCGGTTTATGGGTTTACACACCCATCACTACTTTTTAGTGGTTGTTCAAATGGTTTAGCTTGTCTTTATTTTTAAACGGATTAGATGTGTTCACCCAATCACTCCCAATTGAGAGCAGTAACTTTTAATTGAGCTATGATTAGCTTCTTAAACTACCTGAATCTGATGGCAGAAATACACCGCGCTTTTTGTTAATTAGGAAATTGATTGCTTGGTTGTACATCCCTGGCGGTAAACATGATAAACTTTAACATAGCAATGGATCAATAGTTCAGAGGTTTGATTTTTTTGTTTTAAAGCAGTCAGACTTGAGTACACCTCCGCCCTCCCGCGCCCCCCCCGCCAAAAAAAAAAAAAAAAAAAAAAAAGAAAAGGAAAAAAGAGGGGAAAAAATGGAGAAAAAAAAAGAGATTGATTTGAGGAGATCTAGGACATTTACAGAGGCAATGTTTCATTGCATCTTTTCTTGGTGTTTCTGAGTGTGTATTCAGACTTGGGATGCTGAAAATCAAAATATGAAGCAGAAATGATAACTTCTCCCTATAAACTTATTTTTTATTATCCTAGGGATATCCCCACCTCAACATTTTTATCTTCTTTTTGCCTTCAGGAGATGTTGACAGATGTATATGTCTTTAGAAATACCAGATTTGATACCGACAGAGTAATTACCCCGGGCAGCTGTAAATGACCCCTCTACCTACCCGTCCCGTATGTATTTTAACTTAGTGAGCTGTATTATCTGTGTTTTCACCAAAAACGAACTCACTTTTCTGAAATGCAACTAGCTGTATTGCCTAGAGTTGTGATGGAATATTTCATGTGCCTTTGTGTTAAGAGCAGAGTAAGAAAGCAAAAGGATCTTCTTGCCGTTGGAGAACCAATCACCCCGGGCCTTAATTGGCAGCCTCGTGTCAAACCCTTCCTGCACCAGCTCTAATGCATTCCCAGTGTTTGACTGTAACCTGTTTTAGGTGGCATTCTGATAATGTCCTCTTCTGTCGTGGATCAGAGCTATGCAAGGCTGACGCCTTCCCAAATGGTTGCCAAGTCTTTATAAGGAAATAGTTAAATCAGGGGAAATCAGCCACTGATCTGTTTTAAGTACACATTCAGTGCCATGTTCTTTTGAGTTGCTTCACTGATATGCCTTTCCATGTCTTTTGCCTAATTTTTCCTCCAAAAATATATATAAAAGGTGGTTATGCTGATGGTTTAGGTGCTTCCTTTCTCAGTGCGAAATTTTGAAGGTGAGACATTCCTAAATTTGCCTATCAACAACCCAGTGACTTGCCAAATAGTCATTTCCAGAAATGTCTCTATGCAGAACGTAGTTCGAAACCTGTGCCCGATGGCAGAAGGCTGATGTTTTTTAGGTAAAATTAACTCGCATAGCTCCTTTTTAAAAACCAGGCTCACTCTAGTTCCTCAGAGGACCTGGTACAGTGGGTTTGAGGAATGTGGAGGCACAGCTGGTTCCTCCTATTAAGTCTGTGCTCCTCATGGTGGCTTGAAGTCTCTTCAATATTTTACACGGTGAAATCCTTCAAAGACCTGCCCTCTTGAAAGAGCAGGCTGAATTTGAGGGCAAGGAGCACAGTAATACAAACTCGAATGACCTCTTTCCAGCATATTTGAACTTTCCAGTTCAAGTGGAAGTGTGTTTTTGCTGAGACTGGCAATGTTTTGTCCTTCTTCCTATAAATCAGCCCTGAATTATGCAACAGGATGTTCAGGAATCTCAATACCTGAAACGGGGAAGAATGACAGGGACCAATTACTGCTAAACTATCATCTGTAAAAAACCTGACCATATTCAGCTTTTTTACAGACCAAAGCCATTACTGTTTTACAGCAGGCCAAAACCTTTAATGTCCGTTACAGAAAAACGGTTCCAGTCCTATTCTTAGGTATCTATGGCAGAGCTGTCACATTAACAGCCTTATGCTAACTCAGAACAGCCCAGAAGATGCATCTTGCTCATCATTTCATGTGAAAGGCTGCTGCTCTGATGGGTCACTTGAATGCCTCAAACCCTAATTTTTACTATTATTTTACTATTTATTTTACTATTATTTATGTTCCACTGTATGTATATATTCTACTTCAGTTTGAGGATTAGCGTCACTTATGTAAAGACAAAATTTGATTCAATAGGTATGGGTTTGGAAAAAAAATTCCAGGTGGAGAGCTAAAGGTCTGACAAAGCAGAACTAAACCTGCCTCCTCTCTGCACTCTGTTAAGGTAGGATGAGCTTCCTTCACTGAAATGGGCATGTTAAAAACTTTTTACGTGTTGTAAATTTCTAGATCTTATTAGTTACAAACAATTAAGTCATAACACTTGGAATGGGATGAGCAGTCTGAAAAATATATGAAATGTGTATTTACCTATGGGAGGAGATCTCTGGTGGGATGCCCGCCAGGGGAGCCCGGGGTGAGCTGGAGTTCTGCAAAATTTACTGACCTGCTCGAGAACAAAGTAATTAGTGAATGCAGGAACATTTCCTGTGGCTTTTCTCTCTGGCATCTGCTAGCATTGGCATGGATGCCTTCTAGTAAAAGTATTCTACTGATACAGGGGAAACAGACTATCTTTCAAAAAATCATAGGAACCATCAGCAACATCTCTGTCATGTATAGGAGCTACACAGTCATTCATCACTGAAGAATAGATAAGAAAATATTTTTCTAACACAACCCAGCTTCTGAATATTTCTTTAACACTGTGCTCCCAAAGATCCATTTCAGTGGTCCCTATTGCTTGTAATTACAGGTCTAGAATAAGATACAGTAATTCCCTGTCATTGGAGGCATAATTCTAATGATGAAAGGGTAGAAGACTTTGAAGTAAAATAAACAGTGAAAATATCATTAGGGGGAAGATAAATGAGATCCCACAGGAGAGGTAAAATTACTGTCACATATTTTTAACTCTTATAGTCCTGTGGGTTGTGTGATCTGCAGTGAAGGAAAGATTTAATTTGAGGCTAGAGCTCAGGATAATGGGTCAAAGTGGACCATTACAGATGCTGTTAGACTTTATGTTAGTTAGACATCACTAGTGGTTTGAGTCTGGGCATGTTTTTGCACAGGTTTTATAAAATAAGATCTTGGATCATGTGATACACAAACTGTTTTATATATAACTGCTAAGGCTCATTTAGTTGATGTTTTTGAAACTACTCAGTATTTGTTACAGTTCAGAGTAACTTTTCAGATCTGATGCCTTACAGATATTAACAGTTCATCTGTACTCAGGGACATTCAAGGAGCACTGTGGTTTGAAATAGCTTCATATGTATCTTCTTCAAAGACTTAGAAGAGACTAAAGCTAAAATAGATGTGCAGAAACAACATCAGCATTTTGAAACCCAACATAATTTAAAGCATATTGCATGATTGAATTAAAACCTAATATCTCATAATTTTTCCCACTTGTCAGAAAAGGTCATGCAATGCTGTAAACAATCAATAGTTTTCATGTCTAAACCGAAGAAGTTCGAACAGTTTTTCATGAGCTGTGAAGGTTAAATGAGGCACTTGCCAAGATCTATTCAGAGTCATCCAGGCTTTACATATTTTATAGTATGCTTAGTGGCATACTCATTACCATTACCATTACTGGTTTATGATTAATCAAAAGAATTTGGTTTAGATCCCACACATGGAAATCCTATAATTTATCTCATCTTCTGGGCATTATCCTGAAGAAACTGCTATATGAATGATCTTAATGTATGCTGGAGTTTATATGGTATGTTAGGTGCAGCTATGCCAAACATTATAATCTAAGAAAGAAAAATATGCTATTTGTGTATAATATCACAGCAACTACTTTTGCACAAAGTTTTGGTTAAGTAATTTTTGGTGTCTCTCTTATAAACCACCATTGTTACTGGTGTACATCTGGCCATATAGAACACACTATAGACTGAAACTTGGCAATTGGCTTGTCAGGACTGGGGAACAAGATAGAATTTGCCAATTTGGGGAGATACTGGTGTAGTTGTGTGACTGTATAAACCCATGTGTATTTAGGCAATGCATGTTTACAAAGGCTCATAAGGAGGCTTGGATGTTTGATGTAGGAAATGGCAGGGGGGGACCTTGCTTCAGTAACAAGTGGTTCAAAATGGGCTGTCTCCAGAAGCTTTAATGGTGTATCTGTGGTCTAACAGGACAGAACAAAAAACCATGCATGGAAAAAATGGACGCATTGAGAGTACTCCACATTCAATCTGTTTGCCAAATTCAGGGCTTGGTGGGAATTGGGAAAGCAGAGCCATCTCTCACTGGGGAGACCGCAAAATCGGGGTGCAAGGAGGAAGGCTCCGGCAGAGGCAGATGACAGGTCTGTGAGCAGACCACCCCGGATGCCAACAGCGCCTGACTTTCTGAGAGTTCCCGGCCTCCAGCATTTCCCAGACTGGGATTTTGACAGGAGAAAAGAGCCAGGAGCTGCTGTGCCTGGGGAGAGACGCTGTCAGGCAGCAGCTCAGCAGCTCCCGGCTCTTGGGGAGGAGATGAGTCTTGGTCATCCCTCTCTGCACTGAACGAGGGCTCTGCTGGGTGCCCAGGGGTGTGCTGGATACAGCCATTTCCCCCAAAACACCAGGGTGGCCCTGCTTAGAAAGTGGAGAAAAAGACACGTCATCGTGTGCTGCTTCATTCCAGGGTGGGCAGCTGTAGGAGAGGAGACGGTCACAGGGTACATGAAAAGTGCTGCGTCTCAGGTTTTCATCAGGGCAGGTTCAGTCACTGCGTTTGATAGGTATCACCCAGGAATGCTGTAAGGTGCATTTCTGTCAGCCCTGCAGTGTGGAGGTGCCTGGAGGTGCCGGAGTTAAGCCAGGCACTGGGCTCAGGACTCTGCTACCAAAGCTGGTTTCCTCCTCTGCCCTCCTTGCACTGCAACCTGCCTCTCAGCCGTTTATCAAACCAGCTTTTGTATTGAGAGGAGAAGTTAATGCCCGCTCTGGCGATAGCAATAGCTGTTCCACAGCTCTGTACCTGCCTTTTCAAATAAGGCTTAAAATATTGTCAGCAACCTAAATCTTAGACAGAGCACAGATGATAAAGGATTAGTAAATAAAGCAGGGCATCGGTTTTGCCACTGGGTCAGCTTATTGTCTAATCCTTGTTATCTCAGTTTCACTCTCCGTAGATAGGAAAGCTAATATCTATTTACGGATCTCCTGGGGTCTTTGGGAGGATTAATCACTGAGTGTTCATAACCTATTTTTTAAGTGCTAAGTATTATGAGTGATTTGTGGGGACAGCACGAAGTAATAAGCGTCAGTGGAAAAGCTACAGAGTCTGATGTGTTCACTCTCTATTTTCTTCGGAAGGGTTCAAGAAATGAGATGGGGTGAACTTTATTTCACTGCTTAGGATCTGAATGGTGACTGAGGAGCAGCCCAGAGTTATAGATAACCAATCCACTGATTTACTCTGAGTCTGCTGAAGTGAAATGGTGCACGTCTCGTTTTGAGTTTCCAGTCCTGAAAACTCCTACTGCACCCATCAATAGCGCAGGTCTCCATCCAGATTGGGCAGTTCCTATCTGCTTCTCTTATACGCAGAGGTATGAAATCTCCAACCATCCTATAACAAGTTGCCAGGGGCTAGTATTTCTCTAATTCCAAGAAAAGAAATAAATAATTGAGGAAATGCAAATCATTCAAAGCTTGTGCAATCTTCCCACCTCTTCCTCCTCCCCCAGTAAATAAGTTTGAAATGCTCTTTGAGCCTTAAGGGTTGCAGAAAGCTCAGGGACACACCTGAGCTCTGGAAGAACATCAGCTCAATTCTGTTCTCAAATTGTCATCGCACAGGGATGGTCTTTATTCTCAAATGCCCAGGAGATAACTACTTACAGCAGTTAATTTTAATATCAAAGGCTTGCAATAATATAATATGTTTGAAGATTGTAACCTTATGAGGCCTTTGTAGTGCTATGCAGAGAAGCGGTTATGAAATTTTTTTTTTTTTTTTTTTTTTTTAAGAAAAAGACACTTCATCTAATTTTAAAAAATCACAAAGAAGATGCAAAAGAAAAGCTAAACCGGTCTTGACCTGAAGCATCAGTGTCAGCTTTCCTTGTGTGCTCCTCACACCAGGTTTAGGGGATAGCCACGCTGGCATTGGGGATAAGGCACTGTATGTGCAGGCAGTGCTCTGCTGTAAATCAAGCTGCACTGTGCTCTGTGTTGCAATATTTCCTTGGTCTTTTAATAGTAACCCTGTGTGAGCACCCTCCAGTGCCTACATATTGCTTCGGGAGGAATCCAGAATCCAGTGAAGCCACTGCCACGGTGGGGCTGGGGTCTCATCCTTAGGATGAGAAGTCCCTGGTCAGGAATTTGGGCTTTGCACAGTGCCTAACCAAACGATGGGTTGTCTTACCATGATGAAAAGGATACCATGTTTTGCTTATAAATGAGAAGAAAGAGTTTTGGTTTGTTTGTTTTTGGTTTTGTTTTTTTGTTTTGTTTTTTTATTTTCATGAGAGGGAATCAGTTTAGCAAAGAGAGAGGATGAGCGGGAAGACAGAAAGTTCATATATCAAAATCGGCGCTGCTCAGGTGTGAGACAATGGTCTTAAATGAGTTTCACAAGTTCGTAAATTTGCTGATCCTGTTTTTCAGTGAGGAAGAAATATTGGCTGATCAACACTGGGATTCATAAATAACCGCTGAAGCTATGAAAGCCTGATATGGATTTAAAAGGAAGCGTCCACGCGGGTAATAAGCCCATGCAGTTTTAACAGCATTGGGCAGCAATGTAAACAGTCTTTGTGCCACTGTTAAAGCCATGCGACATCTCATTCCTTAAAACCGTGAGTAATTGAGTTTTCTCATTACCCTGATTATTCACTGTGACGAAAAGCAGGGATTTTTCTTTTCTAGTGGCCCGAAGGCTGCAGTTTGATGCCCGTGGTGGCACGGGAGCTGTGCGTGCCGGCTGGATGAGGGGCAGTCCCAGAGCACTTTCAGACGCTTCTTGGAAATGAAGCCACTGGAAACTTTCCCACATGCAGGCAGACTTTGCTATAAGCTCAAAGTACTGTGAATTTTGAGACTTGTGTGTGGTTTGGTTGGTTGGTTGTCGGTTTGTTTTGTTATTATTTTGTTGGTTTGTTTTCTTTCTCTGCAAGTTTGCAGTGGCAAAAGAGGTGGCCGAGCAGGCATTAGGAGAATTGAATGACTTAATTGGACTACTTGCATATTGTCGCGTTATTCTGCTACCAAGGATGGCAGTGTAAATCTCAGAGAAAACAAATCCATTTCAGAAATGTTACCTATATGGAGATTATTTGCATCCTAAACCCTGTGTGTGCCTCCTCCGCCCCAACAAACAAACAGCTTTTTTGCACTACTGCAGTCTCTAAGGATATTTGCAGAGATAAACGTGTGCTGAAGTCCTTGCAGGATGGAGCACTGAATGGGAAGGAAAACAAAACAGGAATATTGACACTGTCTTTCCTGTGTAAAAAGAATAGGTACTAAATTCTCTGTTGAGTCAGAAATACTCTCCTGGACAGGTCTTGGGTCTGCACTGTCTAGTTTGTCCTACTCAGGAGCAGGACATATTTCTGGGGGACTTTAAGGTGATTGTGCTTCGAAAATAATGCAGAACCTCCCCCTTTGAAAATGACTACCACAACGGCTGTGAGAATTTTTTTTAGAACAGACTCCTCACCTCCTATTCAGAGGGGGGAAAAAATCCCCTGCCTCAAATCCCAAGATGGTAGTGTGTCATACCAACCAACAAAAGCCTGAAAAAACAACGACAGTTTTATTCCCAGCAGTAGCTCCACTATTGAAACAGGAGCTCCAAGAAGGCCCTTAGAGATTTTATTTTATTCTACTTTATGAGGCAGAAGATCAGGCGAGGCGATGAAGAATGCCAGATTAAGAGTCTCTGAAATAAATGATGAGGATTTACTCTCCCAATTTAAACTCTGGGCAGCTGGGTGGGGTTGGCCATAGAGTGCAAACCCAAAGTGGGGAACAACCTGTGAGCCCGGGGAGCCTGTGAAGGCGCATTTGAAGTTCATTGCATTCCCTGGGGAGTGTGGGGTGTGCACCCCTGGCCCCCAGCGAGGGAAGGGAAGGGCTGGACCTAAGGGCATCAGTGCGGTTGACTTCTGTCTCAGAAATATCAGACTACAGTTTGCTGTTGTCCTCTACGGCACATATTTGAGTGTCTCCTCTCCTGTTACAATATACCACATTATTAACACCAGCTAGATATAACTACTGTGACGTCGCAATAATGTAGTTGGGTGTAATGAGTTTATTTAGCAAGAACCTGTGCTCGGTGTCTATAGTTTCACCATGCTCAGCCTTTATCCTGTTTTAAACTGCAACTCTGGGCAACATTTGCTAAAATTAAAACCCTTGTTAGGTTATTTCTCTTAGGAGAAAGTGACGTTGTGACTTGGCATTTTTTTGACTTGGTATTTTTTTGACAGAGTCCTGCTTGTTTATAAAATCTTTTGCCCTTTTAGGACAAAAGAAATAGGATCTATTTCACGTGTTTGGAAACGTATTGCCAACAAACGCAACTTGTGAAGGAAAGGTTCATATTTGTCCTTTCAGATCATCTCCGCTCTCCTTGCAGACGAGGCTTTTCCTTTTTTTGCCCCTTGGTGCCAGCCTCGTGCAGCTGCAGTCCATCAGACCCTGCCCTCCCGTTGCATTTGCTGAAAGAGCACCCGGTCCCCCGTGGCCCAGGGATGCCCAGCCCCTGCCACCGAGCCCCCCGGCTGGAATGTCGGGTCCCACTCCCACATCAGCAACCGGGAAAAACAAGAATCATTTTATCCATTAAACTAAAAAGGGCTCAAGCAGTAACATGTAGCTGATGGTGAACTTTGATACGTCCCACTGTAACAGTACTGTGATGAGATTCAGTTATGGATTCATTAAGTCCCTCCATCTTCATTTCAAAAAAAGAACATTTTCCATTGGTGGGTGGCAGATCTTCCATGTCCTGTAATGTAATCTGTCTTTTCCTACCTCGGCTTCCAAGTCAGTCTCACAGCTGAAGGCTGATGTCAGAAAAGATTCGGGAGCTGTGCACATCAGGTTTCTGCTGTCATGATTGAATTGTCTGCTGTTACGTGGACTGCTGTGAGTCAGGAAGGAATTTATTGTGAATGCAGTCCTTCTGGGAATGAGCTTTCAGTACCAGAAGCTAATTAACTAATGCAGTAGCTTTGGTTTTTATAACAAATCTCTGGTGTTTCTGCTAAAAATGAGTCACATCTTCGGCTATGCAGACATATGTGGCTACGCTTAGCTCGTCAGATCTGTGCTTAGTCAACTGAATCTACCTTTGAGGGGTGTTCATTTCCCATGACACAAGTGAGAGGAAAATAATAGATACTTAGCACCCCTAAAAATGTAGACTTTTGTTCTTTCGAGGGAACCCACATATCTGTATGAACTTAGAGGAATTATTACCAGAATGTTTATTGCGTATATAATCCTCTCAAGTACAGATTGGGTTAGATTTCTCTTCTTTCCTCTAGACCTTCCCTGAGAAGCTCCCCACCAAATTGTTGCTCAGCATCCAGTGTGTCATGATTTAAAAATGCTTCTGTTTCCCAGAAACAATAAAATCAATAATAATAATAATAATAATAATAATATACTACCAGGAAAGGGATATTGGCCGCTGAGGAGGTCAGCTCTTGCTGAGTGTGAGTAACGGGCATCAGAGGCTCTCGGGCTGCAGACGCTGCCATCGCTTTGCATGTGGGGCTGGGCTGCTCACCACGGCCAAGGGCGGCTTTTCCAAGGTGTGGTGGGAGCAATAGATAAACAAAAAAAAAAAACAATTAAAAGACCAACCAACCAAGTAAACATATAAATAAACACCTAAATAAATAAATAAAGTATCAGGTAACTAAGATAGGAGACTTTCAATCTTCTATTTGTTTTCTACAGTAGAACGGGGAGGGATTTAAAATGAATGCTGCATCTGGAAAAGGTAAAAGTGATTCTTCCAGATGAGCTTGGTGCCAAGCAGCGCTGCCGGTGCTGAAGCCGAGGGATATGCTGGCCGTGCTGCCTCGTGCCCGGATGGAAAGCAAAGAATATTTATGGAGTTGCACTAGCAACTGCTCCTCTTGCAGTAATAAATAGTCGATCTCAAAAGGTCATGATCATATATAATATCATTCTTCTGGTAATGGATGCACAATAAATACATACAGTTTGCTGTCGCTGAATTTATCAATGCAGGGCTCTGAGCCTGCTAAGAAGCTTGAGAGTCAGGCCCCAATACTGCGAGGGGAAGGATTTTTTCGGTCTGCTGCCAGAGCGGCTGTTGATGGCCCTTGAGGGGTGCTTGTATGGATCTGAAATCAATCGCTAAAATACCCGGCAGCTTCTGCCAACAGTTGGGATGAAAAGGCTCTTTAAAATGATCACTGATGTAGAAGTTTGTTGACAGTTGTTACTGTAGAAAACTTTAGAAAATTTTTTATGCTTACACCTGCATCTTACAGAGGTCCTCATACATAGTGATATAATACAAGAAATGAAGAAATGTAATTTATTTTTAGCTGAAAAAATGTGCTCCTATAGTTGGATTAGCTAGGTTTTCACTTGCACTTTTTTCCTCTTTTTTCTCTTTCCGATTCTTAACAGTATCCATGCTGCTAGATTACCCCAGCAAATAATTTTTAGCTTTTAGTATCATGAGTTCACAAACACTTCTGAGCAAGTATACAGCTTGCTGTATGGTGAATTCGGACATCCAGAAGATGTTTATGTGAACAAACCTGATCTTAAGAGCAATTAACTCTTTGAACAGTTTAAAATGAGATAGAAAGAACGAAGTGTTTTGTTTCACACGTTTAAGCAAGGTTTTTAATGACCAACGCTTGTGGAGCAGCCCTCGAAACGCAGGCTGCCTTGCCGACCCCTCACGCGACTTTCTGGGAGAAACACGTCGTGTCCCACTGTCACCTCCCGCTCGGGTGGGCGAGACAAGTGACTTGGAGCCGTAAATCCCCGACGGGGCGGACGGCAGCGGGACAAGTCTCAAAGTCCACGCACAGACATTTATTAATTTCCCACAAGGTACTAATTGGATACCCGATAATTGGCTCGGTATATAATGAATCATGGCAAGCGATACAGTATGTCTGGCGTTACTTAACGGTACGAAGGGAAAAGGGGGAAAGGAAAAGGAGGGAGAGGAGAGAGAACTCGAGCTCCCCGGCCCGGGGCCCTGCGCTGGTCCCCTCCGAGCTCGCCAGGCTCGCATCCGTCTCCTCCTGCTCTGCTTTTCTCTTCCTATCCCTTGCTTGCTCGCTCTCGCTCCTCACCCCCCCTCAATTTGCACACCCTCTCCTCAGGGCTGGCCCCAGGCCGCCCCACACACCCACGTGTCGCACGTCTGGGGAGGGGGGGGTCCCTGACAGGGGGCTGTGATGTGTTCGGGGGTGCCCACTTCACTCTGCCCTTGGTGACCCACGCAGCAAAGGTCACTCAGGGCACCGAGGGCTCTTTCCCCGCCGCCCCCGAGCAGAGCCGTCCTGCCTTCACAGGACTCCCTCCCCCAGCCCCCCCGGGCTAACACGGCCGCTTTAGCAGCTCCAAACTCCACCTTATTCACCCCAGGACTAGAGCTTCGGTGCTTGCGAGTGTTTGAGGCGTTCCTCGGCTCGGGGGGGCTCCGCTCCCCCCAGCCCTCAGCCCTTTCTCAGCCCCTGTTTTTCTCAGCCTCTGTTTCAGGGAGTTACAAGTCGGCTCTCATGCCCTAATCCCATTTTATTTTATTTTATTTCCAAAGAGCCACCTCAGCAGGCAGGGGCCAGCAGCCACTCTCGCTCCTCTCCGTGCTGCCTTTGGCTGCAGCTCCCTCCCGGGGGTTTGCTCTAGGCAGGGGCACACTGGATTTTCAGACCTGGGATGGGGCATCCTCCCAAAGCCTGGGACTAAGCTTCCATGCATCTCTATGGGGACTGCTACGAGCTCTAGTGACACTTATTTTTATGAAAAAGAGTCCTCCTAGGTGGTGTTACCCATTTTTCCTAATTTCTCCTCATCACTGGGGATGGGTGTTCTTCACCACACCACTACGGGGAGTTTGTAAATGACTATAATAAAATAAATAGCCATTAAAACCACAATAAATTTTTATTTCTTTTGCTTTGCCTTCCATGAGGAGTAACAGGGGAGTCCTGAAAAAAATGTGTGTGACTCTAATCGGACCAAAGGCAGAAAGTCCTGGAGAGGCAGGAACCTTGCGGCGTCGGGGATTGTCAGGGGAGGGAGCGGGTGGGCTGGACGGAGGGTGAACATGGTTTCTCTTCACCCTCCCCGAGCTCCTTCCCCCCACACGTGGAGAGGGACCTTTTCAAATCCACATTTGAGAAGGGCCACAGGATTGTGAAAGAATAAGGTAAGGCTGGGTGAAGGATTTGGGGAAAAAAAATCCCAAAGGAAGCTCCTCTGTGTCTGGTGCTGAGATGAGACACTGTGGTGAGATGAACGATGCTGTGGAGGCCACCAACTCACCCTCATTTCAGGAGGGATCTTCTGCTCACAAATAGTCCTTGGTTGTGTTTTCCTTTTCTGTCTGTATTCCTTTGTGAGCCTCTCACATTTATTATTGACTTTCTCTTGGTCACACTTAGGTAAAAACTGATTAAATTTAATTTAGATTTAATGAATGCAATATGGGAATTCATAGAGCAGTTAGAAGGACTTAGGTTCTGTTTTGAACTGTCAGTGTTAAAGAGGTCCAGGCATCCACAGCTTGAATCTATAGAGTAAGTCCAATATTTTCTGCTCAGAAAGCCCCCATCAAAATTAGCCAGACTCTTGCTATTTGTTTTTAATTGTAGTGGTCAGAACAACACGGGCATCTGTTCTACCAGTAGACTGAATTTCATTGGGGTGGAAAAATAATAAGCCATCCTCTTGAATGATATTTCGAACCATTAACCCTCTTAGGTTGGTGTGTGTAAAATGTCATTTGTCTTATATACGTTTTTGCAGAACATTGTATTTTCTTGCCCCAGCTTTTAAAATGCAGTGGGTCTCTAATGTTTTGAAATGACAGTTCTCTGCTTGTGATTCAATGCCTGATATTGCCTGTCTCATCCTCATGCCCTGTTGCTGTTCCCCTCTCAGAGTTAGGACCAGATCCCACGGAATAGAGACCTTCCCTTGATCCTCCGCAGAAATGAATCCTCCACCTGCTTTTTTTCTCCCAGGAAGTTAGAAAGTTAGAACAGATCACTTGTGGCAATAGCAATTTCTGTCTAATAGCTTTGTTATAGACATGAAGCTACGCAGTCTAATGAGCTGTACACTTTAATGATGTCCTGATAATGGTAGAATAGAAGAGATTATATATATATTTTTAAGTGTAGAAAAGGCTGAGAGTAATGAAGTGTGGAAGGATGAACCATTTAGGTGGAATACCATGAATGCCTGAGTCAGACAGCTGGGCTACTTAAAAAAAATCGGGTATTTCCCATAGTGACATTCCCTGTGATTTAAAAAGCTCATTATACCCTCTCTTAATTTTAACCCATGTGATTATAGTTAATACATATCGTAAATAGCATCTGTCCCAGATGATCGGTGATAAGTTAGACCTAGTGACACAAAGTAACTCTAAGCCTCCTAATGACATCCAGATGATAATAACCATTTATTTATTGATTACATTACTCACCTAACTGTATGCTGAATGTGAGAGAGAAGGAAAACACAGTCTGTGTGGAGCTAAAGTTGAGTGGATTAAATAAGGCGGACTGAAAAACTGAGTTTAAAGCAAAATGACTTCACTTGTTTATTTCTGAGAAAAACACAAAGATGTTTTGGTTTGTTTTTTTTTTTTTTTTTTCCCTTTGCATTCTCAAAGCTCAGTGCTAGGAACTGCTGACAGATGTCTGGATTAGAACTCTTCGACAAGTAACACACATTTATATGAACAACAACAATATTTCCCCTGGACTCCTGCTCCCGGTACCTTTAGGGGCATGGCAGTGCGGCAGTGGCCAGACACATGGACAAGATCTCACAGGTTTGTATGGAGCAGACAGTTTTCACTGATGTGATTGTTTTGTTAATGGCACTTCTGAGGTGAAACTTGGGGGTTTTGTTCAGATATATATTTAGATCTTTGTTTTCAGAGGATTTGGGTACTTTGGTATTGTTTTTTTCTCCTGTATTTCTTCTCTGTACAGGAGGATAAAAAGGCTGTGACAGCCCCTTGGCATGGTCACCCCATCATGGGGACCCTGGGCAGCCAGGGAACAGACCAGACCACTATACCTCATTCAAGTGTTTTGACAAAAATTGTAAATATTTTTTTTTTTTTTTTTTTTAATTGTGGATATGTGCAGATCTCCTAGTAGGGAAAAAGGTCAGGGGAGAGCATGCTCCTACTCACCTGCAAGACATTGTGACACTTCTTAATGGTTTTCATTGCAGTTAGAAATGCACCATAAAACTTAAGTCAAAGGTAAGGAACAAACTGCCAAATTATTCTGTTGGACTGAGGATGTTCAAAGTCATTGTCTAAACTTCTAAATCTCACAGGAATTTATCAGGTCACAGGGTAAATTACTATTATTATTATTATGTCTCTGGCAAACAGATTTATTTTTCTGATGTGCACGTAGCAGAGTTCTGCCTAAATTCACCGTGGGTTGGATCTGTTAGTAGCCCATGTAACTAGTAGCCCATTTCAAACTAGGACCTTTTGCAGGAGCTGAGCTTTGGAGATAAATGTTGCCCAGAAATGTTGCCCAGGAGGCCACAGAATGCTTTCTGAGCACCCAGGCCAGGACAAGGCGATCCAAGTCCTTCTACTTCAGCCTTAGATGAAGCAAAATGTTTTCTGTAAGAGAGCTCAACTTGCTGAGGTAATGTTTTCTCACTCTCTTTATTTTGGTAGAGAAGCATCGTGTGCATGAGGACCTGCTGGGAGGGCAGAGGAGGGACAGAGAAGACCTGTAGAGCACAGTGGGAGGGAAATACTTAACACAGCTCTTTAACCTGCACCTTTATTCCCTCTCTAGTATCTCTTACGATGATTTATACGAGTGTGGTACAGCAGTGCTGGATCTGCATGAATGCTTCTAGGAAAAAAAAAAAAATTTCCCACGTGCTTGTCACAAAGCACTTGTCGTTTTCTAACTGTTTTAAAAAATATTTTATTTATGCAGTGTCATGTATTTTTTGCAGGGTTTACATAAATATTTATAACCCCCTGCATATCTTTGATATGAAAGTAATTTCTCTTATGATTCTCATTCAGGAAATTACAGCCTTCTCAGCAGACATTAAGGAAGCACTTGCTCCTCGTATCCCTTCTTCCCCTGCCCTTGTGTGGAGGAATCATTTCTTTGGTCCCTTCTGAAGGTGACAAAGTGCAGGCGCAGCCCAATTGTCATTAGCGCTAAATGATGCGTTAGGTCTCGTGAATTTTGAGCACATTTTAACTTACTATTAGCATCTCAAACTTGCTAGGAAATGTAACCAAAAGGCCAGCTTTTGTTCGAGGGAGTGCTGGAGCTCAATGGTGGGGAAGCTGGGGGTCTGTTGCTGGGGCATCCCCCCACCCGTGTCCCCGTGGGACGGGCAGAGCCCCACTGAGATGTCACCAAATGTCATGGAGCGGCACCAGGCTCGGGTTTGTCTCCCTGCAATTAGTCTCTCACCCTCACAAGCACGTGCTTTAAATTGTTGAGCCACCTATTTTCTTCACCCGATAATTGTTTTAGGAATTATTCATACTGTGTGCTTGGCAAGATTCATAGAGGTTTCCTTGGGAAACTGCAGATCTTCAGGGACTTGGCTAGTTTATATTCACAGAGCTCATTGTTCAGAAATATCCAATTTTCTAACTATTCTTTAAAAAAATGAATCATTCTTCCCTCGTATGCGCTAGAAACACATTTCTCATGCAGAAAGCATGTTTTCTTTTACATTTTGGCAGTTGCACTGTAAAGCAGAACAACAACAACATACCAGGGCTAACAGGGCTTGGGACTACTGGCTGTCTTCTCAGCTCTCGGCGTTTTGATCTTGGATCTGCTGCGTCCCCAGTGAGTTCCCCATGAGCAGAAAAAGCAAACCACGGTGGCCTCGTGGGTCTATACTTCTTGTATGAAGCTGAAGTATGGTTAATTCAGTATGTTTCCTGTGCTGTGTCCTTGTTAACTGTAGGGAGGGACAGACTTCAGGGAAGAAGTGGGTGTTTTCACAGGCTGAAAACCTCACCCCAAAATCTGTCCAGAACTGCTGCACGGGCTTTTTGGTACGTGGTCATGTTTCTCAAGATGGTTCATGTGGATTGGAAACTGGCTTGGGGACTTAAGCTCATTAAGGGTCTTGGAGATTCTTGTGAGCAAAGTACGGCAGATGCCACCAGGAACAAACATTTATGAGATGTTGAAAGCAGCCCAGGTAAGTTGGGTTATATCTGTTGGTGGACATGCTTTGTGGGTCTACTCAACACTCTCATTCCATTTTTACCTCAGTTATTGTGATGACATACGAGTTTTGGGGAAAAAAACTGTCTGTCTCCAGAGTGGCAGCATCTCTATGGGTACAAAATATCACAGTTTCTTTCAAAGACCAGCTCATCCCAGCTGAGGATCTGGCCCTGTGTGTGATGCAAAATGTCTGCTCTCTTCCACCTACCCCTGAGAACCAACAGGGCCAGGATTTCACAGTGAAAGGTTGGTGGCCTAAGGACCCAAAGCTGGATAAATTTCTGCTGGCAGAAGCAGTGCTTGCAGTACAGCCCGTGCTTGGACAAGCGCTTTGTCCCAGGGCACTTCCTGCACACTTGGTGTTTTCTGATAGATTTAAAAACACATGGTAGTTTTCAAACTGGTGTTTAACCTTCTGGGAATGCATCCTTCCTTTCCCATTGCTGTGATCTCCTGCAGATAAGGTTCCTCATCATGTGCCATGGGTGGGCTGATGCCTATAGCAGTGCTCGTGCCCTAAGGGTTAATTGCTTACTAATTATCTAAACTGGTTTTTATTTTTTTTTACAAAGAACACAATTGCTACTCAGAACCAGTTATCAATATGAGCTTAAGTTTATGAGTGTGTAATTAAAAAAAAAAATGATCCTCTAAATCTCCTCTCTTTCCTGTATGAATTATGATATTTGAAAGAAATACAAAAAAAAAGGGTGAGCAACAGAGCACATTAAAAAATGGTCTAAAGTTACTCTTTCTGAGGGCATGTTTTTCAGTTATGGCAACTTGGAGCAGGATGGGGTAGGACATGGGACTGATCTTCCAAATTGACCTAAGCCTTGATTCAAAGCCTGAAATGATTTTGAGGGTGGCTGTATTAGTCCCCCCATAGCTGCTCTCTTTTTTATGTTTTTCTATCTCCTCTTATGAAGACACGAGTGAATTAGCATGGAAACACTGTGGTCTTCATAGGTAGGAAAAAATAGTTGAAGGCACACAATCCTAGCACTGAATTTGATGAGATTTCTCCATGTTGTGTTTTCCCAAATCTATCTTCTAACCGTGATGATAGGGATGTGGATGTGATAGATTTTTATGTCATTTGATCGTTTAGGGCAGATACAATTTTCCAGTTTCATGAGGTTTACCCAGGAAAGAGCTGGTATGTCTGTGATCATATTCAAACTGACCCCGTCTTGGGTGTCATCAAAACTCTTTTGGGAAAGTTAAATAAGAGATGAGGTGAAGAGTTTTGTTGTGACTGATAGCTGAGTTGGATTACTTGGTCACCACTGAGTGAAAGATAATTTTCACTTTAGCCTTGACCAATGTCAGTGTTGTTCTGTTCCGATGTTTTTTCTCTATAAAACACACTGCCTCAGTGTAGGGTCACTGATGCCATCAGTTGCTCTCGGGCTTTTTTTAATATTTAAAGCTACACCAAGAAAGTGGAGAGAAATCCCCATTAGCAGCCTTTATTTTTTGTTTTGGTCATGCCCATACTAACTAGACAATTTTAGCTACTCAGAATTAGCAAAATTCTGGTGTTTACAGGTGAGCAGGCAAAGGCTACAGTCACTGAAGAGTCCCTAAAACAGTCCCCTGGGGTCAGAGCCACCACAAAGGGCTGGGTGTGGGTGTTCTGTGGGTGCAAAAGATCTTGAGTTCCAGGCTTCTCCACCCAAATTCAGATGTTAATAAGCAAGTTGCTGTAAATTGCTCGTCAGTAGGTTTTGCTTTCTTTTTAGGCTCAGCTAGTTTTCTCTTGGCATAATGACACCTAATACACTAGTGGGTAAATCAGTGGGGATCTATGCTGGTATAATGAAAAGGGTTTAACTACCTGCAAGTTATCGTATCCATCTCTGATTTTAATCACATCTCTGACTCTTTGGGATGCAAGCTGTTTCTCTTTAGTCTCCTTCACTTATTGCTGGAATAGAAGTGGCTGCACATGAAGGATGTTGAAAAATAGGTTTAATTTAGAGAGGATACTTCATGCTTCATGTGAAGGTTCATACATTGTGGATGGAGAAGGTAATTTGATTCATTGATGGTTTGGTGGAAAAAGGATATATGGAATCACTGTGGGAAGGAGCCCGGCCAAAGGTACAGGGATTGGGCTGCTATCTGCACATAAAATCTATCACACTAAATCATACAAACCAGTGTGAAAGGGGGAGGACAGAGCTGGTACATTGCACTCCAAGACCTTTGATTTGTCACTTCCACAGGTGTTATTTTAATTTGAATGTATTTTCCTCCAGAAAATATAGTCAGTGATCTGGGTGTCGAAATAGGAGCATATTCTGCGAAACGTCAAAAAATGCATCACGTTTCTTTGGAAAGAACAGTCCAGGATTCTGTGACTGAGCCCGCCAGCTAAAGTCAGCCAAGATCTGAGGCAGGGAGTACCTGGTGGGCAATTTCCATAAGTGGAGCTTTTGTCAAAACTGCAGAGCAAAGCGAAACCCATGTTTTCAAGCCTTCAGTTGCTGCATCTTAAACTGATGCATCCTGTCAGATTGGATCTCCCGTGTCAAGTTACAATCTGGCTTCAGATGTCACAACCCAGCACATCAGCGGCAAATCTGCCAAGCTGGGTCTTCATGTGAGAGCTGTACAAAGAAGCAGCTTATGGGAAGAGCTTTTATTTTTGGATGCACTTCCCATAGAATGTTTCAGACCAGGTACTTCTTCTAAAAGCTCTCCTTGATGAAAATAAGAGAGTATGCATATCTCTGCATCATGAAAGGATGTTCCAGGCACAAGACAACACTGGATATCTTTTAGCTCTTGTTTGTCTCCAGCCATGGTTTTCTCCCGTGCCAACCCTCAGGTGCCAGATTGCTGCCATGTCCCCTATGTGAGACCGTGTTTACATTTGTGGGTCACACTGGCTTGAAAAGATCTGCAGGTGTGAAAATCGAGTTTTCTTTTTGAATAAAAGCATTTGGCATGTCCTTTCCAGACCATATCTTCAGTGTGAGGGAACCCACCACTTTCAGTCCAGGGAGGCAGCTTATGTTGCCCGAGGACCTGTCCCAGAGCTCCTCTTGAAGCTGAGTTGTCTGCTATTTCTGTAAATAATGCACTTGGGCAAGTTTATGCCAGGGAAAAATGCTGATTTGGCAAGCAAAGTATTTTTATGCTGCTATACACAACTGGAGGATATGTTGGCCTTGTCTCAATGCAGAAATGTCTCCTTCTTACTGTACTGGAAAGTCTGTACTGCAATTTAGGATCAGTGGTTATCTGGGCTCTGCTTTGCAGTGATAAAGCACATCTCTCTCCATATGTTGTATTAGCTTTATGATGTGCACTCACATCACATTAAATAAAAAAAAAAATTAGCTTTAATTGTACTTGGATGACAGAGCAGGATTGTGCTGTCGCTTGGATTTTATATTAAAATAAAGATCCTGTGCTAATTCTGTATGCATATATTAGAGAAATACCCAATAATTTATCTTTTTAGTTAAAGGGTAAGTAAAGTAAAAGTTAGTGTATAGTAGAACTCTTAGTGGCTACCCTGGTGTTCAGTGAGCATGAGGGCACAAATGGGAGATCCAAATTCTACACTTGTATTTTCTAACAGAGATCTGTCTTGCAATGAAGTCCCATGCTGGTTAAAAGTCTCCTCATCATTCTCCTTCCTTTACATTATTTAATGGCCTTTTGCCATGTTTTAGACATATATAGTAGGTCCCAAAACAGGGAGGAGGAAGAGGGTCACTGTTAAGGGCTGCAGCCACAGAGATTGCTGAAGGCTGCACATCTGGTGCAACTTGGTCCCTCACATCTGGATGATGTGACCTCATCTGTTTGAACAAAAAAAGTTAATTTTACCCCTGGGAATCACGGGCATGGGAAAAATAGGATAGCAGCTCTGTAGGGTGCATTTTCAGAGCGTTGCTGACTGTAGGTCTCTGCTGTCCCCCTTCTGTCACCAAGGATCAGACCCTTCCAGAGGTGAAAATGTCCTTAAAAAACTCTTTCTCTTTACACTTTATACTTGTAACTGTCCCTGGTGACAAGTCTGTAACGTGTTCCCATTATGTCGTCAGGCCAGAGATCAGAGCCCGTGCGGATAATGGAAAAACACGTCCTCTTTGTCAAGCACCAGCGTCTGCCCTAATGGCAAATACTAACTTGGTTGAGAGTAACACTTTTTGCGACCTATTTCCTGCACAGTTAATTAACCTTCAAAATCGGAGGCTCATGTAGTTCGCTAGGCAGAAGTAGTCTTCTAGGACTATGATTTAATTAAACATGACTAAAGGGAGGTGGTTGGCAGAGCAAGGTGTTTGCATAGGCATTGTCTGACCAGCTCTGGGCATGTGGAGTTTAACATGAGAAAATAATTGTATTTGGCACCTGCTTAGTATTGCACTTCATCTGCTGCTTCTCCAGACCTGCTTCTAGGAATTAAAATCATCACGTTGTATTTGACAATATTTTTTATGTATTATTGACGGCATGTTATAAAATTAAATTGCATCACGTTCATTGTAATGCAATTGAAAAGTTTCAGTCTATTAACGTTTTATTGCTGGAGGGGACGGTAGCTGGTTGTTTTTGAGCTACACATCATATCCCAAAGGGCACAAGGACTTGCTGAAAATATGGAAAATTTAGCTTTCAATAAACATATTAAATTGTTACAACTTGCTCATGATAGTGGTTCACTTGCACTATAATATTATTTTCTTTAAGGTTTTGGAGACAGTGGTCCCTCCTGTGGTTTTCGCCGTGTGCTGCAGAGATACCACAATACAACAAGGCGACAACATTTATTTAAGCCTCTTAATATTTCTCAATCAGCAGCGTGGGATGTTTTCTTGAGAGAAAGACCCATTCTTACACTGAATCTCTATGTTAAGCTATCCACAGGATAGGGAGGCTTAATCTTCTTGAGGCTTGTTAGGAGCCCTTCCTAGCGAAATGCAGAAAACCGTATCCTTTTTTATCAGGAGCACTGCTTCTTATGCTAAATTCCAGCTTGTTTTTAGAGATTTGCCAGGCATAAACGACTCACGCTGTGTCCTCTTAACAGCCAGTTGAGGTAGAGCGGCGGAGGGGCTGATGTTCTCACGGGTGCTTTCTCCACTCTCCTCATAGGAATAAAACACTGGCCAACACTCTGCTTTTCTGGGGTGATGAGCCCCAAATCTCCTACGGACACCCCTGCTGAGAGCCGGCTGAGTGAACTACACCTGCCTGGTGAGGGGTGTTTCTTAGCAAGGCGAGGAGTCCACGTAGCAAACAAACCTACCCTAAGAGAGGAAAAAGGGCTGTTTCATAGAGAAGTAAGACTCGAACCCAACTTTCCTGCCAAAGTAGCTGCTTGCCTAGCTAGCGACCTTGCTGCTAAAGGCAAACGTGGTGAACTAAAATCAAAACTCTTCCTTTTGGGCTAAATAGCATTTTTAAAGTTAAAATGGGAAAAATAAATTTAAGTAAATTTGGTTAAAATTGGAATTTTTTGATGCAAAGGTAGTGGGAAGCCACTACAGAACATGAATTTCACTAAAAAAGAATGGATTAATATGACAGTGAAGCTGTTACACATGAAATGCAGCTAAATAAATGTATATTTATATCAATATAAATAAGAAAGTACTTGTGTTAGGGCAATGTCTGAACAAAGCGGAACACATTAGAGAAGTGGATGGCGTATTTTGGGTCAGCACTGCACACATCTTTCATCATCTTCTGTCTGTCACAAACGTTTTTGATTTCTGAATGAGTCAGAAGTTGAACTGTACAGCATAAAACCTAAACTCTGGGAGAAAATAACCGGTGACCTTGTATAACAAATACCTGCGTTATTTCTTTTGCTGGAACAAGTGCATCTGTAAAACTGTCGGGCAAATGGGGAAAGCTGCTGTTGCATGGATGAAGCAGTTTTTAAGGCCATATTTCAGACTCTATTCTCTCTCAGTTTGCATTATAAAATACTGATGATCTCAGAGTACCCATTTCTGGTACTCCTAAGCACTGATTGCTCCTCTTTCAGGACTGCAGTTGTCTTGGTTAAGTGAAAATTTAGGTGTGCAATATAAGCAGGGATTTTCACATCTTTAATAAATAAAATCATTTCTCAACAAACTGCGGGCATGACAAGCATTGATTTAGAGGGTTATTTCTATTCGCTCTTTGTTTTCAATCTTTCCCAAGCAAACAAAGCAACAGTGGGCCCCAGAGAAAGAATGCTGTGAGGAAGCAGAAATAAAGACTACTCACTTGAACTCAGCCTAAAGTTAAGCTTAAAAGGCCTAGAGAAAAGTATAGATTACAAAGGAATCCCACTAGACTTTTGTATTCAAAGGAGAAAGTATTCCCCTTCTGGTGCCTGAAATCCAGTTTGCAATGTTGAATGAGTGCCTGAAAGTTTTCTGATTAAACCATCCACAGGTCCCTGCAGCAGCGGTTTTAGTCCTGGCTTCCAATTTGAGGGAAGAGAAGCTTTCCTCAGTGAAATTTCCTCATGCAAGTAAAGATCAAATAATTATAATTTATGACATCACCCGGGAATGAAAACGTGGCTCCTTTTCATCTTTTTGTCTTTTCAGAAAAAAAAACAAACACAATTTGCTTGGCTTTCTGTTTTGTTTTTTTGTTTTGTTTTGTTTTGTTTTTTTGTTGTTGTTGTTGTTTGGGGTTTTTTTTTGTTTGTTTGTTTGTTTTGTTTTTTTTGTGTGTTTTTTTTTGTTTTGTTTTTTTTTTGTTGGTTGTTTGGTTGTGTTTTTGATTTGGTTTTTTTTTTTTTTTTTTTTGGTAGCTGATTTTTCCCGAGTGCTCAGCAGATTTCCCCCGCGGAAGAGGACTTTTAGCTGGAGGGAACCTCTTCTGCACGGCCACAGCCCCACACCCCACCAGGAACTGGTCCCAGGCCATGTTCTCCTTGCTCCTTACTGGGACAGGGTTTGCACTGCCGTGTTTCTGCAGCGCCAAGCACAGCGTGACCCTGGGCTGCCCTGGAGCCGCCCCAATGCAAATATTCCCGAGATGCTTGGGCCGAGAGGAGCCGTGATACAGCTCTGCATTGTTGAGGTTCCATAGATAATATATTCCCACAAGGATCCTCAAATAGCAGAATAAATTAGGGCAGCCCTGAAGCTGTTGTAATTGATGCTCAGGCTGACGGAGAGTACCCGTTAGAGCCGGGAACAGAGTGTCCCCAGTGCGGTCTTCCAGGGAGAGCCCAACATCAGGACATATTCAGCAGATGCTCGCTGCTTTTCACATCTGTGTGGATATGGAAAAGAAGATAAAAGCCTTTCTGGTTGGTCTGTTTGTTTTTCTTTCCCTTTGTATGTATCTACCTCATTTTTTTTTTTTCCCTGGTGCAACTGCACTGGTTGAATTGAAGGCAACACGTAGCCCTTCTGTGGGTGCAAGTGTGTGGAAAGGTAAGAACCCACTCAGGTTTTTGTTCTCAAATTTTCAGGATTAACAATAAAATGGAGGGAAGGGGCTGTTCTATTTATTCTGGAGAAACAAATCTTTGAGAATATCTCACTGTAGAGAGATCAGAGTGAAAAAGGTAAGAAGAAAATGTAAAGGCAAAATTAAGAAGGAACCACATGTAGAAGACCATAGACCATAACTTTGGTTAGTACTTTTAGAGATAAACCGGCTGAGCTATCGTTTCAAGCAAACTTCACTTACAAGTCATTAAATAAGCAATTCTACTATAAAAGTATCACTTCCTGTTTATATGATGAAAGGTGCTCTCTATGTCTTTAGCAAGTTTAATGTTCATGTTTAAGAACATAAGAAAAATCTCTTAATATCAAAGAAAATAAGAGTATTGGTTCCTTTTTCCTATGCCCGCAAAATTCCTGTCAACCTCTGACTTAATTTTTCCAAAATTCACACTGCTTGATGTTGTTATCTAAATGGATTCTGAAGAAACACAGATGTTTTGGGTATTTATCAAGTACAATTTTTTTCTAAAGATCTGAATACAGTAATGATTAGTTAAATCTAGTAGAAATCCGTGGAGTTTGAGAATTAATCGCATTTGCAGCAAGAGACTTGGCTTTCCATCCAAGATGACCCCAGAGCTCTTCAATCACCAACATGGAAAGGTTTACAGAAATGAGTGCGTTTCTTTACTGGGTTATAGAATTATAAAGTTTTAAAAACAAATGCAGAAAAGCAGTTATGAGCAAAAATGCTGCTGCAACATGAATGAAAACTAATACCAACCTTTAATTTATAGTTTTAACATTTAATTTGTTTCATTCACATGCTGGCATCAGGCTGCCAGGGTGTGCAAATCCCTCTGGCAGCAAGATCGGGATGATCTGGGGGGGGGTGGTGGGGAGGCTGAGTTGGACAGAAATCTGGTGGAAACCCCATCAGACCAGTTGGTCTTGGCTTGGGCAAGCTCCCTCTGGTCGAGTTGTCCTGTACCTACATTTGCAGCTCTCCGCTTTGCTCTACCACCTTTTCTGGCCAGGGCCTGATTAAGCACATCCACAGCCAACAAACCTTTCCTGGGTTTGTAGTCCAATTTGCCAATGACATAAAGTTTCTCTCTTCAGCAAGAAATATGTTCATAAAGTTTGAAAGGATTAGCTAGGCATCTTTTAGCAATTCAATAAGTATTTTATGATCAATTTTAGCTAAGGCCAGCATTTCTGCAGGCAATTGGTCTCTGGTTTTGACAGTACTTTGGCTGGATTTCACAGATGTGAATGGGAGCTGAAGGGTCTCACCACCTGACGGGGATTAGATCGCTGAAAACAGCAATCAATTTCTGAAAACTACAACTTCTGATAAAATTCCCAAAGCATAAACAGCAATGTATTCAGCTGGTATAAATCAGGGAAGTTCCACTAGGTTTAGCAAAGCTAGCTTACATCGCTGGAAGTTGTCATCTTTTTTTCAGATGCTTTTGAGAAAACACCAAAAGGATTTTTGTGTGTGTGTGTGTTTCTGAGCCTTTTGGATTACCAGCAAAATAGGCCAACCATGAAGAAAAATGCAACACGATCCAGAAAGTCCTTCTAATTCATTCTGGTGAAAACTAGCTCTTATCAACATTGTCATTAAACATATTTCCAAACTCCCATCTAATTTAAATAGGCTACATTTCATACAGTTCAGGAGTGCCTGTGAAGATTCCTTATGTTGTTTTTTATTAAAAAAAAAAAAAAATCACTGCTTGGTTGTATTTTAAGATGAAGCTCTTGCTCTCTATAACCTATATGATTGAAATGTTTAATGGGCGTAGGAACTGGCAGTGGTTGATTGCTCCAAAACCTTCAGCCACTCATAGCTCAAAGTTTGGGACTGTGGTATGCAGAAGTAAAATTTAATCAATGCATTAAACCCAAATGGAGCCGTTTTAGCGATATAAACAGAAATACCTATTGCTACCCCGGTGCCTGTGGTGTTGCCTCCGTACGTTATGGGTAAACCACTGTGTAGAGTGTGGATGCTTTCTCTGCTGGAGATTCCTGGTTTGGTCCCCGGTGTTTTGGTCACGATGGCAGCCGTTGCCAACAGATATAGGGAATTTTTTATCTCAATCAGGTACGAGACATGTAACACTGCATCATGTGGGAGCAGATACGCACTGGCCTGGGCATTTGTAGCTGCACATACATAGGCTTTTAAAATGTTCTGCTCTTTATTTCCCTACAAATATTTCACACTTCAGGTGGTATCAGGATGTTCTTTTGGATTTAGAGTTTTTTTGGATGTTTGGATATTTGAATGGGGGTGTGTGTGTGTTGCCTTGGCAGTTCAGTTTCCTCTCTGAAGCAACAGTGTTTCAGCAACCCACACGTACTAAAAAACTTAGCTATTCCTTTTGTTGTTGTCACAGTCTGCATGGTGTACAGTGTCCAAACTAAAGAGCTTATTTCTCTTATGGAATGTTCTTTAGGAAGTAATCCTAATGGGTTATTCAACAAAGTACTTTTTATTAGCTTAGGTGATGTTTCATCCATTACACAGAGTCTTTCTGAAAAGCAAAAAATATGAACTGCTCAATGTATAGTTTCTATTAAGAGAAAAATAAACAATAACAATAAGAAAAAAAAAATAACAAAAAGGTTATATTGCAGCAGAAGAAATAGACACTGTTAGCTCATCCTAAGCATTTTTGTTCATGATATATACCACAGTTCAACTTTTAAATCAAACCAGATCATGCAATTTCATGGTGGCCAAACAGGAGAGTCATTTCTTACAGTGTGGAGCATTAAGAGTGGGTAAATAACAGTCTGTCCCCTTCCAGAAAAAAAGGAAAAAAATAAGAAGTGGATTGTTTTTCCAGTAAGGGGCAGATCTGTGGTTGTGTTTTGCACTTCTTATTTCTTTCCCGAGGGAAATAGCAGATGGTTTGAAAAAGCAAGAGGATACTTGGCTCAGGTTTGAGTGCTCTCTCTGGTTGGGGAGTTTGGCAGGCTCCTTGGTCGTGTGCTCTGTCTCGGAAAACTCTTCATAAATTCATTACTACGGAAGAGGGGAAAAAAGCCTAGTTACCTCCACAGCACAGCTTGTACCCTTGCAAGGGACACCACTGATTTATGAGCATTGCCGTGCTGCAGAGACAGGAGGAACAGGGCATGTCAGGACCAAGGAGCTGATATTTCCCTTTCTCCTTAAATACTCTCTGCTTTTGCATTTGCATTGTTTTCTGTCAGAAAGCAAAGAATAAGTGATTCTTGCAATGACAAGTTCAATAAATGTAAAATATCAGTTTTCTTCCCAGCCTTGGACAGATACTTAGAGACTAACTTGAGTCAAGTCAGAGTGCGAAAACATCTTTTCAAAGAGACAGGAAATATTAAAGTATATTTCCTGAATGACAAAGTTTTCATGATAGTGGTGATTACTGTTCAACCTAAGGTGTAGTTTGAATTTAACTCATGTTTTTGATATACAGAAATACAATGCTTTGTGTGATGAGATATAGACAATCCTGCTTTTTACCTCCTGGTTTTCTGGCTTATTTCTCAGCTGGTGGGTATTCAACGGCACTTTCCAGCCCCGAGGGACAACACCTCTGCCCGCTTCCCTACCACTACGTTCGGCAGATGTGACGTTGCATTCACCTCACCCCTGCTACCTGTGAAATAATCTCCGAGAAACAGCTGGTTTGATTTTGGGGGAGAATTTTAGTGCTTACTCCTGTTGCTATGAATGCAGGCGTTGGATTCAGCGTCAGCTCAGGTGTCCTCTTGGTTCATCCCCCGCCGCTCCTGGCTGCTCTCCCAACTCATTCCCATGAGCCTCAGGCTTGTTTTCTTGGTTTGTGCTCACTTAAATTCAGATTCCCATCAGTTAAAATCTCACAGAGTATCTCTTTTGAAACGTTAACCTGAATGCATTCAGATTACCTTATCAACAGTTTAACCATTCTTTGATAATATCAAGGTATGAACGTTGATGTTGGTTCTTAAACAGGCATTATACAGGGATGACCATGGCATTGGGCATGATGGCACAGCTTGGTCAGTGATGCTGGAGGCAGCGAGAGCGGTGCAGGACCTCGTTAACCAGCCTGTGCTAATGGGGGCAGGGGGGGGACGTCTGCCTTCAGGCACAAGGAAAACCAACTGCTCTTAGATTAACACAATGGTGTTTCCCTTAGTGTGGCTTCAAAGACGTCTTGGATTTCATCAGGTAATGTCTTTGGAGTTGGTTCTCTGATTGTGTGTCATTTTAATGTCTTCAGTGAATAATATTTTTTTCTTCCCTGTCAAACAAAAATACTTCAGATACAAAGATACTCCTGGTGTTCAGGAGAAAACAGCTTGTCTGTGTAGTAGATAAGAACGTATCTTCCTCTGTTGCTTCATATTCCCTTAAACATTAAGAAAAGGGATCAGAAAAGGATGCTTTGAGAATATTTCCTGAAATCCCTGGTTATAAGGCTGAACATTGTTTGTACCACATTCTTTTATTTTTAGAAAGAATAAAAAATGGTTCACAGATCAGAAACAAAGCATAACTGAGTTGCAAGACTAGGCATGAAAGCCAGAGTGATGCAGAGATCTACAGATAGATTTATTTACCATATCTAAGTAATTTCTCTTTCTAGAGCCATTTTTTTCAAGTGAGGAAACTATGATGACATATGACACCATCATGGCTGGAGGGACAGAGCACCAACAGCCCACCCAAACACATGTGTGGCTCTCGATGGCTGCCGGTACGAAAGGCTGGCAAAAATCTTCCAGTGCTGTGTTCTGCTGGGTAACATGTGCTCTGTTTATGCAGCCATATTTAGGATTTGTTGAACTTTATGATAACACTTCCTTAATTTTATTTTCCTGGACAGGCAGAATTTGTTCTCATGTTTTATGGAAATATTTTTAACATCTCAGTGTTACTATGCATTAACATCAGTTGTGTGTTTTGATCCATGCGTGGTGCCTGTAATTCTGCTGCGGCATTTGTGCTGTTTATCTAATGAGAATTTGAAAATTGAGAGCTGTGGATATGTGCTTAAATAGTAGCAATGATTTAATTTCTTATCCCAGTTACGATGTCTTGATACAGTAGTGCTAAGTGCACTAGAAGTACATGTTACTGTGATTAAAACAGGGAAAAATAGTGGGAAGAAAGAATACTAGGGTGTGGTGCTCTGACGATTTTTCAGCTGCTCTGAGGTGAGAACATTCCTGAGCATGAACTGTGCAGGTCTGCCTGACAAAATGAAGTATCTGTGTTCTCTGGCTTTTGAATTATTTTGACTGTATTGTCACCCGTTTTTGTACATCACCCTATTCATTCCTTCCCTTTTAAGTGTATTTGTTACTATGGAGACAGGAAAATAGTTCATGAGAGGGGAACTTTGCAGAGTGGATGGGGCATAGCAACAAATTGGTTTATAGAGTGGTTGGAAAATTATATGTTGGCTAGTGGATGGACAGGTATTTTACATAAGAGTTATATATTGGCAATATAATAGGACGCCTGTTTCATTTCTTCTGTCAGAGATTTATTAGTGCCTGAAGAAGAGAGAAACTAGTGGCCTTAATTGAAGACCTTAGAGGATAACAGCATTAAAAATGGCCTTCCAAATAGTGAACTTTTTACAGAAAATATTTTTTTATGGTTCTGTGAGATTTTACTGATATCAGCTATGTTTATTATAATCCTTGTAATATATTCATTTAGTGGTGTAGGTGCTTGGAGAAAGTGAAATATCCCTGAAATCAGAATAGTTTAATGTAAGATAAAAAATGAACATAAATAAAACGGTCCTTATCAGAATGCAGAGAAGTGAACAGAAGAGGATGAGGGATCTCATCAGACCCCAAATGTGCATATTGATTTCTGAGTCTGTTTTGCTTTCTGGATTTCTGTCCATGGAAGTGATAAATGCAGGGGATCAGGCTCACACAGTGTCATGGAACAGTGATTTAAGATCCTGCCAAGTGTTTGGACCACTTAAAGAATCACCATCAAAAGTATTAGCAAAAATGCTTTTAACATGAATTTGTGAAAGTGGAATTTAACAGAGTTGGATGTCAAGGTTCACTCTATTACTACGTGGAAGAAACACACAAAGGAAAATCAAGTTAGAATTGTTTTAGAATGATCTACACCGAGGTTGGAGATACAAAAAAGTAAGGGAGACCCTCCCATTGAGTCATGAGGTTCAGAGTGGACCCGCTTGCTTTTTAAACTCCGGATGGAGTTTAGGTGTGGCTAGATCCAAACTTAGCCTCAGACTTGGACAATGGTTTATGTCTAAGAGATACGAAGGGTAAGGAAAACCTCCTCTTGAGTCCCAAGGTTCAGCATGGATCCCCTTGTATTCTAAAAGCTTTCTCAGAGAGGAGTCTAGGTACGGCTGGATCCAGAGTTAGTCCCAGACTTGGTCAAAGGTTTATGATTAACGGAATTAGCTGCATGGGTTTCATTAGACATTCATTCAGCATGCTCTCAGTCACTTACCTTCCGTCCAGGTGTAAGGTGTTAGTTTGCTCTGAAATTTGAATGCTAAGTTTCCCGAAATGGCGTCTCGGGCATCGAATCTTATAAAAATAAATATTTTAATAGTGTGCTACAACAACAGGATCAGCTTGAGCCGGGTGCCTCCAGGGAGGGAGGGGCAGAAAGCAACTCAACAAAGAAATCCCTGGGCAATTGTACCCTTACAGACAATTCAGCTGCCCCTTTGGTCCAATAGTGATTCTGGTCCGAGCACTTCTGACACTTTCTGACCCCTTATTGGATTCCTTCACTGTCTCCAGACAGGTTGTTATCTTGTTGAGTTGAAGCTGCCGTTGATGGCTGTAGCCTTGAAGCCTCTTTATCTTCCAATTTGTGTGGGCTCTGGAGGCCCTATTTAGACGAAGTGGGTCCACAGTCAGGAAGTCTAGGTGCAAGTTTACAGCTTGCAGCCTGAGGGTTCAGTAAATCTAGCTAGTCGTGCTAAGCAAACAGCACACTAAATCACACAACATTAGAACTCTAAGTGGTTCACTCTATTTAAAACTTAATTATTTAAGCTAAACAACTAATATCTCTCAACAGTGAGAGGCATCGCTCCTCAAGGGGAGAGTTGCCTGGCGTGTAGTCAAGTTACAATTCAAATTGGGCTCATCCAACGCCAGATTACTGGTAAAAGATCTCCTTGCTTTTGCTCCCACCTGGCAGGGCGAGCTCAGAGGAGGCTCCCTCAGGCTGCCGTGACTCTGGGATAACGTGGCTCGCTGGCACTCAAATTACACACAGCGGGAGGGAAAGGCACACTTTAGCTCAAGAAAATGTGTTTAACCGTAGCCTTTTTCTTTTCCTCTTGTTTCATAACTCAGAACTGCTTACTGTGTTTGATTCTTCTGCACTGATAGGATTCTCAATGTGGTGTTGGTCTGATGATGGGTGAAGAGGAGCAAGACTGAGGTGATGTATTATGAATTGTTCTATATTTCAGTAGTATTGATCTTGGGGTGTGTGATGGCTGTACTCCATTTGACCCTTGCTTGTCAGGTTATTTTTAGGACAGGTTGTTTATAGAATTGCTAAAGCAAAGCTAACCTGAGATAAGCATTTTAGGATGTTCGATGTTTTGCAGATGTTAGCTCTTCTAATGTGAACTCTTTGAATTCCCAGCAGTAAAAGTTTTCTGGGCCGTTTCCAAATATTAGATTTCCAGTTTCAGCCCAGCAGGTCTGTGTGCTTGCTGTGTGAGCTGTGTGTGTAACAGCAAGTCCAACATCAGAAAATCACCTGCCCCAGCACTGGACACCTCTCGAATTCCCAGCACCCTCCCTGGCACAGCTTTGGTTTGTACCAGTCGATGCCTTCCTACACTACATCCCATGGGTTTCAGTCCCAAATAATGCCGTGGTTCAGGAAACAGCACATTAATAAATGCAGTATGGATGAGAATAACCTATTTTGGAAGAGAATGGGGAGGCCATCCAGGTATAGGTGAGCTGTATCACTTCCCAGATGTCTCAAAGAGGAGACCATGGCCTGTTCAGTGACTAGTATAGCCATAGCTCTATAGCTTGCTTCTTCCAAGCGTTAATAAATATTTATTCATAAATATGTTCACAACACATTAATTAACAACATTCTCTTTTCGTCTAGTATCACTGTGAGACCTAGACAGTGATGAGGATGCTACCAACAGGCACTGACCCTATGATATACTCATTTTTCCTCCACCCTGAATGGGACTTCATGGCCCCGAGCTTTACACGGCCTTGGATGAGGATCTGCAGTTATATGAGAGTTTTCTGGCTTTCCCTGTTCTTGCTTCTCTGATACCTCAGGGGAAAACAGCAGAAGAAAACACTTTTTTTTTTTTTTTTTTTTTTTTTTTTTTTTAACTACAAAGGCAAGCTGTTTTTCCTGCAGCTTTGGAGAATTTCTAGGGCTATTTCTGAGAAGGAGCCCTGCAGCATGGGTTGCAGCAGCCACCCTGTGAAGAGACAGGAGTGTTGCACCCAAAAACCCCCTCAAAAGCAGCAGTGGGACATGATGAGCCCCACAGATTCTCCCGGGGAATGGTGACACTGGCTGTGTGTCCGGCTCATGCTGTTAAGTGCTGGAAAGGAAAACACCTAAAATAATGACCGCTTGTAAAAATGTTGGTCTGAAGGCATCGTGTCATGCATGAGGAGACTACTTCTTCTCAAACATATATATGTTTTTGCTTAGCACAGAGAAGACCCCCAGAGAAAGCATGGTTTGCAATGACAAGTATTAAGAGCAAGGGAAAACATCCGCATCAGCTCTGAATAAAATCTGGAGATTTTCTTGCAATGGGAAGATGAGTGCTTGTGAGCAGTGATGTTGTGACACAGGGGTGAAATTGCCTGGAAGGAGCTCATGTAAATTACTCAGAAAGTTGGCTTTTTCTGCTGGTAACCAGGGTGAGTAGAGAGCTTTGTGTGTTGGTGGATGGAGCTCCAGGTGAAGCGGGCAGTGACTAACCTGGCCAGCACTTGGTGCAAAGCATGGAGCATAGAGAAAGGCTTGATGATGTTCGTGGTGAGTCTTCTACAGCTTCTTGACGGATCAAGTCACTGTTAAATTTAATGAGACTTTGCCACCCAAAGCCTGTTTCTAGTTTTGCAAATCTCACCCCAGCCAGCTCTGAAATCTCCAGCACGTCTGATGGGCTCTGGGGATTGCCAAAGGTCAGAGTGCTGAGAGGGGTTTGGTCAAGGCTCACCTCAACTCGGGACAGCTTTGTTTCATTCAATACAGCACAATTTACAGGATATCTAATTATGGACCCAGCCTTGCTTCTTGTGCAGTGAAGGGAATCAAACGACGTCTTTACACTGTATTCTGTCTTCCATGTTTTGTTTTTTGTCTGCAATCTAATTTCTTTGCATCAGTTTAAAATTAGTAGAGGAGGGCATGTTTTTCTTACCCGATTCTTTATTTTTTAGTAATATTTCGATTGAGAAAACTGATCTCTGCTTCCCCAGTGTGTAATTATATGACCACATATTACGTGCTCTTGAGAGTCCTTCCCTCCCTCGGAAGGAGTGAGGAAAAGCTGGAAGTGGTAAAACCTGGAATTGTTCATGCATGTGTGTCTCTGGGGTGGGGTGAGGGAGAGCAGGAGCCTGTGCCCCAGCTCTCACACTGAGTGCACAGGATGCTGCTGCCCTACATCTCCAAGGGAAGAAGCAAAATGTCAGAGGCAATTTTGGTTCTGACATATTCGGGTTTTCACGCGTTCCTGTTTCCTGGAGGTCTGGTAAGTGGGGTGATGCAGTTGGTTTCTTTTTGGTGTGAATATTCCCTTTTCTGTGGTCAGAAAAGACTGATTCATACAAAAATTTCTGCATATAAATCTGAAAAGCCTTTTTATCTGCAGCTGAAGGCGCTACCAATCTGTGCAAAGTTCTAGATACTGAGAGTCTAGTTATGTTCTCCATCCCTGCATTGATCTATTTTGTCTTTCAAAAAGATGATCGATCACACCAGAAAATCACAAGGTGGATTTGAGAGGGAAGAAGCTGGCAGTCTCAGACTAGAGTGATATTGCAAGAATCAGAGTTTGACTCTGTGTCACTTGACATGAGGAGTTACGAAAGGACTGCAATTACATTGGAAAAATGATGAATTTGATTTTTTCTGGCACAGTTCTGACTCTTTCAAGAAAGCAGGAACCCTGTGGAAGAAGGGTGCAAAGCAATCTGCCTGCTTAAGGGGCTTTAATGCTTTCTGAGGCTGGATACAGCTTGTTGGCTTGAGGAGGGTACAGCTCCTTGCACACCCCAAAAAAACAGGAAGAGCTTTAAAAAGTTTTCCTTGCAGATGTACCAACGAGGCCCAGGGCTGTTCCCTGCTGTTCAGTTGATTGAGGAAAACAACAAGTATTTGCAAACAGAACCTGCAAAGGCATTATCAAAAGGCTATTAAAATGTGTGTGTTTCTAATATGCTGCAGACTGTAGATTTCTTGCGATTTCTTGGTTTCTAATGAACGTTTGTAGCCTGAAGCAGCAGTAAAAAAATTTACATAGTCTGTTCTTTGACCATGAGCCATTTCTTTGCAATAACTGATCCAAGAGTAAAAATGTTGTTGGCCTTTCACAGGGATTCCGTCTCTCTGGCCGTGCCAGCGGTGTGAGGGGCGGGGGGACGGGTGGTGGTGTCCCGTGGGGTGCTCAGCTTTGCTGTGCAGGGGATGCGCTCGGGGAAGGAGAGGTGAGGAGCGGCCGGGAAGGATGCTGATGGGGCTGAGCCATCCCGGGCTCCCTGGTGAGAGGCAGGAGGACCAAGGGCTTCGAATAGCAGTGGGTTGTAGGTTGCAGGCGCTCTCCTCCAGCGGTCACCGCTGCCTCCGGTGATGCTGACTTCCAGCGCGTATCCTGTTGCTGATTTAAGCAAGAAGAGGGGGGTTGAAGACCCACCCAAACCCAGCCTCTGCCCTGGCGAGCTCTCAGGTCGTGTAAACCACCCTTGCAGCAGACCCTTGCAATTCCAGAGCCGAAGGCACTGCTCCTCAGCTCCCTCTCCATTCTCACTGAAATATTCCCCTGGTAACTGTGCTTTTCATCTGTCTTTTTTGAATTGACTGTTTTAACATCCAGGAGTTCCCTGACCTTAACAAATGGAAGGGATGACTCCTTGTTTGCAGAGGTAATAGTAAATAGGATTCGAGGTTGTTATTGAATTGTCTGCAGCTTTGTGCACAGTTGTAGTGGAGTTTTGTGAAATCCAAGATGAGTCGTGGTGCTTTAATTAGAACAGAAATAGACTGAAGTGTTTTTAATGTATATCGATATCGAGACTTCATGACGCTGGGCAGAACAGCTGTTCGACAGTGATTTGCCAAAATACCCACATTTAATTTGGACAGTTGTTGAACTGTAGTATTTGCCAAATCATGAACAAGACAGACACTTATTCCAATTATGCAGTCTTATTTGCTACAGCGATCAGTTTGGGGTCAAAAAGCTACGACGTAAATTGAAAGTAAAGCGCTGTGGCTAAGTGACTTAAACTGCGCTTCATTCTGCTGCAGCTCCGCTGCAGGATGTCTGGGATGTAAGCGCTGAAAGAAAAATGATGCGAAATGTTAACCCTGCTCGAGAAGGGTAGGACCAAAAATGCTAAGACATGTTTATTCATGACTTTCAGTGCGACAAATGTCATATAATTGAAACGCTTGATGGGTCACCAAATTCATACAAAGCATCGTGCCTTTTCTGTAGAAACAGATCAGTATAATTTACAGTTGAGTCATAGGGACAAAGGAAAGACAATTACTTTGGGTAACTTAGCATTCATTTTTTATTAACCAGTGGGGAGTAGTTAACAAATTAGCATATATTTTTTCGCACCCGGAGACCATTAGGTCCAGCTCTGCATGAGCATTTCCTCTGGCCCCAAAGGGAAGGTGCGTGGCTGGGTGGAGAGACCAAGACAGTGGGACCAGGCTCTGCTGGGCTAGCACTGGGTCTGCTGGAACTGGTAATGGGGAAAATGTTGAGGAAAACCAGTGAGAAACCCAGAGCAGCAGCAGATGATTAAAAAAAAAAAAAAAAAAAAGACGGTACTTTGGTACTTTTTGGATTCTTTTGTAATTCTTCCTTCTCCTCGGTAGTTCTCATCCATTCACTTCCATTTCAGTTTCCACCACCTGGGCAAAAATGTAGCTTGTAAGTAAGCCAAGATCTCTGATTTCTTGTGAATATCTGGCTTGGAGAAAACTGCCGCTCCGGCTCTCAGAAGGTTGGTATAAAGCTACTTGCAGAACAGGGGACTTGGCGGTAGCATCAAGACTGAAGGTTTCCAAGTCCTTTGTAAATTTTTTGCCTGGATCAAAGTTTTCCCCAGGCTTGAGAAAATCTGTTTGGGAGAGGTGGTGAAGTGCTTTATTTTCCATGGGGATATTTTTGGTTTTGCCTTTAAAGCATAATTACAAAGTAATTTTTTTAGACATGTTCATCCTAATGAATTACAAGCATGCTGTGTTTGCAAGCTGCAAATTGCTAAATAAACTGCCAGATAATAGAATTTAGTGTGTGTTTTTAATTTGGTACCACTGCCCACAGCGTTGCAAAATGTTATTGTGACAGAGTGCTTTATAGCAGTGTGCTTCCGTCATTACATACCTTCATTTAGAAATTTCTAAAACAGCATTATTAGCGATAATATTGTCCTGGTCTATACCGTGGCAGTCCATACAACACTTTCCTCCAAAGTGCAGATAATGGGCTTCGTGCAATTTACTCTTTTGTTAAGGTGATAGATGAGTTTTAAGACTTGTGAACACCGTAAATTTCCCTGTAAATATACTAAGAAAATTAAAATTTGATCTTATTTTCAAGGGAGGAAAATATTTACTCAAACATTTATCTAAAAATAGTAATATTAATTCCTTAGTGTCACAAGAAGATGCATGCATTTCTGTTTGTATATAACTAACATTATTTGTGCAGAAAATTTTTCAGAAAGACATCAAAGCTTTAAATAGCTTGTTTTCACCATTGCTGATACAAGACTGGGGAGAAATTTTTTTCGAAAAAGAAAAATCCTGTGGCTAGATACCCAGCATGCACAGCTGAAGGTGGGGTTTGAAAGGGCTCACTGTGCCTTAGTCATTACAAAAAGCTCAGCATGAATCAGTGCAAACCCCAGGCCAGATGTTTCATCCATACACATCCCCTGATTGGTTAGTAGTGCCTCAGGTCCCTCAAATCCAGGGCTAAACAATAAAATTTAACACTGTGATTGAAAAGAAGAATTAATCTGTAACAGGTATGACTGGGCCTGGGATGAGCGTGGAGGACAAAGACCGATTTGGTTTTATCCTTGAATGAGGTGGATGGTGTATATGCATTGACATGTGTTCTGTAATACATTTTGAGGGCAATATCTGCCTAGATATAAAAAATTAAACAGCTTGGTAAAAGCATCTGCATTTTGAAAACTAGTGAAAAATTATCTCCTGCTTCCATAAGTATCCCTCCTCTTTGGTTTTATTTTGCACGTAATGACCTGGAGCTTGAGAAATATCTGGGAGCTTTCAGCCATGCTCTCTGAGCCGGGCGCCAACTCATCCTTCAGTGCCCGGCTATAGGACAAGTGACTCATCCATCCTCCCCCTCCAGAAAAATGGGACACGCTTTTCTGCCCTCTCCTTTGTAAATAATCTTGTAATGAAGGGAAACAGAGTGAACGTCTGTCTTGAAAGCGAAAGGTGCCAGTGTTTTGATAAACCAGTAATTCTCCTGAAGAAGAAAATTCCTCCTGCCCAGTCCCATTATCAGCCCGTGGGCAGAGCTGTGGGAGGATGGGGACAAATAAGTACAAAATCCTACCCCCTGCCCTGCTCAGGGTTTGTCTTTCTGGGGCAGATGGAGGTGACTTTGCGTCTGGGCCTGGGGGATTAAACTGCACATTGGGCTGAAAAATCTGGGGACATGAGCTGGGCTGCTTTGAGAGCTGGGGTTCCACAGTGCTGAGGGTAGCGGTCTGGGAAATAAAACTTTGATTCCAGCCCTGTGTCAGAAACATGAAATGTATTAGTTTACGAAGGCATCTTTAAATAGAAAACAGTGCCTACAGGTTGTGGGATCAAAAGCCGTATGACCAGCAAAGGGGAAACATGGAACATCTTACAATAGTTCTTGCTTTAAAATTTCATCTGAGAGCAGCTTGCTCTTCTAATTGTTCAAAAATTGTAAGAGTTGCAACAAGAATGAGCCGCTCAGCCAACGGAATCAACATTTAAACCAGTTGAGGATAACTGCTGCTGTGATCGTGTAAAATTTAAAATGTTGACTTAAAATACCTTTAGTTAGGGTTCAGTGAAAGTTGGTGCTGAAGCTTGCTTAGAAAAAATAAAATGCTTATCATCCACAAGAAGGCAGGCGTTTATGGTGACAGATCAGCTTGCATTGTACTTTAACTCATTCAGCAGGATTTTCTGTAGCTCTTATAAATACTTTACTTGCTAAATAAAAGTCTTTATTATTTAGAGTTGGTGATAGGATAGGCAAACATTTTTTCGGGGGGGAAGCATCGTGGGCAGTCCCACCAGCTCCATGCTCAGTGGCAGAGGGGATTCCCACAGGTGCTTCCTAAGATCATCTTCCAGCAACCAGGATGGAGAGAGGGGAGATGGTTGGAAGATGGCTGTTACGTTGGTGTGGAAACTTTATGTTGTGCCTACTGGAGACGCAATGGTGGTGCGTTACTTCATGGATGCGGGATTTTGTGAACGTATTTTGCATTTGGAGCCTCCCGACCCCTTTAATGAAAGCGCTGTTAATTACATCAGGTCAGGAAGTACACACCACTTTTAGGATTGTGTTGGCTTCCCACGGCCAACCCCACCTGGAGATGCTCTTGTCCAGGCAGCTCTGGTTGTGTTGAGCATCTCTCACAGCACAACTCATTTTCCCCGTTGCAGACGGGCTCTGGCGAAAGCATCTCCTGCTGAGAGCAGGTTCCAATAATGCAACAGGGGATCTGTGCTGCTCGCGACTTAGAGGCCAGTTCCCTAAGAATAAACCCTGTTCAAAATGCAAAAGCTGGCTCAGCAAACGCACACCAAGAGCACCTTCAAGTCATTCTGTAAAGGAGCTCTTCCTCCAGTGATGGCCAGGGTGAGGCTGTGACTGGGCTTCACAGGCTCTTGCTGTAGCAGTGACCAGCTCTCTCCTGCACTCTGACTGCTCCAAGCTTCCCTGGGACAAGCCACGTGGAAGGGATCTACCTTCCCTTAAAATGATTAGAGTTACAACAGCGACTGTAGAAATACACAATTCCCTTATTGAGCAGGCTTGCTCAGCTGAGTGCTCCTCTTGTTTGGACTTAACTCAGTGCATTTTATTTTGCTTTTTTCTTTCCCTGTGTTTTATTCTGTAGGTTCTGCTGGGTATTTTACAGAGACTTGGTGCAGGGAGTAGCAGACTTACACTTTCCAGAGGAACAGATGATCTTTTAAAGCCTCTGATCCCAACAATCCAATTAGGACCATCACAAAGATCCTTTGAAAAACCTTTTCGTTAAGTATCTCAGCTCCATGGAGTGATGAGTAACTCCTGAAAACCCAGGTGCAGAGTTTTTGTATTTTTAATGAGAACTGTCCTGCATGTCTGTGAGCTTCCAGCAGAGCTGGATGTTGGCACATTCCCATTTTGTTAAGACTTCAACAGATGAAGTGAAGACCAACAGCTAACTTCTTACCTGCTGCAATAAACTCAAATTACTTTTCTGTAGGAAACACTGAAACGTTTGCAGGCTTCTGGATGGTGTTACGAGACATCATTGCAAGAAACTGTAAGGTTTATCCAGTCTGCCATGCTCCAAGTAAAGGTGAGTGGGTCCGGGTAGGATGTGGGGTTGTGGGGGAGAAGGGATCAGGACTTTGGCACGGTGCATGGGGCAGTTGGGGGACCACGAAGCTCCCATGGGTGCAGGACACGGGCTAGAGGCAGCCCAGCTCCAGGCATGGCTACTAAGGAGGAGTAAAATCCTTTCAGGTCCATCTGCAGCAACTTGTTCTCTTGCCTCAAGCTCTAATGCACAGCACAAAGTGGAATAAAGGTGGTGGCACGGTCTCCAGGCTCCCTGGGGTGAAGCTGGGCTGGTCCTGCAGCGCTGCAGGCTGGACTGTCACCGGTTCCTGATGACTGCTGGAAATCCTCACCTAAAGTGCAGCTGAACAGCTTTCTACAATAGAAAGCACACAGCAAAATGTGGTGGGAGCTGGAGCTAATGAGGCACTTGGAGCTTCCCTGGTGTGGGAAAGGCCAGCATCTGCTGGAGGCGACCGGAGCCCTAGCTTCCTCACCACCACCAAAACTCCTGATTTGTATCTGCACGCACTGACAGGTCTACGGTATGCAATGACGTGTTAATCAAAGTGCTCCCTGAAATACAATCCAAGTGAAAAAATATATTTAAAGTTTGCTGAAACTGACATTTCTGCACAGCATTTATTTTCAGCCATGTCAGAATATTTCATGTTCATTGCTATTTTTTCATTTCACCTTCAGTATTAGCATGTTCCACGCAGCCTGCTTTATTACACAGAATTTTCTTGAATGCATTCAAATTGCAATCCAACAGATACTTGAAAATGTCACCCTCCTTTTACAAATTACTGAGCACTTTAAACCTGAATTTTTGGGCTTGTAAAGAAATGGTCTCTGTGAAAAAATGTTGAGATTGGTATAAATTTCGCCATCTCTATTATTAACCATTTATAAATCTCTTGGCTCTATATGGCTGCTGTGTGGAAATTATACAGATCTCACACTGGCTCAGGTAAGGAAGTGGTAGAGGTCTGTAAATTGGGGTTTTTCCATCCCTGCTGTGGATGTTGCAGTGTTAGGTTTCTTCCTGCTTCACTGATTTTGTCTGTAGTTTTTGCTTCTTTCATTACCGTTTAACAGTGCACCTCTGCTGGAGTCAGAAGATGTTACTAAAACGAGTGCAGGAGGCAAAACATCACTTGGAAATCTATCTGCAAGTTTATCCTCAGTCTATCTTTGCTTTGTCTATCTTCATCAAATGAGCATCTTTGCCAGGCAGCCCTGCGCACTTGGTCTGGTCTTGAAAAAAGAGCTGAAGGAAGGGTTTAGAGCTAGAAATGGGACTCAGTCATAAAATTTGCGCCCCGATTTGGGCTCTGAGATTATCTCTCTTTACCAGTTCAAAAGCGTATGCTCATTAATCGATTTGAATCTATCTTTATTTAGCTGAAAAAACCCTGAGGTTAACTAAATCACTTACTGCTCAGCTAAATCAGAAATTTTGTCAGATGATAATTTTTTTTTTTTTTTTTTTTTCCCTTCTAAAGGACCAGTTCTTTCCCAGCACGTGAACACTCAATTCCTTGTGAAGCTGAGAGGGTGCAGGTCCTGGCCGGGTTCCCTCCTCCTGCCGCTCAGTTCGGCAGAACCACGGGATGCCGTAAAGCTCCAGCAACCTGGACCAGCTCGGGACTGGGACTCTCTGCATGCAGTCATCTGGAAAACTTCTACTGACATTGTAAGAAATATTTTTTTAATTATTTTTTTTTTCCTGTTGAAGCAATTGTTGTAAAAATTTGCCAGTGATGCCGCAGGGAGAAAATTTTTACTGAGAGAAAAGATAATCTATTAGTGTTGGAGTTTATGAGCTATGTGGTTGGAGAATTTTGTATTTTACAGGGGATTTTTGGTAACTGCCTTTGTTGAAGTAAATTTGATTGGCATGGTGCTCTTGGCTAAATGTGAGATGGAGAAGTATCAGCGGTGTCATATACTGGGCCCTAATAAGATGCAGCCCCAGCACCCTGTGCCCCATCCGACCCGTCCTCGGTTCATTTTCCAGTTTCTCCAAAGGGACGGAAGGACCATGGGAGGGAAGGTTCGGGCGGTTTGTGGTGTCTCCTCACCAGAGCTGTTACTCCAATGCTTCTCAAAATCTAAGTTTACTGTAATTCTAAGGTCCTCCACGTGTCAGAGCAATGACTTTGTTGTCTAACTAAAATGGTTTATATTATAAACAAACCTTGCTGTTATTAATAGAAGAAGAAACAGAATGCTCTATCATATCACCTCTTTAAATTATTTTGTTCAGTGCCTGTGTTAGATATTAAACATTATGTCCTAAAATGTGTGGCTATAGAGAATTTCAATAGGCTTGCCATCAGGGTAGGAGAAAAATAATAAAAACATCCTAGTCTCTTTTATAATACAGCCCTGTGTAACCAGGGAGCACTAAAGTTAAAATGACTTTTTGCCAATAATTGTCTTTTGGTTCTTTAATGTAGTATAGTCAAACCTCTGTAGACTTAATACTACCAGTTATGGGATTTGTAGCTCTGCTAAATGCAAAATTTAATTCAGCGTTTAGTTGTTTAAAATTTAAAATATAAACTTTAGTATGTCATAAAAATTGGACTGCTTCTCATACTTATTAGTGTGAGAAAAAATCTGTCTAATTCAATAGAATTCATGGGCATTGATACTACATTGGGGTTTATTAAAGAGAAAACATTGTTTTAATATATAAACCAAGAAAAGGCTGCAACATCAAGCAAATTATGCAAATTCAATTGTGTAAAATAAGAAATCGTATCTGCGTTACATGAAAACTTAGAAAGGCTGTCCCTTACCAGATTTTCACTGTGAAGGTTATTGTGGCTTGCACAGCGTTACAGATACGTGCACAGTCAAGTTGGATTGCACTTCTCTTTCTCCTCTTGGCTGCACAGGCCCAATATGCTAACACGTTACGGAAATGAAAAATAATAGATTTTGGAGACCCCAGCAGAACTTGAAGCTTCATCATGCTAGGCACTGAGTCTATATCTAGCCTCCGTGGTGGTACGGTCTGCGGTGTGCAGCTGCTGCGTGGACCTACACCCACGTGATGAGATTTGTTGTGCGTGTTCACTGCCAAGAAACCACGGTTTGCAAGAGTGCTTTGAGAGACAGCAAGCTCCCGAGCGTGGTGTTGGGGATGGAGGATGATCCATTGCAGTGTCACAGGACCCTCCCGTCGCATTCTCCGGGTGCTGTTACTACTGTTGGAGTAAGGGTGGGAAACCATCTGAAGTGTTGGCTTCGTGAGAACCGAGAGGTTCTCCACGAACCCCCCAAAAATATGCCCCTTCCTTCTCCCTTTCGAAAAATAGCTCTGTCCTAAGTTCGAGCGGTGGAACAACAGGCCGTGTTTAAATGAAATTGTCTCCGGTTTGATCAATGCCCTGCTTGAGGCCATAATTTTCACAGCACTGATAGCACAGCATATCATAACTCTAGAAAGTACACTTGCAACTGAGACGCAGTCCCCAGCCTTTTCTCCTGGCAACTTTCAAAGACCTTTTGCAGTATCCAGGCACCTTCCTGCTGGTGAAAAAAATTCCCATAAAATTCAACAGTGCCGTTGGCAATGGCTGTAGCAGGTCAGATGCAATTGCTCACCCTCTTCCCAGAGTCCTGCTGCTGGTGGTCACTGAAATCTCTGCTTGCCCAGCTCCTCTGGCAGCTGGGAAGGGAACCTGTGGCCAGCGTTTTCCTTTGCTCACCCGTTACAAATACTTGCCCAGCTACTATATAGGTTCAGACTCGTGCATTTGAAGCATAAGTAGAGAAAGTAGATATGCTTGAAGAAGTTCCTAGAGTTATTGGGAAATGAGCGTATATGGATCATAAATGCATCTTGCCTCTGGATTTTGGTGGGCCAGTGAATATTTACTGAGTCAAGGCAGTGGACCTCTCCTTCTGCCTACTAAAAACAGAGGCTTTTTGTGATCTAGAGGGTTAAACCCCAAATTACAGATGAACAGGCAGAGATATAAATAGAGTCATGCAGGATGTTTTGTACTTTTGGGGAAAACTGTACTTTGAAAATCCCATTATGTGACTTTTCATAGAAGTTTAATATAAATTCCATTAAAGAAAATTACTAAACCTTGAAAATGCTATCTTTACATTTAATGCACTAAGAGTGTAATGAAACATTCCAAGATACTTTCACAGATTTTCATGAAAATATTCATAAAAGATTGAAAAAAACATTTCTAGAAGTACCAGTAATTCCAGTAAGTCTACTAAGTATATCCTGCTTGCAGCATCATTCAGACTTTTATGGAGAAAAAAAATGACATATCGTACCAATACTACCACATGTTAAAGAAGGCATTAAAATATCTCAGAACTGAAAATAAAATGAAAAAAAAAAATTGCATGAGAGTAAACTTTGTGCATCTAAAAAAGGATCCATTAAAAATTCTAAGCATAAAATTGTAACACTACATAAAGTCAAGCATGGACTATTTCACTTCAGACTGAAGAAAAGCTCCCTGAAATTCTAATGAAGTATTCATAAAATATATATGACAAATGTGCAGAAGAGTAAAGAGGACACAGGCAAAAATGATCTGAAATTTAAGATTTGAGTTTAAATGCCTCTTCTTGTAGAGCACAAAGATCTCTTTTGGTTTCTCATAGTTGTCTGAAAGTCTCTGAGTTGCCACTTGACAGCTCTGGCCTTTCTCCCTTCACCCTTTGCATAACAGTTCCATGCTGTGCAGCAGGAGCTTGTGGCACAAAGCTGGTGATGCACAAGGGTGGCAGCCCTGTTGTGAAATTGGTAAATACTGCTGAAAGAATGTGAAAACTGAGTAGGTTTAAAAAAAGGTGGTTTTTTTTTTTTTGTTTTTTTTTTTTTTTTCCCCCTCAATGCCCTGGTCCATTAATTTCTTCTCCTGTATACAGTATAGATGTGCTGCATCCCCCGAAGCAGTCTCATTGTTTTCGTGCCATTCATGGAAGCAGATAGTGATGTGGAGCTTGAGGCAGGTCTCCTGGTCACAGTCACTTCTACTTGTTCTTAAAACTCATGCAGACAATCTTTTTCCTAAAACCAATTAATACCTAGCTACCACCTGGTGGGTCTTTCCTGCCTGACAGACCGTAAGCGACAGGGTGATGCTGTCGGTGGCTTCAGGTCCCCGATTGCCAAGGGACACGGGTGTTGGAGTCCTGTCCTGGTGGCGATGAACCCCATTCTCCTGCTCCTTGGCTCAGCCCAGCGCCCAGTGCAGCACGGGACTGCCTCATTCACCCTCTAACAGGGGGAGGTGATGTAGGAAAAATAGGAAATAATAGTGTAGGGAACAATGTTCTAGTTGAATTTAATACAGACTTGATGCTGCTCTCTTCTGCACCGATGTACCTCTATTCCTCTGGCACTAGGAGGATAATTAGAGTTTTTATCATGCCGTTAAACTCATCCCAGTCAGTAAAGGTTCCTGCATCCAGCACGCTCCTGTGCACGACATCAACCTCAGCCTCTGCGTACAAGTCCAAGTGATTTTTTTTTTTTTTTTGTGAGTGTGTTTCTGTCTCCGTCAGCCTGTGGAAATTTCAGAGTCTGCGTTAGCCCTGTGCACACAGTTTTACACTAATTTTGTCCCCAGGAAGGGCTGCCAGGTTCCCTGGCTCCAATGTCCAGGCTGGCTGTACATGGAAGCTCTTCTGCATTTCTGCAGGTGCCAGCTGAGCAGCTCTATGCTGAACATATAGAATAGGACACATGAGGAATAATGACACTTTTTAACCTTGAAACTTAAGCTAAATCTGAGCCTAAAAGTACCTGAAGAAATCCTTGTCTACAGTTTAAAATACTCTTAAGAAAAGCAGTGATATTCTTAATACTTTCTCCTTGCAAATATAAAGATTCACCCTTTCCCCTTAAAAATACACCTGGGAACCCTGGGCATGAAGTTGCCCTGATTATGAAGATGTTTGGGATTTTATTGGTTTCCGTTTTCGGCAATTTTTCCAATGTAAATGTTGGATTTATAGTCTCCTGTCAGACACTCTGTAAAGGGAATAATAATCATGTACTAACATTTTTTTTGCTTTACAGCTTAACGTAAATCTTTATAAGAGTTTGCAAGTAGCGAAATAACCTTTGGCATGAGGCACTTAGGAGGTGATGTAAAACCCTCCCGCAGCCTAGGGGAGCTGCGATGGCTTCAGCAGCCGCTCAGCCAGGCTCTCCAGCTTCCCTTGACTCTCTCTTCGCAGACGCTGGTCGTCCATCACTTTATTTAAATTCCCTTTTCTCTTTACGAACCCGCTGCTGGTTCATCCTTGTTCATCCAGATACTCAATGGGAGAAAACAAGAAGAGCTGGTAAGCCAAGAAACTGGGGAAATCCCTGCAAGGCAGAGGTAAGGCTGGAATATATTGTCCCTTAGCATGAAGACCAGAAGGTAAATGCTCTTGTAGATGCCTACCTTTAATATATTGTGTTATATGCAAGTTATGGAGCAGCTTTGCTTATTTATCAGCCCTAGATTTGTTTCAGAATATATGTGTATAATCCACAATGGTCTGTTAATGTGTTGTAGTTCAGAACTCCTGTATCTATGCAACGACAAAAAAAAAGAGCTTTCCAGCCTTGTTTGATGAATTAACAACAGCTCTGGGAATTTTGACAATCAGCATTTGCTGAATTTCTCAGTGTTGTAGCTAATTTGAATATAAGTTATTATATTTATTAAAGGAAATAACAAACTCTTTTTTTTTTTTTTTTTTTTTTTTTTTTTAATAATCATTCTTTGCCAGCAGATTTTCATTTGTGTTGCAAATTATTTCATGAATTTTCTCAAAATGTTTATAATCTGTTCAGTAAGAATTATTTCTGTGCTTAGGAGAACATCCAATAAACTCCAAAGGAAAAGCGTGGTAATTTCCCTCATAGGAGTAAGTATATCAGTGTGGACTTCCACGGAAGCACGTTTGCAAAACTGCTCTATGCCAAAGTGAAACACCTCTGTAAACTCTCTAGCAGTGAAAAGTTATTCAGCTTTGAGAGCTGGATAGGCCTTTGCTGGCATCTGGGGTCGTGTCAGATTTGTTCTCACCTGGCAATTACCGAGAGAGCACGGCTCATCACCATCCTATTGATCCATCACTTGACCCTCGAATCGTGATTTTCAGCCTGTGCTAAGCAGTAGCTTTCGCATTAGCTATCAAATACATTGTGGAACTCTTTTTGCCGATTTATTTGGAGTGGATATTTCCATTAAAAACCAAAATAAAACTAATTCCTATAATGCAAATGTACTTAAGTTATAGAAAACCTCTTAAAAATGTTGGCAGCTCCTAAGATGTCGAGGACTGTTCTTCCTGTATTGCTTCACAGTACCTTAGATGTGATCTAAGATTTGTCTTCCATAATGTATTGATCCTGAAAAGGAGACAGGAGGATGCAATCCTTGCTTAGTTGTGGGGTCCCGCTCACCTGAAGCAGTGCTGAGAGACTTCTGCACATTGAGTAACGGTTGGATAAATTCAGATTCACCTAGACTGGCTTCCCAGGTCTTAACCTGGCTGTTTCCTTCTTCCTTTTTGAATTAAAGAGAAAAAAAAGCTGCCAGCAGGACTGAAGCACTCTCTCGGATTTGTGCATTTAATAGTGGTATCATTTTGTTCTTATAGCTGGTAGAAACATGAGAAGGAAACTTTCTTTCTGCTGTTCTTTGCTCTTGGGTGGCTTTGCTCCAAGCTAGAAGGTTTTCCTGAGCTCTTACTCGCTCTTTCCAAGCACCAGGTGGGAGCTGGAGGCCACACGCAACTGCTTTGCTGAGGGCCAGGCAACGGAGATTTTTGAAAGTTTTTTTCTTCTCAGAATCCCTGGAGCGGATGAGAACTCCCTCCATGGAAAGTTTACACTCTGACAAAATACAAATATGGAAAAATTTAAATTCTTATCTGGGATAGAAAGAGGAAATCTGGAAAATTTAGGAAAGGAAGAGAGAAAGCTTAATATTAAACCTCATAGGAGAATTATGGCTTGCTAGTAGGGTGTGTGGGAGGTGAATTACATCGGTAGCAGTTTGCAGCACAAATTCACGTGAATGCATGGGCCGTTTTCCTCTTTTCATGGTCAAATTCAGCGAAAGCAATTCCCACTGTTTTGAAGCAAACAAGTTGACCAATCTGGTAACCTGTTGCTGCACGGTGAAGCGTTCAGATGCCGGTTCTGTGCTGTATGGATCCTTGCAGGGCCCCTGCTCTGCCACCCCGTGCTCCTCCTGCCCGCAGGAGTGATGCAGCGAGGGATGCAGATGTTGGGGGGGAAACACCAACCCTGCCGGGCTGACAGCTCTTACCCGGCTTGTGTTCACGCCGTGGAAGGGGGAAGAAGGGCACACAGCTACATTAGCACTCTGCTCGGTGTTACTAAGCGGGGAGCTGGCAGGCAGCATGCCACTGCAGGGGAAGGAATAAAAGAAGACAGAGGTTAGAAAAATAAAGGAAGTATAACCACGGAATCTGGGAATATCATGGGTTTGGTGGATGACGTTATGATTTTCCTGCAGTTCTTCCCAGCTTAATGCCACCCCCAAATATAAAATAATTTCAATTCTCAGTCCACTTTTGCTCTCACTTTGGTCAAATAATCCAGACTGTTTTCCTGGCCTGTTCCTGAGAAGTGGGGCAGCATCAGAAATCTTCCTGAGGTCAGAAATCTTCTTGCTGTCTCCTTCCCGTCTACCAGAGCTTTTGTTTTGCCTTAGGAGAAAACCTGGCTGATATGATGGAATTTATTGATGAGAAACCCATTTTGGTTGTTTCTCATTTCCTGGTTGGGGTGTTGGTGCCTGCGAAGGGTTGTTCCAGCATTTGGGAAGGAGCTGGAGTTAAACTGACTGGCCCAAAGACTAAAAAGCAAGACTTGCTTAGTATTAAATAGACTTAAAACCCAATCATGCATGCAATGTCTGATTTCAGCTGGTCTCTCTGCTGCCATGACCACCCATGAACTGGATGTAGGCCACCCCACAACACGGGTGAGAGGAAGGAGATGCTTGCTTGGTGCATACACAGGTACTCGGGACTGTGACTTCCCTCACATCGCAGGTATTTCTTCCAACTGTTCACGTGAAATACAAATCCTAACAGCAAACAAACACAGGATGTAGGAGGAGCAAAGTGCAACAGCGGTGAAGTCCCAGCAAAGATTTAGAGTGAAAGGGATGTGCCTTGGGTGGTGGCAGCAGCAAAGGGTGGATTTGGTGTTGAACTGGTTCGGCAGATGAAAAATATTGCTGTAAAGTTTCTCTTCTGTGTTGTACTTCTTGCTTAATTAAAACCCTGATAGCCCTTATGAGATAATTTACTATTTTTCTGCAGTCAGCACTATAACGCTCTATTCATATCTGTTTAAAGTGAATGCTATGCATTGAGGTTTTTGTTGTTTTGTTTTTTTTTTTAAAAAAAGAAAGCTACAACTTTGTTGTGCTGCATTGTAGAATAAAGCGTGTAACAAAGAAAGCCCAATCAATGGGATATAGATTTTGTGTTCTTTCTTGCCCTCTATTTTGTACCCACACTGCACATGCTTAGTGTTGGCTCTGACTCTGCTCCGAACATCAGATGTAGTCATTTAAAATTCACAAAGCCACACAAGATTCACACTTGCCTGTGAATAGCTGGTTGCTATTAAAAGTATGTTCATGGTGAAACATTTCTCTGGTGTTTTAAAGCTGCCAGAAACCATTTATGCCTGCTATTGTGTGATAGTGATAATGTTGGAAAAGACATTATGATGTCTGTTACCTTAAAGACACTGCAGTCCGTCTGTCTTTGTGCTTTGATTTTATTCAAGTATATTTGTTAGAAATACGTATAAATGTCAGTGTCTGCCGTTAGTCGTCTATCTCAGTCGTCATGTTGAAAGGTAAGAGATTCCACCTGCAGGACCTTTGGGGGGTGGAAATAAAGTCTCAGAATAAAGGGGGAACTGGGGAGAGTAAGGGAGCAAGGGAACAGCCGAGCAAAGCCATGTGTATTTTAGAGCTGTTCTCAACCTGGGGAAGGAGCAAAACTGGGATAAACAAAAATAAATAGCCAAGTAAAACTGAAAACAGTACTTGTTCTGATTACCATAAGACATATTTCCTGTTGGAAAATAACATAATTAGCGGTATATTGAACTTAGAACCTCTTCTGTGGTAGTTATTAAATTCCATGACATTTCAGCTTGATTAACTTTTTAACAGATATGCCTTGAGGCCATTACAGGAAACCTTCTGAGGTGGGTGGGAGATCTGATGACCTACCCCACCAAAAGTCCCAATTATTCAAACTGAAGAAAATGTATTATAAAGCCTCATTATCATAAAGGAAACCTATACACTTATTGCCTGATCTTTTTATGTTTTAACGTTGGCTGAGATGAAGGGATGAGATGTGGAAGAAAGCATCCTCCTGCCCCAGCAGGTAGAGGGAGCTCAACGAGAGGTTTCCTGAGCTCCAGCTCTACCTCTGCCTTGGCGATGATATTTTACAGGAGTTAATTAAGATTTTTGCATAGGATATTTGTTTTTAGGTGGTTATTCACTTCTTGAGAGTACCCCAGCACTACAGCTGCGTTTGGGAGTCCCTTTGCTCTTCTCTTCACTAACCCATAGCTGTTCAGCAGCATGGAAAAAGCTGCACAGCAGCTTGGCAGTTGTTGCTGCCTCCTTTCAGCTTCCCTCCATTTGATAAGGATGACAGCCTTGGGTATAATAAAGGGAACGAGCCTCCAGGTAAGCAGAGAGTAATTGGTGGCATTTCCCAGAAAAACAGTAATAGAAAAGTGCCTCTCGTGCCATGGGATCTCCGAGTGCTGCCTCACTCCTGCGCACCCTCCAAACCGCCGCTGCGTGCTGGGCCAGGTTTTAGGGCTGAGACCTCGGGAGGAACAACCCAGTGTCACCGTTGTCAAATATTATAGACAGTTGGAAATATTATATATATTTTGAGTGAAATGAATGGAAAGCTGTGCTCATCTCGGCATTGCCCAGTCTGAACTCTGATGGTACTTGCCTATACTCTCTAGGTTATAGAGCAGCAATATAAAAATTTTAAATTCTTCCTAAAAAAGGAAAAACATGGTATTATTTTATGGATTTTTTTTTTTTTGGTTTAAACTTGTACCTCTGCTGCACAAACCTGCTTGGTTTAACGTCTGTGAATGACTGCTGTTGAGGTGATGTTTCCTGACTCTGTCCCTTTTGGCTATTGCAGGTCTGGGGCTCGATCCTGCTGGTGCGAGGCTCACCACCACTGTTCCCCATGTCCTCCCAGGTCTGGTGCTGTGGACTTCCAAAGATTTATCCATTTACAAAGTTTCATGGAAATAAAATAAGAAAATATTACTGAAAATATAACCCGAGGGTCTTTGCTGGAAAGCATTTTTGAAAAATGTTTGCCAAATACCGAACCTTAACATAAAAAAAAAAAAAAAACAAAACCAAAACCAAAACAGAAAGAAGTAAAGCTCCAAATCAAAGTGAAATTGGCTGAGTTAGTGAATAGTGGTCAGGGAGATGATGAAATCCATTACAAATTGCTCTGTACTCCAAAATACTGACAATGAATATAATGAAGGATTAATGGAATTTGCTTTTGTCTTTCTGTAGGAAAAAAATCCTGCTTGAATCAGTAGTGTGCTTGTTATGCAGATGAAGACACAAAGGTTATGAAAATATGGCACAATCTCCTCAATTCTGTGATTTAATTAAGATATGCCTCTGAGGAAAAGAAGCAAAAGGGATGCTCTCTGTAACTGTAATTGATAAACTTCCATTCCGTTTCTTGAAGGTACGAAACACCAGGAGTAATAAATGACTATTTAATAGCATAAAATGTCAGGAGAGAAGCAGGTGAAATCCATTTGGAGGTAAAAGAGATAATGCCAATTTTACTGAATCTGTGAGAATATTAGTTGAACAGCGTAACTGGAAAACCCCAATACTTTACAAAAATGCACGGGGGATGAGCTCTTTGGAGGTTTCTGACTGACCCAAGTGCAAATAGAGAACTTTTCTTGTCAGCATTTTTTAGTCTTAGTTCTTCCAGAGAGGAGGAAGTGTGTCTCAACAGCCCTATCGCTTCTATCTGTAAAAAATATAAAAAAAATATCTTGCCATGCTTTAAACCAGATCCTCGGGTAACATGGTAATCCTAGGTATGTCACTGGCCTTGCTTGCCATTAGAGTCCTTTTTCCAGTTTGATTAATACTAAGTTTTTAATAGGAAAAAAGTATGTGGCATGTTTTTAGCTGTTCTGACTCCTTTCTCAGCTGACAGACTTGCCCAATTTTGTAGGCTGCTTCAAATGTTTCATTAACTGCCTAATAATCCCTTGCTGCCATTACACAGGGATACAAGTGTAACTTGTTTTGTTTTGTTTTAAATGAAGATGAAGAAACTAATTGTTGTCCATTTAAAATAGAAAATGTTCCTGCTAGTTCCCACAGGAGCACACCTTTGGGCTCTCGTTCTAGAAACACAGCCTCAGCAAGCCTGAGGCTTTGGCGTCGGACGCATCGGGTCTCATTTGGGGTGCGAGTCCCCGGCTGAACTCGGGGCTCAGCCTCGCACCCCATTTCCCTACATCAAATAGAAGCTGTAGGTAAGGGCCTCCCCAAGCCATCCCTGTTAGCCAGGGAGCAGAAGCAAGCACACATCGTTTGCTAGTGTTTACTTTCTCTTCTAATAAAAAAAAAAAAAAAAAAAAAACAAAAAAAAACAAAGAGCTGTTCTCTTCCAGCAATTATTTTTTTTTTTTATATGTAGTTAAGATGATAATTTCTCACTATCAATACCTTATTGCCAGTCTGAAGGGCTGAGAGATAATCTAACAATAATTTGCTAATTATTCTTACTGCTGCGGTATCTCAGATACAGGCTGAAGAGTTGGACGATAATTAGTATTTAACCAATTACCCTTGTTGCAAGTTCATGAATACAGCCCTTAGATTTTTTTTTTTCCCCTGTCAAATTCAGAGTGAACACTGTAATTTAACAGCATTTTCTGGAATAAGCAGAGAAGCTGGTCAAAGAGATATTTTTTTAAAAAAATTAACAGCAGCTATGAGATTTCACCTTTCCTTCCCAGCTGTCTCACAGGCTCCCTCTAATTTCTCATTAGACACAGTTAGATTATAGTCATTAGATTATTGCTCTGACCTGAGGTAACCCCACAGTATTTGTTTCCATATATCCTTAACATAAAAAAGTAGAAATACTAGTCTGTGAATTATGATAAATATCAATGCGGTTTTCCTTCCCTTTTTTCTTGCAGACTGTGGCCATGTCCCAATTGAGCAATTCCAAGAGTTGCCATCACACCTCAGGTTGGGTTCTCTCCATCACAGAATTTAAATGTACTCACCTTTCTGGAAGAAAAAAATGTTTAACAAATGATTAGTGAGTGTCTGAGGGGGAAAAGAAGCCTTTGTGGTGGAACAATCCCACCTGTGTTTCTGAAGAGAGATCCCTTGTATGACAAGAAATCTAAAATAGGTTAATGTTTGTGCTGATTACTAATTGACATACTAATTGCTACTAATTTTTGTGCACAAATTGCAAAGCCTTCAAGTGAATGTTAACCCTCTTGTCGAGCGATTGTTTCTTGCGGTTGACGCTGTAGCCAACCATTGGGGTTGCCTGGATGGTCCGTTTTTGAGACGTCTTTGAGTGCGAAATGACAGTTCAGACGATATGGGGGGACTGCAGGTTTCTTCCACCTCTTTTGGCTGAATCCCTCACACAGGTTCAACAGGAGCCACAGGGCTCTTCTGGTGATGGGTGAGGATCAGCTTCAGCATCAGCATCAACTTCATCATCAGCTGTGCAGAGGAGTGCTTTCTGACATCATTGATTTTGAGGGACGTGCTATACCTCTTTATATCATCAAATGTTTTGATTTGATGGTCAGGTATGGCCCTCTGAGAAGAATTCTTTAAATATTGTCTTCTTGTATGTGAAGATTTTCTTTCCAAATTTCTCAACTCATGATTGTGGTTATCTTCATTTAGGACCATACCTTATAGCTGTTGCTTTGCAAATCACAATGGATGGGTTAATTTAGTAGCAGGACTTCAAAGCCAGCTGGAAAGGAGAGGTTCTCATCCTGTGGCTCATGTGGTGTCAGTCAGAGCTGATGGGCTGAGAGGCAACACCTGGGAGCTGAGGGCACAGCCTGGGGTCTGATGGGTGGACCTCGGTGCTTCTGGGGACAGGCAAAAACTTTTACCTGGTCTGGTGCTGGAGGCTCTATGGTGATTGTGCTTATAAATGAGCCTAGGGAAAAATGTAATGGCTATGTTTGGGAAAATCTAAAACTTTTATAAAAATGTTATCCCAGAAAAAAATGATGAGCCATTATAGGTAAATTCACAGCCAGCTCAGACAAACCGCTCGATCTATGGTTGTACATTTGCAGGTGTCCTGTCTGAAGGAACTCACAAAGAAGTCCAAGGTAGGAGCTTTTTCTTTTTGTGTCAGTTAATTGCCTTGTTTCTGCAGAAATTACGCTGGTATATCTCTCATGAGAGCAAAATATTCTTTCATCTGCTATTCCACTTGCTGTAAACTCCTTTTCTGCATGGGAGCTGAGGGAAGAACACCAAGAGACTGCCTTAATTAAGATATGCTGGAGCAAAGTTAATATTCAGGGTTTCCTTCAGATACTGATAGGAACACACCAAAATTATTATACAGTTCACGTAATTGACTTTTATTTAATGTGGTACTTGTTTACAAACAGCCAGTCAAACGTACCAATGTAAACAGTGAAGAAATGGTTCAGAAACATTATCACTGTTTTTTGAAATAAGTAACGTTGAGTATATTAATGTTTACAGTCCTATTACTTTGGCTAAGAGGAAAGCAGATGATGAATTCACTGTATTTTCCATCAGAATAATGAACAGACTCTAAATGACTTAGGAATTTGAAGAAACAAAGTACTTGGTGTATTTTTCTATTTTTTAAGCCTGCAGTATGTTTATATTTATTCTAATTTTATGTGAACATTTTATTCCTCTGTATTTTTTACTGTTTGGGGTGGTTTTGCTGAGTTTGGCCTCTGCCATGCCCAGAGGAGCTGTGGCTGAGAGAGCAAGATTCTCTCATCCTGCACACAACATTATGGGGGAAATAGCAAAAAACTTGTTTTACAGTTCAGAGAACAATGTAAATATGTTGGCAGCAGAGATCATCTAATAGAAGTATTTCATGTAAAGAATTTCTTGTCTTTCTTTAACTAGGTTTTTATATATTTAAATATAGTTTAGAAATCATGCTTTTTCTTTAACTTGTATTGATTTTGGATTATTTAATGGACAGTGCTCGCAACATAGAGAGGCTGTCAGATGCAGTCACATCTCAGGGTGATTGCAGTGGGGATAGAAGAATGCTGAGGAGAGAAGATGGAAAATATATAGCATATATATAGATTTTTTCTAGTCCTGACAGGGTTCTTATTATTTTTTATTTCTATGAATCTCATAGAACCTGGAGAAGCTGATCCTCTCACCGAGGTGGACTAGTTAGTGATTTAGGAGGAAATGTGCTCCTCTCACAAGGGATAAATGTGGTAATTCTTTCTGAGAGCTTGGCAATTACTGGGGAATGATGAGCAACTATAAGTCCCTGGAAATTAAATGTGTTTATGGGGTGAGGTGTGTGCCGTGCAGGCTGGGCTGTCCTGGCAGGGGGAAAGCTGCTGCTCCTGCCTTGCCCCAGCCCAGCCCCGCTCTTGGGTACCAGGTAGTCAGTGAAGGGGAGATGCTCTGCTGCAAGGCACCTTGCTTCCAGATCCTATTTTTTGTGGCAAGCAGCTGAAGAAAAACGTTTCTCAAATTTTATTTTAAAAAGTAATAAAAATAATAATAATAAAAAAAAAAAAGTGCCCATGCTGAATCAGTGTGGCTTTTGGAGCTGAGGGTGTCCATCAGCCTGCAAGATGAGGAGAAATCCCTGGCAAATCCTCAGCAGGACCTTCTGCAGCTCCCACAAAGGCAGGTTCCTCCCCCAAGGGGGTTTGTAACTCCTCCCGCGTTTAAGATTCACAAGCTGCACCTAGATAAACTGCTATTGTGTTTAAAAGTCGGGCTGTAGCGGAGCTGGGAGTTCACTTCTGAGGGGGATGACGGGAAGGAGAAGCCTTGTCACGCATGTGACACACAAACCTTTTTGGCTCATAAGCAAGAGACAGCCAAAGCTATAAATTTTGTAGACAAGCAAAAGAATCCTGACAAGCTATTTGTAGACAAAATATACTAAAAGAGTTATATATATATATATTTTTTTTATAGAATATTCTAGTTTTTTTTTCATATATACTTTCTGAGTGACCTGTATTAATTTTTCCTACAGCATTGAATAATTGATTCTTACTCAGAAAGCTGGAATTACAGACTGCAAGCTTCAAGCATCAGTGCAGTCTGAAATGAACCCTCTAATATTTATCCTGTATTTATTTCAGCCTTTAACATTCAAGTAATGCAATAGATAATTCAGAAGAATAGATGATCAAATGCAGCTTTTGAGCAAAGAGGGCAGCCAGTGATAACAACTCCTCTGCTGAAATAACCTTTCATGATGTCTTTCCCAGGCTGTTGTCTGTCTTTTCCTTTAACTCTACTTCTAATTTGATTCTGAACTATAAAAATACCAGCCTTATCTGCTTTGCACTTGTACAGAAATCTGCATCTTCAAAGTGTTGTAGAAACATTAATTAATTCATTCTTGCTGCGTGTTGAAGAACAGGAGTTTCCTGGCTCTGTTTTAGAGACCAGAGACATGAAAAAGCAGAAACTGGGGTCTCAATCCCAGAAGTCCTGAGCTGAGGCAGTTGTTTATGTCCCATAAGTTTGCTGGAAATCTCTTTTTCCAGGATCTGGCTCATCTTGTGTAGTGCGTGGGCAACTGGTGGTGTAAAAGCTCCAGCGTTACCTGTGGCATCGCAGTGAGGAGCAAAATCTGTCGTGTTTTGGGGCTTGGCAGCACCCTTGGGCTTGTTCAGAGCCTGAGCTGAAGCTGGAGCCGAGGTCTGCACCTCACGGGAGAATATTTTCTGAGGGTTTATTCTGTTCAGAGCTCAGCATCTACACGTGTATCTCGCTGGGTAAATGAGACAGGGTAACCGGCCCCTGCCCGAGCTGTGGTGTGCCATGCACAGCCCATCATCTTCATGGTGTGGCGGCTGGTGGATTGAGTTAAAATCTGTCATTTCCAGCTTCTTTAGAGAAAGAGGCTGTCGGGGGGAAAAAAAAAAGTATCAAAATTCATAAAGGGGCTATTACAACCTGGGACTCCTGGTGGTTAAGGTGATTAAGGTACCCCCTTTAAGAGGACCTCGTATTGCACTGCACTTCTGCTTCAAAATTTAAAAAATCAAAGCTCAAAGTGTCAGCCCTTTGTGAACATCAGACAGCTGAAGGCTGAGAGAGGGACTCTTCCAAACGGTTGAATTGGACAGCGTGTAGAGTCAAGTATAAATGAATTTGAGGGTTTATGTGGTTATGTAGGATTTCACAATGTGGCACCTGAAGCAAAATCTGAACTTCTTTTTAAATGAAAAAATAGTGAGTTAAAAAGTAGAGAACAAGAGTGACGCTAAGACACCTTTATATTTGCCTCTTTCTGGTGACAAAAGTCCTCTGGCACCCATGACACCAACGTATCGTCTGCAGAAACCTCACCTGATGGATGCAACTCTCCATCAGGAAGATGCTGCCACTTTCCAAATGCTGGTAGAGAAAAGGATGTCACAAAAATTGTATTTCTGACAGAGGTTTCTGTAACACGCCGATACTAAACAAAGATACTCTGTCAAAATCAAATCCTCATCAAGTTTATGTGCAATCTTCCCTCTGACCTCTCCGTCTCATTTGCTGGGACGTCACTGGAGCGTGGTGGCGGGCGGCCGTGCTCCACAACCTGTGAGCTCTGCCTGGCACGTCACGCTGGTCGTGTCGGAGCATTAGGATCTGAAATGTCATCCTAAGAACACGGCACGAAACCACGTCAGCTGGATTTGTTAAAGTGTCAGGTAGGAAAAGGAGAGCGATGATACTGGGAGCGTGGTAAGTACGTAAAGAGCGTTAGAAAACCATATGCATTATTTATCTACTAATCTCTAAGTGAAGTAAGAGTAGAAGTGAAAATGTCTTTCATCTAACATGGAAAGGCATATTTTCTTCACAGGAATGGATCTTTTTGTTCCTCATTTCTTTTTTGGCTGTTTCTAGCTTTTTTTTTAATTATGGTGTTTCAGGAAAGCACGTACGCACGGTCTGCCTTCGACATGGGGTTAGAATTTAACCAAGTGGTGAAGCAGAGCCTGTTTATTCCCGAGCAATATTAAGTGCCACAAATAAACATTTCCAAGCACGGTCTATGAGGGCTTGATCCTGTGACCACCTGAGGGGCACTATTTTTTTAAGAGGAAATAAAGTCGCAGTGCTAAATACTACTGCGCATCAGAGCTGTTCAAATCACTGTGGGTGAAGTTCGTGTCAGCAGTTACTCACTTGCTCTTTCCACGGGCTTGTGAGTTGGGTATAAAAATAATCTCTATGATGAAGCTTTAAAATCTCAGTCTAAATAAATTTCTTAGCTATGCAAATTAGAACTAAAGAGAAATTATATTGTGGAAGTTCCAGAAGCGTTTGAAAGTGAGAAGTGAGTGTTTCAAAGAGTGATTTCATCTACTTGATTTGACCATGTACAAGCGCTGTGGCGATCTGGTACAGCGCGTTGAGCCGTTAGCCCGCAGTATAGGAACGTAAACTGCTTCTATCTGTCATTGACAGATGGTTCATTTCATAGAATACCGTCAGAAAGCGTGCTTAAAAAAAAAAAAAAAAAAAAAAAGAGAGAGAGAGAGAGAAATCCAGAAAGTTTCTCAAGGGACTACAGGTGTGACTTGCACAGACCATCAATCTATGTGGGGTGATCAAAACGACAGCTGGTAATTCATGCTGCTCTCTAATTGCAGAGTTTGAAATGAGTGGTGCCTGTCTTACTTGTGACTTCCTTTTTCTATATATTTCTAACATTATTATTTACACTGTTTTGTTGTATTTAATTTATTACAAGAATATCCAGGCGGTAAGAACGAATCTGCATGAGGAGCACTATCACACATATTTTAAGAGTTACAAAATTTGGTTTCTTTTATTGTATGTTGGAACTCTGGAGTTTCTGAGTCAGGTTAACATTTATATTTGCTCACCTATTGATGAGTATAATGTCCCAGCCAGGTGTCTAATTTTTTTTCAGTGGTGGTCTCGTAAACATGTTAATTAATAGGTTTGATTCAGATCTAATAATTTGAGACACCTTATCCCACGCATGCTGTACTTCTGTTGAACATTTAATGTTAGTGATGCTGGGGTGACTTATCAGAAACAACAGGAGAGGAAACCTCAAATTTGAATATGAGGGGTGTAGAGAGGTTTTTTGGTAAAAACTCTTGGGAGTTCAACTGTGATGAAAAGAGCTTGTTGTCTGGAGTCTTGCACTGGAAGTAACAGAAACAGCTACTCTATCCTATGGTGAAAGAGGTCTTAATTCTCTGATTTCTTAACAGAGCTAAGAAAACGGCTACTTACGAGCTCTGTGGAGTCTGAAAGAAAGAGATGGTGTCATGGACGGAGTGACGCACTTCACTCGTAAGAGAGAAGTAGCAATATGTTTATTGATATAAAACATCAATTTAACAAAGCTTGGTAGTAGATGCTACAGTGGTTTAACAAGATTTGGTGGCAAGGTTCACTTGATTATTTATTGCACAGAGGACAGAGTCAGACAAAGACTCGTTGAGTCATGAGGTTTCAAAAGGCCCCCCCTGTGTTCTAAACCTCTTCTCAGGGGGGAGTTTAGGTGCAGCTGGATCCAGACTTAGTCTCAGACTTGGTCAACGGTTTATGTCTAAAGGATTGTATGTGCACAATCCCTTATATCACTTAGTTAAGATTTCAAAGTTCCAGTGTGCTTATTCCTGATTCACTTACCGAGTGATGCGATAAGGATTCTCTCAACTTCGAGGAGTAACCTCAAATTAGCCCTTGGCTATTGTGCTGTTATCTCTATCCCCCAAATTCACACAACCAGACTCATCCATTACAACCCCCACTGGTGGTTATCGCTTGAGCAGGGTTACAGGAAATAAGGGTCAGGGAGGGTGGGGGAAGCACAGTCACAGATAAGCCTCAAAAAAGTCATTTTATCAAAGTGGTTGGTGATAAAAAAAGTGAAAATGAGTGTATAGCTCTAACTAATGGGCCTTACAACATCTCAGATTCTCCTGCTGGGAACTGGAGACATGTGCAGAGACCTTCACAAATATTAATATTTACACTAAAGTTAATTTTCACAGTTGTAGTCTAAAGAAAATGTCAGTGTCCTTCCAACCTTTCCCCTCACTAACAGAGCTGGCAGGGGAAATCCAACACTGAAGTAAGTGATAGATTAAATATTCAGACAATATTTCCTTAATATTCAGTCCTGGTGTCTGATCACCTCTGGAAAACTTTTTCTTTGAAGTTTCACAGCAGTGCAGATCATTTCCATCATGTGTGTTGTCAAGACTCAGTGCCAGCAGGTCAAAAGTTGGACAGAGATTTAAATCCACACACTTATAATGGAATTGTGAAAAAGAAACTTAAAACCAAGTTTACCCTGAAATGATGTATTTCACAAAACTCTGCAACCCTGACACACTTCTGAGTTGATTAATCACTGCTGCACAGTGACTGACAAATCAACAGATTTTTGTCATCAAATTAACTCAAAAGAATGAATTACCTGAGAAATGACTACAACCACCTTACTAGATAAAGTTGTTTTTGAACGCATGCAGGGCTCAATTCAAACATGTATGTTTATTTTTATGGGAGGAAAATCTTCAAAACAAAAGGATATTCCAAATTTTGAAGCCAATGCCCTGGCAAAAACTTCCTCAGTTGACCTGTATGCTTGTGGTTTTCTCCCAGCAAGAATACAGGATTTCACCAGCTGTTCATTTTTTCTGTTTGTAAAATTTTTTCAGAAATCAGTGCTGTAAAATTGCAATTTCAAAGTCAAGAAATGGATGCGAACTTGGAAAACGTGAGTGAAGGAGAGCAATAACCTATCAGGGCCTTGAACCAAGCTAAACAAAGGTGTCAGGAGGAAATGTTAGTGGTTCCCTGAGCCTGCAGAAATCCCCTGGGCAGAACAGGGATGGGTGCTTCAGCTGCTGGTGCAACGAGAGTTGTTAATGTTGGCTGCTAGAAACAAAACTGGTAATGGTGGTTAAAAGTATAAAAACACAGAAAAGGTGTTCTATTTATTGTTCTTTTTTCCCACTTGTAATGAAAAAAAAAAAAAAAAAAAAAACACAAAACAAAAACAAACAAACAAAACAAAAAAAAAAAAAAACAACAACCCAAACAAACAAACAAAAACCCTACAAATTGATATTCTGATTAAACCGGAGGACACCTGCCTCTGGTAATGATGGAATTAGGCAAATAATCCTTTTATTGCTTCATTCTCAAGTCTTTATGTAATTCTCCTCATATTTTTCTTGTCATTGCAGTATCTGAAAACCTTCCATTTAAACAGTGTGACTGATTTCTCTTGCAAGTTTGTTTCTTTCCTTCTTAGACGGAGACATATAAGCTGTAATTGCCTTGGTTGATTGATGTTTCTAGGTTTTATTATCATTTTATTATTTAAATAAGGCTTAATTATTAACTATTTGTTAGGGGGGAGAAACATAGCTAAAAGACCCCACCAAGCCCAGAAGCAGAGGTATGTGTGTAAGGGATGTGGTATAAAGTTACCCCTACAGAAGTTTCTTGCCGGGTGGGCACAGTAACTGGAAAGGCATGAGGTGACATTGATGGGTCTGAAATCAGGTTTATGGTATCTTTATATTTCATTACACAGGTCTCCCCAACTCCAGCTGAAATAGCTGTTACGGGTATAACTCCATTAGATGTTGCAAGTCCTTTAATCAATTTTGTTTGCTTGTCCAAATGCATGTTTTGGTCTGGCTGCATGTAGGTTTTCTTGGTGAATAACAGCCTTTTGATATGTGTTTTTTTCCACACAAATGGCAACCCGTTATGCTTCCTCTAAATGGCTTTAAAAATAAGATGCCCAAAAAAGAGAGATGAATGATATAAAAATAAAATATTTGCTCATTCTCCAAATTTCCAGGGAACTGTCATGTAGTAGAAAGAATGTGCAAGGAAAGCTTGTTTCCCTGAAACCATCGGTTCTTGGAAGTTCTCAAATCAGTTTCTTAGAATATTAAATGTATTAGGGCAAATTCGGATGCCTGTGTGATGAGCTCTGATGTTGTGGATCTCTGACTCGGAGATGGTGAGGGCAACCCCCAGGCTCTGCATGAAGGTGACCCTGTGTGGAGTGGGCCCAGAAACTCCTGAAATCCCTTCCAGCCTAGACCTCTTTTTGACACTGTGTCCAAGAAATATGAAAGAAGTGTTACCATAGTGCTGAATCCCTGCATTCATAGGGACTAATTAAATTCAGACGATGTACGTGTTATTTTGGGTTGTCAGACTGCTGATAGCTGAGAAATAGGAGCTTGATTGCAGGAAAAACAGCCCCTTAAATACCAAAACAATAATGCAAAACAAGCAAAGCACTTGGTAACAGTGTCTGGAAGTTTGTTGTAGGGCACGACCTCCTAATAGCAGAAGCAGAAAATAAAACAAAGCGGTCATGTTCCCATCGTTGGCTCGGTTACCTGGATCCACCCGCTCCCCGTGGGAGCCGCTTCCCCCCAGTAAGGCCAGTTTGCCCCTTCGCAGCCCGTCCCTGGGTCCTGTTCCCCCTCTTTCCCCCGCGCTGGTGTCCCTGTGGCTGGTTTGTGGTGCCCGGCCGCTGGCTTTGGCAGGACATCCCCGTCACAGCACGTCTGCAATGAGCAGAAAGCACATTGATTGAGCCTCTTGGGGAGGGGGAAGCGTGCGTGGGAAAGCGGGGGGCTCATTAGCAACGTGATGGGATGTTTTCCTATCTCAATAATACAATATTGATATTTTGCTATGGATAAATATATTTTTTTTTTATGTGCCAACTCTAGGAGGGACAGTAAGTTTCCTGCTGCAGGTTGCCTTTTTTTTTGTTGTTGTTGTTGCTTTTTTTGTTCTTTTTTTCCCTTACTGCTTTTTACATATCACATATAAGAATTCATGCTTCAGGTGATGCGCACACCTGGGATTGAGTTGGAATTGCCTCAATAACAGATAAGAGGAAATGCAGGAAATAACTGTCTTCTTTTGATACCTCCCCTTCTTCATGCCCCAAAGAGAAAGCAGCAAAGGCTTGGAAGACAAAACACAGATTGCACCACTCTGCAGCAGAGACAACAGAGAAAATAGCCTCTTCTCAGTGTTTTTATGATTTCCAGAAGGGATTCCCTCCCGTATGTGACTGGAATAGAGGGCTGCTGGGCCCCATCCCTCCCCTGCTGCCAGTGCTTACTTGTGAACTTCTTGCCAAATTTTACTTCTCTTCCTCTTCACTAATGACCATGTTAATTCCCGCACGGTGCTGCTGCTCCATGTGATGAGTCTGAAAGTTCTAGATTTGGTGCTGACCCACCTGTGTGTGTACGTGTCGGCATGCAGAGACATCAGGACTATTGAGCTGTGTGTACGTACATGTATGTGTGTATGAGCTTGTATGTGTACGTATGTACGTGCACATCTCGCCTACGGGATGAAATTGCTGAGAATTTTTAACAGCTTTAAAGAAATCCAGTCAATAGCAAATGACTCAGTGACAAAGTCAAAATAATAAGGAATAAAACATGCCAGTACTAAGATTTCATTCCTTTTTTTAAAGCATTTTCTGTGCTTCTGAAGCCTTGATGAAGCACTTGGTCTCCAGGAGGGTGAAAACCCCCAGGAGACCTGTCCTAAAACCCTGACACTCCCCTGGGGGTCTGGGGAGCCTGGGCTGTTTGCTCAGGAAGGATTTTATGGAGATCATCTCCTTCATTGGGAAGGATGCTCCCTCTCCACTGAATCTTTTTTATTTATTTATTATTTTTTTTTTTTTTTTTGCCTTGGGAGAGATACGAGATGAGCAGGGAAGGGCAGGTGGCAATAAGGGCTGCAAAGTTTCACTTGTTGCATGGCCTCTGTGCAGCCACGTCATTTGGAGGGAATTAAAGACACCAGAAGGAAGCTTCAGAGCAGGACATTCTCTGCTGAGAGCGTTGAAAGGGAGCAGTTTAATGTCTCTCTCCTGCATCACCCCAGCTGAAGAACAGGAGTGATGGCACGAAGGGCTCCCTGGAAGTACTTATGCACTTGATGGAGTCTGGCTGGTGCTTAAGTAGGGGCCTGATACAGTGAGTACAGAATTTGTCTGAGGGCAAGAGCTGAATGTTTTAAAAAAATGCCCTGAGGTAAATTATTTCTCATGGGCCTTTTAGCTGTTGTATGAGTCCAGTGAATAAAACTGCTAAAATGACAATCTTCTTCCCTTAGGTGCTATTTTACATCAATTGCTATGATAACTATTCATTAATTTTATATATTGCTTTTACTAAACTACTTTTATTTTAAGTGATGTTTTCAGTGCAATGTAGTATGTTCTGAATATGACAAGGTAGGGTGGTGGTTTTTTGGCTGTTTTTCTTTTTTTTTTTTTTTTTAAGCACAGAAATGGCCTTTATTTTCTCGGAATGAGGTGATCATTTCTCTGCTCGTGAAGATTAAAGGCCAGAAGTGTTGTGACATGAAGCCCTGTGTTTATATCCACAGGTCAGATATCACACCAGTTCATCATATCCCTCTGTTTAATGTGAATTTGGAGGTAATTTATTGAATATTACGGCCAAGTCCTGGGGGGTCTGTTGAGCAGAGGTTAAGCTGGTGACAAACTGGTGCCCCATGGTTGTGTGGCACACCAACTGCCCTGTCCTCTGGGGATGAGGAGAGGTGAAGCTCGGTCTGCTTGGTGCTCGTGACCATACTCAAAGTTTAGTTTCTGTGGTATAACCACGTATGTTCTGCCACGACAACCCCCTGAATGCAGTCAGTTAAGCTGATTTACTCCCAGTCGTACAGATTACGTACAGCCGCAGAGGTGACGCCTGGGTCAGCCCCAGCCACCTCTTGCCATCCGAACGCCGACCTCGTCAGCGGGGGAAAGCACTTGTGTAAGAGGAGCATCCAAAGATACGTTAGGGAGGATAAAACCTTAAACCCTGAATCTCTATTAGCATTATCAGCTAGGGAATGTCTTTTGCTAGAATAAACTACTCCTTTGTATAAGTTATTAGGATACATGTTGTGGTTTTTTTTTTTTTTTTTTTACCACACCTTTGCAGTTACTGGTGTTTTCCCATGGCTCACCCTGTTTACCTCCTCCTGTTTCCACACCTCCACATATACCAAGAGTTTTCTAGATGAAAATTATTACCACTGCAATTTGCTCTAGAAGCTTTAATTTCTTCAAGGGAAATCAGCCCCAGATGCTCAACACGCTGGACCGCAGAGGCAGAGCAATAAAATACAATACTCTTACAGAATGGGGAGGCAGGCAGAAACAGGAGCTTCAGACAATCTTGTCTCTTGAAAAAGTGGGGGAAAAAAAAAAAAAAAAATTCTATAGAAAACTGCTTTTAGTCTTGAGAACATTTCACTATATCAAGAGCTTCACCTCTGCAAGTTTCAGTGATTGTCACAGATATTTACAACCTGCAAGCAAGGAAAATGTCGCAGATGGAAGGTAGAAAAAAGTACAGATGCATAAATTTATCAGGCGTACATTTGATCGACTGTGGGTGCAACTGCAAAGCATGCTCCTCTGAAAGAAAAGAAAAAAAAAATAAGAAGAAAAATGGGCAGCATTAGTCTCTCACGATGGATGCAGTGACATCACCTTTCTAACACAATTGTTTTTTATTTCATTTTAAGAGACTTTGGCTTGGCTGCCAATAAGAAAAATGAGGTTTTTAGAAAAAAGACTGTGAAGATGCGGTGATTAATCTCGAGTCAAATCTCAGACGTTTCGGAAGAAGTCTTTATTAAGCAACATCCTGATTTTATCCTTTCCCCTCTTTTCCAAATTTTCCCTTGGGATATACAGAAATTCTGAGTGTTAAACAATGCCAGTCCTTTGGTTTTCCAGCAAAAGGGAGGAAACAGGACTTCCCAGGATGGATTAACTTTTGTTCCATCCTTCGGGAGTCACTGTGAACGTGAACTTCATTTAAGTAACACTGTCAGAGACTTAATTTATTATCTAATTGATAAGAAATATAGCATAGGAAGCTGAGACAATGAAAGCAACTTCTACAGGAAATATTTTACTAAGAGGAAGCTACATGGGAATGCACCAGGGGCAGAAAATTGAGTAACAAATTAAAATGTTAAAAAAAATGTCTCTTCATATATAACAAAATTCAACTACTTTTTTATTATTATTGCAGCTTGGGAGGCATTATTTATTTGTAGATGGGGGAAAAACAGGGGAGTGACTTAAGCAGAGAGAGCTGGAGAGGGAGAATAAAAAGAGAGGTGGAAGCTACAGGGGAAGGGAAAAGATCTGTGAGGGGTTGGGGGAAATAGGGGGTGAAGAAATAGGTGGAGAGCTGGAGAGTCCTCTGTAAAAGGGGAAAAAGAGAACATGGGGATATGTGAGGTGTGAAAAGCTGGAAGGTGGGCTCTCCAGGGCAGAGCCCAGTGTTAGCAGGGTGGCATTTGTGACCCTGCAAAAGGTGTTTCTGCTGCAGGGCAGGGTTGTTTCGGTTTGATTCGTATGCATCTTTTTACGAGTTTGAGATCATCTCATAGCTGCGGCTCTGTGGAAGAGTTACTGCTGAGTGCATGAGGATTTCTCACTTCCGTACGTGCTTTGTAAATGTAAGAAATCTGTTGCTAGACGAATTTCTGTTTCTTCCGCACTGTGACCAGGGAGAGGTTTGATTTACCAGCTGCTCTTTTGCGATTTGTCCTCTGCCATCGCTACCCCTGGGGATAACACTCCCCCTCCCCTGCCCTCCTCCAAGAGGTAAATTCTGTAGCAAAAGCCGCTCTCAGGTGGGAAGAGCAGGATGACAGGATTTAAACTATTAAGTATTCCATGCTTTTATACAATTTTGCCTTTGTAGACTGTAAACAGGAGGGGTGATTGCTGTGTAAAACCCACTGGCAGTCACATCGGACCGTCCACATCTGTTTTCCTCGCTCCCCACCAAGGCGACTTCGGGACGATGATCACTCAAGTTCAGAATTAAGCGGCGGGTATCAGGAGGGATGCTGCAGGCTGAGGAGTGGGTATGAGCACTGTTCTGAGCCTGGAGTAAGGTCCAACAGCTTGCAATTAATTAAAAATAACTATAAATTAAATAAACACAGGGGAAACTTGAAATGTTTCCTACCCCATAGGTTTTTCAGCCTTCTTTAAAACAAAGACCCCACCCCCGGTTTCAAGGCTAGCTTCCAGACTTAGCTTTTTTTTTCCCCTCAGACAGACCTTTGCTCTATTCTCTATCTAATGTTATAAAATATGGAAGATAGTAATGCTTCTAATTAAGTTTTTGAACTCTATGCCAAACCTGTCTCTCAGGGATGAGAGAACACAAATCACTTGATGATTCTTCCTAACTATGGTCAACCAATTGATTTGAGAAATACAGATCAAAAGGTTGATTCTCAAATATTTATTATAATAAGCTGAACAAGGAGCAGGCTGTAATTCATATGGTAGAATGAAATCCTTGCTAAATCATCACATCATAAAGAAAATTGCTCTTTTAATTTAATATTTCTCTTTCAGCTCTTTCTATAGACACATGTTAATTTAGGAGCTTAATTTATTATCTGGAAGAATATTATGCTAGATACAAGTTTTCCCCAAATCACTTTCAAGTGAAACTACAGGCTCACGTAAGCGAAGCATGTGAGCAAAAGCACAAATTGCCTCCTTCATTATGGAATAATGGGAAATCATGTAATGGCTCATCGTTCCTTCAGCAGCAAAGGAGTGGATAATGATGCTTTTTGCTAGTTTGGTCACCAAAATACTGTAAACTCGGCAGTGAAAATCCAGCTGCTCTTTTTGCCAGGGATGCAGCATGACAGCGTGGCAAAAAAAAATGTTTCTTCCTCGAGATAATGTTGGTCCTCTCTAACAGCTGACCCAGCACATGCTGAAAATTGATAACAACAACTAATCACTCTGTTACAAATCTGCTGCTGGAGCCCCTAGCTTTTCAGCAATTGGATGAAAACCTTTGGTATGCATTTTCTGCATAATTTACGCAGCATGAGAAGGGTTTAGGTCCATAAACAGGAATGTGAAGAGGACCTGTGTGCATTCCTTGGCTTGGTGAGGGTTGGGACTGAGCCCCGAGGGTTTGGAGGAGTCCAGGTCCTCAGGCTCTCCCCGGCCCTCTCGATCTCACGTCCCTGCTCCTCAGCTCATTGCGTGAACATCAGAACCTCCCACTGGTTTTCCCAGATAACCAGTTGGTTCTGCAAAGGGTGTCAGCAGTGGGGTTAGCCACGCATGAGGGTTGCTAGACAGACACTCTGTAGACCCCAGGAGCACCTAATTTCCAAAAGCTGCCTGGTAAGGGACCAAAATTATCATGATGGCTTTGTGAAGTTTCTTCTGTGACCTCAAGCTATCACGTAGCTCTTGTCAGAAATATTTTATCCAAATAGTTGATTAGCTTTAGTTTGAGTGACCTGATTCATACCCCGTTATTTTGTTCTGCAAATCAGTCTACGGTATAAATGATTGTATATTACCAAATGATATATATTTCATAAAATGTGTGAATGAAGGGATGATAATTCAGTTCAAATAGAAGTGTCTCTCAATTATGAAACTGCCATCCAATTGCCATCTTTGTTGAATCTCAGAAATAAGTGATTTCTTTCTGTACTTGAAATGTGGTTTATGCAGAGTATAAACTATGTAACAGACTCTACGTTAGAAAAAAAAAAAAAAAAAAAAAGAAAAAGGATGCTCTGCTGGTCTTGTGCAGTAAGAAAGCTCTGAAAGATTAGCAATACTAACCAAAATATCCACTCCTTGTATCTATAGTATATATGATATATAATTAAAAAATATAGATATGTAAAAAGGCTGTTGGTTCCTTGGTGCTCTATTGGTACTTAGAAGTTTTCTTACATGGTAAGGGAAAGCTAGCAGGTTGGGAAATTCCATTGAGATGCCACTGCAATCAGTGAAATTGTTTTCACCCCCAATTGCCTGCAGCTGTACAGAGATTCACTCGGTGCCCAGGTTTCTGCATTTCCAGGGGTGTTGGGTGAGCAAAGCAGTGCAGGGCTGGTCCATCCAGTTGTCTGTAGTCTCTGTGCTGCCCGGGGCTTTCCCACGGCATTGCACAGCCTCCCAGCCCCAGTAAAACCCCTGGCACCATCTGTCTCACACTGAGGAAATCTCGTGGCCCCTGTCTTTCCTGCTTCTTACCGATTCTGGACCCACCTGGGAGCCAAGCTCTACAGCAGGCCTGGCATTGTAGTGGACAATGTCAAATGCTTTTCATGGTTTTTAAAATTTCCTATTTTTTTGTTTGTTTTTGGTTTATGGTGCAGACACGCGTCCTGGTCTTATAGGGGAAGTGCTGCTCTTTTACAAGTTACAGGAATTTGTACAGTATGAAGGTTCAAAGATGAACTTTGAGATCATCATGCCATTACATTACCACAACCAGTCATTACTTGCTGTTTGCAATTGATTTCCCTTTATAATAAAACACGTTGTTTAATTTCCCAGAGATTGTTCCTCAGCCTACCAAAGGCTAAATATTTGGTTTTTCTCCAGGGCTCTAGTGTTCCCAGCCTGTGAGGCTGGAGGATATCACTGTTACTCTCCCTTGGTGCTCTGCCTGTGGGCTCCGTGCTAAAGACATCAGCTTCTGGTATCGAGATAAAAAAGGCACCCCAAACTTCAAAATATATCATTTTTTCCCAGCAGTGCCTGGAAGGCAACTGTTGCTGTCCCACACAACCCCCAGCTGCAGGGTTTGTTGTTGCTGCATCCCCACATTTGCGTCTCCCTTGGGGTGATGCTGACCTTCATCCCTGCCCTCAGTGTTCACTGGTGGCCAACCTGCTGGGAGGACTTGTCTCTTTATTTATTTGTTGTTCTTTTTTTATTGCTGTGGCTTATCTGTAGAATCATTTGGAACATTTTTTTTTTTAATATTTACTTTGAAATTTGTCAAACTATTGCTATTAGTTTCATCAATCTACAAATACAAGCGTCCAGGGTAGTTGCTTAAAACACAGGATGCTAGCACATTATATGAGGGAAACATTTTGAAAACATCACAATAAAAGGATTATAGGAGTTCAATGTGTGGCTTTCAGCAGGGAGAAAACAGTGTTGGTGGTCTGTTTCTTAAAGATAAGCTTGGGGCAGTAAATTTATTGCTAATGTTTTTTTGGTTTTTTTTTTTTTTTTTTTCATTTTCTGGCATGGTACTTGGATGCTATTAATTTAAAGAATTACGTTATTTTCATAAGATAGATCTATAAAAAAGAACAGGTTTTTCGGCTGCTTCTGGCTCAGAGGTGGAACTGTGTCTGTGGGCTGGGAAAATGCCGTTCATTTGAGCCCTGGAGAAAAGAGTTGTCTTTTTACTGCTCCTTTAGGTGTTAGGAAGGCAAAATTTTTGAATTTTTTTCTGAGAGGAAAGCTGAGAATCAATCATTGTTCAAAGGGCTTTGACTTAGTCCCATATTGGAGCTGCATTACTGATGGAGCTGCTGCTGAGTGGCACCAAAAAAAAGTGTTGAGAAAATGCAGTAAATGGTCAGACCTGTTCAACTCACAGAATATAAACATGTCAGCATTTACCCCTCTCTTGAAGAGTTTGATGAGATTTGATACTGGCATGTGCAACTGCAGAATTAACAACTTGTCAATGAATTATAACGAGTGGCTGTGTTTTTACCAAATAGCTGTTCTATTTCTGAGCAACCTGTGGCAAGTTACTTGAACTGATTGCATGAGATAATTTGGATTCGACGTTTGGGTATTTTTCTTTGGCCACTTCTCTAAGAATTGTCAGGTTCTTACTGTAGCATCAAGTGATATTTTTATGGTGCTTTGGGGTGACATGAAGCATGAGGTCATCATGGAGAAGGCAAGGTAAAAATTGTTTTCTAGGGCTGTGAATTTTGTTGCTCAGCTTGAGGCTTTTTTAGGTCCTACCTGCTTTATCATTTTCTCTAATCTAAGTGCTGGTCCAGTAGATGTTTTTGCAAGTTTACCAGAGCGTACAGCAATTCTGCAAATCTGGCTCGTGCCCCATCTTTGGCTGCTCAGAGATGTTGCAATTAACAGTTAACTGCGAGATGCTGAGTTTAAGCAGTGAGCCCAGCACCAGAGAGAATTCTGCTCCAGGGCAGGATCAGGAGTTCTATAACAAAGGAAATGTTTGTTTTTTTTTTTTTTTTTTTTTCCCTCCCCCTCCCACTAATATGATCATCCACTCCTCTTCGAGTGCCCTGACATGCTTGCCAAATGCTGCTGTCTTGGACCAGGGGTGGTTATGTCACCCTTGCTCACCCCTCCATAACTGGGCAGACACTGAGACAACAATTTACTGGGGAAAAGAGTGATATTTGGAGCATTTGAAATGCCTCCGTGGGTCAGAGTGAAGGTCCAGAATCATCCTGGTCATTCCCATGAAGGTGTTAAGTCTCCTTGCTTAAAGATGTGATCAACAGCTCTGACAAAATGGGTGAATTTCTGTCATTTTGTGTACACATAAAGTTATGTTTGCTTGGTTGGTTTTTATGGTGTGCTATTTCTAATACTTTTCACAAAATCCACTTATGTGTATTACCACCCTAGCTTCTGGCCTTGTCAGGAGAATGCAAAAAGGAAAACACTGTGTTTCTTAGAATTTGCGCGTTGCTCTTTCATGAAGTGGAAAGATCACAAGGTGATAAAAGCATCTTCAAAGGGAATGGCAGATTTTAGCAATGAGCCCTTCGCATGTGGCTCCAAACCACACGTCGGCCCTTTCTCATCGAGAGTGCAGCTACTGCGTGTGTGTGTGTGTGCATTAGCTGTAGACCAGATGTACTTGTGGTACTTCCCAGTGTGGAGCAGACTTAATTGAACAGCCAAGCACAGGAGGAGTGCAATTGATTTTCTGTAGTCCGAAGATACAGGGCAGTGGTAGGAGAAGCAATGCGATCCTTGCCTGAGGAAGGATTACTCAATCTATATTAGATGGAGATGAAAAAACAACACTTAACCGGCATCAAATACAAGTTCAGCATACAGATTTTGTAGTCACCAGGTATTAAATATTTTTTATGATACCCACAAGTGTATCTAGAAAAAGACTAAAGTAAAAAGTTGTGACGACTTACCAATGATAGTATATAACCTCTAGTGGGGTTTTCATTCAAATTAATAATTTTTTGAAGTGTAAGCAGGACAGGCCTCTACAACAATGAAGTCATCTGATCAAATGCTTCACACTACGGGGTTATGTGGCAGTTTGCAAACAGGGTTTGTTGTTATTGCAAATGCAATAAGTCATGGTGGAGGCTTAACAAGTCTATGGTTTTGTCTGATAAAGAAGTTATTTATCAGTGGAGGAAAGGAAGAATGAATGAATGAATGAGTAGAGGCTAACAGAGACTGAGAGAAATAGGGCAATAAAAGAAATACATCTGCACGAAAAAGAGGAAGCATGATAGGGTGACTGATCAAATGATGGAAAACACAGAAATTAAATGAGAAAGAAAATGGAGGAAGAACCCCAGAGCAGGGTTAGGAACGTTTTAGGGAAAGAAGAGGGTTTGAAAAAAATCTTAACATGTAAGGCATAAGGTGAGAAGATCTTGGGTCGTCCCAGAGGTAAGAGGTAGAGAAGCAGTGGTGGAACTGTGGATGTGGGTAATGGTGAGGTCCTTGATGCCCCATGGAAAACACCACTGCCGTGGAGAGACGGTCCTGCTGGAGGAAAACAAGCTGCTTGGGCTCTTGTAGAGGAGTTTCCAACACTCAGCCTATGGACTAAATATTTTTCTCTTGTGTCAAACCATTTAAAGCTGTTGCATTTTATTAGCATGGACTAAAAAAAAAAATAAATCCCTGCTGATAAAATTTTTGTATGCCTCTAACTGGTCTTAAAAACACACTTTATCTTTTTTTTTTTTTTTTTTTTTTTTTTTTGTCAACATCGTAAAAATTATTATTTCTTTGGAAGTAATTACATATTGACTGCTGATGTGCATTCACTGCTGAATGTATTTTGAGAAAGATACAATTTTAGTAAAAGTGGAAAAAGTAAGTGCCACAAGCTTGGTGGAAGTTTTGTTATGTACAGTCAGTTTTTGTAGGAAATGATGGCAGATCTTGGTTTAGGACTAGGAAAACATAATTTTTCCTTTATTTTTCTGAACTATTGTTTTTGCTAACAAAGCATTGTTTAGTGTTTAGGGACTGATCATAAATGAGACATTTTTGCAAACTTTTGTTGCATGTTTGAGTTGACTGGGATGAAGATGAGCTGCAAGTCTCCAGGGAAGCTTTTCTGTGGCCACGGCCACTGGTAATTCTGCAGAAATCCTCGTGGCTGTTGGGAGCTGCCCCCTGAAGATGTTTTCCTGTGCCGCAGTTTGCTTTGCAGCTCTGCCATCTTTTGCTGAATGTGCTCTGGTATATTAATATTCCAACTATTAAACCATTAAAGTCTACCAGTGAGTTAATTACATTAGAGGGTACTTTTAAAACCTGCCAGTGATCCTCTCCTGAGGACTCTCCTGGGGAGCTGCATTTCAAAGACACCGTTCCTCAGCATTCCCTCTCAAGAGAGAGTTCCTCGCCTAAACTGAGAGCAGAGAGGATTGAATGTTTTCAGCATTTCTTTAAATTGATGTCTCGGAGAGGAGCTCTGGTGCCAGGTGTTTAAAAAAAGCCCACAGAGATGCCGGAGATGAAATCTGAATCACCAATTTTAGCTGATGTTCAGGTTTCGGCTTTGCGGAGTCCTTAAGTACACATTACTTCTTGCCAACTTAAACATGATTTTTCTCACGTGGCTGGCAGCAGTGAACACTGTGTCAGCATGGTAGTGGTGCAGTGCCTCTAAATTTATGGATTTGGAGGAATAGAAGACTAAGCAAGAGGCAGGATCCCACCCGTTACTTCCTTTGTGTGTCCCTGCAGCCCAACTTTGCTCCCAGTGCCTCAGCCCGGCAAAGCGACTGGGCTCGTGCTTGCATTCCAGAGATGCTGTTTGCAAGGGGTGTGCAAGGAACATGGGTAGCAGTAGGGTTGGGTGTATCAAACCAGCTTTTGACTCTGGGTCTTCCCAAAGCCCAGTCTGGATTGATTTACTAAAACGAGAAAAAAAAAAAAAAAAAAAAATCCAGTTTTTGAGTTGTTCTTTTTTTTCCTTCCAATAAAGGTAGTGAGTGGGTAGGGAAGTTCCTGTGGCTGTTCTTGCTGATTAGAAAAATGAAGACTATACAGTCTACTTCCAGACAATTAATAAACCCCTTCATTTCTTGTAAAAGCCATAGTTAGCCCATGAATGTCACCAATACCCACATTACCAAGTTTAAGGATTTAAAGAGGTTTTTAAAGGATTAAATATTTATATGGGTAATAAGAATGTTCAGTTACTCACTAAACAGGATGAATATACAGAAGGGACCCAAAATGCTTGTGTTTTGGAGTAGAAACATAGCAGTGAAGGCTGAAATTAGGAAGATTTTAGCTGTGATCTGTTGAATGTCTGTCCGTGGTGAGGTTTTGTTATACAGAACCAGCAAAGATGGGAGATGGTCACCGAGGAGGTACAGGCTGCAGGCGAGTTGTGTGAAGGCTGAAATGGAGGCACAGTTCTCTGAATGTCTCAGAGAAATGGGTCGTTGCAGGTAAGAGTATTTTGCAAGCGGGAATGCTTTTATTACTTGTTCCGCTCCTATGAAATAAGGAGAGGTGGATATTGTTGGCTTGATCGGTGCTGCATCCTGCTGCATAAGAGACTCCTTTATGGGGAAGGGCAAATTATCTATGGGAAAGCCAGAGAGCAAAACTCAGCCACCTCCAGGTGCCACAAAACCCATGCAAAGAGTTTGTACGGAGACTGAAAAGGACTCTGGTATAGATATGATAGTCCATGAAGTGCTAACTGAAAAAGAGAATATACGTCAAGTCTCCCGCTGTATTTAAATTAACAGCGAGCCTTTTTACCTAATTGATTAATTATGAAGTAGCAGGCTGCACTGGGTAAATTAATTATGGAGAAGGAAAGACACAAGAAAGTGAAATACTGTCGCTGTTGCAGCAGTATTAATTGTTCTCCATCTGTCTGTGGAAATTAAAGTAAAATGGGAGAGACCAGAACTCTTAGAACAAAAAATGAGAGCTCAAAATTTGTTCTTAAAAACAAAAATAATCATTAAAATTTTGAAGGTTCCCTGAAGTTCAGAAAACATGCTACTGCTAATAAGGAATAAAAACCAGATTTGAAGCAAAACAAAATGGTAAAGCCACAGTCCCCTAGGATTTTTGGTAGGTGAGGGAAATTGCCCCAGTGCTAGCCCAGGTTTGTGATGGCCATGAAACCCCCGAGCTCCTCCTGGGAGGGTCTGGAAACCACGAGCAGTGAAGCTGAGCTCTGCAGAGCTCACTCCCCATGGGCAGCCTCCCTCGGGCTCCAGGGTTGGCAAGCAGGTGTTTTTCCCTTGGATCCACGAAAGATAATGTTCAAAATGGGAGCAAAACTTAAATTGATAGCTGGCTTAGACACCAATAGAATTTGAATTCATGCTTAATTAAAAATAAATGTACAAACATCTTTTATCTTACTAAAGGACATAGTTCCGATGCTCGCCGAGATAATTCAATGTTAGCTTTGTTAACTTTTTCACTGTTGACTAAAATGTAAAAACAAAAAATAGATGAGATTTATTGGCTGTATAACGTCTTAATCAGATAGCCTCATTAACAGAGATTATCCTGTTTCTTCCTAATTGCCTCCATTCATTTAAATGGTGTGTCTTTAGAGATAGAAGTTTTATTTAAGTTGAGAACTGAGGGGCAAAACCCTGACTGTAATGAAACTGTTTAATTCTCTCTTTTGTTATGATGGCATTATGAGTAGACAGAGTTTGGGGTGTAGATACAGCTTGTGGCAAAAAGTAGATCACAACTTGCCTGAGCTATTTTTGGTTCACATGCTATGAGATTATGCAGTTTAAAAATGCAGAGCAGCTCAGCATGGTGCCAGCAGCCATGGCCTCTGCGTGGGAGGAGACCCTGGCTCCCACTCAACGTGATTTGGGGATGTGCCTGCTTTTCTACTGTCCCGAGGGCTACATTTGCAAAAGGGGGTTCTAATTTGGAATTTAAAAATGCGTACTTCATTTCCAAATTTTTTGCCTAGAACTCATAGGGACCTCAAGGCAGTCTTTAGTTACCTTTGGGAATGCAATTATCATATGGAAACCCAAGGTTTCAGTTGGTGCTAGTTCCCTCATCGCCTTTTGGCTCATTGTCCTGATTTTCCATGGCTTTTCAGAACCACTAGTGAGCCATGATCGTCAACTGGAAAAATCCTCAGTGCAAAATAAATCTTCTGACTACGGAGATTTACCAGAAGAGACCTTTAGATGTTTGTCTTTCCCCCAGATCTTTGATATCACTCCTGCTCTTAGTCTTCAGTCATTTGTTTTTAACACAGAGCACTCTCTACCTGTGAAAATCGCAGATCCTTGTCGGTGGTGTTGGTGTTTAAGCACTGTGTCGAAGGAGAAGGGCCCTGGGGAGGCTCCCTGCGCCTAAAGGGTGCCTGCAGGAATGAGCATGGGACAAAGAGCTTTTATCTCCCACTAGATTAAAGAAGAAAAAAAAAAATTCAAAATAAGTGAATGGATTTTTACCGGTTAACCGTTACATCTAGATACCTAGCAGAGAGCTGGTTAGCAACAAGTTTTAAACCTGTTTTCCAGGTTTCCATTTTGTTGATGTGTTCACATAGATCATATATAGTCTTTCCTAAATAGCATAGTGAGGGAACCCCAACAACATCCGAAGAGATTAGATTTGGGGGTTGTATTCAAGAAAAAAACCTTTATCTGGAATATATTTCCTGATCCCATAATTTTGTGACAAAGCCATTGATGCTGTGAGTAAAAAAATTGCAAGTGCTCTATATGATAGAGAAAGTAAGGGAAAAAAAAAAATGAAACAATAAAAGAACTTAAAATCAAAACAGCCAGGAGGCAAGAAAAATGCAGATGTGTTCCCCAGCTGTGTTAATTTACAAACTGGCCATTAGCCTCTGGCCCATAGTGATCACCAGAAGATAAAAATCAGAAAATTATTTTTCCTAAGGTATGAAAAGAGATTCAAGGCATTTAATCCTTCGGGAGCAAGCCAAGGAAAAGCTTGTGTTCCCCAGCAAGGGCAGCTCAGCTGTACTTCTGTGACAGCAATTGTGCGGAGCTAATTTGTCCATTGGAGTCTGTTGCTTTGCCTTTATTACGTACAAAATAGAAACCTGAAGTCGTTTAGCATATCCTCTTAGTGTAGGATCTAGTGTTCTGCCCCTTCACCTTGGTGCTACCATGGGATGCTTTGACCTAAATCTCTGCATTCAAGAAAGGAAATATCAGTTACGTAGACTAATACATGCATGTTTTTATTTAAAAAGAAACAAAAATTCTGCATTATAATGCTCACGATCTCCAGAAGAATGTCAGAGGAGATTATGGCCCAACTTTCTATACTTCATTCTTCCATTTTCTGCAGTTACACAGAGGGGAAATATTGAAAGATAGAGGAGAAAATGTGAAAACCCTCTCAGATTCATAAGACATCAGCCCTGATGGCTCTAGTTTTAATTCTCGGTTGGACAGAGATGCAGTATGAAAAAGATTCATGTTGGTTAAAAGCAAGGAGTTATGATTTAAACAGATGTGCAGCATAACTCACAGTGGTCAGTTCAGTCAAATTGCTATAAAATCTTCATAAACAACAGAAGGCAAGCAATTTACTTATAAATTCAATCAGAGCAAAAATTCCCTTAAAATCTGACTTCTTCTAAACGTTTAAACTTCATTTGGTGTTTAAATAGTGCTGCTGTGTTTAATATGTTCACACTACGTTTTCTTGGGGCATGTGTGCGTACATGCAAGTTTGGTGGCCTTTTAAAATATGATTGTACTCAAAATTACATCAAATAGCACTGTTCAAAAGTGACTGAAAAGCCCGGTCTGCAATTTCTCTCTGCAGTGGCTGAGCAGGGTTTTTTCATTTCATACATCATTTACAACTTGCTGCAGCGATTCTACAAAGTCAGTACACACCCTCCAGACAAAGCAAAGAGCAGAAGTAAATAGATTTTTTTTTTTCTTTTTTTTTTTAAGATTGCTGTTCTCATCACTATGCATGTTAGGCACCCATTTTATTTTACTGTATCTTGCCAAATTGCCCAGAGCACTGTTTGGCACCTGGATAGAGACTTCAGCTAATTTAATTTCTAAAGGCAGTCCTGCAATTGCATCTTTTCCCATTGCATGTGTAGGTAGGTGCCAGCCTGCCCCGAGGGGCCAGGGGAGCCTGGCAGGTCCGTCTGTCCAAAGCCACTTGCTTCCCACCTCATCCCCACACAGCAAACCTGCTCCGGGCCCATGTTCCTTCCCTCCCCTCCTGTCTTGGCTTGGCCATCTCCTCCCTTTCCCTGGAAGGATGCAGGTACCTGCCTTCTCCCCATTTTCACAGAGGATGCTTCAAGGTTGTAGCGTCATTGACAATTTTATAAGTTTTATTTTACTGACTTTGGAGGCAGTGAGAAAACGGGAGAAAATTCCTGGGTTTACTTGTGAAGAAGTTTTTTTGTCAAAAACTGTTCATCCTTCTAAAATCCCACTTGAGATTTGTTATGCAGATGTGTCTCTTTGTAGAGAGCTTTCAGCAAAGTCTGTCTTAGAGCACCTAAAATAGGCTCTGCAATGTTTCGCTACCATCAATTTGCATGTCGGAAAAACAAGGCTTAGAGGGTGTCTACATCTGGAGCTTTGGCTTAGGAGGTTCCTGTCATTATGAAGGTACAATGCTTGGCAATCCATCTTAACCTTCAGTTTGCAAAATGAGTCTGGATGATTTAAAAGAAGAGCTGTCTCTTAAGATTTTTCTCTTAACAGTGGCAAGAGAATCATAGAATCATTAAGGTTGCAAAAGAACTTCAAGATCGTTGAGTCCAACTGAGAAAGAAGCAGCATCCCTTATCTTGGTCTCTCAGAACTGCTTTTGCTTTATAGTGTCTGAAGGAAAAATAATACAGTAAAATGTTTCAATAATTTTAAAATTTGAAGTATCCCTGTCCTGTTGCTGCTCTGTGCTCCCCCCTTTCCATCAGCTCATGGATGGTTTTTTGACTGCTCCTGGGACTGCTTTTGGTTTCCTCTTTCTTGTTATTGGGGGCATCAGAGCACGTCAGTTCTCAGATGAAACAGCATTATTATTAACATAAACTCTGACTCCATTCAACACATCTAGATACCATGTACTGTCAAACTAGACCAATTATAAGAAGTTGGCCAGTTTTCAGCATTCACTTAATCAGATTTAATTGAACTTTAACTTCAGTCATTTAAGATTTGATCATTACTTTCAGGGCATGTTAAAGTGGGTCGTAATTATATCTATATAGAATAATATAAGAATCCTGGTGGGATTTTAAGACATTTCCCCAGTTTCTCCACTTTAATTAAGGAATTACTTTAAAACTATCTAAGAGGCTATTATTTTTGAACAGTGATTTAGTATTTTGACCCTTCTTCATGCAAGCAATAAATTATTTGGAAGGCAAACATTTGCAGGTAAGCAAGGAAGTGAAGCAGGTTGAATTACTGTTCAGAAATGGAGCAGAAATTAAAAGAATTGTGAACTGATTGCAGCGAAATTGTCTGCCTGATTGCCTTTCTTCTGTGTGGCTGAGAATTGTAATGAAACTGGGAAGGCAGTAAAGATTAGTGGTTTTGCAACGTTGGCTTTCTCATAAAAGTGGACGAGTCCTCAGACAGACTCATTCATGTTTTCATCTAAAGAGAACTTTACTGAAAAGATAACTATGGAAGGGGCAGAAATTAATAAAGCTGTAACACGGCCAATATTGTAAGCTTGATAAAATTAAAGCCGAGTCTGGTTTGAGTCTGGTTGTGGCTTGGCTCGTACAGAGGCTCCAACCCCCTGCCAGCCGTGCTGGTTCAACTTGATGATCAGTAGGTTGGGGTCTTGCTCTGCCTTGTCTTGAACCCACCGTGCAGACTGGCATGGGTTTTGCCACCAGCAAAATTCCACGAGCTCCACCCAGGAATGTTTTGGGGTCCCATTTTAAACTACTGGGATCTGGCGATGCCTGGGACTGGGCTCTGTGTGGTGTCCTATCTTAATGGCAGAGGTGAGCATGGGTATGTGGGACACGCAATACATTTGTTGGTAGTACATGACCATTTTATTTTCTTACTTTTCTGTCTTGACATGACCAAGTTAATCTGAAGCCCAAATGATTTGCAGAAGGACCAGTGTAAAGCTGGATAGAAATCAGTAAGGAAAGCCATGCCTGGAGTTTGGTAAAATAAGGTATAGGGTCTCAGATGTCTCACTACAAATTTGGGTGGAGTTTTGAACAACTTAGAGTAGGAGAACAGAGAAATAAATCAAAAGATGGCAGTATCTCATTGTTTCCATGATCTTTCCACCCTGACGGCACTTAGACTGCGTTAAAACTGGGATGATGATGATGGTATTGTCAACTGCAGTATTTATTTATTCACAGGCTAGCAAACCCAGACTTATTCATTCAGTTCGTAGGCCATTAATTCATGATCATTCCTGGAATATAACCAGAATTAGCACTGAAGTGAATTTTGCAGCCTGTGTAAGAAAACACGTTCATTGCTATAGTTCAGTGGAAGGTTTCCTATTGAAAAAAAATACATTTCTGCTGCTAATTAAATAAATGTTATATGCAGAATTTTAAGAGTAGATCCACCTTGATTCTAATGCTAGAATAAAGGTTTAAAAATAACACATTTTCAACAAAATGCTACACTTCTATTTAATATCAAATCAGAGTATAGAAGTAGTAGAAGCACTAAAAGTCGTGATAATATTTTATTGTCAAAAATTGGACAATTTCGAAATAGTTTTTACTCATACTTGTTGGTCTGTGAGATCCAGGGAATATGTGAGTAGCAGACAGTACATTAGCTGCAAAAATACATGTTTGCTTTTTAAATACTCCATCTTTTAATAGGAAAACAATACAAAAAAGTCTGTATGTTCAATTTGTATCCCCTTTTATATCTCAGGGATCAATGAATAGCTCAGAACTCGGAGAATTTATTTGTCCTCATTTGAAAAAGTTAATCTGGAGAAAATTCAGTCAATAGAAAACTTTTTTTAAAGCTCTTTTAAAAAAAAAATTGTTTACGTGTTTATTTGGGAGGCTGTATGATATGATGCATTTTATTCATCTTCCATCTGCATTAGAAATGCAGATGTTAAAGTGTTTGGATCCATTTGATTTTAACAAACCTAAGAATTGAGAACACTGAATAAAGGACGTGTAGAATATTAGTACATTATATAATGTCTCCATTTCTTTGCCTTGGAAAGAAGGACCTGGTTGTTTTTTTTTTTTTTTTATTTCCTACAGTCTTCTGTTCTACTCTTTACCTACAATAAGTGGAAACCTTTCCTTGCCTTTAGGCTTGACCATTTTGGTTCCCAGAACATTACTGGTTGTCAGAATGATTTTAGGCTTTTAACTTCATTTTGTCTTGAAATCTTTACATAATACCTGTGTTTTAGGGGAAATTATGGAATGGACATATGGCCCTCCTGCTGGGATGAATGACACACAGTAGGAATACTTCAAGAATTAAAGAAAACGGAGTATTTCTGGTTTTAATCTGCACAAATTTATCATGATGTTATCTTTGGGAAACTGGTGCTTTTTCAAATAAGTGATAAAACAGACAAGAGGAAGAAAATTACTTTTTGTGTTGTATTGAATACCTTCGCTATGTCTCCTATCTCTGCTCTTTCCAAAGTTCTTTATTTAATCCCAGCTTTTGCAATTTTTCTTAAAGATCTGAACTGGGACGAGTGCTGAATTTTGAAGCTGTCTCTACCATAGAGAACTCTATGTCCAGCTGAATTTCTAGCAACCGTTCTTATATTAATTATTTTAAAGTATGTGATTAATAGACTAAGAACCATGACTCATTATCAATTTTTCATGGATAGCTCAACTACCTCATGACTGAAAAAGTCCAATTATCTTTTGTATCACATCTCAAAAAGCAGAATGGAGCCATTGGTTTCTTGTGAGCAATGACAGCATTTGCTATTAACGATATTTAAAATTAACAGCTCCCAAAATTTTAGGATCAGCTTCCCTAAAGTCATAGAACTGTTGAAGGGGGAATCTTAAGAAGTGTATCGCTACGGGTCTGGAAAAGAACGTGATACAGAACTTGTGAACGTGTTTGAATGGATGATCCCTAGAGTATTTAAATAGTCATTTATGAGCAAGGAGAATCCGAAGAAATAAATTATGCAGTTTTTCCAGTAGTGTTCATTTGGAGTAAGTGTGCATTGGCACCGGTATGTGAAAACTGATATGCTGTAATACGAAGTGCCAGAATCACTAAAGAAAAGGGACTGCATTGGGTACTTATCACCCCTTCGTCCAGGGGCTGTTCAAGATATAACGTACGTGTCCTGCTCTCTGCATTGATTTGTCAGGAGGAAAGTTATAATCATGAAGAACCCACAGTCTCTGCTCGCTGAAAAGAAAATTAATCAAGTAAAATCTTGATTGCTTAAGTGAGTAACAGCTTTTCTTAATATCTGAAACAATGAAGAATACTGGTTTTGAACTGTTTTACTGTTTTAAATTAATAATTTCACATCTGCTTAAAAAGATAACACTGTCCTGAATAAAGCATGACTTTCTAGCTTTGTATAATGACTCTTTTTCAGATTATATTACAGAGAGCCATAGAATATGAGATGAACCTTAATTAATATTCTTTCAATTACAATATATTTCACTGTCATATTCTTCTAATATTCATGAACTAGTGAGGAGCTGGTTGTAAATCTAATGACTAGGAAACTAAAGGAATATGAGAGTCCAACTCTGTCTCCTCCTAGAGAAGACAACTATTTAATTCCTACCTTCCATGCATTATTCAAATCTTTGCTTTTAAAAGTATAGAGAGTGATCCAAGCTCTGCCATCACTTATATGCAGAAAACACATAACTATTAAAATTTCATTGAAAGTTCACTTCAGTTTTGTTCAAGTTTCTTGACGGGAAACGTAGCCATCTATGGATCACCTCCTGGGGCACTATAGAGCTTGCTCGGGCCATTTCATTTGGAAGTTGCCGTAATGACTGTGTGTTACTTTGGTGACGGTGGGTTTTAGGCTCTTTTAGACCCAGAGCTTAGGTTGAGAATGTTGCCATCAGCAGGGGCAGGAAAGCTGGTGCTACCGGGCTGTGGCATTCGCTGGCTGATAATGCTTTTGCTTGTTTAAATTGAAAAATTAAATCATCAAAGTGACAGCATGTGGTTTTCAGCCAGCATGTTGGAAGGGATCAGTGCTACTCACTCTCCCTTTTGAGATGTATTGCTAATAATTTACCTTTTTTTTGTTGTTGTTTTCTCCTTCATGAGTGTGTAACTTGTTGACCTCCGCTCACAATGCTTTACCCACCATCTCTGTCTGACCCCGCTCTGAGTAGCTTGCAGCTGATTATGGTGCAGCCCAAAACAGGCCATGCCTCATCCTGAAGTAAGAGATGGATTGCGGGGTGTGAGACAGGCAAAGAAAGCTTTGCTTTAGGCCATGGACAGAATGAAATAAAAAAAAAAAAAAAAAAATAAAATAAAAAAAAAAAGTGTATTTTCTCAGAACATTTTCACGGTGACTTAGCAAGACATAAATTTTATTTTTCTTATTTATTTATTTATTTTCCTACCAAAGGCCAGTTGCATTTAATCAATGTAGGTGGCTCCATATAGCCCATATTTGGGATGCTGACCTCGGACCATGTGGGGTGGCCTTTGAAGCCCGGTGCTGCTGGCTGGCTCCTTGCCGCTGTCACTGCCAGCCCCCCCGGTGGGTGCAATCCTTCTTTTGGGGCCAATTGACAGGATAACAGCCATTTCCTGGGAAAGGCTGCTCACACATAAGCATGTTTTCTGGTTCGTGTGTTTGAGACAAAAAGCACATTTAATAAAAGCTGGCAAGGCAAACAGCAATAGGTGCAGTTTTTGTAATTAGAAACCAGCTTTCCCTTGCTATGACGCTTGAGATATAAGATAGGACAGTGCAGTTATAAAGAACAACTCTTGAAAATCAGCTTCATTGTGAGTAAAAAATAATAATTTTTACAATAAAAATATCAAAGATCATGATGGCTCCTGTAGTTTAGAAATAACAGCTGACAAAGGAAATAAAAGCTCCATAGTAACATATAAGTGTGAAAAAACCCCACTTTTCAGTTGACCTACTCTAAAAGTCATTAACTAGCAATGTGCTGACAACAGAGGAAAACTAACCTTACAGAGACTTTTATTAGTTTTCCTACTGAGCTTCAAGTAATGTCAGGGTCACATTAGAAATTTAATACAACAATTATATAGCATATCTTTAACTATTTCATATTGCATTATTTGGGTGGTTTTTGTTGACTAGTTCACAAAATGTAAAACTTGCTGTTCATTTCAAACATTAAGTACCAATTACTTTCATAATGGAACTTGTTCCTACTTGTAACTTAAGATCAAGCCAATTACTATGCTTCCAAGGTAATGGGATTTTTGATATTATTAATAGACATATAGTCTAAATTCTTTCCTCACTTCCAAATTTACTTAAGTAGTCTATTCTTAGAACTACCACATGCATAAAACTACTTTCTCAGCAAAGATAACCTGACTCAGTGATTAAATTAGCACCATCTACCATCACCTGGATTGGTAAGTGGCAATTGATGCCTGTGATGAGCTGAAGGGATGCAGCAAAGCGAAAGCTGGTTCGTTATCTATATCTATAGATAAGCTTTTAGTTGACACATTTTCTCTATGTCTATTTATGAGGACGATAACGAATAGGAAAAACCACTTCTATTTATTTGTAGTGTTTTGGGACAACCCTGTAACTGGGCTTGTGACTGGAGTGTGAGTGAGTGATGTTTTATCCTCTCAAGAAGATGCAAACAAGACAGTCAATTCCCTTTCCTGTGGCCACCTTGTAATAATGCTAGCTGTGCATTACCTAGAATAAATCATATTTTTTTATCAAGAAGGGAATATTTTTCAGCAAACGAAACACTGAGCTCCTCAAATCAATTTTATGTAGTTTTGTTTTTAATAAAAGTGTCTCTGACCCTTTTTCAGGATTAAGGTACACTTGTACTTGAGCACTTGGGGGCTCAGACCTTCAACATCCAGCGTGTTGCATCTTTTGTAAGTCAGCAATGATGGGGTTTGAGTCAAATTCACATATTATTTATTACTATTTCAAGTGTTCCTGTTATTAAAGGACACAGTCATTAATGCTGGCACTCTCCCTACTGCGTCCGAAGAAAGACAATATTAAATTTGATAAGATTTAAGTCTGAGATGCAACTAGACAATAATAGATGACCTTATCTAGGCTCCCTTTTCCACGGAAGTTTGGACCAGATGAGCTTTCGAGGTCCCTTCCAACCCAGGCAGTTTAGTGATTCTGTGAAGATCACATCATGTCCAGACATTTCTGGTGCATCCGTTGCCTGCCCAGAGCTGTTTTTAAAAGGCATTCTGAATATAAAAATGCAGCCAAACGGACATGCACAAAGTGTACTTAAGTAAACAAAGCGCTAGGATATTTTTTAAAACTGTGCCTGGGTTTCAAAGCGCCTGCCACGTGGGCACACTGGCTGTCAGAATGGAAATAATCCCAATTTAAACTTGGCTGTCAGTGCAACCAAATCCCAAGGACAACATTCCTGTAGAAGGTGGGTGGTTCTGAGAGACTGTGCCAAGGGATTCATGTGGGAACGAGGGGACGAGGCCACGCTGCCCCAAAATGCTCCCTTTGCTTTTTGCATTTTTTTTCATTAATGGTCATGGTCATGCAAGCTTTAAAAAAGGGGTAAAAATTACATCTGTACATAGGAAATAATATCTGATACAGCTTTTCTCTTCAGTGGTCAGGCCCACTTTCTGTGCTGCTGGAGGTCATAGCGATGGCTCTCAGTGGAGACTTCTCCAACATGAAAAAATCCAGGATTTGTCAGATTTACCCCATTTTGGGTTCTCAGCACTTGCCTGACGGGAGGGAGCACCGAGGGGCCGCTGCTGCACTCCCACGGGGGAGGGACACAGCGGGATCTCTGCTGAGCCTTTGAATTCTAATCCTGTTTCCCCCTCAGTTTGAAATAACTTGGGTTTCCTGATCTTTATTTTTTATCTTATATTTGAAAAAGCTTGTTTTTCCAACTCAGGAGGATGAGCCAAAAAACAGCTTTCCCAGAGGAATGAGTCAAAATATCTCTCTTCTGTATGCCTAAAGTGAATTCTTCTACTGTCATAACTTGTGCTGCAATAACCATATTTTCCTCCTTTGTTAGGCTTTATAATTATTGTTAAAGAAGTTGGCTAAGATGATTATGCCAGACAATATGAAGCAGTTAGCAGTATAGAAATATAGTTTGCTTATTTAAATAAAATACTTAATTTTTTTAAATACTTTTTGAAATTATAATTTAAAATATATATTTACGGGGATGCTATTTCTTTTATTTAAAATTAAAAATTGGTTTTAAAATGCTATGGGTATTCCAGCTGTCTTCCCCCTGCCAAAAAAAAAAAAAAAAAGAAAAAAGACAGTGATTTGACTCTTTTCATGTCCAGGTTCACTAACTTGGAGGCAATCTTTGAGCTTTTATTGAAGATAGGATAATTTACTTGCTATAAAGCTAACTCTTTAACTGTTATAATGCCCTACCTCCAGTAGACTGTAAATTAAACCTCTGAAACCCACTGGGTCCCTGTGACAGAGATACCGGTGTTTTGTAATTGCAGTACAAATTGCATTCCAAGGAGATCACGCTAAGCTCTTGATTTCTTCTGTGACATTCCTGAAGAGGTGAAGTACTTTATACTTATCATTAAAACCCAGCGATCTATACAAATCACTTCCCAATGTGGCACTCGCCCTGTTGCTCCGAGACAGATAACCGGCGCATCCCGGTTGAGCTTCAGCTTGCATCTGGGTGACAGATAAGAAATTCCGTTGGACAGGTTTCCGCTGTGATAGACAGAAGTAATATCTCCAGCAGCAGGAGTACTCTACCACTTCAGTCTCTATAAAGTTAACGCGTTTGGAGTAAACAGTTTTTATGCAAAGGGAGATTTATGGGACGTCTCGGGAAATACTCCACCGCGCGTGCTCCCGTGTGGAGTTGGCGTCTCAGGTGTGGGCGGAAAGCCACTGCAGATCAGCTGATGCTTAAACACCGACCCAGAAACTAGAAGTGACCTGGAATTGCTTGACTGAATTTTTAGGGAGGGAAGCTGATTCATTAAAAATCAGAGTTTTCATAGGAAAAGTTCTGTGTTGGTAAAATTTGTCTGCTTGTATTTGGCACTGGAGGGGGGAGAGGGGAGGGCAGCTCCATTAGCTCCCCAGGTAAAACCGCTCTTCAGCATCACTTATCTGGGAATTTAAGGCTGAAAATTGGTCTGATTGGCCCAGAATTTTTTTTTTTTTTTTTTTTTTTTTTAATATATCTCTTCTTTGAGACATGGCAGTGGAAAACAATGAATTAAAGACAGTAAGCAACACGGGGAAACGTAATCCACCTCTGCTCTCACTGGGTGTTTTTCACCTTTTCTACCCACAGCTGCACTCTGGATGTGGAGGAGCCAAAGCCAAGACAGAGAGCTGAGCTGCCAAGCACGTCCCCTCCTGCCGCCTCCCTCGTTGTGTGTGTTCAGCTGAAGGCAGAAGATATTTTGGGTTCTTGGGGTGATTTTGAAGATTGGTGGCAATCTGTCCCATGGTATGTAGATAACTCCTACGTGTTCAGTATTTTCACCTAGAAAATAAGTTAGGTGTAATAAAAATGGACTGCTGAGCCCTTCTTTCCACAGTGGCCAGCATATTAATGTCTAAATATGGAGGCGGTGCAGGTAGGGAATATAACTTTAAGACTACAGGGTCGAAACTTTTAAAAGTGAATTCAAGACCTTATAATTAATGAAAATAGTAATCTGACACAGCATTGCTGCAGTTGAATTGAAAGCAATTTAAGACACTGTGTTCTAATGGGAAAACACGTTCCCTAGAGAAGACAAACCTTTAGGGTCTGGAAAGATAACGTGGGATTTCAGCTTTCAAGATACATTAGGATGCTTGTTGTGTCTTCTCCAGGTAGGGATATTATTTCTAATTTTGTCTTGCAAAAATTATTTTGTGCCCGTGTCATCAGAAGAGGCTTTAGAAAAATATCAAGGAGCAAGAATTCAAGCCCTTCTGACTCAGGCCTCAGATTTTAGGGCCACGCACAGGGAAGGTCCCTGTGCACCAGGGACACAGACAGAACAGTTCAGAAAAATACCTTTTTGTATTTGCATCATAGTTCATAGGTACCTAAGAAAACTTCTCCATAGTCATGATTAGAGAAAATTTCATAGTTGTTAAAGAAGATAGTTACTGTGGTTTCTTCCTCTTTTATAAAGGCTAGTTTTTTTAACTTTTGGCATTTAATCTTTTATGTTGTCAGGAATGTGGTTGTTCTTATATAATGAGGTAGAGCAAAATGGCAGAAACTGTCTGTGCTAATAATAATGATATTTGTTCTGTCCCTCTCTGCATGTAAAATGACTGCACAATTAAATGCAACATAGCCACGAAGAAGAACTGGCTTTGCAGTTATCTAGTTATAAAAGAACATGCTCTTCCCTTTAGAAAACACAAGCTGTCATAGGTAAAATGTTTTGGTTTTTATTTTTCCCATGACAGGCATAAGAGGGGACTTGAATGCAGACACTGCTTGGAAATGAGTCTGTGGAAAATGTGCCAGTGCTGCTGACAAATGCCATTGTACCAAAACAACACTGCACTGCAGTTTGCAGAGTGATGAAGAGTCAGAATTCGGCACTTAGGTGATGCTCCAGATCAAGTTGACATCGGGGAAACAATTCAGGTCAGTACTATCCAATTTATGCTGAAATCCCTAGCTGCGGTATAGAGTACCTAAAGTTTATTTCATAAGGATGCAATAACTAATGGAGAAATGTTATTATACAATATGAACTTACACATGCACACACCAAAAGATAATTTCTTGTCAAATGCTTTCCACACTCAGAAATGCTTTCTATACTCAGAAGCTTTGAAAAAGATCAATGGGTATCAGTGAGAGGATGAAACTGGGGAAGGGTGACCCCAGACAAGACGAGCTGTCAGAATTATGCCCGGCAGCACAGGCTGCCAGAGCTCCTGGACAGGAGGGGAGAGAGACCCAGAGACGGGGAGCTCAGGTGAAAAACCTTAAATAAACTGTGATTAGGGCTAGTAGGAGAATAAGGAGAGAGAGACAGAGTACTCGTTCATTTACTGTCTTTACTACCTTTACTAGCTTTATTACAACCTCAGTGGTAACTTGGAGTTTGGAGGGGAAGGTATATATCTCCAAAACTATATAAAGAAGAGTCTTGATGGGAAAGCTGGGTTAGACCAGGAGTTGCTCTTGTGGCAGCAGCTGCACGGTTTTATCTCAGCTAAAAAAAGACAAGCAGGGTTTTGACGTTTGAGCACCAGACATTTACCATTGTGGTTTCTTAGCTGGACACGCTAGCTGCTGCCACTAACCTCCTAAAAGTGGAAGATATAAACCCTGTCTCTCACCGTGTGTTTGAGGACTACATGCTGCGCACAGGAAAGACAATGGAAAAATAGAAACAGTGTCATTTACTTGTTAAAGAGCTCCGAAACCAACGGGCACAGATTTTTTTGGATTCATGTCTGTAAGGAGCCATGGGGAAAGCAGGGGCTCAGGCTGGAGCCCCCTCTGCCTCCTCCTCGGGTTCTATCAGGCTCCTTGCATCCCAGGAGGCAGAGAAACAGCTTCTTACTGTCCCTCAGGAGTGATCTCAGGAACCAAACAAATCAAATAAGGAGTCCCGGTCTCTTGCTCCTCATTCCTGTGCCTTCTGAAGTACTTTTCCTATCTTTCCAAACTCACCTTCTAACATTATTCTTCTGATGGAAGGAGGAAAAGGGAACAGAGAAAAATCTCTTGTTGAGAGATGATGGCTTGCACGAAAATCATGGGAAATCCAGCACTCCCTCTCTGACACCCCTAAATAAGAGAAGAGAAAACCATGCGTCTTCTGAAATGTCCATCCTAAGTACTCTCTTGCAACAGAGATAAAATAATGGCATTTGATGTGTATTATCTAAGGCGGGGTGGTTATGTGCCACAGTATTTTGACTGCCCCTGCTTCCCTCATCTCCCATGAGCTGTGGTGTCTGACTGGGGCTGTGGCAAGCAGAGAGCTCTAGACACTACTGTTTAACACAGAAACAAGTAAAATATCATTTCCTTATATAAATAAAATTACAGTAATGAATTACTCATATTCTATGTTAAAGTATTTTTATGAATTCAAAAGATATGAAAGTATATAATATGTCTCTCTGAAGACATTTTGGAATATTTATGAAAACAATTCATAAAATTGAATCCCATTACTTCTAGATTAGCACTTGACATTTGTCAGACTAATAACTTTTCTTAGCTAGAGGGGACATCCTGACTTTCAATAATGCTTAATGGGTTTTCTTCCTGATATCTCTTTGGCAGTGTTATTCTTACTTATACAAATGGCACTGATCTGACAGGATTGCAGTTTTATCTGGGATGCAATCTCTAATCTGCCCTTTTCTGCCAGCTATGTACGTGCACGTGTACAGTTGGCATATCCAGCCAAACCACTTCTCATATTTTCTGTGTGCTTAACAAACAGCTTAAACATGACAATTCACACCCATTAATAACAGCTAAACCATATATTTTGATGTCAGTGCTGACACGGTTGTTTCTATGATTACCTGCATGTTTGGAGGGAAGATTGTTTTGGTTTGATTAATACATCACAAATGTTTATGAACCGTGTCCACTTGGCTGTCATACTCTATACCAGAGAAAATTTTTATAGAGGTTTCTTAAGATACTTATCTTACTTCCCCGGGCAAACAAAATTCAGGAGGTTATAACAACTACATCGAACAGATGTGTTTTCTCACCTGATTTAAATATTGTAATAGAGCAAGCTTCACGCTTTGCAGATGGAAAAAACCTTTGAATCTGCGAGTGTAAGACCAGTACAATATATTCTTTAAAATGACATTAAGTTGTCTTAGCTGGAAATGAGAATTTGAGGAGGGTATCTTTACCAAAGCCTGTTATGCACCTGGGTTTCTACCCTGCAGGTGCCTGATTGCACTGGTTGCATGGTACCCAATGTGTAGAAAGCAAAAGCTAATTGGAATGTTCTTATCAGACACTTAAATCCCATTATTGTAATTAGTATAGGGTTTCTCCCTTACTATAATCTCCTCCTTTACCTTCAGTTTCCTACCTAATCACCTAGGGTAAATCTACAGACAGAAATCACCACTGTCAGACACGACTTACACATAATTTTGTAAGTTATCACTGATAGAATATGGAATTACATTATTTACTTTGTCTTCCAGCTCTGTCTGCTTGGTCACTGAAGAAATACACGTTTTCACCTGGGAGCACATTATTTATATGAGTGATTTTGCCGACTTTGAACAAAAAGGTAAGAAAAACGCACCTGAGTTCCCACAAAAGGTCTGGAAACCATAAAGTTGGATTAGAAGTAAGTAAAAACTTGCACTCAAGGCAGTAAAAGATGTACCTATGTGTACATGCTCCATTATGAGCACTTTGTCCTCTGGTGTAAAATTAGCTCTAAAATCCAGAAGTAAATGCCTTCCTGGAGAAAAAGGTGTCTGCTTGATGCCTTGGCTGGGTTTCCCTCCAGGTAACAGGGATTGGAATCAGGTTTGAAGTGTCTGATCTACCAAACTCGCAAGCTGGCTTTATTTTGGGACCTAACCATAGTAGGTATGCACTAAATGTTGATGAATTTGTAGCACATAAATAAATAGTAAACTAACCTGCCATGAATTACCTTGAAAATAATGTAATTCACTCTGAACATGGTCTGCTGAATCTTTCCCATAGACCTTAAAAACCATTTGAACTTGAACTTTGAAACTACTTCTGTGGCCTTACATTTTTTTTTTTTTTTTTTTCTTTTAAGCAATGTACAGGCTTAGCAACAAAACTAAGAATATGTGTAAATCCCGGAGATTCAGTGTGACCTCTGTGGGTTTGAACAGGGTGTCAGAGATCCCTATTGCTAAGGCTGCTTGCAGTCAGTATGAGAAATTGGTCACAGCATCAGGCATTTCTGGTAGAAATGTGTGTTTATAGAATCAGAGAATCGTAGAATCATTTAGGTTGGGAAAGACCTTTAAGATCGAGTCCAACTGTCAACCTAGCATTGCCAAGCCCACCACTAAACCATGTCCCTAAGCACCATATCCACACATCTTTTAAATACCTCTAGGGATGGTGACCCCACCATTTCCTGGGCAGCCTGCTCCAATGCTTGACAACCCTTTTGGGGAAAAAATTTTTCCTAATATCCAATCTAAACCTCCCATGGCCCAACTTGAGGCCATTCCCTCTTGGCCTATCCCTTGTTACTTGGGAGAGGAGACCGACCCCCACCTCACTCCAACCTTCTTTCAGGGGGTTATAGAGAGCCATCAGCACTCCCCTCAGGCTCCTCGTCTCCAGGCTGAACCCCCCTCCAGTTCTCTCAGCTGCTCCTCACAGCACTTGGGCTCCAGACCCTTCCCCAGCTCCGTTGCCCTTCTCTGGACACGCTCCAGCACCTCAAGGTCTGTCTTGTAGTGAGGGGCCCCAAACCGAACCTGGTATTCAAGGTGTGACCTCATCAGTGTCAAGTACAGGGGAGCGATCCCTTCCCTCATCTTGCTGGCCACACTTTTTATGACACAAACCAGGATGCTGTTGACTTTCTTGGCCACCTGGGCACACCGCTGGCTCATATTCAGATGGCTGTTGACCAGGACCCACAGATCTTTTTCCTCTGGGCAGCTTTCCAGCCACTCTGCCCCAAGCCTGGAGCATTGAGTGGGGTTGTTGTGACCCAAGCACAAGACCCAACTCTGAGCCTTGTTGAACCTCACACAATTGGCATCAGCCCATCGCTCCAGCCTGTCCAGACCCCTCTGTAGAGCCTTTGTACCCTCCAGCAGATCAACACTTGCACCCAGCTCGGTGTCATCTGCAAACTTACGGAGGGTGCACTCGATCTCCTCGTCAGGTCATTGATAGAGATATTAAACAGACCTGACCCCAGTACTGAGCCCTGGGGAACACCACTTCTGACTGGCTGCCAACTGGATTTAACTCCGTTCACCACAACTCTTTGGGCCCACTCATGCAGACAGATTTTTATCCAGCAAAGAGTTCACCTGGCCAAGCCATGAGCAGCCGATGTCTCCAGGAGAATGCTGTGGGAAATGTTGTCAAAGGCATTACTGAAGTTCAGGTAGACAACATTCACCATCTTTCCCTCATCCACTAAGCGGGTCACCTTGTCACAGAAGGACATCGAGTTAGCCAGGCAGGACCTGTCCTTCATAAATCCATGGCTGACTGGGCCTGGACACCTGGCTGTCCTGTACGTGCTGTGTGATGGCACTCAAGATGATCTCCTCCATAACCTTCCCTGGCACCAAGGTCAGGCTGACTGGCCTGTCGTTCCCCAGATCCTCCTTCCAGCTGTTCTTGTAGATGGGCATCATGTTTGGTTACCTCCAGTCAACTGGGACCTCCCTGGTTAGCCAGGACTGCTGATAAATGATTGAATGATTGACTGAAGATTATTAAAGAGAACATAAAAGTCTTTTTTTTTTTTCCTGAAGAATCAAAAAAGAAATAGTGTCTTATCTCCTACTTCTGTAGCTTCCTTTGGGTCAAGGCTTAGCTCAAAATCTCTTTTGTGGAGATTTTCCTGTAATTCCATTTTTTGTTTGGTTTTTTTTTTTCTTTTTTTTTCTGTCTCTAACTTCAAAGCCAGCAGCTTGCACATGTGCTTTCTACATACCTTTGTTTCTTGGAGTAAATACAGTTTTTAGACTGGAAAATATGATTAGCACTACTATCTTGTTCCATAATGGAACATAATGAATTAAGCCAACTGATTTAAAGGTAAGACAGTGATAGTTTCAGTGAGTGAAATGTAAAGCTCTTCAGTGGGTTAGAAAAAAGACTCTGAAAGAACAAAAAGGATAAATTGTAGTAGATAAATTAAAATTAAATGACCAGCTTTTATGCAAAATAATCACTGTGTACATCATAAATGTTTTCTTTCTTATATAGCACCTACCACTAAAAATCCACTGCTAGCTATAAGAACATTTTAATAAAGGCTATTAAAACTCATAGCTGTGATGTACACTCTTAAGTGTAAAAAAATACAGGAATCATTTATAGTGCCTATTACGATTTCTGGAATAATCCTTTAAGGTCTCTGGCAAGTATTTCTTCTTCTTCGGGATGCTTTTATTGGAAAATAGGCTCCCTTGAGCTTTTTGTGAGAAAATTAGTGTCTTATTAAATAGTACTTGGTGAGTTTAGATGCCTTCAGCTGGGGCAGAATTTGCATGAAATGGGTCTGTGCACTTTACTTGCATGTTCCCCCTCCTGCTTCTGGAGGGTGCTCCCTTATCCTGCCTCTGCAAAACACAAGGACTGCCTATAGTGGAGCATACAGAGGATGAAATAAATAGGATAATCTAGACCATATTCACTAATATCCCATTGGACTGTGGGACGTTAATGGAGTGCGTTTCACCCGCCGTTTCTTGGGCAGCACGTGCTGATGTCTTCAGTGGAGAAATAGCTTTGGCTTCAAGCGCAAACACCGCTTAAGGAGGTGCTCTGGTGACAAGTCACACAGGAGCTCCCATTAAGTGCACTGCTTATTTCCCTCATCATGGTGGCAGTTATTGTCATGGCTGTCATGTAGATTTTATTCCAAATACCAATACTCGCGGGTAGCCCGTCTCTAGGTGGGAGTGTTGTGACTCCATGGGAGCTCCATCTGTGGCACAAACCTCCTGGAGAGGTGCAGCAAAATGGGAACAGGGATAGAGCTAATTAGTGCTGCAGGCAATGAGACAAAGGGTAATTTGAGCTAAATATTGCCCTCTTTATGTTTGAGAGAGCCCATTGCCATGGCAAGGAATGGAGGGCAACTGAAGAGGGCGTTGTCTGGCGCACAGCGTGCTTGCTGGCTTTAGCATGAAGCTTTTGAAGAATTTTGCAAATGTATTTATTGTTCGGTTTTTCACATCTGCAACTTTTAATGGTCCCTGACATATGTCTCATAAGGAGAGGGCATATTTTTTGATTCCAGTACTATACAAAATTAGCCACATCTCAGGAAAAACATCTAGGGGTCACTGCAGCTAGATTGATAAATATTTTATGAGTGCTTAATGTTCAGTAGCTGTAATTAAAGCTAATGGGAAGCTTGCAATTAGTAATGGGAGAGGCAAATCATAAAAAGTAAAGCTACTCCAATTATTTATTGCAGACATTTAGACCTTGATCATCCAGAGACCCTCATGTTTAGTAGCTGTGTACTAACTAACTGGTTTGGGTTTGGCGGTCGTCTGCAAAATGTATCTTGTTTTTATTATTATTATTGTTGGGGTTGTTTGTTTTTTGTTTGTTTTTTTGTTTTTTTTTTAAATGAATTGTCTATCAGCAAATGAGGATTTCCCCCTACCTTTTGGGGGCTGTATATGAACTGGGTGGGTGTTCTGCTGTGTGGAGAAAATCCATGGGTGACACAAGTGCACTGTGCCCCAGGAGAGCCCAGCACAGGGACAGGACCAGCCTTGCCCAGTTCTCCCCGTGCCCACTGAGTGATTTCACCAGCAGCCCAGAAGCTTGGTCTTACCTGGTAACTCTGTTCCGGCAATAATAGTTGTTAATTCAGGGACTAGCTCTCTGAACAGAGCAATTTTTCTGGGGTATGTATAATATTGTGCAACCTGAATGTCTGCAACTATCACAGCTTCAACAGCCTCTGCCAAACCCTCTGACGGGTGCGACACGGCTTTGTCCGCGTTACCTGCACTGCTCCTTGGCTAATTTTATATCCAGATGAGTACCAGACCCATCTGCAAACCAGACCCCAAATCTCCAGTTAGGCACACACAGAAAATGAAGAACAATATCTGTTATTTCCATCCTGAATTTTAATCTTCTTTAATAAGCGTCACAATCTTGGTGATATGAATCAAGCTTTATGTTGATATTTAATACACCCATCTGCTGCAGTAGTCCAGAAGGAAAAATAATTATGGATGTAGGCAAGAGATCTTGTTATGCATTGGAAAGACGCCAGAGCAAACAAAAGGATATTTTTTTAGTCTTGAGATCTTGGCTTCTGTAATCTGAAAGGCCCTCGTGTTTGTTAAGCATTACAAGATTTCCATCGGTTCATTTTTTCTCATCCAGTGCACAAATCTCAGATTCACTGGGCAGAAAAATAATACCGGCTACTGAAGTTTGGTGTGGAATTGGATGATTTTCAAGAGTGAAGACAGAGGAAGGAAATATAAATTCAGCCTGGCATACCACCAGAAGGCTGGACCAAAAAATACTGATCAAAACTATTTTTAATTGATTATTTTTTTCCGAAATAAAAATAGGATTGTTGCATTAGATTGAGTTTAGACATGACACAATATTCTTTCCCTTAAATTTCACATCCACACTGAGATTAACACAGAAGGTCATAGCTTTACTTCATCAAAATTCAAATTAACACTATGTGATAAAAGGATGATGTTGAAAAATATCATAAGAACATTTCCAAAGAACCACTCTCCCGCCTGCCTTTGATACCATATTTTTGCCTGGTTTACTTTCCCAAAATTTTCTCCACTACTAGATGCTTTATATTGACTATACGAATTGATAATTTATATTTTTGTCAGTCTCTCATCAACATATGTTGGTTTATTACCATAGTTATGGTATTATTAGTTAACCTTGGTCTTGGTTAATACAGAAACAAATTTTACTAAACAACTCAGATGTTCCAATGAAAATGCCACAGGTACATTCTCCCTTCTAAGAACCATCTAAGGTATAAACGATTGAATTATGGCAAGCCAACTACTTAAGCTTATACTTTGTCTCATTGCATTTTTGGAAAGCTAAAAAGATCTTAATAGAATTTCAAGGAACATTTGCAACAAAAGTAGCGTGTCTTGTATGGGAAATACCTATTCTTAAGGCAAACCAGAAATCCCACCATGAGGAAGAACTCAGTTGTGGTTGAATTTAATTCCCGTCTCCCATGTCTCTCTTCTCTGGCAATGGGAGATGGCTCCTGGTAGGGCAGGGGACCACAAGTGGCCACTCCCATAGATCAGCATTGCTACTGATAATTGCAAAAAGCTGGGGAAAGGCATACACTTAAATTTCTGACATCAGCTGTGGGCAGAGTGAGAGGGCATCACTCTGCAGGTGAGTCTGAGCCCACATGCATGCTTCATTCCTGTTCAAAGTTATATATATTGAGGAATTTCCCCTTCAAATCTACTATCTGGAAATTATAAGTGACTAGACTGTGCTGAATCACACTTTGGTTTTGTTCTGTTGTTTTGTGTTTTGTTTTGTTTTGTTTTGTTTTTTTTCCTTTTGCAATCAAGTTTCTATTAAATGGAGAAGGAAAATGCCCTATATAAAATTAAAATAAAGCACAAAATCAAGGGTAACATCAATCTGCTTACCATACTCCAGGAACAATTAGAAGTTGCCCATGTACTACGGCTATCCAGATTTTGTCTTATTTGTCATAGTTCATAGTAATTTGATGATGAGAAAAAATTATACTGTGGTTTTACAAGAAGATTTACAGAGCCACTCTGTGTGCTTAGCTCCCCTGGGGGTGGAAGGGTTGCAAAATCTGGTAGATAATATCTCTGAATATCTGATAATGGAAGTTACTTTTTGAAGCAGATTCATGGTTGTACATGAATTTTTCATATCAGGTGAGGTGGATTTTTTTAATCATTTTTTCTTGAAGGATTAAATTTAATTTGGTTTGGTTTTCAGTTATCCAAAGAACCGTAAGACCACAGACCCCCAGGGGGTTGGGGCTGGCAGGAGCTCGGGGGGCTCTGCCACACCTTTTCCCAGCAGGTCCCCACAGCAGGTCACTCAGGGATGTGCCCAAGCAGATTGGAGCATCACAAGGACGGAGACCCCAGGACTGTTTCAGTGTTCGACCATCCCCTCAGTCAGAAGTTTTACTTGTATTTAAGCTTTTTCAAAAACTGTATTTGTGCCTCCTGTCCTGTCACTGGGGGCCACTGAGAAGGGTCCACATCCATCTTTTTTACACTCCTGCATTAGGTATTTGTAGACACGGATAAGATCCCCCTGAGCCATCTCTTCTTCAGTCTGAACCATCTGAACTATCTCCCTGCTCCAGTCCTTTCATCATCTTTAGGGTCCTTTGCCAGACTAACTCGAGTAAGTCCTTGTCTCTCTTGTCCTGGGGAGCCCAGAACTGGTCCCAGTGCTCCAGATGTGCCTCACCAGTGCTGAGCAGAAAGGAAGGATCACCTCCCCCAGCCTGCTGGCAACACTCTTCCTCATGCAGCCCAGAATGTTGGCGCCCTTCTTTACTGCAAGGGCGCTTTGCTGCTTCATGATCAGCTTGTTGCCCACTGAGACCCCCAGGTCCTTCTCTGCAGAGCTGCTTTCCAGCCAGTCAGCCCCCAGCACGTCCTAGTGTGGGGGGGTTTTTCCTCCCTGGGACCAGGACTGAGCATGTCCCTTTGAGCTTCATGAGGTTCCTGCTGGCCCATGTCTCCAGCTGGTCCAGGTCCCTGTGGATGCCACCACAGACTCTGGGTGCATCAGCAGCTCCTCCAAGGCTTGCATCACCTACAAGCTCGCTGAGACTTTGAGTGGCTCAGACGTGTACAAGCTACTCCTACACTATGAGTGTGTACAAGAAGTTCAAATTATAGAGAAGAAGAGAATGCTCGCTACAAATGTCTATGGGAAAGCAAGACAGCTGGGCAAAATCTTCAAAAGGGATCAACCAACTTAGAAACCTGAACTGACTTCTGATGAGGCGTTGTAACTCACTTTTGAAACTGAGTCTTGGGTTTCTGTGTCTCCTACACGGGTTTGAAAAGGGTCATCTTTGACTGCAATCACATTTTGCAGAATTTACAACCTGGATGGAAGAATTTGCAAGGAAAATGAGCAGCCAGTAAAATGAAAATGAAGGAAATGAACTGTAGAGAAATGTCAAGTGAATTATTTCAGAAATTTCTTCCATTTCACTGTGTCTTATCTAAAAATTTGTATCAAATGGAACCTTTAAGTATTCGTATTATCTTAACTTTCATCTGACACGAAGCAGATTAGCTAACACTAGCAAATTTAGTATGCAGGAAAATGGAAGATGGATTTAAATAACAAAAGTACGCAAGAATCACCACAGAAAACATGCTGAGAGCCATTTTTACAAGTTCTGCTCTGAGTTTTATTATCAGATGTATTAATATTTCACCCAAGAGTGCTTTCTGCTTGAAGATGGTCCAGTCTAAGGTATGGAGTGAGATTCCTGCTTCTTCAGGACTGCGGGTTACTCTTGCTTTCACCCTGTGCCATTGCACAGGTCTGGATGGTCCTCTCGTGACCACAAAGCCTTCAGCTTCTAGAGGTGATATCACAGACCTAGAGATCAGGGGTTTTTTAAATACTGACCTTGGAGGTATGCAGGGGATGGGCCCCAAATTAATTTAATATAATTAATTTAAGGTGTCACCCCTCTTCTCCCAGAGTATCAAAACCGCTCTGGATTTTAAAGCTGCAGCACGTCCTGTTTGGGCTCTCCAGGAGAGCAGCAGCCAAGGTTTCAGACTGGGGAGGAACAGTCTTGGCTCCTCTCCTCCCAGTGCAGACGAGTGCGATGCTTCTCATGTCTCCCTTGTCTCCCAGGCAATGGCAACTAAGAGTCCTCAGCACATTTTTTAAAAAAGAGGTAGAGTGCCATTTATTTAGGGCAAAAGCATTACTAAGCAAATACATGTCGTAGAGAGAAGGTGCAGGTTTCCTGGACACATATCTTAACTCCCCACCTTCCCCCAGGATCTTGCAGGTCCCACTCAGGTTTGGTACGTGATGGATTTATTCCTTTTTGACCAGATCATCGTCTCTTTATGCAGCTTTCCTTCTTCATACGGGAAGCTTCTTGAAGCAGAACAAATGTATATATGAACATGTGGAGCAATGATTTACATTAATTACTCCCTAAGTGAGTGCTTTCCCCAGGAAACTCTCCCTTTGCACGATGTATGTAGATGCACACAGCACTCGCAGCGACAGCACACGGCTCTTTGAAGATTTCATGCTTCCTGTGCCACAGTTGGATTTGTCATGTTGGAGGGTATCAGCCTTCCAGGAGGTGCCGTGCTGGAAAGAGAAACAACATATGTTAGAAATGCAAACATGTGTCATTCTATCTATTAAGGGAACTGCTGATGAAAACCACATGCAGAATGAATCTGTCATGCACTATGAGCTTGACCACTTTTATGCATTTTAGGTGAAAATGTGATATCATCACTTTGTTGATTAGTATGGAGACGATAGAAATTATTAAAAAAAGAAAAAGCTTGCTGTTTTCCAAAACCATGATATAATTATTTTTTTTTTTTTTGAAGGGAGAAGGAAAAGGAAATTTAGCGTCATGTAAGCAGAGATGGAAAGCTTAAGCAGTAAAACTCACAGTTGTATTGAAAGCATTGCATGTATGTACATGCAATAATACAGATATTTAAATATAAAATGGATTTAAATATAAAATGGAAGATAGAAAACTATTGATCCTATGCCTTTCTGAGTCTTGAAATTGCCCAACTCTCTTAGAAGTACTAGTTGCTTTTGCATAAAACCACTCTGCCCAGGTAAGGAGTGTGGATGGTTACCTGCCACCATGCTTCTCCTCTCTCGTTATCCAGCGTGCCCACAGAGACCTTTGGAATGGTATTATTATTATTCCAAATCTGGCATAATGCTGCAAATGCCCACCATGGTGCTTAGCCTGCCACACCAGTAATGTTTATTGTCTCTTTGTTACATGTAGCACATTTAATGGTTCTTATTTTCCAGTTGCAGTAGGCAAAGAAGGCACTTGGTTCTTCCTTCACCCAGCGATATGGGCAACAGGTCACGAACTGGTTTTCTGCCAAGATTCCCACTGAAGACCCTCCTTAGGTGTTTCGGTTAGCCACGGCATGCCCTTCGCTCTGGAGGAGGTGACATGGCCATGTTGGTCGAGCATTTGGGGATTTGGGACAGGCAGATGGGGATCAGCCCTGGCGCTGGTGCTCGCGGGCTGTGCGTGGACGAGGTCCGGGCACCACGGGAGATAACGCCATGGCGAGTGGCAACCAGTGAGTGCTTGTCAGGAAGAAACGCGTGTCTGATGAAACTCATTTACCTCTTCAGAAAAGCGAGAGACCTCGAGGTCTGAGGAGCAAAGGGAGGGGTCACCAGCTTTGACTCAGGGGTTTGTTAGGAAAGAGCCTCTGTGGAGCAGAGACCGCCCAGCACGAGCTGTCCTGGCTCATTGTTTCCCTGGCAGACGGAAATCTCTTTTTTCATTGGTGATGAACAAACTGGAAAATACTTCAGATTCCTCTTACAGCATAAGGATATAATTCTTCTTTTTAATATCTTTATAAAGAAAATATCCATTGAATAGCCTTGATTTCTGCACACCACTGTTAACATTTGCCATACGTACCGTACAACAACGGGCTTACACAATTCCTGTGGTTACTTTTGTTCCCATGGCACTGAAACACCCCAAACCCTTCCTCTTCTGTATTGATGTTACTGCTTCCAGAGCCGTATTTCCCCTCACTGTCACTAACCAAACAAACCAGCTCTCTGTGCTTTGCAGGCTCTGTGGAAAGGTGATTTGGTGATTTGCACCGCACCTGAGAATAAGTGTGGGATCCCTCTGCATCGCTCCTGGCACCACCTGTGAGTGTCAGAGCTTGCTACTGCCTCTGCTCTGCAGCTGAGAGGCCAAATTATGCTTTGCAGGGACTTTTCCTATCTATGTATTCATCGATAGATTCTAATGCACCTAGTAGATAATTTTTCTAATGCTCTTTTTTTTTTTTTTAAGACATGGATAATATTGTCCAGGAGAAAAGCAGAAAAAAAAAAAAATGTGGAAAAATAAGGTTTTTAGTAACTTTTTTTAAATTCTGAAGAATTAGAAGGGGGAAAATGCCAGTCTTATTACTGTGACCCTAGTATAGCCAAGCCTTGAACCTTAAGCGTTCAAGACTATGGAACCCAGGAGGTTTATAAAGTAGATTTTCAGACGTTTCTCTGTTACTGCTAGCTGTGTTGTTTGACAAATCCATCTGTGTATGGATATCCCTCCTGGCTGGATATGGCAAGTCACAAAAAAAAAATTTAATAACAACATAATCACCCTCCATCCCCCATATCCATTTATGTTCCACACGTTCAAGGCCTGGAGGATCAGTGCTGGAGTGGTTTTTGTTGTGTTTCAGCACTCGCTGATGTAGAAATAGAAGAGTTATTTGCTGTGGGAAATGGTCCTGTGGGAAGTCTCTCCCATGGAAAGTGAATCTGTTTTGAAAACCTTTATCAAAAATGCCCACCAAACAGATGCAAAAGCTAGTTTACATCTATTTTCCTTGGAAACAGGCTCTGACTTGGCAGCTGAGTACTACCATGTATCCTTTCCATCCCATTGGCATCTCTGGATCTGCTGCACATTTTTATATTTTCTCTGTCCAAGCTTCCAGTGCACAACCAAATATGCACTTTGTAACTATGACAATGTCTGAGCAGAGTAATGTGGCTTCATCATGGAGAGTAAATAAAAAGCAGATGCAGACCTTGTAGATGAAAACTGCTGTCATGGTAATTCAGAGTAGGAGGTAATGACCAGCTAAACAAAATTAAATCATTTAGCTTTTGCTTAAACTGAAAAGCTAGGCAGAAAAACATAAACTACCAAACAAACAATAAAAAGCAGGCCTAAGAAAGGATTAAAAAAAAAAAAAAATCCCTGTAAAAATCCCAAAGACAAAGAGCTACTATTCTCAAAGTCTGACTAAAACCCACTCTGTGCAAACATCACATTGTCATTCGATATGAAACTCAGTGCTGGTATTCTGAAACAATGACCTAAGTAGTCCTAAGATTGGCTATAAAATGTTAGTCCTAAAATGCCCTAAAATTAGTTAGTCCTAAACTAATTTTGGTTAGTCTTAAAATTAATCCTAAATGAGTAGTAACATTTTAACCCATCAGCCTTTTAGTGCAACCGAAAAAAATTTGAAAGTCTAGCATAAAAAAGTTGATTTAATTTATGACATATTTATTATGAAGCACTGCAAATTGCAGAAGACCATCTGAATTGAGAAGAGTAGGAAAGACCAGCAGGAATTAAACTCGTGAGCTCAGTCCCTTCTTGTCGTTTAATGGAGCTGTACCGAAGGAGCCCTTTTTTGCACAAATTCTGTTTTCCTGATTGCTCTGTCACAGCGAAGCTTGCAGTCGAGTCCAGACGCACATTGTTACTGGTGTGGGTGGGACTCGGGTGCCTGAGACTATCTTTCCCTCCGTGTTGAGTTAAAAGAGACTTTGCACACTTTGAGGAGATGCATGCAGATTGCAGGCAATAGCTACTAATGCTGTGAGGAAGAAATTCTGCTTGAATCCAAGAGCAGAATTACTCTGGAAAACCTTGCTACAAGTGGGCTTAGCAGTGGAGTGTGTTGTTACTGCATTACACCTGCTGAGATGGTGGTAAAAAACCAGCACCGCTATCTGCTGATAATTATGGAACATATTAACAGTTTCCAGTGGATAGTTTAATTGCTTCCTCCCTCAGCAAAAGAAATTTTACAAACCTCAGCCTGTTATTATTTATGACACATTTAAAGCTTTTTCAGTAATCTCAGCAGTGAATTATTGCACATGCATGGAACATGTAGAAGTCAGATGTGCTAATGTCTGTCATTGCGAAGCCCGTTGAATCTTTGCACTACTGCCTTTGTTGCCACAGTTTGTTTTCCCACTTGGACATTAAAATCTGAGACCGGCTATAATAATCTTGGAATGGCAAAACTAAAGATAACGGCATTTAAAATGGGATTTCAGCACAATGATCTATAGTAACAACATTTCCTTTTTTTTTTTATTTGCATCTCTGTTTACTGAGCAGGTCGGATGTGTCGGGCTGTGGCGAGGCAGGCTCACCCAACGCAGCCAGCTCTTCAGTGCTGTTGTTATCGTCCAGACCGTCACCCAAACTGAGGCTTTTGCTGGCAAAAATCTGAGGGGTTGGGAAGGTCAGTACCCGAAATGCCCAACGGTTGAAGTTGCCAAACCGACTGCTTTGCACTCAAAGCATCACTGGGTGACATGGGAGGTACGGAAAAGGGAGCCTGTGGGAGGGAGGGGGGGGTCAGGGATGCAGCCCAGCTGGGACAATTGTGGTTTAAAGCCACTCAGAAAAAAGGACACCCAGTAGATAAGCAGTTATTTGCATTTAATTCTGTATGCACCCTGAAATAAGGGATTTCCTTCTGGCCGTCTGTGGTGCCCCGACGTGCCGGCCGTGCTCTCACCCCTGCCCCACGCCTGGCCAAGAGCAGGCGGCACTTCAGCCCGGCCCCATGCCGTGCCCCAGCCCCACACTATGCCCCAGCCCCACGTCGTTTTCCATCCCCACACCGTGCAAACCTGCCCCATCCCCGGGGAACGCGCCCGCAGCACTGTGAACACCTCAACAGGAGGAAGCCAGATGCTTTAGGGGCCTGCAGAAAAGGGCTGCGAGGAGGGGCACGTACAAGTGGCTGTTGGAAGCTTTGCTCTTGCTTAACTCCTCTACCCGCACGTGTCCGTGACTGAATTTCACTTAAGCTGTTCTACTTTTTATGGATTTTTGACTATGCACCAGTCAGAGCAGAAACTTTGCCTGCTTCGTGTAGCCTGGCAAATCAGGCTACTATATAATTAATATAGTTTTTGAAAGGCTATGCTAAAAGGAAGTTTTTTAGATTGTAAAGGCAAGTACTTGAAGGTCAAATTCATATTTGTCCCTGCAACCTTAATGCTTCTCCATACATTTCCATCCTGTGCATTGAATGGAAAAGATATCATGTGAGCATGTAATTACAGACTGTATTATAGCGCAATAATTCCCCAGCAAGACAGCTAAAGACTGACTGAGAGCTAATCTATCCAAAACCAATATAGCAGTCCCAGCACAAGCTGGACCCAGGCCAGGATGTAAGCCAGGAACAGCTTTCATGACACTGATTAATGCGGTTTAGCTGCTGATGGATGGAGAACAGACATCCCCTTTTATCCTTCTAGACCACTCTGGCGTTCAGTCCTGTACCATTAGCCTGCCTGAAAGTAAGGGCAAAATGTTAAAGAACGTGCTAACCCGTTTCAAGCTTGTTTCCTAAGAAAAAGTGGCAGAAAATTGCATTTCTGCTACTAGGGCTGACCATGGAGCTCAGCAAGACTCAGTTCCAGCCCAGGCTGGCCAGCAGCAGAGCTTGGATACTCCACGTGCCACCTTAACCTATATAATGCTAAAACTGTAAAAATATCCCTGTCCTAGGAAAGGATCAGCTCACAGCGATACGAGGAACGGCTCCGGGGTCTCTAGGTGGAAGCTACAGCTGTGAACTGAGGACATACTGGTTATAATACTACATTTTTTATTGTTTAAAGAAGAATAAGGTAAATGCGGAACTCGTGCAGCGTTATACCTGCACAACGGTCCGGTGCTGCCTTTGCTTTCAACAGCTTCCTAAAGAACTCGATTGAGAGGAAGAAAATGGCAATTTTGGGCAATTGGTGGCTCAGCCAGCGCTGAAAGAGTGTGATGGGACAAGGCAAAAGATACTCCAACTGCAAAGCTTTGTTGTCACTAAATTTGAAAAACCTGCTTGGAAGAATGGCTTTAATAGCTTTTCTTAATCCCCCACCCAGCACTGATAATTCTCATAATGAAAAATAGGAAGGAGCTTAAAAGAAAACGCTTATTATGCAATTTCCTATGTTACTTAGAGTCTCAGACTATCAAACCAAATTCAAAGCAACTTTGGGAATGTTAAGGCACTTTTAAAATAAGTGGATGTTGCTGCTATATTTCTGTCTACTGGATCAGCTAAAGTGACAGCTAAACAGAAAATCCATTAGACAATTTATATGTGTACTGCTGTTGGAAGTTGGAAGAAAACATATTTTGATGTTTAGATACAAGAAGTATGATGTTCAGGGACCGGAATAATCCCCATAGGACACAGTTCATGCGCAGTACATCATCCAAGGACAGTCAGCTTCAGGCTCCGCTTTAATTTCCTGGTGAGCTTCACAGTAATATTTATTGTGCAGACAAAAGAAACTGCATCTAGTGAATATTTATATCAGAAAGGGAAGGATTTTTTAATAACTGATAGTACATAAATCCAGGACTAGGGGAAACTGGAACAAAAATCGAAAGGTCTAAGTAGGCGGACAGTTTGGTTATAATTTCTAATTAGAAAGGAGTAGAGAAGATAAGCATTATAGTCATGATTCATTTTTACATGGATGGAAGAGTAGGAGTTTTAAGCCAATATTTTGCAGGAATTTCCACCCAACCCACCCACATAAATCACTTCACCTGCTGTAGCCAAAGCCCCTTTAGTGTGTCTGTCACCCCGGGCTGCTGCTCTCGCATGGTGTTGTCACACCCCGAGGGCTCCAGCCCCCGGTCCCGCAGGGGTGTGGGGTCCTGCACCTTCACCTGGGGCAGAAATGGAGAGTAACGGGGGGCAGCGGGGCAGGGAGCGAGGGAGAGAGATCTTCCCCCGGTACACCTGCACCAGGAAGGAGTCGTGGCTGGGAGGTATTCATTTTATAAGGAAATAGATTCGGGATACATAAAAAATGCAAAGATTTGCACTTCTTTAGCAAAAATTATAGTACTTTATACAATCTGACAGCATCAGCAGTACCCACCGCCTGATACATGCACGTTACTCCAGGATATAGTCAATGTAAAAAGGCCCCTGGTAAAGAAATAATAACAAAAGCGTGCATTAAGAAGCACTTTAAATCCCTTCTGAGTATTCAAAATGAGTTGAAAATACAGCAAATGGCAGTATCTAAGATGGTGTCATTAAAAAAAAAAAAAAAAAAAAAAGAAATAAAAAAAAAAGAAACTATAAACTAGTTAAGAGAAAAATTTTGCCATTTGTTAAGGAAAAATGTAGCCAGGGGATGATGTGGGTGGAAATAGATCCCCAGAGCTCGCCCAGTCCAGCTGCTCCTCGAGTGGGCCGTGCGATCAGGTCGCGTAGGGCTCTGCCCTGTTCAGCTGTCAGCATCTCCAAGGATATTAAAAGTACTAGAAGATATTGGGAGATTAGAGGCAGAAATCACTGTAGTGCTTTAGCACTGAGTTGTCATGTAAACTGTGGGTTGGAAAACCATAGCCTGAGAACAACAGCTAGTGTTGAAAATGTTCAAACCCACTGTGCCACTTCCGTTTGGCAGCTGAGATCTATCAAAATCTCATTAAACAAATGCCTCCCTTACATACGAAAGATGGGGGGAAAAGATTGTGTGTATTTCTGAGCAATCATTAAAGAAAAGGTAACAGGTGTTATGAAAAAAAAATATAATTGAGAATTTGTAAATATTGGGACTGTGGTAATAAAATCTAGCTGATGGAGAGATCTGGCAAAGGGAAAATATCTTGTGAGAAGCAGTTTTAGAGACGGACAGAATTTTCCTCAGCATGAATAACTCCCTGAGCAGCAGAGGCAAATGCACCAGAAATTATAGGTGTGTTTTTCAGGGAGTTTCTGATCTGGCTCTCACTGTGTTACGTCAAATTCAGCACACACTTGTGCATCGTTGTTGACAAACAAAATTTACCTGTGTCCAGAAAGACAGTGAAAAGCTTTTTAAATAGTCACCTTGTGCTCCGACAAGTGCCAGCCCGGGAAATGAGGAGGAACGTGCAGCGTGCGGATGACTAATGCCATCACTTGGTCTTGCTCGGAGAGCAGTTGAAAAGTGAGTGTTAGCGGTTGCGAACGAGGCGCAGCCGGGAGCTCACCGGTGGAGCAGATGTAGAAATGTCAGTTATTGCCCCGTGGCTGTTTGTTTTCAGCCCTCGGCTGAATCACGGTAACTAAGGGGCTCGCCACCACTTGTGGCTGTTCCTCTGCACAAAAAAAAAAAAAAACAAAACAACAAAAAACCAAAACAAAACAAAACAAAAAAAAACAAACAAAACCAAACAAAACAAAACAAAACAAAAAAAACCAAAAAACCAAACAAACAAAAAACCAAACAAACAAAAAAAACAGATTAACATAAACCCTGCTCAGCAAGGCAGGTTCCTGCATCCCTCGGATGGGTGGTTGGGAGCAGCTGGAGACACCTCCTCACCCACGGCCACCACTCCACTGGGAGACGTGTGGCCGCAGCCCGGGAAGCTGCTCAGATTTCCACCCACGGGTCTGGGGGCACGCTCGATGCACCTCCCGTCCCGCCGAGGGGGAAGACCCAAAAGCCAAGGTTTAAACCTTGCTCTGGATTCAGAGGTTGGGCTGCGAGGGGTGTCGGGCTGTGGGGTGCCTCTCGGCCAGCCCACTTCACCCTTTCAGAAGAGCCATGAAGGCAATTTTAAACAAGAGAAGATAAAGAAAGGAAAACACTGGCAAATACTATCTCTTCTCTTTTCAACACCTACAGATTTTTCATAGGAAAAAATGAATTGATTGTAGGAGAGAATAATATTATAAATCAAGTTGTATTTCTATTATAATGACGAAGGGGGAACACACTTTCTATATGCTAAATATATTCATGGAGTTATAGTAACATTCATTAAATTGATTATATTTATCAGTTGGGGAAAACAAATTACTATATACAGAAGAAAATAATTAAAGGAAAGGGAAGAGTAATAGCAGCATCACAACAGTCAAGTCTAGCAATGTCTTAACAGAAATATTGATGTTCTTTTGGATTCATGTCAAGGAGAAATGGAAAGATAGCGGGCCAATTTCTTCTGCAGTTAAAACTACAAAATATCTTTAAACACTTGCAGTCGTATATACCCAGGATGAAATTCTGTTTCCAGCAGACTGCCTTGTCTTTGCTTTCTCTGATAGGAAGAAGAAAAATTGGTTACAAGGGAATTTTTGTTTATTTGTCTTTCTGAAAACTGTTGAGTGTCATCTATACTACGCGTAACCTAATGCATCACTGGGAAAAGGAGGAAAAAATACAACGTAAAAGTATAGGAATCATTATGGTGAGGCCCAGTGGTGCTGTTACACTTATTTAAGGGGGCTATCGGTGTTTCCATCATTTCCCCTCCTTTTTTTTTTTTTTTTTTTCCCAGCTGCTAATAATGTGTCTGATACGTTTGCCCAGGGGGAAACTTTGTGCAGAAATGTTCAGGTCAGGCGCAGGCTTGTTTCACGTAAATGGACTGAATTTGAGGCAGTATCCTTAAAACGAGGGCTTGTTTTTCAAGGTAAGGAGCGCACATCTAGGAACACCTGGAGGTAGGGCGGCATCCCTACGTAACGTCAAAGCAGGTGGAAGAGGCACATATCACCTCGTTATCAGCCTGTCGGTGCCTAATTGGACAGATGCGGTGCCGCGGAGTGTGCGCAGCGTCACAGGTACACTCGCCTGATAGATCCACATCGCAGAGGTGCTCCGGGGGCCTTTTATTACAATGCTGGAATGCAGCACCGTTGCTAAAGCTGTCAGGGCTTATATCGCTCGAGAAATAATTGTCCGGTCTCTGAGGATGTGGTTAGTGCTTAACACAACCTTTTTTCTAGGTCATAATACGGAGCATGACATCGACGTACTGCACCTCGCGGTGCCAAATGCCGAAGCTGACTTCCACCGTCCGCGTTCCTCCGGCTTTACTATGGACTTCCAGACTAAAATTGTGACTGTTCACCCAAAACTTGCTTCCAGAGCTCCCTCTCGAAGGAGACAACGCTGATCACGTCTCTCTAAATACTCTGGTCCCAGCGCACTTGCACCGATGACAAAGTTGTGGGCATCGCGTCTTGCTGCCCACTTTCCCCATCCTCCCCTTGCAGAGGATTCCCTCTTTCTCCAGAGGCACCCGGCGGGCAGCGATCGGCCAGTTTTGTATCCGAGTTGCTCTGGAGCTGCCTCTTTACTGTGGCTTTGTCCAATACCTACCCTTAGGAGATCTCATCTATTGACTTATGTAGTAAGAAGGAATAATTGGGAATGGATAGAAAACTTCTCTCAAGTTTTTCTAAACTCTGCATGCTTATTTTTAGCTCCAGCTTCCTTTACAGATGTTCTTATAAACAGAAAACAGCTTGTTAACAGCAACAAAATGGAAATTTCCTCTGTGCAAAATAAATGCAAGCAATATACATTTATGAATATAAAATGCTTGGTGTAAAACTACACTCTTCTTTGCAAGAACAAATGTGCCTCTGTTATACATGAAACCAATAGATTACAGTCATTAAGAAATATATAATGTTGACATTAATCGAAGTGAAATGAAGGTATTCTTGAACTAATAGAACTGAGGGAAACCAGGTGAGTTGGGTTTGTAACTGATGGAGCTACTCTGTAGGAGAATAATTTCTGGGCATACTGTGACTGTAATTCATCAACAGCACAGTAAGCAAATGGGCTTTTGGTAAAAGCATCTACCCAGAAGTAGAGTTTTGTTGTAGTTTCACACAAATGGCTGTGTTCACTCATTACAGTTAGCACAGAGGAGCAAAATCAAGTCCTCAGGTACTTACTGTAACGTTACCCAGGCATGTTCCCTCGATGGAGACAGAGATGAACTAAATGATGTGTAGCACTAGGAGCAAACAAATGGTACGCATTTCTAAATTTTCCCAATTGTTTGAATGTGTAACCAATCTACTCCTTTCAAGCATATCTCTCTTTTTGGTAATACCACATTTTTTATTTTACTTCTGCCCAGTAACATATACTATATAAATCCTCTACTCACCAAACGAGGGCTTGCTCTTGTCAAACAAGACAGTAGTTATCAGTATCCCCAATGTAAGGGAATTGTAATGGGTTGGTAAAGAGATATTTATGAATTCTAATGTTTCTAGTGCAACATTTACGTTACTTTTCATACAATTGAAAAATGATCAGCCTGACATTAAAACAAATCTTGTATTAAGTGAAGTAAGGGTATAATTTTTTGGTAATGGATTGTTACGTTTCATTTACATATCTTTTCCCAACAATTTTATGTTTAAAAAAATCATTGCCCTTTTGAATTATATGAGGCTCTCTTTACTGTGAGGCTCCAGCAATTTGCCAGCCTCATGTGTGTAATTAGTTTAATTAGCACTACAGCTTTAATGAGAGAATCATTTGTCTGCTGTATGCACTCTGTTCTTTACTGGACAAAGTAAAAAATTGTGTTTCTTAATCAGCTGCAACTGAAGTACTCCAGTCCTTACAAGTTTTCAGACAGGGCCTGAACAGAGGCAATATATTTTGCCTTTTCTTAAAGCAGCACATTCTTTATTTGGCTAAAATGTCTGCATCCATCTGGGCTCTACTTAGAAAATGTACATACGCATTGGGTGTGTTCAGTGAACTGGTTTTCACAGCTTTTAAAATACGTTACCTTGGCATTTCAGGTAATCTCTAATTATTAATGGTACACAAAATAAATAGTATTCTTACTGTCTGTGAACAGTGCCTGCATAATGGATAGGGAGAATGAGATGCAGTGCATCTTCTTAATACAGGATAAGGATATTTCACCAAATCCAGTGAAAGCTTGACATTGAAAACAGCTCTTGGGGAACTGTCAAGATGACAATAGAAAAAGCATTAGAGATTTATCAACGTGCCATTAGCCCTGCATGTTAGACCTGAAAATGTACGAAGTCTATAGATCATTTTTATGTTCTACAATAGAAAAATTTGTGTGGAAATGGAAGCGAATGACCTCTAGGCCACATTAAACCAGTGTTAAGAAAAAAATCATTATCTAAAAGGTACAAAATCGTATTAATTCTGCCTACTTGTCAGTCTGACACTGAGCATTTCCCATTTGTTTAGTCTGATGTCAGCTGGCAATCAATGAGTAAACACTCAACAGAAGCTCAGTAACTCAAGCACAGCATTAGGATAGCGAACGAATTCCCCAGTATGAACATCATCATTTTTAAAGTAAATGGTGGGGGGTTTTGCACTCCACAATCCAATTCCCAGGGTGGTTATGGCCAGCTTGAATTCAGGTTTCCCCTTATAAAATAACTACTTTCTGTCCTCTATGTGTTTTATAAGAAAGAATTCTAAGCAATCACAACAGACAAAACACAAAACAACACACAAAAATCACCATTTTCATCATTAAATGCACAGTTCTTTAAAAAGAAGGTTTCAGGAAGGAAGCTTAGCCATTTCATTTCAAAGGAGCATGTTTTTACTCGTCATGCAAATACCAGAAGCGTATTAATCTCCACACTTCGACTGCACACGCCGACCTTTGCGTGGAGTCTGAGATCAGCTACTTTAAAAGTAAATCTCCGTGATGGGCTTTTTTTAATGTCAAAAGGAAACTATCACCATCAAAGCACCACAGTGTGTCTTCTTCATTTTACATCCGAAGGCCAAACTGTTTTGGAAGATTACATTTTACCTGCAGACATTTGTAATAAAAAGTATCCGAGCGCTTCTCTTGTTTATGTGTTGACTGTAGCAAAACTCATACAGCGCTTAATGTTGTGTTCCTGTTTGTTGCAGAGCCAGTGCCATCAGTCTGGGAGCCTATTGAAATGAGAGATTTCATTTCTGGGCTCACTACTGGTTCGGGCAGGGGCTGCCCTGATGATAACTGTTGTTTTGTGTCGCACGCAGAGAAATGGGAAAGGACGTCTGCGCGCGGGGGAACTGCTTCCCGGGCCCATTCCGCTTTCTTTTTAATGTCTGTGCTCACCAGCAGTTTCAATTTGTTTTATTTTAATTTCAGTTGGCTGTATTACTTCATTGCATGTTGATTGCTAAACACCTATTTTTATTGATTTAAGACAGTAAAGCTGTCAGAATAATGCAGTAATAATATGATAAAGCAACAATAGGTCTTCGTTTCCCTCGGCTGCAGAAGAGCCCAATCTAGGAGCGTGCAGCAAGTCCTCAACAGAATTGCCCACCATGGTGCTACAGTTTGGCACAGAAATACACGTTCAGACTGCTAACCACATGGTCTGATTTTCACAGGAAGGAGGAAACCTCAGCTAATGGAAATACCAGCTGTGGGTGTTCACCCCCTAATCGACCAGGTGGAGTCTGAGTGGCTGACTGAAGGGAAGCAAATGGGAAATGGAATACCTAGGGCTGCTCTCAGGTGCGTTACGTTAAAACTAGGAAAACTTCACAGACACTTCTGAATTAAGCTGGTGTGAAACCACAAGGGAGAGGAAACCCGCTGGAAGTTTTGCTTTTGGCTAACCAGCACGCAAATTCACAGTAAGTGTTTTTCCTCATTTTAATACTGTTTCCATCATTGTGTATTTCAAACCCAGTCTGTTGTTTTGTTTTGTTTTGTTTTTTTTTTTTTTTTTTTTTTGTAATTCCTAATTTTAAGGTTGGATGTTTTAACTGCTGTTTCTTATCCTAGCTCAATCCAAGGATTATACTATTTTTCTTTGGAAGGGGAATGGGTCTGAATCAGGAGCTGTTATAACCCAGAATGACATTAACCCATTGTAGACCACCAGGTAGTGTGGAAATTAAATGAGCAGCAGGTTTTTGAATCAGAGTCAAAAGAGAGTTTGTGCGGCTCTGCCTCAGGCCGTGGAGGAGAGGGCAGGATGCAGGGGACCCGCAGGGATGGGGAGGATGGGCCAGGGGAGGGACTTTTGGGGGTCAGCTCCTGCCCAGCTGGCATCTCCAGGGGAGGAGCTCAGGTGATGCTCAGCCCGCTTGTTCTCGAGTCAACAAAAAGCAATGCAAAATCTCATCTTTTCTCTGAACAGAAATGTGCACAGAGTTGGCACTGGCAAAAATTATGGAACTGGAAATAATCATATTGTTACTCACAATTATTATGACTTTATTTGAGTTTTTCCTTGCCTTACATTATTTTGGTTGAAAGTTTCTTATATTCTCTCTGGCAGCTGAGGAGGGTTTGATTCAGAGGAAAGTAGCTGTTTTTACAAGTGTTGTGGGGCACCAACACTTTAGTTTAAGTTCCAGCATTGAGCAGCGCTGAAGGACCAATGACCAGTTGTGCCAGTGACGTTAATGGTGTGTTACATGTGCCACTGGTTCACATAATTGCCATTTAAAACACAATATTTATAGCTATGTAGCCACATATATATACCAAATGTCGTGGGAAAAAAAAAATAATTTATGCCTAGAGTTTCAGGATAATAATGATGACTTTATTTTGTTAAATTATCTTTAAAAAATAAAATAAAATAAAATTCCCAGGTAAGGTAAGATAAACTGAGAGAGATTCAGATGGGAAGATGATGTGATGTATTGGGGCTTTTCTTGGTCATCTGTGTTGGGGCCATGTGCACCCCGCAATTCAGGGTATAGAGGCAGGGAAACAGGGAGGGGATCCCTAAAACTGGCTTAATAAAATCCCCTCATCTGTAAATGGATAAATGAAGATCAGAGTCTGGACAATGAAATATTTAAATAATTTCTGATTGCCACATTGCAAATGAGATCCAAGTGCCTGAACACTCTGATTTACCCAATGAGTGATGTACAGCAGGGTTTCTGCCAGTGGCTCCTTCCAACAAGTAGTGACAACTTAAATATCTGTCAGGTGCTATAGAAATGGGAATTACAGACACAAACAGTGTTTTTCCCTCCACCTTCAATAAATAGATTCAGGATATGTCTTTGTCATTTTACTTAGTGATGCAGAATACATGTAAGGAAAGAGGTGTAACTATTTCCCAGATGCAATAATTCTATTAAAACGTAGTAGTAGGATTGGGTAAATAAAATTAACTACCCTATTCAATGCAAAACAATGAACTTATGCCAGGATAAATATAGTTCAATGGGTATTTGAAAAGTAAATGAGATCTACAATAGGCCATGTTTCAGTTCAAAAATGTGTTTAAAAATTATTTCATATTTTAAAGCCACTTATAGAGTAACTGTAATTAAATAGAAAAAAAAAAAAAAAAAAAAAACCAACACTGGGGCTTTGGTGATGTCATTGCTCAGGTGATCAAGTCTGGGAACCTCGAGACAAGCCAGGAAATATGGCAGATACGGAGGTTTGTCCCTCATGAGCCAAGATGCATTTGTCTGATTCCTTACCTACAGGTCCCTACTCATTTCTCTAAAATAAACATTTAATTGTTATGCAAGAAATCAGTCATTCATGTGTGTTTATACTGAATAAAACAAAAGGAAAATAGTGAGGTTTTATATTTACAGGATTAGTGTAATTATTGCACAAGTATTATCTTAATCCAGCAACCGTCCTTCAGCTGGTCGTAAATGAGAGCATTGTCCTTCTGTCCATGGATTTTATTTAACTGGCTCAGATTATTTATGAGATCTTTGGAATTCTGAGCCCCCAAAAGGAATAACTTGTCCAAATAAATTACCATTAAATGCCCCTTGATAACCCCCAAATAATCAAATTATTTTGTCAACAACATCCCCAAATAATCTGCACTGACTTCAGGAAAAGTGTGTTAGAATTACAGACTTATCATGAGGCACAACTCTTCTGCCCTGATTGGAGGACTGTTAATTTCCAAGTTAAATTATTTTTCTCTTTTGCAGAGATCTTTCATTGAGCTTTTTGTACAAAACTGGTCAGAAGAAATGAAAACTAAGGTTGCAATGTGAGATGCATCGAGTGGGAAGTGCCCTGCCTGCCCCTTTGCCTCCCTCAGCACTCGGTGTTCGAAGGTAAGTCTACCCAAAAAATGACATTTTTAGGCACAGGTGCCCTTCACAAACCCTTCAGAATACGTGCTGGTAGTGGTTTTTACAAGTATCATTAATTGCATATAGCATATCAGTGAGCATGGTACAAGCTCTTTCCTCCCACAGACGTTGCTGTAGGTCCTTGGGCTGCCCTCCCCAGGTATGGTCATCCCATCCCCCCAAACACCCATTGCTCCCCAGCAGATGGTCCCACTGAACTCCCACCCTCCTTGGCCTCGGGGAGTAACATCTTAAATGTTCCAGCTGCAAAAACTGTGGAATTGCACTTTCTCCTGAAGCTTTAATTGCTGGGTGTTAGAAATACTGCGAAATTCAGGAGTGCTGCGCGACAGCGATGCACCGGGAGGTATCGCAGCAGCGAGGAGCTGTGCTGGATTAAACCGTCTAGCGGGGCTCTTTTGCCGTGACTTCACAGGTTGCTCAAAACAGAACCAGATGGCTTTTCCCCCCTTTTTCCTTCAGAGATACTTTGGCAGACCAGTACGCTTAGGAATATTAGCTATTTTATGCACAGGAAAATAGTACAAAACAATTTTAATAAAATATTTGAAACTCCTAGAGGATCTTCATGTTGGACGCTGAGCAGGCTGTAAATAATTGAAACTTTAATGATAATTTACACCCTTGGGAGCAGCCATAGAGTATTACAACCTCATGGAGCCATTTACCTTGAGAAAAATTACAAAATTTCCAAGGACTGATGGTTCCTTGCGAGAAGATTTGAAGTGGAGGCTGCACTTGGCTTGAGACTATCTGCTATCAATTCCAGTTCATACAAAGGCATTTGCTCCGATTATTATTATATCCCTGCCCTTTCTTGCCCTTGAAGTATTGGCATTGTGGCTCTGAAGACAGATTCAATTAACAAACTGGATAGATGCTGACCTTTCCGAGATTGTTATTCTATCCTTGATTTGCTATAGGGGAGAAGTATTTCTTTCTTGTATAAATATGAAATAACAAATAAATAACCAATTGATTTGTAATTTTTTTTTTTTTTTAATAAAAAGAACAAAAGAGAGAGGGAGAAAGAAAAGAAAGAAATTAACTGGTCGAGATTAGACACTGGCACTATCTCAATGGCTTCAAGACTTTGAGCTGGGATCACTCACTAAGTTGCCATCCCTCATGATTAAAGAGTTGTTGGAGGATTTCTGGAGTTGTTTTTCTAGGGAATCAGGTAACTTAGACAGTTAGGTGCTTTTCACGTTTTTGTTAACTTTGTGACTGATTTTCTACAGACCAAGGAGGAAATTTTCTTCTTGTTTTTTTTTTTTTTTTTTTTTTTCACATGTTGCAGACCACTGTCCCACACCATCAGGTATAATTTCCAGGCTGGTGATGCAGGATGGTGGGGCTGAGAGCCCCACAGGCAGGACCAGCACCAGCACCAGGGTGCTGGGCAACAAATACATGTAGGCAACAATGTTCTTTGTTTATATTCATGTTCCAAAAATAATTTCTTTTATACTTCAAAACAGCTTTCTTCCCTCTTTTCCCCCCTTCCCTACCATGCACATTCTTCTGAAAAGCTTAAACAGTGCTTTGTTTTTCTTTAACAATGACATAATTATTAGGCAGTATTAATGGTAGACAAATTTTGAGATAACCCGGCTCAGCATGTAAAAAATTGTAACTATTATTTATAATGATAATAATTATTTTAATAATTTATATGTTATCATGTTACAAGTATTAAATTGAAACCTTTTAAAATACTTATCCAGAATCTGTTACTTTTTATCTGATTACCAGGTTATTCTATCAACTGTACCATTTACACCAGCAGGACTGTCTTGTTGCTAACTTGTATTATTTCTGCTAATGTCACTTGAATCCTTGAGGTCAGATTTCTCTTCTTTTTTTTCAGTCCTTTGGATTTGTGTTAGTCAGATGCGTACTGTCCAACCTGCTTGTCGCATCCTTTTTGGGAGAGAGCTTTTAGGAGGAAAGCTGAAACCTATGGGTGGTATGTCTTGATCTCCTGCAGGGAAGCTCAAGAAGAATGCCAAGGGCAAACCAAGGTAGGGGAACCACTGGTAGCCCAGAATACATTCTTTGTGGAAAATTTGTACAATGCTCGTTCATTTAAGCTTATCTACGCCCGGTCAATCTGATTTTATACAGCAGAGTGATGGACAAAATGGAATGGCATCAGCTGCTACCTCCTAGTGTTGTTCCAATGTGGGTGCTTGGTGAGAAAAAGAACTTTTATTCATTCATCTTACTTGCCTGTTTGAGGCCCATGAATTCGCTTCTTTACATTTTCTTTCTCACCTTCTCTGCCTGTTTTTCTATCCACTCTTGGAAAGTAACAAAACACCATATTCAGTTACACAAAGTCTAGCAATTCCCCTCCTCAGGGACAGACTTAATGATTGAGCTGCCTTTCTGATGTCTAGATCACTGCTTGGAAAGAAGAGGTGAAAACTTTCTGCTGGTTGGAAACAAGATAAAGTGTTTCAGTTTATAAATGTTCATAATTCTATAAAAAACTGAGACCAAAATCTTTCTGTCTTGGGCATGATGGTAGATGAAGGAAAAGGACAATTTTATCATTATCTCATAAAAACCTTTCTTTGCAGGCGGTGGAAATTTAAAAATCTTAGTATACCATATAACTGTAACATTAGGTTACCCGGTAAAATCGGGAGAGTCTTTGCCGGAACAACAGAAGGAATTAAGTGTCGCAGATAGCTGGTTTGTAGACCACTACTCTACACACTTGTACAGAAGCACTCCTCTCGAAACAATATTATAAAATGCATCCTCACTTATATGTGAAGTATATTAACTGCCCTTCCATTTTCTAATTTAGATGCTGTTGGATCAAATAACGTTCATTCTTAAATAAGCCCCCCACGGAACCAAGCACCACCATCTCTCAAGGCACGTGGTACTGCCCGTTGAGCGATGGGGCATCTCGATGGGGTGGAGTGGAGACGTTTGGAGTCCTCCACCGCCCTCTGCTGCATCCTGGGTTGGAGAAACGTATCCCTCTGGGCCTGACAAATGGAGCCTGGTCCACCAAACAGTACCCTGAGGTTCAGAAAACGGAAGTGTTCCTGCAGCACTAACAACCTGCCACAGAAATTGTACTTTAACTTGTCAGTTCGTCAAAAGTTTAGGGCACCTACCGCCACTAAAATGCTGTGACTGATGTACAGTTATGCCGTTTATACCAATTATAACACCTAGATGGTCTTTATTTTGTGTGCTGCTGAACACCTATTGACCACCTAGGTTTTTTTAACTTGGTGTAGACAGCCTTACAGAGTTGATTTATGAGAGATTTGTTTTCTGTTTTGACAGAAACTGCAGACTTTTCTGCATAACTTATTAAAGTATAGATAAAAAGTGACGTGCTGATTTGTTACTGACTTTGAGGATTTCTTTCTATGCCATTTGCCTCCAGAATTAAGCGGTCCACTGAACACATAGCTTGTGCATGAATCCTTCTTTTTCCAGTCTTGGGACTCATTCTAATGTTATGCACGCTGCATTCAACCAGTAAAAAGGCAAACAGAAAGACTGAATTTATGCCAGCAAGTCACAAAAAGCTGTGCATTGGCACAATATTTAATCATGCCAAAAGTGGATGCTGGGCCCTCCCACATGGCTTTACTTTGGCATTGCAAAATGCACATTTTTTAAAGGTCAGAGTTTCTGATTTCCATATCCTTCTGTTTTGTTTTGGTTTGTTTGTTTGTTTGTTGTTTTTTTTTCCTGAGAATTCAGTTTCTTTTATTAGTCTGTTATCTAATATTTCACTACCAGGACTTCTGAACTTTTCTGTAATTCCTTTACAGCTGTACTTGAGCTGTCCTTCCTGCATGTTAGTCCCATACACCCATCTCTGGTCACCCACAGGTGAGAGCAAGCGCCGGGTGAACAAGGGGTGCCAGGAGGAGGAGGAGGAGTGCTGCACACTCGAGTGCATCGGCACAGACCCAAATCTAGCTCCACACTTCGAAAAGCCTAAATTCAAGTGAACAGCTCTTTGCCACATTCGCAGAGTTTAGCTCTTCCAAGCTGCGAACAAGACAGAACCCAAAGCAGATTCAATCATATTGTCTCAGTTTTGCTCTCTGCTTTACTGGCTGTAACAGATGCTCATCAACTGGGCAGGAACTGGTGAAAATCCATCTCGGTTTCGGACTTGTCTCACACAAGGATATGACTTGAAGCCTTGATCATACAGAAATTGCAAGTCAGTCTTGTGTAAATAGCAATACTAGGGCTCTGTAATGTGATCAAATAGCCACAAGCCACTGTGTCATTGAAAAAAAATTCTGAGAGTTAAAAGGGCCTTTGTTATTTTCTATTAAGTATTAAAGCACTTGTAGAAATACAAATGTATACACAATTTGTATCTAATTTGGGGTCATTGTACACCGTCATCTCTCGTGGTTTTCTCTTTAGTAGGGTAGATGGTATAATTTTTGTTGTTGTTCATCTTTTAGCATATCATTCTATTACTTAGATTTTAGCCAGCAATAATGTGCTGGGTAAGTATCAGACCGAGCAAAGGTAGTTTGATAATGCTAAACGCTGACATGAAACTAGATGGAAAGATTTTCCTTTTAGTTTACCATTTCCAATTCAGCCCAACAGAGTAATGACAATGTAGTTACGGTCTATTTTACCTGCACAACAGATAAGAAGCCAAAAATCCAACCTGAAGAAGTGAGTGTTGCCCATGGACAAACTCTCTTAGTTATCTAGGAGAAGAAAGTTTTATTTTCAGCAGATGACCTTAGGTGATCAAGGGCTTTTGCGACATCATGCTTCCCAGAGCACTTAAACCTTAGCACAACTGTTTCTTCTCTCACACCTAGGCAATAAAATCCTTCTGAGTAGAGGCTGGATCCTCTAAGGCTTCTGAAAGCTGATTCCACCCCAAACTGCAGAAATAAATCTGAATACAGAAACCCCCTCATGATTTTTGCTCCTAATGATTGGAATTTCAGGTAGCTGGAAAAGAGAAGGACCTTTTTATCATTTTTAAGGTATATGGGTTTGCTTTAGGACCGGATAGATGTTTGTCAAAAGTCTCTGATGTAGTCTCCATACCAAAACAGGGCATCCTTTCTTTTCAAGCCACAAACCTTAGCACTCAAGAAATCACCAGCTCATTTTCTATTTCCTTTCAGAAATCCTAATAAATGCCCTCTTGTCCTGACCAGTTCCAGTCTCCCGGTTTTCAGGCATTAATATATTTTCTCTTCTACCTGCTTTCAGACTCTTGTTGCTGGCATCACACAGCAAACCTCTGCATGGAGCTGGTGCTTGAGCTTTGACCCCGGTCTCCTCTCCAATTCCTGGCTGTTTCGGGCACCGTGAGTCTCGATAATTACCATCCTGGTGAAGCCATGAGCAGCTGAGAAGATCCCCATTTCAGCCATTTCTGGGAGGTCAAGAGGTACTGTACATTAAGAAAAACTCTAGGTGAGTCAATTTGCATTGAGAGATTTGGCCGGGGAAGGTGACCCAGGGGGCCTGGAGCACAGCAAGGAGCACATCTCCCACCTCCCCAGATAACCTGTATCAATTTTCCTCATCATTTGTCACCTGCAGAGTATTCTTATAAGCAGTACAGTATCATAGGAGATGATATTATCATTTTCTTCTCTTTTTCTTCCCATCTTCCCCCCAAATTAGGAAATTGTTCACATTTGTCTCCCTGGGATTTCTGCAGATCTCTAAAGTAGTGAATTAGGTATTGACGGAAATTAGAGACAGAAATAACATGTATTTATAGATCTTATAATCTATTCTCTAGGAAACAGAAATAAATTATATTTAATTCATTTCCGATTTCTCAGAAGTAAAAGAAAGACTATACCCCTTATAGGTTTTAAGTTGACCATTCTCAGATCAAAATGACTGACACTGCAGTACTTTCACAAATGTTATGTGTTTCCTGATGAATGAATATGGGCAGAGAGGAAAATTAGAAATCTGATAATCTAACACTAGCAGTGTTAATTTTCTATGGTTTTGTCATTTACTTGCAAGAAACTTAATATATTTCTTCTATAGCTTTATCACTCCTTCTTCTATCAAAGCTCTATACACTGTAATATTCTGCTCGGTGAACTGAAATATCTGTCACTATAAAAGCATCTTCTCATAAAAGCATTGGGAACCGTTATGGTATATTGTTATGTACACTAGTATTACCTAAGGAAACATTTAAAGGTTTGAAGAATAGACATTTTTTAGAGAGAGTGGAAAACAAAACTTCTAAATTAAAAATGCATTTTTTTTTTAATTTAATTCAGTAAGATATTTCATCCTCTAACAAAACATATACTTTGGGGGAAGAAATAATCCTTTAATGAGAAATAAAGAAAAAATACTTTTTTGGTGTCTGGACTCGCCTGCTCTGAGCTGCGTCCCTGTGTGTAAGACTGAAGCCTCATCTCTCCTTTCCATGACGTTTCCACCCCTCGGACACCACCCAGGGACCCCACACATCCCAGCCAGCACCGCAGACCCGCAGGGGCACCGCCGTGCTGCACCCCTCCCTCTGAAAAACAGGCTCAGGGGCTTGTCACAGCAAAAGAAGTCTTTCTTGTGCTCTTTGGGAAATTTCACGTTTCATTACTTTGTAAAAATAAATGTTATATATTGGGAAAACGACACATAGACTGCTGTACCCCAGGTCAAAGGGGAAGCAAGCTGGCCAACGTATGGCAAATGTTTCCCAGCAATACCCGTCATCCCAAACATGGATCGGGAGCATCCTGAGTGAGAAAAAGCAAGTCCAGTCCAGTGAAAAAACACAAGGATCTGTCTTGTAATTTTTTGTCCAAGATCATGGTTTATTGCTTGAACACTGGTGTCAAACGCAACCACCTCCTCTGCGACATTTGCACCACAGGGGCCATCCATTTCTTGCAAAGTGTGACCCTAAACCAGCTTTATCTCCAGGAAAGTCATCAGGGAAAGAGCAGCCAGTGCCGGGGCACCTCTCTGTGCAAGGCAAGCCTCACGAGCAGCTGCTCTGTGGTTGCCTTCATCACAGTCTCAAAGAGGAGGAAACTTTAGGAAAAAGCTATGAATGGTGTGGATAAAAATCAGAGCGTGTTGGGGAAAAGTTTGGTGGGAGCCAGGAGCACACTGACATTCATTTCAGTACAAACTCGGTTACTGCTTGTATTTTGATTCTACTGTCTGTGATAACATGGTATGCACTATTTCCATCCTCTTTCTATTCCAGTTCATACATTTCCCAGTTTTTTGGGTCATTGATTTTGTTCATGAGCTTAATAACACAGTACCATGTGCACTGTAAACATTAGAACTTTACTGAGCAGATAGCTATGGTGCAAGGCTGCTGATATAATGCAAATATGCTTATTACGGTTAGAATTTCAGACAGGGAAAAGTCCAGACATTATCATTTTGAGAAATGTTTGTTTTTTTTTTTTTTCCTATCTTATTTACAGTGCACGGTTCACTGGTAAAGACTGTTAGTACTGAAATTGCTAAAGGAACTCAAACTCAAATATGTTTGAAGACATTCCCTGAATGAAGCAGAGCAGACTCGTAATAACAGCAATAATAAGTTCATTGCAAGGTGTCTTCTGGAAAACTTGACAGTACTACAGAAAATATGTGCAGAAAATGCCAGCACTCACATCTGATTTAACACCAGCATTCTGTACTTTATGTCATATTTAAACAAAGGATTGCAAATACAGGCGTGTGTCTATCTGTCCAGCCAGTTCTTCAGCACGGACTCAGGGCAGAGCTGCTGGGGAAGCCCCTGTGTTGCATGGAGGGGCACTGCCTTTGCATGAAGGGGGGGCCTGTGCCTGAGCTGGCTTTCATAGAATCACAGGCTGGTTGGGGTTGGAAGAGATGTTAAAGATCATCTAATCCAACCCCCCTGCCCCGGGCAGGGCCCCCTTCCCCCAGCCCAGGGGGCTCCCAGCCCCGTCCAACCTGGCCTTGAACCCTTCCAGGGAGGGGGCAGCCACAGCTGCTCTGGGCACCCTGGGCCAGCGCCTCACCCCCCAAACAGGGAACAATTTCTGCCTTAGATCTCATCTAAATCTACCCTCAGTTTTTAAACCCGTCCCCCCTCATTCTACCCCCACCCCCTGACCCAGAGTCCCCCCCCACCTCTCCTGTCCCCCCTTTAAGCCCTGGGAGGCCGCTCGAAGGTCCCCCCAGAGCCTTCTCTTCTCCAGGCTGAACCCCCCCAACTCTCTCAGCCCGGCCCCCCAGGGGAGCTGCTCCAGCCCCCCCAGCATCTCCGTGGCCTCCTCTGGCCCCGCTCGAGCAGCTCCGTGTCCTTCTGCTGTTGGGGGCCCCCGAGCTGGCCCCAGCACTGCAGGGGGGTCTCCCCAGAGCGGAGCAGAGGGGGAGAATCCCCTCCCTGGCCCTGCTGCCCCCCCTGCTCTGGCTGCAGCCCAGGGCACGGGTGGGTTCTGGGCTGCCAGCGCACGGGGCTGCCTCACGGACAGTTTTCCCCCCACCAACCCCCCCAGTCCCTCTCCTCGGGGCTGCTCTCCAGCCACACCTCACCCAGCCTGGATTTGTGCTGGGGATTGTCCCGACTGGGCATGGGATTGCTCTGGCACCTTGAGAATATCAAAGCCAGGCATTTCCACTCCAAACTGCTGTCAGACACTGATCTCGGTTACAGCTTTCACCAAGCAATTCATTGATCACTGCTTCAATTTCTCCCCTCTGTTAAACACAAAGAATTATATCTGCATGCTACAACTACTCAGCTCAGGGATGTATTGAGAACCAACCAAAATGTGTGGAAAATATTTTGATTGGGAAGCTCTGAAAATAATCTCTCATTTGTACGTGGAATGACAACTATTATAACCATATGATCTTTAGAAGGTAAACTGGAAACATACATATGTCTTAATGCACTGGGAATTCTATTTTATTATATATAAAGCTGTAGGTGCACTTGCAGCAATATGTTAAGAGACCATTAAAGCACTTTAAGTGGACATGACTAAATACTCAGGTTGGTGACCTGAAGTGTTTTCATTTTTAGCATGGCTTAAACCACTGAAGTGTGCTTGAAACAGGACATTTATTAGTCCTTTGCTTTCACAATAAGTTACTTAACATCATCTATCTAATGGCTGAAAGAGACAGAAACAGCCAATTAGAAACCAAAAGCAGCTGAAATAAAGAGTTTACAAACAAGTTATAGGCTACAAAAGCACAGGCAGCTCCTAATGCAGACCAGAATTATTTTTCCTGGTGGACTGAGTACCTGGAAGGACACTTACCTGCTGCCCTACATCACTGGAGATTTCAATTCCTCACCTGCCACCAGCACAGTAAGCGGGATGAAGCCTTCAGCCGCGCAGTTTGCACGGCAGAATCGCTGCCAGCACCTGGAGCAGAAGCTGCTGTGCCGCGGGTGGAGGGTCTGGGCAGGAGGGACCTGCCAGTGCGGGAGATGGAACCTTTTGTGGTGATGCTGGGTTTTGGAGATACCTGGCATGTAAGAGCAAAGCTGGACTAATACCTTCCTAGGTTTGCCCTTTGCAGCTTCTCCAGGAGCCCTGATAAACCCTTGTGCTGAGGATTGGCTCTAATAAGTAGAGGACATGGAAGAGGAGGTAAGCAAGGCCAATATTTATTAAAATTGTTGCCAGGATTGCCACAGTTACACCTATTTCAGCAAAAAAAAAAAAAAAAAAAAAGGGATAATTCCAGGAAGATGAAGAGTTGTTACATATAGAGAGCTATTTGGGTCACTGGTGCAGAGGAAGAAGTAGCAGCAGTCCTTATAAAAACCTGTTGGCTTTTTTTGGATGATGCTATCTCTACTCTCTTCATTTTAAATAAAGACAGTAACGTCATCCAACATGCAAGAAATTTAGCACCTGAGTACCATTTGTTCATATGCAGCCATATGAAAAATGAACAGATAGAGTGCATACGTCTTCTGGCATGTGCTCCAGAGCTTTCCTGGACTCCTCTGTGCTTTGGGGGGGACTGTCCCGGTACATGGAATTGTTCCTACTATTACCTAACGCTGAGATGTGAATGTTAAATCCACTGTCCCGGTACAGTACTTGCACCAGCGATAAAAGTGGACTGGATCACCCAATGAGTGAGATGATATCCTTGCCCTAAAGCCCCCAGAATTGCCCCAGTGAGGGGTAACAGCTGAGCAGAATTCAGGACTCTGGGCCGTGCATCAGCACTGTCATGTATAAACTGCCTTGTGTAAAGTGATGTGTTTCCAACAATTAGTTTCTACTATTATCTCTTAGTTTCTATTGAATGCATTTTATTGGGTTTAATCAGTGAAATGAATTTGCTAATGAACTTTTTAATAAGCTTGCCATAGCTGACTTTTTTTTTTTCCTGTTCCTTTTTTTTTTGGTTATTGTTGTTTCCATATATTAAAAAAAAAAAAAAAAAAAAAAAAAAAAAAAAAAAAGCTGTTGCAAATGTTTGGCAGCTTGTTTTTTTGCTTTAGGCAAATGATGAGAATAAGTTCAGTTACAATTGTATTGATGTAAAGAAAATTTAATAGAAATTTTAGTAGCAATATCAGCTTAGGAGAATTTGAGCTCGTGACCTTTGGATTGCAATGAAGCTGGTTTAACCACCGGGCTGGCAGTTTTTTATTCCCATACATGAGATATTCAGTTACCGGCACTGGGAGAACAGTTTTGGAAGAATTCAGAAAGGTTCATTCCGACTCATTTATATACAGTTCTGTGTGTCCATTAGACACATAGGCCTTGCGTAGCATGTGTCCTGAGCATTAGTCACGGTATCAAGGTACCTATAGAAAGATGCAGGCTTAATACAGGCAATTAACTAGGAAATATTTGGGAAACACAGCCCTCATTTAGGGCATTCCCCTGTGTTTTGCAGTGAGCCCTATCCTTGGCAGCACAGGGGAGAGCTGGGCGCCACAGGAGAGTTTTGGTCCCGGGATACTTTGGGCTGGCATCCTCGTTTGCTTCTCCCACCAAGGAGTGATCCAGCCCCCCAGGCTGGTCCTCTCACACAGTGGGTGCAAGATCCCCGTGTTAATATGGTTCACGCGTGGGTTTGCACGGTGCTTACCTTCCAGAGACGTCGCAAAAACCAGCCAAAATTCCTGTAGCCTCCTGCATGCCTTCACAAGCTCTCCCTGGGCGTGCCGCAGGTCACCGAGCTTTCACAGCGAGCTCCCAACCGACCTGCTCCTGGACCACCAGCCCAGCAGCAGTTTTTGGCCTTGACACCCTCTCAATTTTCCCTCAAAGCACTGGAAAACGGGAAGCTGACTGAAAAAGCTGCCATGGCACTAGTACAGCGTCCCCAGCAGCTCACCGAAAGAGGCAAGGCTGTCAAACACCTCTGTGCACTAAAAAACTGCAATCAAGGTGCTGCACAGGACAACTTTCTTTCCCTCATTCTCAGTAAATATTATGAAATGCCTTTTGCTTTGCAGAAACATGAAATTCACTCCTGAGAAGGAGAATTGTTATTCCAGATGCAGTAAAGAGTTTTATACTCTCTTTATGTTCCACGAGTACACACAAAGATTTCATCAGCGTTTCAACAATGAAAAAGGAGTTTTGGACACGATAGTCAAAATGGAAATGGTCTGGGTATTGCTTACAAAACAGGCTGGATGTCTGGAAGAAAAGCGACTGAAAGGAAGCGCTGGGAAGGTGCTGGGCGTGGCAGAGGCCGGTGTGGAACTGGTGCCGATGGGTTTGTGACGGGCTTGGGCACCCCTCTGCCAGGAACGACACTGCTTTGGGGGGTCCAGGTTGGACCAGAGGGTCCAAGGAGATCAGTCCCTGCCTTACTGTCCCCGGCTATCATCTGGCATTTAGCTCCTGAAAATATTGTTAGAAGAGGCACTAGCTCTTAGGTCTGAGTGTAATGCAGGCATGAGATGAACAGATTATATGCTCTGGAATTCATCATTTGAGGTGAAAATGACCCATTTTATCCAGACACTCCTCCTTGCCCAAGCACCTCCTAAGCTGGTCGAGCACTCCACCCCATCCCAGGGACCCAGGGCTTGCTTGTTTTCTAATGACGCTTGCATTAACCTGAGGGTTAGATGTCCTGACAGCCTGCCAGCTCAGATTTGCTTGTTTTCAGGAGGTTTCAGCTTCTCATCCCTACCTAGAAGCATATTATCACAGAGTCGGTGTACGACGGGGCACAGCCCTCCCGCGAGCTGCTGCAGGGTCGCCTCATGCCGCGGGATGGGCTGCTGCAAAATCTTTTCCTCCCTTCCTGGAGCAAAGGCGAGAGCACACTCATGTCAAACCTGCAAAGCCAGAGGTTGAAATTGTCTCCCACTGCGATCAGAACCATGCAATAAACTGATTTCCACTTTGTTCCATGGGAAGAGTAACCTGCACTGTATCTCACCCTTACTCTGCTATGTATGTTGCTGAGTACTTCCTACTCTATTATCATTGTAATCAATGCATTTTACAAAAGAAAGGCATATTCTTTAGGATGAATATGATTTTATTTTTTTTTGGAAACCCACAAATCTATTCAAGAGAATATTTTATAATAAAGTCATAGTTGCCTGCTAGAAATGGGTGAACTGAGGGGATTGAATTCCCATTCTGCCAGTGGATTTATAACCAAAAAATTCTAGCCAACACAAGCTAGTAATTTCCATTTCTGTGCTGGCCCATAGCCTAGAGCTGGGTTTGTTTGAACGCAGTGCCAAAGCTTATAGAAAGCAGCTTTTGGGGCCAAATCAGCCATGACAATTTCAGACAAAATACCGTGGTCAAGATATTTGAATCAACCTTGTTTCCAGGTCTGCAGAGTCTTCAGAGACAAGCTCGTTCCTGGCCACCAGCGTGAGTACCTCTGGGTTGAGGGCTCAAATGCAGTAAGAGATTGCTTTGGAAATGCAGTGGGAGAGCGTGACAAACTTTCTGCTGTGTTTGTTCACCTTCAGCTGTCCCAAGAGGTTTGCACGAACTGCTGTGGGCTTTTTCGTACGCACCAGAGAGCTGTCCTTATTTATGACACTCTTTTTTAACACTAGGAGGCTTCAACCTCACACATCATAAAGCTCAAATTAAAATGTGTCCCTCTGAGATTTCACGTGGTGTGCGCAAACACTGGGAAGTGAAGTGGGGATGAGCAATGACAACATACAGCGTTCTGCATCACAGGTAGTGGTAACCCAGTGTGTATCCCAGCAGGTTTTCTCTCACAGTCTATGTGTAATGTTTTGAAGAACATCATTTAATGTTCTTCTACAGTAGATTAGTTTAGATTAGGATCTACAGAAATGCTAAAAGTGGTCAATGTCTATATGCTTTTGATGTCCCTGACACGACAGAAAAATACTTCCTGCTTGTGATGGTAGAATTTGAGATAACTTAACCTTCAGCGAGACCGCTGGCCTCACCTCTCAAATCCCACAGATCCCTTTTCTTTTTCTCCTGCTTTCACTGCTGAGTAAGGAGCACAGACACAGCAGTACTGAAACCTTGTCTGCTTTGGGCTAATTTGGGGGTGAAGGAATAGGTGCTGTGGGTTGTAAGGTTGTGAACTAGTGTCTTCTTGGAGAATATCTTGCTCAGCACCTCATTCATGTTATCTGGGCTTCACCACGAGCAGTGGGGATGTTGGAGGTGGCAGCATGGCAAAGTGAGTGGCCCCGAAGAGAGCCAGCTGCTAATGCACACAAAGCTTTAAAGGTGAAAAATGAGTCCCACCGGCATTCCCACGGGCAGGTGTGAGGTTGCCCACCTAGAGATGAAAAATGCTCGACTTCATACCAGACCCGTGCCCGGTTAGCCCTTCCTCTGCCCCGCGCCGTGACGTTGCTTACTGTGAGCCAATGAGGGTGAGGAAGAGGATGCCCCCGCCATGTGCATTTTCCCAGCATGTTGAAAATCCCACCGAGCAGCGGCTGTTCCATGAAAAATGTGCTTGGAATGGAGTGTGGCAATAGCCACGGGAACCGGCGGCTGGCCTCTGCCCTGCAGCAAGGCGTGGGTGCTGGTACGGGGCGGCGGTGCTGGGACATGAATAGCCATCCCATAAGTTGCATTCAGACATAATACGCTGCTCTGTTACTTTAAGTGAACGTCTCTAGTTTATAAATGCAGGAAAAATGGAGACTTTAACGAAAGAAATAAAGAACTGGGAGCTGCAGGACAAAAGACTTTTCACCTTGCAAAGAAGGGATGAATATTGAAGGAGAAGAGGAGATGGATTGGGAGCTCGTTTTTGAAGGTTAGACTGGTTTTCCCTTTCCTTTTGTTTCTCCCCCATTCATTTCAATGAGAATTGCACAGAATAATAATCTACTTGTTTTGTCTGTGTGATAATTGCATTGATAATTTAGTATGATTTAAATAATCAAATTCAGAGTGTTTTGTATGTCAGTCTGAGAAAGGGTATTCTTTAATCTCCAAAGATGCATATTCATGATGCCATTATATATATAGCTAAAGAAATTACAGTACCATTGTCTGCTTCAAACAAGCCATCCATTGCCTGCTTTTTTTTAAAAAAAAGATGAAACAGTCAAAACAAAAGATGATTGATTTGTACTTTCAAAGTTCACCTCCTCTCACTTCAGTAATGGGTTTCTTTATCTATCAACAGCTATCCTTGCCATTTAGTGTCTGTCCAGCACAACCTATACTCAGTTTTAAGTGCTGTGTCAAGCAAATCCACACCTCAATGTTTCTGTGCCATCACCAACTCCTGCTTTGTTCTTGCTGCCACCGCAGCAGAGCAGTCGGGCTGTAAGCCCAGCCCTGGGCAGTATATCCCTATTTTCTAGATTATTGTGTGTGCGGTTGGAGCTACAGATATTATTAAATGAGGAAAAATAAAAATTGTAAAAAAAACAACCAAACAAACAAAAAAAACCCAAAAAAACAAAACAAACAAACAAAAAAACCAAAACAAAACCAAAAAACAGAACGTAAGAATGGCCCCACTGAAGACTTGTGGGAGTTTTGGTCAGGGTGTGTACACAGGAATGGGTCACAAGCGACCTCGTTGCAGTGCACAAGATAATGAACCCCTGATAAGAAGCAACTCAGATTTTTACGATGGTGTAATTTTGTATTGGATTTGAACATTTTCTGGAACAAGATTTAATTTATTGTACAAGATAATGAAAATACCCTAAGAAGCATCTTTCTGGAATGCTTCCATAAAGATGGAAAAGGTATTCTAAAAAAGGTATTTGCCTTTGAAGGATAAAAAAAAAAAAAAAAAAAAAAAAAGCTATTCTAGAAATACAAATATTAACATACCACAGGTCAAATATCTATAATTTTATTGAGTTTAAAATTTAATCTGTTATATATTACCATGCATTGATACTAAAATGCACTTGTTGAGAGGTAGCCACAGGATAGCAACTAATATGCATGGGCACGACAGAATTTAATAGCAGCAATGCCCGATTTTCCTGTGCTTTGTGACACTGCTGTGGTATCGCTGTTTTGAAATCCCCAGCAGAGGGTGGAGAATCTTTCAAGAGATGTGGAAAAATAAAATTATTTTCCATTAAAGATGGCTGATGTTTGAGTATGAAAACGTATTGAAATCAGCTGAACCAGCCACAGACTAAGGTGTCGTATTTTAGAAAAATCCAGCTGAGAAAACCAGATATAAGAGATGGGAAAACCAGATATAAGAGATGGGTAAACCATTTAATGCAAATTACTTAGTTAGCTATTTCTGATTCTTTTTTTTTTTTTTTTTTTTTTTCAAAAATTGCCTTGAAATAGCTCATGAATTTCCTCAGTTATATGTGCTCTAGTCACTACACCAGTTTTGTAGATAGCTGGTTGTATACGCTATGATCGATGTTTGCTGTCTCGTGGATCTGCCATGCTGTTTGGTGGCTATTTTTCTTTTCATCCATTGGAAGGATGTAAAATTTAGGCTTTCTGCATGAGCAGTTTTACATGCACTTTCAAAATGTATTCACCATTATTGTTATTTAATGTTTGCATATAGCAATGCTCATGGGAATTGGATTAGAATTCAAATAAAAGAAACAGAATTAAAACATGGTTTCACAAGAATGGATAATCTATGTCTTGATAGAAACCTGTGCAGTATAACTGAAATAACAACAGGAAGAGAGTGGATAAATTATTTATTCTCCACGTACATATCGATATTTTTTTTATATCTGTTATTGAGCTGAACATGGAAAAGCTTTTGCTAGTTTCTTGCCTTTGTACATAATTTCTTTTCAAACTGGAACCAGGGTTTTTCCAGTTGGGTTAGTCTGTAACAGCAGGGACTGCTGAAATATGGGCAATCTCACTTGTGTCTTTCTTCCTTTCTTTTGTTTCTTCCTTTTTTTTTTTTTTTTTTTTTTTTTTTTTTTTTCATTTCTGGCAGAACCTCTGTAGAAAAAGAGAACACAAAATTTATTGCATAGAGCAAAGCCTCACTTGTACCTCTGGCCAAGCAGTCTATTGCCATTGTGCTAGCTTTATAGTTAAACTGATGTTTAATCCCTGGAGAATTTAGTCTGTTTGCTGTGAAGTCTGAGCTAATGCAGAGCAATTCCTAAGCGTGCAATTCAGGGAGGGCTTCTTTAACTTTTTTATTTATTCCTTATGGAAGAAATGTTTCTAAAAAATGTTGGGGGTTGAAATTAAACGAATTAAACTTTTTTTTCCCTATTTTATCTCGGGCAATTAGTTACTTAATTACTGAACACAGCTTTTACCAGTAGCTCTGATGAGGTACAATGTTTCTGTTTTTTCCAGACTCGTCTATCAAAGACTTTTAGTTCAACTTTTTAACGGGGAAAAGATTCCTCCAATGAATAAATATCTTGTAATGTTTAGATTAAATTATTGTGTATATTTAAAGGTATTGAGGTTATAATTTATTTATTTTTTTTTTTTTTTAAAGCAAAGTATTTAGAAGGCACAGTTAGTCGAGTTATGGCATCCACTAATATGACTAAAACAGTTTTTTTAAAAAATCAGCCTGGTTTATTATAAAACTCTTTTCAATTAATATTGTATATTGGTTCCCGAGATCTGTTGATTTGTCCACCAGCTCTGTCCCATGAGCTAAATTTGGACTGGTTCAGGAGAAGCATGGGAGTAAAATAGCATTAATACATTAATTTTTAACATATTAACTATGTTTAAGAGCGTGAGGGCTGCAGCCGGGAGCACTGAGTGCCTGGGGGAGGCAAATCTCCTGGACAAGAGGAGAATCCTGCATTTAATCCATGCTTTGCAACAGAGCAAATAGCAGAAAGCAGTTGGAGAGGCCAAGGGAGTGAGAAGCCCTTTGGGGGGAGAAAAAAAAACCAGGGAAGATGCACCCAGGGCAGCCAGTGCCTTTTGAGGCACCCAACACCGTCTTGTGAACAGCATAAATGCTTGTCCACGGGCTGGGATGTTTTCTTCTTTGAATTTTAAATGCAAAGTTTGGCAGATAAACATCTGGGTGTCCTAAGGAGTAACTGACTTTATCCTGACCTCTAATGAGCTAAAATGTCTGGGTACTACAACGCACTCAAAATACCTGCAATAATAATGCACGAGCAATCTGTAACTCACACACTGACATTTAGTCTGAGAATTAAGGTGTTACTCTTTCCTGCTTACTCCCTCCAAGTTAACTTTCTGTACTTCCAGGAACAATTACAGAAAAGGAAAAAGGCATTTGCTGGTTAAGAACCCTCCACACATTTACCAGTTCCCTCGTGTTCAGGTTAGTGTGGTGATCCCAATATTTACTGCTTACACCCTGCCTCCAGACAGCCCTTTCTGCACACTCTTCAGTTTGGTGTTTTATTGCCCCTAAAAGTCCTGCCTTGCTTGGGTGATGCCCTCCAGTGCTTTATCAAGCTCTCCCTTCCCATTTGTCCTTGCATTTACATAAAGTCTTTTACAATTAATTTTATATGTAAAAAATGCAAACTGCTGCATGGATCCTCGAGTACTGCCCTTGCTATCGGTGTCAGCCGTGTTTTGCTGCTGGCCAGGCAACGGCTGCCTTGTGATTTCCTGAGCAATGTGAGTTGCTCAGCTGGGAGCAACTCATAATTCATCATTTTTTGCATGTAAAAGTCAACAGCCCTCTTATCACAGGAAGGAGAGGAGAGCACAGGGGAGACTTGGCAACCAACCAGCTGACGCACAGAAAGACGGGGAAAACTCCTGCAACAAGACTAGGCCTGAGGAAAGGGAAAATTGACTTTTTAGAAAAGGAAACATCAGCGTTAGTTTTGCCTGTGTATTTTATAGCCATTTCTCATCATTTATAATTATGGAAGCAGTAGTGCGTTACGTTTGAAAAGATAAATATTCAGTCAAAGTAGTGAACAATTTTATTGCATTTTTAAATTTATGGCATTGACAAGAATAAGATGTGAGTAACCAGCTCTAGTTTTATGAAACTTTGAGGCGGTTCACTCAGTTCCCACCTACTGTGTAAGTGTTTGTCCCCGACATCCCAAAGCTGAAGGAGCGACACCGTTTTTCACCTCACGTCTTCATTTTCCCTCCGCACCAATATGGTGCTGATGTGGGTCGACACAAGTTCTGCTTTTCATTAATTGCTCTGTGCTTGAGTTACTTCTCCATGAAGCCCTGCTTCCAGACAAAAGGATCCCTTGAGATAATATTTTTAGATTTAACAAAAAGTCCCCACAACCCCAGCTAAAGAGATGGGATTCATTGTTTGTCTGTATTAATTTGTGAGGAGACTGAAGAGCTTCACCTTGTGAAGTCTCTAACAGGTTTTTTTCCCTGCACAGAAAAAAAATGAAAAATCTAATAGACCCAACTGGAGTACATATTACATGAGAAGCCACCAGCCCCTTCCAGTGGGGAATTAAAAGCTGCAGAAAGTTTAAATATGGAGAGATCATCATACCATTTACAGTGATTATAGGTGAAAGCTTTCTCTTAAGTAGATTTCCTTACCTAAAGAACAAAATAAATAAATAAAGTCAAGAGCATGCTGAATTGGCATTTTCATAGAGTTGTTACTCTTTTGCAGGCTAACATCCAACAACTGCTTGCAGTACGGCTGTAAGGGGACATTCCCAGCATGCTGACATGCCACAGGGATGGAGATACGTACCGGTAGGTTTTACTTGGAAAAACACACATTTTGAAGCTGTGTTCTAAGGCAGAAATCTGGGTCATTTCTGTCCAGCCCACACAGAAGGGCACTCTGATACCTCCCTGCCAGGGTAGTGGGGTGGGAAGAGTTTTTTTGGGACCATTCCCCAGAGCACTGCAGCTCCTCAGCCCTGTCTGGGATGCTTTCATAAGGACAAAGCACGGGCCAGTTATGTGCTAGCAGGCTGTTGGTGGATTTTCAGGAGTGTTTGTGGGCACATCTGAAATGTGAAATTGCAGGTGAAGACTCCCCAAATCCACTCATTCCACTACAGACTTAAATGAAAGGAAAGCTGGATTGATCCCTGTCAGTTCAGGGGAAAAACAATTCATTTCCAGAAATTTCTTATCATAGCCACTGAGCCTTATTCTCTAACCAAGTTCAGTGCAGCTTAAACAAGCTCAGCTTTATCCTTTGCTTAAAAATGCTCTGATAAAATGGGAGAATGTAAAGAAAAATCCTTATGTGCCAGCAACTGGAGTAAAAAGTTGATATGCTGAAATCTGTCAGTAATGCCATAGATTGCTATTTTTTTCCCCTGTTGTCCAAGTAAATATTAATTGCTTTTAATTAATTATGGATTCGGGACTGAGTGCTCTCATACAATAAATTACATCAAGTTAGGATCTTTTTTCCTGGCATGTCACTGCTTTCTAAAGCTCCAAAGGCAGGCTGCACAGCTGAGGGCACTGAGAGAGGGTGTCATTTCTCATCAGTTATACTAGCATCACGGAACCCTCGTTTACCTGCGCTCCTCTGGTGATTGATTGTGGTGGTGGCTGTAGATGAAGGAAATGGCTATGGCTGACACTGTCCATCATCAGATATTAAACTGTGCTGCCTGGAAATGTTGTGAGTCAGGACTTCAGTTTCTTAAGTACCAAAATTAATGATTCTTTTTCTTGGCTGATGAGAGCTCTGAGTCTAATTAATTTCCTGTCACACTGAGCAGCACTTGCAGAAGAGGAAATAGTGGGGAAAAGCAGATGAAGCTCAGGTAAAAGATGCATTAATTAAAAGTTCAATTTGCTGTGGCCATATTTATCTCTTCTCTTCAGATTTCCTGTTTACCTCATTCATAGCAAGTAAAGCCCAAGTCTGCCATTGTATTAACTTAGAATTAAAAACTGTGTAAAATCAGATTACTATGACAAAATACCTGTTTTCAAGGTAAGACTTGGAAAGTACACATCTTTAACCTATCATAATTGCAAGCTGAACAGCCGAGAACAGTGCATTAGGCAACCAATTACCTGAAACAGTCTTCAGAGTGATGACTGTTTTCCCGATAGTGCTGCAAGACTCTCCTATTTTTAAGACAGCAAGCGTGCTGGTCAGCTATGAGAAATTAAAGCATGTTGGACTTGCTTAGCCTTTGAAGCTTTATCGTTCTTGCTCCAGCCTGGTTAGCCTCATCCAACCTGGCCGCAGCCCTCTTTCTTGGATGGGGGATGTGGGGTCTACCAGGCGCCGTGTCCTTCTGGAAGGAGCTGGCCATCGCCTCGGTCAGAGCCCTCGTCCTCACGTTGCGTGTGACGTTGAGCTCCACCATGGCTTTTCATGGGTTCCATGCAATTAGGACTGACTCTCTGGTTTCAGCTCTGCTCCATGACACCTGCCACCCCCGGTAACTCAAGCAGACAGAAATATTTGGGCGGTTAAGACAGCTAACGCCTGTGGTTCACCCAGTGTGCGCATTTCAAATGGGGGGAAGGGAAAAAGATTAATGTGTTAGGCAACTGAAGATGGATACTTGGAGAGAAAAGTAGTGGTGGTGCTTGGCTGAGACTCGAGCTAGTTGTCTGTGCATGCATACAATGTGAAAAACTCAAACGGTGGGTAAATTCCTCATTTTGAGATGTTTGCTATTCCCTAGCAGAGCACCTTGCCCCAAATACCCTGGAAAGCTTAGACGTGACACATCTTCTCAACATATTGCAGGAGAAAGTCTCTCCCTGGGAATATTAGTGACTTTACAACTGGAGAAAATAAATTCAGCTTTCCCAAAGTAATGCAGCTTATAGTGTGAATCTAATTTTAGATTCCCTCTGTCGCCTCTAAATCTTTGCTCTGTGTCTTTCCCGACTTGATAGAAGGGCATATTTAATTATCAAGAGTCACATTTGTATGGACACATCTTTCATCAACAACGTGTATGTCTTTTGATTTTGTAATTGTTGAAATCCCATTATTTCTCATCTTTGAGTAACTGAACATATAAACTACATCTGCAGTATGCATTTGAAGTGGGTGATCTAAAGCAGGCGCGAGGAGGTAGCTGCCTTTGCAAGGAGGGGTGTGTGTAGAGATCAATATTCCTTCCAACTTTCGTTTCCAGCTCCTAGAATATTAGGCAAATCCTTGTCTCCATCAAGCCTTCAAGTTATGAATCTTCATTAATATTTGTGTGTTTCCCCCTGGGAATCTGTTGGATCTGCTGGTCTCTGGCTGCCTCAGAGTGTTTGCTGTGGCGTGCTCCTCGCCAGCACGGTGCAAGGCTTTTGCTATCTCTTACAGGGGACACCCCCATTTTTGCATTTTAGAGGGCTCAAAGCACAGATCCTGTTGTGCTCAAACTCTCGTTGCCATCAACACGGAACATGCCATAAACATGGGGCAAAGTGTTCCCTGTTCGTGCAGCCCATACCCCAACACCCTAAAATTGCAGCCCTCAGGAGCACGCAAGGATGCTCTTCTCTGTTGGGTTCGTCTTTGAACAACATCTGAATCAGTCTCTGCAAGAAAAATGAGATGTGAGTGAGAATTTGTTCGTTGTCCAGTTTCTTCAACCATCAGATTTGAGAGGTAAACTGCTCTCTTTTTTTTTTTTTTTTTTTTTTCTTTTTTTTTTCTTTTTTTTTTTCTTTTCCATTTGTGATTTATAATAGAGAAAATGCTTTGGAAATGTTCTTTTCAAGCACGGAAAATTAGACACTTCCCAAAGACCGCAGCACGGCTTTTGCAGCAGCAGATTGCTCCTGCCCAATCTAGTGACCATTTCACACTGTGTAAAGAAACAGTGAATAAACCAGATACGAAGCATTTGATACAGCTTTTTAGAGAGCCAGAAGCCTCCAGCTAAACATTGCTGGTAAGGAATTAAACAGTGCCAGGGCAAGAGGTACTTTGCTACCTGCCACACCAGAGAGCAGAGGGAGGAGCAGACCTGCCAACATGGCAGGAGCGAGACAGAGGGTGCTGGGATGTGAAGTTTTATCCAAAGTGCCCTTAAATATTGGGGGAGGCATAAGTGTGAGGTGGCTGATGGCACCTGTGGCAAGTTATTTCAGTTAGGTTGAGTGGGACCACTGGGGGAAACTTCCCACGGATTTAATAAAGGTAAGACAGTAGCACGGCAGAGGAAATGCTCTGCTGACAAATGCAAAATAATGCACATTAGGAGGAAAATATGAACTGCTCACTAGTGAGTTTTAAATTAGCTTCAAAAGTCATGAAAAAGAGTTGGTTATCAATGTGGAGAGTTAATAAAAATATCTGCTGAGTAGGCAGCAGCTTGTGAAAAAAGACAAGCAAAACATTCGGGTGTTTAAAGACTTGGAACAGAAGATGCAGCTGAAGTCTGATGACGCCAACATACAAATGGGTGGTACCGCCTTGGCTTGAATGCGGTGGCCCTGCTGCGGTACACAGCGTGGTGGGAAAGGAAAAGCCTCTTAGAGCAGCTAAAACCACGGAAAGAGCTGCCTGAACCTATACTGAAAAGGCGGTGAAAAGCTGGGAGCGTCGCGGCGTGGGAGTCCCCGTGGTGAGTTCAACCCTCGTTCCCCTCGCTGCGCCCTGCTCCATGTCAGCGCCAGCACGGGAGCAGCCTTGCCACGGGGGAGCCTACGTTAAATTTGAAGCCATTTCTTCTAGCACAAAATAATGTGGTTGTCATCTTTCTGATCCTTACCTGGCAAGTTTTTCTCACTTCAACTCTTATTGTATGCTTCTAAAGTGCAGATTTGTTTTGAAAACCATTCAGATGACATTAGGAAAATCGTTAAGAAAGAGCCATAAAGTCACAGGCTGGATGGCACCTCTGGACATCTAGTCCAAAGTCCTGCTCACTGCCGGGCCGATGGTAGGTCATACTGCTCAACGCCTTCTTCAGTCAGGTTTTGATTATCCTGCACACATGGTGTGCCAAGAATTTCTGCCTCAGATTCATTACTGTCCCATTAAAAAGCTGGTCTCCAGTCCATAAATTTATTTTATTCCAACCGGTACATGAAAAGTCATAAACCAATTTATGAGCTGAAAAATGCTCATCTTACTGCCACAGCAATTTGACATATGCCAACTTTAATTCTGGCTTTCCTAAAGCCTCTGTGCAGTTTTGTGGAGGAAGGCGAGCTGCGATACGGCTTCAGCGGCTGTTCTGAGGAACGAATCTCCATCACAAATAGAAGAGAATGTCTGATATATTCAGTGAATTATAATATTACAGACAAGTATTTAAAAGGCTCTTCTGCTATCAGTGCACATACTTAAGCAGTATCTGCTTGGAGAGAGGGAGAGAAGCTAGCGTGGGTGGTACAGAGGAGCTTTTGAGCGCACGTGCTGTCATCGTGTGGGGCTGCGCCTGCCCTGCAAAGTGAACCCCCCTTTTTGCATCCCCTCGGATCAGAGAAGCAACGAGGTGTTCAGTCTGCTGATGAACTTTGGGGAAATGATCAGAAGATCAAGAGGTTTCTGCCATCTGCTTGTTGGGCCAACCCAAAATCTGCGTTTGGGTGATCTCCCCGTAGCTGTTCTGGTTTTCCTCCTGATGACAGTGGCCTCATTAGGACTCCTACATCTTCTCGGCAACGCAGACTCTGCTGTGCTGTCTCACGCTGTGCCACAGCCACTTTAACATCTTGTTCAACATCTAATCAAGCACTGCGTGCTTCAGGAGGAGAAAAAAGCAAAAGAAGGGTTTAAATGTGAGATCACCTGCTCCCAATTATGGTCCCCTTATACTCTTCCAAACTAGTGAATGATTTATACTCAGCTTAGTCCTTCTGCAGATGTAAGGGCGGGCTTGGGCTTGGGCTGCTGTGGCACTGAACCATCTATTAGCCTTCGTGTGGTCTGGTTCCTCTCCGAACTCTGCTCCATCCTCAGCCTCTGCTGTGCTCCAGTCCTTCTCTCTGAAAACCTTTAGGGTTTTCCATCTGCAGGACTGAACCCTCCTTTTCCCCCCCAGAACCTGACCTGGGCACCCCCAGCCACCCTGCCAAGCTGCAGTCTCTGAATCATCAGGATCTCCATCCTTTGCTGCTTTTCTTGATTCTTTTCAACTCTTCCAACCAGTCTGATCTCTTTTCCTCCTTAAACAGCCTGCACTTAGCATTCAACCTAAATTTACCCCTGTCCATCCCAGGGCTTTACCCTCCAGTTATTAAGATTTTATTCTGTTTCTGCTATTTCAGTCCTTTCCAGTCTCTCTGTGCGCAAATTTTAAGAAAGCTCAGGCAGGGTCATCACCTTTGAGCACTGTATGGTAATGCTGATAACCTGCTCGGCACTAACGCAGAGGTCTATGAGGTCTGCAGCATTTCCCATCACACCTGAAGTCCTCTTCTGCATATATTTGATTCATTTCCATCACTGCACTAAATAAAATATAAAACGATAAGCAAGGAAAACAGAAAAGGCAGACTTGGGGAGACCATTTATCGAAGGATGGTGAAGCAGAGCTTCAACAGCCTCCTAGTGACTTGAAAAACCTCCCGGGTGCAGCTTCAGCATTTCGGTGGGGACCGCAGCAAGCTCATCATGGCCTCTGGTTTCTGCTCTCCTGAGCTGAAAATCTCTGGACTCGTTTAAAAAGTCTTGATCTGTGGGTAAAGTTCGGTGAATCAATACCTGCGAATACCAGACCGCACGTATCCACCACAGTGCGAAGGGATTATTTGTACTTACTCCATCACCTCCTGTACGAAAGCTCAATGCAGAGCTGAAGGAACGCTCCTTCACTTTGAGCTGAGCAAAGCAAGGTTCTGTGCTATTTGGATATAATTTTCTCGTAATTGTTGCTGTAGAAAAAAATGGTAAAAAACATGGGGAACCACCATACCTCATGCTATAATTTTCTATCTATGGTATTCTACCATTTCTGTAGTTGCTCATCGCATGTATCTAATTTGTCTTTATTACCATCAGCAGAGCAAGGCTAATATTTAGACTTCTAGCAGTGCATACCAGAGACAAAAAAAATAAACGCATTTCTGTGATTCATGAATAAGCCTTTTTTGTGCTCAGTGCAACAAAGACATCAGCACTCTTATCGGTAACATACACATTGTAGGCTGTTAATAACATTGCCAATCATCAATAACGGCGCTATAGCATAGCGTCTTGAAAAATATGGTGAAAAAAATTCAACAAATTAAATTACTTGTAATCCACAGTTAATGCTGCAGAGCGCATGAGTATTCTTCGCTGTTTATATCACATCCTATCTTAGGGGATAAATACAGGGGGGGTTAAGGTACTTCAGCATTTGGCTCTTTTCTATTTCAGTTGGAATCAGGAGACTAAATACGTTAAGAACTTAAGCCTATTTTCTTATTTTTTATTATTATTAAACATAATTCAGTAATCTGTGAAAAGATTATAAAATTCTCACAATAAATTTCAGGTTGTTTTGGGGGAGTCTTTCTTCTTCAGAGCAGAGCTATTTTGCTGCATTCTGCTGTAAATTTTACTGCAGTGTGGGGAACGCTTTGTAGCATGCAACCGCGATTCAAGTATTTTATACTGATCTTTCAACAAATTTCACTCTAAGAGCCCAAATTACTGCCAGGTTGTTTTGCTAGATGGCTGGTTATAAATGCCCAGCAACAGAGCATGGCCCCAGTCCCAGAGCCGGCTCCCACCTGAGTTCTGAGTTTATGGTGTACAGAGAGGAGAGGCACAGAAGTCTCATGGACTTAGGGGTTATCTCCTCTAATTAATAAATGTGTTTACAGGCACTGTGTCAGCCCGCAGGAGGAGTGAACACAGTTTCTGCCTCGGCAGTTGCATAATTTATGAAGCAGCACCAGAAGGCGGGCAGCAGTGTCGGCCAAGGTGGGGAGGAGCGGAGCTTGAGGCTCGTGGTGAGTCACCGCTCCACGTCCCGGCACGGCTGATGGCACTGCTCTCCCTGCCACCCACCCGGGCTGCACACTCCCTCCTACCCACAGCCCTTCCGAGACCCCTCGAGAAGAAAGAGAAGTGTGGCACACCAAGAAACTGAGTTACAAGATATAAACTGAACGCCAACTAAGAGAGACACCACACCAACGGGTTGGAAGAAAGTCCCTTCCAGGACACCCACCAACAGAAGGTTTGAAACCCACCTCAAGGCACTGGTGATGGAAAAGTTTCTTTCAGAGTAGTGACAGGTAATATCTGCATTAAATTGAGCTGTGGTGAGATTACAAAAGAAAAAAATGTCCTTACAGGTCTTTATCTGCTCCAGAGAAGATCTAGAATCTTCCAAGGGTTATGGTCTTGCTCCACGCCTTTTCCAACTTTATTTCTCCCCTCACAAAATACTTCTGTAATGCTAGAAAAATAACTGAACACACCTAAATATATTGCTTCCTCGCTGTTCAGACTAATCAGGTCTGGCACATACCCCGAGGAAAATATTGGTTAAGTCTAGTAATAATTGTGATCAAATATTTTAGCTGTATAGTCTTAAGTTGGGATTTATCTCCTTTTCATCAGAAGAGGTGACTATTTGGATGGGAAATTTCTATGGAGGTCCAGTCACACCTCCAAAAAGCTGCTGATTAAGTGATGGCAGAGGTATGGGAAGTGAGGCACGGGGGAGCTCTTGGCTACCCAATGTCACTAAATATCCTCATATTTTTTCTTTCTTTTTAAAGAAATTAGGTTGCTAGGTGATTTAATTGACACTGTAATACTCAGAGAAGTGGGGTTTGGGTGCAGCATTTGCTCCTGCCCCCTTTGAAACCAATGGACCGTGTTCTGAGCTAGACTAACAGTCTGCCCGGGGTGAGGATTATCACAGACCTCAATGCAGAGTTGCAGTTGTGTTTCAGAAAACATGTGAGGATGGGACAGCCTATGTCCTGTGCTATCAGTGTAACTGTCTTCTAAATGTCATATTTAAATAGAAATACACCTTTCTTGCTCATTGTACCAAATACTTTCATGTTGGTGAGGTGTCTAAAAGGGAAAATTTAATTCTGTACTATGTTTAAAAAAAAACCTCTTGAATATGCATTTTATTAATTTTGCCTTTTCTCTCCTTTTATTATACCACAAAGAAAATGAGATATCTGCTATACAGTTTCTTCATTTTAATCACCTATGAAAACTTCAATTAGTACAAAACCACTAAGACTTGACAGTCTTACTAATATTAGAAGATAGGATTGAAGCAATACATAAAGCAGGAACAATTCACGGAGATATTCTGTAGAACTTTGTAATATATACTCGAAAAATGTTCTTGAAAATATGACCAAGCTTTAAAGCTATGCCCATCATTTTCTTGGTAACAGACATAAAGTTATCATTTTCTTGTCAGCAATTAGTCAGCCACCTCTGATGACTAGAGATAGTGGAAAAGTGAGTTCAGAGCATGCGGATGACACAGAGAAGCCACAAAACATACACAGTTGTATAAAGTTCAGGAGTGAAACGTTTATTGTTGAAAAACTTTTATTACTGTGCAAGTGGAAGGTTAAGCACATAAGTTCATGCGGCAGTTCTGCAGTTATGACACAGCACATCACCAGAGTTTGTCACTATTAAGACAGTTCCACTTCGCCACTGCTAGCAAGAGACGCTGGGATGTTCATCTGCAGCAAAGAATCCGGGTTAGTAAAAGCCAACATGAAACTTCAGAAATGTACTTTCTTCATTATTTTGGCAATAACAGTTTAACGCACTTCCTAACAAACTCATAAATGCACACTGCTGTATTGCACACAAATGGTATTTCAGCACTCTGAAATGCCTCGGCATTGCGTTCCTAGGAAGTTTTCTCTGGCGGGCAGGAAGACTGCCAACTTCTTCAGAGAGTGGCAAAGTGTGGGTTAGACGAGTTGTGTTAGACTCCATTTGCCGTAATTGCAGGGGTAATTGAGAATAAAGACTAAACAGATAGGTCAAATCTCCTTTTTCAAGCAATTAGGCGTGATTCATAGGGAGGACGTAATAGTAGAGAGATATAAGTGTATGTAGATTTTGGAAGTGATTTCCTAGAGAAAATTATTATAAGGTTAACAATAGCTCAACATCCTAAAATTATAAATTATTTTGAACTCAACGTATTTGGGGAATAATCTATCACATAGAAAAATATAACCATCTCGTTAGAAACAATTTAGGAACCAGAAAGCCTTTTTGATTACTGTAAATGCCTCTAAAAGGAAAATATCTCACAGCTGATGTACATGACAGCTGCGTACAGGCGGCTCAACGCACAGCCCGGCTTGGCAGAGCAGCCAGAGTCAGCACTTCCCGCTGCTCACAGGAGGGGCCGGGCACCACAGTGGAATTAAGATAATTTTAAGGAGCCAGCGAGTCGGGGGACTTTCGAGACGCCCGCTCACACTTCACCATCTCAGCATTGAAGTCCCTTTTGCAAAATAAAATTCCTGCCGCATGTTCAATGAGGAATTTTTACCCTTAAGCCATCACGACTCCCCTACTCATTGGTATTCTCGCACGCCGCTGGACTGAAGAGACCCTTTGCCAGAATCACACAAAACTATGTGGAAAATATTACCGGAACTGCTGATAGGTGCTGGGAGGTGTGCGAGACGGCCAAGGAAGCAGCCGCAGGGGTTTTGAGCCATCTGCATTCCCAGTGTTGCCCAACTTGGCCAACATCCCAGGGGAATTGGGGTCCCTCCGCGCTCCCAGTCGCACCTCACGTGGATGTTTGGCAGGACCCGGGATCAGGGCCAGGCAAATCGGGCAAATAACTACAGGCAGAGCCCAGGGGGAGAACCCGGCCCCATGCAGTGCCCTGGGGCGGCGGGTGGGCAGGGTAGAGTCCATCTAACAGCAGACCATGCCCTTCGTCACCAACTTTTCACAGTTGCAGCTACAGGGAAAAACTGAGAAAGTTCAGGAAGATTTACAGAAGCTTTTAGTTCCTTAAAGCTGGCTGGATCGAGGGATGTTACTGAGATACTGTATTCAAGTCTGTAAATTGGGAGGAGTAGAGAGGGTGAAAAAACGTTGACCATGAATTGTAAGGTTTGTTTTGCCTTAAAGAAAGATCAACGAGAAAAAAATAAAGCCCTCAAAGTGTATAATTTTGCTCCCATGCATAGGTTTATGTAGGTAACTGTTTTGTATCCAACCACAACATCGTTTGAGCAATGTGTGCGCTTAGAGGCTGAGATTTGCCATGATCCAGAGAAGTGAGGAGTACAAAAGCTCCTCTCTGATTTCCAGTGTGTTCTCCCCCAGTGTCTGCAAGAAGTTCTTCAGTGCTTTGGCAACTCTGCATCAAGGTGCTTCGGCATCCCATCCGAAGGGGAGTCCATCCTCCATAGGGGAGCCCCTTACTTAAAGGTGGCTGGTAGCAATTCACGGTGCAGAGTGTGCTTTCGCAGGGGATAGGTAAGCAAAGTGATCATGAATAAGGAGGCTCCTGTGCTCTTGGGGCACAGGACACAGCTCTGGAAAGCTCTGGCTGAAAGGGAGAAGAAACAGCTCCTGTAGAAATTTCTATCTGGTACCCGTGAGCTGCAGTCACTGTAGGAAGGAATAGAGAAACCGCCAGGTTTTTAAAAAGAAATTCCAATTCTTGTGGTTTTTGTTTTTTTTTTTTTTTTTTTTTTTGAGGGAAGGCTCTGATGTTCACTGTCAATATCAGATCAAATAAAACCTCTGCTCAGGCTTTTCCCCATCAAGAGGCTCCTCGCTGCCAGCCCCACCCCGGGGGCCCCAAGATCTAGAGATCCTAATAAGGTGCAGGAGGGTGGGGAGAGGATCTGAGGAGGGAGCGAGTGTGCCGTGATGAGAGGATGCTCTGGTGCATGTTAGGCTAATACCTCACACACCGAACAGGTCCCAGTCATTTCTGCTAATCAGACTGGTATTAACAGTCTGCGGACAGTAGTAATGCAAGAAATGCAGAAAACCTATGTTGTTTTTTGTTTGTTTGTTTGTTTGTTTTGTTTTGTTTTGTTTTGTTTTGTTTGTTTTTTATAAGCGTGTCATTATGGGCTGGTTCCATTTATATTACTTTTGACATCTGAAGACTATTGCATTCTGTGTAACAGGCTCTGATTTATCATTCAGTTTTCTGACTGAACTTGCTTTTTAAAGATCCAGTTTCTATTTCAAGTACGGTTCGTTGAGCAACACATGCCACAGGCTTTCCCTTGTCTTTATGTGGATGCAGCTGGACCAGTGGTCCTCCAGTATCTCACCCAGCCACGACACCCGTGCGGCCCTTCCGACCTGCCTACTCAGCGACGGAGCCGCTGAGGGTGGTCTGGGAAACAGATTTTGGAAGAGGAACAGCCAGAAATGCCTGTCCGACTCCCTTGGAAAAGATAATGTTAATTGCTTTACCTAGTAGCGGCTGAGGAAATACCCTGCACCCCCCAGCTGCTCCCCCAGCAGCCGCCGGGGTCTTCGCCACGTGCGTATTCCCAGTACAGCCCCCCAGGGAAAGAAGGATGTAATCATAAATACAACAGCCAGCAACGTGTGGACTGTGGCCACACAGCCACGGCATCATTCTTCACCTTTCTGGATTAAATAAGATGCACAGCTGCTCGGGGGGAAGTTGGGTTTGTCGCCTTCCTCTATTTTTCTAGGAGAGACGTTGTCCAAGACCCCCACAACAGCAGAGTGATCAGAACAAACATTCTGTCTGAAATGGTGCAGCGAACGTGCTTGCTCAGGAGCGTCAATCCTGGCCACAGCCCTCGGACAGCTTCTAAGGGGAGCTGCTTCCCCTTGAGCCCCCCCACATCCACAGCAGCACCGGGCAGGCATAGAGCAAAGTTCAGGTCATAGCTGCCCAGCCTAGGTTTGGTTTGATTTAACTCCAAATAAACTTCAGATTTATTCAAACTCCTAGCAAGTCATGCGGTTGTGTTGTTTCAATTGATCAGATATTTTTTGAATTTATAACAACACAGGCAAGAGCATCATGTTTCCATAAACACACACATAAAAATGCCAAAGTGAAACTTCCACTATACAGCCCGAGTGTGTTTCTAACGGTGTCCTGCCACAGATAACTTGACCCTCTGTCGTTAAACCTGTCTTGGGATACAAAACAAAGATAAGAAGTGATGCGTTAGTGTCCCCTGGCAGGATGGAGGGATGCTGGGAAAGGGGGCGAGGAGGCAGGAGTGGGGGGGAATGGCAAGGTGCGTAGGAAAAGACAGAAGTGCCTTGCTCCAGATGGATTTCACAGATCAAGTGCCTGTGTCAGACCTTCAGGCAGTGGTCCTTGTGCACCCAAGAGATTGTGAGTCGTGCATTTTAGCAGGTATATTAAGAAGGCTGACAGACCATTTGTCTTTTACGTATAATTCTGTATATATGTGTCAAGAAGGCAACAACGGGAGAACTTTAGGACTAGTATACAAAATAGTAGGTTTAATTGCAAAAACACCTTCCTCTCAATATGAACCGTTCTCAGCTTGAAATAGATAAAAAATGCACATAATGGGATTTAAAACTCAGACAGCTTTTCTAATGGAGGTGGCCATGACAACTTTTACGATCATTTTTGGAATAAACAAATATTAATTCTGCTATGTACTTCAAGCTGAGCGTGCCGTTATATGAGATTTGGTCTGAAATTGGCTTTTTCTTCTTTCTCTGCTTCCATTTTCATATTAAACTAGCGCAGAGACTCACGAACCCGCACACGCTCGGTTGGTGCGTGCACATCTCTGATGTCAGCTGGGTGTCTGCCGCGGCACCGAACAGCAGCACGAGACCTTGCATAATGTCCCTGCTCCTACTGCCGTACACAGGAGCAGAAACAGCTCAAATCATCAGTCTCCTCTTTCTTTTTGGATTATTTTAACCAGACTATGTTTATATCCATTCAAAACCTAAGCTGTTGATGGATTCTGATGGAATAAAAATACGTCTGATATGCTAACTAATTTGTCTGCCTATTTTGAGCTAGATAAACTGTTATTTGTAGTTTAGATTAAAAACTTTAATCTCTCGGTGCTGGTGTTAAGAAAGGACTTCATGAGTTTTCCTGCAGAAGTTTATTTTTCTGCCTGTGTGTCTCGAGTATCAGCAGCAGTTGTGACATGTTTCTCACACCATGTGTCTGCGTGGATTGTATTGCTCGGTGAACACAGCTGAAACATCAAATGTGTGCTTCTTTTTTCCCCAGCATTATTTTAAATATATGTTCAATCTTTGAGTCAAAATAGCCAGGACCAGCAGCTAGTTCCATCCAAGGGTCTTAAGCTCAGTCTTGCTCAGAAAAGGGTTGGACTCAGGCTTTGCCCCTCGCTCCTGACTCCTTATGGAGATGTGGTGTTGATGCTGATTGAACATCAGGCTCAGGAGAGGGTCTCTTGCATGCTCTGTAAGGAACTGCAAGTAAATTAAGAAAGATACCTGACAGCTAAATTTGCCAATTTACTTTGCTCCTGTGTATTTTAGTAGCCTCATTTGTAAAATGGGAATAATGTGTGTATCATCATTTCACATCAATATATTGAAATGGGTTTATGAGAGCTAAATATGAGGATGCTTACTCTCTCTTTAGAAAGAATGCTTTGATTTGGGGTAGGTCAAGTTTTTATTATTATTGAATTCTTGTTTCAGAATGCTCAGCCCTGAGATTTTTTTTTATTAAACTCATCTGTCAGAATAGAAAGACTTTCTGGAGAAGACTGGATAGTAAAGGACATATTCAATGAATGTGTGCATATTATGTCCATAAATGTTTGTTAGAAAAATTATTCCCAACTGATATGACAAAGATATGAAAAATTAGATCAAAAATCTCATTAATGATACAGACACTGAAAGAGAAATGAAGCCAATTAATGTTGATAGTACTTGTCAGGAGAATGTCATGGTTCTCCTCTGAATGCCAGTCACACAGCTCGAGCCAAATGACTCCACAAATGACGACTTTCCTCTCCCCAGGAGCAAGCTTGGCTGGATAATTAAGGAAATTTGTGGTTTTATTTACAAATATTGAATTACATTAGTTTACCTAGAGATGTAATGTTGAAGTTATGAAAGGGAGTGGAGGCAGCAGGGACAGGGTTCATTGACCCCAGAGAGCCCCTCCACTCTTATCTTCTGTGGGTACTTAAGTGGAATTAAATATCAGGCTGCTCTGTTACCATGACAACTTTGCTTTCCATGAAAAAAAAAGTAGGATATGATTTGTGATTTGAGCACTCTTTAAATGTGGCTATTAAGCATCATCCACTTTGTCATTGGGAAAAGCGAAAAAGCTAAACACGTACTTTTAAGCTTGGGTATAAAAGGAACTTTTCCACTTGGGAACCAAAATAGGAAAGCGGTGGAAGTAGAGGGTAGGGGCAAAGTGCAAGAGCAGGATGTGCTGAAAATGCTTCGTTAAGAATGAGAAAGAGCTGACCCCTGAGAACAGAGCTGCTGCCAGCTTCAGGAGTGCAAGGGGTGTGCACGACAGCCCGCAAAGGGCTGGGAGGAGCGCTTTTCCTTGGTGTATCATTAGCAGACTTGAAATTTTATTTATGTATGCACTTACATGTGAGACTATATACGTCACACACGTTCCATATACAAGTATATAGGTACATAACTCAGTGCGATTCCACTGTAAGTTATGAGCACATCCCTTTGTCAGGTGAATTAAAGCTTGAACTGAACATTCCAAACAGAGGTATGGAAGGCATTAGCTGGGTTTTTAACTTTGACAAAAAGCTTACTTCAAAACAATGCATATATGCAAAATTAATTTTATTTTAATGCTCCCGTATGGGGAAGCACTAAAACAATCTTGCAGCTGATGGCTCTTTGGGTTCCCCAGATTGCACGGTGCTAAATGCCCGTGTTCAAGGAGGGGTTTGACGTGACCCTCGCGTGTCCCACCACCCCGCGCCGCGGTGGGCACGAGCAGCCTACCTGGGGCAGGCACTTCTTTTCAACAGGCTTTGACACCAATTAGAGGAAATGTCATTTTCCACCACGACGAAAGGCGGGGGACTAATTCTGCCGAGCCGAAGGGGCACAGATTTATCAGCCAACCCCCCGCAGATGCGATTACAGCAGACCCATCTCCCACGTCAAGCCCGCTGACAGTGGCTGAAGGTGCCATCCATCACAGGGCAGCAACATCTGGACCTTCCTCCCACACCAGCAGGGAAACCACGGGAGGAAAACGAGCAGCCTGACCCCAGCTGGGTCACCATGTGCTGCATTTTGTAATTCCAGAAGAAGAAGAAGCTGGGTCATCGTACAACAAGGACTTTTCGGAGGTGGCGCGGCGGCTCTGGCTGGAGGTTCAGCAGCTCCTCCCTGGGCAAGCGCAGGCACACGGCTGAACAAATCCCAGGAGAGTTTGTGGACAACCCATGAATTTAGGCAGAATCTGGAAGACTTTTTTTTTTTTTTTTCTTTTTTCCCCCCTCTTTCTATCCCAGTTTTTCTTTGGCTAGATGAGTCTGTGGAGCTGCAGCTTTAGGAGCAGCAGTTGCTGCCCAAAGCAGCAGGGATCTGGGCAGTCAATGCAATGCTGGAGGCCAGGAGAGCTCGAGGAAAAGACAACTAGCGAGGCAGGTTCACAGCAGTGCTTGGAGGAGAGTGCAGAGACCTCTAGGAAAGAGGATGTGAGCATTTCAGTCATTGCTGAGTAGCTGCCTGCTCACTGAGGCTAAAAGCAAAATAAAGGTCAGGGAACATTTCGACTGCCGTGGTTTTGTCACTAGCAATGCCAAGGAAAGGCACCGTCAGGGCATCAAACTCATGTAAATCGTACAGCAAAATAAATGTATTTAATGTTGCTATTTCAGACTCCTAACCCCAAGGTAATTCTCGTTTCATTAAGTGAATATGTTCACAACAGCAACAAAGTTTTAAAAAGGGGGTCGGGGGCAAAGTGCGAGATCAGGATCTGCTGAAAATGTTTCGTTAAGAATGGGCAAGAGCTGACCCCCGACCCCCGAGAACAGAGACGCTGCCAAAAAGTCCTGAGAGCGAGGGACGTGCGCGACAGGCAGCCGAGGGTTGGAGGGAGCAATTTTCTGTGGTGTACCATTAAACTGGTGACTTCTGACTACAGAAAGCCAGTGAATACTCAAGCTCTGTTCCTTTATAACTTTGATGTTATAACCTGGGTCTTGTCAGTTATAAGGTTGAAATCGTGCTTGGTGATTTAGCCACATAATCTTAGAAGCTGTCTCCAAAATTTATTTATTAGCCAATTTAATTTAGTTAGTCACATTAAAAGTGAGAACTGTACTGTTGTTGTTACTTGATATCAGGGGTAAATAAGGGGTTTTGTAACGCTTGCTGCTCCTAGATTCAACACCTGCTGAAACGATCAAGTTAAACATTCCATTTTAGTAAATACTATCTCATGCTATTTCAGTTTTCATCAAATTGCCTCTCCAGTAGCCTGAATTGCTGGAATATTGAAACTCTTAACACTTATACAAGCATACGAAGCCCAAGACATTGATGGATATTAACCTGCTGGATGGTATCTAACGAGCCTGTATGTGGCACTGTCATTGAATAAAGCCACCACCCCCTGGAAGTTCTTTATTGGCTGTGACACAAGGATGACATGGAAATGGTAGCGCGTATATTTGTTATTTACTACTGATACAACATAACTGATTGTTTTAAATGATAAAATCAAGTCTTTGATGCCTGTAAAAGTGAATCTGATTCTACAGAAGATATTTTTCGAAAGCATGATAAAATCTAACTTATATATATATATATATATATATATACACTAAAATACAGGCAATTCCATAGGCAGCTCTAAACATAATTCAAAAATAAATGAGAATTAAAAAGAAGTTACGTAAAGGCTATGATATCGAGTTAAATGGTTTAAGAGTTCCCCCGGCGTGTCGGTCAGCAGAGCTGGAGCCCGCAGGCGCTTCTCCCTCCCCCAGCCCAGGGGGCACCAAACAGGCCCCTGAGGTCCGAGCCCCCCGAACGCACCCCGAGCTGCTGCTCTCCCCCCAGAGATGCACACGGAGAGCGGGGTGGCCCGGGGCCATCCAGCACCTCATCCTAAAAACACCTCTTTAACTGCAATCTCGATTCCCTGCAGACGCCCTGAAAAATCAGATGCACATTTATTTGCGTGCAAACATTTACAGTCACTTACAAGCTAACTTTTTTCAAAAAACCATTGGTTTCTTAAGACCATTTTTTTTTTTTTTTTTTTTTAATTTTTATCTCCTTATTTTCATGAGATCTTACAACAAATTTGCAACAAACTGTTGATCTTCGCTTAGCCCATCTTGCCTTACCCACGTACCCCAACTTGGTTCCTGCATTCACCAGGAAAAAGCGGGACATCCCACAGGATCTCTGGGCACCGAAATGGAAACACACATTCCTCTAACTTCAGTGCTGAAATAGATATTAATGCAGGTGTTCTAGTTCAAATATTTTTATAATGGCTTTAAGCTGGTTGTTTGCCCTGCTCATTTTACAAGAGCCTGGATGAAAATAGGGAAGGAAATGAATGATAACCTTGTAGAGCAGCTGTGGAGTAGATGGGGTATCAGTTCAGGGACACCATTTGGTTTAGGTCCTTCATGTGGAATTAGGGTCATTACTTTGATTTAGTAAGAAACACGTGTGCAAGTATACACAGAAACTACCGAAAATATAATTTTCAAAGCTTATTCAGCAGTGGATTGCAGAATACAGCTGTTGGTTATAATATACTTGTGCTAAATTGGATTGTGGGTGAGTGAAGGAGTTGTTGATCTTAAATTCAGCAGTGGAGTCCTGCTCTGTGTTCAATTGGAAATACACAGTCTTTTTGTTTTGCTTTTGCAACTTATTCAATAAATATTTTGGCATGCCTGTCTGTTATGCTGCCTTAATCTTCCCTTCTACTGAAGAGAAATTAGCATTTGTAATTTATTCACCAGGGGAAACAAAAAAGGCTCTGCACTGATTTGAAATTTAGTGCCTAACAGATAACCAGAATGCTGAGTCAGTACAAAGTACATTTGACAAATAAACTCATTGCCTGCATATAATTTAATAGAAGATATGGCAAAGAGTGGGGAAAAAAAAAAAAATCTTTTATTTGTGCTGCATTAAAAAAGATGTAGGGATCTAATAAATCTTCAGATACTCATTTCTGCTCTAAAACCCCAACATTTTCTGAAAGCAGCAGCACGTACACAGTCTGTCCTGGGGGGCATCAGCAGAAACACGGGTGTAGTGGGAAATACTTTGGGTACCCTCTGGCTACCAGAGCGATTTGCTGTCTGCTGTTGTCTTAACCAGGGCAGGGTAGGACCTCTTATGTGCTAGAATAATATTCAAGCTGACAACATTTATTTTGCCACAATTCCCTCTTCAGGTATCAATTCCCCCATCTCTTAGCTTGTGTAAATGTATCCCTGGATTTAATCCAGTTTGGCTCTTCTCTAACTGATTACATTACAAATACTTTTGCAGCGATGCAGGTGCCATCCAGCAGATCCTCAGCTTCCCCTGACCCTTTCCTCCGCATTCGACTTGGGGATTTTTAATTTAACCATCATCTCGGTGGCATCTACGCCTGGTGCCTTGTGCCCTGATTGCAGCCAGCACCCACCGGCGCTCTGGGCATCGCCGGGGCGGGGTGTGCACAGCCACACCGGCACCGCCCGCGGGGCCAGGCACGTAGGAAAGCTCTGGGTATATTTTCACTCCCGCCGAGATAATTAAAGCGCATTAGAGATGAACGGAAGACCTGCCTCTGACGTGGCTCACCTGGAGAGATAGCTGCAGAGTTTCTGTCCTCCTTGCACCATTTTTTCCCGATTAATTTTAGAAATAAGTAAACAATTCTTGCTGAAATAAATAAATAAATAGATAGATAGAGAGAGAGAGAGATAGATAAATGAAATTAAATGAAGCGTAAGATACTTATCTAGTATGGAAAAAATAATAAATGCCTAAAAATAGCAAAGGTATGACAGAAAAAAAAAAATGTTCCCGATTCATTTTAGAAATAAGTAAACAATTCTTGCTGAAATAAATAAATAAATAGATAGACAGAGAGAGAGAGAGAGAGAGAGAGAGATAAAATTAAATGCAGCGTAAGATACTTATCTAGTATGGAAAAAATAATAAATTCTTAAAAATAGCAAAGGTACAACAGAAAAAAAAACTTTTTCCTGATTAATTTTAGAAATAAGTAAACAATTCTTGCTGAAATAGATAGATAGATAGATAGATAGATAGATAGATAGATAGATAGATAGATAGATAGATAGATAGATAGATAGATAAATGAAATTAAATGCAGTGTAAGATATATATCTAGTATGGAAAAATAACAAATGTTTAAAAATAGCAAAGGTACGACAGAAAAAAAAACTTTTTCCTGATTAATTTTAGAAATAAGTAAACAATTCTTGCTGAAATAGATAGATAGATAGATAGATAGATAGATAGATAGATAGATAGATAGATAGATAGATAGATAGATAGATAGATAGATAGATAGATAGATAGATAAATGAAATTAAATGCAGTGTAAGATATATATCTAGTATGGAAAAATAACAAATGTTTAAAAATAGCAAAGGTACGACAGAAAAAAAAATTTTCCCGATTCATTTTAGAAATAAGTAAACAATTCTTGCTGAAATAAATAAATAGATAGACGATAGGTAGGTAGGTAGGTAGGTAGGTAGGTAGGTAGGTAGGTAGGTAGGTAGGTAGGTAGATAGATAGATAGATAGATAGATAGATAGATAGATAGATAGATAGATAGATAGATAGATAGATAGATAGATAGATAGATAGATAGATGAAATTAAATGCAAAGTAAAATACATATCTAGTATGGAAAAAATAATAAATGCTTAAAAATAGCAAAGGTACGACAGAAAAAAATAGAGTGCTTTCACTGGAAACATCAGGCAAGCGTAAATGTACGTGAAATTACTTCTGGCCGAGGCAACGGGTGGCTACCAGGTTATAGCAGCGCGGCTCGGTGCGCCGGGGAGACGCTCCTGGCTGGGGCGGTGCCTGTCTCCGCGGCGGGGGCTCGGGGCTGGGGGGGACGGCGGCCCTCGACGACAGCCCCTCGTCGTCCCCACGCCGCCCCCCGGCACCCTGCGCTGGCACAGAGCGGGGCAGGGGGGGGAAGGACCTTTTCTGGAGCCAATCCATGCCGAGATGTTTGCAGTCCAAGCAGACTGGACATAGTGGGAGCGGCAGTAGGGTAAAAGCAGCCTTATCTCCAGCGCAGCGATTGCGGCGGCAGATTGGCTGCAGTTTCTCCAACCCTATGAGTTTTAACAGTGGAACGATTTTGTTCTGTTGTGGGAGCAGCTCTGCGAGGGCTGTCACTGGCAATAGCTACCTTGCAGGGGGAAGATCACGCCCTCAACGGTACGGCTGTGTTGTCGAATTCAAACCTCTTCCTTTTTTCATTAGAGAATTCATTAGAAAATTTCATTAGAAAATTTCATTAGAAAATTTCATTAGAAAATTTCAATAGAAAAAAATAATAATAATAATATGTCCATTTTGTGTTCTAAATGGCAGGTAGCTGAGTTTTACAAACAGTTACAATACCGAGAAACATAATGACAGTCTCTAATTAGATTAACTTTTTCCCTAATCCAACCCCACGCAGATTTAAACAAATTACCTCTAAAAAGCCAACCAAAATACCCACTCCACAGATTTCAATGATTAAAGAGCAGTTTTGCTTGCTTGCTCTTCGCTTTTCACTCCTGGGGAGAGTTATGTATCTTTTTTTATTAGCTCGAGATCTAAAGCTGCTTCACTGCCTCTCAGCCTAACCCGTTACATCCAAATTTCTTGGCGCAGTCCATAAAGAGTGGGTTTTTCCAAAAAGAGGTTCTGGGTCTAAGCCTAGCACGACCAGCACCCATGGGCCAAATCCCAATCCCCCCACTCCCTGCCCCTCCGCCCTGCCTCTAAATGATGAGCACGGCACCGGTATCGATCACTGGTCGCCAACTGGCGGGAATTTTTCTTTCCAAGTTCGCGAAGCTGAGTGCCCGTCAGCCCTCAAGGGCCTCTGCTCACCTTTTGAAACTGGGGATGTCCATCGTTTTAAAAAATCTCACTTTCTAAAAGATGCGTTCTTGAAAATGGGTTGCTGTTTTGGGGATATTTGCACCCATTTCTGCTTTTTAGTCTTGAATAATCATTTTTTCTTATTTATTATGCTGCATCCCATAAGACAGATCCAGTATGACAATTAAGGCTGTTCTGAGAAGCAGTCACAGTCACTGTGGTTTATGAGTGGTTTGTATGATCGATTTTTACTTTTCAACTGGGATAATGGGCACTTTGCATAGAGAATATATAACCAGAAACATCCTTCCATATTGGCACCTGAAATGGGCATGACTTTTATTGCAGCAGTATTTTATTGATTTTGCAATACAGCGCCCAGTTCCGGGAGCAACGGGTCTAATTTTGCCTTACCTGGAATAAGAACTTTTCCCACGCCTACATATTCATGATTTAACTTCCCAGAACCATTCCGCAGGCTTGACTGCGCGTGGCTTTCAGAGCAGTTTTATGCCCATCTGGCTTTGTTAACACAGCATAAAAAATACCAAAAAAAAAAAAAAAAAAAAGAAGAATGTGACATCAAGGACTTTAAATGGATATTTACCTGCGTGTTGGCTAAAGGAAATAAGACGGATGTTCAGAGTTTGAAGCCATTCCATGGGTTTTTTTTGGAGATAACGTACACGGAGCATTTTCTCGCTTCCAGGGGTGCCACCGCTGCGGTCCCGAGAGCTTCCCCAGGCTCTGCTGCGGCAAACGCTCCTCTCTGCACCCTGAAAAACTTCCTCCTGTGCAAACGTGCTGTGAAATCCGGGACAGGGCAGGGTTTCAGCTGGGGTCCTGCTGCAGGCAAGGGTGCAAATACAAAATGTCACGTTCGTCCGCTCTGCATCACGGCTGATGTGGTACCTCTTGAGTTTTAGCTGGGAAGTCAGGAAAGAATAAACTGTCCATTCTTTGATGTGGATCAGCATGTGCCTGCGCTTGCAGCATGGTTGTATTTCAGCAAATGTTTGGTTGAAAAGTGGAAATAAGCTCCAAAACATGCAAGCACGTTTCTGTATAAGAAAATTAAGGGAGGAAAAGCTGCCACAGATCAACTGTCTGCTGGGGGCAGGGCAGATGCGTAGTTACTCTTTCCAGTATGAGTTACTTAATTTTTTTTTTTCTTCATTTTCAGTTTGTTATAACCATAACTTTATTTAAATGTAGCTTTTCTTTCTAGCGTGACTGTAATAATTTCTTAGAGAACATATTTTAATAGCTTGAGTATATGCTCAGGATTTCTGTTTGCTTCTATAATTGCTTCTTAATTATTTTCCAAGTGCTGAAACAACAGTTTTCACAGTTTATTAAAAAGCATTTTTGAAAGCATTACCCTAAGGCATTGTCAACATTTTATTACTATCACTAACAGCCAGCACAAATGAATAATCATCAGCATGGGTAGCTTGTGTCAAACAGATGAAAACTGTTCTAGGCTTATGTAGAAATTATAATAAAGTTTAATGTCAGACTGGAGCTGTTTTCATGCAGGAACCTTCTGCTACCAAGTGTCTGGACCAGCTCCATCCCCTCAGCACCGAGTCAGAACATCTTGGGGATGAAACCTGGGGGCTCCTGGCTCTGTGATCTCATGAGGACCTCCCATGGGCAGCGGGCAGGCTGCTCCCAAAGGCCATTCCTATTTTAGAGGTAGCAGTGATTTAAATTCTCTTTGGCTCTAAAATCATCCGTTTTGCCCAGATCCTCCTCTTGCTGGGCTGGCTGGCTCATTGTTGTCCCCCAGCTGCAACAGCGGGATTACAAACCCTGTACATGCAAATACACAGCACTGGGATGCTCACAAATGTATTCTGTAATTCCCTGCTCTGACTGGGAGAAGCCCACTGCCAAAGGCACATCCCTGTGTCCCGTCCCTCTGCTGCTGCCAGACAGCCGGTGAACAACAAAGCCGTGAGTTTGTGTGGCTTTATCATCACAAACAACACATTTTTATCACTTTTCATATCTTCCTCACCTTTCCCTTCCCTCCTCGTCCCAGGCAGCGACATCAGCCCTGCTGATGTTTCTCTGCTGCTGCAGCGCAGCCAAAAGGAACAGACACAAAGGAGAAGAAGTTTCACGTCCCAGTTTCTCAGGATGGCAACTCAGATTTGCCAATTCCTAGGTCAGGATTAAGGTGAAACGACAGCAGGGATTCTTCAATTCAGAAACCTCGACGTTTATTTGTTCACGACAGATATTGGCATGAAACTTTGTGAGTAAGCCTTGCAACCTCTGCAACAAGAGACAAACCCCCACAATTTACGCTGACAAGCTGCAGATCTTACAGTGTACCCCTAAAAGCCTTAAACATGGCCCGAAAAGCTGTAAAGATCTCCTGAAAAGCCTTAAATTCATCTCAGCAAGCCTTAAACATACTCCAACAAACCTTGTCGTATACGCAGGGATATGGGGATAGCAAATGGGAGAGAAAAGGAGAGAGAAAGGGAAAGAGGGCAGGAAAAGAAGGGAGAGACACAAAAAGGAAAGATTTGACTAGTCCTGGTTCCAGCGTGGTCCAGTCAGCCTAAAGCTCCAGTTTTGGGAGGGCATCGCTGCTTGGGGCTTTAATTCGGGTCCTTTTACCATCCCTTGCCCCTCCTCCACGTGGGTACTTGGACTCATTAGTCTAATTAAGCAGTCTATGCATCTAGACTTCTCTTGGCTTTGGTGAATGAGTAGTTTGGACCTTCAGAATCTTCTGGAAATGAGTTGGTGGGTTTGGGGGTTGTTGGGGAGCTACCCCCCTCCCCGTTGGTATGACCAGGGTCTGACCTTTCTTCTCAGTGCACACATCGTGAAAACGGCTGCTCTGCTGGCTCTTCATGGAGTCTCTTAGCGTAGGGGAGTCCAGTCTCAGAAAAGGGTGGTCCCACCTCCACGGGACCCTCTCCTCACCGCCTCTTTCCATCGTTACACGGGACAGCCCCGGCACTTCCACAGAGACCATTCCTTTTACCAAAGCTCTCCATCAGATGTTTGAGATGTTGCCTGTGGTTTCACCAGGCTGGCACAAGACGGTCCCTCATGAAGCCCATTTCTGGCTGGGGGTGTTGTGCCCGCTGCCGAAGGGCTGGTTTTGTGGCAGACGGGAGCGTGGCAACGGACCTCCCGTTGGTTTTGCTATTAAGGATTGTCCGTTAATGAATCCTCAGGGAGGCTACGGACGTGGCACCTGAGGTTTAGCTCAGAGCGAGCTTCCTACGGCCATACCCAAGCTGGGCACGTTCACCACCACGTTCAGTGCCTTCGCAAAAATGACGCTGTTCAGAAACGCTCTTCTGAACACCGCTTGTTTTCAAATCAATTGTATTGTTGTGCACGTTTGAAAAGGTAAAGTAATAATGCCTTACACTTGCTCTGCCCTTTCATCTGCAGATCTTTCCACGGGAAAGATCAACGTCGCGTTGCTAATTTACAAACAAAACCGCCCAAGACCCAAGGAGGCATGCAGGATCCCCAGTACGTCCAGGGAGAGGGTGTCCAAGCACCCACCCAGTCACCAGCACCTCTGAATTCCCCCTCCCTCTGGCCACATGGTAGCTTGATACATACCAGATTTGACTGGGGGGGGGGGAAAAAAAAATACTCTCTACTGGATAATATGTTTAGGCTCTATTTTTTTTCAGGGAGGGAAAGGACTTATGTCTTTTGAATAGAATTACCTTTAATTGAGTTAACATTTCTGTTCCCAGTGTAACATTACTAAAGGAGATGACATCATTGTATTGGAAAGATAAATTACAGTTTCAAAACTTGAAAAAAATTTAAGGCAACTGTTTTAGCCATATTTTTTCCTTGTTCTTATTGACTTTAGGGAAAATCTGGCCTGATCCATTTAGTTATAACAAGCTGGAACACTCTTAAGCATGTATCATTAAAACTCAAGAAAATTTAGTGCATGGAAGGTATAATTTTAAACTATTTCTATGCATAGTCCTGATTATACATCCCTTTAAGGTGGTAGTTTAAGAGACATTAGCAGAGCTTGCACGACCTTATTCTCATCTATATAATGTTTCAAATCAAGCACTGTATAATTAAGACTTCATAATCAGCACTTCAACAGCAGCCTCGTCTCTGAGCTATTTGCAGCAGACGATGTTTGCAAAAAAACGCACCTGTAGAAGTTGCCAAAAACGCTGAAGTGCTGCTGGCTGGGGTCTCTGTCCTGTTGGTGCTATCCCTCCTCGGGGCCCTGCCAGTTCCCTGGAAATGTAAAAAAAAAAAAAAAAAAAAAAAAGGGGTTAATTTCTCCCTGGTTCTGCTGCTAGTTCACAGGTACTTTATGCCCAGGCTCGGGTTTGGGTTTCATGCCTCGCCAAGCCACAGCTGCTGCACACCAAGGTCTCTCCTTTGCTCACTGCAATATAGATCCTCTGAAAGGCAATAAATAAGGGAGATTTCTCCCAAAAGCTCTTGGTTATGGTTAAATCTTCATTTGCAGCTCCAGCAATGATGGCTGCTGAAGTTTTTACCTGCTTTTTTAACAGAAAGCCAACCGGCGTGGCGGCTCTCCCCAGCACTGTCCGTGTCAGCAGCGTGCGGCACGAACCCGTGCAAGTTCCCAGTGCTCAAGTTCAATAAAAGCTCAAACAGCTCCATTCTTGCCAGCGGGTCATTCGAACCAGCAAGGGGTGACCTTCTGTGAAATCCAGGAGGCAGGATTCCACCATTTCTTCAGGGGACTCCAAGGGATAAATTCCTTTTTTTAATTGTTTACACGCTGCATGCAAGTGGAGCACGTTATCTTTTCAAGTAAGCCATCATACTCAATGATATTCTGATTTATAGATATGCAAACCAATACCAGTCTCTGTGCATGTACTACATATGTATTTCAAAACCACAGGTCACTCTAAACAATTTTAAAGAGAAGAACAGAAAAATTGTTCTTGTCCAGAGATCTCTGAATTTCTAGCCTACAAATAAGTAATATGTTTCCTTCCATGTATTTCCTTGGAGGTTAGAAATCCAGAGAACAGTTCTGACTTCTCCTTCCAAAACCTAAACATTAAAAATAATTATCTACAGATTAGTTGGGAATTTCGTGACAAATTTTTCACGCTATATGTCAGCCCTGAAACTTTACAGGAAAAGATCCATTTTGCCAAACCTCCCGATGTTAAAAAAAAAAAAAAAAAAAAAAAAAAAAAAAAGAAAAAAAAAAAAGAAACATTTTGAAATTTGTCTCTAGCATAGAATATTGCTTTCAAAAAGGTTAAGGAAAATAAAGATCAATACAAACAAAAATGAATTATCAATTCATTAGTGTTTTCAAGCACAAGATAATATTTTACTTTTGAAAAAGCCTACCCTCCTGCACCCAAATGCTGGTGGGGATCATGTCCAGCCTTAACTACACTTTTGTGTCACCGTCCAGCTCTTACTTATGAACATCCCTCAGTTCCCTCAGCACCTGGAGATTTCTGACTGTAGAGCAAATGGCTAAAAGAGGAGAAAGTGGCCCAAAATGAACTTGGGGGCTGAAGCACCATTAAGATAAAAGCCTTAGATCCCTCTCCCTCTTCTGGCATAGCACCGACATTTTTAAAGTAAGATATATTAGGAGCAGCAATTGTACATTTGCACAGGAGGCAAATAAATGCTTTGCTTATATTATCTTCTTATGCTCTTCTCATAAACTAAATCATATAAACGATTCCTGGTCCTCAACTTTGAGCAGTGTATTACCTGGATATAAGACTCCAGGTTTAATACTTTGATTATGACATACTAAGGGAAGACCCGATGCCTTGAAGGCATTATTAGCTTTAGCGAACTGGAAGTTTTCCCCCTGAACGTGGAGGCAGGAAGGTATCCCCACTGCCGGAGCAGGATGCAGAGGCTTTGATATTAGGGAGCAGAATAATAAATGCAGGGCTGTGGTTTATTATCCTGCCGGGAGCACGCTGGGCAGAAACATGCGTGGGAGGAAAGCTGATTTTCCGCGTAGATACCGCGTTTTAGGGAGCGAGTTGCGCTGATTTTAAAATTGGTGGTAAGTATTCAGAAAGTACGGCTTACAGTTTCAATGGTACTTCTGAAGGTAGGTGGAACAAATAGAATGTAGTCCCATGAATTTCTGGTGGCAAGGATCACATATAATTTACTAATCAATATGCAAATTAGCCAGCCTGGAGATAAAAAGAAGGATTTACTAATGGTTCACCAGGTGCTGCTTTGGTGCCTGCTCTTCACTTTCTTTACGCCACGGTGGCAAGAAAGAGAACGTGTCTGAATGCTCCATCGCTCTACTAACCTTATTTAGAAATGGAGCTGACAATGATATAATGACATTTTTCTTTGCTTCTCCTGTTGAATTTTAAACAACTTGTCACTATTTAAATAAGTGAAGCTAAAAGAAAGAACTTTCTCCAGAAACAGCTGCAAATTAAAAGTTTGTATGAGCCAAAGCCAAGTCCTGGTTGTGATGAAACTCAGCCCTGGGTTGGCAAGGAAGGGAAAGAGGCTTCCAGGCTGTTGTGTTAAATGAAACCACGATTACTGATGAGAGACTATTTAAACACTTTAGACAGTTTCCAAACAGTGGTCACAAAAGTCTGTTTTTAAAAGTTGCGTCTTGAAATTGTATATGAAAAGTGTCATTAACAGTCCTGGACAGAGCTATTTTTTATGTTCAGGTGAAACACTCAAAATGTCAACAGTCTGTGTCCAGGTCAGATTGAAATGTTTGGCACAATACCTGCTCTCAGTAATGAAGAAATGAATCTTTCTTTTTGTAGAATTTATTATTAAGCTTGCATGTAAGTTACACAATTATATTTTACATAATTGTAATAATTTACACTGTATAATGTTATTTTATATATTATGTATATGCATAATTTCAGATTCAGACACATTCCCTAGGCTCTATGCACACAAGATGCATGGAACTCATAGCTCAGAATTTCAGTCTAAGACACTTTTTATTCTGAGCTTTTCTTTGTACAGCTGTACTTACCAACTATCAAGTCAAGTCTTTACAGCATTATTTACGTGAACAGTCTCAGCAAACTCCCCTGCAGAATTGTAATTCATTATTGATTTAAGTGAAGTATGTGGATAATTACAGCACTCCTTTCTGAGGTCAGCTGAAAGTACAAAAACTATTCACGGAGTCCAGGATTTTCAAAACAGCCCAATAATTCTGAAATTGAAAAAGAAAAAAAAAAAAATCATTAAAAAAAAAAAAGAGATGATGGAGGCAGAGGGTGTAGTGCTCACAGATTCATATGAAATTCCCAAGGGTATAATTCCAAGTCACATCCATTAACGACCTCACTGCATTCGGAGGTACGACACGGCACTGCCAGCAGAATAACACCGTCTAGTACCCTGTGGGAAATACAGGGCTGGGAATTCCCACACCTGCCGACCAGCACTTCTTTAACAATATTTTCATGAGCCTATACCATAATAATTAATATGCTGGAAGGTTTTTTGGGGGGATAGCAGAGATTATCTGTGCCTGCTCTGAACAACGCCAACAGCAAAGCGTGACGTGGGCCCACCTGGATGAATAAATGCATTTTGGCTTCGCTTTTTCAAAAAGGTGTGTGGAAGCTGTTAGAAATGGAGGGACTGTAGTTATTAGAGAAACGCGAGCTATTTACTAAGAGGAAATGGAACCATGTTATTTGATATCAGTTCCTCCTGTGACAGCAGGAATTCACAAGGTCACTTGAAGCGTGACAGTGACCCCTCTTGCAAGGCACACTTTAGGATCCAGGCTGCCTTCCCACCCTCTTGACAAACAGCAAGTAATTCCAGACAGACATTTGAGAGTAGAGGTGGGGATTGAAGACGGCTGGAAATGTCAGAAGAAAGGCTCAAGAACCCCTTCCGAAGGCTGAAACATCATCTCCAGCAGTGCAGAGGGAGTTGGGCTGGGGAAAGGGGAGGCACGTGAGGCCCGAAAAAAAGTCTGAGAGAAAGAAGCGGTAAAATAGGGATGGTTCTGAGGAAAGGCTCTGCTGTCGCTGCCGTCTTGGCTCCAAACAAAGCACCTCCTCGCTCCTGGGCAGAAGCGGAATGCAAGCACGTTTGGAGTTACAGAAACTAAACTTTGTGTGCATATTTATTTTTTTTTCCCCTTTTTTCCTTTTGTTTGTAATAGGATAACTACAGTCATTTCTTCTGCAGCCCCGGGAAACGGTTCTCTGCCTGAGTTGTTGACTTATTTATGTATCAGCTCTATCTGCAAACAATATTATAAGTGAAAACATTCTCAGTGTATCACGATCCTTGTCAAAGCAACAAATGCTTTATTTACTCAAGAAGCGCTCTATGAAAGAACAGGGATTTCACATAGGAATTCACTTCTGACATTGATGTTAGTTAAAGGTTATCATATGAAACATTGAATTATCTGCTAAGGCTGCGGAACTGCAGCGAGATAACAGAGAATTCTGAATAATAATTGATAACTCCATGTTGAAATCAATGTTATTAGACTATGGTGATGTAGATATTTCTTTTATCTATAAAATACAATTTAAAATTGAGCTGAGCGAACATCTTAAATGTCAGTATCATTACCACGTTCGTGGTTGTCAACACCTGAACTGAAACTTGTGAACATGCAAGCAAAAGCACCCCCTGTGAAAGTGCTTAGGAATTCATTTGCAAAGCCTATTTTCTATTAGGCAAAGCAACTCATGGTGTTTTAGATCACACGTCTCTGTTCTCCGGGAAGGTTTTTATCAAACCAAGGGATTCTCAGGATGGACAGACTTGCCCATGGGGCAGAGAAAAAGGAGCGATGCCGGTTCCTACAAGCCATTCAACCAGAACGCGTTTCCCTCATTAGGTATCATATAATTATCCGAGGATTTCCCCTTCTCCCCCAGCATCGTGGATCTCGGTCACCCCATCTCTGCACTACGCTCACCCGGAGCTGAGCAGACGGGTATTTGGGGTGGGAAGGAGCACGGTGAGAGGACAGAGTTGTGCTGGGATCTATTTCAGTTCTCAGCGTGGAAGCTTTGGTGTCACCCCAGGCTCGGGGTGTCCGTGGCCCTGTTAAACTTACCCACCCGTTGTAAATGCATCGCTACGTAACAGTATTTGGAAATGAAATTTCATAGCCCACTTTTGGTACCAAACAACAACGTGAAGCCTTACATTATTCTAAAAGCAATACTCACACATTAAAAGTCATATATGTAACCATAGCATGGTTTGTGTGTGGGGGGTTCCTATTCCACATCAAATACATGAGGAATCAAAAAGACTATGTATTTCACCGTGCTCCAACTGTAACAGAGAGGGCCAGCATACTTTCCAGAAAAAATGCTCTTGAGGAACATAATAGAAAACACTATTGTAATGTTCACAATCATGGTTTTTGTTAGAATATTTATAGGTGTTGTCAAAGCCGCATTTTTACCACAGTGATCAAAGTGCAAAACTGTGTTTAAACATAAAACACGTCTTCCTTATGGCCCTTCCTTTAAAGCACAGTGAAGATCACTGGGTTTGGGGCTTTGTTACGACACACCATTTTCTTTAAAGACAGTGCCAGCTTAACCGTTATCTGGGAAGCCAGTGCTCCTGTTTTGGGTATATTTTAGGGTCTGCTCTGGATTTGTGGGGTGCCAGGACTGACAGAACTGATGTTAAAGATGGAGGAGAGGAAAGGCTGGGGCAGCGGGGCTCACCATCAGCCTTGGGAGGAGAAGATGCTCTCAGCCGCCTTCTGCCAAACCAGCTCCCCTCCAGCTCATTGCAGGTCCACAGTGGTTTTGTGCATGTTCTCCTTCCCGCCTCGGGGTGAAGAGGGCTCTTGACCGAGTCTGGTTATGGTGTTTCTTCTCAGAATCTAAGCACACGCCACACAAATAAATCTGTAAACTCTCAGGCTGTTCACAGATTCAGTATAACATTTAAACCCAAGTGCCTTGTTCAACTGCAGTTTATGTTCTTCTGCTGTTGGTAATAACTTGTCTTTTAAACACAATAGAAGCTGTTTGATAAGAAGTAATTAACGCTTCAATACTTCATCTTGTTTTTAAAAATGTTGTTACATTGAGGCTCTTATTGTTGCCTTAACAATGGCAGAGAAGGGTGGCAGACCTGGAGTTGAAATCATCGTGGGGAGAGTGGGCACCTCACAAAAGGCTCACTTGCACAGGGAATTCTTTTAATTCAAGATGAGGCAGAAGTGGAACCTCTCTGCTAGAATGGGGAGAGACAAAGGGAAAACAGTAAAAAATAAAGAAATACTTCCCTGAGCCAAGTGAGGTAGGCAATTTCCATTGATTTGAGTTACATCTCAGTTCTCCTTTTTTGGTTACTTACCTAGCTATTATTTCTCATCTTGAGAAGCACACAAGTCTGCAACATCTACATCAAGTTTCTGACAACAGGATATTGCTTTATGCCAGGCACGATGCTCGGAATACCTCATTTCAAGAGCAGCAGCACAGTCACAGGACGTGAACGTCACGAGATGGGACTTGATAACCTTCAATGGACGGTTGGAGACAGGACCTGGGAAACCCCCACCCGTGTCAGACTGGTCTGGGCGAGTACCAGCTCACACCCACCGGCCGTGCTGAGGCAGCACGTGCTACCCACAGTGGGAAAAAATGCTGCGTCCCAATTAGCATATTCAGAGGCTGATGACCTTCCCATCCTGCCAAACGGCTGGAGGTGTCGGTGTTAACCGCGTAACGATGGGAGAAATGGCAGAGCCCGGCTGTCAAAACTGCAGCTCCAGGAAGACGACTGCAGCTTTGATGAATTCGGAGAGCTTTCCTCGCCAGCAGATCAATGGGCGGCTGTCTCCAAGCGCTTCCCAAGACTTGGAATTAATTTTCAAGTTTTGAACTGAAGACAATGAATTGACTTCAGACTCAAATACAAAATACAGCTGTCAGAAATCTGACTTCAGCTCAAATTCAAGATTTAATGAAAACCAAATACTGGTTACTTGAATGAGTACCAGTTATTTTAAAAAAGTATTATTTGGTTTGCCTAAAGGTGACAGAAAAGAAGGGTAATAGGACATGTCAGTGTGCTATGAGCTGTGTGATAGATTGTAACCCTACTCTGTTTTTATTTGAACAAATGTTACGACAACCCCCAGTAATTTGATTATATCTGTGTATTTTTCGTGTGTTCTACAACACAATATTACTTCCTGTCATCCTAGAAGAGATGGGCAATCATTTATCATAGTAAATAAAATAATCTCCTATTACTCTATGTTATGAAAATACTATTTCTTTTAATTTGATAAAGTGACTACTGTTTAACATCTTCACAAAGCTGATGTATTTTACCCTGTGCTTTCTTATTTTTTTTCCATGCTTAGTTGTAGCTATTAAATGCACACATATGTATTTTTTCAGAGTATTGCTGTTTTGAGGATAACAGCGCACCATACTGAAATGTACCGGCTGCCAAATTCTCACAACAGCTCTGTAAAGGGATGAGAATGCATCTCCCTGCATAACCACTCCTTTGAATGATTTATCTAAGGGAGTGCACATGTGGGTACACAGCCGTGCATATGGCTAAAATAAATTTAAAGAAAAAATATTACTATTCAGTGCTTTATAAGAAATGTAAACTAGAACTCCATGGAACAAAACTGTAAAAATTTGCGGAAGGGAAAGATCAGCTGTGTTTGAAGAATAATTGCATTGTTAAAAAGGTTTCAAAGAAAGCAAACATGAAAAGAGTGACAAAACTTTTTAGGAAAAGTAATACAAATACATAACATCAAGGAGTTGCAATTCATGTTATCAGCTTTCAAGCCTGAACCTTCCCATGGCAAAACTCTACTTCTATTGTCATTTCCTCTCTGCTCCTCTTCTTGCCCGTATGAAACCAGAAACACGTCCCATAGCATTTCAGCCTTCCCAGAGAGTTCTGGGGGAATTTCTCAGGACTTGGGGGGAGACTTTGGGGAAGGGTAATGGGGTTGCTGCAGCACAGTGAGAACGAGCAAGGAAGGAGGGTTGCACCACATCGCTGCTGCAGGATCTTACGGTGGAGTAGACGATAATCAGAGAAAACACAGATGCACAGCATTATGTCTAGCAGACATTTGCAGTATAGGCTGACTCATTAAAAGGGATAATTAAAGACAGCTGCCTAGATAGTTAATTACTGTCAACAATTAAACCTAGAGATACATTGCAGTAGATACCCGAAGAAAACTGAACTGAGAAATGGCCTCACCTGGGCAATGTTCCTTCTCTGGCCTCATCAGATCCCGATGTATCCTCCCCCCATGGCTTTTTAAAGGCTGCATTTCTTTTCTAGGACATTATTTTCATCTTCTTATGTAGGAGAGTTGCTGGCTATAAACCCAGGAGAGCATTTTCTGCCAGGGCTGGGCTAAGCCCTTCACGAGTGGGATGGGACGGAGCCCTCGCTCTCCCTGTGGGTCAGCCCCAAACCTCCCCTGCTGAGCAGGAACTGCGCTCCCCTGGACCCTGATCCACGGGGGGAATAAAGCATACAACGGCAAAGAAATCACGGGACTGATGGTGACAAGACAGGACCACATAGCTGTGAGATGAAATACATCCATCACACAGGGTAAAAGTATTTCAGTTTACCATCATTTTTGTATGGTAGGAAAACAAGAAATGTGTGCTTGCTCACTCGGGAGGGAAAGGAAGTGAAATAAGTATAATAGTTTCAATATTAATTTTAATATTATTTGTTGCCCATAGTAGCTTGCAAAATAAGAGACCTCAGTTGGGCTTAAATGAACTGTTTTATGAATCTGCATCCAGGGTATAGCTTATGAAAAGTCAGAAAAACACCACTAAAATTTTCTGATAAAACCCCCTTAAAGTCTCATCATAATCAGCGGTTGAAAAGTCAACTGAGAACATTTTTCATCTTTAAAATGTCTTAGACTGTATTTTTTCAAGTCATTTCACCATCCTTGGGATTCCCTTGAGAAAGGCAGAGCAGCAGCCGCTGACTCAGGAGAAGAGCTCCAGCTTACATCCCCGTCCTAAATCAGTGCCCAGCTCAGCTTCTCATGATGATTCTTTCACCAAAACCAACACGCCAGACCCTACGGGCCATTGGGAAAGAACGTAATCAAATCAACAGAGAATAATTGCAATCATTCGCTGATTCCAAGCATTTGCATTACAAAAAATAAAAATAAAAATTAAAAAATCAGCAGCGCATTTTCTTGCAAACATCAGAATAAGGTAAAGCAAGAGACCACCTTTGCTCTGATGAAATTTAGGCATGTGACCTTGCAAAGACTGGTGCTCTCAGAGGTCCCTTGCATGTACCATACAGCACAGGGTGTTGTGGTCACCCATCATCCATCTAACACGCTTCTCCCTGCGCAGCTGGTGATGCAGCAGCAAAGAACAACTGCTTTTTCAGTACTTCCAGAAGCAGTTTAAGAAAATTATCGTTGGTGCCTAGGATATAAAAAATACCTTTATATTACGGCTCTGCAATTTGCAGTACTTCTGGCGCTGTGTGTTGGCATCTACTGATGGCTCTTGACAGCACAGGATAATAGGTTTTTAATTTTTTCCAGAACTTCTAAAGTACACAAAAAAATCCTTCTTATTTGCTAGCACAGACTCCAAGTGGTGCCTGTTTTCTGGTCAATACTCATTTCTGAAGCTTTCCATATGGAAGCTTGTTTTTTCCTTCCTTGCAAAATAAATCTGACTGATGCTCTAAGCCCTTGCTACACCCCACTGTAAGGTGTCCACAGCTGGGAGACCTCGTTCACATCTGTCCCATGCCAGCACATCTGATCCGGAGGAATCAGCAGGAGGCACCATCACAGGACTTTCACTTGATGATGGTCTTTTATCTCTGAGAATATCGCCAGTCAGTACTCGCTTTGCTCCGTTCCTTGTTCTGCTACACAGATTCTAAGATCAGAGCACCAAATGCTATGTCTCCCAAGAATAAAAATTTTTACTACTAGAAATCCTTAATTTCCCAATAGAAAATAAAGGATGTAAATGGGATTTTATTAGAAGGAATCCTAATAAGGTTATTATGAATTATTTTTTTTATGGGCATGTTCTGATAACACTTTATGATCCCTGAGCTATTCCTACAGTCACATTCACCAGAACGGATCCCGTTGCTCGTGCAGAAATCCACTGAGACCCCAAAAGGCCCAAAAGTGCTCATAATACGAGCACATGCAGCCTGTACACTTGCTTTTGAACATGACTTTCAATCAGACTTTCCATTTTCTGGAGGAGCTTTCCATTTTTTAATTTTGTATTTTTGTACATGTATTCATTCTAGATTTTGAATTCATGAAATCAGATATGTATCACCACAAAATAAAAAAAGACGAAAAATTTAAAAGGAGGACAAGAAGCAATAGGCAAAATTTGTAGCAAAGTAAATACCAAGTGGACATGAGGGAAAAAACATTCTTGACAATCACAGCAATTAAATATTGGAAGAGATTACCCAGAAAAATTGGGCCAGCTCAGGATTGTTGGAAATTTTCAAAGGGCAATTGGACAGGGTCCTGAAAAACTTCATCTATCCCTGAAGGTTGCTTTCTGTTGAGAAGAGGATCTACAGTTTCTATAAACACCTTTCCCCTCCCTCCCCAATAATTTCATAGTCCTTTCCAAAAAAAAAAAAAAAAAAAAAAAAATGTGGTGGGGGGAGGTGGGGTGGGAAGGGTCTCTGACCCAGGGTGGGCTGCCCAAGGCACACTGGGCTGCCAAGGACAGGGCCGGAGAAGCCAACTGGAAACAGAAACGTTCCCTTCAGAGTCCTGGTTTATTTTAGGGGGAACTTGGCCAAAATGGAAGAGTCTCCCCAAAGCACTTTGGTTTTGTCAAAGTGTCAAGATCTGATAAAATGATGCTCCAGAACACTTGCTTTTTTTTTTTTTTTTCCTCCTCTTTTTTTTGCTTAACAGCTATAACTATATTTTGTTAGCATGGTGGCGAGATGAGTTTCCAGGTTATTTAGGGACTTGGATGTTGGAATAAAAAATTATTTTACTTGTTTAGAGATTGCACAAGACAGACTTATAGGAAGAGGTGATATATTGCTGTGCTGACGAGAAACCCCACGGAGGAAGAATTTGCAGATACCAGAGCCCCAAATCCCCCACCACTTCTATTGCTTTGGAAATGTGACTTTGCCCAGCACAATGCTCTCGCTATTAGTCAGCTGAAGCCTTAATTTTTTAAAATGTCAAAAACTGATACTAAATAATGATTTATCTAGATTTTGTTGTTGTTGTTCCCTTTGTTGTGTTGTATCCAGACCTAATACAGTAGCTATGGGTGCATTGAGGATATTAAATATTATTTGACACTTGTGGTTCTTTAGTTTCTTGGACTTTTAATTCTAGTGTTTATCTCCAATATAAATTTGAACAGGATTACTTGCTCCATCACATACTTTTGGCTCCTCCAAGAAGTTTTTTTTCTTCCTAACCATTTCTAGAGATTAATTTTGTACTGAGACATTGGAATATAAAACATTTCCTATCAGTAACTTGTCATTATCCTTAAAAAAAAACAATAACATAACGGCACTTTAAAACAAACAAAACGTGTCCATATAAATAACATTAATTTTTTCTTTTCATAAAATTTTTCTTTTTTATTTCAGACTCCTTTCTAATCCTTTTATAAGTACAGAGGTATACCATGACACACGTTTGACACTAAATTGTTGGTTTTTAAAGCAACTCCAAGAGATATTTGAGTCAAGGAAGAAACCCACCAAAGCCAAAGGCTCAATCCAACACCTTAAAAAAATACATCTCAAACCAACCTACCTTTGGAGACAGCACATGCAGCAACCTGAAAATTTATGCTAGCTGTTTCATAGCTGGTGTCCTATGATGCTCTTGTGTTCCTCAGAAGAAAGAGGCACAATAACACAGGTATTTATTACTGCAGAGGATGTCCTGCGAGAGGACAAACCAGGCATTTTTAATGCACCATTCAGCTTCTCCTCAAGTGAGAGCAATCCTCATTCTGACAGTTTAAAGTATGCCTATTGCACACCCTCCTATTGCAGCACCACCTCTAGAAAAGCTCCCAGTTTCCAAAAGAGGAGGCTCTAGATAACCAAGGAAAGCACCTCAACCTCAGAGCCACCCACAGACACCCTGACGACTCGCTCTGGGGAGCTCAGCATCTCTAGGAAGACCATCATAGGGGTTCTCCAGCAGCCCCGGGCAGAGCCTCAGCCAGCTCAAGGCGGGACAGACGTATGGCTGCCACGTGTCTGGTGCTTCCCAGGACCTGGTGGCACTGGGCAGACCTGCCCGTGCCCTGCCCAGTGGTAAGGGACATCACAAATAACCAGGCACATAATTAGATGTATGCCTGGAAGGCATATACGGCATCCTCAAAACGTTCTCTTTATGGAGCTAAAGTCAATAAGTCAAATAAGTCAATAAGAATTCAGCCCTGTGTAAGAAATTGTGTCTACTGAACTAATTAATCCACTGGTGAGGAGTAAATTCATTGGGGCGGGTGGGGAAAAAAAAAAAAATAAAACCCTGAGTCATGACTTGGCATTGTCATGGCCCAGCCTGGGAAACCTCGCTCATCTTCTTCTGACAAGTGGGAGAGCCTGATGGTCGCTTGGCATGAGCTGTGCTACAAGAAAGATTAGGGACTCGGAGGGTGAAAACTGCAAATAAAGTCAAATTGAGTTTGTTTACAAGATGACATGCAGAAAGAGAATACATAAATATATATATGTAAAGTACATATATAATTACTATGCCTCTATTCTTCACATTCTGTTCTTTCTGAATAGCAAAATAAATATTTTTAACAAGACTGGACGCCATTTCCATGCCTTGGAAGTCAGCTACACATCCCGTGTACACAACACCGCAAGCTGCGAGAGGCGTGCGGTGAGATACAGGCAGAAACCATCAAACTCCAACTCACACAGGGCTGGAATCCACACCTGATCAGGCGCCGGGACACAACGTGTCCCTTTGCTTACTTTCTGAACAATTTCTGCAATGCAAAAGTAATAGGAACTGTAGGACATAAAAGCCACGAACACCTAATGAAACGAGGGGCATGATCAATGAACACAATTTGATGTCAGGCTTTTAGTTCTCCCAGTTTAAACGTAAGCTGTTTTTTGAAGTGAGAGACAGAGAAACCCGGTTACAACTCTCCATTAAGGTCTGGCATCACTACTCTGTGAAAGAAGAAAAATGACACTGTTTTATATAGCCAGCATGTTTAAAACACTTATTAGTAGTCTGGATAAAACTGAAATATGGTCCTTCAAGTAGAGAGAGCACAAACCATTAGAAATAACACCAGAGGCAGTAGCTGAGGCAGTGTTGGGAAGGTGCTCGGGACCACCGGGACCTCCTCAGCAGGTTTGTGCTCAGTGCTGGGGCACAGGGGCACTGCTGGCGGGGGGGAAAGAGGGGAAAAAAAAACAGTTACTCCCCTGTTTGTGTTTTAACTTGTGTCACCAGTGAAGCTGCGGTGGTGGAAAGTTTTAGGGGAAAAGTTCCAAGTACATGAGGAATGGATGGTTGTTTACCTGCAAGCTCTGCTGTCCAGGTCCTGGTAATAAACTGAGGATACAGAAGGTCCCAGTTAGCCCTTTCAACATACATTTTCACCAGGATACTCTCTTAAAATATATATCTCTTTATATACATACATACAGAAGAAACCTTACCTCATGTCCCATTTACTCTGATGACTGATGCTAGGTTTTATTCCCTTTAATGCTTCAAGCAATCAACCAAGGAGGTACTCACATGAACACATAACATAAAAATGCCAGGCCAAATAAAATTATCATACTTATCACATCTGTGATATCACCTTCCTTTGTGCATTGCTTTATCCGCACAAAGAAAACGCTTTAAACATATGACACTAATACAAAGTGGATTTTGGTTTATTTCAGACTGCATTATTGTTAATTACAGGTTTTATATTCCAGCTTGATCTTTTCTGACCGAGGAAGAATTTGTTATGAAAGCAAGCAGTAGCTATAACTTCCCATTGCACTGTGCTGGCAGAACAGTGCACAAAAACACCATCATTTGGGTGGAAAGTGTTTAGACTTACAACATAAAACAGTGAGTCATACCGCCACAGTGGAAGGAGTAGCTGCAGTTAAAATGAATTATCCTTGGCCATCGAAGATGCAGTTTGACAGATAAACACACGAGCTAGGGTGAAGTTGCAGTTATAATAAATGAAAATTAGAATAATGTATTTTTCCAAGGGGAGAATCAAATGGACAACATGCAAGTATTGCAGTCTTTTACAGCCTGTCTGCAGGCATATCAGTTACACCTTCCAAAACGCAATTTCCCACATGCTCTTTGTGCCAGACCAAGCAACGTTATCGCCACCTTAAGAAAACTGAACGCTGAAAACTATCAAAGTTTTCTGTACCTGCAAGCTTGCCTGCTTTCTCCCATCAACACGTGTTATTCTACAGAGGACATGCTTCCAGCATGTCTTTACAATCCTTAGACCATCACAGCTCTAAACAACACTGCTAAAAATACTAAACTGATACAAGTTCTGAAAAAAAAAAAAAAAAAAGTTAATTTACCCAGATTTTCCAAAATACAGTTTAGTTGCAGGTCGTGAAGAATACTTTGTAAAACCAAGGCATGGCATACTACGGGGAAAAGAGCATATGAGAGAGATCCAGAAAAACAACTTAATTGCTAACTCATAGTCATGGCGATTAGGTTGATGACTAAAAGGCAGTGATAGTGGGTAACTCTTCAAATACACCAGAGACCACTGCAGAGAGGGACAAGACGACCCACCCTCCACATCCCCTGTGGCTCACACCAGAAATAATGGCCCAAAAGCACAGTGAGGAAGACTGAGCTTGGCACTAGAAACCCAAATATATCGCTTGGGGAGTTCGTAGGATGGTCATCTCTGGGGGCATTCAGGGGCAAGCTAAATGGCAATAACCCTCCTTTCTGCGGCCACATCGACCAGAGGCTCAACTCATGCTTTGCGTCCCACGGCTTCATGATATTCTCCAGGACCCCGAATTCCCAGGGCTCTTGGGGAGAAACTAGTGCCTAAATAGCAGCTGGATGCATCCCTAAACTGCTGGGTCTGGCCCCGAGGGCTGGGACATGATTCTGCAGCTACATGGACAAAGGCTGATTAAATCCCCGCCCGGGGGCTCATGAGGTGATGAGAAGAAAGCTGAGAGCGAGACTGCTAAAAAAGCCATTTTGATTTTTTTCTTAAATACCATATACCCAAGGCGAGGGGACCCACCTGCAGTTTCTGAGCTCATACAACCCAGACCATAAGCAGATTTCTAGACCTAGTTGCTGCCATAAGAAATGCAGCTGCTGGAGGAGCAGAAGCAGACGAGCACGTGCAGAAAGGGCCAAAGACAGAGCAGGGTCTCCAGGATGCCGTCCAGGGTTCTCAGGTTATGCCAGAGTCCCCTTCTACGGGGCTGGTTTGCAGAGCCCACACTGTCACCTGGCAATTAAAACTCACAGAGAAAGGTAGTGACAAGGAGAAGGCTGTGAAGACTTGTTATACATTTCAGGAAATATTGTCCAAGAGAAATGAAAGACATGTTTTGGCAGTGTAATAAAAATAGACATACTGAGTCTGAGAGGGTATATCACCCTTGCATTTTACTCTGTCCTTGAATATTAAACTCACTTTATTATACAGTTACTAGAAGATATGACAACCAGGTAGGGGACTTGTGTGTATGTATAATAAATTTTGAGTTTATTGGGGATAACTAAATGGAGCAGACCTTTTCACAGATACATATTGACAGCTGTGAGCCATCTGCCACAGCCTGAGCAGTTCCAGTCCTGAGAAACCACAAGATCCCAGTATACCCAGGGACAGAAGTGCACACCCAAGACAGATTCGGTGGTTTACTAGTTTATTATTTTACAATGGTTGTACATACCAAAACTGTATGATGAACTTTCAAACTTTTCTTCCTCTGTTTCATTATAAGTGTCTACTATATTTGCCTTTAAAGAAGATGCTGGGAAATTAAGCATAGAAGCCATGCAACAGCCCCATAATTTCTGAAATGTATCACTTAAGTGATTTTAAACTTCATTGCAACTTCATCATCTGAAACAAACCACCTGCTTCAGATTTTAGCTACTCCTTTCTGGAGGGCTTGAGAAAACACTCATCCAACCAGTTCATAATTTAGTTTGAATCTTTACGGACTCCAAGTCAAACCAGTGATGTACAGGCCTGAAATAACATTTCACTAGTGATCTCATGGAGTAACTACATCTCTCCAATGCCTTTGCTTTCCTGGAGAGAAATGCAGGCTCCTCTGGGAATCCCATCACCCACAGACCCCCTTCTCCTCCCGCCTTCCCAGGGCTGACCATGTTGTCTGCCAATGACCTTGTGAGAAACAACTCCTAACTCCTGAAACAGGGGCTGAGAAAGGGCTGAGGGCTGGGGGGACCGGAGCCCCCCCGAGTCGAGGAACGCCTCAAACACTCGCAAGCACCGAAGCTCTAGTCCTGGGGTGAATAAGGTGGAGTTTGGAGCTGCTAAAGCGGCCGCGTTAGCCCGGGGGGGCTGGGGGAGGGAGTCCTGTGAAGGCAGGACGGCTCTGCTCGGGGGCGGCGGGGAAAGTGCCCTCGGTGCCCTGAGTGACCTTTGCTGCGTGGGCCACCAAGGGCAGAGTGAAGTGGGCACCCCCGAACACATCACAGCCCCCTGTCAGGGACCCCCCCCTCTCCAGACGTGCGACACATGGGTGTGTGGGGCAACCTGGGGCCAGCCCCGAGGAGAGGGTGTGCAAATTGAGGGGGGGGCGAGGAGCGAGAGCGAGCAAGCAAGGGATAGGAAGAGAAAAGCAGAGCAGGAGGAGACGGATGCGAGCCTGGCGAGCTCGGAGGGGACCAGCGCAGGGCCCCGGGCCGGGGAGCTCGAGTTCTCTCTCCTCTCCCTCCTTTTCCTTTCCCCCTTTTCCCTTCGTACCGTTAAGTAACGCCAGACGTACTGTATCGCTTGCCATGATTCATTATATACCGAGCCAATTATCGGGTATCCAATTAGTACCTTGTGGGAAATTAATAAATGTCTGTGCGTGGACTTTGAGACTTGTCTCGCTGCCGTCCGTCCCGTCGGGGATTTACGGCTCCAAGTCACTTGTCTCGCCCACCCGAGCGGGAGGTGACAAACCCTCTGCAGCAGGGATTGTGCAGACCCCAAGGAGAGATCCCCGAGGACAATTTGAGAGCGTTTTGTTTTTTCTTCCCTCAGTCACTCCTCACATAGCTGGCAAATGTATATCTGGCATTTCCTTTTAGTATCCCTTGAAGTCACAGACCCTACCATAGGTCGTTAATCTATTTTCTTGGTGCACCCTATTATTAGGGTATTAAATTTGACTCCAAAATCCCTCTCCAGCTTTGCACAGCTGAGCTCTGGAGGGACCAACTTGGACCAACCACATAGCTGCAAGCCAAGGTCATCAAAACCACTGATTTTACCTCACCATGAGCAGTCTGTAGCTCCCCTGCTGCATCCACCTGTCTTGTGAAGAGACAAGTGAGCCCAACAGAGACCATCCAAAGCACATACAGACACTACTGGATTACGATGGATTGCCACAACACCACAGTCACTTCTCCACACTGTCAGCATAGCTTTTTAAAAGAAAACAAACAAACAAACAAAACACCCAAAAAAAAAAAAAAAAAACCAAAACCAAAAAGGCAAACAATAAAGATTAAGCTACTTAAGGAGCAAGAGATTTTTCCCTAACTAATATGCTCTGCCTTCAAAGCAAACATATTTTTTATAGCACCTCCAAACATAAACATATTTTTAATCTGTTTGCTACATGCTGAGCACAGTCAACAAACTGAAGTACAAGTAAATAATTTATTTTTACCTTTTTCTGAAAGAGAGATGTCTTCCCTTTTCCCCACCAAACACAATGACAGCACAACTCCTCGTCAAATGTCATGTGAATCTACCTGCAACTCTCCTCAGATGCAAACTCACCCTTTAAATCCAAGAAAAATAACCGCTGGAACAGACACCACTCACCCACCTTCACTACAGGTAATGCCCAGTGAATCTCTCCACTCTTTCCTAGTCTTTTTATGTAAATGAGGTTAATTAAAACACCATCTATAGTTAAGAAGCCCCAGCCCTGCCTGATGTTCAGCGTCAGCCCTAGCAGCACACAGGAAGTCTTTAGCTTATACAAGGTCTGGCTGATGGGAAAATGCTGGTACCATTAACAGAGTTAATTGGATGACGAAAAGGTGGTGGGGAGGATGCAAAACACTTGTTCTCCTCCCTCCCCGCACACCCCGCCCCAGCACAAACTCCCAGCAAAAAGAAAATGACTCTGGAGCGACCGGGAACGGCCCTACAAGGTACAACAGCACAAAAATGAGACAGGAGAATTTGCTGCGAGCTGTCTGGGGGACCGTGAAGCCCGGCTGTGGTCCCGCTTACAACCGACGGCTCCCGGCACCGCTTCAGCGCGGCGCACACCGACAGTGACTGATGCGAGAGCAACCAATAGAGATACTACGTTTATCGTAAATAAATGGCATTCATTAGGCTAAAAGGCATAATGCATGCCAAGTAATTGATATTACACAGGTAATTTAGGTAATTACCTAAACAACTAGTTAATTTACGTTACACAGCAAACTTAGTAAACTCCCACCCTTATGGATTTACTGTTGTTATCTTTTGCTAAATGACAGTGAACCTTCTCATAAAAGCTGGTACAAAGCGTTTTATGTGTTTCATGAGTTTTCACATGGAAAACAGCTCTTGGGCAGAAATTGTGAGTGACGTGCTGGTATCCTACTGGGTCATATAATTTTTAAGATAGGATTTATGGGACTGATTGTAACAGATTAAAGCTAATATATGCAAATGTTTTTCTGCATTGTACGCAGCTTTCTGACCAGAGATCTCTCGTCCTTTCTCCGAAGGTTAACTGCTAAGAACTTTGGAGCTTGGTCAAGGACAAGCACCTCCTCCCACGCCCAAGCCCGCTTCTCCTCCTGGATTACTTATTTCAGCAAAATGTGCTGCTTTAGATGACTCCTGCTTCTCTCCAGACAGATCCGGATTGCCAGCCCGCAAACTGCTGCTGTTCCTCAGCCGTGTAATTCATCCCACACCGGTAGAATCACATCAGCAGGGCCGCGGCACTTCACGGACATCACTCACGTGGTATCCGGCCAGCACTGATCACGACCAACATTCAGAGACTTTACGGCTGTAGTAAATGTATAGTGCCATTGCTGTGACGGTGCAATGGTATAGTAGACCATAAAAATACCGTTATTTGGCTGACAACAACAAATATATGTAATTTTGGCACCCCAGCAAGAAGCCTGAGGACTGCAAGGAGACCGTGCCCATCCCATGCCCCTCTGCAAGCTGCAGGTCAAGGGAAATAAGCACAGGCTCTTTGAGTGTCTTGGTTGCTGCATGTGGTTAAAAATTAGCACTGACGGAATATTTATTATCACCGATGCGTTCTACTGAAAGTGATCTGTCACAACAATTTTCCCATTAACACTTCTGATTTTTGCTGCAGCTGAAATGTTTTCCTATCTATCAAACCTTCCCCGCCTGACAAAACAAAGCTTAAAAATCATCCCAGGCCTGCTTAACAGGTACAAAAGATTAGCGAGAGAGATGGGAGAAAGCCAAAGATGAAATATAAATAGATTTTGCTCTTTGTGAATCACATCCTTCAAAGTCAGTCTGCTGGGTTTTGACCAGTGTCCACGACGTGTCACCAGAAAGCCCCGGGGTGAGGGGCACCACACATCACACAGAATCGCGTGGATCGGGGCCAACCCAGATCTTGAGGTGTGCTTGCTTTGGGTTCCCTGTTCCATTAAACTCTTTCCCTGAATTCAAGCCCCAGCCTGGAAGGGAGTCGTGTCTGTGCACAGATCAAAATGAAAACATCTGTCCAGACCCTTGATTGCACTTGGGTGGCATTTGTGCAGTGGAGTCCACAACTTTGCAACCCCCCAAAAAATTAAGTTAAAAAGAAATCTGTAACTTCTGACAAGTTGCCAGCTTGTGTGTATGATGAACGTTGAAGAATTGAGCCATACTCCCTGACAGCTTCCAAATTAAACTTTGGGCTGTTTAGGAGGTTGTCAGTCAATAAATTCAAGTGTTTAAAAGGTCCAAGGCTGTTTCTTCTGCCTATTAGACAGGATATATGATTTGGACTGTGTGAATCTGGAAGCAACAACCCTTGTCTTTCACTGTTTCTGGATCACATTTGCATGGCTATTAAGGGAGATTTTGTCTTTTAAAAAGAACTCAACAAAATATTATCTTCATTGGACTGAAACAATTCTATTTTCTCCCCGTAGCCATTGACTAGGACTGTGCTTCAATTCATAGGCGAGCCACCCACTTACACGCATGTGAGCAACGCTACAAAGACTTTGAAACAGAACAAATGCAGAAACGCCTGAGTAACCACACTGAACGTCTCAGACAGCAGGATTAGTTTAACGTCTATTAGGGAAAACCACTCTAGCAATTTTGAAGATAAATATTTTATTTTTACCCTAACAGCCTCTTGAAAAATCTCTCCCTCCCCCAATTTTTACCTTCTATTTTATCCTAAACCACCTTTGAATCCCACTAGGTTTCAACAACACACCTGAGTTTTCCCAAGTCCAAATCCCGGGAGGCTTGAGCTCCTCCTTGGAAACAGGCCATCAAATGGCCACGTACCTGCACGGCCTCTCCAAAACACAAACTCCAGTTTGCATCTGCCTCGACGACTCTGTGTTGCTCCCTTGCTGCCTCGTGTCGGTGTTGCACGCCGTGTCACACGCTGGGGAACTAAGCGGAGTTAAACGTTGTGTCAGATGAGCAAAAGTCTAAAGGCAGTTTGGTAAATAATTCTACCAGACCCCTCAACTTGTTTCTGAGAGTTGGGGGCCTTGGGACACGCTGGCAATGTGAGGAATGGTCTAATTGGCCAAAATAGAGACCTAAGCCTTTGGGTGATCCTCCTGGGAATGAGTTCATCCCAACCCCCTGGGTGAACATGGGTTGCCTCCTTCCTCCTCAGGAATTTCCATGAAACTCAGGACGCTTCTAGGGCAGAGCTCCAGTCTCCACAAATAACACTCCAGACCAAAAAAACCCTCAAGCAACGACCTGTTTTGCACAGAACCATTTCTGGACAGCTTTATTAAGTATCTCAGGTAGGAGCACAGAGCGGATGATATAGATGTGCAAGGCAGCTTCTCGGCTGGCACACGCTGGCACAGCTCCACGCTCATCTGCCTCATGCATATTTATGAGCAAGAAGCAGCGTCCTAAAACCAAAACTGTCTCAGCAGATGCTAAACAGGTAACTTCGCTTCTGCAGTTAGTAGGTGTGAATTGCCCCCAAATAAATCAAAGGGTCCCAAGCGATCTTTGAAAAGGAGATGTACACTCCTAAATCACCAGCGACTTAATCAGAAATGGATAGAGACACCAAAGCTGAGATTTAGACAAAACTTAAACACATCAGAAAGCTACTGCCCAGGCGTCTTTGGGGATTTAGTTCTTAAGTGCTTTTGAAAATGTTCTTTTTAATTTCCATACAATTTAAAAGCATGGAATTATTTTTTAATTCTCCAGTGCACTTGTATTTCATGTACGGTGGTGGGTTTATATCACACCGTGACAGACCTGACTCTATCCTCCTTGCGAGCCAGCATACGACGCTGAGCCTAAAATGCCCTTCAAGATGACACACGCTAGCTCATGTGCAGCATGAGATTAGGCCCATAATATGGTTATTTCGTACTATTTGGAGGACAGGAAGAATCTGCAAAACATCCTGTATTCAAACTCAGACTTCAGCCAATTATAAATTCATGCATTTTGGATGAGGAAGACTTTCCATGTTAAGAACTGGTCAACTCCTGCTTCTTACTCCAGGGGTCTGACTGGCGTATCTTTGACTAGATTACCTACAGCAATATTTCCCTGTATGCTTATAGAAAACCAGCTCATCTGCTCATGGATGGAAATCCATGGATGATACTTTTCACGATGGCTGAAAAACATAATCTTCTATCTTATTAATAGGTACCTATGATTTAGTGGATTTATCCAGTCCTTATCTGGAAAGGGACATCACATCTCTGCAATGGTCTTTCACAACATACCAACAATTCTTACTACAACAGATTAGTGAAGACATTACATAAAACAGTCTTGAGATAAACGACCCAGAATAGCCCAAAAATTAGACTAATAAAAAAGTCTAAGCCATAATCAGTACATCTGGGGATTGCATGTACCAATGTCATAACTGTTTCCAAAAAATTATTTTAGCAGCCACTTACATCTAGGTAACTAAAGCTTATTCTCACACAAGTTAAGACACTCTTGATTGGAAATGACCTGCGGTTACAATTTGAATAAGACAATTTAATAAAGAAACATTAGCACAGCCTCAATAGAGATGGAGCAATAAATCCATGATTTTTTTTTTTATCAGCACAAAATGGCAACACAGTGCAATATGAAGGAAAAATCTAAGTTCCCATACAAAATAATAAATGTCTGGCAAAGAGCTCTAACACATTCTTGACAGTTCTGATGACATTACAGTTCCCCCCTTCCCAAAATAGCTATAACTCTGTATACATTCATACCTCAGTTCTGCAACCTAGTTCTGAAACTCTGAAATAGAATAACGATGGCATATTTTTCTAAAAGTTAGGGGAAAATTCAAGCTATGATAAAATTATGTCACAGTTGATATGGTTAATTGAAGTTTAAGAGATGGACTTAATTAATATTGAAGTTCATGCCTTAGGAAATGTTACAAAATACTAAAAAAAAAATAAAATAAATAAAAACCCCGGTGATGTTCAAAAAGCTTCATAGCAAACTGGTGTTTGGACCTGATATTTTACACAATGCATGTACAAAATATGTGGAACGCTTGCTTGGAAAATTATTTACCTGCCTTCTTTCAGTCTCTGGCGTGTCAGATTAATTATTCTCTTACTCTAACGGTATGTCTGGGCCACAGATTGCCAGTCAGAAACCTCCATGTCTGAGTTTGCTCTAGCATTTCCTGAGCCCAGCTTGTGTGCTTTGTGCGGGAGTCACGCTGCCTTTCCTCCCTTTTCTACTAGGTTAAAGTGTCTTTAAAAGTCTTTAGTGAAAAGAGCACTGAATATGCGGAGAAAAGCTTGGGAAAGAATTGCTGAAAATATTGGCTGTCATCTCAGACAAAAAAAGGTTCATGATTGTGCCACACCGCCTCTGCAGACACCAAGTCTGCTATTTAACAAAAATGCAGCATTCCTAATAATGAGCAAGAACTGTTTTTCTTACAAACAAAGAATTTCATATTGCAGAGTTTCTTTTTTCCCTCTATACTTCATCCTCTCAAGCTTGACCCCGGTGGGTGGCCCCATCTTATCACCCATGTCCTGATCCAAAGGCTGCTGAAATCCTTGAAAAAATCCCCACAGACATCAGTGGATGAATTTTGAGGTGTACAAAGGCAGAGCTTCCCTTTATATATATTGTATCATTTCTTCTTGATTATAATATACGTGTCAGAAGATTTTATACCACAGAAGATCTGCTTAATGAGTAGGGAAAAGAGCAAAAACAAAGTCAATGAATGGCCCCAGAAGTTCTTTTTCATCTATAGGTAAAGAATACTTTTTGGAGTCTTCAAGAGACAAAGCAGTCACCTGAGTTTTTCAATACTTCAGCAACAGTGCCTTTTGCAAACAGAGCATGTCTTTCAGAAAGCAAAATTTCTTTCTTTTTCAAGAACCTGACATCTATAGAAGGCTTCTGGAGCACCACATCAAAAGAAAACCTAGAGAGCTGGGGATGAGACGTGAAAAACCACAGCTGAGTAGGAACAAAGTCATCAAGTAACATGAAAAAAAGAAGGGAAGGGTCTGGAAAAAGGAATTAGTTTATTAACATTTTATTCCAGGACTGGAGGCATGTAACATTTCATCCATTTCTTATGATGCCAACTGATCTTTTCAGCTACCGAGATGCACATCGGATAAATAAGGATATATTTTTTTCCCTTTTTCTGTGTTTAGACCTCCTTATAGATTTACAGTTTCACAGTTTTTGCATAGAAGATTTTAAATAAATATGCAGACAAACCATATTCTTCTTCATAGACCAAGGCTTTATTTGAGGTACCCTTATTTCTTGCAGGGTGATAAAATTTGTTTCTAAGCTAGAGGGGAAACTGCCTTTCACAGTCTGATTTTGAAACGGTGACTTACGCTTAGATGAAATTCGTGCTAATAAGGAAATAAGTTAATAGTTGAAAAATAGCAAGACTAGCTCTCAAAAAGCGGTGATCTTCCCAACACCCTGCGCTTGTTCTGCATCCAGCACTGGGCTGAGCGCAAGGGCATCAGCCTCTGGAAACTCTCCCAAAGGTTAATCCTGCAGTACAATATCCGTCTCTCTTCTCCAGGGGCATGTAATTCCCGTTCCTCCAGAGACAGACAAGCAAAGTGGTGTTTTTCTTTCCTCATCGCTGCAGTACTTCTCCATTTCTAGCAAATAAAGCCTTTTGATTTTGTATTCCTACACCTGAGCAAGTCTGTTGGGCACTGTGTTTTGATTTCTGAAGACTAAAATGAGACTGTGTATGGAGAAAGTTCATCTTTCTGAATTTCCAGATCCAGTTAACGTTCATCTGCTCTGATCTGTGGCACCCTCCTGAGGAATATATTCATTATTATGCAAATCCTGTATATGGCAGTACAACTGTCAGGTGCGAGATATTCTTAGAAAAATATTAATGTACACAGCCGCAAGCCTGCACCCAACCACATATTTCAGTATAAAGCTCAGATAAAGCATAGTCAAAGGAAAATTGCATTCAAAATTATTGCATTATAATAAAGAACTAATTTTAAATACATTTTATTGAATTAATTTGCAAGTTGCAGTCCAGTTAAGCAACACATGCTCAGTCTTGTTTGGTGAAACTGCTCTTTATAAGGCATCTAGCAAAGTAATTTTGCTGCCCTGGGAACGATAACCCTCCTGCACATCCTGCTGCTGGCACTTGCCCTTCAGGAGAGAACCGAAGGGCACTGAGAAGGGCCCTCTCCTTTCTAGTTTTCCTCTACATAACAAAGAAAGGACTTACTCTAAAACCTACCAAAGCTTAGAGAAAATTCCCATTGATTTCAAAGGTTTGAAATGCTTTTAATTCTGTCAAATGCTGAGCAGACAATTGGGAAAAAAATGTTTCAGGAACCCCAAGGAGTTCTTCATCTCCTTAAGGACTCGTATGGGATCACACTGAAGTATCAACTGAAGGGGGGAAAAGGCTAAACTGTGGAAGGTGATAGTCAGAATGGAAACATTAAGGTTAAAAACCACACGAAGGGAATTTGTTGTGTTATAATTTAATCCCATTACCCATGGGTTTGGCCTTGCGGGCTGTGCTGTGACTGAACCCTTGGGAAAGAGCGTGGACACGGGTCTGCTCGCACAGGTACAGCTTTGAGATCACAATTCCACCCGTCATGCCCCCCAAAGCCCCTTGCTGGATGCTGGTGCACAGTTTCTGAGAGAGCCTCAGTGTAGCAGCATTTCTGGAAGTGACAAAGGTTGTTATTCAGATGCTGAGCTCACCTGAACGGCTTTTATTTCCCTGCTAGCACGATGAGTACCTTACCCCCTGAGGAGCTGAACTCTTCCATAGTCTGCTTCAACAAACCTACGTTACCTTCAGATGAAGCCATCTGCAGACCTAGATCATAACTCTTCACATAAGCCACAAAATATTATATATTTCAGTGTCACAGTGAACATTGCCCTAACAAATAAAGCTTTTACTCTCATACTAAGTACTTAATTCCCTTTGCCAGTACTTCTCTTCTACTGCTTGTCATCACCATTGCTGTACACCGCTATAACAGTTTCATTAAAAAAAACTAAAAAAAAAAAAGATTCATATTATGGTGTTACTCTACTATGACTATTACTGCTCCTCTTTCGTAGCAGAGAGTCTCTGTTCCTTCTCCAAAAAACTCTGGGAAGGAATAACTCTGCTATGGGGATGTGTGAAATGGAGGAACGGTGGGTTACAAATGGGATATGAGGATAATCAGTTTGTTCATTTGTTTCAGCTGAAGAACACAACGCCATTCTAATACTGCCTGGCATAATGCAGATTGCATACAGAACTGCATAGTGCTGGAAATGGTATGTAAAGGTTAGCTTTCCAGTGAAAAAAGCTTTATTTCACCCCACAGCGCGGGAGCAGGACTCACTGCTTACACCAGCACAGACGTCCTGCTACCAAGCTACCTGCTACCTGAGCATCTGGCACACTCCTCCGCTGAGTTCGCCTTCAAAGCAAAACTAAACGTGGTTTCCAGGCCGCTAAACAGAGCAGCCCCGCGAGCCGCTCTCGCGTTGGGAGCCAAGCCACCGCAGCTCATCGCTCCTCTGCTGCTAACCCCTGCCCGCTCCCGCTGCCCCCCCACGAGTGAGCATGTCCCCCCGCCACCCCCCCCAAAATCCTCTGCTCAATGGGGGGGGTCGTGGCATAAACCCCCAGCAGAGGGACCGAAGACCTGACCCAAGTTATGAGCCTGGCATCTCTCACCGATGCTGGTGGAGCAGGGTCCCCCCTTGCCCCGGGCTTGCAGCAGCCCTGCCCCAGGGTCGTGTGCCACGGTGGCATGGTGTCAGACTATGGACACCGAGGTTCAGGCAGCTCCTAGCTCGTTTTCCTAACCAACACTCAAAAATAAGCAAGAAAAGAGGTGCACAGCTCTAACTCTTCAGGCCCTGCCTTCCGAGGAGCTCCACGCACCACTGCTTGTGTGCCCAGGTGATGTTTCACACCAAACACGTACCTGTGTTCACCCCCTCCTCTTTTTTTAGTCAGAGTTCTATATCCAGAGCATCTGAATGTTTTGAATGAGCTTTGGAGAATATTGGAAGCTTTTATCTCTGCACACAGGCACTTTATTTTTTACCTATATTAAACAAAACATGAAGAGACAATTTAGAAACCGTAATAAAGTTCTGTTGGGAAAGGTTTAGTGTTATGGACATCTCCATTAAAGACGACTGTGGTTATTTTCCTGCTGTTCCTTATTCTGCAGTTTGTTATACCACGACGTGCACCGTATTGAATTTGCTGCAGTCGTGTAAGGGAAACAGCCCTTGCAGAATTGGATTGCAGCACACCTCCATTTCTACTTTCCCATGGAGACTTTGTAAAACAGTTTGCCAGAACGCCTTGGTTGTCTTGCATCAGCTGCAAGCTTTTTCAGCTTGTTTTCTGCAGACTTTGGGCTCACACCCGCTGGCTCTATCTCCCCTGGGCAGCACCCACCAGCGAGGATGGGGCAGGGTCACAGCTCGTGGGAGCAGACAGGGCTCAGGGTGGGAACAGCCTGCAGCAGCAGCAGCACACCAGCAATAGATTCCTCGCAAGCAAAACCACAAGGTTGCCCATCTTTTGTGAGGATGCATCAACCAGCATTTGAAGAGGGTTTGGAAGTCTTCAAATCGTAACACAGCATACTCTAAAACTGATTATTCACTACAAATGCCGTTTCTACTAAGTCTAATTTCAAAGGCAGCATATAAAAGTCAGTATCTTTTTTAAACAGTGTTTTGTATGCCCTTTAGAAAGACATCAGGACTGAGCCTTGATCCATGATAAAGCAGAGTTGTATGCTGCACGTCTGGGAAACAAACGGAGTAATGAAAATAATTCCCACATAGGGATAAGAATGATGTTAATTAGAAGTCAACCGGTGTTATTTCAGGCTTAAGACATACAACATACACTTTGGTCTTGCCCTTTTTTTTTTAAGGTAATCAAAAAAACAGTATGTTAGAGCTGTGGGCAATTCACTGTCTGCACATTAACTGAATGCACGAGTGTGACACCAGTATGTTAACACCACCAAAAAGGTCTGTCCTGTGCAAATTGCTGTACAAAACCAGTGTTACACAAAGGCAGTAGAAAAACAAAACAAAACAAAACAAAACAAAAAACCCAAACAAATTATTTCATGCCTTTTCAGCAGATTTTGAGATAACAGACCTTCTGGAGAACTGCATCCACGAGTGGCCTCTTCTGCAGAAAGAATGTAGAAATATTCTCCAGTATTATTCAGTTATTCCAGGAAACCTGATGAGGCAGTGAATCCTGTAACTGCATTTCCTTATGGCTATAAATCCTGAATACTGGCACGGTAAAATTTCCTGAGCTCCCAGGTTATTTCAGAGCCGGCACCCGTTGCTGCCCGGATGGGACACTCGCCGATGCCAACGATCAGTAATTACTGTCCTTCATTTGGGACATTAACCAGAGATTGTGGCACTGGTTACACAGCAAAACAGACATCGTGTAGGAGCGATGCCGAGGAGGGACGCGGTGTCGTTGCCTGCGCACGCCGTCAAACTCCACCCTGTGAGCATTTTGTGGCAGGATGTGCTCCCTGGGAAGAGCAGGGCTGATGGGGGTGCTGGGGGGTGATGCCTGGCGCCAGGGTAGTGCTCCGATTTCCCCATGCTCCCACGCTGTCTAGGAAAAGTACTTGCATACAAGAGAAAGGAAAAAAACTCGCCATGTGTCCAGAAAGCACTTCCTTTTACATCCATCCTCGAGCACTCATCCGCTCAGAGCCACCAAAACCCTCAGCTAGGACTGAGCAAAACTGGGCTTATTTACAATTTCTGTCTAACAGGAGCCTTGTTATTTCCTCCACTGGCACAAACGTGATGAGTAGCAAAATCCTTCCCACCCGCCTTTCCACGCACACCACACCGTGGGAAGTATCTGTAATATATTCAGTTATTAAGGCACAATTTAGCAGGGGGTGTTTGCTTTCTAAGGCTAACAAAACAGTATCAGAGAGCTGTTTTATGAGGAATATAAACATGAATTGAAAGTGTTCTTTTAAAGTTTGAATCGAGTTCTCCTGAATAAAAAGGAAAAGGCAAATTGTTGCCAGTTGCTTAGTAACTAGCCAGAGCTCATTTCTCTTCAAGGGAAGCCAATTAGGCCTTTTAACCTCTTTCAAGGAGGGGGGATGATCTAGAAAAATTAAACTTCCTGTCTGTCTTTCTGGTCTTGAGGATATCCTTTTCTAGGGCAACCTGTACAGTTAATTTGAGGGGCATGCTCCAAAATAGGTGTTTCCAGACTCTTCTCAAGTTGGCTTCTCTAAATCCCATCCACCTTCCTTTTCAGGACATGAGGCCACTCTCTTGAAATACTGGTCCAGCAAATATTATATTACTACAGGCAACTCCTCTATGTAAAAATCAACTATTATCAGATACTGATACATTAGGAATCGACTAAATATTTGCAAATAGATCTCTGAAGTACCTGGGAGGTAGAGATATGGATGTGGGAAGACATACAGACACACTTTTGAGGTTCTAGGGCTGTTCCTTTTGGTTTGTGGGTGTGGGTATGTCTCTACTTGTCTGCCAGGTCCTGATTTCCTGAAAACTAAGAAAGATGAGTGTCCTTCTGTGGGTTAGATTTCTGAACTAAACTCTTTAGGTGAGACTTGCCATATCTACGATGATAGATGATTTATTAGGTCCTGCCCTGCTCCAGCTCAATATAGTGACAAATTTGCAATTCATCTTATTTCTCCCAAAAGTAACTATGCACAATGGTAGCAGAAGACATTGCTTTAACTGAGTCCTAATAGATGAGAATTAATATGTACCGGGTTGTTAGAAGCCAGTACCCAGCCCTGTGAGGTTTTCCTGCTGCCTCAGCCAAATTCAACTGATCTGAGCTTGAACAGTATATTTATATCGAACATTTATAGATTTTTATTTCTGTTTATATTCTTGGCTATTTATGTCTTTCTAGTCTATTTATTTTCAGTGGTTAGTAATTGGATAGCTAGTTCTCAGCATGTCTTGTAGGTGCTCCTGGTACCCGTGGCCATGAGGAGGTCCCAGCTCCAGGGCCCGACTGCGCTGTTATCCACAGCCCTCAGCAGGGAGAATGGTGGAAAAGCAAATTCTTGGATACCAAATTACAATACTAGGAACTCTTCCACATTTTCCACACAACACTGAACTATCCTAGAACACAGATTGGAGGACTTTATTGGGAAAAGATTTCTGCTTATAAATCTCTAGGACTTGTGTAATTAAATTGATCACTATTAATACATGTTTCAAAGTTACAGGGTACATTATTTTGTGCTCTGTTTGCTGGTCCTGCAGCAGAAGATAAGAGAGAAGCTCTCTGCCTCCTGCCTTGATGATGACACTAATCATCCGCGCTGGTGTACACACACCCCTCACTAAACCCTTCCCTGCACAGGTAACACCAGGAAATGACGACTGATGTAATTAATCATGTTCATGAGCAGACTAATGCATGCCCCTCTCTTTGTTAGAAGACAAGACCATGGGCTTCCAATGATTAGTAGCTCTTATTATTCATCCCATTGTCATGGATCTGATCAGTATTGCTGAAGAGTGGCTGCAATAGGAAAATTTATGATTAACAATTCTGAAAATTCTTATTTTGGCTGTCGTTTAAAATCAGCTCCAAGATGACAAGTTATAGCACAACCAGTTAAAACCCACACGTAATGCAGGAATTATTTCAAATCACATGTTTAATGGACACTGGCCATGATTTCAAACTGAAATCCTGATCTTGGAAGCTTTTTCAAACACACAGAAGATGCCCAGAAGAACAGACGATGTGTGTGGTCATGAAGAAGAAGCTGGAGAAAAATCCTTTCCCACAAGTTGCCTCATACATCTCCAGACTCCTACCCCAGGGGCTACTTAACCTCTAGCAGAACCTAAATTAATAGCGAGGCTCAAAACCCATTGATCGTTGTCAAAGGATACAGAAGAGCATTTTTCATGAACAAACCCTATACTGAGGGTGAATAGCTTCCTTACGGATAATTAAAAACATAAATATGAACTGCATTAACCAGAAATCGTGAACACAATGCAAGAATACAGCATGATGTTCTGACGCTGTTTTTCTGTAAGACTCTAGCCTGGGCAACTGTAAGGACCTGTTCTTACCTTAAAGATCTGTTAATAAACTGGACCTAGGCAAGAATTTCTCTACATAATTTTAAATCTGTTCTCCTTCCTCTGTGGAGAGATATAAATACACAGAGTCTATTTTCACATTCATCTCTAAATATTTACATTCTCTATACTGCTATTTTAAATCAGTTCCGCTCATCTGAATTTCATGCTACACATCTTATGACATTTATCTTTAAGTTCCTGGTCTGTACTGATGCTCTTTTTATTTATTCTATCTGATATTCTCAACAAAGCAGTGGATCTTCAAAAGAAATCTTCAATCAAAGTGCAGTTCAAACTAAATCATGGTTCTGGCCAGGTTAAACATGTGACTTGCTGTCCCTAATAGAAGGATGATGGTGGAATATTTTGCTATTGGCCTCTAAAGGAAATTCTGGCAATTGATAGTTTTCTATTTCATTTCTATTCCCTTTCATTTTCTCGGACTAAAATGTAACATTTTTCTTTTTAATGGAGCATATTTTGATGTTGCTGGGAACTCTGGGTTCAGCTAATTCTGAAAGATTTCATGTTTATTTTTCCTGTTATTATCATTGGCGTGGAGATACCTATTTCTTCAGCTCTAAAGGAATTAAGTGCTAATTCTGTTCCAGGAAAGCCACAAGTATGGGACATTCTGGGAGGCTGAAAGGAAAGGGAAAAGAGTCTTTTTAGCTTGAAAATGCAATGAGACAGGGCAATATGGCCATCTCTAGCAAGCCTTTCTCATAAACTGTGGGTTAGAAGAGACAGAGATTTGGGGGAATTTTAGGAAGATTGGTAGCCACAACCAGGGATCATTTCTGCACATTAAATTATACACTTTAATAAGGAAAACCTCCAGAAAGACTTCAGTGACTCTTTCAAAGCCTTGAAGTAGCGGTTTTCTTCAAATGCCAGTTATATTTTGTCACTAACCTCCTGCCAGAGCAACACCATGAGGGGAGCAAGACTCCCTCCATTGTCATATGCCTGCCACCTCAGTTTAGGTGAATAAGTTGAGCCAATCTCTATTGAAAAGTTTGAGTTTGGTAAAAATCACCCAGGCAGAGAAGGACGACGGGCAGGTGAGGATCGGCTCTGTGGAGCGGGGTTTAGCTGGAGTGACAGTGGCCCTTGCTTGGGACTGGCAGCTGAAACACCTGGCTCACCATTCACCACGTGAACAACCTCTCCAGAAGCAAAACAGCTTTTCTGGAGCAGCTCAGTTGTAAAATTTTAGGCTCAAAAATGTGTGAAATAAGTACAGTTTTGGAGTCTGGAGAAACCATTTGATTAAGTAACCATATAAGCTAGAAGTAGATATCAAATACTTTCAAAATAGAGATTTAAACTCTATGTGCTCCATGACTAAAGCATGGTGTACTGAAGTTTATGGAGTATAAACACCCCTCATGAAATAATTACCAAGGCACCAAGAGTGCTCCACAGGTCCAGGCACCTTTCTTTGTCGCCATACCCTAAAACCCAAATAATTACTTGTTGACGGAGATATCACTGGGAGAGGTGTAACCCACTGTCTGGTATTACTGGAGCATGTTTAACCTACCAGCGTTCATGATGTAGGAAAAATCAAAGCTACCAGCTTTCTTCATCCTGAATGTCGCTTTGAGCTGGAAAAACACTGTAAGATGAATGGAGATCAGAGAAAAATGTCCCACCCAGATTTTTCTAGCAGAAAATATTAAAAAATAGATGCAGCAATCAGGTAGGAAGTGGTGCCAAAGGAATTGCTGAGCAATGGGCACTACTTGAGAGGAGAAAACCAAGGAGAGCTGGGTCGTGGAAAGGATCATCTCCATAGGATCTTCCTACCTGCATTTTTCCTTCTCACTTTTGCATGGATAAGAGTGTATCTGCCACTGCCACCTGTGAGATGAGCATTACCATTACGCCGTTATCTCAGGAGGTGCTGATAAGATAATCCTGTTACATTGCTGAATTGTTAAAATACGAGTTTTCTAGCGAAATGGTCATGAGTTTTCTAGTCAAAATAGCCACCGATAACAAGAAGAAAACTGGAATAAGCAAATATATCTGGTTTTGCTACCTAGAACTTTCCTGAACTCTGCATATTTCTATCTGCTAAATGTGATGAATTTTTTTCCTGAGTTTTTAAGGCATTGAGAATTTTTATTGATTTTTTTATTTTGAGTAATTTATATGGTATAGCAATAGCCTAATTGAAATAGACGTAAGTGGAATTACATCAACCATTCCTCCTTTGACATTCAAAAGGAGTCCAAAGACCTCATGAGGGCAGATTTTTAAAGGGTCAAGTCTGAAGGCAATGAAATTACGGGGACATCACCATGTCCTGCTCTCCTTATGATAGGAGCTCGGGCAGGAGCACCACTGGGCATGCACAGACAATTCCCGGGGAGACCATCCCCACAAGGCTCAGGTCTATCTCCAGTACGTATTGTGTCAGAGCCTCGCTAATCAGTTAAGAAGGAAGAAATCTTTTCATGTGTTTCTCTTGAAGGTCTCCTTTGAAGTGCTGATCCAGCCAGGGCCTGACCTCCTTCAGTTATACGAGTACAAATTTACTTCATTGACTTCAATGAAGTCAGTTCACTCTTCCACTCTTTATCAGATTTAGTAAGGCTTTTTAACTTAGCAGAGTCATTCAACCTGAATAAAAACTCTTCAAAGGATTGATGCCAATTATCATCCCCTCCTCACTGCAATGATCATGTTTGGGTGGGTTCAGGTTAAACATCCTCATCTGCATGTGCAGCTGTCATGGAGCCATCGCTCCTCTGTGCTTCCAGTGTTGCCAACAGAAGCAGGACAACAAACGAGAGAGCAACGTGAGATTTTAAAAGAGAGAAACCTGTGCTGGTTTACATTAGAATAGATTTTGGGTTCCATGGAAGCTTGGATGTGGCCCCAAGAGTCTCTGGAGCTACGGCTGCTCCTCCTGCAGCACGTCGGTGCAGAGGCAGAGTGTGGTCCCTCCTGGGGACCCAGGGGTGAGTCTGGCCCTGGACAGATGAGAGGTCCTCACACCAATGTTCTGCAGCTCTCTCACTGAAAATTGCTCTTGAGGTATTTAATTTATAATTCAGACTGTTTGCAGAGATGCTGTAAGGTTGAAGGAAAGCCAACGGCTTAAATGTACATCCAGCTGTTTGTTTCGCTTTGCATCTCAGCACAGCTTTTGACCCTTCTCGTATAAATTCTGACTTCCATCAGCAGGTTTTAGTCATTCGAGGACTTTGGTGGAGCTGCTGACGTGCACAAATGCTTGCAAGCCTGAGGCCTCAGCTTGAAATCTCTTTAGTGCAGTTTGGAAGGTCAAGACACTAAAATACTTAGATTGAAAAATGTTAATATTTTAAGTATTCGCATTAATATAAAAGGCATTTGCACTTGTCTGAGCTTAAAGATTAATTTTAATGGTTATTTTGCCTATAATATTTTCTAAAGTATAGACCCACTAAGAATTACCCAACAAAATTTCCACGAGCTTTTCTTCTGTGTCCATTTTATAATTGCTGTGTTTGCTATTATAGATGGTAATTCTTTAAACAGGTTTTAATTAATTCATTGGTGATTTGGAAAAAACATAGAATGGAAGATACAGGTTAATAATAGATCTAAAGAATGAAGGAGAAAAGCACAAGTAATGTTTAGTATTTGGTTGAAAATATCAAATCTGTTATCCAGAGGAGAGATTCATTGTTCTAAAGGTGAGCTGAAAATGCACAGTATGAATCCTGTCACTTTATGGTTAGAAAACTTGCAGGGTATAATGTAAGTCATATCAAAAAAGGCTAAAAGTACTGCTTTTTCCTGTTTATTTATTCACAGAGCTTGTCTCCTTTTCACCTGTTTCATGTTCTGCTCGCAAGCATCCTCTGCAAAGACTGTTCTCATGTTATGTTGAGAGAAAAGTCACCTTAAAATACCATATTTTTATGGTTGGTGATTGTAATACCTCAAAACACTCTCTACCATGTACATTTGCATTAAAATAATAAAAAAGAGAGGGATGATTGGGATGCTGTAAAAGAAGACTTGGAAGCATTTTAGACAAATTACTTACACAGAGCCGGTAAAGCGTCTCTGTACCTCACAGGTGAAGAATAAAATTATCCTATCTAGACTTTTGTTAATCTGAGGAAAAGTCCTTTCATAGATAACACACGAGGGAAAAATATAAAAATTGGAAGTGTATTTCAGAGGGCAGTATTCACTGCTAAGTTTAAAAGAAGGTCATCAAGCAATTAAAAATATATATATATATATATATATGTATATAAGTTTTTCCATAAGTAAGGAGATACTTGTCTCTAGTTTGTATCCAGGATAACTCCACAGATGTTTCTGGAGTCTGAGCTAGACTAATGTGAGCCCCGGAAAGAGGACGGATTTCAGCCAGGGAAATATGTTCATTTGAATATTCACGAGGAAAGGAACAAAAACGTTTGCAAATGCTGCTGGAGTGGATGACCCTATTTACTTCTAAGCATATTCCAAAACCACATTTGGCTTTAGTCACACATCTTGAAAAATGGCTGGCAACACCGTCGACTGGAAACCATATAAAAGTGTAACAGCTGCTTACACAGAATTAGGACAAATTCTCCACATTTTTGAAAGTGTGCTTCTATCCCCTTTGCAGTATTTTTCTATACCATGCAGCTCACTTCCTTGTGAGGCTGTCAGCGAGATTACTATATGATTTTCTTTATTTTTAAGGCATATAAGTTGTTCTACTAGAAATTAGCCCGAGACCAATGTGCACTGCAGACACAGCTCACTCACACATCTCAACACCTCTTCAGTTATCAGAACTGTTCTCATCATTAAGGATGTAAGACCTCAGTTATTCCAGTTAAAAAAAAAAAAAAAAATGTTCAGTTATCTATATCAGGTACACATTTCCCAACCTATCAGCAGCAGATGACTTTTACAATGGTTGGGCAATGGGCAGATGACTGATCTATTTCTGATGATGACTGTTTATTCAACTCTGTCTGTTTTACACCCTATTTTTCAGCCCAGGACATCAATTGGCTGGTTACCAGGGATCCAGCTTTGATGAACAAGGCCTCCTACATTTATGATTTCATGGTATTAACCTGCTCTTCTCAACAGAGTAAGATTACACTCTGTACTAATTGTTTTTGTCTAAGGGCGGATTTCTGCACAGACTGTGTTTGTACCCAGGCAGATGAAATACAAGAATTTCAACAAGTAATTGAAGGATTTCTCCAAAATTCTCATCAAATAGACAGCTTTAGAGAGCTTTGAGGAGAAAAGAACCAGTTTATATACCAGGTATGTGTTGAGAGCCCTTAATTAAGCATTTGAAAACCTGCTGATGACTGTCACAGGCAGCCTGCCTATGCAAGGGTATTTGCAGAGAATGATCACAAGTTTTCACTCAAACTATGTGAGATGAGATGATGACAGGCGATGGGAATTTCATTACCCTCAGAAAACAGAAGTATTTCCCTTCCGAATTAAAAAAAAAAAAAAAAAAAAGGCAACTACTAATCCTTAAGGAGCTGTTTTTCAACAACCCTGTCTTCCAGCATCCATCCAATAGTAAGTCACCAGCGAATACACAAACCAATTAATTCTGGACACACTGCAAAAAAAAAAAAAAAAAAGAAATATCAGCCAACAACCTTTTTCTGGTGACAGATTTCTGCCATTTCAGTGGTATATAAAAAGGACAGAAAAGCATATCTGGGTTTCTCCAAAGCAATAGAAGGGGCCAAGTCATTATACATATCTCCATCCTCATCCAGAGAGCAGCTGCCCGTCCTGCCCACTCTGCGTTCAGCAATGGCCAGCCCATGAGCTGGAGCCAATTTGGAACAAATTCTGTTACCTGGTGCCCAGAGGCACACGTGAAACTTGGACTGCTCTTGCAACAAAAGGGCCTGTTGCAACAGAAAGGACAGAAAGGAAAAAAAAAAAAAAAAAGCAGTATTTATTACTTCTGTCTGTTTTACAGAGGGATTCTGAAAACTTATAAGCAACATGGATTAGTCTTAGGAACTTTAAAGTTCAGGTCATTATTCATGTTCTTTTACACGTTTTGTTGAGGCTCATACATTTTTTTGCAAAGCAGATGAATCTCTGTTCAGGGTTTACCCAGAGGCACAATGATCTCTGCCAGCCAGATACAGATGAGCACTCTGAGCATCAATAACACTTACCACATCAGTTATGACTACAGAAGACAAAGCACTTATTCTAATATGGATCACAATAAAAAAGCATAGATCATAAAACTTGGTCAAGAAATTTGATCACTGAATAAGGCAATAGCTTTGAAATATATCTGCTTCATACACAATCTTAAAATTGCTCCCAGACAGTTCAGGTTGCTAAATTGAAAGTCTCTGGTGAGTCCATAAAGATTAACGTGGTAAGCTATGTTAAATACCATTACATGCCACCGTGATTGAGTTAAGCAGCACAGCTAAAATTTGGTTATGATAGTGTAGGAAAACTAGACCATGATATAGATGTATAACAACTTTAATTTCAAATTTTGAAAAATAAATTTAAACCAATTTGCTAAAGACCATTTAACGACATGGGAAATTAGTTTCCCTGAATTAACTCATTATTGAATCCTTTTGTTTATTAATATAGGAACCCAACAGAGCACAAGAGCTCACTGCCTGAACTTTTTGCTACCTTTGTACTGCAGGTTATAGAAGGCTTGTGTATAAAGCGGTCTGCAACAGCTGCCATCTGGCCATCAAAACTGCTCAAAATAGTGGTATGAGGGTCTGTGGGTTGGGGGCATGCTCCCCCCAGGAGAGTTTCCCTGCTGCCAGGCAGGGACCTCCCACCAGTGAGGACAGGTCAAGGTCATGGTTCCTGGGGAGCAGGCAGGGGTCAGGCTGGGAACAAGCCCGGCAGCTGCTTTGTAGGCAAAACCAGGAGGTTGCTCGTCTTGTGTTTAGTATTTTCTTGAAAAGATGAGGATTTCCAGCCTGTCTTTTCACAGCTCCAGCCCTTCCACCAGTTGCGTCGTAGCCAGAGCAGTGTTTAGCATCCTGCACCAAAACAGTTTCTACCCTGTTAGAGCACAAACTCTTCGAATGAGACCAAACTCAACGGGAGGAGTGAGAGCGTGTGTCAGGTACGTGAATCCAAAACCCACAGAAATCAGTGCAGAGCCCTCGTTTCAACTACAGGAGTGGTTTCAGTGAAGCCAGTAAGAGCCCACACCAAACTGGGGACCCAGTACCACTCGGAAATGCCACTGTGGGGAACAGCAGGGACACCCCTGGTAAAGCAAGTGGTCTCTTGACACGGGGCATCCAAAGAGCCACCCTTCGCTCACACATTAGTAAAAACCTGAGCACAGCCACAACAAGGAGGCTGTTATATGGCAGAAAGGAGCTGAAATGGCAGCGGGAACCTACCCTGAGCACACCCGAAGCACCTCGTGCGGGAAGAGCAGTGGAGACGTGGGCAGGAGACACCCGCCAAGCAACAGGGACATTGGCAGTGTCACCCGTGCACAGAAACGGGGATGTAAAGAGGCAGAAAAAGCCGTGGATAAAAAGGGTCTTGAACTATGGGCAAAGGAAGCCCAACCACTTCTGCCTGGTCATGTGAAGGGAATCGGCGCCTCGTGCAGCCTGTATAAACAGACCTGCATTGCAAAGTCTGACTCCAGCTCCAAATTTCTATTCCCCGGAAACCTAATTTTGGCTAAATGCTGGAGTGACAAGGGTAATAAAAATAACACTATAAAATGCATGAAGAATTTCCTTTCCTAAATATCAGATTTTAAAAGCAAAATAAACATTAATTCTCTGCTGTCCTGCCAGTGACACTGATGTGATTCATGGCTATTCAGCTGCACAAGGCTATGTTCTTTTCTTTGAGAAAAAGAATATAAATCTTCAGATGAGCTATCAAACAGCTTTATGATTAATTCTGTGTTATCCTTGAATTTAATGTCAATGGGTGGGAGGAAAAGAGGAATATCCCACGGAAGAGGAATGGAACATCAGACAAACTTGGAACCTCCCCAAGGTTAATCTGAAAGAGCTTCTTTCTCATCCCTCCCACGAAACGTGACGCTTTGGGGCTGGCACCGGCACTTCCACTCAAAATGTCCCTGGGACCTGAGCCCCCCAGAAGATCTGCCACGGGCCCTGGAAATCATGGGGAAAATGCTGGGCTGGTGGCTTCTCCCTTTTTGCCTGCTGTGCCCCAAGATGCTCAGGGCAGCTCCCCGTTAACAGCCAAAGCTCTGCTGCTGCCATGGCCTGCACGGAGGGGTGTTCTGGAAGGGCTGTGCAGGCTCTGGCTGCGTCTGCCTGGCTCCCGAGAATGCCTACAGGTGTCTCGCAAAAAGGCTGAACAATTCCCTCTTTCATCACCTGCGGAAATCCAGTAGGATTTTCCTCATTTCAATTTCAATAGGTGTGGAAAATTCTTCTTCATTGAGATGAGTTTAAGATTGAAAAAAAAAAAAAAAAGGAAATGAAGACATGTCTATGTGTCCAATATAAGCATGGAATTTAACTGAAAGTGATAAAAGATTTTATATCAGCTCTTACTTGCACAGACCACAAATTAGCCACTGTCTGCTTCGGTCTCAGGAGGTTTGCCTTGCTCTGATCACTGGTTGTACCGTGTTAAGAAGCGCCTTGTCAAGTAAAATGGATCAATAGCACTGACAGTAGATGACTCCCTGGTAAAATTCACCGATAATTTTATTTTGCAAGTTCTTGTTCTTGTAAAAAGGCACTGACCAGTGTGGAAAGTTGCGTTTACAGGAAGGAGGGGGCAAAGGGCAGTCCTATCCTGTGTCCTGCACCCAAGGGACTTTGGGGTAGGGGCCCCCGCGATTCCAGCTGAACGTGGGAGATGTCTCTCTGCTGAGTGGGCTGATGTGAGTTACAATTATCATCAGGATGGGGGGTTTTGTTTTTCCATGTTGTCACCTGTGTGTTAGCAGCTGGATAGAGGCTGCCAACCCCTCCACCGAGCCAAGAATCTGTCGGATCATGTTAAGGAGCATTGAATGCTACTGACAGGTTGTGAATGAATATTCATGGCCATTATTCTGCAGTCTGCACCCTATATTGGCAATATCTAAAAAAAAAAAAAAAAAAAAAAAAAAAAGGAAAAAAATCTGAACTGATCTCTCAAGCCTGAGTCACAAAATTTAGTCAAAACAAAATGTGGTTAAAAATAATCGAGGTGGTAGACTGTGTTGTCCTCGGCACAGACTGCTGCTTCCTCGGGCATCTCTGGTCCCCAGCAGCGTAAAACACCCAAGACCCCCGGGGAGAAGCTAAAGATGGGTGTCACAGACAAAGCTGTTGTGCTAAAAGATAGAGTTCCACGTTTCTGGGTATTTAGAGAAAAGAGTAGTGGTCGTGGCCCCTTCTGCCCAGTTTCACAGCCACCCCCCCGTGAGCTACCACCACAGCTTTCAGACCTACGAACCCAGTGAGCTTTTAAGAAACTTCTGGAATATTTTTTCAGAAAGTTCAGTCTTTTTATTTGTCATGACTCAGAAACTAACAGAAATCAAGGTCAAAACATGAATGGCCGAGATTTTCTACAGTTTAAATTGTCATCTTTTGCTGTCTGGGCTCTGGAAAAGGGCAATGCAATGGGAAAATTGCTGATGCCACAAATTACTTGAAACCAGTCAAAGGTCAAAAAAACAAATAGACTGTGAGGACATTTAGTGGGTACCAAACAAGAACAGGTCAACTGGCAGGATGAGGGTGGAGGAACCCGCATCTTGCCAAAGACAAATTAGTATAAATTTTGGAAGATTTCTTGCAGTCATGTAGGAATTAGACTTGGGAATCTTTTGTAAGAGCAAGCTCATTTGCTCTCTGTGTGGTATTGTTCATTACAAGTAAAGTGTTAGGCAACATAAAAACATAGCATAAATCAAAGAATATGAAGGAGATCCTTAGCATCCCACCTGTTGTAGAATCTTGGTCCCAACCTAAATTTATATTTTACTAAACTTGAGTGGCCTTACTTGGAAAATGCACTCAAGATTTTTCACTGCCTCAAAAGACTTGAGCAGACATAGAAAGTTATTCATTCCAATAATCAGTTAACACATGAAAAAATCAAAAAGATGGGATAGTTGAATTCAAGAGGAAATATATAAGAGGGTATCCTGTAGAGATTTATGGAATTACAAAAGAGAGGAGTAAGAGACATTAAACCTGACACTTGATCTGTCTTGTTACATATAACATACCAAAAATTTCTAACATAAAATTAATTTTACTTTTGACTTATTTTGTTTTACTGGAGAAAAAACCTTCAATGGAGTAAAGCATGCCATCCTGCAATGACAGCTTTGGAGACATCCATGGAGAAGGACCTGACAGAAATCCCTGCGAGCCCACAGTGATGGTGCCAGGGCTCGTGCTTCCTGCCTCCAGCAACCCCCCCATCCCCCCCCCAATTTCCTGGGCATGTACGTGGCCTGGTCCCACAGTCAGATGCTCTGGAGCCGGGTACCACTGAGGTCATGGCCTCCACATGATTAAAAAATAACTAAAAAATATAAAAATCAGCACTCCTCCTGGCAATGAAAATAACCAAACAGGCTACATTAGGTTAAAACAAATAAGGAAGGTGGACCTTCATTCACCATGGTAAAATTCAATGTTTAACTATTTGGGTTAGTAAGAACTAATCCTAAGAGGTTTTTCTCCACAACACCTGAGGTGATGACCAGAAGAGACAGACAAAATAACCTAAAAATACAGGCTATTACCCAGAAAAGCAGTGCCTGTATTCTGAGGGTGGCAGGAGCTGGAAACCAAGAGGGGGTATTTGGCCCGTGCAAGCAGATCAAGCAATGGCTACATCCTTCACATTGAGTAAGTTGCTGCAGTGCAAAGCGGTAACGATACGGACACTTCTCTGCAAGTCAGAAACACGTGTTACAGGGCTGGGGTCAACGGGCTAGAGCAAGAGCATGTCCTGCACGTGTACAAGCAAACGAGCAGAAGGCGGCTCTTAAAACGGGCTGGAACTGAGCTGAAACAGTCAAGAAAACTCGCATGGTTTTTGAATGCAAAAGGGAGAACAAACAAGGGAGCAAAACCCCTGCATTTTCCAAAAAGAGCTTGCCTAGAACCTAAGTTTCTAAATCTTAATATTTAGGAAAGTTCCAACAGCATCACAGGACAAGAAGAATAACCAAAATGTTCCACTTATATCAATTTTCAGCTAGGAGGTGTCAGCAACTCATCTGCCATTTCTTCCCCATCCATCTGGGGAGAGGAAACTTTAGCTCTGTAAAAGACCCGGCTCTTTACATTCTATTTGTGCTTCTTAAAAATCTCCATAAAAAGTTTAAATAAAAAAAGGAAAGAAAATGTGGCTGGTATAATCAGGAATGACACACACGAAGAGCAAAGGGAGCCTCACACAAATAAGGGCTAAAATTTACCATGGGGGTGGTCAAACAGGATTGGTATCAGCGACCACTAAGTTTTACTTGGTGGTTTGAAGATCAAACACACTACGAGGAGAAGGCTGACTGGAGAAGGCATGTGTGTGGGAGAGCTGCAGGAAGGGGGTACACTGTCCCTCGGGGTGCCAGGCAGAATCCTGCCACACACTCCCTTCCTCATTCATTTGAAAATTATTCTCTTTTAGACAAAAGAATGTGAAATGGAAATTAGTGACCACACTACAAACTGCTAACGCATGAATTAGAAGTCCTTAAAACATCATTAAACTATGTCACGGTGTTTATTCCATCTTGCTTATGATATAATTTTTCTATCTATTACAGTCCCAGAAATAAATGATTTAATTTCTCTAGCCTGCACTCCCATATAAAACATTGCACTTGGAAGCTATGGAATATATATGTTAATCAGCTCTGCTGCTGCCCATGCCATTACCAGCCCTATTCATTTGTTTCCTGTTGTCATCCTTGATTACACATTTTTAGAACAGATTACTGTAATAATGGGGGGCGGGCTGGCAGTTCCCCTGCTATGAGTGTCCTTGGATCAATCTTCCGATCGCAGGTGAAATATATTTTTCTAATAAATTGCCAGTGTGCTTTATGTTTTCTGAAAGTTTTCAGTTTTGGAAATCAATTAATATTAGCGATTCCAAGGAGAGGTAGTTAGAGCTTTGAAAACAACATAAAGAAACACTATTGAAAGAGTAAATGAAATACAGTACTGGTACTACTTGAAACAGAAAACTGAGGAACTGAGTGATTTTTCTGTGCTTCCTAATTCAGCACCCTTTGAAAATAGAACTCTGCTCGGCCTCAGAGCCAGAGATCTCAAGCTACGTGCTCGTAATGCCAGGCTTCTCCTGCTGCTTTGTTCTGGGACTGTTTGTTTGGGTTGGCTGTTTAGTTTGCTATTGATTTTTTTTTGTGTTTTAAAACCATCCTGAGCAAATTGTCCTCCTGAGTGAGTCACTTAATACAGAGCTACGCTGTGCTGTGTGTGTGCAGGACACGCAGACAAGCCAACATTGACGCTGAAATGGCTGTTCCTCTCTGGGTTTCTTTTCAGCAAAACTAAAATGATGTTGTATAGTGAATGCAATACCGAAGAATTACAAATGCATGCTCAGGTACTATTCAAAGCACAGCCTGTGTAGCTGTCTTATTTGAAACAGAGTAATTTGGGGTGTTTGATCGCGTACACCCTGTCAAGATACCACAAAAGTCTGTTCCTCCCAAGAAAAGTCAACTAAAAACCCTCGCCACCTGCCATTTATGGGTGAGTAGGTACTCTCAGGACTGTTAAATTTTAACTCCCAGGATTGTTAACTTTATCAGAAATCCACCGATTAATAAGAAAGTTCAACAGCAATGCACCAAAAGGCATCGTTATGCCTGGTTTTCCCTGTCCCTCCTGACCAGCCTTTGAAGCCCACCTCTTTCCATTTCTGCCACTGTGAAAATATCCAACTGCTCCCTGTGTGAACAAGGATTTTAGGACGCAAACTGCATCAGAGGTCTCTGCAGAGCCGTGTCGAGCCTGTCTGCAGCCAGACACCACTTTGCACAGAGCTCGCCTTGGCTTCAGATGCATCTCAGCCCTTTCTGTTGGAGCAGTGAGAGACTTAATAGACATAGGGAAGACTCGATGCTATCCATCAGCTGAAACAAAATGGGATAGGAGCCAGCTGGACCTGATAATTAGAGTATAAACTCAGACTCAATAACAAAGAACAGCAGCAGAAAACCCTAGGTAGATAAATCTGGAATAAGAGAATAGATTGTTTCATCTTCTCATTTCTTTTATTCACATAGTAGAAAATTACTCTTTCTCAAAGCATTCCCTCAAACCTCTATTTTTGGAGGTGTGGGCCATGGGGAGAACAGACCCCTTACATCCTTCTGAGGTCTAGCAACCACCAGGTTAGGTCAAGACCTTCTCGCCACAAGCCACCGCATGGACACAGGGGCTGGTGCAGGTGGGACCGTGGTCACCCGCCTGCCAAGGAGCCATGGCACCTCTCGGTGACCAGAGCAAGGAGCATCACGGAGCACCCCGACCCGGAGGGGGTGTCCCCAGGCACCGTCCAGACCTGCAAGAGCTGAGCCAGGGCAAATGCTGGGGCTGTGCCTGCTGAGGTGAGAGCAAATTGTCCGCTGAGCAGGACAGCCCGCTGGATTTGCAGAGTGAAGGGACGCTTAAGGGGTGCTGCAGAGACATTTTGACTAATCATCAATCCAGTAAAGACCGCGGTGGCAGACAAGTACAACACTTTTATACAAGGGCTCTTCACCTGAAGCTTTCTGGTTGCCCCAGCATTATTGCAAGCTCAGCAGCCTGCTCAGCCCAGCAGCCTCCATGTGAGCCTGGCCAGATCGGGGAAACTCTCCTGGGCACAGCATCCCCCCTCTTCATTTCACCTTTCGAGGTTGCAGGGCATCTTAAAGGTCTCTCCAAGTGAGCATTGCAGTGAGCTCTAACAGCAGAATGCTAAAACATAGAATATTTTCTACTCAAAATAAGAAATAGGTCCCAATTTCAGCTGTGCAGAGCAGAAGCAACCTGCTGGAAAAGCCCTGTGCTGGCAGGGGGCACAGCAGGACGCAGTGGAGAGCAGGCATCTCATCAAGCAGCTCCTGCAGCTCCACTGGGGCCCGTCAACCTCAAGTCCACACACCCTGTGGGGTGGGGGCTGCTCCATCCCCAGGGCTGACTCTTCCCAGTGACCTCACAGTGATTTTCTTCATTTCAGACACAACCTAATAAACCCCCAAGTGTCCACAAGAAGTACTCAGTGGTATATTCAATAAAGAGCTTTACCTCAATTAATGACTTTCTTTCAATAATTACTTCACTTGTTTTGAATTAGGAACAGTGAATCCACTGATAAATTGACTGATTTGAAAGATTAATTCCCCCTGTAGCTTCTGCAATTTGGTTTTCAGGCAGCAATGCAATCCCGGTGATTTACACCTGGCTCCCCCAGCCCCGGCAGAGCAAGCGCTGCCAGAGGCAGGGGCTGCCAGCCCGCAGTGAGGGTGCCCTGCTGCACCTCCACTTCTGCTTCCTCCTCTTCTTCCTCGCCCTCCCCACGAGCACAACGCAGGGTACAGACCAGCCAGCGCTTTGCCCCCAAGTGCCCAGAGTTGCGTGTGGGTGAAACACAGTCACACTCCAGAAATAGTCTCTATGTGGCCAAGGTCAAGACCTCTCACGTTTTCCAAAGACAAGCATTAATTATTAATATCTAATTAATTCAGATATTAATCTAAACCCTGGCCCAGGGTACCCAGAGCAGCTGTGGCTGCCCCCTCCCTGGAAGGGTTCAAGGCCAGATTGGACGGGGCTGGGAGCCCCCAGGGCAGGGGGAGCCACTTGGGGGGGCTTTTTTTTTTTTTCCCCTTCCAACCCAAATCATTCTGTGATCCTACGAATTTCTCAGCCCATTTCACCCTTGAAGACTGTACTGACGAACAATTCAGACTTGCTTCATCCTGTGGCAGCTATTGGGCTGGCTGTGAGACGCCTGCCAGCGCTTCCCACTGCAAGTCTCTACAATCATTATCTAATTCCTTTCTCAAGCACAATTATTGGAAACAAACTTTTCCATAATCCATATTTGCCTCTGCTGCTTCACTACATTTCACAGTGGTTGGATTTTTTTTGTATTTTTTTTTTTTTTTTTCCACTTGATAACGGAAAGTCTCTTAGAGCAGCGGCTGAACTGCACTCTCTCTGCCTTGGCACAGGGATGTGAAAGCAGCGCAGGGCATCGCCTCTCTGCACCCACGCTCAGCCCCAGCAGGATTGGGGGCAGCTGTAGGTGGTAGACACGGGGCTCAGCACCCTCTGCAATAGCTGCTGCTCCCAGGAGAAATGCGCATCAAAACTCTACAAGCAGCGAAACACTCAGTTTGTCAGTAAGAAGACCTAGACTAACCAGATTTACATTTACACGACTTTAATCATTTGAGATTTGCATGCATTATTACTGAACGTGTGTTAAGCATGTGTCTGTAAAGGCATAGCTAATCATCTCACTGCATTCAACAACGGGAAATTTTTACACAGATGAGACTGCTTTCCATCACATTTCCAGGCAGTGTCCTACCAGCCTGTGGTAAAGGCGCATGGTTAATGGGTAAATACCAGAAAGTGGTGTAAAATATCACCAGTAGATTTGCAGACAGTACTACAGTGTGGTTTACAGCGAGCCCCTGCCTGACCAGTTGGGTACAATCCTGCTACACTGGAACAGTCTCACCGAGGCTGAGCTGTAGTCCAGATTTATAATGAAACCGAGGGCACGTTTCTAAGAGTATTTAATACTCCTGTATTGAAGCGAGCTGCACTTTCAGCTGGCTGCGATGGGCCCCGCAGCTCCCGCCAGCAGCAGGGTGAGCAGGAGGAATCTCAGTTCCCCGTGGAGCTGAGCTGCCGGGTCAATCCTCCGCTGGCTGCACCCGCCGGGGATGTGCTTGAACCGCTCGGCAGCCTCAGGCGGGCCCTGCCACGGCCTCCGCCGCAGCCCAGAGACAGGGCACCTTTCCTGAGGATGCTTCCTGCGCCCTCCCAGATCAGCCCCACACTGGTGAAACAGCTTTAACCCCTTAAGACACTTGCTGCTGCTTTCAAAACACATTATGCCATATAAGTGGCATGTGCAGCCACATGCGTGCATGCCAAAGAGCCTTTTAAATAATCCTTTTTGAAACTTTCCCCAATTCTTAAATTATCCCAACCCTTGTCTGGTCTGCCTCTCTGCGTTTTCCCTTTTCTCCCCCCATAGCCCCAGCATTTGCAGGCGATGTTATACGCCAGCTTCCATGACAGTAGAAATAAAATCCTGACATAGAATACTTTCACGGAGCTTTTTTCAGGTTAAATGTAAGCATATTTGGTATGGAGAAGCTAATCCTTTCAAGGCATATTTAGCTGTCTCCCCAAGGAGCGGATCAAGTGGTGCGTATTTCAGAGCCCACCAATCACATTAAAAACCATTTCATTCCTACCGCAGATATCCCTAATGCCTCCCTGCATGAAATGGGAGCCTACACAGGAATTTGGGGCACTTTCCTCCTCCTTACCAGCATCAGGCGTGAGTGGAGTTTGGGGGAGCTGCTGGATGGGGCAGGGACAGAGCCCAGGGTGGGATTGTGCTGCCCGAATCCCCCCTCTACCCCCCGAGACACAGAGAGGAGGCACAATTCTGCCTTGCCTGTTGAGGCCGATCATTTGTGTGATCAGCTAAACAATTTGCTGAACCACTGAGAGGAAGGACCGTGCCATCATTCATTTACTACTCTAAGCTAGCCTTTTTTATTGCCAAACTGCCCGCACACTCTTCAGGTATATATACATTTTACTTTACTCAGAAACACGGGGGATTTTAAACCTATTTCAGGTTTGCTTGATTATTCACAGTTTTTTATGGCTTCATCAGTTTAGAAATGGAGATATCTGAATGTAAGATGTTCCAATCCAAAATCAATTTTAGGGGGCGCATGCACTGAAACATCAGGTATCTGCACATTTGCAGCCACAGCAGCAAAAACGCTTTGCTAATTTAAGTATTTGGTATAGCTTGGTTACAGGAGACACATGAAGGTTTATTATCTCCATTTGCCCCTTTTCTGCTGGTTTGCTGAACGGCCACGCTTCGACTTGCGTGGGCAGCTTTTTGTCCAGGAGGGGGAAAGCTTCTGGGTTAATTTTTTGTTTCCCTCAAGAACCGGAAGGCGATTGAAGGGTTTTTTTCTTGAACGTTCACTTTTCTCCAACCAAAATGAACCCACCACCACGCTCAAGCAGGCGGCGCCGTGCTCGTCAGCAGGGCTGTGTCGCGTCGAGCACTGCTTCTGCCACGGGAGCTGGAAACCAGGCAGAGGGGGGACCCCTCCAGCACTGCTGGAAACCAAAACGGGGGTGTTTCTGTCATTAAATATCCTGGAAAATTGATGGGGCTCTGTGGGTGCTAAGGAGAACCAGAGCAGAGTAAGGAGCCCAGGTGCATCCCTCTGCACTCAGACGATGCTCCTCAGGACTTTGCTGGCCAAGAAAAGGAAAGGACAACCAAATTACTCCCAAATACTCTCTAGTATTCTGATACAAAAAAAAAAAAGATTAATAAGGCAGATGTGATCGTCAGGAAAAAGGCATGCAGGATTTCTATTAAGAAGTCTATAAGCCTAACCAGATCAGCAATACTAGCAGTAATAAAATATCTTTCTGTGATCCTCACAACTGAGATTAAAGCCTTCAAGCAGCCCACACGATTAAGGAAATTACTTCCATAAAGCATAATCTGTTACCCTTTCTGGACTTGGCTTAGTCACACAGTCAATCAGAGAAGAATATTTTCTCCTTCTAAGAAATACAAATTTTTACACTGAAACTTCCTTGCAAAAATGAGAATTTTTAGCGATAACAAAATCCAATTTACCTTGACCTGCAGGACAGTGACAACCAGCTGGATGTTGTAAACGGCTTCTCACAGCCCCCACGCCCAGGTTTAGCTCCATCCCTGCCTCTGTTTTCTGTTGCAGGGTGGAGGAGCGAGTCCCTCTCCCGGCGTCTGCATACCGACGTCCTGCTCCTTCCACCCACTCTGAGTTAGATCTTACCACACGAAGCACGCATTAGACCGCAAACCCGACGCTTACAGGACAAAACTATTTTTCCGGCATGAAACAAACTCCATTTTGAGTTGACTGAAAGAGCAAGAAATCTACCCGGAGGTGTTTTCAGGTGACTTCAAACCAGACCGTGCTTCCACCTTTAACCACGTGTGTGCGGGCTGTCAAGAGCTTTCTCCAAACCACCGTTTTTCACCCAGATCTGCCCCTGGGCATCGGCCACCGCCTGTGAACAGAGTGGCCACCGCTGCTGCCCTCAGCCTGCGGCTTGTCCCCCTGGGGTGGGAAGGAAAACACACTGGGAGAGCCCATTACAAACAAAGATTAAATATTTCTTCTGAAGGTTATTAGAAAGATTAATGCTTGTTGAATTAGTACCCAAGTTAATTGAGGACTGGATAAGTGTACAACTTCTATATACATACTTATATATATTATGTAAATGAATAATAACAGAACTGTATTTCTTCTATTCCTAAACAGCAAACCTGATGTTAATGCAGTTTTAATGTTAAAGTTCCATTTAGAAAAGTGTCACCCAATTCGGCTCCCTGCCTGCCCGCCCTGGTGCCCAAATCTGCAAAGCTGGGCGGGAAGAAGCAGTGGTGCCGCTGACCCCATCCAGCACAGGGCACGCCTCTGGCTGAGACATTGCCGCTGTTAAAGGCAAATTAAAAGCACATTAGGAGGAATCTCAAGATTTTTGACAAAAGGTTATGGAGGAGCGATGCAGGGCAAACGGCTTCACTTAATAGACATAAGTATTGCAGAGGGATGGAAGCATCAATTTGACAAAATTATCGCAGGAGTGAAAGACTCCGGGGAGCCAGCTCAGCTGGGAAGGAGCACGTTTGGTAGGAGCAGCGCAGATGGTAATGGAGCTTTTGCTTTGCTAAGTGACACGATGTCAATAAAAGTGGGCATTACAGGAGAGCGATGCACATTTTAACCACCAAAGTGTTGGAAACCCCTCACCTGGCCCATGGGGATGTTTCTCCCACTTGGCACTGTGGGAGGTTGTGGTACCAACCTCCACAGGAAGGGAGGGAGGCCAAGAGATGAACCTGTGCCAAGGAGATGTTCCATTTATGCAAGGATAGAAAAAAGAAAATAATAATAATTCAAGTAGATGAGAGAGGATAACAGGCCATGGCTGCGTGCACAGAGGGGAGGGTTTTGGCTCGCCCCTTTCACTGTATCAGGAAAAAGGAAGCTGGAATTTCCAACTGGAAATCACAATCCAAACAAAATGAGAAGTAGCATCTTAAAAGCAGGGAGGTTTCTGCTGGGAAGCTGGCACTTTCCCACCCTGAGCGAGCGTGGAGAGGAGCACAGGCAGCGGCTGTGGGAAGCTGCACGTCTCCATCCCTCCACATTTTACCTCCATGGTTAATTGGTCATAACAGCGGCTATTTCTTGTCTGGAATAAATGAAGTGTCACTTTTCTGGGACAGTGCTGTGGAAGCAGCTGCACGCTCATCCTCCCAGCATCAGCCAGAAAGAAATAGCTGTAAACTTGTCCCCAAACATGCTTTAGTTTGGCATTTAACTATTTCCAAGCCAAGCAGCCCAAAAGCCCACTGGAATCGGTGGCTACAAATGTCCCAGAGGTGTTGGAGATGTGCTGCCGGGGGAGGGAGAAGGCTTTTTTTTTGGTGAGCAGAGCTCCTCAGATCACCCACACAAGACGGGGTACGGGGGGACGCCCTGACGCCACGCTTAGCCCTTGCCTTCTGAACAACCAACCAGCTCTCCCTCGCTCACCCAGGGACGCGACATCTGCGCCGGTTATGTTTGCAAATGTAATTAGTCATTCTCAGCACACCGTTTCCGAGGCTCTTCAAGCCTGCGTTGACTACCACCACCACAACAACAACACAGGAGACGGTGGATCCTTCCTCGACAGGGCAGAGGGCGGTGAACCCCCCTCGGCCACGTGGCGAAGCGGGGGGCGCAGCCCTGCGGCGGCTCTCCCGCGGCACCGGCACATCCATCCCCCCCCCCCCCGGGGGAAATGGGATGGGGCTGGGTGGCCAAAACTTCAGAAGGGCCCTGCGAGGGCACCCGGGGAGCGCTGACTTGCCCAGTTTGCACAGCGGCGAGCGGTTTTTTTGATGAGGGCTGTCTTTCTCGCAAAGAGCAAAAGTAGCTTAAATGCCAAGTCTAGAAAGACCTTGCTCGTTAAATGGGTTTCTTAGTTCCTGAGCTCTGTTTAATCACCCTTTTAAAGCCTCCGTTTGCTAACTGAACGCGTCCCTTTTTATCAGGAGATAAAAAGCACAGGGAGTTGTTGGAAATGGTTGATTTTACGTATGTATAAGTACACTGAGTTGCTTAATGAATTTGGTAGATTAGAAATCTATATTTGCCCTACACTAATCAGCTGCTTTGTTATCCTTCTTTTCTGGGGACTTTTCACAGTACCCTTCACAAAAGGCCTTATGCATGAAATGCTCTGCTCGGGACGTCAGCCGCTCAGGACAAACACGGGCCCGGTACCAGCTACATCCCAGCATGTGTGTGTCCACGCAGGGGATGGGCACGGGGACAGAGAGCCAGGAGCACAGGGCAGCGGCGAGATATCCTGCACTGCTGTGGCTGGGGATTGAATGAAAAAAAAACACAAACAGTTGGCAAATACACCCACAGCGTTGAGAATTAATGTGCTCTGACCACATTCTTTCCTTGTTTTGCTTGCACTGAGAATATTGGCATGAATTCATCTATGTAACAGTTTGGAAAAAAAAAAAAAAAAAAAAAAAAAAAACAAAAAACACAAACAAGAAAAACCAACAAAACAAAACGGAAAACAAAACAAAACCAAAACAAAACATTTTGTGTGTAATAGTTGTTGGAAAAGAGAATTTAAGATTATTTACATCAGTGCTGCCATAAAAATCATGCTCTCCTCTCCAAACAGCAGCAGCTCTGTAACTCAGCTCACCCTGCAATAATCAAAAGAGGGAAACCGAACCCAAAGCCTGCGTGGTGCAGCTCGGAGAGCTACTGAAGACATTCCCGGGGTGGCCCTGAAGCCACCGATGCGGCGCGAGCTGAGCTGCAGCAGCGTACGGGGAGAGGACAATGCGGGCACCCACCACGCCAGGGCAAACCCCCCCCGCCCATGGGCACCCTGCCCTGCCCCAGCCCCCTCGAGCAGACCTTGCCTCCAACCAGGGAAAGGAAATATTTTTCCAGAGCCTCACGGAAGAGAAATGAACTAAAAGCATATCTCCAACCAGCCCCACCGATGCGCTCCGGCAGCGCGCAGTGAGCAGGGACAGCGTGCGTGGTGTGGCTTCTAAATGAAGCCTAGCTACAACTGAAAAATATTATTCCCTTTATAAGGAAGGATGCCCCATGTCTGGAGTGCAGGTACCAACCAAGCTGAGGGGAGTCTGCAGGATTTGCAAGAGGTTTACCAGCGGTGAAGAGCGCTTTGGAAGGAGCTGGCTTTGCTAAATAGCTAGGCAGCATTAGAACAAAGTATCCTTCTTTTTATCCCCCAAGCATAAATTATCAGTTATAACACATAATTGTGGGGAGAAAAAGAGGAAAACAAAAGTTAAATGAGCTAAACTGTAAACACAGACACTCTCTGAGAGATAAGTGTGAGGTAAGTGAACCAAAACTAGCTTAAACACAGGGGAGAGCAGATAATCAAGTTCAAGAATTAAAGTGGAAAAAAAAATAGGAGATGGATTTTGGAAGGACATCTATCGAACAGCATACCAAAAGATCAGAAAAGTCAAGTCAAGGGTAATCCAATCCCAGCAGGATTTGTGCAAAGTGCCGTTCTCAGACTACAAACACTCTGTTTGGGTTTATTTGCGATTCTTCCCATTATTTTGGCTCGTAGATGAACGCTGTCGCACTTCCCTGCGCGGCGACGGGTTCCAGACGAGCTGTGGAAGATCGGGAACTTGTGATGGATTGCGATGGACCGACCAGATGCTTTTGCACAGTGAGAACCTGTCCTCAGCACACGCAGGTACCCACCAGCTTCCAGCCACCCACCAACAGCTCGTCCAACACCAATAAAAAGCTCAGATCCAGTCTTTAAACTGAATTAACCATTTTCTGGGGGTACTTCAGCTTTGCAGCGTTCAGGGTGGCGTGGGCAGTGCTGCACGACCAGGAAGGTACAACTGCATGCCCTGGTCCTGCAATGGGTTCAGAGCAGCAGGACACACACTCTTGCTCCCCTGCCTTGTTTCTGCTATTTTTAAAGCCCTGCTGCGACTGCTCTGGGAGCATTCAGAGCTGAGAAGGAAGCAGAGGAGATGGTAGAGGTAATATCAATTTTCCTGTTAGTCTCTATAAAGCAGTATGATTTCCAATTTTTTAGCGTTCATTTTTGAGTTCATTGCTTTGACAAGGCTGTACCCACAAGCTAATGCATTGCAGGTGGAGCTCGTGCTGGATTGCAAAATGGTTTTACACCAGCCCGAGTTCAGCAGGGGACTAGGCCACAAGCTAGATGTTTTTTTTTGCATTTGCTGCTGCAGAGGATGGGAGCTTTGGCATTTGGCTGTACGTGTTTCATCGCAGGAGCTGTGCCCGGGGGAAGGCACAGAGCCCCAGCGAGGGCTTTCTCCAACAGCAAGGGCTTGAAACTCTGCTGCTGCCTGTCACAGGGAGATGAAGAGATGAACCAGCTTCAGGTTTGAGGGCTCATGGCTGCAACCCTGCCCGCCTGGCCCCCCAGCACCCTGGGTTCACATGGGATATGAATTTCCATGGGTAGGGATCAGCCCAGCTCATCTCCAGAGGCTGCACGTTGTCTCACGGGGTCCTATGCCAATGCTGCTACCAAATGGCATGCTGGTTGGTGAGATAATTTGCTTAAAGACAAGAAATGTCAGCCCGGAGAAAAGCTTGGAACGCTCAAGCATGCCTGGGCAAAATACTAGCGTGCAGCCCAACGGCCACATCGAAAAATTGGGGGTCCCAACTTCCGAGGGCTCAACGGGCAGCACGTGCAGTGACCCCAGCCCCAACCCCACAAATCGAACAACAGCCTCGGCCTCTGGGTAGGGAAAAGGGTTATTTCTTACAGATTTGGAAATGCATGACTGGCTCTAGGCTCTTGCTTAGCAAAGGCCCCACTTTGGGGACCAGCTGAGCCAGAACCGAGCCCACTCGCCCTCCTTACAAAGAGTAAGAGGGGGAGCCACAATCCTGGGAACAGTTCCCTGAATCACTGGGAAGATGCAGCAAGGATGGGGTGAGAAGCTATACTGTATATTTTCTTATTAAAAGCATCATGTCAGAAGTACAAGGAGGAACTAGAGCTAGTGCGTATTTCATATTAGACTGCCCTTAGCAGCATGCAAGACAGCCATGAAGATTGCTTTAGAAATTATTCTAGCTGTGGAACATCAACTAGAGGTGGCTCAATTTATTATCTTTTTTTAAACTTTGAAGTGATGTCACTATATTCATATATATATATATGTGTGTGTTATATATATATCATATATTCATTTCCTGTAAAGTAGGTGTCAGACTCTAGCTATAAACCCAACACATGGGTTGGGTAATTACCGTTACTCACAGTAGCAGCTAAGACCATTTAATAAAGTATATATATTTAGCATAGCAGTCAGAATAAATGTTTGTTTATAGAAATAGAAATAAAACCCATGTGCAAAACCATCTGCTTCTGTCATTACTGTCAGAAGGAACTGAGTTACTGCCAGCCACCAAACCATCAGCTTTACCATGGGTTTGCATCAGTGCGATTGAAATTATTAAGGGCATCAGCCGTAACAGGTTCTCCAGTTTGTTTTGCTTTGTTTGGCTCTCATTTAATTGGGAACCAGATTGGACCTGGCTGGACTAAAAGACAATGGACTGAAATAAACTTTTTGCTGGCCTCCTGCATCCTTCCCTGCATTGCTGGCAGCCCTTGGGGATGCTCGTACAGGAGCAGGGACCTCAGTGTCCCATTCTCTGCCCACCCACTCTGGGACTGGTCCAACAATATGCCCCACTAAATGCATACGTTGATTTTTGCGTCTTTCTTAAGGTACAGGTCCCATTGTTGGGAGACAGTCTGCTAAAGAAACTGTGAGAAAATAAGTGAGATTTGATATATAACATCTTGTCTTCCTGAGTATTATGGACAGACTGGTGGAGTAAAACTCATGTAGTCTGCTGTTTCAAAATCAATATATTAAAGGAAGTACAAATAATGCCACCTCCTCCTTATTCCGTCCAACATTACCAAATAACAGTCTGAAAGCACAAAACTTTCATTGTGATAAAGCCATTATCATGGAAAGATAATCAAAAGCTACTTCTATAGCCCAAGAAATAGCTAACAACTCCGCCGAGGGAAATAAAATCCTTTCTTCTCATAGTTAAAGCCTACCAACCAAGATTAAAGACATCCAGAAACATGGCTAGAAATCTAGAAACATGTTTTTCGTGCAGTGAGACTCCCTGCCCAGGAGATGTGTGACGGGCTTTGGGAGGAGCTGTGGGATCCTGCCTCGACACGATGGTCTGGATGGGAGATGGCTGGTGGTGACGGCAGCCACCGGTGCTGGGGCGAACAAACCAGCGCGGGGATGGGAACCCACAATTCCTTCTCCTGAACACCTTTCAGCTTACTTTTGGCATTCTGCATGATTTTTGTTATAATTCCCAGAATACAAAGTAAACAGTCTTACGGCTTTTTTGTTTTGTTTTTCCCTAGTATCTCTCCCGTGGCAAAACTTTTCTCCTAGCAGAGGACAAGTATAGAATAATTAAAGAGACCCGCAACGTGGAGAGGAAGAAGTTCCCATTTCTCTTCCCAATTTTCACTTCGGAAAACAACACGCACAAAACTCCACACTCAAGGTGCCTCCAACCCCCATGATGAGCACGGTAGGGCACAGCCAAGACTGAAGACACTTGCTGTAAAGAGCAACCCCTTCTTTTAACAGAAATATTCTGTACTGGATAGCCTGAGGGGAGGGCTCTGAAAGCCAGCTGAGCAATAGGTATTTTTGGAAAGAGCCGAGGCCGTGCTCCTGGATAACGGGGGTCCCTAGAAGAGATACTCCTTCACTGCATGGCTCTGGTGTCACGCTGTGAACACCACAGAGTCTACATGCTCAAGAGAAGTAGCACAGGTGTTTATTTTTCCTTTTTCTTTTAAGATTTTCCTACCCACAAATAAATAAATGCGCTGCTGTAAATCAGACGTATGAAGGACGCCCTATGTCAGCAGCAACTTCAAGATCCTCAGCCTTTAAAAACCTTATTTCTGCGTTGATGCTGTGCCACATGCCAGCTTCCCCCCAAGCCAAAACATGTCACATACATCAAGGTGCAGGCGCAGGGGTGCAAAATACTCCCACGTCCCAGCACAGGGATGTTCCCCACACACACACTGTGCAGGGGGCTACGGGGTGCGAGTCGAGCGGTGCCTGAGCCGTTATCTCCAGCATCATTGAACTGCCCCTTCCGCAGGGTCGTTTCAAACCAATCCCACACAGGAGCTGCTTGTCCGAGCTTTGATTATCTATGAAGTGACTCTCCAGCACCAGGGATGAGGAAGATCCTTTGGCGGCTTATAATTCAATCAGTTTGTATTTTAGTTGCTATTTTGGGGGTTTTGCTTAACCTTTTTTTTAAAAAAAAAAAAAAAGTCCAAAACAAACAACCCCAACAAATAAATAAAAAAAAAAAATTAAACCAACAAAAAAACCAAATCCAACCAACAAAAAAACCCACAAACAAACAAACAAACAAAAAAACACAACCAAACAAAAAAACCTCCAAAACTGACAAAGTCGCTCATGCAATTCATGGAAACAGTGAGTAGGATATTCATGCTCTTAATTTCAGTACTGAAAGTAGTAGCTTGTGTTTTGTTTTAAATTAAAAAGTCAAAATAGAATTTTTTTTTTTAATTGCCTAAAGCAAATACTCTCATTTTAAAGCAGTGCATTGGTCTGCTTTTTCCAAAGCAACCAAGGGCAATAGAGACTTTGGTGTAACAGCTTCAAAAGTTGACAGGCTAGCAAACTCTCTTCATCCATAGCAGCTGCAGAGACTTTAGCAACATAAAGAGATGGCAGAGATTTGAAAGATTTAATAATTTTTAATGAGCCAATACTGGTGCAAATTGTCAATGACAAAAGTATTATCTGTAGGAGTGCATCTGCCACCCGTAATTCTCCCCTGTGAGAAGCCAAAGCCCCTGTCAGCGCTTCATCTGTGCTTGTCTGCTCTAAATGCCAGAGCCGCAGCGATGATCAGTTCTGCTTTACTGAGACCTTTCACTGCTCATCAACAACGGCGATTTATTACTCACTCCAACAATACCCACCTAAGCGATTGCAATACAGAGAAATTAACTTTAATTTTAGGTCCACCGGCGTTGAGTTGCTGCAGGGTAGAGGCGAGAGAAGCCCTGCAGCGGCTGCAGGAAGGAACAGCTCGACCTCGGCTCTCCCTGGGGGGCTGAGAACACACACAACCCCCCTGCCCAGGGGCTGAGAACAAACACAACCCCCCTGCCCAGGGGCTGAGAACACACACAACCCCCCTGCCCAGGGGCTGAGAACACACACAACCCCCCTGCCCAGGGGCTGCTGGGCACTTGGCATCTGAGAGCACGGATCCCACTGCGGAGCCACGTGGAAGGCGAGCCAGTGGAAAGGCTCCGACGTGGATTTAGGCACGCCGAGCACCCCCGTTGCCTCGCCTGGGAAAAGGCAAAGCACCCCTCCCCACACACACACACATCGCCCGCAGCCCCCAACCACCACCATCACACCCCGCGCGCACGGGAGCTTATCCCGGGGGGAAAAGTTACAGTGTCCCTCATGAGCCTCTGCTTTGAGGCCAGAATAATACACAGAGATTGCCAGGGCTGAGAACAATGCTTAGAACCATATCATCATTTAGGCTGGAGAAGACCTTTAAGATCATCACGCCCAACCTTAAACCGAACGCTGCCAAGCCCACCACTAAACCATGTCCCTAAGTGCCACATCTACACGTCTTTTAAATACTTTCAGGGATGGCGACTCAACCCCTTCCCTGGGCAGCCTGTTCCAGTGCTTGACAACCCTTCCCATGAAGAAATTTTTCCTAATATCCAATCTAAAACTCCCCCTTGAAAAGTAACAGAGGGTGAGGGTTTGCTTTGTACAGTTTCTGAGGACACCACAGAGATACTCAGAGACCCAGAGAAGCAAACGTGCTGGACCCCTCGTCACCGCAGGCAATTATGCTGCCCAGAGCCCAGAAAAAGGTTTGTGAGGCCCCTTTGGGGCCATTCCCCAGCTCAGCACAAAGCACACAGACTGTCCTGGGGATATGTTCTCCAAAAAAATTCTCCTGGATAAATATGGACCAACTACATCATCTGTCTTATCCATGTTGCATTCAGCTGTGCATGTCTGGAGTTACCAGGTGATGATACATTGATCTCAAAGAATGAGGATGTTTCAGGGCTGAAAATTATTTCATCTTTCCTGTATGGAGGCCAAATACTCATGAAACCTGTGGCTTTTCCAATAGAGAAAAGAGAAGAATTTATAGCTTGCAAGAATTAAACACCATAAGGATCTCTCATAAGACAGGATCCCACCCCAGGCGACTGGTGCTGCCGATGATAAGCAATAACTGCCCTCACTACTCATTGCAAGCTAATTAAACAGAGAAAACCACCTAGGGAATATATTTTTTTCAGGATGTTTTTTTCCGCCCCTCCCCGCACTGCATCTCAGTGAGGGGATGAAAGGATGACCAGGTTTCAAAGATGCAGTAATACACTCAGAAAGAAGAAGATGATCCAACAGAAGAAGTTCAGGTAGCCAACCTACCTTTTGGCTTCTCATTGGTCTGAGAAGGGCAGGAGGGAATCCCAGAGCAGCTCACCCTGCCCAGAAGGGCTGTTCGCTGGAGGTGGTGGCCAGGATGGGCTTCCTTGGCCACCGACACAGCCTGGGTGGCCACCAGCACCAGCCAACCATCCCTCCCTTAAGGCTCTAACACCGTTTTGGTGCTGCTCCGCTCCAGCGAACAGTCACGTGCAGCCGAAGCACAGAGGTGCCTTCCTCCTGCCTATCGCCCACCATCCCTTCTCGCTGGTTTTCGCCGTGATGCGCACGCCAGCACCGCGTGCCATGCTGCTGAAATCAGACGTATGGCCCCCAGAAGGAATTAAACGAGGAAACGGAGGAGGAGAGCAAGCTCTCCAGTGGTCTGTAAATTATACATTGTAATTAAGGCCTGAATTTCACCTTAGGCCACTTACAAAAACTTATGAATGAATTAAACGCCTTTAATCTCCTTTAAGATTAGAAGTATTGAATGGCAAGAGTGGCAAGAAAAAAAACACTGCAGGTTGTGCACCCAAACTCAGCTCATTAACATTGTTCAAATTCTTATAAAATTTCTATTTTTTCTATTTTATGCCCTTTCTAGACAAAACATCCAAACATATTTCCTTTAACCACGGCCGAGTTTTGGCACAGCCCCCTCTGCCTCTTTGTGCCTGGCACCCCGCTCCAGGTACACTCTGAAAAGCACCATCAGGTGCTGCAGGGAAAAGGATTCCCCCCACTTCGTAACAACATGGCAGCTACTCTGAATATTCTTGAGAAAATATTGCCAGCTTTTGTTAAAAAATAAAAGCATACTGTTGCAATTTGTAAGAAGATCTATGCAGGTTAGACATATCAAACTTGGGTTGACAATGTTTAAATTATTTAATAAATACTGTATTCTTTTAGGGTGAAAAATATCACTTCTTAGGGAAAATTATTTTTAATACAAACAAAAAACAGGCCTTGAAAGTCTCAGCCTACCGTGTTTACAATCACAGCCTTTTCAGATGTAGCAGGTCTTTATTAAAAATGCTCTTTAAAGTTAAATATATTCTTGTTTTTCATGCAGTGCTTGTTCTGAGAAGAAACACTGCTTTCCTGTGATGCCAGGGAAAAGCTTTTCTCTTCAAAGTAGAAGGAGAAATATATAAAAAAAAGACATTTTCCTTCATCAGGTGAAGCCTGATCTAAGGACAGGGCAATGTAATGCTCGCAGGTTGCTCTCCAGGCCGCCGCACCCCGGCACGGCGCTGGGCTGCCCGCACCTCCCTAATGCTCGCCTCTCCTCCTCCCTGCCTTGGCACCTTGCTCAGCTGCTTCTTGGGCCCTTAGGGCTGGATTTGGGCCATTAGGGCTCGGTTTAGTATCAGTAGCAGTTTCTGCTGCCCACAAAGTTGGGGGAAAGTGGCAAAGAACGTAGCCTCTAACAAGTGCCCCTTGACATTGTTTTATTTTGTTCTATATATTTGAGGAGGAGACACTGCAGAAGTTTGAGGAAGAGTCAGTGGAGGTTCTCGTATCAGGAAGGACAATACTGGAATTTAAATCCACCACAATTGTGCTCTGCCATGAAAGCAACAAGGGAGAAGATTGACCGAGAGCGCTGCTCCAGCTGAATACATAGTATAAAAATTACTAACAAAATTTGATGCATGTTAAGAATAGGTTTGATAAACACTGGGAACTGCATAACAGAGCTAGTTATATATATAAGGACAAAACCAAATAATTTTGATTGGTTAATCTCAAAGTGGTTTAGTTCAAAGTCAATGATGGCTGAAGAAAAATAGATTCCAGCAGACAGATGTGGAAAAATTAATTTAGAAAAATAGAGACTAGTCCTTACAGCACAGTAACTTGTACATTGAGTAGAACTGGAGAGTCTTCAAATCAATTGAAAAGCTGAAGTTTGCAAGAACAAGAACTTACAAGGACAGGCTTTTTTTTCTGTCTAGATAAATAACAAGCTCACAAAGAGGGAGGAATGTTCAGAGCCTGCAAATAAATTAAAAAAAAAAAAAAAAAATCCAAAGCAAACCAAAACCAATAACAAAACCAAAACACAAAACAAAACAAAAACCACAAAACAAAAGGCTGAATTGACAAAGAAAGCTGTATTTATTTTTTTTTTTTATCAGAGGCTAACAAGAAAAATCGGCTACAGAAGACATTGCGATACGTAGCTTGAAAATCGTTTTCAGAGTTAAATACTGACAAATTATTCAGTTATATACACAGAAAGAGAAGGAAAAGGCAGGTGTGTTGTAGTCTTCAGTGAAGATGAGAGGACAAGAACAGCTATGTAACTGTAGTTTAAAAAACAAACAAAGTACCCCTTTGTTTTTTTCCCCCAAAGCTAAGCCAGGCTAAACACCTGGGTATGGAAATACAAGGGATCAGAAATGAGCTGTAAGCAAACAGAAACTCTTCTGAGATGTCTGCAGACCAAACGCCTTTAACAGGGAGAAACAGCAGGAGCATCCCAGGCAGGAGAAGGGTGGGGAGAAAAGCTAGCAGAGCAGCTCACGTGAAACATGAAATACTTAAATTTACCTTATACCTGTGCGATAACTGCATCTGATTATCATGTTTTGCTGTGATCACTGAAAAAAAAAAAAAAAAAAACCAAAAAAAAACATAGATATGAACTGTGGGAGGTACAAAGAAAAGCTAAGAGACAGTTGCAAAAAATGAGTGTCCAACCTGAGAGGCTGGAGGAGAAAATCTGCCTTGCTGTGGGTGAGAGATGGCAGGGGCTTTTTCTAGCCACACACCAGGCAAATGACCACTAAAGGAGGGAAAGAACATGTTTTCTATGGTTGCATTTGGACTGAACATTAGATAAAGAATAATACTGTCTGCATGAAAGGACTAAGTTCTGGGAAAGCATCAAGAATTTCTGCAGGGGTGTAGAACGGGAAAGAGCTAAGAAGCGAAGACCAAAGTCCCTGTTTGCTTTGCTGTTTTCCAGATTTTCAAATTTAAGCATTTATGACCCAAGAAGTGAAGCTTGATTCTGCTGACGAGCTTCACCAAAACCCTTTATCTACACATTAATTTAGGGTTATCAGTTATTAGGAGATTTGGATGCTCAGAAAAATGTAAGTCTACTGTTCTCAGTGTCACATACGTTCAGCTAAGCCAGCGATGGCAGCAGCCCATGTGCTGACACCCAGAAGCTGGGCTCCCAACACCTTTTCATACATCCACCCATTTCATTTACACAGCTACATATTTTACCTCGTGTCTTGGAGATACAGGTTAACACACACCAAAACTACAGGTATTCACCTACAGGGTTTTGCACTGATATCTCCCCCCCTCCCCCGGCCACCCAGTATAGGATGCTTGAAGAAAAAAAAGTGCAATTTATAGCAATTTTGACAAACTATCACACGTTAGTCAGGGGTAGACCAAGTATCCAGTTTACCATTTCAAAGTAAATTTTCACAAACTCTTCAAGAGCTAAATACTCTAAATCAGCTTCAGATCTCTCTCTGCAGAAAGGTGTGAAGCTCAGTCCCCTTTCTGAGAGGAAATGTTTTTCCCGTGTTTCTAGTTGCTGCCCTGCTTCCCTTATCAATGTGAAGACATTATTAAATATAACAACCTCAAGACAAGTATAAGGAAGAAAACCATGAAAAACTGTCTGGATACAAAACAGCTCCAATACAAGCAAACTTGCCAGAAATGTATTCATTATGAAAAGCATGTGGAGAGGCAACAATTCTGGATGTCACAGCCACTGCTGAAGAAATACAATATATAGATATTTCATTGACGGTTGGAAGGATAAATCAAGTTAAATTGCTCACAGAAGCAAACCCAAAGCATCTTGCTGTGAATCTAGAAAAGTAAACTCGTAGTCTCTTGGGAACATTGCCATCATTTGTTTTCATTTCTCTGACTTCTCTTCATTTATGCTAGAGATTAGCTCTCCCAACAATGATCACAGCAATATAAAAATGTGTTCCCAGAGGAACAGGATGAAAGTAATATTTACCAAAGTAAACCCAAGTGAAGAAATCAAAATAGGAAGAACTAAGTTTTTAAAAAAAAGAGCCACAAACTACTTAGGAGAGGGAAACAAAATTACTTTAACTGTTGCTGAACCACTAAACATCTTCCCCAAAATACCCAGCCTTGTTAGGAGGCTAAAAAACAGAGGAAAAACCCCACTCCAAACCCCATAAAAACCTGCCAGCAACAGTCTTTATTATAGTTACACAATTTCCACATTCTCCAGAATTTATTCACTAAGTATTTTTCATTTTTCCTAAAGAAAAAAAAAAAAAACCTCTAAGATTATCTATCACCTTTGTTTTTTCCTCCTATTTATCTCATTTTTAGGCAAATATAATCCTGCTAAGGATGTAAACAAACAAATTACTCTTTAAACAACATTAATCAAGCCAAGCCATTAGTATTTTGTCATCATGTGAAGCTAATATGCAACAAGCTCAATTCTTTGTTAGTCTATTTCACCTCAACTTAGTTTTAAATTACAACTTCCTTAATTTTAGTGTGCTTTTCATAGGGGAGGTAAAACCAGAGCTACACGCGGATATGTACCCTGTGTTCCTCAAATTCATTCTTTTTCCTCATGCAGTTTCCCAATGACCCAACGAACTTATATCTGCTATACATATCCTGTTCTGGGTATTTTTCTGAGGTTTCAGGGCTGTTCTCTCTGCACTGTTGCACGAACTGAAAACCATTACATGCTTTGTAATGTTGTGGGGGGTTTTTTTCCAACTTGAAAATTGAGAAAGATCAGAAATCCAAAAACCTCAGGGCACTTACCTGAACAAAAGAACACGCGGTCCATCACAGATCTGAAATCATGGAGCAACTGAAGGAAGACAAAGAGCAACTGGAGACTCCGAAGAGAAGCCAGGAAGCCAGTACCTAGATAAACACGGCCGCGTGAGCAGGCGGCAGGTACCGTGCGTGTCCAGCACGTGCGGCTGGGCAGGGGCAAGAGCAGCTCCAAGGAGCCATCTAGCCCATTTCCTTGTCCCGTGCCAAGACTGGGTACTGCTCAGACAAAAGAGCCAACTGTTTCAAATACATAAATTTTCCAGGAAAAATAAAAGGTATATACATTGTTTTCCCACTGCCATAATGGACTCATACTGCAGCAAGAGAAGTTCACACTGGAAGGGGAAAACTTTTCCTGCTAAGAGCAGTTAGACCAGGGAATGAATCTCCTGGGGATCTTAGAAATCTCTTTTTCTGCACATTAAGAGAACCAAAATAGCCAAACACCTCTCAGGTGGAATGATACACAGCTGAGGCTCCTGGACACAGGGAACGGCTTAGAGGAACAAGGTGCTCCTGGGGTTCCCCCCAAATATTCCAAGTTTAATTTCTATGACTCTTTTAACAAAGCAGACCTGGTTTACTGAAATACAGAAGTGTTGAAGAAATGCTATAGGATCAAAATCTTTTCACTTTGATGAAAGATTTTTCTGGTCCCAAGAAATCCAATATGCTGAAAGTTTCACCAACACCAGCAGCTTCTATCTGAAGGTGCATTAGCTCATTCTTGCTGCCCGCATTCCCAAACTAATTTTTAGTTCCATCCCTTGCTGCTACAGCAGCCTTGGACTCTGTTGCTGACTGCATTTCATTTTCTTTGTACTTTAAAACATAACAAAGGTTTTATTCCTCTTCTGACAAAGAAAGACTATACTTACTAAGAATCTTGCTGAAGATTCTGGTTTAGTTATTTTTCCCTTTATTTCCCCCTCTCCCCCATAGAAATAGCAAATTCAAGGCTGTAAGACAATTTTGTTGGCTCCTTTAGGACCACTTAAGGTCTTTCTAGTATTTTTTTTCTAACTTTACCACCACCACCACCACCAACAACAGGAGCAAAAAAGCCTCCCTTGCATATAACTTTTTTTTTTTTTTTTCTTTCTGCTCTTCAGAAATCCCATATAATTTAACCTTTTTCTACTTTCAACAGACAGACCATCACTGCCTACCCCAGGCTGAGGAGAAATGGGCCCAGCACACCCACACCAGAACCCCCCGGTGCTCTCCTCTTGCCCAGCCCAGGTGATTCTCATCTGGGGCTGTGACCAGGGCAGGGCAGGTAAGTCTAAGCCTTCATGGGCTCAGGCTTGGTACTTACCTCCAGTTTAACCAATGCACATAGCTGTGGAAGGCTGGGTGATTAGATAGGGTGTTTATTGCTACTGGGGTCAAAAATTCCCCACATGTGAGTTGAAGAACCTTTGGTAGAGGGACTCAGAGGTATCAGGCTGTTGTAAATAGACCAGGGTTAGAAAAATTGCATTGGGTTGGAGGAATATGGGAGAGACTGTGACCCCCAGCAGCCTCCCACCCCTGCACCTGGGATAAATGAATTCCCCTTGTCAATCTAACATCAGGAGGTCCTGGTGAGCCCATGACTTAAAGGATGGATTACACGTGTTCTAGTGTGACAGGTATTAGGAAACATGAGATTCCGGGAGAGCTAAAGATGAAAAAAAAAAAATGTAACAAAATAATTTGAACAACTTAGTCACAATCCACTCAGAGTGCTGTGCTCCTGAAACCATTCTAGAGAAAAATTCAATGGGTTACTCAAGTTAGGAATAATTACATTTTCCTCTTGGTTACCCAGATAAAAGGAAGAGTGGCCTCATTTTAGAAGGTAAAAAAAGAGTCCTGAAAATTAACTCCTGACTCACGAAAATCAGTTTATTCTGATTTGTTCGTGTGGAGTTGTTAAAATTTAGTAAACATCATCTCTTGTTATGCTTACTCCCTTCCAGTGTGACCGTGCAGAACAACGATCATTTTGAGACTTAACTGTGCTAGCCAAAGAAAGTCTGAGGCTTTTAGGGTTCTGTTTTTTCAGTCTTCTCTGACATTAGCACCTCCTCTTCTCCTTGGTGTCCTCTAGCAGTGGGGTTGTGCTCCCCTGACCCAGCTGCCTCCACATCACCTCGCACCACTGAGCTCCATTCCAAACAATTTTTGGTGAGGTCTTGCCAGTGACGCAACGGTGGGCAGGTTGGTTTGTCTGTCCTTGAGTGAGACACTTTGAAGTGGGCATCCCAGCAGATGAAAATTTAGATATATTGCAGAAAAGAAATACCTCATTCTGGAAAAATTGTATTTCCTGACAAAAGTAACCAGCTCTGACCATTTAATGGGGCCCAGTGCTTTCCAAAGTGTCCTGAAGAAGCTCGAAGCTATGCGTGTGCTTTGTGGGTAGAAGCTGCCTCCATCTGCACCCAACATGAAGGCAGAGCTGGGCGCTGGCGCTGGGGTGGTGTGGATGGCTGATATCCCCTGGAATTATAGAGCCATCATTTCCTGGCACTGGCTGTATGCCGTTAATGCCAGGTGCTCACACATCCTTGGCCATCGTTCTTGTGCCATTTCCAACTCGGCCACGCAGTTATCCCCAGGGACAGACCGAAGCGGCGCGGAGCGGTCCTGCACCTCCCCGGTCCCACCACGCAGGTGCTCCCTGGGGGAACACAACCAAACCCAGCACCAGGCCTCCTCTGGCTCTAATTGTTGCTGGGCTTGGCACCAGGGCCAGCCTCGGTCCCCGATACCTGGAGGCCAGACCAACCTCGCCTCTAACCTCAACGAACCTCCGACCTCGCCCGACCGTCTGCGGGACAGACGGATGGACCTGGAGCCAAGCTTTTGGACCCATCAAAGGCACTTGCAACCTTCAGGGCCTTCCTGATGGTAGAATAGTTATATTTTATTAAAGTAATATGATCATAATAATTATAAATTCATTAATACTGTATTTTTATCATTATAATAATTAGAATATTAACAGCTATTATGTGCTATATACTACACCAATCCAAAGCTTAACTTGGTAAAGCAAAAAGCACCTATACTCACATCAGATTGTACTAAAAAGTTGTGACAGTAGAGTTTTCTTTGACACATCTGCCGAATGCCACTTCATTTATACTCACAATGCTAATGCGTGTGTTTTGTTAATTTTTATCCATGGTGAAAGCGGTACATAAACAAAGGGGATGCAATGGTTCCCGTTGGCTCCTTGGAGCTTTTCCAGTTAAATACGGGATGCGCAGAAGCTGTTTAACCTCCAGGCCCTGGCTCGGAGGACAGGCGCTCCCGCCTTCGGCAGCGGTGCGTCGCCGCTCGCGAGGCGGCTGAGGAATCAAATCCGGATGAGGAGCAGCATCTCCGCTACCACCTACAAAAGGAATGAATACGCGCCCCTAACAAGGTGCTCTGTTACTTAAGTTAAAATCTAAAATGGCTTTGTTGTCTCTTATTGTTATCCAGGCTTCTATTTCAGCTCAGCAAAATTATTTCTCCATAAGAATAGGAGAAGGTAACGCGGAGGACGGGCTCTGCCATCATCTGAGGCTTCTGATGAATGAGGAAAAGCAGTCGCTCCCGACAAAGTCATTTTTCTTGTGTATTAATAACAAGAGAGGAGAATGTTTTCATTTGAGGCACCTGAAGCGAGATTAGGATTTGTTAAGGGTGTTGTGAAATGAATAGCCCATAAAAATATTGTTTTGGGAGGAGATGATACACTTCGCCAAACATGAAGCGCTTCTCTGAAGGTATTTTACCTCAGTGACTTACCAGTATTCTGTACTAGAATGTACCTTAATAGACACATTTCCTTCTGTTGTATAATGGGGTTAGTTGCATTTATTTTAATATTCCTCCATTTTAAATATAAGAAAACAGAGCTGAACTTGGAGGTTTTCTAACACACATGGATCAGCATCGGCACTGATCACTTCTAGTGTTTCACAGAATTTCACAAGAAAATCAAAGACATTATCCATTCAATATCATACTTGTATTGTGACAAGGATTTCTGACATTGTCAGGAAATACTAAAATCAAGGAGAATCCCCAATGTAATAATACCCCATTTTATTCATATTTGAAATAGGGGATGGCAGTGTAGGATCTAGATATGCACATACATTTAAACCAGAAAACAACACAAGGGGTACAAGCCACTGAAACAGAAAAGCTTTCAGTCATAAAAGCCAGATATCATTGGTTTTCTGCATCTTACTTTTTTTTTTTTTTTTTTAAAAAAAAAAAAAAAAAAAAAAAAGGAAAAGGAAAATTTGCAAAACCTTATGAGAAGCCCTGTCAAGTCTGTCTTCAGGTCTACTGAAAGACCTACATCTTTTTTCTGGGTCCCTGCTGCCTAGTCCTACCACAGGTACGAGTGAACAGCATTTGTCTCCACATAATTCCTGCAGGACTGCTGACGCCCACAGGGGCGGGAATACACCAGGCTCTTCCGGGGATGTAAAAAATAATTGTTAAATAAAGTCGTAAGGGAGTGGCTAGCCCAATTCCTGTAGAATTGAATTGCACCTCCCAGCTCGCTGGGTCCTGAAGCAAACCCCCCCTGGCAGAGGGGGGAGAAGCTGGCAGCATCTGCTCAGCCTGAGAATGCGACACAGCAACACGTTTCCTCACTCACACCACCAGCAACTTTGGGTCGGGTCTTGCTCTCACAGAAATAAATGACAATTTTCTTCTCGTGTAGAAGTTTGAAACTCTACGTACTTTCTAAAATACATCTTATGGTAAGTACTCATCTCTGAATTATTCTGAGTTAATTTTTCCAAAGCATTAGAAAATACCTGTTCTTTCCTTGATTATAAAAAATATCCTCCACACATCTAAAGAAAAATTTCCATTAGTTGGAGAAAATATCCACATTACTCCTAGCAAAGAGAAATCTATAAATCTAATGAGGAATAACTTAAAAATTCAGTCAACTGAGAAAATTATTATGATCACAGACAGAGGAGAGTGTGTCTTTCCTGTAGCATAAGGGAAGGGATATAGTGATGTTCAGCGGAGCTGTGCTGATTTACTCTAGCCATGATATCCCACCTGCATAGTCAGAGCAACTACTTTGTTCTCAATATGCTCAGAACTCCAACTGATATTAGTGGAATTTACATGCAAATCATGAGCAGTAGGAAATCTCTCTGGCTTTCCACCTCTCAAGTAAAAACCATGAGACCTGCATTATTTTATCCAATATTTCAAAAAAGTTTAGAAACTTAAACCCCCCTGAAAATTGGCTTAAAATATTTATTAATTAAAAAAGTTAAATATTTATTTATACAAATATGATGAAAAAAATCCCATGCAGACTTTTCACATACAGTAACATAATTCAAATCATACTGTGATGGTTTTACAAAATAGCTTCTTTTAGGAACTTTGACGGAGATGTGTTGCTATCGCCTGTGGGCCTGAAAGCACCATTCATGGTAATTAGAAAGCTATTTCTGAAACTTAGAGTTTTCCTATGGAACGTATGCCAAGATTTTCACACTCTTCACTAAGATTAACAATTAATATCTTATTACTACTACTCAGAGAACTGGACAGAGACATATGAACACCGGGTAATGAATTCCTGCATACCACCGTACCTCTAAACACTTTATGTTAATGCATAAAGTTGCCAAAAGATTGCTTTAGATAATTCCCCTAAATGATGAAAATATCTTGAGATTGTTATGGATGGCATCTGCTTCTGCTTAATTACAAATCTGCATTGGATTCATAATTTGTGTATATTACAAGTAATTTGCATAATTAAAACAATTAAGGGATTGACATATCATGGCAATTAGAAATGCATCAAACTCTGGATGTTGTACAAAAGAGAGCTTCAATATGAAACATTAATTCTTTGAGAACAAAATATCCTTCATATTCCTGCAGAACAACCTTCACAAATTCAATAGATGTCCAATAAACTCCATTTAGAGAAACTTTTTCTCAGGGATACCCGCCTCCTCGTCAAGCTGTTGCAACTTTAACCCCGAACGCTTTAGCCTTCATTTGAATTTCTTACTGCAGTCACAGCATGGACTTGTGTATTTATTGCCAGTTTCAGGAGGTTTTATCTCATTTTCCGTAGCCTTATCCTGTTTTCTTTGTCCCTCTTTTTAAGAATAAGTATGAACTGATTGAAAAAATGCTCTTGGTCCTTCTTCTTCTGAACAAGGCGAAACCGCTGATCTCTTCCATATTTCTCTGCAAATTCTTTAAACGTTGTTCTACAGAAAAGAGAGACATTTTAAAGCTGTGACTTTGCCAATCCACTCTCAGACTCTTTGACCTGGATCTCACTTCACTTTTCATACAGACACTAAAAATGAGGGGTGTTCTGGGGAACACTTGACGGGAACACGATGGTAAAACCCGGGATGAGGGAGGCGAGACCACGCCGAGCACCGCCCGGGCTTTGGACTCATGGATCAGCCTGCAATGGTTAACTTCCATTTTTTGTTTAGAAAAACCTGGGTGATAGTTGATAGGACAATTCTGAATCATTAACAAAGATAATGAGACAGCACGGGTTACTCTTGCTTTAATCTATGCCTGCTGGTACTTATGGCCAGTATTTCAATTATTAGAGCAGAGAAACTCACCACCTGTGTCTAATTGCAAACAAATGCACTTTGACTGTCAGTAGTACACGACACCTGATGAAATATCACGCTAGTTTGATCTGTTCTAAAAACAGCAAAAAATTAGTCGTAACTTTGAGTGATGGGCACTGTGCAGTTGAAATCCACGGGCAGCTTTGCCTGAGGATTTCATCGTCAGGTCCAGCAGTTTCCGATGCAAACACGGTATCTGAAACCAGAAACATTCACTGGTATTTTTGCCCGGATGCTGTTGCTGGTTGCACGGGTCCATAGGTCCAGGTCTGAGAGCAGCATGGTGGGCACTATAAAGAACTGGCACCACGATCCACAGAGCAACAACAAGGGGGTTTTTTATTTAAACTCCCAGATTTTTTTTTGTATTTCCGAGGCGTGCGTGCTTCTAGCAGCATTTTCTAGCTTAATTTTCTTTTAGGTTGCATGCACAGCGCCATGTGGCCTGACCCTCATTGTATTGCAAATACGAGCTCGTTAGCCCTGTTAATCCAGGGCAGCACACTGGTGATGCTCCGGGGCCGTTGCTTTTCCATCGGCGATGGCCGATGCCCATCCCAGCCGTGGCTCTGGCCCCTGACTGGGCTCTGGAGTTTGCAACCCCGACTGCGGGCTGAATCAGGGCCCTCAGCGATGTGTAGAATTGTAGCAGGCACTTGGGGAAAGGCCTGCTTTCTTTTCATTGGAAATATTTTTGATTTCTCTCATTGCATGTCAAAAGCAAGCCAGAGACTGCTGCAGGTAGATGAGTTTCTTTGATGCTGTGGGCTCGCAGCCAGCTCAACAAAAACATTAACAGGTAAAATGTTCACTGTCCTGTAGGCCAGCACGATTTTGCCCTTTCAGACTGAAAACATCCTTGCTGGAACCAGAATTTAGCTGCTACATTAGCACAGAGTATTCTCAGTTTTGTTGTAAAAAACTTCCTCTAATTATTACTTCCATAGAGCCTGATGTGTTGTTTGTATCTACGTGCCTAGGCAGGTAGTGCTGTAAAATTACCTGCATAGTTTAGTAGAGAAAGCTATAATTTCTTAGTTCCAACAATTTAATCAGATTTATAATATATAAACCTTTATTTTCATATAATTTACACATGAGAAAGCGCTATCCTAAGCACTGCATTCACCATTGTACAGTTCTGGATCCATTACTTAAAAAGCAACGTAGAAAAATAATTATTGCATTGCACGCTTTATTTTAATTTAGTGATATGGCATTAATACTTACTTTGTTAAAATATATTTCTCTTCCATCAAAAAACAAACCTAAATGCAATTTTTCACTAGTTACACTGCCTAGTATAAATGAGATTTAGCATTCAGGGACTGATTTTATATAACTAATTTGTATGTGTGTGTGTTCTATAATGATAGCATATATATGCTTATAAAATAAATGTGTTGTGCAAAATATTATGCATTCTGAATGAGAGAAAAAGAAAGGAACAGAGAAAGAGATGGAACGTTCCCAGTAATACAACAAAATATTGTAAAATATTAGTCAAGTAATGTCAACATGGCATTGTAACAATGGATGTACCAGCTTGCTATGAAGAGTACGTTCGGTGTTACGGCATTCCGGGGCTGATAAGCGCAGCCTAAATGAGAAAGCTTATCTTAACAAATCTTCATAAGGCAATGCCATACCTTGGTGATAACTTGGATTCTTCAAGGAGCTTTTTAAATTCTTCTTTGGCTAACAACAATTTATTTTTCTTTTCTTTGTACTCTTCTCTGATCCTGGTCTTGACAAACTGTTCAAATATCTTTCCAAGAAAGGGAAACATGATACAGTATTTATTAACAAAGCCTTTATGGTATTTATGCCCAACCAAAGGGCTGTCAATCCCAAGAACTGCAGTTAGTTCTTATCTGCCCTCAGTACTGGCTGACTCACACGCAGCTGAACCTGCTTCATGCAGCACTGGCTGTGCGTCCTCACAAAATAAGTAGCTGGAAAAAGGTATAATTTGGACAGATAACATCTTCATTCAAACACTGAGTGCAACATGAATCAAAATTTCATTACTTCAGTGTCTTGCTCGCATTGTCATGCCCATAGCATTATTTTTGTGCATCTGTAGAACTGGCTGCAGTTATTTAGTTTGGATCTCGCATCTTTCCCAACTTGCTGGAATCCCTGAAAATGTCTACAATGCTAAACATCAATATTCTGTAAGTTAACCCCAAAAAAGCCTGAAGACCTTTCCAATCAGTTGTCAAAACCCACGAGCTTACACATGATCCTCTGTACATATACACCCCAAAGCTTTAATGTGTTTGGAACGGTTGACAACCTTCCTCTAACAGTATTTGGCAGCTAAATATGCAGCAGGGCACTCGGCATCAGCATTTTTGGTGTCTTGAAAAGGAATTAAGGAGTTTACTATTTCACAAAATTCTGCCAACTGCTTTAATCACATTTTTAATACCAAAAATTTCGCCCTGCTGGTTTCACGCTCTAAAAAGTGTGGCACACTAAGCTGTTGAATAAAATGAGCTGCTCCCCAAAACACCATTAGCTTTCCATATTCACCATCCTTTTCACCACAAATTACATACATTAAATATGATTACTGCAGTTACTACCACAGCTGCTTTCTGATCAGCCCTGAGTATGCACAGGTGCAAGTCTACATTTCATGAAAGTTAAAGTAAACAAGTTACAACTGGTATTTAGTATGGTATGCAGAAAAGGGAAGATATACCACTAGAAAAGTAAATGTCAAACAATGGCCATGAGAGAAGTACTACAAAAAACCTGGGAAATCTAAATATATTATACATTAATCAATTGCATAAGCTGAGTGTAAGAGGAGATGGAAACAAATAAAGTAGGAGACACTGTTATTGCTTGCCTTTCTGGTGTCAGTGAAGCTATGATGAAGGTAATAAATCAAAATTAACAGATAGCTCATTATTTTAATACAGTTGATCCTTTAACCTTCATTGTTCCTTACTTAAACATAGTAGCATCTTTCAATTGTTAATAAACCCTTGGTAAATATTGGTAAGTAAGCAGAGCAAACTGCAGATGTTCAATGACATATTGGAATGTCCCCTGAGCTGTGTAAGGACACCCACCGGCAGCAGAGCCCACACTCCTGTAAGTCAAACCCACCGCAACGCCAGTTCAAGTCAAGAAGAAATTCCCTCAGACGTTTACAGGTCAAAGAATAATTGAATGGTTGGGGTTGGAAGGGACCTCAAAGCCCCCCCAGTGCCCCCCCCTGCCCTGGGCAGGGCCCCCTTCCCCCAGCCCAGGGGGCTCCCAGCCCCATCCAACCTGGCCTTGAACCCTTCCAGGGAGGGGGCACCCACAGCTGCTCTGGGCACCCTGGGCCAGCGCCTCACCCCCCGCACAGGGAACAATTTCTGCCTTAGAGCTCACCTAAATCTGCCCTCTGTCAGCTTAAAACTGTCCCCCCTCGTTCTAACCCCACACCCCCTGACCCAGAGTCCGTCCCCCCCTCTCCTGCCCCCCCCTTTAAGCCCTGGGAGGCTGCTCGAAGGGCTCCCCGGAGCCTTCTCTTCTCCAGGCTGAACCCCCCCAACTCTCTCAGCCCGGCCCCCCAGGGGAGCTGCTCCAGCCCCCCCAGCATCTCCGTGGCCTCCTCTGGCCCCGCTCGAGCAGCTCCGTGTCCTTCTGCTGTTGGGGGCCCCCGAGCTGGCCCCAGCACTGCACATCACAGCAAAAACACTTTCCCTGCCCTTCCCAACCCATCTCCCTGAGCATGGAAAGAAGAAAACTGCAGTACAGCCAGCCATCCTCCGGCACTCCTTCCTTCCTTCCTCCCCTCCTTCCTTCCTTCATTCCTCACTTTCGTCGTGAGCCACTTTTCATCTCTAATCCCCTCCAATATAAATTCACTATTCAGGCCACACAGTCAGCATCAGTGAAGGTAAATGTTTTCATAAACCTGAATAAAATCTTCCACTAACTTGAGTTGCACTTCAGGAAGTATTTTAATTAAATCAGGCACCTACTCTTGTCTAACTTTTTTCTTAAACTACTTCTTGGAGGAAAATGAAACGGCAGAACTCATAATGAATGTCTAGAAATTTTAACTTCAATCTTAGTAGCTAAAATATAATATACACCTGGCATGTGGTCCCAAGCTTACTGGTTTTTTAACCCCATTTTGTAGAAGAGCAACCGATGATCACCACCTTCCACCTTAGCTCTGAGCCTGAATTCCTGTCACTCTCAGAGCCAACTTCTACCTGACTATGGGTTTCTACCTACAGGACTGCCAGCAACTTGCTTTCTATAACTCTTTCCTTAAGTATTAAATACATGTCACAAACGAGGACCCCCTCAGCAGTGCTTCAAGCACATTATATTATGTGTATTCGTGATATATTTTTATTCTATGATCTCCAAGGCTGATAAAATGAAAGAAACAATATATCTTGATTGACTCATCGAGGTCTAGGTTTTGTCCTTGCTGATTCCTTGAAAGAAATACAAAACTCCCTGCTTGGTCCCTTGTCTAGCAATATTTTCCATTCTAACAGTTTCTCTTGCATTTTCACTCCCGTATTTCCTTATTAATTTATTTCACTTTTTTCCTTGGGAAAGAAAATATTGGAAAGGGAGTAAATGAAGATGTATGTGCCCAGTCGCTCAGTAAATACCTACAGGAAGCTCTTGGGAGATTCACGAGACAATATGGGCCCCAGTGCGATGGAACAGGAATAAGTACATTTTTCATTGTGTTTATTTTAAAAATGGACAAGTCCATACTAAAAATTCTTCCTTCTCCAGGATGACAAAAGACTGGTAAGGAAGAGAAATAACTACAGAATAGAATTGTTCACCTTCTCTGCAACATCCTTGAGTCTCTCCTAAATTTTTTAGACTAATGTGAAGCCCCTCAGGTCCTTTTACATTCCTAGTGACAATTAATGCCCAAATAAAGAAGGCAGCAAAAAGTCCAGCTCCCTTTGCAGCTTTGCCAGAAAAACTAAACCCTTTCAAACAGACATCAGCATAGCCACAGTGCCCCATCTATTTATTGTCTAGCAGGTTTAGTTATTGCAAAATATAACAGTAAATACAGCGAAACTCCTAGGAAATATTCGAAGTAATAAAAATGAAGTAGTCTCTCTATAATATTTAAATAATCCAGAGTGGAAACATTGCCTTATGGCCATTTCCCTTTCTACAGACCAGTTTCCCAGACTCAGTAGAATTGTTCCTACAACCCAAGAACCTGCAGCTCGTCTCTATGTTCAAACTCACTCGTTACCACTTGCTTTGCAAAGGAGACAGCACTTTCTTATGAGCAGAGGCTAACTTCTGAGTCTCACTGAAAAACTTAAGGAAAATTTGTTTGTAATTCGTTTTATCGTACCAAGACAGTTACTCTGTTCCTAGGGTTAATTTGGGAGAGGTTTGCTGCCAGTCAGAAGCTATGCTGGAGGACATGCTCACCTGTTTACGTTCTTCTGAATTTAGTAGAAGGTAGCGTGGATCAAATACTATTTTGTGTAACTCTTTTTCCCATGTAGAAAATGCTGAGACCTGTGAAGCACACAAACACAGTTGCATTAAGGAATTTTAATAAAGATGTGAAAGAAGGAAATGTTCCAAGGTGAAGCAAAAGAGTAGTTCAGAAAGCTAATGAACTCTCTAAAGGATGCCTCAGAGCAGTTGGAAGCTGAATTTTAATCTGTGTCTGGCAATGCTCTGGTCGCCCCCACACCATTAGTATTGATTTGCTCTAGGACATCTCAGTGAGTATCTGGGAGACGCTCATTCCACATTTTTTTGACGGAAAGAATCTGTAGCAGAAAGGAAAATACCCATTTTATTATTCCCTTTGTATAACAGAAGCCTCAATTTCCATTTAAGCAATTATCTGAGCTTTAACTCCCTTCCTCTCCAAAACTTAAATTACAGCCGGAACGAGGCTGTCACCACACACACACACACGCTGACGGACTAATAGTGACCATCTTCAAAGCACCACGTTTTTGCAGTGAACGTGCCGCCTCCCTCCCACAGCACGGCTGTTGCTTCCCCTCCATTTCGGGGCTTCTCCCCCCTCCCCCTGAATCCAGCTCCCCGCCGCGGGACCGCTCGCGTTCCTGCAGCCACGCGCAATGAGGATGTCACGCTCCCACAGAGGTTCCTCCGCCGTCACCAAAAGTGGGCTGTAAGGTCCCCGCGAATCTGAGCAGGTCCCTCACGTCCCCTCGGCCCGGGGCTTCCACGAAGCGACCGTCTGGGAGCGTAGGACTGGAATCCCCAACCCGATTTCGGTACCTTGTGCAACATCACCGTTAATGAGTTTGTTACAGAAAACTCTGGAGTAACATAAAATATTCTAATCACTCCATCTAATTACAAAGAAGAGTAAATTCACTAAAAAAAAATAAGTATGTGAAGTATAATTAAAATAGAGTAATTAACACTCAAAGCAGGAGAGCTCTGAAGAAGCAAAGTGGGTTTAAATGGACTGGGTTTCCTCTTAGAGTGGTTAGAAATTGGAAAATTCAAAGTTGAGGGTGACTTTCCGGATGCGCAGTGATTCAGAGCTGCCTCCTCCAACCGTCGTCTTCTCGCAGCTTGTAGTTCACCTCCGGTCCCCACGTTGGGGGTTTTCCCCCTTCAGAAGGACCAGCAGCAGGAATCCTTCTGTTCAGGGCACCTTTTATACTCTCTCTCAGACATCAGCTTTATTCCCCATACAAAGGTCAGTTTGAACTCAAAGCTAGTTAATCTCAGGCTAATTTATCACGTAATCATTCCTATTTATGATTTTTTATTTAGTAACTATTACATTTCACATACTGCAGACATACACCTGAAATAAATGTTGGCTACTGATATTTATAATTTAGCTCTAGCTACACGTCATACCCAGTTCAGGATACTCATTTTGGAGCTCTGCAAATGCATATAAAATATTAATATTCTGACTAATCCCCCAGCTTGTATTGTATTGGGGTCTTCTTCCCTACTATGGGACATTCAACCAGGGATCAGGTGCACTGCAGGTGGTGGGGGTGGCATCTCTTCCCAGAATAAATAATGACTTCTGTGACTTGGTATCACCACAGACAAAAAGGAGAAGAGAAATCTGAGCTTGTAGCGGGTTTCCAGTTCTCAACTCCTGCTCTTAACCAGAGTGCAAAGTACAGGGAAAAAAACTCACAAAAATTCAATGTATTGAGCTTGAGCAGTATGTTTAGAAGTGAAAGGACATCTATCTGAGTAGCCTATGTTTTTTTTTAATTCACTATGGAAGCCCAGAAACAATGGTAGGTTGTGATTTTGGCTTTGACTAAAAGATTTATACGAACAGAAAGGTGAAGTTCCTGATCTTTTCAGCAGATGCATTTATCTTCTTCGGCAAAGGATTCCCAGCTTGCAGGAGACGTTGTTCAGGTGGGGAAGGATGCCCACCCCCGACGCAAGCTACCAAAGCAAAGACCAGCAAGAAGGATGGAGAGGCAAAGGGCTGAGAGGAGGCACGCGGGTCGGCAGTGGCAAGGACCACCCTGCGCCCCAGCTGGGAGCCCCCTCCCCGCTGCCTCCATTAAAAAATACTAAAAAGTGGGATTTCAGTGGCTCATCCTTCTAGAAAGGGGCTCTTTGGGTCCATCCGAAAAACAAGGCTGGGGGGAAGAAAAACCCAAACACCCCATTTATTTAAGGGGGTTTTTAATTATTCTTTAGGATAATACTGTGGCTGCAAGAATTGTTTTGGGACAGGAAGGGAAGGGGCGGGGCTAGGACCCCCTGAACCCCCTTTTTTACTCCCCAATATTAAGAAGGTAAAAACTTGAGAAAAAATACCATTTGGGATCCTTTAAAAATGTCTTGTTTCACTGTCAGCAACCCCTCAAAGGGAAGACTCTCCTAGAAATGCAGTGTAGAGAGTGGCTGTTCTGATGCTGTGGCTGTGAGGGAACCAGGAAGAGGATTGAATTTTCCCCTTTCCTTCAGGATTTTGTGAAAACTTTTATACTTCCAGGAGGATATCAGAGATTACATTTTTACATAGGAAAACTTGCCCCAGACTTAAGAATAGTGTCATTGTCTTGGAGCTACAGGAAAAAAATCAAATATATTTTTTAAATGTTACAATGAATATTCTTCTGTTGCTCTAATTTATGTAGGAAGATTCAGAACTGAGCTGAAGAACTCCATCTAGTTCAAGCTCTTTGTAATGCCATAAAATAACTTCTTCAGAAATAACAATATGATGAGAAAATGGCAGGAGACATTATTAAATAATCAGTTTTGAAGAACACTAACAGCCTCACTGCATTTCAAGCAATGCCAACCAGCTGGTGCTAACCAGCGGCTTGTCTGGACATTTGAATAATGCTCAGGGTAAAAGAAAAGTAACCAATTGTCTACGCATTTTTAAATAATAGCAAAACCAAACAGTAAACTTTCTGAATTTCTTATGAGCCAGCATGACTCTTTCGCTGGAAAAATTTGAGGAATCCTATTATAGAACACCTCTAATACTTTCAAATGTTGACTTATTGCACCCTGGCTTAAAATATGCCAGCAGAAGTCTTCAACCAGTATTCATTCATGGTACTTCTGCATTTCTTAAGCATAAATAGCAAAATGTATTAATAAAACAGGTCTGGCGTGGAGACAATTTACTGTTGAGCTTCTGAAGCTCTAATTATCTACCTTTAAAGTCTGCTGATTACTAGTGATAAATTTTATTGGCTTTTCTGCCTAACAACAGAGACGTTAGATTTTTTTTTTCTTTACAGAAATTGCATGAACTTCTCCATAATACATATTTGCAGAGTGTTGGAAGGAGGTACAAAATCTGCATACACTGCTGCATTATAGACAAATTCTCATTTGCAGAATTAGGACCTAAACCCGGTATGCTTATTAATTCCATTCACGCTCAAAATCATCAGTTTTCTGGAAGAAGGGACACTGTGAGATGAGCTTTTGTGGACATGATTTTATATTTATAAATAACTGTATCCAAAATTCCTCCTATCAACAGTAATCTTTATGCGGCCAGTTTCTGAGTGCTACCATGGAAAACAAAAATCAGGCTGAAGCTCTTTACAGAATCAGTCACTGGATGCTATTACGCAATCTGTAATTCATATTTCACCATTGGTCATGAGGCTCATAGCACTGATGGGTTCTGTCTGCAAATGGAATTTATGCTCCATCTATCGACTCATAATCTTGATTAGGTCATGGTCAAACGGCTGCAATAACTCGGAGCCCTCCCGTAACCTGTACACCAGGTCTGTGCTGGCCTGGGCACGGGAGGCAACGATGCTCATCTCGGCTGCCTGCGGAGGGGCCACCTCTTCTTGTCCCCCATCAGCCCAAAGCCCCAAGCATCCCACGCTCCTGAACCTCAGCCTCAGCTGGAACCACCAGGTCTTCCCAAGGAAGTCCAAGGGCAGTCAGGAAGGCCCAGAGAAAAGAGCAGGCTTTCTTAACCCTCCCGAGACTCCAGTATGTCCTTTCCTAACAGACTGGGCAGAGTTCAGATGGCCAGTAAGTGAATTTGGTTTCCCACTGCTGGGATCGCTGCAGTTTGCAGTGATGAAACCTCTGCCGTGATGAAAAATAAAAATCAAAGAGCTAGCCAGGAACGCTTCTGAGCCTGGTGCTGTCTTTCAGGTGATATACAACACATCTTTCATCCTTTGTTCATCGTATAATGAAGACTTCTGGGGTCCGTGCGGGACCCCCTGAATGGCGTGTGGCTATGGTCCCCATGCCCTGCTGAGACACTGGTCTGCACTGGAGGAGCTGCCACCTCTGGTTAGCTTGGGGTCTGCCTAGAGGAGTTTGTTTGGAACAGCATCTGCTGAAGTTCCACACAGCCAGAAGAAAAGTCAAAGTACAACAGAGCCTACACGGTGAATAGACAGAAAAACCCCTCTCGACAATTATTCCTTTGACTGCTGAGTCATAGTTGTGATATGATTCCTGCAGTGGTCCTAAATGATGTCCTAATTCTTATAAATTTTCATAAACAAGGAACGTCAAGGAAAGCACGTGCATTTCTTACCCCTCTCTCCAGAAGCATGTCTCGGAAATGAGTGATGCGCTCTTCTAGGGGAGGCGTGATCTGAGGTGCTGATGTCTCCTCATTTTTCTCCTCCCTTTCAGCCTTCCCCTGGTCAGCATCTTGGGAATCTTCTGTTCTTTAACAAGGTAAGATAGAAAATAATTCAGTAACCACCAACTCGGGAGGGGATTTTTAACCCTATCTAGAAACTCCTCCGGGTTGGCAGGACCTCCTCGCGTGCACGGGGCAGCCCGGGTGCAGACACTGGCACCTGAGAAGTGACCCAAACTTGCATTATTAAAGCGTGGCCTGCCAAGAGACCTCTGACAGCTCGTTATGGGGAAGGATGGTCTAGCAGTGTGATCAAAGAGGAACTCAGCAGCGAAATACTACGCTATATTTCAAGCTACAGAAAAGTGACAGCTTTATATAAAATTTGTCAAGGAGTGGAGACTTTAAAGGAGTGACTGAAGAGACTCATCTTGGTTTATTTTCCTTTCCTCTGTTTTCGTGCCCCCAAACCTCAAAGCCAACACGAATCTCTATTTTATGTTCTCATGCACCCCACAAGCTCCCTCCTAAGGGAAGCGATCTGGCAGCGCGTCGCATGCACAAACCTGCCAATAAAGCACCAGGGAACGACCTGCCCTTTGTCAGTGCCAGAAGGTCTGTATTTATCCTGACAGCCTTTTTCCAAGATTGCATCTGATTGGAATAAATAGGTGTTTCTGAGAAAATACTTACAGCTTATTGCCTGAGTCCCTTTGCCTACAAGACCCCCTGGATAAAGGCACGTATGTAGCACTGCTGTGCTCATTTCGGGGAAAAAACAGTTTACTGCAAGTTGCAGCCATAAAGTAGCAGCAGCACAAGAGTGATGCTCTCCTCAGGTACAATCCTACATCATTGCTGTCATCACTGGAGCTGAACTGTTTCACACCAGATAAATATCTGCATAATTTTATCAGAGATAGAGACCATTAACACTGCACTCTCACAGCGCTGAAAGGAAACACCTATTTCCCCGCTGTTTGGAGGGCTGAAGATTTGCCCCCATGGGCCCTCAGCATCTGTGAGGAGGGGTTAATTAGATGGGAACCTCAAAGGTAGGAAGGAGTCTGCTCCAGGAGGGTGATGGGATTTGAGATGGGGATACGCAACTCCTGACATCATCAAATCACACACTGGTTTGGGTTGGAAAGGACCTTAAAGATCATCCAGTCCCAACCCCCTCCCATGGGCAGGGAGATTTTCCACTTCAGAGAAGTTGGCCAGCTCAGACCTCGAAATCAGACTTGTGTTCTGGGTCCATCCTGCTGCTTCTTTAATGCTTTGGGCAATAAATGGGTTCAGTACAAATTAAGGCTCTTCCTGGAAAGATCAGGAGTCTTACAACGATCACAAGGTTCAAGTGAGGATAGTGAAAGTAAAGCGTTTTGCTTTTTAGCCTTCTACTAGGCATGACTGCGTTTTCTACTGTTGCAATTTTCACCACTACAGAAGAATACTTAGTTTGAAAATTCAACAGGAAAACATTTTATTTATTTCCAAGCAAATGAACTAGATCAGTCTGTAATTTGACTTCTAGCGTATTATCTTGCTTCTACAAATAATTACATTACACTGACATTTATCCTAAAATGATGCTGTATTACTAATGATTTGAGAGATAGCAAATTGGTGTTGTTCACAGAATGACAGCGACTTTTATATCGTAATAGCAAATTTTACTCTGCGACATGATCCATGAAAGACCTAATACAATTTCTAGTACAAAGAGCTTTTTCAAGCCAACACTGAGACATACAGTGGGCGACTCCATCAGCCAAGCACCAGGAGAGCCCTTCTTTCCTTCCGTCCTCCTTACACAATCGAATAGGATGCTGCAAACCACGTGGACTTTTTTTCTCACGTCAAAAATGACAGTAAAGAATAAAATTTTCTTAGGAAATAATATGATAATCCACACAACAATGTGACTTCCCACTCAGATGGACAGATATTGGCAGCCTACTAGCACAAATTTGGCAGCCTGCAAATCTGTTTTTGTATAACCATGACACCCACTGAAGAGAGAATAGGCAATGGGCACACACTGAAATACAGATAAATCCATCTCATTATTAGGAAAAGCTTTTTTATTGACGCTGGCTGGACACTGGGGCATCCTGGGAGATGCTCAACCCCCCCGGCCAAGTGCCTGAGCAACCTGCTGGGAGCAGGTGGGACAGAGACACCACCACCACCCCCCCCCCCAACCCTTCTGTCATTCTGTGAAGAAACCCCAGAAAACCTAAGTTTCTCCAAAGGTTGTTTTTCTTTTGTAGAGAGTACAATCAGAGCATTACCTGAGTAAGAATTTTACTTCAGTATTTTTAAGCACTTTCATTATACCCCGAGGATATGTAAATAAAAATGTAAAAAACCCGTGCAGATGTAAGTTCTGGATGGATGCATTGGACAGAGGTTGTGCAAATGTCCGCAAGAGAAAGCAAGGAGTCCTGCTGCCTTCTGCAGCCAGCCTCGGGTCAGGTCCTCTGCTAGCTCCATCACCCAAGCAAACAGTGGGAGAAGCGAAATAGCAGATCTGTTCTTACCTGACACCCTGCAAGCGTGTAACACCTCCTTTTTAAGATATCCTTAACCAAGAAAAAATGTTGATGCTGCACAAATAAGTGGATAATGGCTGTGCAGGGGTAAAAACAGGGCTTGTTTCCCGTTCTGCTGCAGATGTCAGGTGCAGGGCTGTGAATGCCCAGCTACAACCTGCCTTTCGCTCGCGGCGCAGCTCTGCCCAGGGCGCAGGGTGCCAGCTGTGGGAAAACGCTCACTGTCATCATATGCGGTCATTAATGTGGATATGACAACAATAGAAAGAGTTCTGCTGTCTGTCTGTCCCCGTTTTGGCTGGAATAGAGCTAACTGGGGCTTTTTTTCCTTCCTTTCAAGTAGCCAGAATAGCGCTGTGGTTTGGATTCAGTATGAGATTTGGTAGGATAAGAATGTTGGTAAAGCACTGATGGTTTTAGTTGTTAAGAAATCAAGGATTTCTCAACATCTCATGTCCTGCTAGTGTGCAGGTACACAAGAAGCTGGGGAGGAGCACAGCCAAAACAACGGACCCCAACTGGCCATATCATACATACAACATCATGCTTGGTGCATAGATAAGGGTTGATCAGGAAGCTCACTTGGGTTTTTGGGATGGTGGTTTCAGGATTCTCTCTTCTCTGGGACCACTAGCCAGGAACGGGCTGGGAATCAGTCAGCAGGTGGCGAGCAATCACATTGTGCAATACTCATCTGTATTTTCTATTATTACTATTATAATTATTATTTTAATTTTATTTTATTTCAATTATTACCTTGTTTTCGTCTCAACCTACAAGTCCCCTTACCCCTCCACTCCAGGATGGGGCAGGGTGAGTGAGTGGCTGGGTGGTGTTTGGCTGCTGCCTGGGTTTAAACTGCGACAGCGTCCAGCACCAACAGGCAAATCTGTTTAGTTTTTTCGTACAGAGAAATCTTTTTTTTCACCTCTGGATTCAGCCCAGAGCGAGCAGCACTTTGTCCATTCTGAAGTAAAATAAATCAGAGGAAACAGAGAGTCAGACTTGGAACTCACACGTGCAGTTTGGAAGATGAAAAGCTGGTGATGTGTATCCTCTTATCCAGAAGTCGGAGCTTAACCAGAACTTTAGTAGACTCTACATCTTAAGAATTCCTTTTTTGCTGTTTATGGCATGGAATAACACAGCTGCTTTTCTTACAAGGAATTACAGGCCGCGGTTTTGAAATCAGTTCTGCTTTTGGCTGACTAATCCAGACACACACAGATGTAGGCGACTGAGACCCACAGCACTCAGAAACAATAATACCAGTTCCAAAACACCACTGGCAGCAGCAATTTTGACTGCTGTGCAAACAACCATCACTAGGGCTCAGCTGCAGAGATGGGGGGTTGCCCACCGCAGTGGATACCCAGCTGGGACAGCAGCACACAATCTCTGGTGGGATGTCTCAATCCTATTAATGAAAACAATCTTAGTATAGCAAACAAGTTCATACGTGATTTTCATCCCGAGGATAACTAAATTCTCCTTTGAAATGAAAATCCTACAGTATTTCACTTCTTTATGTCATGAACTGTTAGCTATAGTCTAATATTAATACATTTAAACAAGTACTTAGACTGCATTTCTTTAGTAAAAGGTCAGTATTTTAAAGGTTCATCCATGAACCTCTATATTCTGCCATTGTTTCAAGGTACGAAGCAAAATGTCAGGAAATCTTCACATGTTATAAAAAGAGAATTTAAAATTCAAACCAGCTGTAGAAATCATGTAGTAGTTTGGGGAAGCATGTTCTGCTGACAGAAAAATGAACACTTTATGGCTTTTTGGTGACAGGTCAAACTTCTGGAGAATGAGGATCATCACAACGAAGTCTGAGAAAAGGCCAAATCTCACTGGTTTCTTATGTGAACGTTGCCCTTGACTTTCATAGGACTAATTGCCTCTGAGAATTGGTTCCTCCTCATCTAAAGATTTATTTTAAAAGTTAAACAAAGGTAGAACTTAAGATAGGGTTCTCAGAGCTTTGAATATCCTCTCAATTAATATCCTGCCATAAATCTCAGGTATGATAAAAGCTATATTATATTTATTAGCCCATAGAAACATATATCACAATATAAAAACACATGATGACATCAACAGCGGGTGATATACACTCATTACGACGTGTTATTTGATTTTTTTGTGCCATACGGTCACAGCTGAGAGGAGGTTTTTGTTCCCTCTGACCCAAAGGACCTTTTCCAGACCCAAAGCATGCCTCCCCCGCCCCCGGCACGCTCTTTTCGGCGCACAGTGCCTTCGCAGCGCCGGCGGTCGCCGCAGCCACCGCGCCGGGGCACGATCGCGCCTCTACCTGGACGGCTGCACGATTTACGCTTCTGCCTGGAGGTATATGGAGCTACGTACGTATAAATATACACCACAAGGAAGATACTACTATGCTCTGAGGCAGGAGAGTCACGCAGCAACTCTGTGATGGGCCGAGACTGCCCAGCCCGGACTGTATTTTCCTATTTGCTCTGGGGAGAAAAATGCGTACGTGAAAACGTATTTCTGCAAGTAAATAAAAATAATAAAAGAGAAATTCTGCAAATATATAAAAAGTTGGTCTATATTTGGGTCTTAACAATTTTGACAATGTCCTTTTGAGCATAAAGAAAATAACCCAGAGTTAGTCTTTCAAGAGTGAGTAAGTCATGGAACTCCAGTGAAGATGAGACAATATTCCTCGTTCTCAAGCAGGCAGTGAAAGAGGCACTGCCTGACCTTCCGACACAGCGCACAGTAAGCCCAAGCCTACTTTGATACAGGGATCTTTGAATAAATGCAATTTTCTGGAGCTTATGAACAAGCTTCTGGAGTTTTAAGATTCCATTTCTGTACCTTAATGGAAAGACGATTTCACATTTTCTCAACTAATCGCTGAAGTGAAGCACCTTAATAGCACATGGAAAATATCTGCTTCTATACAGAGGTCATAGCAGTGGCCCATCATTGTCAGGCCCACTGATGCCAATAAAAGTATTCTTAAATATAGTATACTAAATATAAGCTTTTATACTGTTTATGAATACTAAATACTATGTGAAGAATAAAAGTACGTATTTAGTATATATAAAGTACAAATAAACTCTTTTATACCAAGCATTAAATGCTTAAATAGTCTGAGTATTCAGCTCGGGAGTATCTGATTCTTCCTTCATAATAAATGAGTCTTAATGAGGTCAAAAGAACCACACAGTGTAGTAGGTGGTAAGAATGGCAATGTAAGAGAGAATAGAATTATCTTCAATATATTCATTTGGAAAATATAGAAATTTGTTGTGATTACTCCTCACAATGCGCTCAAAAATATAACACACTATCTATGCAGATTTATTTCACAGATTTATTTTTTCAGTGGTCCAAACCAGTATCTTAATCACAGCCAGTCCGCATGAACAACTAACGCTATATGCAGTTACTGGCCAAAGGTTAAATAGAACGAAATGTCTCTATGGTACTCCTTAAAACAAAGCTGTTTACTTCACTTTCTTGTTGTTTTGGTAAAGGGTGAGGGAATTGCTTATTTGGCACATGGGTTTTTCTCCTGTTACTACATGAGAATTTGAAACACACATAGAAATAAAGGTCAAATAAAAGCACAATAACAGAAATACCTCCGGATATTTCTGAGCTGGTAGCCTGGAAACCCTGACACCAGTGGAAAAAAAAAAAAAAAAAAAATCTGCTTCACTTCAGTGAAGATAAAGCTTTTATCCAATGTCTGAAATAACTACATATCCTCACAGCCTTTTATAAATCATTTCAAAGTAAGAGTTACTCAGACAAAAACGGATGATGTTCATGGGAAACAGAGGTTGTAGAGATGGAGTTTGATGAAGATTGGATACCTTAGGAATGACTCTCGTAACTTATTGGCTTAGTTATCCACACAAAAGAAAAGAATTGTATTTCTCTTTGCACTTATTTGTACCAGACGTTAGCTTCCCAACATTACATACAGATAAGTAAACTGTAGAACTTACTTATTTCTCTTAGTTTTGATGCTAAGATCATCATTTTCATCCCCTGGACAAGAACTAACACATTTATCTGCTAAAAAGAAATAAATAGGTATTAGATTTGAACTAGATAAACAGGAATACAAATTCCTAAGATTAACTTTTCATTTCTTGAGTTTTGGCCACTGCTCAGGTATTTACCATCTTTCACTCTCCACAGAGTGTTTTAAAAATCACACATATTTCATCAGATCCTCAGAAGCACCTTCATCCAAATGAAAGAGACAGCAATAAACCCGACCGCTTTCACTCCAAAAAATTGCTCATTGTTCACATTGTGAAGAAAATTGTTCGTTGTTCATTGTGACATGATTTTATTTAAATCTTGTTATTGTTTCACCTGATACTCCCTCCTCCCCTCCCCTAAACATACAACTACAAAGGCATTTCCACAAAATTGTTTCAGTCCTCACAGCTTGAAGGATTCAATAGTGCTAACTCGCACCAGAACCTCCCTCCTTAGCCCATTTCTCTTTCTTATATAAGCAAATATATTGCTGCTTTTCCAGAAATTCAACCTCCAGTATAGCAAGGCTATGGAGATACCAACAACCTCCACACTCCTGATGTTGCCGAGTAACTCCAAGGCAACTCCTGCTTTGGCCTGGACACTCATCCTTGAAGGACTCTGAGGTTGCATCGTCACTCATAAGAAACGTGAAGCACATGCAACAGATACTTATTTCTGGAATCTAAATTTCCTTTTTGTGTATACAAACTAAAGTTTTCATCAGCAATAAAATGGACAGACCACCAGAAATCATGTCCATCCAGTGCCTGGTTGTGCTGAGGACTCTTCAGTAGTTCACCATCAATTAGTTGAGAAATATAAAAATCAAACTGTATGTGGTTAGCTTGGGAATACCAGAAACACCAAACCTCAGCCTTTTTTGTATGATAATGAAGACATGCCTTGCTATTTAGGAAACGATGAAAAAAGAAATTAAAAATAAATATAAAATTGAACTTAGGTTATGGAGATAAAAGGCTTGAATAGCTTGATAGGGTGAGATCTGATCTCACAGAAATCAGATGAAACTCCAAGATATCTGCTAGAAAATGGGTCCGCTCTTTGTATCATTGAAACTAACAGAAATTTGGCCACTTATTTCAAGTTTCAATTTAAGAATCTTGTTCTTATCTCATTTTGTTTCCCTATTTTAGGGAAATTACATGCTTATTAGTGTACTTTCATCAAATGTCACCTGTTATTTATATTAAGAGCTTGAACAAAGCACACACTAAATCACTGGAAAAGGAGCAATAAAAAACTAACAGCTGCTCTAACACTGCAGTGTGGGAAGACCAGGAACAGAGACCACGTGAGGAGGAAATACACAGCAGGGGTAAATGGATGCTTTACTAACTAGAACTTAAAATGATAATAAGGAGAAATGAATGGCATTCCAAACTAAGGGGAGTTTGATCTCAACATTCCTGACAGTATACAAGCATTATGAATACATAGGTGAATTTAATAATGTTTTAAATAAACATAAATTCACTGCAACTACTGCATCTTCTTGATAAATTCTACTTTGGGACACCCAATTAAACATACAAAGAAATACGAAAACCAGCCTGTAAACTCAGAAGGTGGAATGTAATTCAACAGAGATATTATAAAGCTATTAATCAGGAGCTGAACAGCCTGCGGAGGCAGCGGTGGTCTTAACTTTAATGAATTCTGAAGGTAATAACGTGAAATGACAGAGCACTTGGTGGTGCTTTCCAAGAGAGCTGAAGGCGGCTGGGGAAGCACAATCCTGTTCCTATCAAATTTCACGACTGTTACAGAAAAGCAAAGGGAAAGCCATGCCCAGGGGGGCACCTCCTGCGCTTGTCCCACGCACGGGCAGCCCTTCCAGAGCCGGCCAGAGGCCGGACACCGTCCTACGCTCAGACATTGCATCTCCTGACGGGATGTACTTTTAATAAAGCGAGCGAGTGGTGCCAAGTGCGGCCCACACCGCGAGCCTTTCCCGTGAGACATTCCCATGGGACGAGAGCAAACTCGCTGGTGACGACAAACGACTGTGTGATGTTCTCCGGCTACTTGAAGACGAACACAAATTTGAAGTCACCTTATGACAAGACCTTTCATAGGTTTCTGAAAAGGATATGAAATTTTTAAATTTTGCTGTGAAGCATGTGAACCGGGCATTTATAAAACCAGATCTTAGCTACCACAGAGCCTTCAGGTAAAAGAAATGTGATACAATACACCCTGATTCCAGAGTTCACGTCCATCTGCTGGTTCCTGACCCAGCTCGGGGTCTCCCAGAGCAATGAGAGCCTCCCCAGGGGAGGGACATCTGCACGAGTGACTGCTGTCGTTACACTGTCTTGGATAAATGGGACAAGATTAGAGTCAGCATCATCACTTAAAATTTCAGTGCGATGGAAAGCTCAGTAAAACGTGACAAATGGTATCTGTACTCTCACTCAGGAACCTACTGAATCACAACGCATCGCTGGACCTCTGGTAAGATTATAAACTGACTCTGAAAGGGAAGAGAGGCAGCCGAGCACAAAATCTAATAATTGATTTAAAGCTTTGAGGAAGAATATTACTTGACAGTAATCTTTCCATGAAATCATGAAGTGGAGCACTGCCCCAATCGGATGGTCTATCAAGCTTAGTGTTGATTAATTAAATCATTCAGCTAATCCCAGCCATGTCATGAATTCCGGTTCATTATCCAGAACAAAGAGGAAATGCTGGCATTCAGCAGGTGAGTTAAAGCATTGTTAATCCACTGGCCACAGGCAAAAATCTGATTTGCAATTATATAAAGAGACCTGGCACCCAGGTACCGCACGGAAGCCCAGGAGCTTAGCCATGCTCCTTGCAAGGACCATGCAGCATATTTTTGTCTGAATGCTAAAAGGTCCAAAATATTTGTGGGGACAGAGTAAACTATATCAGAACTGATTCTGAAAAGGGATCATACCAAGTATGAATGAACAGGCCATTTTCAGTAGTCAGAATGTCAGATTTTAATTAGCTGAAAATATAACTTCCTCAGCCTAAACTTCCAGACAAACCGGTTGAGCAGGTGGAGGAATAGGACTAGATAAAAATGTTTTTCTCTACTGCAATAAGACAGAAAAATTTAAAGGAATTTTTGAGGGGAAATATGGATGCTGTGGGTTAGCCCGTGACCATACTGGGACAGAGGAGTAAAGACAATCGGAGACAAGACAAGAGAGCCGTCACCGGAGGATGTTTCATGCTGGGGTTGGACAGCCCCGACTTGGGACCATGGAAGAGCAAGGTGTGAAAGTCCTGGGAACACCATCTCCATCCTGGCCCCGCGGCTGGGAGGCAACGGGTGTCCCCCCCCGGGTGACATCCCCGTCGGCAGCTGCGCCGCCCCATCCCGCAGGGTGGCCTGTGGGAGACACCCGTAAAGAGCCCCAACACCTTCATAAATCCCCCTGAGAACTCATACTTTGCGGAGGTGGAGTAATTGATAAATGAGTAATTTTTCACTTATGCCTCAATTATAATTGCACTTGATCTTTCAGCAGAGCGATGCATAGATAACCTATAGCACCCCATGAATAACTATGCTTGCCAACTTTTTTTGTGGCTTTGATTTAAAAATTCTAATTAAAACTCAGCAGCAGCAACTAAGCTAAATAAATTTGGCAACCATTGTTGCAAACACACAGCTCATTTGTGTTATTTATTTACTCGAGATTACAAGCTAAGAGAAATGGTAACAAATAATTCCTTTCACCTCAGCAGCTAATATATACTAATTATAACCTGACTGTCTCAAATACTGAGCAACCGCAAGTCCCCATTATATCAAGGAAGATTAAGACTATTAGCAACAATGAAAACCATGGTCATAAAGAAACTGGTGCATGAATCACATCTTGGTGGTACATAGAGATAATAAATAAAAAGGATGGAACACACAGCAAAAAAAAAATAGATTTTTGAAGTGGCATATATGACTTTAGACTCTTCTCATTAATTAATTACAGACCATGAATAATGACCCCCGGTTTTGTCTTTGGCCATCATTCACTCCCCCTTGTCAGTAATTAACTGATCTGTCAATATATATTTTGTAACAGAAAACACATGCTATATTTTTCTCCCGAAGAATTAACTTCAACACATATGCTTTGGAATTATTAGATATACCGCTAAAGTTATTCAAGCCATATACAAAAGTGATATATATACAAGCACCTGACGATTGAAATTTATACTGAAAAATGTAATGACATTCTATGTTGATAAGGACTAGATTCATAGAAAACCATTCTTCGGAGCTTTTTTTTCGCAAACTTCTGCTAATACCGATAACATAAATCCTGGTTATCACTCACTTTTATCTACCTGTTTGTGGCCTGTTCCAAGGCCACAAACACACACCCACAGCCCCTGTTCTGCAGCAGTTAACTGGGAGCTGTGCCTGGGGACCAGAGCGTGCCTGGCAGTCCCCGATGGCCTGGCATAAACAGGCAGGTGACTCCGCCAAGACTTTTAGTTATAAAACACTACACTTCAATAGAATGACAAACGTCTCGGTTTTTTTCCCCGCTCCATTTTTCTAGACCTCAGCACTAAAGAACAAGCATCAGCTGAAGGAGGCTCTCCACTGAAACTGCAATAAAGCAAAATATTCCAGAATTACAAGCAGCTAATCCAGACAAGAAGCGTTTCAAACGACTGCCATGCATCTCGATGTCCTCCCAGTAACGGCAGGTCTTCCTGGCACCACTCCCACGAGAAAACCAAGGGAAAGAGTCAGGGAATAAAAGGAGCAGTGACACGGCACGGAGCAGCTCCCAGGAACAGGGAGTCCACAAAAACTGGTGGAACATAATTTTTGGAGAGGAATGTGGTGGAACGTACCATGGAGCCACTGCTGCCCTGGTAAGCACGGGCTGGCATGCTGGGCTGCTCCTGGACTGCTCACCCGCACGGACACAACCTGGACCGAAGAGCTCAGGGATGGAGAGCAGAAAAAAAGACAGCACGGCGAGGAGCGTGGGGTGGGCAAGGCAGGCGGGGAAACCGCCTCTGCAAACTGGCCATCCTGGGGGGGACCGGCGAGCAAACCCCTTGGATCCCTGGCAAGCCAAGGGGCGGCTTTTCAGCTGTATTTTGAACCACCTAGCACGTGTTCCTGCAGATCAGCCTGGTTCTCTGCAGCCACGACTCTCCCCGCAGGAACCCGCAGTGTTTAGCAGGGGACTGGCAGAGTCACGTTTCGATGGAAGCACCCACATTTCCACCAAACCTTTGAGCACTCATTAGAGATTTACTACTGGGATTTTTCTATTCCTTTCTGCAACTTGGTTGGATAATCATTAGCTAGGGAGTATCTGCTTTTGTGGAACAGGTGAATAATGCACTGGTAACGTATTCCTAACATACATCTTGGAACTAAGTGTAATAAAACATAAAGACAGCATCTTCTGAGATGTATTTTACGCATCAAAGATTCATCCAGTGGAAGAAGCTTCTTCATTGCCAATAAAGAAACGATCTCTCCCCCAGCTCAGCATTTCAGTAAAAATACAGATTTTGCAACAAACATCAATTTTAACACAATGCTTTGCATGAAATCTCAAAAGGAAAACCATTCTAATTACGGTTATCAAACTTTCACTGAACGTATTTAGAAACCAAGTTTCATCTGATATTTGAATTTAAATAGAGGCAAATAATCACAGGGCTTTAGTTACTTGCTGCAGCTTCCAGCTTGCGCTTGTGAGGAGGATCCTCGATGATCCGGTTTATGTCGCCGCGGTGCTTCAGGTCCACCGGCTTCTCCCAGACTGACAGCTGCATTGTAGGGTTGAAGAAGAAGACCCGGTCATCTCCAGTCCAGACTACACACCTATTCCAAGTGATAAACTATGCTTAGATGACGTCAGATACACCCACAGACAAGAAAATACCCTGCAGCTGGCTCCTGGCAGAGCTGTTTGGAGCACATGGGTGAGGCTCCTCTCTGCTGCCAGCCCACGCCAGTCACCTCGCAGGGAGAAACTCTCTCCACACCAACGAAATGTCAGAGAAATGGTCTAAACACCCCCAGGAAGCAGTAGGTGAAATATGATGTAAGAGGAAAAAAAAAAAAACAGCAACAAAAAAAAACAGGCGAGGAGGAATGCTGTGGTGCTCACAGCCAGAGAAACCATAGGAAAAGAAATATGTTTGTTTTAAAGCTGTGGCTGAGAGCAGCAAGAGGCAGAAGCCTTGGCAGCGGGGCTGGGTGGCCACAGCCTCGGTGGCCACGGGCTGGGGCTGTGCCTGCTGCTGGCACGTGGCCGTGGGAGCCTTATCAGCTGTGCTGGTGGGAGGAGGTGCAACCAGGGCATCCCCACAGCATCCCTACAGCATCCCCAGGGCATCCCCAGGGCATCCCCAGGGCATCCCCCAGGCATCCCCACGGCACCCCCACAGCATCCCCAGGGCATCTCCACGGCATCCCCACGGCATCCCCATCAGCTCCCGCCGTGCTCTGTGCTGGACAGGTACAACCAGCCACTGTGGAAATCTGCCACAAAGGTTTAGGCTGATTTTCCCAGGCTCTGGTTCAAAATTAAAAAACATGACCAAGTCACTGCTGTGAAAACCACAGTTTCTTGACTTGGTTGGTTTAAATATCCATGACACCGGTTCAACTTTTTGCCCTGACATTCATTTTATATCAGCTAAAATTATATGAAAATAAGTATTGCACCATCGTTAACCGACATTCAAAAAGTTCAAGTCTGACTTCGCTGAATCTGCATGTAATAAACAGAATATCAGTCTCAAGCCCACACTTTCTGAATCGCATAGAAAACTGACAATCATATACACACTCCAACTTCCTCATGCACACAGACGTACACACTTATAATGGGGAAATGTCTGTCTCTCTGAAGCATAAATATCTGGAAGTATCATTGGAAGTTCTGCTGATAAACTGTTATAAAAGCAGGGAACAGAAATGGTTTTAAAAAGAGGTCTGGTCTGGGTAAAAGACTGCAAATATGAAAAATGCTCCATCGCTGCAAAGTACTGTAATAAGATAATCCAACATACTCTGTAGCTCCACACCCCCCACGCTCCACGGGCAGCCCGGAAGGATGGGAGAAAATCTTGGCATTTAGGTGAAGAGCACAGAAAGAGCTGATTAATTTAGATAGGTTAGTGTTATCCTTTTATAAATATTAGGATTACGGTCAGGACAAGGCCCAGTCCTGGCCAGGAGTACCTGCCCCTCACTGTAATTTCTTTCACTGGCAAACAGCGTGCCAGGGTTTGAGCCACCTGGGGAAATAATCTCAAACGACGGTAGACCTGAGGCCAGCACCTTGTCGGGGATGTGCGATGCTACCGTGTGCACGGGGGACTGCCGAAGCGGCTCTCTGCCAGAGATCACAAACCTGGGGATGGGGGGTGGAAAGGTGGGGGCTGCCTCTGCCAGCACGCTGCTGAGCCCACTGCTCCTCTGGCCACGCACACGGACGGGGATGGTGCTCACTACATGCTGAGTAGCGCCAGGTCTCGCGTGCCATCACCCCAGGTTAGAAACTCTGGGGTCCCTCGTGACACCTCTCCGCTTTTCCAAGACTAATCTAATTTGACATTTAATTTAAAATTAATGTCCCTTTCCCCATGTAACACGTCACCTGTTCCTCTTTGGTATAATAACGGTTTCAATTATCCACAGGGGACACATGATATTTTGTTTCAGTCACACAACATAAACTGGAAATGCAGATATTGTTATGCTCATGTTTCCGTTTAGAAAATTGTAATTTAAGAATGAATAAGGGCACAAGATGATGCTATTAGTGTTGGATTTTTTTTTTTTTTTATTTATTTCATAAGGTAGTTAAGGCTTAGTAACATGTGTGAAGATTATTCTGCCATTAAAAGTTATGGTCTAGCTACTTCTGATAGGCGCCTGGTGATGCCACATCAACCATCAGTCCTGCAGAAGCAGGAAGCCAACATACAGGTGGGGAGCGGTCGAAGTAAATTCAGAATTTGTTGACTTTGTATTTCATATCTGGTCTCAACCTACCAGAAAAAAATGTAAATTGTGATTGAAGCACCCTACAGGCATGCTCCATGTTCCATAACGAGCCAGGGGGCAGGAGAGTCGTTAGCACCTCAGAACACGGGACAACTGTCAGCGTGAGGACTCCACCCCCTCCCTCTGGTCCCAAGGACTGGACCTGGATGTCTTTTCTCATACCCAGAGTACTCACTGGGTCACTAAACAGTCCTCTGGGAACCCAGAAATGTAAGGTTTCTCCTTAGAGATTCAAATATCACAAGTTTGGATCTGAGTGGTGCACTTCAGAGGGGGTACCGGCTGCCCCTTCCCCACTCAGCAAATACTCTGCAGAAAAGGGGGTGCTGTGACATCCTTCTGGGGGTACCACTGGATATGGCTCTGAAACTGTAGCCTGCTGATGGCAGTGCTGGACTCAAAGGGTTCCTCTGCACTACACCATAGAGTAGCAACTGTCAGGAAGAGAAATGATTGACGTTAATCACATATTTATGATGTTGAGATTAAGCAGGACATCGGACTGTGCTTACCACGCTGGTCTGCAAAATGGCACAATATACTAACAAATAATGGTTGATACCTACACAGAGTGCCATAGCCAGGGATCCCACAGGTGACAGCCACTAAGTATAAACTAATTATTATATGGGTAAAGGAGATAAAAAGTCCTTCTAGAGGAAGTTTTTATCTATTCACAAACGACACGAGCTTTAGTTACCCAACATGTTGATGCCTGAATGGGAACGTGGTCAGGAAACCTGGGTCACGCAACACAACCTGTTTTCACTGATACAACCTAAAATCACCCCATTCTTGAAAGACAGCAAGAGTCATCCTCTGCCAGCGAAATATTTGGGAGAGAAAGAGAATCTGGCTGTAAAAAGCAAGAACATTTCTCACGGATCTTGTGTTTCCCCTTTGATCCATCCAATCTGGATCCTCGATACGTGTAAGGTGAAGCCCGAGGAGCACGGCTGAACACAGCTCTGTGCAGAGCAGGCAAGTGGCCACGCATGCCCACAAACCCAATGGGGAAACCATCGGTTCCCTCCTGCCAGAGCCAGAGCTCTGCAGCACCCTGCCCTTACCCTGCAGATCCCAGGGAGCTGGCTCACACCATGCGTGCAGTTACCTCCCCGCATTTTCCTTAAGCACACGAATAACGAGGAAAAGCTCCAGCAGAAGCTGGAACGGGAGCCCAGCGTTAACACCCAGGGTATTTTCCTCACGTTCCAGACCACTACTGCGCGTTTGGCAGGGGAAACAATCCCGATGAATGGCTTCTAGCAGGTCTGGTTGTATTTGCTTACCATGGTGATCCTGGCACTGGGGTGGACGCCACAGGCTTGTTGCCGTTTGATGTGCTGTCATCCTCATTTACCAGTTTAAAAGAATGATCCTTGAAAGACAGAGACAGATTAGTCAACAAATGAAGCCGATGCAGAAGACTTCTATTGTTATACAAATCACTCCCTTTAACTTGAAGTGGATCACCCTTATTGCCATTATTCCACGAGCAGCTTTATGAACCACCAGCTACCTCGAGAACAGCCTGGATAAACAGCAAATAATAAAAAAGTCGCCCCGCTTACAGCAGTAGAAATGAAAAACCAGCAGACAGGCTTTTGTCCGTGCCAACAGCTCACTTGGCAGCAGGGGAGCGGTGGGGAAATGGCCAGGTAAGGGGTGCGGGTGGCCCACGTGGCAAGAAAAACCCCCGTGTCGCCGCTCCAGCGTGTGACTGAAGGGAAGCAGCCGAGCGAGCCCGGGGAGCACAACCTGCTCGGCAGAGCTCCCTGCCAGCACCGCTTCCCAGCCGCTTTCCTGGGACTTCCCAAAGCCGTGGTAAGAGTGATTCAGCCTGGAGGAGACCCTGTCCCCATCAAACCCCCCTGCGGGAGGCAGGTCGTACGGATGGAGCCACAGGCAACACGGCAGGGCTGTAGCGTGCAGCCGACGAGTACAGGCGGTGTTTGACTGGCTGAACAACAGCTATTTATTGTAGTAGCTTGGGGAAATTCCCTGCGAGGGGGAGGTGTGGGAGGAAGGCAGTGATCTAGCTCAATACGGTATCAAAAAACGGGAAGCACGTACTTAGTTAAAAAATAATAAAGCGCACGTCCAGGGGTCTTCATCTTGAAAGTATTTTACAACTTAAAGCCCTAAGGAATGTGCCTGAGTACAAGGCAGATGTGGGGAACACCTCCAGCTCCTGCAGGCAGGACAGGTTTCCTGGCACAGAGCCTGGAGGTGGCAGCACGATAAGAAGGCGCCAGATGAAAATGAGTTGCAGCAGCCCGGTCCCCAGGTCCCCGTCCCGCAGGACAGGGCTCCTGCTGCAAAACCCGGGCATGGGTAGAGCAGAGTCGTGGGGGGACAGACGGCTTCGAGCTTTCTGAGCCCAAGATGCTCTCCCACGTGCAGATAAATGGTCCTTTCTTTTAGCTTTAGCCATTTTCATGACGTCTGCATGTGCAGAAAGCAAATATTTCCATTTATTTCATAGAAGCTGGGGGTACAGTTTAGGTCCTTTTCCTTTATACAATAATCTAGGCTCTTTTATAAAAATCTCACGGAGCTACACATGTATAGTATTACCCATCTGTAAACTGCACATACTATTTGCTATCTGTTTATATTCACCTGCCAGTTTTATTTAAGGACGGTGCAATTATCTGTAAAGGAGGGCTACAGAAGCGTCCGTCACAGTTAAATTAGTAACACCAGAGAGGTGAGGGTCATGAAAAATTTCTTCCTTGCGCCTGGGGCTGACGTTGAGATAAACAGCACAAGGTCAGGGTCCCTGCCACCACAGTGAGCCAGAGAGAATCAGACACTCTGTTGAATCCTGCACTTCAACTTCTCGGTATGTGAATTTTGTCCCGGGCTGTGTCACACCTCCACGTTTGCACTCACACCCCCCCTGCATCGACCCACTTCTCCTCCGGCATGGGGAAAAAGCCAGCCGTGAGCGTCCCTCCACTGAGGCTGTGACACTGCAGTGACAGAGCTCCTATAAAGCACCAAGATAAATGAAATAGATAGCTCTTGAAAATCGACTGTAGGAAACAATCCCGTATCACCAGCACAGCTCCAGCCAGAGGACAGTCCTTTATCCTGACTCTGATTTGTGCAGTTCAATAGTTTAAAGAGGTTTATAAAAGAAGAAATGCCACTGCAGACCTTATCACCGTCGCTCTCCACGGGGGTACTCTTCCTCTCCCTGTGTAAAATCAAGGTTGGTGGGCAGGAAGATCTATTCGATTCTTTGCCATTATCTGTGAGGGGAAAGAATTTCTTTTTAACGTGCGGTAAATACATTCCCAACAAGCCAAAACTGGTGAAGAAAAACCAATCTGCTCCCTGTGGCTCTGAGCCTCCTCTCCTCACCTCTTCCTCCTCACTCAGTCCTTTATTTACAGGCATACGTGTGTGCCGAGGACCACAGCACCTTTCTGAAAAACCACACTGTATTTTAATGGGACGCATTCAGATCCTTTAGAGTGAGGCTTTTATTGCACTGGGCGTTTTGTCCTGCTACCCCTGAACCCAAAACGTTTTTCCACGGGCAAATCCTCTATTCCCCAGGGGGGCCTGGCCGCCCCTCGGAGCAGCAGCCTCCCCCCGAGGGGCCCAGGGCCAGCCAGCCCCCTCTCCTCCCAGCCAGGAGATACAGGTGAGCTCTGGGTTAACCTCCATTGGAACCACTGATTAGTTGAATTCATTAATTAATTGCATTTCCACTGAAAACAGTTGTAAGAACGTGTTCCTCTCCTTTACAAACAGCTGTCTCCATCCTGGGATGCTGAACGCTGAAGTGTTTCCACTGGCTACAAAATGTGTATGCCTTGATAACAGAGAGGCCATAAGGAAAGGCAAAAATGGCAGACACAGGCCTAACAAGGAGTAAAAAGTAGTTTCATGGTAAGAAACTTTTAAAAATACATTTTTTTAAATCTTATTTTTATTTTTTTTTTCCATTGTCCTGTCCTTCCATTACTCTTAAAACTCATATTTGGAGGTTTGAGCAAAAGGTACTCTCTCCTCATCTGGCCCATCCCACCTGCAGCAGGGAGGACAAGGTGTGTGTGTATATATATATACATATATATATATATACATATATATATAAATAAAATAAATAAAATAAAATAAATAATAAAATAAAATAAAATAAAATAAAATAAAATAAAATAAAATAAAATAAAATAAAATAAAATAAAATAAAATACAATAAAATAAATAAAATAAAATAAAATAAAAGGGACAGTGCCCCCTCCCCTCATCCTTCCCAGCTACGGAACGGAGCAGTGACAGCGATGGCTCTGGGGCCGCGCAGCCCCCCGGGACCTGATGGGCTCCTCCTAGAACGAGTCTCCAAACCCCGGTCCCAGCCCCATGCCACAGCTCTTGGATTTCCACCTTAAAGCCTGCAAAATTTTAGGCACGGCTCGACACCAAACAACGACGATGTTGCAAGTCATTCATGACAACAACCTTACGCGCGGCCCTCGCGGGCTCCCCGGAGAGCTCAACTGCAACCACGCGCTGCAAACGCGCGTTGGTGCTACCAGTATTAAGAGTGTCATAGCGAGGGCAAGCCATGATGTGCCTTCTCCACCTCAAGAGTAACGGAGCACCTTCTGTCTGCCAAACAGACTCAAACTTTGGTAGAGTCACTTCAAGAAATCATTTGCAAGCACTGCTTTTCTAAGAGTGCATGTTATATAGCGGATTCACGTGTCAAAATACTATTCAATTAATTTTAAAGTGACTCAGACCACAGAATAGGCACACGTGTAATGGGAACTACGTGGAGGAAAAGGCTGAAGCTTCAGCCATTTGACTCTGCTTCACCGTGGAATATATCACAATTATAAAAATTTAAATATATGCCATTTTTCTCAGAAGACAACTTGCACATTTTTTATGGGCAGTGAAAAAGAAGATTTACAAACCATATCAATTAATTTCCATATTAAAGGAGCTAAGAGCAGGGAGCAGCTAATACATATCAAAAGGGTCTCTACGTTTAGCTTTTTTTCACAAGACATCTAACAACCGGGAGTCAAAGTGTTACCGGGCACGTTGGTCTTTGAAGGCAGTCATGTCATGCCCGGGCTCAGCCTGCCTCCGAGCGCCCATGTTCTCGTGCCGGGCTCCTGGGGAGGTGAAGGAAATCCTGGAGGAATGCTCAGGAAGGGCAGGGACATCATCGGGACAGGGTGGGAGCTGTGGGGAGCAGCCCCACGAGCGGCAGAGCTGCGAGAGGAGGGTGCTGGTAAACGGCAGCACCAGCCACAATGAGGCCCCGGGGGAGGGAAGGAAACAGCGGCAGGACAGCCACGGACGCTTCCTGACGAGGATTTTAAACCCAAATCTTAGCGTGCCTTCCGGAAAAGGTTTTGTGGAGGATGAAAGGAACCATGGGAAATCCCTCTGCAGCGAAGGGTCCTTTGCAAGGCAGGGATTTTGCAGCAGTGTAAAGGCAGCCAGAACAGCCCAGGGTTGGGGCGGCTTTTGCAGGGGCACGGCTGGCACTGGCCACGTTCTGCAGGTCACGGCCACCATTGGCCACGTTCTGCAGGTCACAGCCACTACTAGCCATGTTCTGCATGGGCACGGCCACCACTGGCCACCTTCTGCAGGTCACAGCCAGCACTGGCCACGTTCTGCATGGGCATGGCCAGCACTGGCCATGTTCTGCAGGTCACAGCCACCACTGGCCATACTCTGCATGGGCATGGCCAGCACTGGCCACATTCTGCAGGGCAAGGCCACCACTGGCCACATTCTGCAGGGGCACAGCCAGCGCTGGGCTCAGGGCACCACGGCTGACCACATGCTGATGCTTTTATAGTCTTCATTATCACGCTGGTTTAAGAGGTAGCCCAGAGCTTTCATTCATATATATGCATCTGCACCCCTGCGCGAGGAACAAGAAAACGCATTTACCTAGCTCCTGTCAACTCCTAATTAAACATTACAAGCATTAATACAAATACATAAATGGCGATTGGCAGACTTAAACAGACCGTTGCACAAATGAAATGCGGCGGAGGAGTTTCCCACAGCTGGTGCTGAAGAAATTAAAGAGGAGAGCGAGCTTAACGCGTGCCCGCGCGGCTCCGGGAGCTCTGGTTTGGTGCCAAGGAAGGCACAATATAACGGTGTAAGTGCTTTTCTCATGGCTGCCCTTCCCCTGCTCTTTAATATCCGAGGATTGGCTCGAAGCACAGAGCACGGACATACCGGTGCGGGGAGGCTCCTGTGCACAGGCAGCCGGTCTCACTCCGGTTTGAACCGTCTTTGGCATGGAGACACCCCACGCTGCCAACGCCCCAGGCAACCTCTCTTTTTTGCCTCTTTCGGAAAGCTCCTTCACAGCATCCTAAAGGGAAAGCTGAAGCCCCAGGGTGGGACTTGGGAGCTGCAGCTTTCGCTCAGAACACAGCACCACCGGCGCAGCGCACGGGGGTGAACCTCAGCACGCAGGTCAATAGGCGTTCGCACGGGAAATACGCGTCCACAGAAGTTTGGACACTCAGCACATGTAAGAGGGAAAGAAAAAAAAATAAAATAAAAATAACAGAAGAAAGTCTTGAAAGTCACTGTGCATGTCAGGAGTCATTTCTTTTTATATCTTTAGTTGAGCACTGTGACTGTTTTCCCTAAGTATCAGCCCAACAGAGAAGTAACCCCCATGTTTCCCACCTGGAGCTGAGGAGCTGCTGGCTGACCCACAGAGCTGCTCCGCTTTCCCCGGAGGGCATCCAGCACCCTTTTCCTCAGACTCCCGAGATCATTAAAGATTCCTTCTCCCCCGCGCAGGCTGGAAAAGGACAGCTAGCACGACGCTTGGTTACCCTCCACTGGCAACGGGCACACGTCTTCGCTCAGGCTTACCCTTTTCTCATTAATTAACCTCTTTTTCCTCCCCCACTCTTTAACTGAAGTGCATAAAATAAACTGCAGCCTGACAATTAAGCTACCGCAACATATTTCCAACATAATTACGCACCTTTTTTTGCCCTAAACTTCGCGGCGTAATTACTAACAATGTGTTCCCGCTCTTGCTGCAACGCTGCCGAAGGATGCGCTGCAGACAGGAGGATGAAGATATCTGATTAAAGAGACTTCTCTGAGGCTCCACGGCAGGTAGGGAGTCATGAATAATTAACAGTATGAAAAGTAAAGGTGAAGTAGCAAAACTATCTCGGGGATATCACAGAGGATGCAGGTGTATGATCATAAACATCTTATTAAAAGCAGAATTAGAGATGGAGAGGCAGAAAGAAGATTGATTCATGCCACAAGAAGCTATGGACAAGAGATAATAAAAATTTGTTTTGCAAAGATATTTAGAGGCTAAATCTCTTTTGATCTCAAAAGAAGTTTAAAATTTTGATTTTAAATGTTTCCAAGAATTTGATTTACTTGAAGTGCACACATCTAAAACATGCAGGTTTTCATTATCCCACCAGCATCTCTGCAGGTCAGTTCTGTCTCTGCCCACAACCTTACTGCTTTTCATTTTTGAGAGTAGACTAAAATCCCTATCTGCCTCATTCATAGTTCCTTCTCTGCTGATTCTTTCTGGGGCCAAGTGTGGGATTCCAGTGTTGGGTCCATGCCCCGCTGAGGCAGGCGGGCATCCCCCCTCCAGCCCTTCCCCACTGCTCCAGGGAAACAGGTCCTGCTCCTGCTCCTGCCTCCACGCTGGATCTCACCCTTTAATTAGTGTCTATATTCTGCTTTGTCCGGTTTCGCTGTGCCCTGCAAAACGCTCTGTCTCCCCTCCTAGAACGAGTCTCCTTGAGCAGTGCTTTCTTCCTTCTGCAGCAACCTCTTCCCACTCAGCCCTTTAATTTTCTGGAGATTTGTAGTGGGAACAGTAGAATAACAAGGACAAATTCTTTGTCTGCTGTACCATACTGTGGGCTATATGCCTGCTGTGGAGTTCAAGGACAAACTCATTTCACTGTTGGGAATTTTCAGGCACACTGCCAAAGTGCCCAACAGATGTTATTTGCCACTACCCTGAAAAGAAATTATTAAAGATGGAAAAGCTGAAAGCTCACGACCAGAATATTCCCTCAGACACTGTGCAGGGTGGGCAGCGTACCGGCCCCACCGCCCAGACTGGCTCCGGGCATCCGTGTCCCATAGCACTGCAGGGGCGGGAGCACCACTGCCAGTGCTGCTACGAGCATCACTGTGAGTACCACTGTGAGTACCGCTGTGTCGCCACGACCATTGCTATAAGTATCGCTACGAGCATCACATCAAGTACTGTTATGAGGATTACTATGAGTATGAGCATCACTACGAGCGTTGCTATAAGTATTGTTATGAGTATCGCTGCGAGCATTGCTATGAGTATCATCAGGAGCATTGCTATGAGCATCATTATGAGCATTGCTATGAGTATCACTAGGAGTATCGCTATGAGCATCACTACAAACATTGTTATGAGTATAACCATGAGTATGAGCATCACTACAAGCATTGCTATGAGTATTGCTACGAGCATCACTATGAGCACTGCTATGAGTATCACCATTGAGTATAGCCACGAACATCACTACAAGCATTGCTATGAGCATCACTATGAGCTTTTCTATGAGTATCACCATGAGTATTGCTATGAGTATCACCATGAGCATGAGCATCACCATGAGCATTGCTATGAGCATCACCATGAGCATGAGCATCACTACAAGAATCACTACGAGCATTGCTATGAGTATTGCTACAAGTATCGCTGCCCACGGAGCAGGCTCAGCCCCCACCAACACCGGGCACAGCGTGGGGCCCCTGTTCATTCACCTCCTCCCTCCCTGGACACGACGCAGCTGCGTGCTCATTGCCAGGGTGTTTCTATCGGGTTTTGTATTTCCCCCTTGTTTAAGCTGCCGTACCACACTCCTCAGCATCTCCCTCCAGCTGTTTCTGCACCTCTGCAAGCTGGTCTAGGCTAAGCCAGGCTCCGAGTCAAAGACCTTCACCAGTTCTTGCCGACCTTACTTCCCCTGCTCTTTACACGTGATTCTTTTTAAATATCAAGTTCAAGATCTCGGCCCTGACCTTCAAGGCATGTAACGGTCTGAGCTCTGAATATCTATGAAATGATGCAGAGCGCTGTGGGGGTGGTAGTTAACAGCTCCACCTCTCTTGTACCTACTTTAACACAAAAAAAAAGTCAGATTTGTACTTGAGACTGGAGTTGTTCAGCTTCCAATATAAAAAGAAACGTTTACTAGAAGCCAGTGCCATTAAAAAATTTACTGCTTCTACTCGAGAAATGCAGAAAATTTTATTAGTTTTGTCTTCATAGAAAGACGGATTTTGTGTTCTCATGAGCAAAATCAACTGTGCCAAGCCTCGCTGAACACCCAGTTTTCTCTTTAGAAACCAAGCCAAAGAAAGGCTTATCTATACTGCAAAGCAAAAGGATGCTCGTAATGCCATATAAAGTCTGTACGTTGGGTTAATACCGCCACTGTACATACTGGCAGCAAAACATGGCAGCACAGGCCTGTAGGTGTATGTTAAAGCACTCCACATACTAGATGCAAGATGCATGGCCTAACGTGTTGGTATTCCAGCTGTCCACCCTAGCCCTCTCTTAGAAACAACTACTCCTCTATTTCAGTGCTCCTGGGCTGGAGGCAATGATTACATTTTTCAAGGTCTGTAGCTTTTCAATTAAAACCAAACCAAACCAAAACCCAACAAACTCGGAGGATGGTATCTGCTTAAATCATCTCCCCACCATAACTGGCCACCGCGGGTGACTCGGAGCAGGCTGGCAGGTTTGAATTTGCCACGGAGGCACTAGAAGGTCTCAGGACCAGGTCCTGCTCGGCCCCAGCCCCCCACCAGGCTCGAGGATGGGTCACCCCGGGGCTGTCAGGTTCCCAGTGTCCCCTAACAGCTTCGGGAAGCGCACACTTCCTTTTCTGTGCCACTTTGAGTCTGGTGTGTGAAAACGCTTTTATTACGGTCATTTGCTCTTAATTCTGATTCCTACTTTGATTGTTTTTCCACCAGAGATAACGACAGTTTGTAGCAACCTGTAGAAGAGTGTGATCTCCTCAAAAAACAATAAAGAAAAATCCATACTATACTTGAGTGAAATTACCATTTTTCTCTTCAATGTAATTGTCAGCAGCTCAAAGATGACAAAGGGAGGATGAAGAAGGTATTTTGTACTTTCCAGAGAAAGCAGGAAACAAAACTATAATGTTCATCTTATTTGCATTACTTGTATGCATATAAAAATGTAACGATTGCTCTTCCAAAGCTGTGGCCTCCCAACAGTACAGCAAGTTGATATAGGCAACCTATTGACTAAATGTCACACTGGCCTTGTCATCAAAAGGCTCTACACAGTTAAATCCTTATTCAGAATGACGGATAAAATCAGGAGTGTTTGTTTTCAAGTCTGCCAATAAGAAGATTATGAAAGATATTTGATATGAAATATATTAGAAGCCACAATTTCAGTTTTCAACAAGCTGCAGATCAGCAGCACCCCTGCACAAATCTTCATATTTCTGTCCCTGCATTCTTTGAAGAGCTTTACTATTTCCTCCCTCTCGCTTGCTTCTGACAAGGAAGCAAGTCAATGCAATTCTTGGTGACTTTAAGGAGGAGTATGCAGGTCTACAAGCACAACAACTGCATAGATAATAAAAGAAGTAGGTGCTTAGCAAAAGCAAACCGAACCAGACAAGAAACTTCAAACTGAAATACGTCAAGGGAGACATGTATGAACTTTCCTTCAGTTTTAAGGCGTCTGTGTCATGAAATTTTCAGCAATTTCCAGACAGAGCTGGAATACTCAGCAACATAAATTCAATCAGAGGATCTTATTCAAGACAGGTACAGCAGCAGGCAGACCTGGTTCAGAGGGACCCTCAAGCTCCACTTACAGATTTGCCTAGCAGAGCTGACCACAAAGTATTTTATGAAACTTTTATCTCAGCCATGGGCAGCCCTGGTGAACCTGAGGTACCCATGAAAGAAGTGGCTTAGCTGGATGAGCGAGAGCATCTATACCAGAAATCTGTGCATGCACAAACACAGTACAAATACATTCATTTCTAACTCTCCAACACCTCCAGAGCCATGCTGATCCCTAGGTGTGAAGGATCAGATGAATTACGCCTGAATGGATACCCCATAATTCCTGGCAAAGTCCAGGTTTTCCCGATGAAGACGGCTCGAAGGTGCCTGAGGGCCCTGTGGTCGGGGAGGGCTGGCTGGGACCCCCTCCGCGGCTGCGAGCACCCAGCTCTGCCAGAGGAACAACCCCTCCAGCCCCACCGCAGCATCTCACCCCCATTCACAGAGCTCCTGACCCCCTGACTGCAGTACTGTAAGAGGGACTTGACGTCATTAGGAAGGACGCTCCCAATTTCCTATCAAAATCGGATTGCTCTTCGATTGTGATTTGCCAGGCATATACGCGACTCTGAACAAAGCCACAAAATTTCCTCCAGCCTTTGGGAACAGTACGGCCCCTTCTCTCACAACAACACACACACACATTTACATGACAGTGACTAAACCAGTTTTATCACACAGTACAGCACAAAGCATCCTCAGAGGCTTCAGCCAACGAGGCTTCATGGAGCAACTATCCAAAAGATAACCACATCATCACTGTAATGCTCATGAATACCACTGGCAGGGGAAATGAAAAGCCCAAGGACATTTCAGAAACTTGCCTTTTGTATCATTAAATGCAAAGCTACTGCCAATTGCCAGACCGAGTAAACAGGGTCTGAAACAGTCTGAGTACACTTGTAATTAGCTAAAGCAAATGTCATAAAATTTGAGCCCATTTTTTAAGGGTCCTCCATTTCTACGTAGTATGGAAAGCATGGTTTGCTTGGATGTACGCAAGTGTACAACATATGCTTCAGTAATATAATCAGTATACAGAAACAGAAACACACCTGTTAATGTCTGATCCATCAAATTGGTTGTCATGAAGGTCACGGCTGGTGCAGACATGGCAGTTACCCGGGTGACTTGAGTCGGCATCAAAGGACCCACATGAGCTTCCATCCTGGAGGCAGAACCTGCATTCAAACCATAAGGAAACTTTTTTTTTTTTTCCCAGTAAACAAAAATGTCTTTAAAAAAACCCAATATTTTCCAGCCATATTTCACAGAATGCTCTTTTAACCTCCTGCTAAATGTTTCCCCCTCTACCCGTTTGCATGGTTAAAAGAATAGGTTTTGATTTTAGTTGAATTACTGGTCTAGTTTGGCCATGACATCCATTGACTCTCAGCAAATAAGCATCAGTGGAAATTTTAAGTTAATAAAAATGTGGCCCTCAAAATAAGAATTTGCAAGGATATATTAATGCTTTCAGAACAGATTACAACAAGATCTGTTTTCTTGTTTAAGACTAAATAACACACTTCCAGTTTCCACTGTTAGTCATCACAACTTTTTGTGTCCCATTTTATCCATGGGAAATTATTTTGCCAACAATTTAAACCAGCAGCTTTATCCAAGGGAATCACAGTCTGCTCAGAGAACTCGCAAAACAGAAAATCACTAAATTGCTCATATACGTTATTCATGATAAAGTAGTAAACCAGGTCTGCTGCTAAAACTATGCCAATTAAACCAGGCTACTTACTCCTTGAGAATTCGTGGCTATTGCCAAATTTGAGATCAAACCTTGAGCATCAGTTTCCCATTAACTGTGCACGAAACATTTTTTCAGAAACTGGAAGACTCATGGCACACCATCTCACTTCAGATGTAACTTCAGGTGTCCCACCAGCAGTCTCCACAGCCCGTTTGGGAGCCACCATCTCAAACCTGAGCTGGCAGTAATCCCCAGTTTAAGGGAATAACATCCCATTTCCCAAGCATGATCCAAGCCACAGAATCTACTGCCCTTTTGTTTCACTAACTACCCCTGTGCTGTCATACACTTCTCATCTCAACTTCTCTGAATTTTGCAGTAATAGGGATAATTTCTGAAAACTTCACTCTCTTACAAAACCTCACTTGCACACTCTGCACTTCATTGATTTTTGTTCCTCTGATTCCAGCTGCCAAAGCAGATTATGAAACGCAACTCCCATCAGTGTGGGGTCACCGGTTGCTTTTTTGAATGCGATCATAGCAACCATTTTCTCCTTAAAAAGGGCACTTTTTCTTCCTCCAAACTTGTCGTGGGTATCACCTGGGCTAGCGATAGCACGAGAACGCGTCTCCTCATCGCTCGGAGCTGTGGACCAGCACGGCCGTCCCAGGCGGGGCAGAGCCGTTCCACCTACCCCGCTCACCAGCACCTGGAAAGGCACGCCACGTTCCAAAGGGGGGTATTTATAGCAACTCCAATAACAAGGATGATGCTAATCATGCTAATGAAGCGTGCATGTTGCTGTTAGGCAGACATACATTCTATTGAATTACCACAACAAAAGACGCACCATGGAATTCATGGCGATTTTTCCTCTTCTCTCCACCCCCCATTGTTTCCCAACCCAGTGACCAGGCGGCAGCAGTGGAAACCAGAAACTCTCCAAGAAAAGATAATTCTGAGTATTTTGTAACAGATTGTCCAAATGATGAAAGAAAGTAGAAATTGGGACTGCAGAAAGCCTAAAGAACACTCCGTTTACACCACTCAGAGACTGCCCAGCAGCACGTCCAACTGCTTCTGTCTTCACCCTGGACCCCAAAGCCCAGAGGTTTCTGCACTGTCCAAAGGGCTCCAGTGGAAACTGAAGATGACGGTGCTGTTTTGGAGAGTTACCTGTGGTCCAAGCAATGGTAAACATCTGCTTTTGCCCGACAGGGAGCAATAAATCCACAATTACCACTGCAAGAGGGAAAGACCATGTCTTCTACCTGGGCCTGGTAACATTCTCTGCAGAAACACAATTCTAACAACTGCAGGGCTATTTCCTTTCCTAGCCAGCATGTTTTCAAAGCTCCCATTTTAATGCACTTTCTCATACCCTCAAGTACATGTTCCTGAAGCAGACTGGAATCCAGTCTATCCACGGATTTTGGTGGGATTCACCCTCATAACAGGTGAAGGAGAATTTAAAACACAGTACATAACTTTAATCAAACTCCAGTTTTAAAATAATCTTTCACGACAATAGAAATGGATATGAAATGCTAAACCTTATGAAAGCAATAACATTTTATAAAATTGGAAAGTCATATTCCTACAAAGGGTTAACATGACTAAAGAACCACCCAGGGAAAAGTAACGCTTTGCCAGAAATAATCTTAGGAAAAAGTAGGAGGCTCATGAAGCCTTAGGAGTTGGGCCCAGAACAGCAAGTTCATTGAATGTTCAATAATGCATTTGCCTGATACCAAGTTGCTATTAGCCAGAGTATTTTACAGACATTACCTGGCAAAGGTAAACAACGCATCCCTACGTTTTTATTTTGTTAAAATCACAAGAACGTAAGAAGCACATTTAACATTTTTACGGGCTTCCTCCCAGCCTTCAGCCTTCACCTGAGCCTGGCACACATCCCTCCTAGGCCAAGGATAACGGGCAAGCCACCACCGTGCCAGCCAGCTAGTGGAAGGGGCAGAAAAGAGGAAAGAAGAGGACAGTGCCAATGGTATTTCATCCTCCCAGGCCCAGTGGAGGTTCAGGTGGGGCAGACAATGGAGGACACCACGTGTCTCAAGGCACATGTAAAAATACACATACAAAGCCTGGATTTTCTTAAGCCATAACCTGTACGTGTATGCCCAGGTGCAATGCCCTGTCTGACCCAGTGAGCATCACACCTCCAGGGACCTGCAGCCGTCTAGAACAAAGCAAAATGGGTACCAAGAGATGCTCTGAGATCATTAACATCAACAGAGAGGGGAGAGAGAAACAGCAAGACCTCTGTGATCCACTAACTGTCCCCACAAAGCAGCCCCGTGCCCTTCTCCTGGTGGCCTCCTCCCCGGCTGCTGGCAATGACCCCTGCTAAGGCAGCACGGGCTACTGGGGGCACGGGGAAGATAAACTGCAAGCAGCTGCAGGAAAAACACCAGAAAAGGAAATATTTTGTTATTTCTCTCTTGTTTTCTTTTTGTTGTTTTGTTTTATGGGTTTTTTTTTTTTCCATTATGTCAGGATAAAAGAAATTCCTGCAAGACATGATCAGTAGCACGATAAAGAAATTACCCTGCAAGGTACTATGATAAATGTAATCCATACTTTCTTCGAAGAAAGAATGATAAATAAAGCATTTACAGAAAAGAAACAGGTCAGTGTGATGTTTGCTGTGCTACCTACAGCACAATAATATAACTGGAGGCACTTGTAACTTGGCCATCTCTAACAAGACACTGAACCATTTTCCAGCTTGAGATGATGTTCAGACCTCAGGCAACGACAGTTTCTTTTTTGTGCTTCTGTCAAAGCCCCTGGCAAAACTATTAACTTTGATGAGCTCTCTGGATATAAAGAAACACGGAGGAACCATCAATTCCCACACTGAAATCTAAGGTGCCTCTGATTATATGGAACAATCCATGCAGCAGCAGACTCACGACAGCCCCTCCAGTTTTATGGAGATTCCCAACAAGACACACACGGAAATGGACTGAAGTTCTGGTTTCCATATCCTTAGAGACCATTTCTTAAGCTAGGATTTTCATCTGTGACTTAGGTGTACATTACTACACAGTCAATTCCATGCATAATATTTTATAGAACAGAAGTTGTTTGATTTTATTTGGCTGTCACATTAATTTTAATGGCAACAAAAAGGACACTTTCATCCTGTCGCTTCCAGGGTCACCAGAGACAGAGGAAAATCTCTTTGAGAAATGCTGAGCTGATCCAAAACGGGACGCCGGCCACACGGCCACCATGCAGACCACTGAAGGTTCGCCCCCAAATTCTGAGGTTGATAAGGATGCTAAGTAGGTGCAAGCTCACATTAAGGTATGCACATGAATTTCAGTACACAAGTGACTCTCTACACCCCAAATTGGAATAATTTTCATAACATGCTTCATTATCTCCTTATAGTTAGACATATACCACTTGAGATGATCTCTGCTCATTTTGCTACCACAGTGCACGCTGCATGTTGAAATGTGACTTTACACCATATAACTTCAAATGCTTCTTTATGTTAATTTATTATCACACCCAGGAACAATAAAATTACCAGTGCATCTTTTGCTGTGATGGAAGCAATCAGCCCAGAGCTTCCGTCCATACTGGAGTCAAGCAGATACATATCTACACATATATTTATTATTTCATAAATGCAGATCAAGTTCAACTGCTTAGTTTCATTATATCTGATGCTCACCAAATAAACTTGAATGATTTAAGGCAATCTTAACCTTTAAGGAATAAATATTTATGTTTTCTAGTTCTTCATGCTCATAAAAAGCAGTCTTTGCAATAGATAGATATGGAATACAAATAAACTCTGGATTAGGTTTAATGTCACAATGCGATATAAGTTTTTGGTATGAATTGAAGATAACCTGGGTGGAATAATACCTTAACGTGAGCCTAACACCCACCCACACACGCTCTGCGCATTTTATGATTACGCTTAAGGCAAATTTTACTATAAAACAAAACTGAGGAGGAGAAAAGTCATCTTTTCTATGAAGTTCCTGACTACTGTTAGAGCCAAGGGGCCCTGGCTGGCAAGTCGTGCGTTTGGGGAACATCTGTCCATTTTTAAGATTCTTCCGGTGCAGAGGCATCTCACTGTCATTACAAACACAAGCAACCTACGTCTCAATTTAACTGCAACAAGGACATTGCAAGGACACAGGAGGACAACATCAGAGGAGCAGAAGGGTCAGAAACCCTGAAGATCCTCTTGCAAGTGATATGCCGCACTGATTTGCATCCCTGATGAGTAGATGTTGATTTGCATGTCTGATGATGGAACGCAGAGGGGAGCCGCCGGGGCTGGGTAAAACAGGCCGCATCCCACAGCCACTCTGGCCAAATTGGGAATGGTTACAGCTGCTCTAACAGAACTGGGAATGGTTATAATGGACAGCCCTGTCACTCAGCATGTCCGAACTGACATTTTTACGCCATTGCTTAAGCACCTGAAGAAAAGAATGGGAAATTCCCCACTGCATAACTGACTGTGCCTCACCTCCAGCAGAAACCACCATCCCCGGGCACGCACCGGGAGTCAACTTAAATTAGAGAATAGATTCCTCCTGGAACAAACAACAAACTTCTCCACCTTTGTTATTTCTAGCAAACAATATTTAAAGGCTATTTCTTTTTTTACCCCATACCATACAGACAAATCACTGTTGCTAACTCCCTCCTCTAACTGCTCATGGCCAGAACAGACCGCAGGAGAGGGAGAAGATACATTACTGAAGCTCGTGGCCCAGTTGAAAGGGATAGGACTGATTTTCAGGGCAAAACTGGTCTTTATAAATGTTTACTCTGTGCCTCAGCAGACCCATCGGCTCTCATCACTCCATTACATTGTGCACGGATGTTAACGACCTGCGTTAACAGGAGTCATGCTGCCCATGGGAAAATAATGTGGTGCTGGTCCTGGACCACACCACAGATGGTTATGGCAGTGGAGTTTTCCTGCTCCTGCTGTTAAGTTTTAATTCCTACCTTTTCCAATTAAACCACAGCACTTCCAACATTATCTTAAAGGTAGGTCAGCAGCTCGGCAAAAGTTTATGCCTAATTTTCCTCGGTGTGATTCAAGAATCCTTTAACAGCATCACACCCAAAAGCACAGGGGCCACATCATTTATTTTAACATATTCGTATTGAAAATATCCATAGCATGGGCCCAAACTTCCCCCTCGGTGAAGTCAGCACAAGTTTCTCTGTTGAGCTTTACAGGCACTGAATCACGCTCCCGAAACCAAAGCTTTCCTTCCTGCAACGCATTTGCCTCTCGCAAAGCTACTCTTTATGCCCTGGGACAAAAGCTCTCGGTGCATTATTGAAGAGCGTCATGTCCCACTCGTGTCTATCTTCCGTAAATCTATCTCAGAACTTGTTTTTATTCCTAGCTTTGTAAGGCTGCATCACAAACGGCATCGACTGCAAGGGCAGAGGACGCCGGGCACGTCACATGCAGGTGCCCAGACTACCTGGGAACTCGTAAGCGCTTCTAAAATTCAACTCCGCAATCTCAGTACCGGTTTGGTGAGAAACCCGCAGTGAAATAGGAAATGGTGTTTCCTGCAGAGAAAGGGTGGAGAGGTGGAGGCACTGCCCGCCCGGAACCACTCTCTGGGTGCTCGGGATGCTCGCAAGGGTCTCCAGCCGCCTCTGAAGCGGCCCGCTCCCTTCCGCGGGGCTTCACGGACCGAGCTGGGGGGCAGGTGATGCTCTGCCGGCCACGATGCCGTGCACCGAAGACAGTTACTGTGCTGCCATCCCCTTCAGTGGTGAAAAAAGCGCTGAAGGTTCTCCTATCAAAAATTGAATGGTTTTCATCCGCCTAAAACCAGCCCTATTCCGTTCATCTCTTTCATCTGCTCTCACCTTTTCTGACGTACTTCATATTTGCCTGTGGTTACATATTTGTTTCAAAAATATGAAAAACGCATTTAACGGAAGCAATCTCTCTGTACCATTGGGATTAGATGATTAAAGAGGAATGTAAACCAGAGGCATTTTTGAGAATATTAATCCTGTTTCGCCTGAAACAATCCAGCCAGAATAGTTTTTGAAAAGCTCACGAACTCATACTTTGCCAATCCATCTACTGGTTTGCACACTTTATCAGTTACAAGAAATAACGTATCAAAGTGAACCGTCGCCCCTCTTCATCAGCAGCATGATCCCTCCTCCCAGGCCCTCGGTCAGGACATCGACCAGTTCATCCCCAGCAATGGTACCCAGGGCGAGCAAGCCAGGCCATCGCCTCCGCACGCTCACGTGTGCAGAGACAGGGGATACTTTCATTAACACCCTACACCAGAATGGTTGGGGTCCTAACTGGTCAGGACACCCACTGGGCATTAGGAATTACAAATCATCTATTTGATTTCAAGAGCAAGTAACTTCCACTCCAGCGGAGGAACCCCAGCAGGTTCCACCCGCTGTGGGTGCTGCGCAGGCGCACCAAATCCGCCCCCACTATCTAATGGGTTGATTCCTCTTAGCTGGCGTACCTCTAGAAGATTGTTTCCCAGCAGAAAACTACAAAAAAAAAAAGATTTATACCTCCTGTTATTTTTCACTAATCTGCCTGTATTTGGTTGCTAAATTCTGACCTACCATGAAGAGAAAAGAAAGAAAACAAAGAGTATTTATTTTGATGATGATGAAACGATGGCAAACGTCCTCCATAACTCACACCAAATAAGAGAAATGCAAGCGAATAACTCAAAATGGGAAGGCTGTGCCTGGGAGAAGGAGGAGCTGTGCCGGGGGGGGTCCCGCAGCCCCGTCCCAGGCAGCACCGAGGCTCCGGAGGGAAGTGGCTGCTGCAGGGATCCGTTCCCATCGATCCCGCCTGCTCCAAGCGCAGGTGGCAGCTCCCACGGGAAAAAGCACTGCACGAAAATGGCACCTTCTGGGCTCTCACCAAAACAGGGAGAGAAAACGCCTCTCCAGCACGGTTCCCCAACACCCGCCCGCTGCGTAGGAAGAAAAATGAGGAGAAAGAGGTGAGATCCTGATGGCAAACGATGCCCTCCTCTAAGGGGTGATGTATGAATGAAGAGGCATTAACTAGATGGTTTCTCAAGAAAACTTTAACTAGATAACTACCTTGCGAATGAATGAGAGAAAAACAGGATGAGCCCACCATCGGCCTTGAGATAAGGAAGGAACTACTGAGCCACCAAGATAAAGGAGCTGCAAGTCAGCAACAAACCGCATCCAACAAGGCCTGAAGGACGAGATGTGCGCAACTACAGAACTGAGTCTGCGCAAAAGCAAAGGTCAACTGGCAAACACAGTGAAGAAGACTATGAGCCTTCATCAGAAGACCCCTGCCCATGACCACCAAGAGATATTGCGCAGGAGTGATGGGGAGGGACACGGGGCAGGGGATATGTTAATGATTTCTTGGAATTAATTGTAATATTCCCTCCCTATTCCCGGAATTATAATGCATAGGTATTAGGACTGATGAATATGTAACTTTGGCATCATAAAAGGGGGCTGCTTTTGGCTCCAGGGCACGCACGCTGTGGCAGAGTGATCCCCCATGCATCCAGCACTGAATAAACATACCTACTTTATATCCTCACTGTTTGTGAAGTCGTCTTTCCGCACTTCAGGGGGGTGCTGCTGCTGGTACCCACCCCCCTTGCTGGTAGGAACCGGTCTCCGGCTCCAGTCATGGGGATCCCAGATCAGGCGAAGCATCTGACCAGTTTTGCTGGTTCTCCCCCAGTTTGGCAGCCTTGGCCTCTGCGGGGGTGGCTGGGAGAACCCCCCGTGTCCCAGGGCTGGAGAGGCTGGTGCCCTCACCCACGCTTTGGAAACGCAGCCAGCGCCACCGCACTTGAAATTGGGTACAAACCCCCCTAGTTAAGGGAAGGAGGTGCCACCAGCTGGGCCTCAGCACTGGCCCTGGTGTCACCGACACACCTGGCCCCCCTTGCACCCCTTGGGGTGGTCAGGGACGCTGCAGCAGCTCCGGGAACCCCCCAAGCCCGTTACCAGACCAGCAGCTGAACTTCAGACTTGAGGAAACTCGTGGGCGCAGTGTTTGCTCGAGAGCAGCATCGGGCAGATAAGCAGCCCTGCCACAGGGGATCTCGCAGGGGGAAACCACGGCAAAGCGGGGATGTGCAACACCCCTCCATCCGACCACAAACCGGGTTTTAAACCCAAAAGCGTCATCGCCCGGGTGCATTTCAAACACATTCTGTGATATTTTAATCAAATTAAGACACACAGTTAATGTATTTGTTATTTAAAGGCCATCTTTACATCAGGTAAGTTATTTTTCTGCTGGATACTACTGTCCAAATGGCACCCACCATAATGTTCGCTACCCTAAAGATAAAACAAGAAAAAAACACCATGCCTCTGATGCTGGGAGATGGAGATTATACACGGGTGCTACTGAAAATCTCTCACCAGAGCCCTCTGGAGCCGATGGGAAAACACCAACAACCCCGGAAAGCGGACAGAAATATCTGCTGCTCTTTCACACCTTAAACAGCTCAGAAACAGAAGAGGACAAACAGAAAATACATGTTAACAGCCTCATATATAGTTTATCAGCGCACACACTCTGGGGCATGGCAGCCCCCACCAGCTGGGCTCGTGCCAGCTCTGGGGGGTATGGCTGGGCACGGGAATCGGGGTGATCCCCTTCGCCCCGAAGGGCTCGGGGGGGTCGATGCCAAGCCGAGGATTGACGTGGGCCAAGGCGCCGGGCTGCTGGGCCGACTGCCCCGGCGAGGCCGAAATCCCCGCAAATCCGGGCTGCCTCAGTGGCGGCGGATTCCTGCCAGGGCAGCTGGTCTCCAGCATGGGAAAGATGAGCATTTTGCTTCCTTTCTAATCACACTTTAATCTACTCTGGCACCTCCTTTTCTTCCTGGAACACCAGTGTTTTCATTCCTCTGCTTTGTCAGAAATTTGATTTTCTTGCTTGTTCGTATGCATATTCATTACATTCTGCCCTGTACTGACAGGATCACCTTTGGTTTCTAAAGACAACAAAAATTTTCAGTCCAAGAATGTAATTTTCGGAAGTGTGCCCATGACCAAAGAGTAGAAAACCTATTAACAGTATAATTTTGTTGACTGTCAAGTCACTGATGCAACACCGAAAATCCCACACTCAATAAGAAGCCCAGCAGGTACTCCAAAATATGCTTATTTCTAAGTCAAATGTGAGCCGCAGTGATTCTTTTCCACATCCAAATTGAAATGTAATGAGAATGTATTAACAAAGAGCATTAAATATTCAGTGGTCTGGCTCTGCTCGGTCAGGGCTTTACCTTACACTTCCAGAGGGACCCACAGAGCAATGCTGACCTAAGGCAGGCGTTGGGCTTTGGCATTTGGATACCATTTATAGGAATTCCACTTCTGCATAGAAAAAAATCAAACAAAACCCAACCAACCAACCCCAGAAAAGCCTAAAGCAGGAGACAACCTACAAATATGAAATAAAATGCTAATATTGAGTCCAAACACTCAAAAAGGGCTTTCCTCTCAGTGGCAGATTTAGCTGCTGTTTCCTTTTGCGGTGAGTACCTGCAGAAAGAAACAGTTTTGGGAGCTGAGAATACTACTCACAAACTTGCCATCAATTCCTTCTTTCTTACAGGTAATAATCCTGAATGCATATAAACTCATGGGGCAGATGAACATAGCGCTGTAAAACCCGTTTCAGAGACGGGAGGAGAAATTCTGGCATCGAGCACATCAAACCCTCCCTTGTCTTCCAAGAGTCAGAACTTAAAGCAAAATTTTCCTGGGTTCTGTGGATTTTTCAGGCTAAAATCTGTGCTCAGCAAAGGATGGAGCACCTACTAATAATCTAATGGGATATAACATCAAATTAAAAAAAAAAAAAAAAAAAAAAAAAAAAAAAACAAGCCAGCTCTTGCGCATACCTGAAAAATAGCCACAAATGTACGAGGTGTGCTGCAACTGGAGAGCTCCTGTGGGCTGCGTGGAGACCCCGGGTTTGAAAGGCGGTCTGTATTCACAACCATGGGAAAAAAATGGGTTGGAGCACTGTATCTGTGAGAACGTTAAGTGCAAGACGGACACACTGCATCAGAGCAAAGGTCCTTCCCAACCAGCACCCCGCTGCCAGCCACGGCGAATTGCGAACGCTGTGGGAAGAGTGAAGGAATGGAGCAAGGACATAGTGATAGGCAGGGAAAAGGTGTAAGGAAAAAGCACGGAGGTAGAGTAATATTTCCACCACAGGGTACTCTTCCAACCCTTCAGATACTCACTGCTCAAAGAACTGAATAAACCTTGATGGGTTTTTTTGTTCACAAACGTCTCTAGTAACTCTTTTGCGCCCATAAAGTGATATCACACAGAGGTTTTTGCATGGACAAAGCTCTTTAGGAAGGAGTTCCAAATATTCTGTCTCTTGTTTGCTTAACATCTGATAACTCTCTCTTTGTGAAAGGCTGGTGCTCCCTTACACTCCCTACATCTCCCATGACCTTCCAGACCTCTATCACGTCCTTTCCCACCCTGCCCTTCCTCCCTGCTCCAGCTGAAGAGCACAAGGGTGCTTATCTGCTCTTGTGGTGCTGCCCTGAACGCTGCGCAGCCAAAGGGTCACCAACTTGAGCTAAAGATATACATCTATATATATATATGGCTCATTCAAAAATAATCCAACTATTGTAACACTGCCAAACTACAAAACTGGTTTAAAGAAAATCATTAAACCGTGGAGGAATCCCACCCCAATTCCTGGAGACTGCTGGAAGGAGCAGAAAATTGAAGAGCAGGGGAGTGAAGCCATGCCGTAATCAATCCCTTCGGCAGCAGCCAAGGAGCCGGGCACGTGCCAGCCTCACCCCGTACCGGGAAGGTGCCACACAGCCCCCGCGATGGGGAGGAGGGAACGGTGCCCGTGCCCCCGCGCAGCCCCCACCTCACCCTGCCGCTGCGGTGGCTGAGCCGTTCGCCGAAATGCTCCCAGCTCGAGGCACCACGTCCCAGAAGGGATTTGACAGCCAGCACTACGCACGGCCCTCGCCTGCTTTGAGAAATGCAGCGAGCACCCGGCTGCGGCCGGGGGTAACTCCGTAGTTGGGTGCTAGCTACTGGGAATGAAAGTCCAACGCACGATGCTGCAGGGAAACCACAGCTTGCTTATAAAACACACTGGCAACGTCTCACGTTTAACTCATTTCTGTTGTCTCTCTAATTTCTCCTGCGGGATTTGGACTTCAATTGAGAGAAAGAAACAGTGGTAAAGTTCAAAAATTGTGATAAAGGAGGTAATAACCTAAAGAGCTGTGTAACTAGGATTAAGCAGGTCGGGCAAGAAGCATTAGCATGAACTTACTAACCGATATAAATCAAGCCCAGCAGAGAAATGCAGACTTTCTGCTGGCAAGGAAGGTCAAGGCAGAAGAGCCTGCTGCAGGATGGCTCAGTAATAAGGAAATGGAATAAATCCATATCTGGTCCAGTTCTTTCATTATTGAAATATTACTTTGGAGGACTTTGCCTGCTCCCAGCCTCAGGGATGCTCATCCCGGTGAGTGAGACTGTCACCAGGACAAGGTGATGCTGACCCTTGTCATCCTGCTTCCCCACAAGGAACCCCCCTTTGCTCAGCGTGGTCCGGCCAAACTGTCGTCAGTGACTCGGAGGATTAGTTTGTAGAAATTCCTGCAATATATGCGTGTAGTTTACCATTGAAAAGAGGAGAGCAATGGAATTAATATTTTCAATCGCTGTGCCTAATAGCCAGTAACAACATCAGACACAGAAACACACAAATTTATTTTTATTATTGCTGTTATCATTTTATGACCCCGGAAGTTAGTGAAGATCAGGGCCCAGGGACTCACTTCATTTAGAAGCAGCATCCGTCACAATTAGGTAATGTGGGACAACACTGCTTATTTGCAAAGGACAAGAGAACTCTCTTTGCTTGAACAAAGGAGGAATTGAAGAGTAACCAAAAAAAAAAAAAAAAATCAATTTCTGCAAACCATGCAGACTCCTCCAGCTGCATTCAGCCCCTCAGCTCCACTTCTACTTTCTCCTCAAGGTCACACCACGCTTATCCTCAAGGCCATTTTCAGTTGGCTAAACCCGAGGCTGCCTAGAAGCCACCTTTGCTGGATTCGCTTTCCTTACTCTGTTTCTTTGAAAGGCCCAGATACGTTCATTAAAAACACGCAGCACTTTCTGAATCTGATTATCTTCTTCCCTCTGCTTCAGACTGCAAAACGTGTTGCGTTTTTTGAGCAGCAGCTGCCCTCACTGGTCTGCAAAGGTGCTGCTGGGTGAACCCTTGCAAGAAACATCTTCAGCCACAGCTTTTAGCACTGCCCAGCTGCTAAAAGGTTTAGCGAAGTCTGCCCTGTCCTTCTTCCCTCCCACCCCGAATCTCAACCAGCAAAACAGCTCACCAGAGCCTGGCAGAGCAAACCCAGCCTGTCTCCCCTCCTCTCCTCGCCTCCAGCCGTGCGTTACTGGAGAAAACCTCCAGCACACTCCAGTACCTTGTGATGCTACAGAGGAAGGCACAGCGACCACAGCCACCCCCCGAAATACCAAAAGCTGGGGAAGAGGGGTGTGGAAATGGCAATCACCATTTATAATTTTCTCTGGTATCTACCACAGAAGTAGTTCCGCAGGGTAACGATGATTTATGGTGCATACCTGTGCACGACTTGCTGAGCGCTCCCTCCCCAGGAACGTGCTAATGGCCCCGTGACTCCTCAGTGGGAAACCAGAAACCAGGAGTAAATTTAACAAGGAGATGCAAACAGCATTTGTTTGCCTGCTTACAGAGAAGGACGGGCCACCCACGAGCAGCACTTGCACCGGGACTTGAGAAGGATGTTTTCCCCAGCTCCTGCATAAGCCACAGCCGGAGTCACTGGGTGAAACGGTGCAGGATTCACCCGCGTTTTTCCCTTCCTCCTCGTGCAGTGGAAGAGTTGTGGGACCCATCTGCGAGCAGCGGCCACTTCTTCCAGTGACGGGGACGGAACTGGAAGCCAACGCAAAGCCAAAATTCTCCTGGTTTATAACTAACCCAGAAAGGGAGGGCTGGTGGTGAGGAGAAACGCCTGGAAAGCTGGTGAGCGCAGCAGAGACCTTCGGAGCACGGACCATGAAACTGCCTCAACATGGGCTGGTTTTCAGCAGCAAATATATCCAGATCTGTCACCAAAAGGGACAGTTTCCCTGGCAATCTTCAGAGGAGACAAGCCGGACTGTGAGGACGTGCTGAAGGCACCCGGTGGGATTGCTGCTCAGCTCCCAGCAGCATTTCACCTTCCTCACGGGGATCAAGATAACACCAGCCGTTCTTAGCATCCTTTAGATGGATGTCAAAGCAAATCCTGTGCTAAAATACCCCCCCGAAGCACCAGCAGGCCTTCTGAGCGACGGGCGATTCCCTCCACAGGGTGGGAGGCCGAAGCAGCCCACCTCCCGACGCACGTGAACTGCTTGGGCGAAACCAGGAGGAGGATTTTATAAATTAAGACTTTCAAAGCTTGCTATCCAAATAGAAACAACACTCTGAATTTTGGCAGCACCACTGCTTTTGGCAGAGTCACCCGGATTGCTTTGCAGTTCTTTGTCCAGGTTTCCTGTGGTTTTATTTTTGTTTGAGTTTTCCTATTTTTAAATAATAAAATAAAATCAATTTAAAAAAAAAAAAAAGAAAAAAAAAAAAAAAGGAAATTGCTATTGAAGATTTATTCTGCTACTGTACTGAAAAGTTAACGAAAATAATATATTCAGCAATCTGGGATGGCAAACAGAAGAATGGCAATGAGATGGAAGGGTGAAGGGTGATACCAAACTGAATGTACGTTTCCGGGAAGGATGAGCTCTCAGCAGGTTACGGTACCGCCTATCACAGACACGGGGGACTCGAGGGCATCACAGCAAACGAAAAAGCATTAGCTGGATTATGAATTTTGACACAGAAATTTTTCTTTTTTTTAGTTAAAAACAGATAGCGTAGAAACTTAGGCACCTCATTGCTATTCCATCAGATTAATAAATTGCCCTGTAAGGAGGTTAGAAAATTAGTATAAGACTTTGGCTAAATGAAAAATAGCAGCATGACACACATACCTACAGATAGATACATATACCTGTGCACGCTTATATGGAGAACTATCACAAGCCTTTTCTAAAGGATACCACCCATTTTATCCACCTTTACACTGGAATTTAGCAGCAAGAACCATCATCTAATTAATATGAAAGAAACACAGCCCTACTCCTTCATTACAATCGTTTGACTCGGAACAGCTTTAGCAGGTGAACGTGGCAGAAAGCTCCTCCCCAGCACACCCCCAGCCCCCCCGACCCCTCACATCCCTGCCCAGAGAGGGGTGACGCCGCCTGCTCTGCTCCCATGGCTTTCACAGCCCTTACACCCGACTTCCAGCACCCTTGGGTATTTCCTAGACAAGTATCTATGGCTTTGAACGGGCACCCAGGCTGAGGACATGTCGTGGTTTAGGCCTGATTGGCAGCCAACCACAATGCAGCAGCTCTCTCTCCCTTCCCCTCCGGCAATGAGAAGGGACAGAGAGCCAGGCTTGGGGTTCAAGATAGGACTGGGATGGGGGAAAATCCCCCTTTTATGATCATGAGCAAAAGGCAGACTCGTTAGGGGAAGAAAAAAAGAACATACATTTATTACAGACACTAACAACACATAACAGAGTAAGACAGTGAGAAGCATTGCCACATCTTGAGAACACCTTCCCCCCACCCCTCCCTTCTTCCCGGGCTCAGCTCTGCTCCCGATATCTCTACCTCCTCCCCCAGTGGGGCAGGGGCAGGGAATGGGGGGTGCAGTCAGCGCTGCCACTTCCTTCATCTTCGGTGAGGGGAGTGTCCAAAACTTGTTCCTCCTGCTCCATCGTGGTCCCCCTCTCACAGCAGACAGTCCTCCACAAACTTTCTCTGACTTGAATTCCTCCCATGGGCCACAGCGTTCCCCACACTGCTCCGTCATGGGTCACTAACTTCCTCCGACTGGATTCCCTCCCATGGCTGCAGCCCTTCCCGAGCTGCTCCGGCGTGGGACTCCCCCGCATGCTGCAATCCTCCCACCACTGAATTACAGCAGCGGGGCTACCTTTTCCCATGAGACCCCGGCCTTCTTCGGGCACAGAACCTTGATCATCCAAGCAGGAACAACAGGCTGTAAATCAGTGTCTGCTCCACCGTAGATCTTCATGGGTGGCAGGGGGGGGCCGCCCTGCCGTCTCCCCACAGGATACAGGGGGGTCTCTGCTCCGGCACACCTCCCCCCTCCTTTCTTCCTCCGCTCCTCCACTGACCTTGGTGTTCATGCAGCTGCAGCAACTCCTCCTCACCAGTCCCACTGCCCGTCACCACGTCCCTTCTTAAATACGTTATCGCAGAGGCGCAGCCGATTGGCTCAATTTCCCAAACAGAAGTGGAGCTGACGTGGAGCTGGGGGAGCTTCGAGAAGCTTCTCACAGGGGGCCGCCCCGATAGCCCCCTCCCCTGCCACCAAAAAACTCCACCACTCACTCAACCCAGGACAGGACACCTTTTAGGAAGCAGGCGCAGACGTGCAGCAGCCACTCTGAGGACCCAGCTGCCAACAACATCAGCCCAAAGCCCTTCATCCCTCGCTCGTCACTAGATTTTTGGAAGGTCAGTAATGAGCTCTTCAGTGATGGGTTTTCATCTCCCTGGAGCTGCCCCAGCACGGCTCCAGGCTCCTTAGCCTGGCTCCTACCAAAGCAAAGTTTTCTCTTCATACCTTCTTTTTAAGGGGATATTTGCCCAAACGTACCTGTGTTCCTTCACAAATACATTTGAAACCACCAGTGGCTTTTGTACAAATCTGAAAAGAAAGGTCGATCTTTCAAAGACTGAATGAATACCCCCGTATTCATGAACAGCAGGGCAGGGAGTGGGAGAGAGATGCTGCGAGTGCTCAGACTGAAAGAAGGCGACGGCAAAATCTCATCTTTTCAAGAGCACCTGAGCATCCATGAGAAGGGAAAGTGCTCTGAATGTCAAAAAAGCTTCAGTTGAAGTTTGTACTTGCTTAAATACCAGGAGGCATAAATCCGTAGGAAACTAGCCCTCAGTAGGTCAGAGAATTACTTAAGGAGGTAATTGCCTGTCTCCTCGCACGCCGGCTGGCCAGCAGACACAGCTGTCTCAGCAATCAAGTGCAAGTCCTGAATTCCCTTGCTTTGAGAGTCGGGATTTACCGTCCCCTGTCACCGAGGAGGGCAGGACAGCCTGGATCCAGCTGCCAGGATTCTGCCCACGCTCAGCTCCCGGGTAGAGCAAAAGGGGCGAGCGATGCTCCCCGGCCCCGCCGAGCTCCTGGCAGGTCCCCGCCGACAGCCGTGCCGCCAGCCATGTCACCCCCTGTGTCCCCAAATCTGGAAGAGCGGCCGATCCCCAGCCCAAGGGGCCGGGGGGGAGCGGGCTGGGGTACGTCCCACAGGCAGCAGCGGGCTCCCGCCCGGAAAGAGCCCACGCTCGGACAATATTTACACGGCATTACAACGATCCCCTGTTACATTCACGAACGCCAGGCCAGCGAGTGAATTCTGCATAAAAACCAGATTATTGGGAAATGTTTTCCTGTACGGCACTAGTAGTCGTGCGTGCGAGCAGCCGGCAGGAGGGTCCCCCCGCTCGCAGAGAGAGGGGAGAGCGGCAGCGCGGTCCGACTCCCTCTTAATGCTCAGGTGGGGAATTTTCATGGCAACCTACCTAGGAAACGGCTGTGGCACCTGAAAAAGGTGCTTGAGAAGGTAGATTCAGGTCTCAAAGTACAGTTAAAGTCGAGAAAATAAAGATCGGTTTGCTTTGAACGAGAATACCCTTACTTAGGCTGAGTACCAATGTGTGTATTTACTCCAGCAGCTCACAAACCACAGTATTTTTGTTTAGTTCTTCCAGCTCAGTCCTCTGACTGTGGCAGCAATTCAACTCCGGAACCTGCCAAAGGCCTCCACCGCTTTCCAACGACCAGACAGTGACTCTGACACACACTGAGATTCCTCCCCGCATCCCACGGGACAGTTCAATAATATTTTTCATATCCGGATTTTCAAAAGAAGTGGTCTGGGGGTCTTTGATTCGCAAGTCCCAGAGGTCACCCACTGGAGACCTGGGCACAGCAGATCCGTAGGCAGGATAGTGACCGTTCCGGCTCTCCGAGGGAGTCTCCAGGCTTCCCAAAATCACCAAATAATCTCCTGCCAGTTCTTCTCTCAGTACTTTATAGAGATGAAATACCTCAGCACAATAAAAGAGCAGCCCACCCTTGTCCTACCTTGGCAAACAGAACTGACAGATCTACGGCACCACTGTGGTTAAAATTAAGATGGACCCTCCAACTCTTACATCCTCCTACACGCTCATTTAGATTTCCTTGAAAAACTTAATTTCTCATGGGACTTTGAGACAAGACTATCATTTCAGATTTCACCTCACTTGTGGAAAAGCTTCTCATGATACAATCTCCTTTAGACATAAATCTACTACCTGGACTAAGGTTTAAGGGCCGGTAGCATTTTTGGATGCAGCTAGCAAAGAAATTAAGTATTTGATGTTCCCTTTCCTGAATTATTTTGACTTCAGCTTTGGTATGCCCTTAACGTGTTTCCATCTGTTTTCCACATTTGGAAATACTGGAAATCTCTCGGGTTTTTGGAACAGATAAATTAATTTGCAATGGCTATGGAAATGTGCTGGCTTCCTTGCTAACGCTCAGTGGTTGCTCTCCTCAGACAGAAGTAATTACTTCTTAAATATTTGTTTGAAGAAACGAATCAGCAACAGAAAACAAATGAAACAGAGCACCCTCTAAGGTGCCAAAAAGGATGGAAAAAAAAGGGATCCTTCTTGAGCCAAACCAATCCATAGTAATGTAAACTTACTGGAGTGTTACGCGTCTGATTTTCTGCCAGCTACACAAACAATAGCTGTTCTGGGCTAGAAACATTTTTTTATCATGCAATTTTAAAGGAACCAGAACACTGTACCAGATCCAGGTCAGCTGGGAGCTATGGGCAACAACTACAGTTTCCTTCTGCAAAAATGCATTTTAAAAATATGTAAAACATGCGCTTAAAATTATGCATGATATTATAATTCATTAAAGAGAAATTAGGGATCCTAAGAAAACAAATTTCCTTGGCACCTTTTTTTTCTCACCAGCTTCCTTTGTTTTCAGTGATGCTCAGGTCTGGCTAAGCACGGAAATCAGAACATGAGCTAGTTACAACTGCAAAGAGAAATTAAAACAAAGCATGTTTCACCTGATATCAAAATGGAAATAAAGTATGAGATCATTGCTGATGAATATCCTCTCCCAAAGTCAGGGAGGCTTAGAAATGCCAAAAAACTCCCATTTGCCCTATTTAAAGGGCACAACTCGGGGTTCTCTCTCATGCCATTCTCCCAGGTCACAATTTTATTGCATAAGGTCTCCTTCCTCTGGAAATCTCCTACAGTCTCCAGAAGTGCACAGATTCAGTAACTCTGATCCGGTAACTGAGCCATCAGTGCTCAACCCAACCAGCGCCGATTTACAGGCAGATTTGTGACCCTGAATATTTAATTGTCACCAACTCCCTAACTTGAAAGCCAGAAGTGGAAGTAACACTGCTTTCTTGGTTATTTTTTCCAAAACCAAAGGGAGAAACAAAATGCAAACGCATCTTCACGGTAAAGGCAGGACTGTATGTTCAGCAGCGCTCCATGCATCAGCAATGAACAGAATTAAAATTGAATTTTTGGGGTGCAGAACCGTACACTGTGCTTGTACAGCTGGTATTGCCCACAAATACAAATAGCTCAAGTTGAGTAACGGAGTGTACTATTACAACTGGGTCACGAGACGGACTTATTTGAACCTCGGGGAGCCAGAAATCACAGCCCGTGAGTGCACGCAGAGCCTGCTCTTCCCTGGACACACCGCAGCAACTCACCACGGCCACCACCTCCAGCCTGCTCTACTCTATGACTTGTCAATCCCTTCTGGAATTCAACCTTTTTCTCCACCCTCGTGTAAAGTTAAAAAAATGAAACTGTCCCTTTTTATCAAGAGTCTGCTCTTATAGGGAATAAAACCCGCTCTGTGAGGATCAGCCCTTGCAACCCCAGGGGCCGCTCCTCTGCAGCAGGCCAAATTGTGCAAGTCACGGTTAAACTCTCACCAGTAGCTCATGAAACATCTTGGTGCTCCCACTACTGTAGCTGTTTGAAGGAAAATCTTGGGAGCTTTTTAATATTTTCTAGCTATATTTCCACTGATCAGGAAGCACTGAGTTACACTGAATCTGAATCAGTGCTTGTTTTCTTCAATAAAATAAATACACAAAATTTAACCGAAAGACAGTATGATGAGGGGCTAACAGAAACTGATATCATTCCTAAAAAACAACATTTACGAGTTTATGGTTTTTTATATTTCTATGTGCAATGATCCCTCGTTCCCTTAAAGATAAAATCAAAAATAAACTATCATGTCAAATAATTGGCGAGCTGTGTGTCACGATCAGTTCCAGCTAATTAAGTGAGATGTATTCTGGAGCAGAGCCAAATCCCAATAATACAGCAGTTACTTCTATAGAGCCCAGTCAAGATCATACAGCACACTCATCCTGAATCTTCATTGCTGTCTTGTTTTGAACTTGGGTCTTAAACTATCTAAAGAGGCTTTGGAAAAAACAAAACCACGGCTTTCACATAGCTACTTGGTAACGGCAGGCCTGGTGTCACCCTTCTGAAGCCAGAAAGTCAATGGCATTTCTGGATGAGTCGCTTGAGTGCAAGACACCAGCATGGACCAACCCACCCCAGCCCATGGAGGTCGACAGACCAACAGCCCTTCCCGTGCAGGAGGCTCCCAGCAAAACTCTTCCACCTCAGGATGCTCTTAGACCTCAGGCATTGGTGGTTTGGTACCACTTATTCCTCCTATACCTCCTCTCTTTTTAAAATGTGTGCGAGTTCTGCAGAAGCCCCGTCAGGGTTCAGGACACCAGGAGAAGTTCAAGAATGAGGCCAGGCTGAGAGAGTTGGGGGGGTTCAGCCTGGAGAAGAGAAGGCTCTGGGGAGACCTTCGAGCGGCCTCCCAGGGCTTAAAGGGGGGACAGGAGAGGTGGGGGGGGGACTCTGGATCAGGGGGTGGGGGTAGGACGAGGGGGGACGGTTTTAAGCTGACAGAGGGCAGATTTAGATGAGCTCTAAGGCAGAAATTCTCCCCTGTGCGGGGGGCGAGGCGCTGGCCCAGGGTGCCCAGAGCAGCTGTGGCTGCCCCCTCCCTGGAAGGGTTCAAGGCCAGGTTGGACGGGGCTGGGAGCCCCCTGGGCTGGGGGAAGGGGGCCCTGCCCGGGGCAGGGGGTGGCACTGGGTGGGCTTTGAGGTCCCTTCCAACCCCAGCCAGACTGTGATTCTGTGACCTCAGTTGGGGTTCCCATTTCCAAAGTCCTAGCACTGCATTTCTTCCCATACCCCAACAGCAGGTTCTCCACTGACAGCTTGGTACAAACTGTAATTCCACAAACAGCCACTGGAACCACGGTTTGAGTAGCAAAAAGCTCAAAGTTTGTCTCTGAAGATGTATTTTGGCTCCAGCAGTTCTAGAGGAACAAGTGCTGGGTTCCTGCTCACCCGGAGTGGGTGGTTGGGGACGTGCCGTGCTGGGGACCGTGTCCCCTGCACTCACCATGGTACAAATCCGTGCCCATGTGTCCTTATCAGCATCTTACATCCCTTGTCCTTTATCAAGGAAGGATAGAGATGACTGTCTTCATATCCATGAACAGGCTAGAAAAATGGTCAGGCTGCCCTACATGATTGCAAATTACGATACTGTTCTGCAACGTATAATTTTCATTCACTACGATTTTAACAGGACAATTGATTTTTAGGCATGAGGCGAAAATACGATTTCATCTCATTTCATGCAAGCGGATATTTACAAGATACAAATCATAAAGACGACATGGCTACAAATATTAGATTATAATCTGTGCTAGACTGGCATGGTTTTAAATTACTTCTCTTCTACAAAAGCTTACCTTGGAAAATTTTTCCTTCAAAATGATCTGTACTGATATCAAGTATATATTGCAGACACACAAAAAAATAATAATTCGAGGGAAGGAGAGCAAAATCAGCCACTTCACTTTTGTGATAAGACATTAGAAAATTATTGGTGCTCCCCAGCTTGGATTCCCTGTCACCCTGAGCCTTACAGGGTGACCATACAATGTGCAGACAGACAGACAGTGACAGCATTTAAGGTAACTGGGCACTCCTCAACAGACACCAAGTGCTGTCAGCATCACCACAAACTGTGCTGAACTGCACTTAAGAGAATTAAAAAATCTCCAACATAAACAAGGCCAGTGAAGGAAATGATTAGCAGTGCAAATACACCTCATATTGACTTTAAAATTCTGAAAAAGAGCAGGGACTATGTGTGCTCGAGTAGGTGTATCGGTCCATGACCCACGCGTGACCCACACCCTCACAGCCACCTCCCAAACCCCCACCCAGGGCTCACCCCTACACCTCACCCTGGTCCTTCACACCTAACCAATGTCACAGCAGCAACCACAAAGGCAAGTGAAGCTAATTCAGTCAAATGCCAAAATTCCCACAGAAATCCCAGAGCCGGATGTCTGGACATCTCAAAGCAGAATCTGGCTTTTCAGAAAAGCTGAATCATTAAGTTTTCTGAGCCTTCCAACTACCCATTTATGCCAATTTATGCAACTGAAATTAATTTTCCAGAAAGCCTGGGGGTATAAAAGGTTTAAAATCCCCACAGACAGCAAACCAGCCCACCAAGCAGCGGAGCTGGCCACCCAAGGCACCCTTATCTCCAGCCAGGTTTTAATTTCTATTACTTTGCCCCTAGCAGAAAACAGAAGCTGGGTAAAAAGCAATAACAAAGAGAAAACTGAGATATATTTTGTTTCTTCTTCTCAAAATTATCTTGGCAAACAGAAGCTGTGATATGAGGAAAGACACCAAATTCTCCTTGGTAGGACAAGTCTGGGTGGCAGAAGGGACCGGGATATCAGCACAGGAGCCTGGCGGAAAAGCTGCCCTAGAAAACAAGGTGAGGATGGAACTTCATGAGACATAGGACTGCTGAAAAGCAAAAGCTGGCTACGCCATGCGCTCAGGAAAGCTCAAGCAATTGTGCTAACCAGATAGCTGGAGAAAAATGGTGTGGGAGTAAAGATGGTGAACCATAGGCAGAAGGCAGCAGGGACGTCTGTGGCAGTGCCACGGGCAGCTGAACCTGCCCCCTACTTCCAAATAATGAAACAGAGCCCAAACGCTTCTGCAAAACTCAGTTTGGACATCTTTGGGTCAGGAGAGGAACCTACAGCCCGTTCTCATGTGTAGGTTGGCAGAAAGGTGGGTTCCAGGCCTTTCCCTCAGAGCCCCCCGTGATGTTGCTCCTCACGTGAAATGGTTTCCCGCTGCCCTCCACCACCGCCTGCTGCCATCTGGTCCTGTCCCACCACCTCCCGTGCCTCCCTGAAGCCCTTGTGACATCCAAATAGACCAAACCCTACGGTTTTCTCAAAATTTCCTTTACCTCGAGCTCCAACAGCCTCACTCCGTATTTGTTCCTACTGCAAAAACTCTGTGGCTTTGCCCTAGCTCTCCGTGGAAGGCGGGAAATGCTGAAGTCGTTGCATATCTCCAACAGCAAACGCAAACTCGCCGCCCATGTCCCGCACCCTCCTTCCACTCGCCGCAGCACAAGCAGTAGCTGCACTTTCATTTCTGCAGGATAATTTTCAGCTTTCATTTCAATACACATTGGCAGAACCACTTCAGGAACCAGAAAGTGCCGAAGCAAATTACTCGTTGGAATGGGAACTGAAGACGTGCAGATAGGAAGTCAGCAAGTATTTCTGTAAATCTGCAGAGTAAGTGATAAATGTCAGTGAGCATCTTCTGTCGATGAGCCGAGATGGTGTAAGATTCTTCCATCCACTTTCTCATAACAACCTGATTTTTTGCAATTTCCAACAGATAAGCAAAGAAACAAGTAAAGTCAAAGGAGCCTCAAAACCAAAGTGAAGTCAAAACTAGCCAAAATCCCTTAGAAGCTAACAAATGAAGTGACGTTTCGCCTTTTTTAAAAATTGCATGATGTATTATTGATGCTTGTACGTACCATCGGTTAAAAAACAACCAAAGAAACTCTTCCTGGTCAGAGGGAGGAGGGCAGCGATGACGGGAGGCACCAGCCACGCATCTCATCCAGGAAGAGAAGCCCATTTTAGCATGAAATATCCCCCCAATGAAAAACGTTGTACAAATCTCCCCGCTCCCCTCTCCGCTATGGTTTTGCTGTTCCACGGGCGTTAATTCCAGGCAGTTACAAACTATGATCACTTTTTGAAAGTCTCATTGCCACGTGTGGGAAAGCTGAAGCTTCTCAATTTAAGAGATTTCTGAGGAGAATTATTTTTAGATGGGTTTTTAGCGTCCTCATTTCTTGCCTTTTGGGGAGAAATGGTTCTTCAAGTCCTTACGCCCTCTCTGAGACATACCTTGCCCAGACGTGCCAGGCTCCATCCCTCCCCTGGTAGTGCCTTTACACAGCTCTGATCTTGGGCAGGAATTAATCCCCTTTATGTACACCACCAGCTAACACTGGCGTTCAATTGGAAAAAAAAAAAAAAAAAAAATCAAATTTAAACGAGAGCTCTGTGACCAGCAAAAGTTAACACAAACCATTTCCCAGCTCTTAATGAGATTTCTCCTCATAATAGCTGTAAAAGCAAGAATCATAACAACGGCATTAAAAATGACATATTTGATAACAAATACAACAAGACTATGAAACATCACTTTAAACCCCATAGTTAGAAAAGCAAACCATGCAAATCCCCAGAGCCTCAGCTGGTGTCCCAGCACAGCTGCCTGGACTTCTGTTAACCCAATGCTCGAGACACTTTGCCTGGGCTCAGATTCCACAACTTTAGAAAACTGAAAATACAAATCCTGTCCAGAAACGTTCTCTCACCCTTTTTATTTTCAAAGATGAATAGTACAACCCAGAAGCTATCCAGCTTCTGAAACATCAAACACTGATTCCCCACCTGAAGTCATAAAGGTGGAATTCCCCATCTTTAATATTTCAGATTTTCCTGCAGTTTTACGGGTCAGGTGGCCACAGGAGGAAACAGAGACACCCCTAGGATTTCAACCCCGGGAAAGATCTCGATATATTTAGCAACAGAAATCTTCAGCACCGTTCACAGCAAGCCACCCAACAGCTGCATACATCAAGTGTGAAATTAGATTCCCTGCTTTCGTTTTCATTAATTAACTCCCGGAATCCATCTCGGTAATCACAGACTGTGCAACAGTCGGGGCTGGAGCTCCAGCTCTCCCCCTCCCCAGGGAGTTCCTCCTCCTCCTCCTCTTCCTCCCAGCGAGGAGGCTGTCCTTACCAAAAACCCCCTTCAAGTCCTTCAACCACCACCCAGGCTACCCCGATGCTGACTTACTAATTTTTCCATATTAATCACAGAATTGATTAATATGGAAATACCTGGGGCTGGGGTTGGAAGGGACCTTAAAGCCCCCCCACTCCCACCCCCCTGCCTCGGGCAGGGCCCCCTTCCCCCAGCCCAGGGTGCTCTCAGCCCCATCCAAACTGACCTTGAACCCTTCCAGGGAGGGGGCAGCTTCTCTGGGCACCCTGGGCCAGTGTCTCCATGCCCTCAACATAAAAAATTTCTTCCTTCTATCTAGAAACCAACAGGGTATTCCTTCCTTCAAAAGCAGCAGAGCTAGAAGCAAGTATATTTTCCCACCTAACTCTGCCTACTTTGATAAGGGAGGGAAGGCAATTCCATAGAAAAGGGAAAAAAAAAAAAAAAAAAAAAAAAAAAAAAAAAGGCCAAGATCAGACTAGAGAAATCTCAAGCATTTTATGCCACTAAGCCAAGTGGACTCCTCTTTCAAAAAACACCCCTTCAGCCTTTATATGTCAGCACCCCCATTTTCAGCCCAGACTGAGCCTCTGCCACGCTGATGTTCAAGCTGAAGCAGCCCAGCAAAACTCTTCCCGTGAGCCTGTTCATGAAAATTAATGTGAAAATACCCCTGCTCATAGACTAACTATTAAAAAGGCAAACAAATATTTGTCACAATTTTAGTCAACAAAGAAAAACAGCCCAAGTTTTTGCTGTCTGCCTTTCACCATGCAATTCCTGCTCCCAGCACCTCCATCACACAGCCCCGCTGTCTGCATTTCTGTAGGTATGCATATACACACACCATCAACACAGTGAGGCCCAGTACAGAAAAACGATCACCTTTATTCACTTTTTCTCCTTTGTTTTCTGCACTAATATTGTTCAGACTGAACCAGGAGGCCCTTCCCTACAAGTGGGTGCCCAGGGAAAAACAGAATGTCCCCGGGGACTGCTTGTCCTCTAGCTTGTTCTGTGGGAACAGGATAGCAACAGACACCAAAACATATGCTAAAACCACAAACAAACAATCCCACAAAGCACACTGCTCGGGATTATTCTTAATTATGACAAGATTCTCCGAGTTACTGAACTGCTTTGGCAACGTGGTAAATGGCACTCCTGCAACGGCAGAGCTGGAATGCAGCATGTCCCACGCTTCCCAGGGTAAACTCATCCATTTGTTATCACTTCTCATCACTGAGACCCTGTCTCAGATCTGCTGTTCTTATATTAATACCTTTCTGGTTGAATATTCTCCCGATTTGAAAAAGACTTCACTGAGAAAAAAGTATCAAGGTGGTATTAGTAATTAAAAAGAAACCCTGCCAGAACTGTGCCAAAAAATGAAAGAGCTGGATCCCATTATGAGATGATAAGGATGGCGATGTTTGAGGCAATATGATTTGGTATGAAGACAAAAAACACTAAAAACTTTTCTGGCTGACCTGGGCTGCAAAGTGGAAGAGGGAAAAGGCACAAGAAAAAACAGAAAGGAAGGGGGAAAATAATAAAAAGGGAAACGTTTTACCCACCAGCGGCAAAACCTCCTCAGCAGAACAGAGCCCATCATGTACCTCGGTGGACACAAGATGCCACCAGAAACCAGGAGGAAGAGTCTGGACATCTCAGCGCCTGCGATCTGCAGGTGAGGACCAGGCAGGATTAAAGAAACTTCCCTGCCTCCCTGGGTGGTACCACTGATATTCATTTTCATTTCCATGAATGATATGAGCTCACCACCAGGTAATAATTAAATTAATTCCTGTACCACACCTTGGGAACGTGTGTCCAGCACTGTTTGCAGAAGAAACGTACACAACAGTACTGAGTCCTCCTCCAGCGAGCAGCAAAAGGACAGTTATCTTTATCCTTTCCAAAGCAACTACAGCCTTCTAAACCCAAGCAATGTGGTGAATATGATCCTCTGGAAAGCAAACAATATGCTAATTCAGAAAAAAAAAAAAAAAAATTCAAACACTACCATTCCCCCAGCAAAATCATCTTTGCCTACAGTAAACAGAGCGCACCTGCCAGGCATAACAAAAGCCGGAGTTGGATTTGTGCAATACTACACAGAAAGTCAGACCGTTTGTTAAAAGCAAATGAAATCCAGGTGCTTAGCTTGTGTGATGTACAAAGCCCCGGGAATTAAATCATCCTCCAGATTTACCATCAAAATAAGCAACGTGTGAAGCGAAACCGAGCTCTTCTGCTCACTTAAAAGAAAATTGGTTGGGTGCATATGAGCGAGCGTTAGCAGCGGCCGCAGGGCTCGGGGTCCATGGTCCCTCTCCAGCCCAAGCTCTACAGCTATGGAAGGCGACGGACAGCCGCTGCAAGATCATCTCCACAGCCAAGAGTCCCTCTGAAGCAACGCCGAGCACGAGGGATGCCGGCTAGAAAGCCTCTCCAGTTCGGGCTGGGCAGGAGAGAGGATGGCACCGCGGCCCCACACCAGGACCCACTGGTACAAAGGCAGCACACTAAATTGTTCTATATTCTGCCATCGCATCCTACAGATCCACAACTGAACCAGTACCTTCTCAGCATTTGAATTATTTATTGATATTTAAAATAATGCCATTATTAACATTGGTGTTAAAGTATCAATAATTTAAATTTTTCTGGATTATCATTTTCAAAAATTACTTCCTATTAATTCCCTCTCACACACGGCACAATCACAGCGTTACTATTTTACTCTTCAGTAAAACACAAACGAGATGTAACTGATGGCTCAGGGAAGTGGCATTTGAGCCTCCGTGTTTGTCTAGCAGTGGCTCGTATGTGTTTCTAGGGACACACAGCTGAAACTCCACCGAGATCACTTCAGGCACCGCTGGCTCCTGTTGCATTACAGAGTGCAATGCAGTCCCCTCAAACAGAAAGAAAAGTTAATATTAGATTTTTGGCAAGTTTCTCAGTGCAGTAGCACCTAACCTGGGTGACCTCCCTGTGCAGGGAGACCTCCTGAACCCAGGAACATGACAGCTGGTATCGGATGAAAGGCTCCTTTTGAATTATTCACGCCATCCATCATATAAAATTGGAAAATAAGGATGTAGGTCCTCAAAGCCAAGAGCAGTGATTTATGCTGAGCGCGGCTCGGCACATTTCGCAGGTAACCGAGAGTCTCTGAGGCTGTGAGCGTGGCGGTTCCCCAGGCACAGGGTGCACTGAGATGCATCAGCAAACATGGAGGGGGGCTGCAGCATGCCCATCCTGCACCCATCCTGCACCCATCCTGCACCCATCCTGCACCCACGGGGCTGGGAAGCACCTGCCCACACCAGGGATGGGAAGGGGACCGTGATGATCACCCCGCACCTTGCATCTCCTGTAACGCTTCTTGCTGCTCCTTAACATGGTCTCCTTTGCAAAACTTTTATGATTTATTTTCAGCATTATAAAGACTAATTCCAGCATAGAATTTCAATCTCTCAATTTAATAGGATGCAATTCAGAGAATTATGGAATCACAGAGTCCCAGGGTGGAAGGGATCACAAGGATTGGCTGGTCCAGCCTGCCTTGACAAAATCCCAGTCTAGACAAGCTGGCCTACACCCCGTCCAGCTGAATCTTAAAAGTGTCCAATGTCGGGGAACCCACCACTTCCCTGGGGAGATTATCCCCGGGGCTGGTGGTTCTCGTGGTGAAACATTTTCTTTTTGTGTCCAACTGGAATGTTCCCAGGAGTAACTTGTACCCATTCTTCGCCCTCGTCTTTCTCATGGGACTCCTTGTGCCAAGGGAGTCTCCACCTGCTCTGTAGCCACTCTTTAAACACTGGAGCATGGTGATAAGGTTACCCCGCAGCCTTCTCTTTTCAGGGCTGGCCAAACCCCGTCCTCTCAGCCTTTCCTCACATGCCCAGTCCCCTGATCATCTTCGTGGCCCTTCTCCAGGCTCTCTCCAGCCCAGCCACAGCTTTTTTGCATAGCAGGGACCAAAACTGAGCACAGTGTTGCACGTGTGGCCTGGCAAGCGCTGAGTAGAGTGGGATAATGACTTCTTTATCTCTGCAGGCGATGCCCTTGGCGATGCAGCCCAGCACCCCGTTGGCTTTCTTGGCCACTGCAGCACCCTGCTCAATCCTACTGAGCTTGGTGTCCCCCAGGTCAACTTTCCATTCTGAGAGAAGACCCTAAATTATCCAGTATCAAACCTGTGGAACTTCCACTTTCTCTCCGTCGTATCAGAGTAATTATTTCTGCATGAACTAATACTTTGCATTTTGGAGTGAAATCCTCAAATACTTATTTCTGGGAGGATTTCTGGGAGTCATAAACTAGGTTTGGAATTTTGAAACCAGTAAAGTAGAAACCAGAAATGCGATTCTCTCTTTTTTCAACTCTTACACAATTTTTATGACGATATCTGAGTCAAGATTTAAAAAACTAACTGGTTCTTGAAATCATGGTGAGAAGTTGACATAATGCAGGACCTGGCAGGGGGATTCTTCTTTCCTGGAACTGTGGGGGTCTGGTCAGACTTTTCTCTGCTGCTTTATCTGTTCTGCAAAGCAAGCCCAGGACAGACGGACACTCTGCTTTGGGCTATCTGCTGCCAGCTCTTCAAACCAGACAGCACGACTCCTTTGGTAAACTTTTGGCTGAACAGTTCTCATCCTTGTATCTTACTCCAGATCTTTGTGACTCCGTCTGCCTTCGCCTTACATCACCTCTGCTGGGACGGTGTCCAGAGGAGCCCCAGGTGGAAGCAGACGGAACCTCTTCCACACTGGCGCTGGGGTTTTCAGTTCAGAAAAAGTCCTTTACCCCAATCCCCCAGCACCAGCCCTTCCCCGGGGGCTTCCACACCTTCTGCCTCGGTTGCAGAAATTCCATCGTCGCACTTTGCATGCAGTAAACAGAACTAAATTTGCAATAAAATCAATGAAAGTCTATTTAGCTACTCTAGGGAAGCATCTATGGCACACTTAAAATGGTGGAATTTAATTAATTTTCCTTATTTATATTCTGGCCAATGAACTAAGATTCATTTTACCTCGTTAAATTTATTTACACTTATATAGTGGGGCCTGATTGAGAAACACATGAAGTCAACCAGAAAACATCCAATGACTCCTAACTGTAACTGGTTAAAAATGCCATGAAAATCACTATAAATTTGTTTCCCACTACCTAAGAGGTTGAGCAGGCATAGCTGTTACTGGACTAATAATAGTACTACTACAGCAAACCCTCCCATTCCCTGGGTCCTCCCTGGGGACGTGCCACCCCCATGGCCCTGGGGCTGGAGGACCAAAGCCACCAGCAGCAGAAGGGCTGGCAGGGACCCACCCCAAGCTCTCAGCACTGCAGACCCCCCGTCTGCTCTCAGCTGCTCATGGGCAAGAGCACCTAACTGCTATGGCTCCCTGAAATTTATATTTACATTTGGGTTTCCTTCAAATAATTTTCCAAGCAGGTATTTCTATGTTGTTTTTCATTTCCAAGATTAAATGGAAAACTCATTCTTAAATTATCTGAAGGATGCTTTTGAGGCATGGGGTTTACCCAGTTTACAATTACATTAGACAAACTGTTTAGAAGAAAATTAACAAACTATTAGCCGTTCGAGAACACATTCTATTTCAGGGAATGCTGTGAAATTATTTCCTTCTCTAACACACCATACCAAGAATTTTCCAGCAGAAGGTGCAAAATTCTGCGGATGCAAATTCAACAAGAAGAGATAAATCCACTGAGACAACAGAATTTCTTTCTCCATCAGACGTCGGTTCTGCACTAAGGCTACACCACATACAGACCTGATTCAGTACCGCAAATTCAGGTCAAACCATGTTGGTTGAAATCCACACTACAGCTTCATTTTACAATATCAAAATAAGATCCCCCTCTCCCCCCGCAAAAAAAAAAAAAAAAAATCTGAAAAATTATGTTGGCTGAATGTATTCTGAAAAATAATTTAAATAAAAGGGACACATTCCTCTTCTCACTGATAACATACTTACATTTTTGTCTAGTGCAAGAGAAATACACACAAAGTAACATCACTCCTGCTGCATCTTTCCATCCTCTACATGGACCTTAGCAAAATTTGCTCCTTTGAACTGCTCTCAGAACCTCCCCAATATTTCTGGTGGGTACAAATAAGCAGTTCAGAAAAGGTGTCGTTGCATCATCATACCTTGAATTATTTCGCAGTGCAGCAATATCACTTCATAATTGTATTAAGCCTTGGCAATGCATGCAAAGTTTCTAATGGTTTAATCTCATAAATAAATTTAAGGAAACGACAACAGCAGTCACCAAAACAATGTGTTCCTGCAGCTCTGATTTAAAACTGGCACTCACAAACAGTTATTCTCCTCCTTACAACTTTTCCTGGAGAGGAGCAATCTAACAACTCTCTTCTTGAAAGTATTACGTTATCCTTGCAAGACCTATTTCTTCGTTTCAATTTGTTTTTTTTTTTCTTCTAAGACTTCTGCTCCAATTACAGTATATCAAGTTTAGCTAAAACTCTGCTTTAAGCTACAGAAATCTCAACTAAATTTGAGTCTGCAACAGCAAAAACATGAAGCAGCAAAATCCCTTATTGAAAAGTCTTCCGAGGGGGAACTGGTATCTCTTGTAACAAACGAGAAGAGGCTGAACTGACCTGAAATGAAACACGATGTTTGAGCGAGGGTTGAAACGCACACACCGGCACTGGAAACGGTGCCCAGCCTGGGGACCGCGCTTCAGGCACGCTGGTGGGCAGGTCAGCATCTCGGGAGCCATATGGAAAAGGAGACCTTTCCCCTATGGATCCATGGGGGTCCCGCTTGCCACAGGTGGGAGGAATTGAGCCCCTAAAACAGCGAGCCAGACCTGCAGAGACACACACACACACACACACCCAGTCCTGCCCCCGTTACAACCCCGCGTCTTAGGCGTGAGATCAAGAGCGAGCTAGGGGCACGCACATCCCGCCAAGGCAGGATGCCAAAACACCCGAGACAGAGGTTAAAATGTTATGGGACTGGCCAAATAATCGCAAAGTGTAAACGAGTAAGAAAAGTGACCTAAAGCATGATTTTAGCCCACTCTCCGTGTGCCGGGGCAAGGGGGGCTGGCAGCGCTGTGGCCCGCACAGCCCAGGAGGCTGTCCTGCTCCGGAGGGAGCAAAAGGTGACCAATTCAGACAAAGATCCTCAAAGTGCCTTTGCTTTCCGCGGGGAAGATGGCTAACTGCTAGATTAGTATTAATCTTCCAAATACCAGCAGCGGTAACTGCCTAGGTCTGCACCACTTACTTGTCTCTTGAATGGGGAAAAACCACCCCGCAGGTATTTTAACAGTGCAAATGCTATTACTAACACATGAAATCTGATTTAAACTCCTTCCACAGCAGCGCACTGGCATTTTTCAGAGAAAAAATACTACTACTTGTTTTAACAAGCAGTTAAACATATAGTAAATTAAGTCTGACTTCCATGACATTTACCAAGCAAACAGTTGGGCATGAATGATAGGATTTGGGTTGTTTGTCTTTTCTTAGTTCTGCTTGAAATATTTAATTAAGTTTTTGCTACTGTCAATATCTTGATATTACATTCAAGACACTGGACCTGTTTCTTCACGTTCACACTAGAGAAAATAGCTGTTTACCCAAGAACATGGCATAAAAGAAGCAGGAGCAATTTGTAACTGATACCAGCTTGGCCGTAGGATTCTTGTAAAAGATAAGATGAAGTACCACAGCAGTACATTCCCTCTGCAAGTGTATTTTTATCCCACCAGAAGATCTTCCCTTCTACTTCTAGTTAGTCATGTCAATGATATTCCCGGAAAAGAAGGATTAGAGATATCTTTCCCTATGGATACATATGATAGGCTCAGACAGACATCATCTTAATGCCTTGTAAATCACCATCTATTTGTATAGACTAAGTGCATCATGATCCATAAAGCCAGTTTAGCCCATCCACATAGTTGCATCAATAAACGCTCCATCATTTGCTTTATTTTTCAATGGGGATGGTGTAAACAGTTTCAATATCAAGAAGTTCTGCCTGATATCACTCTGCCAGTCCTTCTCACGTAATATGCTTGCCCTGGTAACCCAAAGAAATGGCTGAATTATCACACAAGCAATAGGAACCATCTTAGCAACGATAACCCCATTTCTTGAAGAGTCTTAATTGGGCAGCTGAGCACTTGCCATTTCCAGCAGAGATTTACTGTCCAACGGGAGAAGAAAATTGACACTCATTTAAATGTGATCTCTGGCATTATCTGAGCTCAGAAACACACTGTACATGCGTGCCTTTCCTTGCACGTGCCAACACAGATACGAAACAGAAAAGTAATTTTATGCTGAATATTAGCTCGAGTAGGAAGTTACCACTTTAATAACTATAAACATTCATTTGCTTGCTTCGTTACACAGCATTAAAGCTGGGCAGATCATTTACAAGCAGCTTGTTAGAACTACTCAGTATTCAAAGTCAAGCCTGTTTTACTGCGAGACACGTAGGACACCCGGAAAGGGGAAAGAAAAGCTTCCTAAGTAGATGAACATACCATTTCTGGTCGGAATAGTTGGAATTGCTCACTTGATTTTCCAAAATCATGATTTCTTGCTTACCTAACATCTAGGAATTCCGGTATACATAATGACTAGACTATCTTAAATAACAAATGGGCAAGGAAAATTATCACTGGGTGAATCGTCTTAACGGTGGGAATGAGTTCCTGGAGAAACAGAGGCCAGCAGAGCGCGCCCGGACCGGCAGAGCAGGGACCAACGATCCGAACGCCCAGGACTGCACAAACTTTCCAAGCATTTCCTCACCGGATTACATTTTTTTAATTAATCTGGTTGAGGAAAGACAGAAAAGCATTTGTAATTTCTACAGAGGTTGGACAAATTTCCTCAACCCCACAGCTTGCTGGACCACCCCAACCCCACCAGCTGGGCACTGGGAGGAGATGAGCAGAACAAACCTCCAGGTAACTAGAAGGCACTAGGCATGTCTAACCTTACACTTAATTTCCTAAATTCCTTTTCCCAGAAAAAAAAATAATATTTCTTACAGACACATTTTTATCTCGCCTCACTCATTCAATCTCACCTGTGACAGCAGTAAGAAACTGGGGAGGGAAGATGTTAGGCCGAGTTTAAGGGTTTCCTGCTGTCACATTACCTTCCCCCCGACGTGTAGCGAGCCCTTACTATGTGCTGTGACCACTATGAAATAGTCATCACTTCTGTTCGCTGCAAAAGAGAAGCTGTTTCTTCCAAGAAACACCATAAAAATAATTGTGTAATTGTAGTTATGAAAATGCGGTTTATATCAGCAGAATTTTCTAATTAAGCAAGCTGACAGACACATGAAAGAGCATGTAGAAAAACACTGGCATTAAGAGCTGGTTTTAACATATAATGTTGCTTGGCCGTTAAGGTACTGATAGGAAAAATACTTAGTCACTTCCCAGCTGTTCTGTGGCAGGCTAAAACATTAAATTTAAACCATTAGATAATTCTGAAAGCAAGGGAACAGGTGGCAAATGGTTTATATGGCAGATGGTGCCTTTTTTAATATTTGTACTCACTGCTAATTTACAGAGTCCATAACCACAGACTCATATCTTACCTTTTTCACTCGAATAATTAAGAAATTGTATGTGAGGGTAAGAAAATAAATGCCCCAATTCTTAATACAGTAGCCATAAAAGCAGCATTAGAGACTACTAGATATCCCATACCTCAATTACTCCACATAACTGTTTACATTCCCAAAGCTTATTGCATTTTGTTTTTTTAAGATAGAGTCCTCCCTCTTCAAAGACTTGGCTTGATAGTGCTAGAAAATTAAGTTTTCTCTTTACCAACAGAGCAAATAAGCATGAAGATACAGCTCAGATCACTGAGTAACTGCATCGCTACAAGCTCCTATTTAATCTTCATGTTAAACCTGGCACAAAACCTAAGTTAACAGCAAGGCTGACATTAAATATTTAAGGAAACATTTTGCCTGGTACATGTATGAGCAGAACCAGAAGAAGATGAAAAAAAAAAAATAAAGGAAGAAAAGAACAAATGTCCAAAAACACAGCTCCAGTAGCATTGCTGGAACCTTCTCCATTTTAGCTCATCAGTGTAAAAACAGTTCTTTGTGGGCTCAGCAGAAAAGATAGAAAAGTTGTGCCAAGGCCCTTCTCACTGCACGGTGTGTCTGAACAGCTCCATCCCCAGGCCCTTGAGCTTTATTCTAGTGAACGTTCCCACGCACAAACCCCAAGACAAGGGTGTCCCCAGCATGGACCATCTCTGCACTGGAACGAAACCCATTTGGAAGGAGAATTGAACAGCAAGTGACGCTTCCAGGCCCATCCCTGCACCACCAGTGACTGCCAGGCTCCATCCCACTTTGAATCTCTTCCTACTGCCGTTGCTTACGAGCTTTTACACACACTCTTAATCCCAATTAATGGAGACCAGAGTTATTCAAAGAAACGGGATTTTTTTTTTTAAGGAGGAATGCTTCATGAGGTTCTCTAGAAAAAGGATGAGCAGAAGGATCCTTTAAAAGAGCTAGAAAAGGTCCAACACCTTTTGAGATGCAAAGCTGTCAGAAAGCAGAAGTCACACCCCAAAGGTGACAGTCCCACATATTGAGTCCAAACATCAGATTCACCCAACTGGCCTTCTTTTGCTTAAGGATGATTCTTTTTCCAGAGATATGGATATTTGCTAGTTTTGAAAATTTGGTGTTTTTTTCCACCAGACACTAACAATTGAAGCCATTAAAGACAGCATTCACACGACCACGTTGGATACACAAGGATGTTTTGGTGAACAGCCTATGAAGGACTCAGCTGCCAACACTTTCACATTTGTTTAGACAACAGGATTAATATTGTATCTCCAGTTTGGGTGAGGCTTACCTCAAGTCATCATAGATAAAGTGTAAGGTAAAATAACTCCATTTTATCCTCCAGAAGCTGCCAGTTGATAATTACAGTGCAAGCATTTCAGGTTACACACCACCACCTTGGACATCCCTCTCACCAAGAGCAAATGTTGGCTGACCACACCACAGACCTCCCTCAAAATTGACTGCTGGAGGCTCAACGGTGATTAAAAGAAAGTAAAAGCAGTGGCAAAGAACTAATTTTACCATTGCAGGAGCCCCTAATAATTACAGCTTTAACCATTTTCAGAAGGAAGACTAGTTATAATATTCAGGATATTAATCATTAGGAAATGGCCATTTTTAATTTTTCTTTTTTTATAATCAGCCTTTTCTCTCGCATCACTCTATATACTATGTGGAAGACACTGCTTATTTCTTACTTCTTACCAACTTAAAACTAGGAAAACTGCTCTGGCCTAGTTCTCCGAGGAGCTTCTGTCACAGCTCCACATTTGAGTATGTCAGAAGAAGCAGAACTCACCATAAGTGCATGATAATAGACACTGTGTTAAAACCAGTGAAACCTTAATAAAAGAAAACAAGCACATCAAAGACCCTGTCAAAGAAGGAACATTGAAATGTTTAACGTTGTTTAAAAATATGAGAGAAAAAAGGGACTGTTGGAAACAAAAATGGCATCAGTGCAGCACGCTTGGAGCTTGTGGGAAAATGCTGCGATGAATTAAGACCGTATCCTACATTTGGGAGACAGAAAACAGAATGATGTATCTGGCAATTGTACAAATACCTCACAACTGCATTACAAAACTGATTACCATGGGACTGGTCTTCAATGGTTTGAGATCAGCAGTTTTGAGACGGGAATGGCTGAAGAGGAGAAAATTTGGAAATCAAGTCGAAGGGGCATGAGTTTTCATCCACATAAATTTCAAATATCACATTCCTCCAGAAACTATTCAAGCCGCTCTCTGGAATAGAATTCTGGGATTTTCCCCATTTATTTCCACACCATTTGCTCTTTTTTTAAAAACAACAAAAAAAAAAAAAAAAAAAATGAGAAAAGGCTAGCCAAACCAACCCAGTCTAGAAAAGCAGAGAGCAGAAGGAGAATGCTTTCTCCCAGTTGTTGGAAACAGAAGCCCAGACCCTCGAGACCTCCTATTACATCTCCCTGGGGCACAGCTAGAGGAGCCAGCACCATCGGCTGAAACAGTTCAAATAGACTTTACACCCTGTTTTGATTTTTATTTAATTTTTATTTATTTTTTTATTACAATTTTTTTCTGCATTATCCTGGAGCCTCACTGTTTCCAGGCACCACCAGCTTTCCACATTGCATTTGGTCTGCATTTAGGTTTATTCTTCTGCAACACCACATATAAGAACTGCAAGATTTTTCAGCCTTATCCTACACCTACTCCCTGTTTGGAGATGCGACCCTTTGGCTGTTCAAACCATTAGCAAAATCCCCGCAGAGTTTCCTGAGCAGGAGTCAGGACACCAGGCGCTCACTGGTCTTCTCACTCCAGTCCGTGAGGAACACGACCACTTTTGAAGGGTAGGGAGGAATAACGTGAGGTGGCTAGGAAAAACAGATTTGCTCTATCTGTATTTATTACAAGTAAAAATAAAATAAAAAAGAACTTCAATACACACGTTCTCCATGCACATTAATCAAAGCCAAGCTTTTTTAAAGTGCAGGTAGGGCTGGGGAAGGCAACGATTAGGAACATCAACTCATTCAAATTTATCACATCAGTTGGGTTTCTGATTTCTAACGGATATTAACTGTTTAAATCTCGAGCCCAGAAGCACTAACAGCAGAAAATTCATGTGCTACACCAGAAAGGACTGTGGCTCTCGGGCTAGAAGAAATGCCTTCTGGCTAGCAAACAGAACCGTCCCCAGCCCCCTGGCCCCCCGGACGGTTGATCCTGGTCCGGGCAGGGATGCCGTGCTCAGAGCTGGCATTTAGCCTCAGTACAGAGCCGCCGAGTCCACGACCCAAAACTGGGCGAATATATAAACACCTGAGCAGGAATGTCACGGTCGAGACAGACGGACAAAACTACAAGGCAGATTCTTCTTTAAAGCAAGTTAACATCAACGCCCAAAGCAAAAAGCCTCAAAAGTCGTCTCCCCCCCCCTCTTATTGCTCTCCTCCTTTGTTCCTTTATAATTTTTCTACAGGGCATACAGATTTTCCGGACCGCCTACCAACACGCCCCTTCACGTATGTGTTCATACATCGCGTGTTCATGGAAATGAACCCTGGCTCTTCCCAGGGGGGAGAAGTTAATGTGCATAAGCTCATCACGCAAGCGTAGGAAGATGAAAAGTCCAAAAGTTCAGGCTCCCAAGCTTTCTGGTATCTCTATCCGCCTAAAATTAGCTCCCAGTGCGGGGTTATCAGTTCTTCCGACGTGTCTCTTTTCATATTGGTTCAGAGCTGTTATGCTCTCTCACTGCAGTCGAGAAGCTTGCTCATCTTGCAGCTCCTCCTGTTCTTGCTTGCTCTCTCAGGGGTAGTTTGGAATCCTTTCAAGGCTGAAATCATTCCTTCCCAGGGCCTCAGTCCAGCCGAGGTCCCCTACAAAGGAATTTCTCAGGGCGAGAAAGTTGCGTGTGTCTGGCTTTTTTTTTTTTTTTTGACTGTTCACTGGTGGACAGAGCCATGCTTATATTTTAATTTTGCATTACCTTGTAACATGCAGCCTTAGCGCTCCGAAGGATCACAGACCACTTCATGTAGCGACAAATAATTTCCTCAACCTTAAACGTATTTTATGCTGCTTCTTTTCCATCAATTTTTTTCATCGTTAAAAGTTTCTAATATCAGCATTGCCAAACTAATACCAACAGGGGAATATGACTGCAGAAGCTTCTCCCATCACAGAGCCAAGGGCACAGCAAACCTGCACCCCCATCTCTCGAGCAGCGCATCCCACCCTCGTCTGCTTATCCCCGGGGCCAAAGACCCAGCGGGATCCTCCACAGCATCCCGCACAGGGAAAGGCTACAAAAGGTCTGAAATTCCCCAAATACCCTGTACTTTAGGATAGCTCTACTTCCGCTTTTCTTTTACAAAATGTAAAATAAATCGTATTAAAAGGTACTTGTAAAAATTACCACTGTATCCTGAATATTCTGCGTTCTTAAAGCACCGGACCTGACGATTTGCTTCAAGGAAGCTCCAAGAAATTCCCGCTATGAGGCAGGAGAAACACCAGAGCTGGGATTCTTACCTGGCCAGCGCCTCTGCCATACCCCCCCAACAGCTCACCTTGATTCACTCACTGGTTATTTCTTACTAAGTTTACTAATTTCTCGCCAAGTTTACCACTTGCAGAAAGTGCCACGGCCGAACTGTAAGTCTGCAAAACTAATCATATTAAAAGTCCTTAAAAGCACATACTCAATTATAAGATTATTGATTGAACAAACCACTGTGATTAGAAACATGGTACTACACAAGGCAGTATCATAACACAGATCTCCAGTATAATCAATTAACAGTTTATAACTAAACACACAATGTTCAGCCTTGTGGGCACCAATATACATGTAGATTTAAGTTAGAAGTAATTTAATCCTTTGTTTCCTAAATTCATTCCTATTATGTGATTACCTTGCACAAACTTTAAACAAGGAGAACATGGGAAGTTCATTAATTACCATGCTACTTTATAAATCACACATGGATCAAGAAAAATGCAGCTGCCCCACCGGGTCCACAGATTATGCCTTCTCCAAGACGCAATTTTCTTTGAGAACAATAAGTCATCTTTAATAAACGCCAACACACGGATGTTTCTAACTGAAAGGCCAACGGGGTTATAACGCACGCTCCACACTTGGGATTAGCTGCACATTAGATTGCGCTTTCTTGATGCTTTCCCAGCCATTAACTTCCATGGCAATAGAGACATTTATTTTTGACAGCAGAGAGCCGCCGTTGGCCAACTGACCACTTTTTCCTGTAAAAGTCAAACCCGGCTCCAGCACCTCTCCCGCCGTGCTGTGACGATGGGGAGCAGGGGCAGCTTCTGCACGTGCTTGGCCCCCATTTTCACCCAGGCCAAACAAAAGCCTGGATCCTTCGTTAGCACCTGCAGAAGCCCTCACCCCAGTTTTGGCCGGTGGCTTCCCAGACCCGGCCAGGGGATGTCAGCCCAGCCCCGAGCGGTCCCTGCCCCTGCCCCTTCCCCCAGCCCAGCACCCCCTGGGGAAGCTGTTCTTCGAGCTGGTGTTGACAAAGACAATCTAAACCCAACACCCCCGAGCCCCTTCCTCCGCCAGCAAAATAAAAAGGAATTTCATCAAAATGTTCAATGTAAGCCTTCGCAAAGGCACTAGCCTTCCCTCCAGAGATGGTGATTAATAGAGAAAAATGGTTACCTGGCTCACAAGTCTATTGTACATGGACCGGGCGGTTTCTAGCTTTCTTTTCTAAAGAGCTACTATATATTCTGTAGGAGAAAACACCCCAAAGTGTGTGGTTTCCTGTGAATGATTGATAATAGGATGATTGCTCAGGCACTCAAAGTGTGATATTTGATAGCCTAGCACCCATTCATTCTGAAGGAAAGCAACAATTATCACGGCCTGACACGTTTATCCTCGCAGAGCTGAGCCCGTTTTCGAAGCGGTAGAGCCCCCCGGCATTATACTGTTCGACCGTGCCTAACACACCTCACGTGGAGCTCACCCCCGCAGCTGTACATCAAAAGTCCTGCGACGGCTCCTTCCCCGACCACCCAAGCATCTCAGTGCAGGGAAGAACACATCTGGCATGGAATTCTGCTTTTTCAACACACATGAAGAATGATTTTTTTCCCCCCTCTTTCCTTTGGATTCTCCTCCAAGATGCTCCCTTACAAACAGGCAAAATGGTTTCTGTGAGTCGAATAATATTTTGTGGGAAGCACCATCAACTCCCTGCCCTATAGCAGCAATTAGCTCTGTTTTCTCTTCTTATACCAGTACCATCCTCTCTCGACGAAGTCTGAAAGACCTGTACCTTTATTCCTATGGGTCAGTTTGTTCTTCAGACTCCCTAAACACAAAAACCCTGCCGTACGCCCTTGGCAGGCGATTCTAATGACTGCTCAACAGGAACAATAATTACTGAGGTACATTTCTCATAAACAGATTTCATCTGAACACTGAAAATCATAACTGCATACCTCCTGCGAAATTCAATCTCACTGTATCTTGCTGTGTTACACTTCACGTACCAAAAAGATGGAAAATGCACCCTAATTTAAATTTTCAACTTAATTGGTACATAACATTTCTAAAATATAGCCTTCAGCATTCAAAGTACAAACAGCTTCAAAAATTACCCTAAAGACTTTAAATCAGTCAGATTTCCACAGTGAGTCAGGGGTGACGTAGTCCTTCCCCACCTGTCATATTAAGAAGGTTGCTACACAAAGTCATGCTAAGAAAATAGCATTTTTTCCAGTAAGCAACCACATCTAAACCTATCAGGAAAAATACAAAACCACGGCTACATCCTTCCAGCGTGTTTTATAGTTATAAACACCCAAACAATCTACTTAAGTCTTAATCGAGTATTATTGTATGTCAAGCAGATACCTTTCAACAGCCGACATTGCAACCCGGGGATCTGCTGCAAAGACTCGGTGCCACCAAGACCCCGTTTTCTTACAGAAGTCACTAAGGTGACAGAGGATGCAGCTCAGATACCACCTGCAAACGTCACAGCGACACAAACACTGCAAACGTAGGTGGAGCTCTGAACTCAATTTTAACACGCAATTTCAGACAACACCTCCAAACCCCACCAGAAGAAAATAACTTTAATTCCAGATTATAAATGCCACCTGGATATTTACCAGCATTTGCTACACCCAAACTCACACTCAGAAGCCTCCCTGTTGCAAAGTGAATATAAAAAGCTGCTTGTTAGCGGCCTTACCTGGAAAAGGCGAAGCCAAAATGGGAATTTTGATGGGTGAGAAGGTCAGCACGTGGCAGGGCTGGACGTGGCTCGGTGCCGGGGGTCCCTGGGGGGCTTCGGGCTCCACCGACACCACGGCGGTGGCGGCCGCGGCGGCCAGCGCCAGGGCCTGGTTGCTGCCGACCGGCTTCAGGCTGTTCTGGCAACCACCTGCGGAAGGGGGAGACGCGACAGATTTTATTTTTGAGTGGAAACGGGTGGATTTTACGTCAGGTGATGTTTTCGGCATTCCGAGCTTCAACGCGAGACGGAACAAAAGTCCGCGGCATTTCCCACGCGGCCTCCGCTGTTTGCACGTCCCCCTTAGTGAGAGACTACATTTTTAATATATCATCTAATATATTTTTATCAGGACCCTCAAATCCCCTTTCCCAAACGTTATTCTTAAAGTCCTAGCTTGTGGTTGGTGCATTTTTAGATATTAAAACCCCATATATGTGAACACACCGTTATAACCTAGAGGGACAAGACAGTAGTGAGTCATATATAAACTGTGCAGCGTTATTAACTTTAAATGAAAAAGATCTCAATAAAAAATTCAAATATTTGAACACTTTGGTTGGCATTTTCTTCAGCTCCCACAGCTTCATAATGATGCATGACTGCCCTTATTCTGAATTTTCCTAAATATAAGGTGTCTGATTTCAAGTCTGAATGTTTTTGTCATTTGCTGTATTGACCACCCAATGTTATTGTCACCCGCTCGGCTGTTCTCCTGTCTTATGCACACAAATACCTGAGTTTCACAAGTTTAATGTACTAGTATCCTTCATCTTGAAAGCACACCTTGGAGGAAACTTCCAGTGTTTTTTACATGGGAACTCTGAAGTCCCCCAGATCAAGGCTCAAGTGCACTTTGGACAACGTAACGTTTACCTTTAAGTCTAGCAAGTTTGCGGGAAAGACCTTCAGAACTCAATCTTGGCTAAATATGTTAAATAAACAAGAAAATGAGTAGTAAGAATCTTAAGGAGAAAACCTAATTTGACAAACACCAGCTGTTACTCCCTCTACACTGAGCTATGTATTCAAAAATTAAGCAATCATTAGCTTATTATGTCATTCAGCAAATGTTTTCAGTTCATGCGGAAATCCTTCAGGCAATAAGAGCCAACTGTAGCTCTGCAAAAAAAAAAAAAAAAAAAAAAAAAAAAAAAATCACTATTTGATCAGACTCCTCACTTCAGGCGTTCTGTGAGTTTGCAGGATTTCACTTTTCTATGTGCATAATTGTGAGGAAAAGGGGGACTCGGGTTGTGGCCACGGGGTGCTGCAAGGCAAATGCAGCTGCGCAAGCTCCGTTAAATTCACATTATTCCCCTACACAGCTACGTAGCCCTGACACCTCACCCAGGCTTCTCCATCCTGCTCTGGCTTCAGACACCTAAAGTTTTGACTTTCAGATGCCAAATGCTACTTTACTCTCAGTTGGCACCAGGGAAAGAGTGGGTCAGTGGTTTTTGGAAAGGAACCTGCTTTGTTGCAGATAAGTCGAAGCTAATTGGGGCTCCTGAGGCTATCTATTATATTCAGTTTTGGCAGCTTTGCTCCTAACACTTTACAAACAACTATTTACCAACAAAGCTCACTGTACATTAGCAAAACAGAAGTAAAATATTTTTAGTAAGCATCACAAAAAAACCTTCTATTACTTATACTGCGTTTCTCAATGCCAAGAAGAATTCACTTAAAACACCTTCATATGCACAAATTAACAGGCACACATGCAAAGAAACCCACAATTATTAAAGTTTTGATCATTCAGTGACAGCTAGATGAAAAGCAGATAATTCTGACAAAGTGACAATAGAAATAAAAAAAAAAAATACACAAAAAAAAAAAAAACAAGACATCAGTGTCTAACTAATCCAATCGTTTAATACAAGTTTATTGTTTATTCACCTGAGGACTAGCACAGACTGTTCGGTTAGGTGAAACACTTGGCCTCCAAGAGCCTGCACTCAGTCCTAATGTGAGCTGTTGGCAGTTGGGAATAATCTACAAAACATCTTCTGTAACTCTTATGAAAACTAATGTTGTCTAGAAAAAGTCTTTTTCTGCTGACTTCCTACAGGGTACATGAGCAGGAAGGTTGCTTACTTTTGATTTGATTCTTTTATTTTGGAGAAGGTGGTGCAATTTTCCCAAAAAGAGCCCGGGAAAGCAGGAAAATAATGTAAGCCTTAGTTGCTTGGATAGCTGAAATCTTCCACCAGCACAGATGAGTAATGCTCCTGAAGCAGGGCTTCCTTATTAAAGTTTCATCAATCCCCTTATTAAAGTTTCATCAGTCAGTTGAAAGAGAAGTTTTGGTGATTTCCCTGCCTTTGATGAAGTTCTCTCTCCCTCTCTCCTGCTAAATAATTCCCTGAAGAAAGGACTACCCCAATAATTGTTAATATTTGAGAGGAAAACACGGACAGGGTGGCTGGCGGTCATCAAGTCCACTCTCTTGCTTTGCAGTCAACGGAACAATCATCTCAGCAATTTATCAAGCTCTAACAGAACATACGATTTGCCAAAGCAACTGGAAGCTGGCCCAGGACGTGACTTGTTGAGAGAGAGAGACTTTCATCTGCACTCAGCATAGCGGGAGAGAAATTCTTCTCAGAAATAAAGCAGATTTTGATGCAAGTATTTCCAAAAAACTTCTTGAAAGGGTTTTTTAAAAATCATCATTAATCACCCGCATTTACATTAGTTTCAAGAGTTGAATACCTTGAAAATAGTAGTAAAATATTATCATCAATATATCCTTGAGGGAAAACAAAACCTGCAATTTTTTTCCTAGCAATGCTGGTTCCCCCAGATTTGTTTTTTTTCCAAGAAAAACGACATCCTGGGCAGTAAGGTAGTACTAGTCTGCTGAAATAACAAACCCCATTTCCACGTCCTTCCCCAGCTCTGCACCTCTCAAGCAGATTAGGGGGAGACATCCCCGATGGGCAGCACGTTTTGATGTGAAGCAGCTGAAGAGCAGAGAGCAGTCGAAGACGCAATGAAGAGATTATTCAGAGAGAATTCAGATGGTGGGGAAATGTGGTGAAGGCACTGGAACCAGGCAGCCAAGCCACCACAAAGGATGACGCGTGCTCACCCAATATCTACCTCGAACATCCGCGTGGAGAAGGGTCTATGCACAGAGCTGTAGAAGAGGGGCCGTTTCTGTCGTGCCTTCTCTCCTGGCACAGCATCATCTAATAAAAGTTTGTGAATTTTACCCCATGTCCTGTTCTTGGCCTAGAAGACCCGTTGTGAGGCGGCAGATCGGGACCCGCCGGGCGCATAACGGAACCGGCGGGTACCACTCCTGGGGTAGGAGAAGCCAGCCTGGGCCACGCTTGAGAGAACAGCTCAACCTCCACGGCCCAAAGCCCAGCATGTCCTTCGCAGGACGCTGGGAGCAGGCTGTGAGCCTTCCCCACACCGGTACGCAAACCCGACAGACGGACGGACAGACGGGGCGGCCCTACGGTCCCTGTGCTAAATCACGCGCCACAGTGCACCGCCCCGGAGGGGTCGCCGAGGCCTGCCAGGGAGGGAGGAGACCACCAGCAATAGAAAAGCCAACCCCAGCGAGACCCACCAGACGTACCGTGTCCAGCACAGAGCGTCCTCTCCAAAAACCACCAAACCCCTCCGCTCCCCCCGTCTGCACCGGCGCCCGCTCTACACTCACGTACGGTGTCTGCAGCCAGAGCACAGCCAAACCCGCCTTCTGGCTGCTGACGTGGCTAACGCATTAAAAACAGAAACCCCGAGATCTTCCTCCTTGAAGAACAAACACTCAAAAGAAGAGAAATTACTTTATTTAACAAAACAAAAGACTACTAACACTTGTGAGATACCAAGTTCCACTCTTACCCAAAAAGGGCAATTCAAGACCTTCCCCTTCAGAGAGAAAAGTTACCAGTACTGTGAAAACCTACTGTACAGACAATGTAATGAATTTTAAATTGCATTTGATTATTATAGTCTTTTTTCAGTCTTTGTCTTCAGTTTTGACTACAGGGAAACATCGCTATCAAAGCGTTGCAAATATCTTTCCCAAAAGATCCACATGAAAAAAAATTTCAAGCGGGTTAAAGACCTTTTGAACTTTTCATCTGTCTTCCAAGAAAAAAGTATTAATACACACAAGTATAATGTTCCTGGTATCTTTTTTTTTAACGATTAAATGAATTGCTGGGGTTTGCTTATTCTTTCAGCCCCTGAGCAAGTGCCCAAAGGCCCTGCAATGCTCTGCTGCATTAGCAGGTCCTCCTCCAGGTGAGGACCAAAAGACTCCAACACAGACACTGACCCGGCTGCCTCTTTTATTTTGCCTGGAGTAGCCAAAAAGACACAATTATGGCACAAATGGATTTCCACTGCAATGTGCTGATCTGTCCCTATCCAGGTGAACGCACACCAAGCCGACGGAACCACACAGCACTTGATTTCTGCCAAAGCTTTCCAACCACCAAACCTCCTGTTTCAGTGTTCTTCCCCATGCTAACCCGTGGTAGTTCCGCAAGAGAAAAGACACCAGAACTCAACGCTACTAGGGAAAAATCACACCAAGCTTCCTAAGGGATCTGAAATGTTTTTCATGTATATTTAAAATATTTTTTTTTATTTTGAAGGCTTTCAACTTAAACGCATATGCTATGGAAGTCATGTAAAGTTAAGCACCAATTCAATTAAACAGAAGTCAAATACTTTGACCCCAGAGTTAATAAAAGTTAGTAACGCTGAGGTCCTAAGCCTCACCCATGGAAGGCTGTGTGCCATTCTCACTTCTTTTTAAAGCAATATGCAAGCTCCCTATTTCTAGCCATAAACCAACTGATCACTTTACACCCCGACTGCTTGTCAAGGCCAGGTTGGACGGGGTCTGCTGGAAGGTGTCCCTGACCATGGCAGGAGGGCTGGAATTAGATGACCTTTAAGGTCGCTTCCAACCCAAACCCGTCTGTGATTCTATGGCTGCCTGCATCCCTGGGTTTTGGGGTTTCCCTGCTGCCCGCCCTGGCCCCGGGCACAGCACCGCTCTTCAGGCACCCTCACTCCTGCCAATTTTGCCAAGTTTGCTGCATTCAAGCACTGCACAGTCCCAGCTGCAATTTTTTTTAAAAAAAAAAAAAGTCCATCGTTTGTGATTACAAAGCCATTTCAGAAACATTCGCTGGATCTCAACAGGTGCTGCCCAAACCAGTTACAGCCTGGAACGGGGCGCTTGCGGGACACCGGAGCCACAGCCCGCTGGCACATTTAGACAAGGGCTGCACTGGTCCCGGTGTAAATCCGGCATCGGCTGTTGCTGCCAGGTGGGCAGGTGGGGAGGAGGGAGCGACGACGATGAGCTGAGGTGGCAGCTCCATCGCACCCACATCCCCCTGGGGAGACAGAGATCACAACCCGGCCCCGCGGCCACGTCAGCGCGAAGGCGACAGCCGTCATAAAATACTTAACACTGCTTAGCACAGAAAATACTTAACGCCGAAGATGTTTGAGAAAACAGTCCCAAAAGGAGCAAAAAAAAAAAAAACCAAAACTGAAATGTGAATTATTATTACCCTTTATTCCCTTCCTCTTTGTCTGCAGAGTCTGTAAACGAGATCTTTTAGATGACAGTTCTTTATTAGACTGTTATCACAGTTAAAACTGACAACTGGCTTTTGATGGAGAGGGTAAAAAAAAAAAAAAAAAAGAAGGTAGTTGAAAGGCTAAAACATCGTTGCTTCACCCTCCTTCCTTGAAGACGAAGCATTAAAAGGGGGAATTACCACAACAAAAGCTGTGTGGCGAAGGGTGGTTTCTGCCCCACCAGCCCCGCTCCTGCGGTTGCCAGCTCCCAACAAGCAGCACTGGCACCAGAGAGGCAGTCTTGCCCAGTTAATCCATTAAAACACAAGATATTAAAAAAAAAAAAGGAAATAAATAAATAAATAAATAAATAAATTAAAAAAAAACCAACAACAACAAAAAAAAACAACCCGCAACATAGCAAAACCTGATGATTTACAGAAGAAAATTTAGCCTTTTCTGCTTGTTTTCCCCATTCCTCCCCACCAGAGGGACAGCCAGCAAGGGAAACCACCACGGATGGGGTACGGCAGGACGCAGAGAACTGAGAAAAAAAAAAAAAAAATTCTCAGAAGTATTTCAGCCATCAGTTAGAAATTTGGGATTTCTGTTGGAGCATCTGCAGAGCTGATAAAAAATGATCACATATATAAAAAATGATAGCTAGGTTTAAAAGGCTACTGATTATAAAAATGCTAAATTTGAAGACACGAGTATTTTAATATAGATCTAATACATATAGCTACACGTAAATATACTGGCTTCAGTACGGCCAAGGAGAGGCTGGCTGGATTTGGATTCTCCTCTCTCTCGGGGGCTACCGCCGGCTCCGAGCAGCCAAGGAGGGGCACACGCTCCTTGAACTTAAAGGTTAAATTCTCAACTTCCTCAATAAATTGTCCCTCACACTGGTAGAAGATCTGCTGCAAGATGCCAAGTGGAAAGAGGTATGAGAAAAAGGGGGAGGTCCAAGTTGGGTGGCTCAGGGGCAAACTTCATACCTGTAGACATTCTGTTAAAATTAGGATTTTTTTTTTATTATTATTATTAGCTAAGTCTCCATAAATGGATAGCAGCTAGGATGGTAAGTTACTTTTATTATTGTTTTATTCGCCAATAAGATTGGAAGGCTGTTTACTACAAGCCCTTGAGATCAAGGAGGAGCTCTTCTCCCTGCTTGCTCCACTCAGCTCTCTACCATTTAAAAGCTATTTTCTGGTGCCAGAAAGTCAAGAGGACCAATACTCTTCAGTAGACTCAGATGCCATTCCAGTTGGGTACTTTTTTAGAGATACATTTATTCTAGGGAAAGATACACACAAACTGTCAATAAAAATACGTTTCCTTTCCAGAAGCAGTGAAACCTTATTTTTTTCCTATCCCCAGGTAGGCTGTGTGCCCTCCTGCCCGACTGCTGGCCAGTTGGCCAGGCTGGGCAGCAGTGGTGGTGGTGGGAACCTGGTGAGTCTCCACCAGAGAAAAACGACCCGAGACTTGGCTCTGGCAGCAAAACTCACGTAGACACTTACAAAAGGAGGAGGCAATGGGGAGCGTTATTTAAATTGAGCCCACCCCTGCGTAACACCCTGCTGTTTGAGCACCGAAGGCGCCAGGCACGTGGGAAGGCTCACCTGGTCAGCACTGCCACTCCACATCACGACAAAAATTTCACTTTGTCCCTCAGCAAAGCGCATCCTTGAAATGTTGGGCTTGAGCTTTGAAGATGGAAACGCGGCTGCGTCTTGGTTAACCCCCTCCTGTCACGCTGGAAGGGGTCAAGGCCAGGTTGGACGGGGCTGGGAGCCCCCTGGGCTGGGGGAAGGGGGCCCTGCCCGGGGCAAGGGGGGTGGCACCGGGGGGGCTTTGAGGTCCCTGCCAACCCATTCTGTGATTTCTTACACAATTGGAACTTCACTGAACAGCGATCTGCAAACGCTCCGGCCCGCCTGCTCGCCGGGGTGAGCCCACCCCTGCACCCCAGTTTGGGTGCTCTCCCGACGGTGCCCAAGGACCAGCTGGGACTTCACCCCCGTCCCTGCCTGCACGCAATGTCCCCCCGGTCACACCTCAGGGCTTGGCCCCAGCCATGGTTTTAACGGGAGCTTCCGATGCCTCTTGCAAGGAACTTTGTCTTTTTATCAAGCAGAAATCCTTGCAGGACCCACAGCACGCACATTTGTGGCACCAGTGCTGATTGCACGTGGTCTGAAATGTCAGCTGCTGAGCAACTGAAGCTGCATTTATCCATCAATAAAGTGAAGCAACGGATTGACTTAAATAGCATATTCATCCCAACGCACAGGAAAACATATTGATATCCCCATCTTCTGTAGCGCCAAGGGAGGAAAAAAGCTTATTGTCTTTTCCATTTGTAAACTCCAGCTATTACACGAGGCTGCCAGTAACAGCACCACTAACAGCTCACTCTTTGCTCACATGCAATAAATAAAAACACGTGGCTCTGCAAACGAGCAGCCTCTGCAAATCACTGAGATGTGGATTTCTTCATGATGAGGTCTTGGGGCCAGGTAGGACAATGCTATGAAAGGGTCAGAACTACAGGCCTTTCCCAGAAACACATTAAATGCAGTTTTATTGCTGTAAATGAAAAAAAAAAAAAAAAAAAAAAAAAAAGATAACTGGGCTAAAGTTTGCATTTAATTTGGTTAGATAACAGAAAAGGCACCAAAAAAAAAAAAAAGCACAAACTTAATAAGCAAAACAAAAACTTTGTAAAGGCTGTGATTATAGTGAAGCACTCCCAGAGACTTAATAAAGCGTTCGTCTCTGCTGTGCCTGAATGCTCCACAAATAAAGAGGGTTTTCATGGCATTTCAGGGATATTCAGGTTCCTGCAGTGCTATTCTTGTTTTGCAAACAGGGAGCCCCAGCACATGCACATTAAATATAAGAGAATCCAATTTGAGAGGCCCAAAACCTGAGTACTTGTAAATACACAAGTGCTTCAAATATAAAGCTTGTGTTTAGGAACTACAGAAGGTTGGAGATCCTGCATCACGTATTTCATAACTTAAAGAAACATAATAGAACCCAAATTTAACACAAAGCAACCACATTTCTTCATAGATTTATAATGTCTGAAATTTAAATTGAAATTATCCAGAAAACTATATCTGTGCATATACGTGTATATGCATATAAATTCTGATACTTGCTATGACAAATATTGGCTCAGTTCTGTAAAAGTTAGTGGGATTAAAAGAAAGAAAAGGACACTAACAGGAAAGATCAAAATTTTAGTCTACATAGGATTGGTAATGCTAAAGTAATTTGGTGAAAGGATATACACGAATTCTCATTCTGGCATTTCCAGCTTGGACACGAATGGATGAAAGAACAAAAAGATTGTTATTGAGCAAAGAGACACTGTGGAAATGTAGAGGCAGCAATGAAGCTTTAACTTGGCAGAAAATATTTTCTATTGAAAAATCATTCCACAAGAAGGAAAGAAGAAGAAAAAAATAAAGGCAAGCAAATAAAATATCTGATTTAAGAAGGCTATTTTCCTTCAAGGCAACCAACACTGAAAAACACTGAAAGTCTTCATTCCAGGTTAGATTGCCCCTGTTACGAATTAAAGAGTACTCTGAGCATTTAGTTAAAGATGAGAACCATTAAAAGGCTTTCAGCTCCTCAGCGCCTCCTCCCAGCACTCACGGCTCCGAGGAGGGTCCCTGGAGGAGATCCCCAGGGACACGAGGGCTTTGCCATAACGCCGCCTTCTGCACCCACCGCAGCAGCCGGCACCGAAGACACCCACGGTACCAGGGCTGGTACGGCACTCCAGACCAGTAAGAAAATGCAATTTATGTTGAAATGTATGTTAAAAAAAAAAAAAAAAAAAAAAAAGATCTATTTGAGGACTGTCAAACTTAAAAACGGAAACAGATGTTCAAGTGTTAGATTTTTGTTTTGATGTTGAAACGTTGGGCTTTCCTCTGCTCCGAGCAGGGGGGGCAGCATCCGCGCTCCATTTGCCCAACCACCCAGCAAAGCTCCTGCACACCCTCCTTTTCCAAGGTTACACAAGCCCCCAGACTGCTGCCCAGCAGCTGCCCACAGCTCTCGCCCCTGGAAACTCTCGAGGGTATTTATTCCACCTGCCACTGGCAAGATTTAGAGGAGCAACCTTCAGTTGCTCCGCGCTCGCAGAACTGGTTGTGGCCTGTTCAGGGAGGGGTGGGAAGCTCTTCTCACACCCGAGGGCCCTGCCTCTGGGTGTAGACAATCTGCACAACGCCCTGAAATGAGCTGCAGAGTATTATGGGCTTCAGCAAGGACCGTACTGGTTCTACTGGAGCACCCAGACGGTTGGGTTTAGCATCGCGCTGGGGCTCCCTGGAGCGCCTGGGCACACCATGACCACAGACATCAACTCGCTGCCTCGGCGAGCGGGAGGCAAACCCGCATCCCGAAAGCCACCACCTCAACTTAACAAAGCCACGTAATTTCTGACCTCGGTGGGGGACGCGTCCTTCCCTCCCCTCGCCGGCCGTGGGCTTTGCCCGGTGCGCTCCCCCGCAGCGATCGCGGAGCACCTCTGGGGAGCTTGGCTTCTTGAAGAGATGGCAACGCGTTTCCATCTGTATCTCCTGCTCCCTCCCCTCGTGGGAGGCTGGATGAAAGGCTTGTTCTCCAACGTTCCCTGGGAAAACCTTCTCAAACTAAGAAAACCACTTTGCAAGGAACCACCATCGGCCGGCGATGCTCTGGGGAGCCAGGAATGCAGAACTGCCAGAACGTACCTTCAAACATGTAAATTAACATCAACAATAGTAAAAGCAAGGAATGTCATGTCCTGGAGGGCTTTCGTCTAAGGGGTGTCACCACGGGGTGCTGGCAGTGGTCCCACGTCCCACCGACTGGTCCAACGTCGGGCTCAGGATCAAACCAGCCCTGCCTGCATCCCCACGGCAGAGAGACAATGCAGGAGGCAGGAATACAAATCCTTTCTCTGCCAAAATATCTAGATGCTGCCTTGCCTTCCTCACAAGAAAATGCAGTATCCAGTAGACATAAAACAAGCTATCATTCCTGGGTGGGAAAATAAAATGTCACTATTCACTTTAGATACACAAAATGGTAAGTACATAAATTCATGTTTTGCAATATGCGCGAGAATAATAGCCGCTTCCTTTTCTTACAGAAAATAACACCTTCTAGTAGCTGGAGCTCGCAGCTGTTAAATTATGTGCATTACCATTCGCCAGACTCCAATGCCTCATTTCTTTATCTCTGTAACATTGCTGATACATTGAGAAAACAATTATATCATTACTGATAACTGTGGAAGGCAAACCTGCAGTAAGACAGACTTTTAGAATGAATACAGCCACGTAGCCCGCAAAAAGCTTATTAACTTCTCAGTTTCAACCACTTAGTTAAGCAATTTGCTCTCAGTATTTTTATCACTCTTCATATTAAGTGTAAAGATTATATAGGAAATACTTCAAGTACTACCATGACGCTTTAAGTACGACCGCGTGCTTCTCTGCGCCAGCTCCGGAGCTCGCGCGCGGCCGGGGGTGGGACTGCGTCAGCACCGACCACACCGGGCAGAAATCAGATTTCGAGAGGGATGGGAAGGTTTAGAGAGAGGGTTGAGGGGTCTCCGTGCTGCTCCCTGCACCTCTCCCAACCCGAACGGGAGCTCGGGGGGTTCCTGAAGGGCTGGCAGCCAACGCCGAGCGCGCTGCCGGAGGAAGAGCTGGATCCACCTGATGGTCCCCTCTGAAAGCAGGTCTGTGCGTGCAAACCTTGTCCGGAGGGAAGAAAAATCTTCTTTTCTCTGCGCTGCTCACTGCCCCCAGACGTGGCATCAGGCTGGGAGGGCCCCTGTCCCGCCAGGCGCCCCTCCCCAACCCGCTGCCCGGCGCGCTCTCGCTTTACATCTCAAACACCCCACGTGAGAAAATATTTCGACAGCGCATGTGATATTTCACTATTGTAATAGCTCAGTATTGCATGTGGTATTTCGATATTTCGATGTTCTTTGGAGGTGTTTCGATGTTCTTTGGAGGTGTTTCGATGTTCTTCGGAGGTGTTTCGATGTTCTTCGGAGGTGTTTCGATGTTCTTCGGAGGTGTTTCGATATTCTTCGGAGGTGTTTCGATATTCTTCGGAGGTGTTTCGATATTCTTCTGAGGTGTTTCAATGTTCTTTTGAGGTGTTTCAATGTTCTTTTGAGGTGTTTCAATGTTCTTTTGAGGTGTTTCAATGTTCTTCTGAGGTGTTTCAATGTTCTTTTGAGGTGTTTCAATGTTCTTTTGAGGTGTTTCAATGTTCTTTTGAGGTGTTTCAATGTTCTTTTGAGGTGTTTCAATGTTCTTTTGAGGTGTTTCAATGTTCTTCTGAGGCGTTTCAATGTTCTTCTGAGGCGTTTCAATGTTCTTCTGAGGCGTTTCAATGTTATTTTGAGGTATTTCGATATTCCGAGGTATTTCGATATCTCACGTGAGAAAACATTGAACTATTTCCGACCTACATCAACAAGCGACGGGCTGTGGCTGCCCTGCACGGCACACCCCATCACCCTCCCCATCACGCCTGTTCTTAAAACCAGAGCCGGGGGCGGCGCGGCGTGCCCCCGCAGCACCCCGGGAGGGCCACGCCAGCGTCAGGGCCGCGGTGGGCTCGGTGCCCAGCGCTCCAGCTGAGCACTGGGCCATCCTGGCAGGAGGAGCCAGCAGCTTGCTGCTCCGGCTTGCTACAGCAGCAGGATGGGGAACCGACGCGGGCGGTTCAACACGTTCCGACACAGAACAATACGCCCCGCTCGTTAATCAGCCTGGCAAACGAACCCAAACGCCGGGGATCTCTTCCCGCACGCTCGCGCGGGGCGTCTGCGTGGCTGGCAAAATGCACGAAAACTTCCCGCGGGCTGCACGGCTGCAAAATAAGAAGCACTTCACAGGGCAAAGCCCAAGGGAAGAGGGGCTCTGCTGTCAACCAAACGGGCATTACCTTCGATCTAAACCAGGACAAAACACGGACGGCGAGCCATTAAGAACATCCTAATTTGGAATTTAAGAATATATGTTAGGGGTTTAGACATCAGTAGCGCTTTGTCACTTAACCTTTCCCATGAAACCACTGCTATTTTCAATTACTACCGTGGTACCGAAGCAGATTCAGCTTTGCTGCAAGGTATTTTCTGTTCTTTCCCAAGTAAAAAGCTTAGCTCTTCTGTTAGCAGCTGTGCCGTACCTGAGGTATGCAGAGTCATGGAATCTGTGTCACAAATATCGCTGTGCCCGAGCCTTAATGAGATGATGGATCAATTGCTCTTCTCTACCAATAGCTGCCTGCACAGACCACACCAAATCCTTAAACTCAGAGGCCAATAGGAGAATTAGACACGAACTGGGCTGCAAATTGAAAATAAACCAACTATGTTGGGAGCAGCTGGCCCCTTTGTACCAGAAGCCGACAACTAGTTATGGAATAATCTGTGTACAATCGTCTGTAATTACACGTGGTCTTCTCTTTCTTTAGAAGCAGTTTAGAGGATGAAACGCACTTTGCCATCAAGGGTGAGATCAAAGAAGAGATTTTCAGGTGAATGGAGCTAAACCCTTAATGTAGAGAACAGGTTATGCATCTCTGGGAGACGCATTTGAAAAAAAAAAAAAAAAAAAGTTTTAAAAAAAAAAAGTGAAGCACTTAATTATTTATGTCCTACTGACCTGGTATCAGCTGAGGTGCCAACACCACCGTGGGAAGAGGCCTGGAGGCAGCAGCTGGCCTGGCTATGGCCATTGCTACTTGATTTGTCATTAACAGAGGTTTCTCATTTCCCTGGAAGAGCCTGGACTCCTCAGGATGTAGCCACGCTGAATCCAGAGCAAATGCATTATTCAAGTATATCTGTCCAACATAAATAAAAGCAAGTTAAGGTTTGAGATGCAAAATTCAGAAATAAAAGTGAGAATAAAGTATCTTTAACTCAATATTATAATACAGGTAGTCTCTCAAGCTGAGGACAAACTTGCGAAAATAGATTGATTTCTGTTCCATCAGTGTCATAGGCAGGGTTTAGCTGAACATTTAAAAATTAACCAGCTTTTAAGATGATTAATGAGCTGATGCAGCATCACAAAAAGAAAAGAATAGCTGAAGGCAATTGTCCCCCAGCCACAGCTACTCCGGAGCAAGCCCATCAGTAATTCAGATGGCGAGAGGGGTGAGGCAGGGACAGGGGACAAAGCCACCAAGCTGTGTTTTAATTATTCAGGAAGGTAAATGCATAGATGTGTAGAGACGTGGGCGGGACGAGGGCGCAGGCCTGCCAGTAGCACCCTGGCATCCCTCTTGGGGAAAAACAGCGGAACTACCAAGAAGGCAGGGAAAACGGCAAACTCTCCCAAACATGCCCCATAGTAAAATGAAAACATTTTACTCAACGTACTGAAGATTAACATTAAAGCCATTTTAGTCGTCTGAAACCCTCCGAAAAGCGCAGATGTGGAACTGAAGCGGCCTCCCCCACCACCCAGCCCCACACTCCGCCGCCGCCCTTCCGCACACCTCAAAGCCTGGGACGTTTCTCAGCTTTTATACTTTACACACCCGAGCCTTAAAAATACGGCAGCATACCGAGATCAGACTTACTTTGCAGTTGGGTAGCCTTTTATCGATCCAGTTTTTCCCAGCATGAGGCGGAACCGCAGATGCGTACACAGGTGGAAAAACAGGAACAAACTCCACGCTGGAAGAAGGTGAAAATCCTACGACTGGAGAATGCGCTCCAAAGATCCACTTGGGGGGGGGGGGGGGGGGGGGGGGGAGAAAACGGGAAGGAAAGTTAACAAAACGATTTTACTCCGAGTAAACTGATGCTTTTCATGATTTCTTCATTACATAAAAGATGAGCACAGAAAATTTCCACGGTGTCTCTTCAGTCCAACAACCATTTGTGTTTCTTTAGGCGTTATACGGTGAGTGACACACGGCACTGGCATTATAAACTGCTTTAGAAAGCCACAAATCAGCAGCCCGGCAGTAAAAGCAGCGCTGGGCTAATGGCTGCTGGTCGCCAGGGAAGCTTGGTTTTTCTCTGCTCGCACAGAATCTCACATAACCAAACAAAAACATCACTAGAAAGTGTTTTTTAAAATTTGTCTCGAGGCAAACAAGAACCAAAGGTGATGTCGGCAACGTATTTTCTCTTAACTTAAATTCATTTGGCAAATAGGTTCCCACAGTAAAACCACCTCTGCAGTTTATTTAAGTGGTCTCACACTGGGGAATAATTGATGTTACTGTTTCATTAGACCCAGCACTACCTATTTTCTCCCTCCCACTCACTCTGCTCCCAAACCACAAGAGACGCTCGTGCTCGAGAAGGCTGGAAATCTTCACATGAAACCGAGCGGATACTACAGAGCCCGCATCTCTCTTTTATTTTTACTTCTTGTAAGGGAAATAAATAAATAAATAAATAAAATAAAGACGAGGCAAAACTACGAGTACAGCTTCCAATGTCTCTGCTGTAGCGGGACAAATGCTTCAGCCAGAACGCTTTGCTCCCTCGAGCAGCCTTCTGCCAGCAATTAATAATTGAAATATTTGCCACTGAAGAGACGGGCACAACTCAAAACTTTCGTCTTTATGCCTATTGCCGAATAGATAAATAAATAAATAAATAAAAAACAAATCAAACAACCCCCCGAAGCGCCTGCCGCTCGGGCTGGCTGCGGGAGCGGGGCCGGAGCATCACTGGGCTCCGGTTGCGGCAGACGCGCCCCTGCAGCTGCCGGTTATCGGGGACCAGCGGGGCGGGGGGGAGGGGGGGGACACACCACCCCCCACCCCCCCCCGCCCCATCCCTGGGGTAACCCCCGCTGCGGGGGTCCCCGTGTCCCGCACCCCGCCCGGCACGGAGGCAGAACGGGGAAGGTTTTGGGGGGGGGGGGGGGTGTTAGAACCGGGAGCGGGGGGCTGGCGATGGGCTTCAGGGAGGGGCGTGGGGGGTGGGTTTGGGAGGGGGGGGGGTGTTTTGTAAAAACTTGATCCCCGGGGGGGGGGCTGCCCTTACCTGGCCGTGGAGGAAGGCGGCAGCGTGTTGCTCGGCGGCAGCTCGCAGCGGCAGCAGCGGCTCGCAGGGGACGCGCCAGCCCGGGCCGGCCCGCAGCAGGGCGGGGGGGGGCGGCGGCGGCAGCAGCAGCGGAGGAGGAGGAGGAGGAGGAGGCGGGGGGGGGGGAGCCCCGGCGGTAGCGGCAGCACCGACCCTGACGAGCCCCGGGACCACCCAGGCCCATGGGGGGTCGGGGGGGGGCGGCCAAAGCAAGGGCGGCGGCATCCTACATGGCCCGTGGTGATGGTGGAGGGGGTGGAGGGGGGGGTGGGGGGGGGTGGGTTGGGGGGTTTGGGGGGGGGGGGGGCGGCGGAGCCCACCCGGCCGCCCCGCGCTCCGCACCGGCGCCGCCGCCGAGTGAAACTCCGGTTACCGGCGGGGCTCCGCCCGGTGATGGGGGGGTGGGCGGGGGGGGGGCGGGGGCAGCGCTGGGGCCGCCCCGCGGCGGGGCGGGAGATGGAGGGGAGGGGAAAGGGGGGGGGGGGCGGGGGGAACACCCCGGTAAGCGGCCAGGGCAGCCGCCGCCGTCAGCCTGCCCCCCCCCCCCCCGAAACCTCGGCGCGGGGGTGCTCAGCGCTGGGTGCCCCACCCCCCCCACCCCCTCGGCTGATCCCGCTGTGGGTCCTCATGGGTGGGGGGGGGGGGGGGGGCGCGCATCTTCGGAATTAAGGGGGTTTGATATCTTGGGTCTGTGGAGCATCTTCCCCCCTGCCGGGGGGTGGACCCCGGTATCCCAATGGAGGCTCGGGGGGGGGGGGGGGGGGGGCGGGGGGAGAGGCAACGCAGGACGAGGCATCGAGAAACCTTCTCGGGGCGGGGGGGGGGATGTGCGGCAGAGGGTTTCCATGCCCCACGGCCGCCCCCTCGAACGAAGCCCTTCTCCTGCCCTCCGCAGAAATCCCGGGACTCTGCTCGCACGCAGGAGACGGGCCCCGCTCCTCTCGCTCCTCCCACCCGAGAAGGGCATCGTGGGGTGCCCCGGTGCAGCGCAAACCCGCGGGTGCTGCTGCTGAGGGGGTGGGCAGAGACATCCCCCCCACCCCCCTCGCGACATCACCGCCCCACACCACTCGCTTCCTTCTGCCAGGCCGGGGAAGAAGCTGTTGGTAGCTCCTCGTGAAAAATTGAGCTGAGATGCTTGGTCACGGGTGAGCTCTGGGAGCGAGGAGCCGCACTGGGTGTGAGGATGGGAAGGGAAAAGGAGCGCTGAGCTCCTCTGCAAACCCCCGAGAGCTGGTTCCCTGCCCCAGCCCGGGCTGAAACCGTCCTGGCAGGGCGAGCAACTTGTTTGCTTGCAACCTGTGGGCTTGTTTCTCCTGCCTCCTCCTCCTCCTCCTCCTCCCTGCTCTCCATGGCTGAGAGGAGAGGGGAGCTGAGCAAGCCTCTTCTCGCTGCTGACGGCATCGCAGCTTCCAGCCTCTCTGGCAAAAAAAAAAAAAAAAAAAAAAAAAAAAAAAAAAAAAATTAGAGGAATGAATAACAGTAAAATGGGCTGAGCCTGGGTTCGCAGAACATACGAATGCTTCAACTTTATGGTTTAAAAGCATCGCCTGTGTTTCTCCGCCAAGCCACCAGCGCTGCTCCGGCTCTCCATCCCAGCGGCGCGGCAGGAGCTGGCACGGTGGGAAAAGGCAAAAATATCCCCCCGCACCAGCCCCGGGTTTGTAAATCACCGCGGCCCCGGAGTGTCAGAGCGCGGAGGGAAACGTCCTTCAGCAGGATTATGCAGCCGTACGTCAGCAAACCCGGGGCTTCTTCAAACCGCCCGGAAGAAAGTCAAAGGTCTCACAAATTAATCTTTGCTCCTCAGCCTCTCTAATTCTATTTGGTGTGCAAAGGAATTGGATCTCCCGTGGCAGGGAATAACCTTAGTAAAGGTGTAATTCCCAAGAAGTTTTCAAATCAAATTATTATGATCTGTGGATAAACGTGAGATCAGGGAAATACATTGCTTGCAATTATCCTTGGAGAGATGCTGGGAAATACAGATTTGAGTAATCTGCAGAGTGACAGAAATCAGATAAAGAGAAGATCACTTCTAAATGTTTTGGTGCTTGGCGATTTGTTAAACTCAAAAATCACTTCCTCCTGGTAATTGTAACTGAACGAGGAAACAGAAACATAATGATAACAACAACAAAACAACAAGTTGTTTCCTATAAAATGCAGCAGCCCTTGAGTAGTCTGTTTTAAATGCAGCAGTTCCTCTATAAAATGCTGAGAATAACAGCAAAACAGAACATTTTATTAGTGGCTGGAGATTTCTTTTGGGGAGGAAAAAGGTTGAAAGAGACTTTGAAGAAGTTCCGCAGCTGTTTGTGTCCGTGCACCTCCGCGTTCGGTGGGCACCCCTTCATCCCCCCTTCACCCCCCCCGGTACAGCTCCCATTTCCCGCCCCCACCCCACCACCGTCAGGGCTGCTTCTTCTATTTACTGTCCAGAAGAAAGATTGTTTCTTGGAGGACTTTATTTCCCATATTGAAACCATGACTAACATCAGCCCATTAAAATTACCAAAGACCAGCCTAGATCCAGCCTCTGGGTAACTATTTAAAGCACAGATCAGAGTGTTTTTATTTAGACCATCCAAAGTGCTGATTAATACATCACAATCCTTCTCATCTCTTACCAGTGGGCAGTCTCACTAAATACTTTCCTACTCTTAGACGGGAAAGGCTGTATGTGAAACGTGGCTTCAGAAAGTGTCAGCTCACCGGGGTCAGTGGGGGTGGGAGGAGAGTTCCCCACCTGCACGACAGACCTGCTAGAGCCGGGCTGGAGGATGAGCATGCCAGCACCAGCTGCCTTTTGGCTTTAAAAAAAAAGAGGAAGAGGATTATTGTTGCCTTCCTCCCTGGAGCTGGGGAAGCGTTGGGGTGTTTCCCAGGCTGTTGGTGCGGCAGGGATGAGGGGTGACATCAGGGGTAAGGGGTGATGGCAGGGATGAGGGGTGACAGCAGGGGTAAGGGGTGATGGCAGGGATGAGGGGTGATGGCAGGGATGAGGGGTGACATCAGGGATGAGGGGTGATGTCAGGGATGAGGGGTGATGGCAGGGACGAGGGGTGACATCAGGGATGAGGGGTGACATCAGGGATGAGGGGTGATGGCAGGGATGAGGGGTGACATCAGGGATGAGGGGTGATGGCAGGGACGAGGGGTGACAGCAGGGATGAGGGGTGATGGCAGGGATGAGGGGTGACATCAGGGATGAGGGGTGATGGCAGGGATGAGGGGTGACATCAGGGACGAGGGGTGACAGCAGGGACAAGGGGCTGCATCACGGAGGATGTACACTGCCAGGGCTCTGCTTTTCCCGGCCAGCCCAGAGAGTGGCAGTGATGCCGAGCCCAGAGCCAGCGCGGGGATGAAGCTGAGCTGGCAGCAAGGGTGCAGGCAGCGGGGGCAGTACCAGCACCAGCCCCCCTCCCCGGGAAGGAGGGGGGACAGGGTCCTCTCAGCCCCACAGAGCTCTGGGTGACAGCCAGGCGCTCGCTGGCTCGGAAGCCGCGCTCGCTTTACGGTGTGAAAAGGCTCAGATCGAGCATCCACGTTCTGCGCTCCCTCCCCACGCTCGTCTGCGCGGGGTCTGCGTCGTGCTCATCTCCAGAGCAAGGGGTGGACACCCCCCCCATCCCACCCCGGGGAAGGAAGCGGCATCTCTAACGCTGTTTGCCACCAGCTGCTGCTTCTGGTGGGCTTGGCAGCGCTAGTTTTACACTTGGACTCGGTGATCTTAAAGGTCATTTCTAAAAGATTCCATGATTCTGTGATTCCCCCTCCGAAACATACGCAACAGGTTGCTTCCTGCTGGCTGGGGGCTGCCCTGAACACCCACCTCCCTCCTCCCCAACCCTTGTGTTTTCCACAACGGAAAGGCTGGAGGGATGTCCCAGAATTTGAGTGAGAAGGGACACGGGTCCGGGTAGCTCCCCAGTTCCCAGCGCCCGTGGCAATCCTGTTCTTCCTCTGCTGACGAGCTGGGTGCACGTTCCCACCGACCAAGGGGGCATCTGCAGTCACGTTAAGACCTGGTGTGCTTCAAATGGCTCGTCTCGCCGAGAGGATGGCACAGCAGCCCGCTTGTCATTTCAGCAACGGTCCCTTCCAGTCACCCCAGCCCCGACTGACTGAAGGAGTCTCTCCCCAGCGCCCAGCACTGGGCGAAATTCATGGCAGTGATGCTGGGGGACTGGAGATGCTGCTGGTGGGCTGGGGTTAAAGAATGGAAAGCAGAGTGGGGAGCAGGGATGTGGAAATTACCTATAAATACGCACAAGGGCTGCTGGCAAGAAGGGGTTCATGTTCTTCATGCTCCTGGTCAACAGAACAAGAAGCAGCAGTTCTAAACTGAGGCAAAAAAAAAAAAAAAAATGTAGTTTGGGCCTTGGAAGAGTTTTCTAAGGGTGAGAAGGGACACAGAAGGGCGGGTTGGGGAGGGGGCGAGGGGCGAGCTGGGACTGGGTCCCTGCCCTGAGGCCAGAACAGCCCATCCCGTACCGGCCGGCAGCCAGGCTGGGAAAACCTCACGTCTCAGCCAGGGCCGTTGGTTTGCACTTTTTGTGACAAAAGGGAGAGTTAATAGAAAGGCCACGGTGGAAGAAGAGGGGCATCTGGGACATAACTTTTTTCAGCTGTTCCAACTTTGACTCGGAAGTGCTTTGGGGAAAAGAAAGTCACCTGAGACAGTTAATCAGCCTCACATCTGGTGCACACGTTAGCCCTTGAATACTGCAGAGAGTACTTTAGATAGCCAAGAAGCCAATTTAGCACTGAAATAAAAGGTTTAGGCCCATCACCTTCATTTATAAGTCTGAAAAATGGGTCTAAACACTCAAAAAAGCCATCCCTTTCATTAATATCTAGAGATTTTTTTTTCTTACTGAGGACGTTATTAACCACTTTTCTTCATGCCAAGGTTGTCTTGTGAGACAATATCAGGCAATGACCAAACTTGCTGTTGTTAATGCACCAAACTATTTTACAGAAGAGGTGGTTTAAGTCTCCGTTGTAGCACAGTAACCATCCATAGGGATAAATATAATTTGGCTGGTAAACATGAACAGAAGAGTATCCCGTACCGTGTTGCAGAAGGCGTTATGCAGAACGCCCTGTGTACAGGTATTTCCGTAGCCGTGTATATTCGAACGTGCTGAAGTTGCCTGTAGACGATAGCACCGACCGGAATCGGGGCAGAATTGCTTACTTCAGCAAATTCCTAACAAATAAATTCCTCCCTGCTTCCGTGTGCTGTCTCAGCTCAGAGTCCCAGGGTTTGCAACTATCTCGGCCAGCGCCTGCCTCAGCGTAAACTGCCCCTTCCATCCCGAGGGGCTGGAGCCGGGACAGGGAATCTCCTCTCCCATCTCTGGGCATCTTGCGCTCTGTGAGAAAGCAAGAAACCAGCAGATTTTTCTCTTGAGGTACTAACCCACCCGATTCATTCTTTCACAGCAGCGCAGCAATCAGGAACCCCATCTGCAGAGCTCGTACTCCTTCCCAAGCAGAGCTGTCAAAACATCCGGCCAAACAAATGACCTGGGGAGGTCGTTAGTCTGTTGAGTTTTCTCATAACAACATTGACTAATAGTCTGTCTCTTGGGTTAATCCTTATCTGCTGCGTTAGTCATTTGTTTCCAGCAGCGGTAAATAGCAGATATTTCAGAAATGTATCAAATAAACCCGCTATGCACCTAATTGTGCAATACCATGCTACGAAGGGAAATGAGCTTCTGGGTCCAGCTAGAGACCAGCTTAGAGTTTGTACCATGAGAATTGATTGTCCCTACGTCTTTTATTCCAGCTAGCAGAATCACAGAGGCTGTTTTTATTCTCCTGTGCAGCTCATCTGAAGCTTTGACAAATCCCCCTTTCTGGAAACGGTGGCTACCAAGCGTAGTCCCTCTCTACCTGGGTAGAGGGATTAAACCCTGACGCCTAAACCAGCCAGGTTCTCGTGGGATTTAGCTGCCGCTGCCTGTGCCGAGGAGGAGCTGCGCGGTACGTGAGAGTGGTGGATGGTGGAACAGATTCCACAAGTCAATCCTCCGCTCAACGCAGTCCCCAAGGCAATCACATCAAATGAAAAATCCTGAAATAAAATCACCTTTTGTTTCGATTCCTGTAACGTGAAATACCCGATCTCTGATCCGATTTGCGCTAAATTCCGTTGATTTCCATGAGCCCCGTTTCAACCCCATTAAGAGAAATCAAAGAAATAGTTGTTAAATGAACAGCAGCTTCAGTTCAATAAAAATCACTGCAGGAGGACACGCGTGATACAGAACTTCAGCCTTCCTGGGAGCCTTTTCTCAGCTTCTGGGGATGGAGAGAATTGCCTTGAGCTCCCTGGCGGGAGGTGACCCATGGCCAACCGGGTCGGACAGTCCGACCAGCACTGCTGCGTACCCCCAAACTGCAGCAGGAGCCAGGCAAGGGGAAGGCAGAAGTCAAACAGCAGACAGGAGTGGCCCGACAAGAGGAGCCCCTTCAGGAAACTACAAGGAGATCGTCTGAATTTCTTTAGGTGGAGGGGCCCGCCAGCTGAAAGCAGGAGCACGGAGAGGACAGGCAAACACCTCCTGCCAGGACGGCTGGGACAGCTAAACCTGTTCACTAAAATCCTAAATTTATTCTGATGCTGTTGGATGCAGAAATCAAACACGCCTTTGTTCTTTAAAAACAGAACAACTAATGCATAGTCCAGAGTAAAGCTCTGCAGGGTTTTGCATATAGGAAGATCAATTCAGGTGGCTAAGAAAAAAACCAGAAAGGTGTTCAAACCCAGAGAAATATAAAAAATGGCATTTTTTGTATGCGCACGCTAGAGACTAAGTTGCTAGAAACATTTTCTTTTTGAGTTGAAGAATAAAGTGCACAGTCATTTGAGGCAAGATTTGCTTTTTAACTAGTCGGTTGGAATAAACCTCTGGTCTGATTTTAACCCTTTTTGGTAGTCATTCCCAGTTCCACCCCACGGTAGCAGAAGGAAGAGGAAACCCTAGCATAAAGCTATCTACCTCTGACCCCTTCGTCCCAGAGCGCTCCTGAGAACACACACAACTCACTTTGACCTGGGCCTTGCTTTAAAAGACTCCAGAAAAGTTTCCGTGCTAAATCTGGGACGGATGCATCAACCCATCTCCCCTCCTCATCCAGCCAGACGGGGTGAGGACAGCTGAAACCCCTCAGAGAGGAATCCTCAGCGTGCCCCCAGGAATTTTGTGAAAATCGGTCGGGGCAGCGATGCCGCCCGCGGGCACCGTGTGACGGTTTGGGAAGTGTAGAAGGGCGGTGGCTGCTTTTGGCCCAGCACTGTGTGAAGGGAAGGGAGCTTCTCTGGACCATCAGGGCACAGGTACGGCGAGGTGCTCCCCCCCAGCCACCCACGGTCACCTCCCCTCAAGTCCAAGCACTGCTGAGGCGAGTGTGTTCACCCCGAGCTGGTCCACGTGCTCCAGAAGGGCCCGGGGGCCTTTCCGTAGGAGATACTCCGGGTAGGCATTGCTGACCACACGCAGGAAGAGACAGATGTCCTTACTCCCTCCTGTCCTTTTCAGAGCCTACAGATTGTCTGGAAGGAATCTGTGGATCCCGGAGGAGACATATTGCAGAAGCGTAGCATTCTCAGAATCAGATTTGTTCCCTCTTAGTCCTCCAAAATACTGAGGCACATGCTTAGCGTCAGGGGTTTGAAGAGTAGATGTTGGTTTGCAGCTGGCACGCCCCAGAAGAGAAGCAGTAGGGGTGCTTTAACTTTTCAGAAGAGACGCTTTCCTGATTTACATTCTTCAGCCAGCACTGAAAGCCTGGAGATCTGGTCCTCTGCATCACCGCGCGTCTCATAAGTATTTCAGGTACCTGAGGAAGAAATTTTGAGCGTTCCAGGTTCTCATTGAAGTCCGATCAATGAATCCACTCACAATAACTTGCTTAGAAATTAACCGTTTCATGAATTTCAGCAAAATATGTATGTGATAAGCTCAAAACATCTAGCTAGTCAAAATGCTGTGGATTCCAAAACAACAAACAACAGATGGTGCCATCTCACATCTACCTACTACTTTGAAGAGATACTTGATGGATAGTCAGATGAACTCCCTCATAGAAGGACTAACGGTAGGGTTTATAGTATAAAGACTCACAAATTTTTGGTGCCCACTGTCAGCTTGCGTATCAATAAAAGGTGAAGAGCAGTAATTGAACCTGCACACTCCGTAAGACTAGCAAGGCAGGCAGCAGATACCACAGCCCAGCAAAACAGTCTGTCACGTACTCAGCAAGTTGTTTATTTACTCTCAAAAGCAAGATGCAGTCCATCCCTGGGGGGATAAAAAAATTGTCCTCTTCTACCTGCTGTAGACCACTCAGCATTTTAACACCGTGGTTTGCATGGAAGTTGGAAGGAGTGTTCCTATCAGTTCTAACAGCCCTAAACAAACATCTGTTATTGCTTAATCTCCAGATTGGAAAAGATCGGTTTTCCAGAAGAGACACTGGAGCAACACTGCATTAACTGATAAGACATCAGACAGCAAAACAGCCCCACAGTTTATCTCATAGTCACAAGGCCCTTCCTGAAACCTGCTTTATTCAAGCTCAGCAGCGAAGCTTAGGAAGACCAGGAGCGATGGGAACGGCTCTGAAAGGCACTGAGAGCAACAAAAAGCGCGGTCAGCTTTGCAGCGGGCTGGAAACCGTCGTGCGTCGCGTCGAAACTCTGCAGAACTGCCCACAGGACACCGTTTTTTTTTGTCTGGGGGAGCTGCTGTTTCCAGCAAGCACCGTGACTGCTGGTCCCCGAGGGATGGTCATGCCACCCTCCAGACAAGGAGGAGGCTTCTGGCTACGGTCGTGGTGCCCCACAGCAACGTTCCGGGTGCCAAGTGGGAGTGTTTGAAAGGCGCTGCACCCACCCACCACACTACTGTTGTACACAACGTGCACCAAATCAGTTGGTGAAGAGACAGTAATGTTTCATGCCAAGGACAGACTTTTCCTGAGGCACCTAATTATCATCAGCCCACACGCTATTTTCACAAATTGCTTAGAAGGGCTTATTGCAAAGGCAGCGTTATGAGACAGTTGGTTACACTGAACTCAGGTTATTTAAAATATATGAGGGGAGGGAGGGTGAGTCGTGGGCACTTTGGTCTACTGCAGAAGGTGGAAAATCATTACTACCTCTACTTTGTACACATTATTCCAGGGTACAAATACATGGGTTTGGCTTCTTAATTAGGTGGTTTACCTCCCCATGTTAACACAGTTATGTCAAAGCTCATTGCGAGTTTAAAACTTCACTTTATCAGACAAGTGATTACAATTTTATGAGCTTTATCCTCTTTGTAGCAACTTTAATAAACTTTTGTTACCTAATTATTTCTCGTCCCAGGTTATTGCTCTTAAGTAACATCACTATTATTCTGGATTCAGTGGTGGAGGCAGCACACCACATCACACACTTATCTCCAAAACCATTTTGGGAACCAAGTGCGGAGATATCGGTGTCAAGTTACAAAAAAAAATGTACCAAGAACTAATTATTCCATCTGGAAACCTTCAAGGTTTAATTTCTCCAGCATTAAATCCCCCGGTGTCGTTCTTCAGTCACTCAGCTGTAATGGGTTCTGCTCCGCTCCCAGAAGAGCGTTTTGCAGCTCTTCCAGGGCAGAGCTCTCCCGGTCTCTCCTTATTGCAGCTCCTTTTGCTTGCCACCTAATTTACCCGTTTCAGGGACGATTTTGCTTTGCAGTTGGCTGTTAGCTTAGGCCATTTATTCCCCCTTTCCCCAGTCCATTCTCCTGCAGTGCCTACGAGCAGGGCTGGGCGCTGCATTTTGCCTCCCACCCTGGCCGGAGCTTTCCCTGCCCTCGCAGAGGGGCTGGCCAGCACGGCGGGGCTGGCAGCGGAAAGCGGCTTAGGGCTGGATAAAAGCAGCTGGGTTTCATGCCTATGGAAGCGCTCAGCCGTTCACTTAAGAATTAGGTGGAACACAAAGCCGGTCTAAAAAAAAAAAAAAAACGCTCGCATTAAAATCCCTGCCCCCCCCCCCCCCCCCCCCAAGCTGGGCGCTGGGGGCACTCGAGCCGAGAGGAGAAGTGGGGTCGGGTCCGCCAAAAGCCCCCAAGATCCTGGAAGTCTCCTCTGGCCAAACGCAAGACCCAGTCTGAGCTCCTCCAGTAAGTGCTAAGCTCCCAGTTATTGCATGGTAAAGAGCTACCAGTGCACCGTGAGCAGACACCAGTTAGACCTCACAGTGGGGTGCTGGGGGTGGCACTCGGGCAGCCCCCGTCCCAGAGGAGCAGTTGTGCTCCATCATCCCCCGAAGGGGTCAGAGCATCCCCCCCGCCCCCAGCACTCGCAGCAGCAACACAACCTGCAGCTTCCCCGGGCTCCAGGGGGGAGCCCCGGGGCGGGAGGAGGAGGAGGAGGAAGAGGAGGAGATGCTGGGGAGGCTCCGGCTCACCTCTGGGATCCAATTCCCAGCCCCGGTGTGGGACTGGGCGAGGAGGGAGGCTGAGCACAGACACATCAAGGGCGAAGGACGACAACTGCTTCCAGCCCCATCCCTCCACCCCGCCGGCGCTGGCTCCCAGCACCAGTCCCCATCCTGGATCCGTCCCTGCAGACCCCTCCGCAGGGCTCGGGACCCGCGGGGGCTCCCTCCCTCCCCCGGGAGCCCGAGGCTCCGTCTGCCCACTCAGGACGCAGTCAGCGTGTCAGGATACAGCCCGGCACAAAGGAAGCGGTGGCTGATAGAGCTGCGCTAACGATGGATGCAGAGGAGCTGCTCGTGAAGACTTGCCAGCAGCTTCTTACGTTTCCGAGGGGGAGAGGGAATTATTGATCATCCCGTTTCACACAGGTTGTGAATAACATTGGCTGAGCCGTGGCTTTCAGCCTTTAAAGTCAGTGCCGAAAACACTATGAAGGGTCATTTTCTTATCTCATAAAAAAAGAACCTTGTTGCTCAGAAGGCACTTAACGCTAAAAACTGCGCAAATTGCTGAATCGTCGTGTAAAACAGCCAAGCGTGAATTTCCAGCCCGAAGATGCCGCTGACGTTCCCACCAGCCTGCCGAGCCGCGTGCAGGTGGGCACGACTTCACAGCCCCCGAGCTGGGGAGAGAAGTTGCTCAGCACAGTCCAAAGGCGAAGACTGAGAAAGGTTATAGAAAGTGATGGAATAGTGTGATTGTTTCTTTTTTTCTATTTTTAATAGGCAAATAAAAAAAAATAATAATAATATTGATTTCATGTACACTTTTGCTTGCGGTTTCTAGTGGTGCAATATCCCACTACAGGACATTGACTTGAGTAGCAAATACAGCAAATAATTCCCCTTATTCAAGATCAAGCTGTAGAGGATCACCCCGTACCCCAGCGTTGCTGTATTTCTTCAGGCACCGGCCAGGCAGCCTCCCCTCTCCCTCCCTGCCTCAGAAGTTTCCTCAGGCTGGTTTTAACTTGGGTTTTCAGGTCTGATTTTCATCCTCCGAGGTGGTTAGGCTGATTCCACTGATTTCAAACTCTTAAAATATGTTTTTGGGTTGGGTTTGACGCTGTTGTTTTTCAACTAGCCTTTGGAGTTCATCTTCCCTCTTTATTTCCCTGACACTTTGGTCAATAAAAAAAAAATAATAATAAAAAAAAAAAAAAAAAAAAACAAACACAAAAGGACAAAATAAAAAGCCCTGTCAAAGACTGATATTTTACCTCTGTCCACAGTAGGTAAATGCACACTATCTTTTCTCTAGAGAGCTCTCTAACCTATGCATTTCTGTCTTTGGGTTGAGCATCACCAGCATCATAACTTATTTACGTCTTGCTCAGCTGAAGAGGACGCCACCTCCAGTGTTAAAAGGAAATCCCGGAGGGCAGAGGCCAGCACTATTTTCTCTCTTGCCTTCTTTCCTTCGTTACAACCAGACACTCTCTGTGATCCCCGCTTTCTTCTCTCCGTGCCGGGCTCCGGGTGCCCTACCTGGTTTTTAAGGCGACATTCCCAACCGGCTCTTCTTTACAGCACGCCATTCATGTCACAAGCCCCGTTTGTGTTTTTGTTTTGCTGCTGGAATAAATCATTCTGCTGAATAACGATCTCCCCTGTGAGAGAACTTTCTATTTTCAACGCAGTCTGCGGAGCGGCTCGTCTCTTAATGAGTTTTCCTAACGGGCCCTGAGCTGCCATCGAGAACCGTCTCCACTTGGCTTCTTTCGCAGAAGGGTCCATCGCAGACGCCACAGCCAGCTGCCAGGCCCAGAAAAAAAAGCAAAACCGCCCCAGAGGCTTTAGTGATGATGACGATGAGCGCGTTTCTGAGGTCACCCCCGGAGACCCCCCGAGCCAGGGGCAGCTCCCCGGGGGGTTTAAGGCGTTTCAAGGCAGCCCCTGCCGCTCGCTGGGTGAGCTCGCAGCGCCTGAAATCCAGCCACCCGAACGCCTGAAGCTCACGTACCGTTAAACCTGACCTTGCGAGGCTGAACAGGACCCAGGGACACGGTGCTTCGGGCTGGAGACTGGCACCAGAACAGCTGGAAGCCTTATCGTACGCCCTCGGAAGCCCGTAAATACCCGCTGTATTTATTGCAATAGCCAGCGGCAACGCCTGCAAGAGCCACCTCCTAGATTTCTCTTGCTCTCAGTTCGGTTTTCCTTATCTCTCTTCATATATTCAGGAAAAAAAGGATCCATTACACCGCTCTGAAAATAACGCCGTGGGTTCCCATCTCACATCCATGCGCCAGCAATGGTTTTGCGCCAGTTATCGTTCCAAATGGATATTTTTTCTTTATCAATACACTTAGACAAGATATTCGACTGCTTCATCTTTCATAAAATCATCTACACGTTTTTCCCCTCTGTTTGACAGACTGGATCAGAGTTCTTAAAATAACCCTCAAAACAATCTTTGCTGCAATGCTCTTTCCCCTTCCCTTGGAGCGCATCTAATTTTTTTTCTGAAGTCTTGGTAGCAATATCGCAGACATCTATTATTTTGCTTCCAAACACTTACTTCTGCTGTGCCAGATATGCTTTGTAAATTATAAATATGCATCCAGATTGCCTAAAAAACATTTGTTGGCCCAAAGTATATCTGGCTAATCATTATTATTAAACTAATAATTGCTGCATTCAAATCAGTTCCTTTCATTCAAGTAATAATGTTCTTTGTTATTTCATCCATCCATAATGACAGTTCCCTGACTTTATTTTTATAAAATTAGCTTTTAGGAAATAGTCAATCACCTTTGAAAGAAATACATACAAAGAGATACATACTAAAAAGTCATTAAGGCAGAACCTCAAATTGTTACTTTCTTCTCCTATAGGAAAAAGAATGGTTATTTTTAATACACAAATGGATGTGATCTTAAAACTTCATAAGAAAATGGCAAGATATAAAGAGGGACTGGGACAGGGAGGAGAATTTCTAAACAGCCTAGAAAAATCAGTTAACACAGGTTTTTGGAAGGAATATATGTCTGGTCATCTTGGTTTTGCTCATTAAAAAAATCACTATTGCTGCTCGATAAAGACATATGGTCAACCTTGTAAGGCAGTTTGATTCTCCAGATGATTTGGGGTTTGCAAATTTAAGAGTAAAAAAATCTTACAGTAAGAAAAAAGAAATCCAAAGAAAGTAAACCAAAACAGACAAAAAAAAACCCAAACAAACAACAATTACAAGCAAACAAACAAACAAACAGAAAAAGAACCCCATGCCTGGCACAACGACAAACTTGTGCATTTCTTCTCCAAAAGAACAGCTAGAGGTGAGGAAAACTGTCTGCTTCAGGCTTGGACTTCAAGGGAGACTAATAGTGACTGAAATCTTCTCTTCTGATTAGAAAATTCCTCTGCTCTGTTTAATTTAAAAATAGCCTAAGCAACTGCTGGTAACGCAGTTCTACTAGGGAGGGAAAAAAAAAAAACCCAAACCTACATTCCTTTTTAGGATATTTATGAGCAGATGAAAATTGAAAGAAAAAATAAGTACTTTAATGAAAGCAAAGCTCAGCTGACAAGCAAGCTCCTAAAGGGAAAAAGTAATCAACTGGAGAGGGTCCTGCTGGTAGGTGGCAATTGCATCTTCCACGGCATTTCTTCGGTGTAATTGAGTTCTGCACGTCTCTTGTCACTCCTCCTAAAAGAGGGGGTGGGAGGAAGGACCCTGAGCTCATCACAATCTTTTGTGTGTTTGGGGTTTGTTTTTTGGTTTGGCTGGGATTTTGTTTGGTTTTTTTTTTTTTTGGTTGGTTGGTTGGTTTTTGTTTGTTTGTTTGTTTGTTTGTTTTTTTAATTTTTTGTTTGTTTGTGGTTTTTTTTTGTTTGTTTTTTTTTTGTTTTTGTTTTGTTTTGGTTTTTTTAAAGTCCTTCCCTGTTTCTTCATGGGGTCTTTCAGAGAAAACTCAGTATACAAATGGCCTGTTAGACCATGCAGGGCTAGGGGTGGGCAAAATAGAACTAGAAAAAAAAAAAAAAAAAAGCCCAAATACAAATATTTCTCAAGCAACACTGCCAACGTTTTTAATAATACAATTAGCAGACCATCAGAGTTTAACGCCATTCCAGAATAATTATTTATCCACTTAGATAATGACACGATTAACTTTGTGGCCTGCCCTCTCCTAAGCTCTCCCGTTAAAAATCCTCTCGTATTTACGGTAGCGACCCAGCAGAGCTCAAAAAGTTTCTCCTCAAGCGGGGAAAGCCGAATGCCTCCGGCAAAGGCTCCCGCTGGCCACGGGTGAAGTTTTTCTCTGGGCTAAACGAAGCAGCTCTTTCACCGACAAATTAAAAATAAAGAAAAGCCCGGCTGCGGGAGGCTCGCTGCGGACCCGGCGGCACCTGCGCCCATCGCCAGGTGAGGCAGCTCCTGATCCTGTAGCGGAGCCCTGCCCGTCCGAGCGGCGCGGCGGGTGGTTAACGTCGTCACGGCACTCCAACAAACGGTTTGCTTACCCGTAGCTTCTACAAATTTCTCCAAACGCCAGCGTTGCTTTCCACGCTCCTCTGCGATCCCTCTGATCGTCGCTATTACTCTCTTATGTCGCTTTCTGGTTTTACTTAAAGCCTGTCGGTTATTTTCCAGCAGGAAAGATGTTCCTCTCTGTCACCCCGTGGGCGACACCGCTTTCAGACTCTCCCCTTTCCCTGAATCTCAGCAGCCCAGTCCAGCCCACGGCCCAGCTCACACTACACCCCTGAGGCCTTATTTTATTTTAACCTCCCCTCACTCCACCTTATGCACCTCCGAAAAGAGAGAAAGTCTTGTATTTATCAGTTTGGACTGATAAATTATTAAAAGCCTTTTAACAAGCTCTTCTCGTTCTCTCTCAGAGTTCTATGGACACCTGCACGTTTAACCAGAACTGGGTTTGGTTCCTCAAACCTCCTCTGATGTTTTAGCAGTGAGGGGCAGGTTCTTTAACTCCCCAATCTAGAAGTAAAGCTCAACCCCTCCCCGAGCAGGAGATCAGCTGGCGCTGCTGCACTGCCGCGAGCGTGCAGGGTTTTAGGTAAGAGCTGAGCATGATTATGCAGAAATGGGAGAGAAAACCCTCAACATGCCAAACAACGAGAAAAAAAATCCCCACCGATCCTGTGGTAGGGAAATGTAGCATTTCACGCAGCTCTGCTTAAAACCTGTAACATTAACGCATTATGGAACTCCCCAGTTTGTTCCGTTTCTGTAGCAAAAACTGCCAGAAACACAGAACATTTCATGCTTTCATCTTCCAGAAATAATTTGACAGTACTTGAAGATTTGATCGCTCTGATTACATTATTATTGTTTGTTGAATACAAATAAAAGCAGGATTTAAAAAAAAAAAAAAAAAAAAAAAGGAAAAAAAAAGAACACCACCACATTGTCTTTTCACTGCTTGCTTTACAGCAGCAAGATGGGCTCTGACGGGCACTCGTGGGGTCACGTGGAATGTGGAATTTCCCTCAGCTCCCCAAAGTGGGTGCTGGCAAGCACGAGCCCTCGGGCTAGGGGCGAGTCGGGGGTGTCCCAGGAGCCCCCCTCCACCCCAGCCCACGGCCAGCACCCCCCAGCACCCCCCAGCCGCTGTGCACTGGTCACCAGCACCCCCCCAGCACCCCCCAGCTGCTATGCACTGGTCACCAGCACCCCCCCAGCACCCCCCAGCCGCTGTGCACTGGTCACCAGCACCCCCCCAGCACCCCCCAGCTGCTATGCACTGGTCACCAGCACCCCCCCAGCACCCCCAGCACCCCCCAGCCGCTGTGCACTGGTCACCAGCACCCCCCCAGCACCCCCCAGCTGCTATGCACTGGTCACCAGCACCCCCCCAGCACCCCCAGCACCCCCCAGCCGCTGTGCACTGGTCACCAGCACCCCCCCAGCACCCCCCAGCTGCTGTGCACTGGTCACCAGCACCCCCCCAGCACCCCCCAGCTGCTGTGCACTGGTCACCAGCACCCCCCCAGCACCCCCCAGCCGCTGTGCACTGGTCACCAGCACCCCCCCAGCACCCCCCCAGCACCCCCCAGCCGCTGTGCACTGGTCACCAGCACCCCCCCAGCACCCCCAGCACCCCCCAGCCGCTGTGCACTGGTCACCAGCACCCCCCAGCACCCCCCAGCCGCTGTGCACTGGTCACCAGCACCCCCCCAGCACCCCCCAGCCGCTGTGCACTGGTCACCAGCACCCCCCCAGCACCCCCCAGCCGCTGTGCACTGGTCACCAGCACCCCCCCAGCACCCCCCAGCCGCTGTGCACTGGTCACCAGCACCCCCCCAGCACCCCCCAGCCGCTGTGCACTGGTCACCAACACCCCCCAGCACCCCCCAGCCGCTGTGCACTGGTCACCAGCACCCCCCCAGCACCCCCAGCACCCCCCAGCCGCTGTGCACTGGTCACCAGCACCCCCCCAGCACCCCCCAGCTGCTATGCACTGGTCACCAGCACCCCCCCAGCACCCCCAGCACCCCCCAGCCGCTGTGCACTGGTCACCAGCACCCCCCCCAGCACCCCCAGCACCCCCCAGCCGCTGTGCACTGGTCACCAGCACCCCCCCAGCACCCCCAGCACCCCCCAGCCGCTGTGCACTGGTCACCAGCACCCCCCCAGCACCCCCCAGCCGCTGTGCACTGGTCACCAGCACCCCCCCAGCACCCCCCAGCCGCTGTGCACTGGTCACCAGCACCCCACCAGCACCCCCCCAGCACCCCCCAGCTGCTATGCACTGGTCACCAGCACCCCCCCAGCACCCCCAGCACCCCCCAGCCGCTGTGCACTGGTCACCAGCACCCCCCCAGCACCCCCCCAGCACCCCCCAGCCGCTGTGCACTGGTCACCAACACCCCCCAGCACCCCCCAGCCGCTGTGCACTGGTCACCAGCACCCCCCCAGCACCCCCCAGCCGCTGTGCACTGGTCACCAGCACCCCCCCAGCACCCCCCAGCCGCTGTGCACTGGTCACCAGCACCCCCCCAGCACCCCCCAGCCGCTGTGCACTGGTCACCAGCACCCCCCAGCACCCCCCAGCTGCTGTGCACTCGTCACCAGCACCCCCCCAGCACCCCCCAGCCGCTGTGCACTGGTCACCAGCACCCCCCCAGCACCCCCCAGCTGCTGTGCACTGGTCACCAGCACCCCCCAGCTGCTGTGCACTGGTCACCAGCACCCCCCCAGCACCCCCCAGCCGCTGTGCACTGGTCACCAGCACCCCCCCAGCACCTGCCTGCTGTATTCTGGTCACCTCTGCTCCTCCAAACTTGCCTCCACAAGTAAATCTGCCAGGTTTGCTGGGGGTTCTTTTGTTTTCAGTTTAGGTTTGCTGTTTTTTGGGGGGGTTTTTTTGGTGTTTGTTTTTTTTTTGTTTTTTTTTTTTTAATATACTAGAGAGTCTTTCAAGCCGTTAATTTTAAAGAAATTGCCTGTTTCTTACCGAAAAAAAAAAAGCGATGTGCCTGATTGATCTCTAGATCCCTCATATCAGGGCTCTGCCACTAGGCAGCTTGCTTCTGTATAACACCGCTTACACCAGTAATCAGATAAAATTGCCAAGCCGGGGCGCCGCGGTAGAGCCCTGTTCTCCGGCTGTGGAGCTAGTGTCCCAGCGAAGGGCACTGATGAGCCCAGCACTGCTTGGAGTATCAGCCCCAATATTTATGTAGCCCCGCGAATGCTCTATTTTCTCTGGGGCTCTGCATGCAGAAGGGTGGCTGGGAAATCATCCTGACCCTTCTCTCTTTTTAGGCGAGAAGTTTCTCACATGACAGACTGGGCTGCTTCCAAGCCCAGGCCTCGAGGTGCAGCAGAGGGGGCCCAAAGGGAAGGAAGGGGTTTGTGACTTGATCTAGCGTGACAGCAAAGAAAGAAGTGAGAGCTCACACGTGCTGCTTCTGTGGGAACACGCAAACGTCTCCAGGAGCTTGATGTTCCTCCTAATTACAAGTGACTTACTGCCTCTGAATAGATACACGTCCTCCCTCTCTTCTCAAACTCTCTACCCATCCTCTGTGTTGTAACTTCATCAGTAGTAATGTCTGTATTGCCCTGCCAGCTGCGGGTGAGGATTTTAGCTCTCAACTCACAGATATAACCCAAAATAAAGTAGATCTTCTGATGCAGTTAGAGATCCAGCTTATCCTAATAAATGCTGCAGCTCTTCAGGCTGACCCAGCCTGCCTGAGCCCCGTCTGCAGAGAAGCTTCAAGCACGGAGGGGCAATTCATGGAGGTGAAGGGGATGCTCCTCTGGCCGGGGCTGCGTGACAAGACAACCCAGAGCCACCCGGGATCGCCCACCCCACGCCTGAACGCCCCGGCGTCCCACAGCCCGGCATCTATTCGCCCCTCACCTCGAGTCCCCAGAGCCAACCAGCCCCTGAGGGGACATTCATGTTCCTAGAAACGTCCTAGTTCTTATGGCAAATGTTCACGCTTGCTTAACGTAAAAGAAAATAGAGCACTTTAAAAAGGGGGAGGAGACACTAACTGGTTTGTGTAACTGTGACCCAACTGTCTCTCTCCAGGCAGTGCTTTCACGGTGTTTTGGTATTTGGTTCTTGTTGTGTTTGGGCTCAGAGGGTCACTGGGCATCACACAGCTGCTCACTCCCCCCTCCCCCCTCCAGTGCTGAGAAGGAGAAAATAAGTACGGGCTTTGGATTCAAGATAGGACAGGGAAGGATGAATCACCCGTTATTCTAGAAAAACAGTTCTGTATATGAATAGCACCATAGTACACAAGTAAAAACAAGTGTATTAATTTTTTTGCAACCAAATGAGTGCTAAAAGAAAACCCTCTACCCTTTAATTTGGGTATGAGCCTGAATAAGTTACGGCACAACCTTTAGATGAATGAATGTTTTTTAGGGACTGGAACTCATTATTTTGCTCCCTGATAAATGGTTCTGGGGTGGATCCATCTCCTTCTCTTGGTCAAGTACATGCAACTCTGTGCTTTCTTCAGCTTCTGTGCCCGGCAAAGCAGGTCTCAGGTTTGCCTCTGGTGTCACGGGTGGAGTCACACACAGAAACTGTCCCTGCAGGGTTTTCTGCCCGGTTACTGATGCACATCTGGACGCCCCAGATGGGTGACCCAACGAGCTCACCCCCAGCAGTCCACCCTCCCATTTGCCAGACTGGCCCAGACAAGAAGGGGGAGCTGCCCCCCATCCCCCTGCCCGCCCTCCGATGAGCACTGGGCAGGCACAGGGTGCTCCCACAGGCTCCGCAGCACAAAGGGTTTAGAAACAGCACAAATGAAAATGATAAATTTTAAAATAGGCAAGTTTTAAGTCCACATAGTCACACAATCCACTGGCTCAACAAGGTCAGCAATTAATCTCTAGAAAACAAAACCCTGACTTCAGAGACTACCCTGCTCGAGAGGACAGCTTTCCAAACACAGATCACTACGTTTGCACAGGTCAGCAGCAAGTCTTTTCAGGCTGACAAATTTAGTTTTGAAGAGAAGTCATTAGCAATAGGTTACTATCCGTGGTTTCTCTTTCAGAGCCTGTCTTACCGCTGCGAGCAGGGAACAAAATCCTGCCCTAGACCAGAACGATGACAACAATCAGAAGAGTGGTACTCTCATTTCTAAGTAGTCACCCTAACCAGCACAGACTTGTGTTGGGATCTTCCCAGAAAGAATTGCCGAATCATCAGTGGGGATCGAGCTGCTCGCCCTAAGAGGTGCTGAGCAGCGGTGCTGGGAGCGGCGGCCGGGACGGAGCTGGACCCGGATCCTGCCGGGAATCCCGGGGAAGCGGCACAAGGCGCCGGCCCCACCCCAGCCTCAGCCACGGGCTGCGCCTTCAGCTGCTCCCCTCCACAGGGAAACAGCCAAAATTAATATGACATTTTAATGCTGTGGCTCCATCATTGGAGCCTCTTGAGTTAGGCAAAGCGTTGGCTCTTCACATTATACCCGTGCTGATGACGATACAACAACTCTGTTTCAAATTGAGGTAAATTATCCGCAAGAGAGGTAAATTTGCTATTAGCCTCAAGCAGCGCATCGGCTGGGGCTGCTGCCCCGAAGCACCATGAACGTTTGCACTGTGCGATGGTTTCCAGCTAAAAACTATCCAGTACCCACTGCAAATCCCTGTAGGAGACTGTGTAGGACTTTGTCTCAACATCGCTGCTGCGCCGCTACCACTTCCCGGCCCCCCGCACCCTGTTGATGCGACAGAGCACGCCTGGAAGGAGACGGGTCGTCCCCGAAGAAACCGCGGCGTCTGCCCGGAGCGCAAATACCAACATCCCTGGCTGTGCCGGCCAGGCTGCCCCGGCGCGCGAGCTGGGTCGGGAGGAAATTGAGGTGAGGAAGATGTGCAGAGGCTGAAGGCACCGTGGGCCGACCCTCGCCAGCGAGACCCCCCCACGACCACCCGGGCACGCGCGCGTGGAGGTCCACAGGGCGGCACATGTTACAACGAGCTCCGTGGAAATGGGCGGGCTTGTCCGGGAAATCGTGGGGACCGAGGCGAGAAAAGGACTGCGTGCTCTGTACTGGCGTGTGTGTGCGTGCGTGTGTGTGCATCGTCACGTACATGTGTGTTGGTGAGTGCATGGGCTCCCAAAACATCCCTCTTGTGGACTTCAGCAGAGCTTGGACCATCATCGATTGCACCAAGACTGAGCCAACGGGCCAGCGCGGGCTCGTGGTGGTGGTGGTGATTAATCTTGCCGCATCTCTACCGTTTTCTAGCTCAGGGATTCTGACTTTCTCTTCCTCTTTCTCCCTGTCCTATCGCTCTTATCAGCCGCTTGTTTAATAAAGATCACAAGGTTGCCCGGCATCTGACCTCGTTTGTGTCTTAATCTCGCTCTCGGGATCGTTTAAGAACCCTCCCTGATATCGAATCGGGACATCCCCGATATCGGATCGGGACAATCCCCACTTATCTTAGAAATGCACGTATGGTGCTGGAACACAAAACAGCCTGTTGGAACTGGGTGCCTTTTGAAGCGAGCTCCGGCACTGGAAGCGGGCCCTCCCCGGGGCAGGGGGGGCCCCTCGTCCACCCCCCCCAATTTCACGGGGCCGCGCGGGGAGAGGACGGCAGCCAGCGCTGGAAAAGCGGCTCTGCTCCCCGGCGAGGGGCACGCTCGTGTTTCCTGACCTGGGCTGGAACCGCAAACCACAAACTGCTGCAAAAGTTGAGCTTCGTAAACGTTTACTTTCCCCTGCTGCTACGTGCTATTCGCCAGAAACCAGAAATGCCCATTTTAGCCAGTCCCGCACGCTGACAAACAGATCCGGCTCGTGCGATGCGTCTGGAGTCAGATGAGCAAGGCGTAGGATCAGTCTCATTATTTCCTTCCTCGTAGCATTAATTCTCCTCCTTAATCCAAACACAGCTTTCTGCAGTTATTAAAGTAGTTCTAATCCAATAAAACATAAACAGCACGGATCAAAGAATATCCCAGGGGCACAATAAGCAAAAAAACGCTCATATAAAGTTCAGCAACATAAAATGCAAAGCCTATTTACTGCATTCGCAGACAACCCAAAGGTAGGAGAAATCTGTAAGACGTGTCTGTCGCTTTATTCCCTGCGCTGTAATGCCGTCTATCCAATTAAAGTGCATTTGACTAAACACCAGTTAACATATTTCAATTAATTTAATTAACATGTAATAATGTTACATTGCACAATGATAATACTGTAACTTGCTTTCAGAGTACATTCTAAATTACTGCAGAACATGTCCATTCCTAAATGAATTAAAAATGCAAACTACTTTTCTCCCTTTTCTCCCTAGCACCTTCTCAGAACAAGCACAGACGTAAGTTCTGGGAAACTGAATTAGCTGAGCCTATGGGCTTCATGAATTCCATAGCTGTCAATTCATGCAGGACTATTTATGTGCATCTTGAACTATAATTGCCAGCAATCAGGATTTGACCTGGGAATAGTCCCCAGGCCCAGTTTCGGTGCTGGCCAGCTTGTCCCTCCCAGGCTCACACCACTTGGACGACCAGACCCGATTCAAGCCTGGTGGCTCACCAGCTCTCATAAGGGGCAACCAAATCAGTAACACTTGGCTGGCATTTCTGACACTGATCCTGGTATTTCAGCTCTTGTTCAGCCCCAAAGAGCTTATCTGGAGCCCATCACCCAGTCCCAGCCCCCCAGTTCTCAAAGGAAACTGGGAATCGCTTCCCAGGTCTCGGCGAGATGCCCCCAGCAGCAAGGCACCGTAGCCTGGGGGACTTCCCACCGCCAGACCTTCGCTTGCATTTCACACCAGCCTCTTTAAAATTCTGCTTCAGTCTACTAGAAAACATTTAAAATAAATAAATAAATAAATAAATAAATAAAGATCACTTTCAAAACAGCAGTCTTGATAAAAGGGTAAGTAATAGCCCATAGTGCTTTGAAAGATGTTTGCTTGTCAACGTTGTTTTCTGTGTGAACACGATGATAAGAAATTGGCTCGGGCACAAGTCGGGTCCAGGGGAAAGGGCAGGGGGAAAATCAAGTCACGGAACACAGGGACGGGAGGGGAGAGAAAAGTGGCAGAGGGAGGGAGCACGGCTGCAGGAGGAGGTTGGAACAACACTGTTTTCGGTAATTCCATTGGAGTTTGCCCAGTTTTCTTTGTTCTTTACTCTGGGTGTCTCTGCCCAGGGCCACTTCTGACCCGGGCCACCTCTGAGGTCGCCAGCAGAGACGAGATCTCTGTTCCCCCCAAGCTGCCGTCCGACTGTGACTGTACGCTGCTACCCAGACACCAGCACCCGTGATTTCTGATGGGGAGGGGGCAGCTTCAGTCACGGACAAAACACCTCCAGGCATCTGCTGGGCTTCCCTGCTTGGAACCTGATCGCCACCCTTCCCGGGTCCTGGGCGGGGCTTTGCACTCCCTGTAGCAAAAGCCACCGCGACACTTCAGGCCTTTTCTAGCAACTCATGAATGTTCATTTGTGCCGCTGACGAGACTCTGGCAAGTCTCTAGAGCAAACGCTGTGCTTGGGAGGTCGTCAGCACGGCGGAGATGATCGCCTGCAGCAGCACCGGTCACCTCCTACGGACTGTGCCCCCGCGCAGAGGTCCTCACCCATCTCATCCAAAATTTTGAGCACCACCACATACCCGGAACGAGCAACTCCTGCCGAGGACTGGGGAACGTGCCTTTCCTTCAGCATCATGCGACCGTGGTGTTGGAGGGTGAAACCAGTAGAAGTGTCAGAGTGTGATATCTCTCTCCGAAAAGAGTGAAATATGATGTAATATTATCTTTATGAATAAAAAGGAAAGTATACATTATCTATCTTGAATGGAACCCATGCTTTCTAATTTTAAAAGGTTAATTGTCAAGAGAAATTCCAACTCGGACAAATGCAATCTGCTTCCCTTTGAATTTCACTTCTGATCTATGTATCCTAATATTTCTGCTAAAGATTGCCTAATCAGAGGTTACACTGCACCAACTGGAAAGTAATCCCCATAAAAATCATGTCAGAATTTTTCTTAGGATTCCAGTTAATGAAAGGATAAATAAAATACCACCATTATTTCCAACCTTTGAAAATTTATTTTCTGAAGAGTTTTTTTAAGTGCTAATTAATCAAATCAGTGATATTTTTCTAGGGTCAGTGATTCATTACTGCTGTACTAGCTGAAACTGAAGAAGTCTGAAATATGAAACTAAATAGATCATATTTCTTCCATAGATGGTCAAGCTGCATTTACAGGCAGGATAGACATTATCTTGAGTCAAATACATTCTGAATCACTTTTTTTTTTTCCCCATGTCTCTCTCCTTTTGATAGCAGTATAGAATTAATGAGATGGGATTACCAGAAAACTTTCCATCAACATCCAACCAGTGCTTGGCCTCGATGCAGATGAGCATCACCAGGTTCACTCTTCTTTCTTGTAACCCAACAAGAGCCCAAACAGGCCGAAGGCACATTGCCAGCGAGGTTCATATATTAAATTTGCCATATTCCTTATGCAGGATCAAAATCTGGATTTGACTGCGAGGATGTGGAAGATTCTTCTGAATTCAGGGCCAGCAACAGAAGTCAGCTTTCGGCACAGATAGAAAACAGGGATTGGATGTAACCTCACACCACCTACCTCCCCCCACCTTGTCACCCCCTCCCATCAGGGCTTTTTTAAAACACGTATCCAGAAAGTAACGCTAAGAACATAAGGTCAAAAGGAAATGCGAAGAAAGTAATGTTAAGAAAAGGAAAGAAACGGAAAGAAGGATGAGTAAAACCAAGGGGAGAGAAAGATGGATACTTAAAAATAAGTGAGAAGAGTAAGAAGAAGGAAAGAAAATAACAAACACAAGAACAGTGAAGCTCAGTTAAAAGAAAAGTTTGAAACCATCTCGCAAAAGAATGTTTCCTACATGATGAAACCCGTGTTAGGCAGAACTGGGCTTTTACGAGATGCTTCCGATGAACACTGAAACTCAGCTAAATTTCTGCACAGAAGAGGTGAAAGCAAAGGAAGCTCTGGAAAAGCTCAGAATCCCCCGTCTCAACTTGGAGGGGAAAAAAAAACAGCAGGCATTGTGGCAGCAACACATGGGATGCGAACTGTTCCAGGATATCTGTATAGGTAGATAACGTCCACGTATTATCCTGAAACCTTGTACCGATCAGCTGCACATGCGTATGCCAAACACCAACCAATTTAATTTATCATCATATTCCTAAGGAGACACACTCACACATTAACCTAACGCAACTGAACATTCGACGAATTTGTCTTCATCAAGAAAATAAAATATTCAGGTCTTTCAGATCCTCAGTTGGAAGAAAACATTTATGTAATCTTAGTGCCAATCTCAAAGCCACAAAAACACGATTTAGGAATTGACATTATGAGTTATTATAGGCTATTAGATTTTTTGTTTGCTTCTTTTGTTAACTAATGCCTGTCCTCAGAATAAAAAAAAAATATATGCAGAATTTTCTATCCACGATTGCAGAAACATCATACAAAGATTGTCACAAAAGAAAAAAAGTTGGATGCTATTTTTGGGCAGCAAATGCTGCTCAAAATCTCCAGCTTTAACAGTCTTTGTGACAGTTAAGGTTTGCCGGAGACCACACAACACAACGGGTAACAGTACAGGTTATAAACACCGTTCTAACCAGTGATCTGTTGGAGATTATAGGGGAGGATTATTATTACGTGATGCTGCTTTCGGTGTGTTTGTTCCATGCTAGAGACAAAACACTCAGAAGGCTTTGGGTATTTCTTCACTTCAGGGCAGAATGAAGTGCTGGATTTTTCTTCAAAAGGTCCAAAATCCCGGATCCATGCATTTATTACTACTACTGCTCTGTCAGCCCCTTCCCCCCCGCCCCGAAAGCAGCTGAACACCTCTGGCAGCTGTGCCCCGTCGCCCAGCCCATTCACACGCTGCTTTGCACAGTCAACTTCTGAAAAGTGTCAGCCTGGACTAGTGACGTGGCCACGGGGGGCACACAGCTTGTGGGGGAGAAGAAACATTTGAATTGTTCAGCCTTTTGAGTTATTAAATAAAAAGAAACCCCAAGCGCTTACGTGCCATTTGTTGAGGAACTGTGGTGTCCTCAAGGTGATTTCTTTATTTGCCCGCCAAACGGAGCAGGAGCTGCGCATCAAGTGTGGGATAAAGACTGAGGTTCCTCTGACTAGTTGACTAAATTCAGATTAAGAGAGATGTTTGTAGAGCCCTGGGTTTGGCTGAAGCCTAGCGCTTTTAGACTTTGCGTTTCTCCTCGTTTCAGCTAAGCCTGCCGAAATGCAAGGGGGGGTGTTGATGCAGTGACATTCCCTCCGGAGCCAGGAGGAGTCCCTGACACCGGCATCTGCTGCGGGGGTGGGACGGGACACGGCCCGAGAGCTGCTGTAGGCACCCCCTGGGCAACCACCTGTGAAAGTTTGGTGGGTTTTTCATTTTTTTTATATTAAAAAAAAAAAAAAAAAAAAATGGACCACACCCTGCATTTCTCACTCGGGAAAAGCCCCAAGAGGATTTAGCAGCATCTTACTACAAGCTATGGAAGAGTATGGCAGTCTGTCCTGGGTCATGCTATCAAGGCAGCTTCCAATGGAGATATTAATTAAAGGTTGGATTTTTTTTTTTTTTTCAGTGACTAGGAATGCAACACAGATTGCGTACGGATGAGGTATTTTCTGTTCTTAGGCAATAAACCTTTAAAAACTGTATAACAAACCAGATTAGCCAAACAAAAATTAGAATAATTTTTTTTTTTTTTTTTTTTTTCAGAAGGGAACACATGAAAGGATGCTTTCAGTGGGGAAAAAAATACTGGCAATGCTAAAGGCCCTCTGAAACCCCCTCTGTGGTAGCCAGATTTGATAAGATTGTTAAAATTAAAAACATAATGTATATATCCCCACTGCTGCTGTAATGTTGATTCAAACCCATAGAATTGTTCCTTCTGATTTTATTTCTCCCAGAGACCGTTTCAAGCAGGTTTGCCTCCAGGCACCTAGCTGGAAATATTCTCCTCCACCTTCCATCCAGATAGTATTAATATTTTCCTCCAAAGGCATATATCTCCACAAGGCTTTGCTACACTCATGACTAGTAATTAAAAGATTCAGAAAACCTTCAGGACTACACCCACACACGAGAACCACATGGCAACTTGCTGCTGCTGAGCCCCTGATAATAGCCTAATTAATTTCCTATAAAAGAACAAGGTGGAATAATCACCTCCACAAACCAGCTCCAGTTTTGCTTCTTCCTGACCTTCCCAGCCACGTGCCCGCGGGGAGGGTGGACGTACACCCCTGCGACGGGAAAAACGGCCAGAGCTTTGCTGGAAGCGTTCGTTTCGTACGGATTTTATTGGAGTTGCGACATTTTATTTGTTTCACCCAAACTTAGGTCTTTTCCCAGAAAACGCGGCTGGTTTACCTGCAAGCCCAGGCAGGTGTGGGCCTTCCCCTCCTCGGTCCTCGTGCAAATTAAACGAGCCCCTGAAGCTGCAGAGGCAGCCCGAGGGAAATGGGTGCGGGAGGTGGCAGAGAGAGGAGCTACAAATCCCCAAATTGAAAAACGGCAAAGGCAACAGCTTCGGGCTGCAACTGCCCCCCCCCCAAAATTCACCCTCCCCGGGGGTGCGGAGGAGGGCAGCCCAGCGCATCGCTCAGCGCCCGGGTCGGCCCTCGGCTCCGTCACCCCTCGAGGTGAAGGGGGACAGGGAGATCCTGCATCGCTCCGCAGGGGACTCACTGGGAGAGCAGCTTTCCTCCGAATTAAGGTGGAAACGGGGCTTTCGGGTATCGGTCAGATGCGCGACACAAGGAGGGACCCCGGAGCTCAAGGGCAGCGGGCACGGGGCTGGGAGATGGGCTGCTGAGAGCGAAGGAAAAAGGTCAGGCCCAAGCTGGCCCAGAGCAGGGAAAAAAAAAAAAAAAAAAAAAAAAAAAAAAAAAAAAAAAAAAAGAGGAGCAAATTGAAATGTGAGAATAATTTATAAAAACCATTTTGTTTAATTTACAAATAGCTCTATTATCTGCTTCGCAATCTTTGTAGCAATGGCAGAGGAAGGATGAGAGCGTCAGATGAGAATTACAGGGTAATGTTATTCATAAGCAAGCCTTATCTGTCTCTGTACAGCTTGCATATTTTTATAAATAGCTAAATTCTTTAACCATTTGGGGTTTGGAAGCCGGGAGATTCGCGTCTCCCCTCATTTCTCAGAGGAAATGGATTTGTGTCTGCTGGGCAGCTGACTTCTCATTAGTCAGAGGGTTTCAGCTGGGGGAGTTTGATGAACCCCCCCCAGTATGGAATCACCAGTTGTGTGAATAACCGAGTCCAGCCACTGACGCTGGGAATCACAGGTAGCGTCTGAAAGAGGAGGAGGTAACTTGCTGACAAAGCAGCATTTCTGATCTGTGTTCACTCAAGGAAAAGACTTTCCCATCACTGGATTAGGCGATGCAAACAAAAAAATGGCACATTTTCTTCCCTGTTTGCTTCTCTACACGGAGATCACATTCTTCAACAAAGTAAATGGGTGAATTTCAGCAATTATGAAGCTATTCCAATAATCAGGCATAACAGCAGCTTTAAAAGCTTTAAATACAAAGAGTCTGGTTTTTAATATGTTTTAAATTGCAGATTAAAATAGGCCACTGTCATTATGACTTTATTGTCTACTTTAAAATTTTGCATGGCTTGAAGTAGTAGTATTTTTTTTACTGAGAGCTTCCAAAAAGTCAAGCTGAGAGTGGTTTCTAGGGAATAAATCATCTAACTGCTATAAACATTTTCTTTAAAATTGCTTTTTCCACAGTTTACCAGACCTTTTATTTTGAAGGAAGCCGTTTAAGGAATGTTTTCAGTGTAGTTTTAGCCATTAATAATTAAGCTCGCAGGGTTTGACTATTTTTGTCATTTCCAAAAGCAAATCTTCATCTTGCCTATCTGATACTCACCTACAGAAACGCGTAACTCCCACTTGAAGAGAACAATGGGAAACTAGCATGTTATTAAGATAACGTTGATTTGTTTAAAGTTAGACAATTACTTTGAAAGCATCAGGGGACTGGCTCCCTCCTTTGCTCCGGCTGCGCGTCGCTCCCGTCGGAACGGGGACAGGGCAAGGCATTTATGTAAAAGAACCCAAGGCCAAGGTGATGGGCACAAATGCCCCCCCCCAGAGAAGGGGCCGTGCCTCTGGCAGCAACCCTGGGCTCTTTTCCTTCCAACCTCTCCCTCATCCCTCGGGTTCCTGGGAACTCCCACTCACCCCCAGTTGCGGGCGTACGAGCCAACGCTTGCTCGACTGCCCTTGGCTGCTGAGCTTTATAGACAAGCAGCTGTGGAAAAAACTTATTTCTTCACGAGGACACCTCTTGGCCCGCTGCCGGTTGGCTGCCTTCACACGATATTTGCCACTGCAATACTCAAATGAAGTTTCCTGAAAGGCAGAGACCTCACAGAAATGGGTCACTAACGAATATAGAGTTAAGTAACCCTGCAGACCATGCGAGTTCGGGGCCCTCCTCCCCACCCCCCCACTACTTTTGCTGCGTCCTGAGGCTTTGCAGAAGTAACAGTTAATGACACCCAACAAGACAAGAGCAGGAATGCAGGTCTGAGAGAAAGGGACGCTGCAATAAATTCATAATCTGAGGACACAGCCAAGAAGGACAAGTAAAAAATAAAATAAAGCTAAGCTGAGTGTGGTTAAGCATTGGAAAATTTTTGTTATCAAAAATCAGGTAACAGAACTTAGCACCCTGAGCTAAGCAGCACACTCACACAGAAAGGTGGCCTCATCAAGAAAAGCATTTTTAAATTAAATAGGGAATATCAACCTTATTTTGCAATATGGGGAGCTGAGGTAGGCTGAAAGTCTTGCCCTGCGTAAGGTAGGTAATTTAAGATCCAAAACCTTAACTCAGATATCCTTAGCCCTCATTTTATCAAGCTACGTCCTCATCTCCTGCCTTTTGTTCTTCACTGAATGGTATCATTTCAGTCTTTTTCATGCTTTGCAATGGACCACAACCATTTAATCCAACATAAATCTATCTAACATTTCAATAGAGACAAAAAGACAGATAAGGAACAAAAGTTAAAGATTCTTTGTAACATGTTCATAAATAAAGGAATAAAAGTATGCAACACAAAACTCTGAAACAACATTGGCAATTATTTACAAGAGATACATCACTAATGGTTCATTTAACTTTTCAATATCTTAAATTCACTCATTTTGTGAAACTGGAATTATTCATAAGACAGTTTATTACGAGTAGATTAATATTCATTGAACAGTTGGCAGAAGATGTATGCTTAAAGTCTCTGAATTGTTTTGCAAAAGAAAAAAAGTCATCATTTTGTGAATTTTGGACAAAGAACTGATTGCAATCAGTATTATCCAGAAGTTCATTAGACACTGAAATACTCTGTATAGAAAGGCATCATTTAAGTTAATCACTACCTGGTTGTCAGGCAGAGAACGGCTTGCTGAGTTCAATGTTTTATAGTCTTGGATTGCACATTACATCTCTCTGAAAAGCAAGGGTTTAGAAATGTGTTCATACCGCTAATAAGATGCGGCTTATTAGAAGTAATATTTTTGGTTTACATACACTTTGATAGAGCCAATTCCTGAAGTATTTGAGAAACAGCGGTTCCCAAAGTTAAAGCCACACAGCTTAGACCTCCAATCTACCAGGCTCTCGAGCACCTCTCCTCACCTGCCCTTGGTGATGACTGGAGCACACGCATTTTCTAGCGAGGTATCACCTCCACAACAGGATTTCTGCAAGTTCAGGCCCTGACTCTGCCGTGTTTCCCCATTCTCTTAAACCTTCAGCAAGTCACTGCAGCAGCCGCCACCAGGAAGCTCCCACCGCTGGGACCTCCAGGTCCCCCGAGGACCCCTACGGACCCTGGTAAAGCCTTCGGTTATTTAACTCGCACCAAGACACCCAAACAAGGATTACCAGAAGGCCTATGCATTTAAAAATGGGCAAGACAGCATCGGGGTGCCCTTGTGCAAAACACAAACAAGAAGCGCAGAAATAAGTGATTTGTTTCCTGGGGGGTTTAATAAACGTGAATTGGAGGGCCAACGCGCTTCCCTGATGCACGGGCTCCTTCCCAACGCCTGCAGAAGGCCATAGGTTCTTGTGGAAATCAGCAGACTAGCAGTTTTTAAAAGTACATCTCAGCATTCAGCCATCAATAGTTATTATTTATCTGTCTACCACAGATATAGATATATATAAATAATGCATACTACTAAGTAATATTTCTACCTATGCATGGCTTCAGCTGATCATGGTAATCACATGGAAAATGAAAAAGTAACAGTCTCATTGCTTGCCCCCATCACTTGACAGGAGCATCTATTTGTAGCTGTTAGCCATCAGGACAGGGACTGCAGGAAGAGCAGATATAAAACTGTCAAATACAAAAAGAAACTGCAGTAATGCTCTCAGTGTGAGACAGCAGGGAATAAGGAAAACACGTCTTGGATCAATAAAAAACTATTTGCACTTCTAGAACTTGTCTAATTCAGAAATCTCAAAAATTACAAATGTTGCCTCATGCATGCCAGTGACTACTGCTATCTCTTGTTATTAATGGGCTCTTTTCTCAAGTCTTCCACTTATTCATGCACTTCTTTTCAGCTCAACAGCACCGTGACACTCCTAAATGAGCATTGTCTTTTATTTGGTTTTGCCCGACGATGAAGACAGACCATTACCTAGCAAATAAAACAAGTGCACAGCATGTACCCCTTCATTACAACCTGTAAAAGGAGATTTCACCATGAAATCCACTCTTCCTTTAACTACGATTCTCAACAAATCTCACCTTTAAGGCTCTTCTCAATAATGTATTTAATGCAGTGTTTCACAGCTGGCTTCATAAATCATACTGTGTAAAAATATCTGATAACATGTAATTAATGATGACAGCTGCAAATGAAAGCATCTTGCACCATCACATAAGGCTTCACTCAGGAAAAAATCATATTTGATTATGGCTTCATTAGGGGAAAAAAAAAAAAAAAATGTTTTGTAATACACCAGCCATGGCTGCACTTCATCAGTGGCAGACCCAGAGCAAGACAAGGGGTCTGCTCATGAGGAAAAATAAAGTATCTAAAATGACATACTCAAAAGTATGTGTCTAGTTCCAGCATTAGACACCTTAAGCAAGCCTGTAATTCAATATTTAACGTGCTATTGCCTTTGTGCCATCCCGGCTCAGGCAGGGATCCAGCCAGCCACCGACAGCCTCACGCAGACCAAGACCTCTCCCCTGGCGATCAGGGAAAGCACCGTTTGCTCCTGCAGCAAAGGATTTGCCAGAAAATGTGAAACACACCTTGGGCAGCCTTGCTCCTCTCTTCCCAGCCCTTCCTGAGCCTTCAGTCCTCGATGCTGCTGCAACACCCGAGCAACACTCGGATGATCTGGGTCATCTGTATCCTTGCTCTATGAGCAGAGAGACCCACTCTAACTTTTCACTATATTTTAGCTTTTGTTATATCTTTTTTTTTTTTTTTTTTTTTTTTTTTTACCTCCACCCTGCGCTGCTACAGCACCATCCTCAGGTTGTTCCCCAACACCACGTCATCTTTACAGGCCAACTGAGAGGCTGAAGAACACCAAGGCTCATGTTGTCATTCCCACACTTCTCCTCCCAGCCTCGGTCTTCCCGCAGGGTCATGGGTCTGCTCCCCGGGGAGCAGGCTCCCACCCCAGAAGAAAACTGCAGTAAGGTTATTTCACCCCGTCCCTTTTCTTTATTCACTATAAAACTACGCACCTCGGGGGCAGTGCTTCATTGTGAGTAGTGGAAAGATGATTTTTCAGGCATTCTGAATTTCTTTAAGCTTAAACATGCGCCCTGAGAAAAGGCACTCACTCTTCTAAAGATAGAGGGCTTTGGAGAGTTAGAAGGGTGCAGTGCAACAGAAAGATCAAAATAAAATTTAAAAGCCACTGCACAGTCAAATTGGTATCTAATTTCTTGCAATACTAAGTTAGAAGAAATTTAATACATGAATTTTGGGGCTTTTTTCCCCCCAGTTGCAACCCACATAGTCTAACCACATGCATCATATTATTCTACGGGAATCCCTGAAACCAGATAACTTAATACATGTGTATGCAAAATCAACGCACATTTGAATTTCCTAATGAGAGCAGAGTTTTTGTAATAAGCTTGGTTTTGGTCTAGGTATTTATAACTATCCCCTACTAAATTGAAAACCAGTAACACTTTATACACTCATCCAGTATTTGCATAAAATATGTGGCTAGAGCTAACGTTAATGAGATCGTTATGTCACTCTACTAAAAAAAACCCATGTCCCTAGGTAAGGAAAAGCAAACAGCAGTTTCTCAGTGGCCAAAATTCACACACACAACCCCCCAAATTTGCAGGGTGGTCATCTTCACCATTTCCACCCCAAAACCTACTTGCACCCCGATGCCACTATCAGGGCAGCAGAGAGTCCCTCCCCACGCTCCGGCTTCTCACCGAAGCAGTGGACACCACAGTTAAGGCCCTCGTTAGCAGCTCAGGAGGGTTGCAGGTGAAAAGTTACACGTTCAGGAGGTAAATTTGCTGCCGTAGGCAGATTAAGCGTTGACCTGACTCGTGGCACCACGGGTACATCGCCCGGCGGACCAAAACACGCCCGGCGAGGACACAGAGACCCCCTGCCCAGCCCAGAGCACTACGGTGTTGGATTATCTGCCAGGGCATAAATTACATTTCAGGCATCCCCTTAGCCATAATTGACGCAGAATCATTTCAGAGAGGAATGACAGACACAGGCAAATCACAAATACCATTGGGGAAAAAAATAAATAAATAAGTAAAAATAGGACTTTTCTTTGCCAGTCGTGAGGAAGGTCTGATGCCACCCTGATTCCAGACTTAAACCAGGTTATTTCTAATCACATCACTATTTCAAGCTGCACGCGAGACAGAGGCGAGGGGGCCATGGGAGGAGGCAGACCCTGGCAGGGTGACGACCAACCCCTGTAGCCCAAATAACAACGAAACGCTCAACAAGAGCCAACCCCAACCGAGCACCCGCGTGCCAATGGGAACCTTCAAAGCCACCCTGGGTCCCCAGAGCCACTCACCAGGACAGCAGAGAGGAGCAAACCTGCCACCCCCACCTTGCAACAGCCCCCTGCCCTCCCCAGCCCCCTTATCCCCTCTGGCCACAGCTGGTTTCGCTCCGGGGTGGGATCGCCACCAGCTGTGGGCAGTTGGGAGGTAACGGGGGGGAACCTGCCCCAGCTCCTTGAACCTTTAACCCGCCCAAATCTTTCAAGCTCTTTGCTGTCTTGTGTCAGCAGACCTGCAAAAACACCGCCCGGGTCTGCTGGTGACCCCCAAATCCCGCCTCCCGGGCTGAGGCATTAGCCAAGCCACAAACACGCCGGTATTTGCTCTGCCCATCGCACATTGTCCCCCTCCCAGGGTGATGGTGGTGGAAAAAAAGGTGTTTTTCTAACACATTTAAAGCTGTTTGGGGGAGCCATGGCGGTTGTACACATGACCTTGATATTTCCCACTTAAGGAGCAACATCATTTTCTGCACTCACAGGCTGTGGTGGCGACATGATGAGAATGAAAGGTGCCAATTTCCTGGGGAACACCAACATTTGTCTTTAGAAAGCGGAGAAAGACAAGGAGAAAAAACAGGTTTTTGTACTTGACGGCTGCAGTGCCGGTCCGTGCAGGAGCGGTGGGGCTGGGCACAGAAATCATTACTCTTACCTAAGTTCAAGAAATTTGAATTTACCCCTCTGGGTGTTCTGCACCCCCAAAACCTACCATAATCCTGTTGTGGTGGGGGAAGGTGATAAAATAAAATTGGAAGAGCCAGAAAAGTCCCTGCCTGGCTGCGAAAGCCTCTTTGCCTCAATCAAGTCACACATAGGGCTTGTGCATGACTTTGAAGCAGAACTAACGGTACATGTTCTCTCCCATCACAATATATTCTTAATATTTGCCATTTCATCTATTTTGCTTTGGGTTTGATGTTATCTGTTTGTTTTCAAGCTTCAATGAGAACCGGATTTCTCTCCCCTCCGCCCCAAACAGCTCTGAGTTGTTCGCTTTCTCATTTCTTATCTCCTGTCGTCTTCCTTTCCCATCCTTACAAGCTCGCTAACTTTAAATCTATAAAACTCCCCGAAATTGCCCTGCATTAAAATCCGCTTAGGTTTCTGCAGGAGCGCAGTGAGCTTAACTACATACCCGTTATTAATTTTAATAGATGACATGTCTCAATCCCTTAAGCTTTCTGCTTTGTCTTAATTACCCGGAGCTGCCGTTAGCACCAAGAAGCCGAGCTCAGCATCGAGGTTTATTGTGCTAAATGCTGCGCGTAAACGCGTTCCCACCCCGAGCGGGTGGTGGTGGCACCCGGGGCTCTCCTCCCCCTCCTCTCCTCTCCATCCCAGGGAGCGGGTGCTGCCGGCCAGGACCAGAGGTGTGGGGGTTAAGCCCAGCCTAAGGCCAGCACAGAAACCCTTCATTGCTCCCTGGGAGCAGCGCTTAGCAAAAATCTGGTCTGGTTATCAAGGGAAACTGGGCGTTCCCATTCGGCTCAAAGAGGTGACATGAGCATAAATACGGGCAGGAGCAATAGGTAGTTAGGTCAGGCTTTTCTACCAGGGAAATTCTCATGCCCTGGGGCATAAAGTGGTCTCAGCTGAGGCTGAAAAATCTCTCCTTGTGCTGTTAAACCCCATGCCTTTGGCTAGCTGCGCATGCAAATCTGAAAGCGTGCTGACAGCTGGATCAGAATGTAAGTAAAGTGGGCTGGGGAGAAAAAAACCTCAACCCTGGTAAATGGGAACCGAAGTGTTCCAACGTGAACCTCCTCAGAGGGGTTTTCCTCTGGTATTCCAGCGCTGGGGAGAGCTGGCTGGGAATGGCACCTTCCTTCTGACTAGAGCGAAGAACCAGCACCCAGGGAGAGGGATGTGAACCAAAACAACGTCCAACGGCGTTCCTTTGCTGATGGGCGAGGGCTGATTTCCCTCTGTCCTCCCACCACGCGTGGGCTCAGCACCCAGCTGGGACAGGGTCACTGAGGAAAGCCCAGCCAGCCCGGGTGAAACGCTGCGGGAGACCGCTCCGTTCCGTGGGCAGGGCATCGCCCTGCAAACCCAGCACGGCAACCTGCAGCAGAAATGAGAACGCTGTTTGGATGTGAATTATTTGGGTGTCACCGCGGTTGGCCCGTGGAGGTGAAAGGTGGAGAAGGGTTTTGCTTATGGGAATTGTTCCGCCTTACTGACGGCTCGGCTCCTGGATCAGGGAAAGCATCTGAACTGCTTGAGCTCAGGAACTGACAGAGCAAAAAAAAACGCCAAAACTCACCCCATTTTCTGTTCAGAGCAGATTTCTTAAGTGGCAAAGTAATTGTTCCCTTAATTTGTTTTTCTTTTATACAGTCTGACAGCTGTCAGCATCCAGGAGGGTGTGAAACGCTGCAGGGACCAGGGTGTAAGTGTAGCCTGGCTTGCAGCAACACTGGTCATCGTGGCTTTAGGGCACAACATGACACAAATCCTATGTACTGGATTAGGTCTTTTTTATTACTTCAATTGAAAAAGTTACTTGGATGTTTGTTCTCGTGATTTTAACAAACTACATGTTTCTCTAAAACAGATGTAAGGCCTGCTTTAAGTATCCCAGTGGTAGGCTGATACACTCCCGGTTGCCTGACCTCAAACCAGGCATTCTACATGACTGAGTGAAGACTTAAAGACATTTACCCTGTCGCAGTATTAACCCCTGGAGATGCCCAGCTGCCCTCGAGCCGTGGCTCCCCTCTCCTCCCTTCCCAATCCCCATCACCTGCATACAGGGATTTTCTCCTTCACCCTGGGCTGCTGCTCAAATTTCCTGGGCTTTGAAGCCTAACAAAGACAGGGTTTAACACCAACAAAAAGTGCAAGAGAACAAGCGAGAGCCTGGTAGAGCCAAAAGCATCCAGAGAGAGTGGATGATGGAGAGCAGCATTTGGAATGAGATGTTTGCAGAAACCTGCCTCTCTGGTCAGGTTTTTTACAAATGAGACTGGTGCCACCTAGAAGAAGGGTTTCCTTTTGAGAAAGATGAAGTTAGGTGAGAAGAAAGTGAGTTTGGGAGGGCTGGCAGGGAAACAGATGAGGTTTCTCAGGGAAATGGAGTTTCCAGTTGCAATTGCCATCAGCGTGGATGTGCTTACTCCTCGTGTGGGGGTGCAATCCTCCCCGCCTGGGCAGCTTGGTGCCAAGTGTGATTCCACCCCTCTCCCCCCGGGGAGGTATGTCCACCTGGAGAGATAAGGGCTGCTAATGGCAGTGAATCAGAGCGTTAAGGAGCCTGGCTCCTGCCCCCCCCTCGGAGGGGGTGATCACAGTCCAGCAGCTCCCAACGCTCTGGGCCGACACACCTGTACCCGTGCTGGGATCAGAGGAGAACAAGAACAGTTGCACCTGCATCAAATTCTTGTGCAACTGCTGGAAGATGCCAGAGTGGTTCATTGTTCAAGCTGGGCCCCAGCAAAAACAAATGACAAAAGTCCGTTATCTTGGACCCTATAAATTGCCACTCCAAGTGAGACCCTTTGAGCCCCCCCTGAGCTGGGACACCTCTCAGCTATCAAAAACCTGAAGGTGTCGGCTGCTGCCAGAGCTGACGAAGGGCCAGGGCCAAGTCAACCCACCCGGGTCTCAATTATCGCCCGTTGAGGAATGCCAAGGCACGGGGAGGATTTGCTCTAAACTCGAGGAGGGAGCTTTTACTTTGAGCTAGCTTCTCTGCCTCCTCCTGCCAACTACACCAACAGCGTATCACACTTAGCACCGAGCTGCCCGGGGCAGGGTGAGGATTGCACCACCACACCTCGTGAAAGCTGAACCCCAAAAAGTGCCGCTCCGGTGACACTCGTGCTCCCGCCTTTGGCTCCCCCTTCCACCCACGTGCAGTAGGCGGGAAGAGATGCAGAAGCCGTGGAGCCCATCAACACCTCCGCAGGGGGAGCGAAATAACCAGGCAATCTCCAGCTCCCCGGGCGTGCGTTGGGCTCGCAGGCGAAGCACTGATGAGACCCACCTCAGCGGTGTGGGAGAGTATTTTCCCTTTACATTACATTCTCCCTCGCAGCATCCGCTCAGCTGTGCGGGCTCCGTGCCACAGGCTTCGCTCCGGGAGGGTGCTGGCAGGGCCACACTGGGGGCACTGGCAGCAGGAATATTTTATTTCTCCCACGGCGGGGCACGGGAGGGGTGTTGGCCGCCTGGGACACCCTGCTTCAGCCGCCTCCCGGGGAGGGCAGCTCCGTTTCCAGGAGCATCAAGCTCTCGATCTCTGGGCTTCGAGCACGGGAGCGGCTTTTTGTCCCAGATATCGGGGTGCTCGGAGAGGACTGGTGGCCCGAAATGGTTCCACACAGGCCGGACCCGACAGTCTCCAGACGGCAGCGCCAGCGCTCTCGGGACCGGGGAGCCGAACCACCCCTCCTCGTGCTTCATTCTTGCCCACCGCTAGCAAGTCAGAAGATAATTTTCTCTATTTTTTTCCCCTCTCTTTTACAAAATAAAATCAGTATCATTCATCTGAATTTTGCATACAAGTCGTGAAACCAATTACTCCCCATTGTCGCAAGCAGAGCCAACACCTTCTGGGTTATTTTCTCTCCTGCCCTCCCCTCCTTCAGTAGTCCCATACCCGTATATTTCTGCAAAATGAGCAATTTGTATAAAAATACATTTCTTCTAGCAAACACTTTGGCTTTGTATTTTCTGGCTTTGTAATGCAATGAATACCCTCACTGCAGATCTATTGTTTCCATTTTAATTCTTAACAGGGAGAAGAAGAGTTAAGCATTTGTAAAGTTTTATCCTACATTTTCAGAAGTGGAAAATAAATGAAGTGAGTTTCATTTCAGGAGGGTTTTTTTTTTTCAGATATTCCCCGCGGCAAAATTTTGAAGCAGCAGCAAAGTCAGGTTGTATCAAGCATGAACAGTAGCATACATATAGATATATATATGTGAGATATATATGTATATATATATCAGGTTTTGACATTTGAAGTCATGCCAGCAAAAGTCCTCTTAATTTTATACGTTGCATTAATTTCAAGTCAAATGCATGCATTATAGCTAGAGTCTGCTGAGTCAGGAGTATGTACTTTTTTTCTACTTTTATCATTGTTCCTTTATGGTTTCACAAAAATTGAGTCTTGTTATAATTCAACCACCCTGACTGATACCGTGCAATTTGGCACAGAGTCCTTCTTTATAGTTCTTTCCAAATTCACCTCTTCCTACAAGTGGGTGTCTTTCATTATGGCTGACATTAATACTGAATGAACTAACAGCTGCTTCTTGCTAATGAGCCGGAGCAAAAAGAAATCTCTCTTGGTGGCTGCAGTTTCGGGCTTGGCAGCTTGCCTGCCGAAATCTCTTAGAAGGAATCTGGCTGGCTAGAAGCAGGGGTCTAAAATGTTTTTAGCTTTCTGTTGAGTTGCGGCAACATTTCATGCGCTGATAGTATGTCTCTAAGTGGGAAAAGCAGGAGTACGAGTTCGTTTCAGGTACATTCCCTACTTTAAATGTTAACTGTAGCACTGCATTTCTATGTGATCGTGGCATAAGCATCCCTGGAGGACTCTTAATATTCTCCCCATATTACTATGTGCAATGTTATAACACGACAAAGAACCAGCAGATGAAGGAAAAAATGTGATTTATGCATTACAGAAGACCGACATCATATGGACCTGAGCAGAAGGACTGGCTGGACAGCACTTCAAAGGCCCCCCGGGTGCCCCCCACCCAAGGCCAGGTACCCCTGGAGAGACCCTGCCCAGCAGCCGGTGGGTGTTTTGCCATGGGGGGCAATGCTGGGGGCCAAATTCTGCCCGCCAGCTCGGCGAGGGACCCCATCCAGGCTGCAGCCCTCAGCCGGAGGCACCTGGGGATAACCATAAGCTGAGGAATTGCACAAAGTTTATTTAGAGGTTTCTGTTAAGACCCACTGAAATCGGTGTCAGTCCCCCGTTGCCCTCAGCTAAGCACATGCTTAATTTACACCGATGTTGGCTGACGTATGTAAATGCTCTGTGTCAAAACCCCCTTGAAATGTTATTTTCAGGAAGGTGAGGGGACACTGAATGTGACGGTAACCCCAGAAGGTCACAGGCTGATCAACGACATGGAATTATTAACCAGCTCAGGATGCTCTACCACATATAATGGTAGAGATCCGTATAACTAATTATTGTAAAAATAACTAGCAATTACAATTTTCTGTGGGTGCATATATATATGCATACACACAAGGTTTTACTTGTGAGTGATGGTTCTGGGGATTTTTTTCCCAAACTCCACTTTCAGAGGAGCCCCTAATTTGCAGAGCTTTTAGTACAGTCGAACCACCGAACAGTAGACTTTCCCTCACAGAAGCACCTTTACACACTTTCCCCACTTGTGGTGTGCTTCAGCTTTATCCTACCCGAAGTTTTGCCAGCTTTTTGAGAAACAACACATGGAATGAATATTTCGAGCTAGGATAGCTGTAAGAAGGGAGTCCCCGTGCTGAGGGCAGAGCATGACCGACCACCCTCCCAGGACAGCCGGGGGGGCCAGGGAAGGTCGGGCCAGGAGGTTCAGCAGCTCCCGGCAGCTTTACCCCAGCTCTGCCACCCCTAAGAAGCTTTCCCAACTAGGGATGAGTAGGTTTTTTTAATAGCTTCATTAAGATAAACTGTGCATGTGCGCAGGTCTCTCCAACCAAAATTAGAGAGATTTTTTCCTTTGAAATTCTGATTACCAGCAGCAGCACGTGACACTATGGCTTTTTATTAGAGGACAGAGTCAAGTTTGAGGTTATTGTTAACTGGGCTCATCTGGACAACTGAAACTAGAACCAGGTGACACACTGACTTGATTATTTTAAATAACTGAACGCTTTAAAAGAGGATCCCATTGCTGACAGCATTCACCTGAACCTTGGCAATGCCATTTCTAGTACATCCAAAATAAAAGCAAGGGGCTGAAGAGCCTGGAGCCCGAGGGGACCTGAGCAGAGAGCAGGCTCATCACCATGAAATAGTCCTTTCTGACACTGACCTGAAAAATATGAGAAAAAAAACAGCCAAAGCTTCCCTTTTCAAGATCATAACTGCAAAGTTTCTGACAAGTTCAGTGTTTTTTGCAGTGTTCCAATTTTCCTTTAACCAGGGAAACATTTCCCCGGGAACATTTTCCTGTCTAAAGCAAACTAAAGATGTCAAGTGGAGTTTAGACTATTTCTTCTGGAGCGCAGTAGTTTAATTTCTGACTCATTTTCACGATTTACATTGACTATTCAACAACTAAGAGATACAGGCCTTGAGTTTATTTCATCTTTGATTCAAATCTATTTGACAGTGTTACTTAACAAGAGATTCAAGTGAGGAGTTTTTTGGGGGCAGTGGAAGAGTTCGGCGAAATAAATTTTTCTACGATAAATGGACTTATAAATAAAAATGACTCAGTTACCGTGTTGCAAAATATCTTTGAAACATTGCCTCTTTTTTAAATTCCAAAGTTTTTTAAAATTTGTCAGATACCTTTGAAATGCAAAGTATAGCAGGTTTTACTTCTCCATTTTGGTGAAATAAAGAATCATGGAATCAGTTTTTCTTATTTAAATACCACGGGGCAACGCGAGCTGGTGCACTCTGAATGTAAAGTAGGGAAACACTTAGTTTAGAACAATTAGTGCAAAAAACATCTGCATCTCCTGTTAACCATAGGGACCGTCTAGCAAAAGTGATTTATTTTTTTACACCGTTAATTGCAACCCATTAAAATAATTTTGGTTCCAAGTAAACATTAAAGACATTTCTGAGCTTTTTCTTTTCACGGTTACCTGGATTCCATCTGGTTTAGGCTATTCTGAACAACAGCTACTGGGAGTAAGACTGGGCTTTTAAAGAAAACATTGCTGCTAGCAGCCTGAAGACACCTGCTGTCCCTAGAGCTAAGCCTTGTTGATCCTAGGTCATTGCTGGGACCCCGGGTTACAGTGGGGTGTCCCAGGAGAACTGCGTCGTTCCGAGACCTCGCGAGCACGTTTGCTAGGGAAGAAAAGCTTTGCTGTTCAACCAAATCACTTACACATCAAGGCTGCTTTTATAATAGGAGGATTAATAACGCTTGAGACGGCTGGTAACACAGACAGCCCCACACAGAAACTATCTGACTGAAATGCCCAAATCATTTAGAAGTTCTTTAGGTTGGAGATACTTTAGGTATGTTAATTGCAAATGCAGATTTAAGGAGAAAATGGGCAGAAAAGGCCCGCGGGGTGGATTATAGTGTGTAATGTATTTTTAGGAAACCCCTTCCAGCTTACTTCAGTGAAATGCTGGCAGCTCTTCCAGTCCCTGATGATTTCTTACAGGGACTTAAATTAGTCATCAGCGTGGAGAACTAAATGAAATCAAACACAGTGCTACTCGATGATCACAGTTATAAAGGCCGTTAAGGAGGTACTGCTCATGACTATGAAATAAAAACATTAATCCACTTCCCACGGAGATGGAAGATGAAGAGGTCCCTTCTGCTGCACGGCACCCCGGTGTGGCAGCCGGTCACGGCAGTGACTGCCTGGCCCTCTCCAGGCCGTGGAAAACCCCGAGAACCGTGCCCACGAGAAACGTGGAACCCCGAGAAGCGTGGAACCCCGAGAATCACGCCCACGGGAAACGTGGAAAACCCCGAGAACTGTGCCCACGAGAAACGTGGAACCCCGAGAAGCGTGGAACACCGAAAATCACACCCACGGGAAACGTGGAACCCCGAGAATCATGGCCACGGGAAACGTGGAACCCCGAGAAGCGTGGAACCCCGAGAATCACGCCCACGGGAAACGTGGAACCCCGAGAAGCATGCCCACGAGAAACGTGGAACCCCGAGAAGCGTGGAACCCCGAGAATCACGCCCACGGGAAACGTGGAACCCCAAGAATCATGGCCATGGGAAACGTGGAACCCCGAGAACCGTGCCCACGAGAAACGTGGAACCCTGAGAAGCGTGGAACCCTGAGAATCATGCCCACGGGAAACGTGGAACCCCGAGAACCGTGCCCACGAGAAACGTGGAACCCTGAGAAGCGTGGAACCCTGAGAATCATGCCCACGGGAAACGTGGAACCCCGAGAACCGTGCCCACAAGAAACGTGGAACCCCAAGAAGCGTGGAACCCCGAGAATCACGCCCACGGGAAACGTGGAACCCCGAGAACCGTGCCCACGAGAAACGTGGAACCCCGAGAATCATGCCCACGGGAGTGGGAAGCTGTGCTGGCACCGTCCCCGCATCACGACACACATCAGGGATGGGCCCCGTCAGAGGCTGGACCCCGCCTGGGCTGCCGCCTCAAACCAGCCGCCCCACTTTGTCCCGGGCGTCCGTCAGAAATCCCAGCGAGGTCTTCGCCGAAGCACAAATTAAGCAGGCGAGGTTTAAGCGGCGCTGCAGGGAGCAGCTCTCCATCCCAGCGGGCGCTGGCGAACGAGCCCCTCGAGCCTGTTGCTCCTCTGCCTCTGAATGTCAGGGCAAAATTAGCCCGTGAGGTCTGCTTTGAGAGGCGAGCCAGCAGTACGTACAGCAAATGTGTATTTTTAATCCCTCGGGTACAATGGGCTTTTGGAAAGCATACCCATACTCTGATTCTGAATCCCACGCCTGAAGGAAAACAGGGCAAGAGAAAGATCAAAGAAAGTATTAAAGTTACATTCTGCACCCTTGGTAAAGCTGTGTGTCCCCGTGCCCTGAAGAATATCCCCAGTGGAGTCACTTAATCCTCTTCACGTCTCCAGAAAGGTTAAAAGAAGAAAAGCAGCATAAGAGAACATCAAAGCAAAAAATTACAGCTTAACATCAGCATGCCACTGCCCACAGTTTACCCCATGATTGTAATAGTGGCATCAAAACCACTTTCCCAGGCGATGCCCCACGGGAGCCGTATGGAAATCCTCTCATTTCAGTGGGTCACACGACGATTCCCGTCACCCCGCCCCGGAGCAGGCACCCAGCAGCCTGAGCATCCTCCCGGCACACTCAGCTCCGACTCTGCCTCCATTCACCTTGCAAAATGCCTCCCCCTCTCTGTTTACCAGCACCTCTTTTTCCCACCGCGCTGACAATGAAGATGCACTTTCAGTAATCGCTTCCCATTATTGTCACTAGGATGCAAGCCCGCAATATTCCTTGGATTGCAATCTCGATAATGGTCAAAATATGCCATCCACAGCTTTCCATCAAAGAGCACAAAGCATTTCTACGTAGCAGTGTTCACAAAAAGTGCTGAAAAGTGACAAAATATTAGTTCTAATTCCTTTCAGAATGACACATTATTACAAGGGTATTAGCTGAGGTTTCCAATTTTTCTAGTTCCGCTGATTTAGGAAACCAATGTAAAGATTTCTAGACACTGCGTATGAATAATTTAGCACTCGCTCAATTCATCTTTGAAAGACTTCCCTATTATACCAGGATCAAGCAAATGCCAATGCTACCTTGACACATCACATCACAAAAGTAAATGAGTAAATTTATAGTTAAAAGACAGATTAATGCCCAATAAATTGCAAAATATGGATTGGTAGGTCTCAGAGCTGCGAACCCCGGGTACGTATGAGATGCAAACTTTTCATGACTGGCAGGTTGAAAGGCTGTATTACAAGGTTGGGAGGCATCCTATTACTGCTGATTTAGGCTGAGAATCCAATGGAAACTGGTTAACACCGGGCACTTTAAAAACCAGAAGATGTCATTATGAGTTTAAATAAAGATTTAGAGCCCACGTTTGCTTTCTTGTGTCTGAAAGCGTAGACATTTATGAATAAGGATTTTGAAATTAAAGCGTATCTTTTGCAAGAAGGCATATCAAAGGAGGACCTTGCAGTCAAGGAGAAGCCATAAAGTCAAGAGCAAGACTAGGGTGAATGGAGACATCCTCTCACACAGAAACATTTTAAGAGACAGTTTCTCATGAGAATTGAGGACAGGAAGGGAGCAGGAAGGGAATTCACGGGCACGTGGGCTGGCAGCATTCATTTCGAGGCATATATGCTGGTAGCAACAGGATCACTGACACTCCGAGAGGCAAATCTGTGTTTCCAAATCACTTTTGTTCCAGCAAAATTTTTCTGGTGTGATGATTCAACACTTCCCAGTGAAACTCTGTTCGCTGGAAGCCTTCAGAATAGATTTAGTATTATATCATTGGAGAGCTCTAATTCAGTGGAAGAGGATACATTTGAAACATCACCTTGGATTTGCACCTGGCTGTTATTTCCTGAACTCAGAGGTAGCCAAGGTTCTCAGAAAATCTGCCTCGGGAGAGGTCTGGGAATGCAGCTGTGTCTGTAAACAAGCGAACCCAGATGCTTCCCCAATGCAGTGAGTGTAACAGCCCTTTAAATTCACTAGTGCATCTTACCTGTTATTAATTTTACAGTAGGAGGAAATGTAGAAGTAAAACCCTTGCTTTAAGATTAATGCTTGTGAGCTCGGTGCAAAGTATTATTTACCCATAAATAAAATTATACTGTAGTCATTGAGTCTACAGTGGCTACACATTACTGCTTTCCCTGCAGCCGAAATGTAATTCTGCAGAAGCACTCCCACAAGTGGGATGTCTGGCTGCTCCCACCAAATGCTCCCTGGGAAGTAACTAGAGATATTTCACCAAAAGAACTGAGCAGAATTGCTCGTGACTTGCTATTTCCAAGAAAACCACAGAAACTTGGGGGTTTTTGGAGGGAGGGATGTCCTGTCCACCCTGATTGCTCCCAGGCCTCCTCTCCGTGTGCGCCTTCTCCTCTGCCTGTCCCCCGAATGCTTTGCATCCTCAACCCTCGCATCTCTCCATGCTTTGAGATGCCTTATGGCTCTGCTCCCCCATGCACAAGCTTTTTCATTACAACCGGGGCTTCTTTCACAGTGAAGGTATCTCCCGCTCTTACATTCTCGCTTTCATGGTCTGCGTGTGGCTCCAGCTTTTGAACTTGGCCCGGAGAAGCCAGATATTTTGCCCCATGATTTTGCATCACCATTTCTCTCCCAGTTCACGGCTTCTCGTGCAGATGTTCCGCTATGGCTGCGATGGGTGTTTGATGCCAAGTCAAGAATGACGACACAACACGCTGGTGGCAAAGTGAGATGTGCCCAAAGCAGTCCCATCACGGGGCAGAGACACAAGCCTACCCGTAAGGGCTGCAGCTCCTCTAAGCAGGTTTGAAGTACCAAGAAGTCTGTTAGGGCACAGGAGAGCAGAGACCATCCTTCACTTCTGGACTCCGCAACATCTGTCATCAGTGCTTCCAGGGCTCTGGGTGGAGAAAAGGTGCCTCACCTGGGGTGGTGCAGCTTTCCTTCTGTATGCTTCTGCCACCTCAGCAGGATCTTCATCCCGCGCGTCGTCCCCGGGGTGAACCAGAGCTCCATCATCTCGGCCATGGAGCCTGGAATGTTGCCTCCGGCCCTGGTGCCACGCTGGCGGGCGGCTGCCACATCCATGTGCCCTGGCCAGACTCCCTGCCCCAAAGAGAGAAGCTCCCCCTCACCAGAGACATCTCCAGACCACGCACCACCATCCACCCACCAACCTCTGCTCCAACAGCAAAATGCATTTCTTTGGTGTTGCCACCTTTGCTGTTGATCCCCAGCTATAAGCATTTTTTTTTTTTTTTTAATTTTCAAATCTTAAAATTCTGCGCAGAGCCCAGGCTCACTTCTGCCAGGAAAAGGAGGCATGAGACAACTATTTGTTCTTATTTTCTTACTCACAGAGGCAAAAGCTGGGGCAAGGAGCAAGTCTTTTTTACCCACTGTCACGGACCCACGGTTAGATCAGGAAGAGGCACCTGTGGCCTGGCTTCCCCTGTTAGGAACATGGAAACCATGGATTCTTTGCATTTGAGCATATAAACCTTTAACTTTTGATCTCCTGACACACTTACCCAAGGCTTCCCATCCCGTACCCTCCCTCCGTAGGGCTGAGTCTTCTCTGTTCAGTTCCCAGTTAACATTCACCTTCGATTTTAATGGGAGAAGAGGGGAGCTCCGAAGTGGCCGAGCATCCTCAGGAAAGGCAAGAGCAGACAGGTGGGCAATATCTCAAGACGCGTATTGCTTTCCGCGAGCCCCCGTGGCAAACATTTCTGAGGAGAGGCAGCTTGCCCACGCTCGGGTCCCTGCGGCGCGTGGGGTCCCCGCTCCCACACGGCTCCAAGACGTCGGTTTGTCCTCTCCCCGCCACCCCCACGAGGGCTCGGAGCCAAACCTGCCTGCCAGCAACCCCTCAACAAGGAGCAACCGTGCTGCTGCTCCCTCCAGCCCTGAAACAACATTACTGCAGTCACAGGAGTGCTTGGTGTGAACCTCGCACAAAAGGAATTTGTCAGGATAAATTGGTCCCTTTTCCCCAGGAACTGGGGGATGCGCTCAGGGGCCTGACACCAGCTCCCTAAACGAAATATCTGTAATTTTTACTTTGCCTTTAAACTGCTTTGATTGAGGCTTTTTGCAAGTCTCAAATTTGTTTTTAAATAAAAAGTTGAATACATCTGCAGCTGAGACTATTTGGCTGCCAATGCTTACACAGACTATTGAAGGAAGTTTTTTAAAATAACAGCTTTTTCAGATTTCAACAGCATAAGTAAACATATGCTTTTAACAGTGTTCACCTGCAGTGGCACCTGCTTGCAGCAGATTAAAACTCTCAACCATATATTTGAAATAAAATCCAACGCAGCAAAGAGAATTACCCCCTCCTGCTGAAACCAAGTGCCATAAAACCAGATTCAAAGACATCAGAGAAGAGGTTGTGGGGCTGGGAAAGGGTGAGGTGGGGGAAGAGCCAGCAGGTGCCGAAGGAAACGCTGGCAGAGCCACCACCAAGGGCTCTGGAAGAGAATCAGTGACCAAATTCGAGGCATGGCTGCGACGCTTCCTCTGCAGGACCCCTGCCTATTTTTTTTCCATAAAGACACATGCGAAATGGAAGAGACTACGAGAGAACCATCTGCCTTTTGCTGTGATTTAGTTGTGCAACAACCCAACAACGAGAGAAAAAAATCCTCCCACCGTATTACAATAGTTCAGAGCAGAGACACAGCAACAAGGGTAAACAGATACTGGGTTAGAAAAGAAATAGAACATCATTTTCCTTATCATTTTAAAAAGTGTCTGCTACAGTGAAAACATGCCCTTTACAGGAAGCGCAGACCTTTCCTTCTTTTTTAACTAAGCGAGCATCTGCTTCCACAATGAGGGGAGAATAATGGACCAAGAAACCGTAACATTTATTTTTCCCATTTGCTCATTTGAAGAAAGGAAAGAGGTGGATGAAGAATTCTCCTCCCAGTCTGTTTAAAAGCTCTGCTCACCCTCTCATTAGTTAACGCAGCTAGCAATAATGCTCCTTTCCATTCCTGTGAAAGGAAAAAGGCTTCTCCTTCTTAACAGGTCTGGGAACATTAAGAATAGGTATTTTAAGGGAATTTGTAGAAAATGCCTGTATTTCTTTCTTTCCTCTGAAAAGTGCAAAGTTTTCAGCCAACTCCTAGTGTGTTTTTGTTGGCTGTAACATTTGGATTTTCATACTGATGGCAGCAGAGACTGAAGACATTGACAAACCTCCTCCTTCGTTACTCTTTGTACAAATGTCTTAACATAACACAAGGCGTTTTAAAATCCACTTAGATGAAAACCCTGAGAAAGCCATTGCTTTGTCATCAATCTCTAATTGCAGGTTTTCTTCCCCTCCAGATGGAAGACAGCAAAGCCCAAGATCCTGAGAACGTCAAGCTTTGCATTACATTAAATCTGTTCACCTCTTGGACCGGCTTCTTTTGAAAGAGACTGAATGTGTCATATCCAAAGATAATATATAAGATTTTTCAAGACTACCACTTCATGGTCAGGAGCTCCCATAATGCATCCTTGCCATCTGGAGTTGTTATTAGTTAGTTAGTAGCAGTGTCACCGTAATGATATATTATTCGGTAATGAGAGCCCAGCTGGCTGCACATATTTTGAACATTCAGGCTCTGTAAAACTCCACTGAGAAATTGTATGTTTAGATAGTAAGGATGGAGGGGGATGGGTTCCCAGAGGGACTGGGGTGCCCGCTGGCAGCGAGGGGTGGGATGATCTCTTCTCAGTACCAGGGGACACGTCTACTTTAGCATCTCTGTTTGAGTCACAAGGGCTGTAGGGCTGGACCCCAAGGGCCACTCAATGCTCCCCAGTCATGTGCAGGACCAGGCTGGAGTTAGTCCAAAGCAACTTCCCTCCCCTCTTTTAAAAAACAAACAAACAAACAAACAAAAACAAACAAACAAACAAACAAACACGAAACAAAACCAAAACAAACAAAATACCAAACAAAAATCATCAAACAAAAAAACCCTACCTGAAGAACTGTTGCTCTCCAGAAGACCTGTAACCAAATCTGTATTTTCAAAGCCCCCCCCTTATAAAATCTTTGACCAGAGAGGATTAATTTTCAAGGTGGAAGCCACAGGCAACACTTCAGTGTGGGGTCAGACAATGAAGGGACAGCAAAGCGTGGTCTTGGTCCAGACCAACAAGGCACAGAAGACCCAAATGACTTTTCTTCTCTCAGCCAGGTGTCCTGGCATTTATCTCCAAATATTTGCACCAAGCTCTGAGATACTGAGATGAAAAATGGACAACGTTTAGGAGGATGGACAAGAGAAAATACTTGGTGCCACAGCTCTAGGGAGAACAGACACTCCACAGACTCAGACCAACTCTGCACACATTTTCCTGTCCCCTCCCCATCTGTTAATCATTTTCTTCCTCACAGCACTTGTTTTTAGTTTTTGTCTAGAAGTTCTGCGTGGCCCATAAGCAAAACTCAGATCCATGACACAGAAGACAGATTGACCCACAAAATGTGCTGAAACAAATGGTGACTCTCTTTTAACTTTGCATCTGTTTGCCCTACTATTTCTGCAATGTTCATGTAGAAAACCCAGTAAATCTGCTTTAGCAGTGACTTGCTATATCCATGAAGTTTATAAATCTCTGACGGAACAGCCCTGTCCTGCATTATTAAAGATATGTTATTACACTTTATTTCTGAGCCATGGATAAACTCTAGCATGCAGCTATGAGCCATGTGTCGCCTTTGCCTGATGTAAGAGTTTCTGGTAAGCAAAGAAAAAGTGGTATTAAAATGCCCTCTTGAGAAATATCCTGTATTATGAAGATGGAGTAACAGATAACACAGCTGACCATAAAATGTTTTCTTGATATGACCTTTGGAAGTAACAGATAAAGCCATTGATCGGTGAATTCCACCCTCCCCTTTGTCGCTTCTCCCTTTAAAGTCACGGGAGAGAACCATGGAGGAGGCTGCAAACTGCAGAGCAATCCCCCAAAGGAATCATTCAGCACTGCGGAGCCTCTTCAGCAGAAATCCCGCAAGCTTAGTGATGCAGCACTGACATAAAATTTAATTTAGCAGAAGTCAGAGGGGAAAAAAATATCTGTATGTCCTCAAGCACTCTGGTCTTTAGAGGAGGATGAATGGTCGTCTTCAGGAACGGAGGGCTGAGACGTGTCAGGCTGCTCGCCCGGTATTTGGGGAGCAGAAGGGACGAACCTCTGAGCCCTCTGAGGAGCGAAAGAGAAGGCTGCCGCCCTGCAACGCCGCAGGGAAGGGCTCGCTCGGGGCCGGGGGCAGCCAGGGCCACGTGCAGCACGGCTGCAGCTCGGCCTCGCCGCCGGCGTAGCCCCCGTGATGGGGAATTCGGGAAGCGGCCCGTCTCCGTTCGCGGCTGACCACACACATCTGAGCGAGCGCTGCGATTCGTTTGGCAAAGACCGGCTCTCGTTGTCGTGACGGGAAGAACTGGAGAGCGGAGAACGGGGGGGAAAAAAAAACAAAACAAAACAAAACAACAACAACAACAAAAAAAAACAAAAACAAAAACAAAACAAAAAAAAACCCAAAACAACAACAAAAAAAAAAAAAAACAAAACAAAACAAACAAAAAAAAAACACAAAAACAAAACAAAACAAAACAACAAAAAAACCCAAACTCTATTTCCACTAGAGTATTCCACTCTATTGCGCACTTTCAATGTCATTTTGTGCCGCATCATGTTTCCTCCCTGTACTCCTTCACTTCATTTCCCCAGTGTGGGTAATCCAGCAAAAAGGGGGAAAACACTTTTAAGTGTCAGCACGCACTTATAAAACCGCAAAAATGGGCAGTGGGACAAAGGGCCAAGTTTAATGCTTTAAATTACCGTTTGCTCATTTTTCAAGCTGAAAAGAATGGCAGGCACCTGGCCGATTTTCCCTCGGAAATGGGCTTGACCCATGGCAAGCGTGCCACTGCTGGTCGGGGGGCTCCTGGCACCTGCCCCCCCAAACCCACAGCCCTGCAAAGGCAGTGCAGCAAAAGCTGGAAATACTCTGTCACAGGACTCATAGCAATAAACTTACAACCAGAAGGGAAAAAAGCACTTACAAGTCCTAGATTTCCAACGGCTGTGTAAACGACGGTTGGTTAGAAAATATGAAAATGTGTGGGTTTCTCCCGTTATGGTTTTTAACGAGTCTCGGCCGATGGGATTTGCTCACACTCAGACTGGGAATCGATGCTGAGATTTTAAACACATTGCAGGGCACACAATTGAAAGCAGTTACTTCATTTGTTCTGCGTTACCTTAAGGCTTTATCACTGTTGGCCCATTTTTCCATCCCATCCCTCATTTGCCAATGACAGCAGACAGAATCGTTAAATCTGCAATATGCAAGGATGGCTTCCAGCGGCAGCACTTAGCAGCTCTGTCTTTGCCCATATGCCCAAAGACTTGTTCAAAAACAGAATTTTTGAGTAATTTATGACCATTCTTACCGTGATACAGATGGCTTATTGATCCGTTTAATCTAAGTACCTGTGGTTTTGCAGAATAGAATACTACTCTTTTTTTTTGTGCTGCTCATTTTGTACTCTTTTTCTAGAACGAGAATGTGCTGCCTATTACCTTAATTGACTGATTTTTTAACAAGTTTCGGTCTAGCTAGAACAAAACTAATTTCAGAAAGCTTGATCAGCTTGAACTTTGCTCATCCTCCTCGTCTCAGGACATCTACTGCACATCACCCATTCTTCCCTCTCTCACCTAAGGGTGACCTTGAAAGCCACCCAGAAGGCCATCTCTTATGATATTTATCTATTTGAAGTTCGGGCAATGAAAACTGCCAACACTTGCATGAGGTACTCTCTAGTCTGCTCCAAGCAAAAGTCACAATATTTAGATGTAAGTTGCCAGTCTCATTATCTCAGAGAATTTTTTCTCCTACCACTGGAGCCAAGAGAGAGAAAAGTCCAAAGGAGATAGTCATATCTCTTTTAATCTTCATAATTATTTTTTTTTCTAATTACGATGAATCAAAATGAACCCAAACCTTTGCTGTTCCACAAAGGAGAGGCTGGTATGCATTCTCTAAAAGGCTCTTTCTCTGCAATCTGGAGCACAGAATAACCAACCATGAACAGCACCAAACCACATTAGAAACTAAAAGAAAAAATTAAAACTGTGAGACCTTTCTCAAGAATAATATATCCTTCACTTATAAAGCATCATGATTGGTGCATCAGGACAGTCAGGCACCAACAGCCCAAGGAAATCAAAAGTTACACAGGAATGTGCTCGGATAAACAAACTGCATTAGATGCTACACAGAGCCCTCCAGAAGTGCCTCAGAGCTCATGGTATAGAAGTAACGTATGCTGCAGGTACCGCAGAGTCTTTATGACCTTGGTAGTGCTCTGGACCTCTTGGGAGCAATTCTTGGTGCAGTGTTCATTTTGCACCACGTCCTCGTGACTTGTGTCCCTTTTTCTATCAAAGCTGGTTCTGGCCAGACAATGGGAGGTGGTTCCCCAAACTCTCTAAGGAGTGTCTGGAATATGTAAATTCTCCCTGGAAAAAATGGCTCCAGAGGGTGAGGTCCCTGCTGCAGGGACCCTGCTTGGTGGCCAGGGAGAGGTGCTTGGCTGCACGGTGTGGGAGCACGGGGACAGGAGGTGGGTGCCCCGTGGACACCCCGGGGGCTTCGGGAGCCCCATGGTGACCCAGGCATGGGGGTACACCAGCTTTTTTCCTGAAGTCAGAGCCCACAGGCTACCTTCAGGGTACCAGACGTCACGGACAGGAGAGAAGACATTTTCAATCATTTCTTTTAGAAAACAGCAGCAAAATCACAATGCTAACGTTAAAAAACCAGCCAAACCTATAATTTCCCACTCAATGGGAGCATTATTCTGCAGCTGCTATATATAACAAAGGAACTGGTGCTATTCCTACTTTAATCTATTTTTTCCTACAACTGCAATTATTCTGGTTCATTTTTTTATATTCCAATGCATGCATTTTTAGTGTTACAGAGCTCCCTGGCTAGTTCTCAGACAAGGCTGTGGGTGCACGTTGCCCCCCTGACGCCCTCGGTCCTTCTTTTGGGGGTTGTGAGGAACGTACACCCTCAAGGGCAGAGAGAGCTGCACAGGGCCAGAAAGAAAATGGATTTACATCTCCTCCCCTCTCTTTTGTGGAGCAGCCAGCCTGTCTGGTTTATGAGGTCACGCTTCTTCAGGATCTTGATTTCATCCTTCTGGTGAAACCAGTACATTCCCCGGTTAGCAGCACTGGGTTTCCTATAGAGCACTCAAGGAACATCATTGACAGTAGCTCCCAAGAGTGGACCAGACTTCTCTTGCTTTGCTCCTGATTTATTCCAGCGTCAGGAAAGAATCACACCTGGAGCCTTTACATCACTAGAAGACAATAAGTACACTTTCAGGAAAGTTTTGTCTGCTTTCAAGAGTGATCAACTTTCCTTTAGAATCATGTGTCTCAAAAATAGCAATATTAGCATCATCCTTGGCATAGACTGAAGTGAGAACAAAACCTCATGAAAAGAGAGAAATGCAACAACAGGGAAAGAGCACTTCTGAGATATGTTGCAAATTTTCTTTCTTTAGAAAAATCTTGATCAACTCGCCTGAGCTGGTACCTGGCAGTTCATTACAGACACACGCTTACATCGTTATTTCATAATCAAAGGCCGAACAAGCCAGCCCCTAAATAGCTTTTCTGTGTAAGGAAAAATCATCCACAGTTGCTACATACAAAGTGAGACTAATTTACTTTTCCTTAATTAATCATCTTCATTTCCTCCCTCTTTAGCCTTACCCAATGAGGTGTAAATTGCAGGGGCAGATGCATTTTCTGGGCTGAATTCCAAACTAAATGTTCTTCAAAAAGTGAGGAGGCACTTAGCATAGTATTTTAGCGTTTCACTGTCATTAGGGACATTAAAGCCACCTCGTTCTGAAGGCTTTGGCGACATTATTTTACCCATATTCTTTCTAGTCTGATTATGGCAGATTTTCTTCCCTGAGAGCAAAGACCTGAGCTCAGCAGACAACGAATGTGGTTCTGTCAAAGTGTTAGTGGTTCAAGAAAAGGAGCCGAGGTGGCCTGGTCCAGCCCTGGGTTTTCTGCTACGAACCTTTTGGAGGTGGTTTACTCTGAGGTTCCTTTATGCCCCAAGCTTTGCTACCTCCAGGACGTTCATGAAGGTCCAGCTATTTGTGGGCTCCACGGAAACGAGGAGCGCAGTGAGATCCTCAGATAGACACCAAACTTGGTTCCTCTCCAAAGTACCACCACTTCCATTTTGAAATCTTATTTGTTCGGTATTTTCCGGATTATTGCAGTGCTTAATGTACTACCAAATCATTCATGTGTTAGCAGCGTGATAAGTGAAATGAAACGGTAGGGAGGGGTTTTCATTTAAATGTCGATAGTACACAGTTTGTTTTATTCCTGACATCACAACAAAAGCTCAGCTTGGACCTTTCCATCCTCCGTGTGCCTGTGTGCTCTCCTGTGCCACAGGGATAACTCACGGGGGGTTCATTCCCCGAGTGTAAACAAGCCAGAGCCCTTGTTTACAGAACTGAACTACGGGCGAGCACACTCTAATTTCTGAGACTACATTTGCAACTGTGGTCTCTGAGCATGCAAATTAGGAGTCTGCACATTTTCCCACGTCATTACCATGGCAGTGTTCAAGCCTACAAACTCTAGGTACAGAAAAACATAGGCACAAGACTGAAAAAGTAGTCCCAAAGGGAACCTTTCTTGGTGCGCAACGGTCTCATCACAGACAATGATTTCTAATTAGCAGATCTTGCACTGAAAAAAGTTCATATATTTTCATTAATTGCAAAAGACATACTTACTGTAAAAGGCGTAGAGTTGGGAAAAAATATTTGGAGTCTGAGGATTTAAGAGAGACCCGTCTTGCTGGAAACACCATTATATTCAGCACTACCAAAATCAATGCCATATATTTTAATTAAACATGTATTAATCCACCTATAAAGGACTGGAGCTATCCAGTCAATTATCTGATTGTAAATATAGCTTTTGTTAATATAGTAAAAATAAACCATTTCTCTTTCAACCATAACTCTGACGATGAAACCTGTTACAAGCACAGCTTTTTAGTAGCTACCATACTATAATTATTCACCAAACTGACAGAATAAAAATCCTTTTTATCCATCTTATATTTTATCTGAAAACATTGAGGCGATTTGCAACAGCCTCACAGACAGTCTCAAGACGTTGCTGATAATATTGGCAATAAATAAATACTGGCAATTCTGGCAGAAGACAAGCATCTTCTGCTCGTGCTATAAGTATCCACTACCCCTGTTTGCAGGCGGGGGGGGGGGGCTGTCAATATTAACTAATTAATTTTTCAAATGTATCCCCCAGCCTTACAAATTATATGCGCAAGACCCTCAAACTCTACATTATTTTAGTTTTACAAAGCTCCCTCTAACTGCAAGTTTTTCTCTCTCTGAGTGAGTTTTCAGCGTTCTGGGGGGTATAACCAGCCCGAGCTCGGTGTGACGGGGAGCTGGGGGCTGCCCGGGGGGGCAGGGTATCCGCCAGCCCCACGTGCCCAAAAAGGAGCTGTGCCTGCATGAAGGGAACATCAGAGCAGAGGAACAAGGGGTTGTCTTTACACATACCTGGTTTGGGTTGCTTGCAACTGAGGAAAAGAAATCCTTCAGCGGAGATGCTCATTCTGGCGTTAGGCAGCAGAGCTGGGCTTCTCCTTTCAGCCAGGGCAGTAGCCCGGCTTTGATTCCTTGCTCTGCTAAAAACCAACAATGTGTTAAAAAACATAGCTGTAATGTATTGCTTGAGAAAGTCTAAGGATAGATCTGCCACTCATTATGAAACGGTCACGCGCAATCATCGCGGGCTTCTAATTAAAATACCTCATTCTGCACGTGGCAGGGCTGCAATGGCAACGCCAAAGTTTGCTTCTGGCTTGCACGGACCACCAAGGCATAACCCGTCTTTGCTGAGCACAGGGGGGCCAAGTCCCCCTGGCAAGAAGGAGCTTTGGCTCCCCGACATTCCGGTACCCAAAGGAACGCAGAGCCAAGAGTTTTTGCTGGGAAAGGGTGCGAGGGTTGGTGCAATAAGAAAACAGCAAGATAAGCCATGCAGTACCTACCACCTAGTGATTATTTCATGGGCCTTTAGACCAACTCTTCTGTTATAAACTCATCCGTCTCAGTAATTGTAAAATCCAATAAAAACGAGCAGAAGTTGCCACTTAACACAAGCAGTATTTTTATTTACATCATATTATAAAGTCAATTTTAATTTACATTCATTTGAATTTTAATGGTGTTGGCTTTGATGGTCTGCAGACAGATGACGTGCATTTTGTGGATGTATGTTATAATCATTGTAATTTGTATTCAGGAAAATGTTGATGAACTTTAAGCACTTTGACGTGGGGAGGCTGGAGCAGACACTCAGGGAGTGCTCCCGTTTTCTTTATTCGTGTTGTACGACCCACGTTAGCCAGCCTCGCTCCAGTTATGCCACTAGCATAGAAGCATTATTTGACAGTGTTTTCCTTTTACTAAAACTGAGTTATGTCTTTTTTCCTGAGATATCTGTAGGTTTTCTAAGCAGCTGCAAATCCACTCTGCATGACAACATTTCTGTTCTGTGATTTACCAACTTCTGAACAAACTTTTACTAGTATTATTCAGCTACGTATACTGTTGAAATAGTAACACATAGGCTTGCTATGAGAATTAACCTTTATTTCCACAACCGTTATGTATTTTAAAGGGTATGCAACACTATGCTGATGAGTTCTGTTTGCCACGATTGTGACTGGGCTAAGGTAGCAGTAAATGGTGTTCACTTAAACTAAGTGCCAAAAAACGCCTAAAGACCCTGCATTATCCCATGAATATATCACTGAATAGAAAAGTATTTTCAGAATTGCTATAGTAGGGTTTTAATATTATAGTGGAAATCCAGAAATATTGCTGTTAGACCATCTTTAAATGTCAGTCCTAAAACAAGCACAAAAATTCTGTAAGACTACCCAGAAAAGATGTTTGATAACTCATAGAGCCATATGTTTCACAGCAGCTTTTTGTCAGATTACCTGGGTTGGCAATAGCCTAGAAAGTAGGACCTCCTCCAGTTTAATGGCTTTTACCGGCCTAGAGATTTACAAAGCATCACTTCTTGAATTTATCACTGTGCAGAACTGGATATTTCTTCTATATAATTTAGAGCAAGGAAAAATAAATTTCATATTAGAACGAAAGTAGAGGATGCTTTTCTGTTTAAACATTTCTAACCCGTTTTCACCTTAACTGTTCACCTCAGCACAATTATTTGTTTGGCAGAGGGATTTAGTTTTTGGAGTTGTTTCTGAAGAGTCCTCGGGCTCACACACCATCACGTTTTTTTTCCAGGGTTTCCCCAGCCCGAAACTCCATCGTTTGGATGGGGAGCGGTGTGGGACGAAGGGTTACAGCTTTGCTGCACAGCACACGTGTCCTTGGGTGAAACCACGTGTGTGTGTGTGTGTGTGTGTGCACGTGTGAGGATGCGTGCCCGTGCCTGCAGGGAACATCTGCCCCATTATTAACACAGGGAACATCTGCCCCATTAACACTCCCGTTAACGACGTCCGGGCTGCCGCTCCCTGGGGAGCGCGCTGCATCCTGCTGCATCACAGCTCGTTTGCTCTGATACTGCAAGGAGTTCGGCTCCAGGATCTGGGGTTTGTAGTACACATTAATACCCAGGGCTGCAGATAATAATAATAATCAATATCAAGCGAAAAGCAACGCTCTGGAGAGGCTGTGCTTTTGGAAATATTATGTAGCTTGACTCTAAAACTAATCCCCGCTGCTGATTTGCAGCTGGGTGTGTAACACAACCTCACGTTTCTGTAAGGAGACGTTAAAATCTCCCTATGTACAGATATTACCAATATCAATCAGTGCAGCCAGAAGTGGGTGGATATAAAATTAAAGCCACGCAGATTCTCGAGCTCAGCCTTTATGAGGCGCATAAAGAAGCCGAGGATGAGAGTTATCTCTCCATCACGTATCTCAGACCGCAGATCGCGCGCGTCTCGGTGGCAGCGCTTCGCGGGGAAGCCGCGGAGGCAGCAGCGGGGCGCAGGGGCTGAGCTGAGCATTTACACAAGATTTGCCATTCTTTTGCCTGACCCCAGGTCTGAAGTTGGTCGAATTTGACATTTCCAACCACAACCACAGTATATACTTTTATACTTCACTTTAAAAAAAAAAAAAAAAAAAAAAAAAAAAAACGAAAAAAAACCAAAACAACAACCAAAAAAAAATATATCCACACATGTCTTGCACCTGAATTTGTCCAGACCTGGCAGGTGCTGGGGTGAAAGCAATCGTCCTCCTCCTTGGGCTTCGCAGCAGGAGCCGGAGGAGAAGTAAGTGGGCACAGCTGGAGGGATCGGTGTTTTACAACCTGTCATCGCTTCCCACGCTCCCTGCTTCTCACTGCCGCGGCAAGGAGGAAAACAGCGAGAAGAGAGGAGTCCTCTGCCGCCCGAGTCCTCTGGAAGACCTTTCTCACACCATCATTTCAAAAGCAGCTTTCACATCATCGAGTGTATTTTCAGAAGGAGTGTTTCCAAAATTCGCGCACAGATATATTTTATACTGTTACACAAATGGTAAATGGTCAGACGCACTTGAGATGGTACCCTTCAAAATAATTTCAAAAGCAGAGTCAGGCGCATACTTTCCTGATTTTGAAAACTAAGTCTTGGGGTGCTGAGCATGGGGCCAGGGGGCAGAAACCAGGCATTTGGGGGGAAGGAGCACGGTGTCCCTCCCAGAGAGTCAGTCTGAGCCCCGAGATGCCCTGGATGTCCCTGCCTGCCGTGGGACTTCACCCCTGGGGTCAGTTTTTCCCGGGTGTCCGACTCAGACCAAACCAGCTGAAATACTTTGGCGGGTGAGGAAAGCGAGGGGGGTAGATCAGAAACATGGCAGGAACAAAAATACAACAGAAGGCGTTGGCCTTTACCCGGGTAAAGCAAGCAAATACAAGTATGTTTTACATCAGTAAGTAGGAATGGGTGTAGGTAGATGGAGCGCAGCATCCCAGGCTTCATATTTAACCCCTGGTGCGCCCCTCTCCACACCAGCACCGGACCCTTTCCTAGTCTAAAGAACTAATTTCATGTTATCACTCCCTTGTTTCAGGAGGAGGGTTTTCCTTGCCCCTCGCTCCGTTTGCAAGGCCCGGTGTGCAGGCTTTTCCAAAACTCCATCGGGCTGGCGGCGTTCCCTGGGGTGACGGCTCCGCCGCTGCCGGTCCCCGGCGGTGCCACACGCTCCGGGCTGAGCAGTGGCCCCGGCTCGGCGCTGCCTTTCACCCAGCCTCCATCGGCGACATCTGCACAGGGCAGCTGGAGAATTTAAACGTAATTACCTCAGCATGCATCACGGTGCGTTTGTTATTGAGGTATTGATTAATTGTATTTAAAGTGGGCCAAATGACATTGAAAACTTCAACGGCTTTGCTACCAGCCCAAACCAAAAATAAATTATAACCCCTACCAAATCAGCATCCAAATATCCATCTTAGTGTGCGTTGTAGAGTTTCAACTGTAAAAATAGCCTTTTTTTTTTTTTTTTTTATGTATTGTTTTAATGTTATTTTCTAATACTGAAATAGAGGCGCTGGGATAAGAGTTTCAATTTCTGAGTTGCAGCACTACTAAGGCATGCGGTTACTTTTTAAAAGGCTTTGGTTTCTCCTGTTGCATGCAGCACACCGAGCTGTGCCATCTGACACTGGTGGAGAAAAACGCTGCCCCAACACGTGTCGAGTCCTGCATTAATGTGACCACGAAGGTCTCCAGACCCTCACCCTTGCTCCACGGGGGCTGCCCCACCACCACAGGCACACACGCAGGACGGGCATCGCTGCGTTTCCCAGCAACATTCCGAACTTTCATTTCCCACATCGGATCTGAAACCTGAAATTTTTCACTCTGGTCTTATTTGCGTTATGAGCCCTCTCACGCTTAGGAGGATTTCATTCCCTGCTGGCTCCCGGGTGACGTGTAGCACTGAGAGCTGCTTAAATCCATTGTGGTCACCACCCGAGAGCCACCCGGCTCTCCTCCCAGGGGCACGGGAGGGGAGGAGAAGGGAAAGCTGCTGTGCACCCTCCTGGGCTTGACGCTTTCAAGCTCAGTCCTAGGGGAGAATTACGGTTATCCAGTGAGAAACCTTTCCCCGGTTGCCTCTGAAGAGAAGTTAAGAGCTACATGGTGATAAAAGTACCTTCAGATTAATGCCCTGTCACCTCCCCCGGCTCCGGCAGCTCCTGCGGCTGAGCAGATTACCGGTCCTGGCTCCGAGTTCCCACTGGCAGCTTTTCCGCCCCGAAGACTGTCCAAGCCGCTGATCTTCAAAGCTGATTTACAGCAAAACTGTAACAACGTGCCACTGCAACCCTGTGGTTTGCTGGGGGTGGAGGAGAGCGCGCAAGGGGGTGATTGCAGCAGCCCGAGGAGAAGGGGGAAGGCGGGACGTGGCTTGGACTCACCCCGTGAGAACAGCAGCTGGTATAACGGGCTGGAGACAAAACCTCGAACTTTCGGGGCTTTTCAAAGTATTGTGGTTTTTAAAGTATTACTGTGCCTCTGCTGAGCAACGGTTCTTCGGAAAAAAAAAAATAAAAAATCTGCTTTTCAGGGAAACTCCTCCGGTGCATTCTTCTGGGAATTACATTATTTCTGAGACTCTAAAATTAATAACTTAGATATAGTCACTTAATGTATGAGACTTTAAAGATGCTGACAGACATTTTGCTTACCGGCCCGTGGAATGACACCTTAGACCATCCCATTCGTCAGCCCACTGTCAATTCTAGGTACCGCTGTCTTAAACCTTCTTAGGTTGGGCTCGCTGAATTTTTTTCCAAACAGCCATGACGAGCAAAGACTTCATCTTCATCTTGGGTGGAAGGAAGTTCTTGGCAAAACATACTGGGTCATCTCTCTCCTTCCTCTGTGGGGAAACACGTTGTTTACCAAGGGCACCAGAGGTCCCAGGCACACCAGCCACTCGTTTTCGCTGCTGTTGAAGCTCGGCATCCTCACCGGTGATAACAGTGCCCTTTTATCACCCAAGATGTGACCCAGTGCCACAGTGTGTCTCCGATAACTTCTCCAGCACCCGCTCAGCGCGCAGAGGAACGGCTCACAGTACCTGCTAAGGCAGTGTAACATCAGAGATATGCGTCTGCAATAAGGATTTCAGTATCATCTTTTCTGGTTTGCTCTATTTCCCCGCCCTCCCCTTTACCATCTGATGTTGTTATTAGTACACCAGAAGGATTAGCTCATTATAAATGCAGGGCCTTGGAGACTGTTACGAATTTCAAACATCTAAAACAAAGTGAATGAGCCCTTCAGAGCCCATCTTCAAATCGGCATAACACCATTAATAATTAAACTGCACCGTGACCTAAATAAATCGTAAGATCATGGTTCATTTAAATACTACTTGTCACATATCAAGCTTCTCTGATACTCTATGGGGTTTGAGCACTCAGCCAGACAGAAGCAGTCTTTCAGGTGTAATTAAATCTATCTGTGCATCATTAAACAAGAAACATCCTCAAGCAACCAGTGAGTCACTGTCACTCAGCCCGGTGTGGCTCACACCATCACTAGACAGCTGGCAGAATCGGGGCTTGTTTGGCCAGGAGATGAAAACCACAAGCTTTTCAGTAAACCTTTTCCACTTATTGGTCAACCAGGGTGTGTTCAGTGCTTTGGTAATAAATATAATTGCTGTGCTCTCTTTTACCAGAGCTTGCCTCGGGCATGGCCAAATGGCTGAGTGTACTTGTGGGTTACACCTTGGAATAGCTTTTTTCAGCAATCATAGCCAGATCCACAGTGAAGTGCGTGTTTACTGACAGTAGCCGGGCATTGCTTGGCTTATATCAAAATTGGAAAATGTATGTAGCAATGATGCTATAAGGAGTGAGCCCCAGAGAGAGGAGGAGGAGGAGGAGGGCAGAGCCGGCCCCCCGCCGTCCCAAGCCTGGGCAGCCAGCCCCAGGGTCCTGCCACGCACGCAGGGACGTGAAGGCAGTGTGAGAGGCAGTGACATGGGAAAACAGAGAGCATTTGCACAGCCTGGCATCATCGGTTTGAAACAAGTTTAGGATTCAGAAACATTTTAGGTCTCTTTTCTCCACAGTGCCCATTACTTGGCCCTGTGCATGGCGACACTGTCAAACACAATAATACAGAGCAGCAACAAAAATAAGGCCGGTTCCTGAAATCAACAGAAGAGGCAATTTGCCATCAAGAGAGAAAGCATGAAATAGCAGAAAATCGTGAGGCAGACTGTTCTCATGAAATTTTCAGCTCAAGAGGTTCAGAGCATGTGGATAACTACGTGAGCTTTTTGAGTCCTTGCATGAAAAACAAATCAAGGCTTTGAGATGAAGCCGGCTGAAGTCGTATGGCAAAGCTTTTCCTTATTGAAACGGGTTTGTTTCTAAGTTCCTGACACTCACCTGAAGTCGGGAGGGCTGGGGCTGCACCGAGCCCCAGTCGGAAGCTCGGCTCCACGGCAGAGCTCCCACCAGTTGCCCCAACACCTACGAGCAGCTCTGCCAACCTGTGGGTTGTCCTACGCGGGGATCAGCCTTGAAGACATTATCCATTTGAGAGACTGTGAAGAAGAATTCCTCGTTTATCACAGGAGCTTAACTTCCGAGAATTAAAAAGGAACTTTCATTGCTTAAAAAGAAGAGGGAAGGACTATGGAGTGTCATCAATTTTGCAGCTGGAAGCTGGCGATGGCTGTTCCTAGGCTGGAGAGGGGCTGGGGAAGGAGAAGGCATGTCAGAGCTTTCCAAGTGAAGCCATGGGCTCTTACTTCTGCATCTTGATAACAGAAATCTTACAACTCTTATTACCTCTAAAAACCACCCCCTTTGCAGCCACCAATGGCACGAGGTGGTGGCTTCTCCCAGCAGCGCTGGCCATAGCCATGGCACGGGCAGGCAACGGCTGTTGGTAGCCCTGGGCACGAGACCCACAATGGCAGAAACCAGAGCTAATTTCTCTCCCCATCAACGTGATTCCCAGCAAGAAACCAAAGCCCCTCCTCGCAGGAAAGTCTGCTGGGGTGGGGGAACTCTGCTAGCGAGGCACCACTGCAAAACCTCACCCGAAAGTTCCCACGTTTTTAAAGACAAGAGAGAAATAGACACAAAAATGGGTATTTTTTTTTTTTTCTTTTTTTTTTTTTTTTTTTTAGTTAAAATTCAGATCACATACACTCTGGTATGGTTTTGGTTGAGCATACCTTAAATGGGGTTAAATCCGCAACACCTAGAGGTTAATTCTCCAAGGAAGAATAATTTTCTCTCCTGAGCAGAATAACCCATAAGGACTGAATCAGTAACTGATTTTTTTTTTTTTAAATCCTCATATTTTCCAAGGTAAAACCAACATTTCCTTCCATGTTCTTATAGTCTTTCTGTGGGATTGCTGAAAATTGAAACAGTAGGAATACAATCAGGATCTGTCAAGGTATTTATACGCTTAACTCTTCTTTAATTAAGTGGATTTAAGCACAGAGAGGTCTAACTTCACAGTTGTGTTAAGTGACTTGTTTATTAGCAAAGTAAAAAAAAAAAATCCTGCTATTCTTGTGCCTTCTCCTATGTGCAGCACTCTGCATCCAGAGATTTAAGATATGTGTTATATTTAGGTAATCTTCTAAATAGAAGTTATTGCCCCAACCACCAGAACTGGGGCAACGTTTGAAAATTTAACCAGAAGTATTTCTTTGCATAAATTTCTGCTCTAACTTTAATGAAGTCCTGCATTTTGTATATCTACTTTTTGTGGATGCTTTAGTCAGTGAATTTACTTCTGGATATTTGAAGCAGCAAATCCTTGTGGCGCATTTTTAGGAATACGTTTCACAGCACATACTAAAACAGAAGGGTGCTTGTAACAAAACTTAATTGTAAGACCAATAATACAACCATTAATTGGAAGCCTGGAACAAACCAGCCTGTGCCACAAAATAATTCAATTAATTATTTGTTCAAAGACAGTCAGAGGAAACCCCCCACTTGTTCATAAGTAGAAGATACCTGGTGAGATGCATCCACGGGTCCTGAGGGAACTGGCGGACAAAGGGGCTCAGCCACTATCCATCTTTTTGCGAAGTTGTGGCAGTCCAGTGAAGTTCCTGCTGACTGGAAAAAGGGAAACACAACCCCCATTTTTAAAAAGGGAAAAAAGGAAGACTCGAGGAACAACAGGCCAGTCAGTCTCACCTCTGTGCCCAGCAAGATGATGGAGCAGATCCTTCTGGAAATTGTGCTGGGGTGCATGGAAAATAAGGAGGCCAACATGGCTTAGTTCAACTAAGGGCAAACGGTGCCTGATGAATTTGGTGGCCTTCTGCAATGGTTGCAGTGTTGGTGGGTAAGGGAAGAGCCACTGGTGTCATCTACCTGAACTCGTGCACAGCATCTGACACTGCCCCACATGACATCCTTGTCTCTAAATTGGATTCCTGGATCTGAGGGATGGAGCACTCGGTGGAGAGGGAATTGGCCGGATGGTCACACTCAGGGTTGTGGTCAACGGCTCCGTGGCCGAGTGGAGAGCAGCGATGAGTGCCGCTCCTCAGGGGTCGGGGTTGGGCCTGGCGTTGTTTAACACCTTTGTTGGTGACAGGGACAGTGGGATCGATGCACCCTCAGCAAGGTCACCAATGACACCGAGCTGTGTGGTGCAGGGACACGCGGGAGGGCAGGGGTGGCATCCAGAGGGACCTGGGCAGGCTGGAGAGGGGGGACCGTGGAAACCTCCTGGGGTTCAACAAGGCCAAGTGCGAGGTCCTGCCCGGGGTTCAGGGCAATCCCCAGCACAAACCCAGGCTGGGCGAGGGGCGTCTGGAGAGCAGCCCCAAGGAGAGGGACTGGGGGGGTTGGTGGGGGGAAAACTGCCCGTGAGGCAGCCCCGTGGGCTCGCAGCCCAGAACCCACCCGTGCCCTGGGCTGCAGCCAGAGCAGGGGGGGCAGCAGGGCCAGGGAGGGGATTCTCCCCCTCTGCTCCGCTCTGGGGAGACCCCCCTGCAGTGCTGGGGCCAGCTCGGGGACCCCCAAAGTAAGGAGTTCCTTTTCCTTTCAAGCATAACTTATTTTTAGGAGAATTACACAGCTGAAGTGTTGGTGATATGTATGAAACTGGTAAGTCTTTTAAGCTCAGAACAAAATATTTTAGAAACCTCGCCACAGATATTATATTTGAGTACTTTTAGATAATAGTCTGAAATTGATGCACACATGCTTAAAAACTGTAAGCAAAAATTGACAATCAGAGGAATTAAAAGCTAAAGTTACAATGCAACGTTAGTAAAATCTGCTAACATGAAGCATAGCTTCCTTTGTAATGTCTAGGCTATAAAAATGATCTAAATAAATGTGGCTCAAGAGACCAGTTTTAAGGGCTTCTGTCCTCCCCCTCCCCCTGACGGTTATGATCACTCATGTATTATATTCTCCTATTTAGGTGCAGCATCTGCATCTTCTATAAGTTTTTTATAGTAGTTGGTGTTAGCTATATCTAATTTACATCATTCAGAGAAAGTGAGGGAGTGCCTAAGCGGTGGTCTCACATCTCTGATTGATGTAGTTATTGCTTTTTTGGTGACGAGACATTACATAATCCTCTAAACTGACCATTCTTCTGAAACACTCTAAAAATGAATTACTGAAGTCCAGATTTCCAGGAAAAAAAAAAAAAAAAAAAAAAAAAAAAAGGATTATTAAAAAAGCATAAGTCTACAGGCACTGGGAGGGCTTACCTGGGTGAAGTTTTTACACACAATGCCACGCCAGCTCCCGGTCAAGAGCAAATGCACGTTCCCAGGGCGCCTGTCACCGCACACCCCAGGTCCCCAGGTCCCCAGCAAGCATCCCGGGATGCAGACCCGAGCTCCTCCTCTCCAAGGAAAACCCTGCCTGCTGCAGAGGAGGGGGCCAGGGCCCACGGCGCTGCCCCACGCCGGCACGGGAGCCCAACTGCCACACGTGAAAATTGGATTTGATGAGGCGTTCTGCAGCCAAAAGGGTTTGGTTTCTTTGTTTTTTCATCTTTCCTGTGCTTCTTTGAGCATCCAAGAGACTGAAACACACAAATGGTTAACTTCGAAGAGGGAAAGGGGAAAAAGAAATGACCCAAATCTTTGAGATGCTTTTGAGCAGGTCTTTGCAGGTAAGAAATAAGGTCCAGAAAGGGTCAGACAGGAAAGCCTGAGGTCCAATGACTTAGAATTATTTTAAACATTTTTATCAATAATAACCTAGGGAGGAGTTAGCAAATTACCGTGGTTAAGGTCTGGCAATGACCTTGAGGCTGAAGCGAAGGCAAGCCCAGCCGAGGACAGGACCCTGCGCATCTGACGGTGCCCCATTACCCATCTCACATGTTTTAACGACGATTAAAGGCGGCACTGGCAGGGTGGAAAGTCTCTAACGGAGAAAACAAGCCCAAAGTTTGGACGAGTTCCTGTTACTGGGCTGCAGGAGGACAGGAGGGGTTGGACTGAAAAAGAAAAGAAACTGTAGAATAAAAGCAGGACTCCTGCCGTCGGGTGCTGTTCTGAGCGTGGCTCGTGCAGCTGACTCGGTTAACAAAAAGCCTCCACACCCCCCCCACCTTCATTAAATTTGCTATTAACAGTATCTGAGGCTACACTTTGACTTTCAAACATTTCAGACACAAATAATAGAAATTTTCCAATTAAAAAGGATAATCTGTCAGAAAGAGAACAGTAAGCACAGTGAATAATTTAAAAGCTTTGGGGATATAAAGATTTATTATATTTCCCAACAAGTCAGAAGCTTTGATTAATGTTTAAAAATAGAAAATAGGGATGGAATTAAGTTGTAAAAGATCCCCCTAAATAATATTTTTTATACTGTTAATATAGTTTAAAATGTTTTGACTGTATGAAACTACCTGCCTCACTTTTCTTGTTAAAACAGATTGATCATAATTAATTTTTGAATAAACCAATTTGGAATTAATTTCCAAATTCAGGACAAAAATTACAAAACCAGCAGGGTTTTGTAATATTAAATATTGCATTTTAAAATCTTAAAAATTAGAAATGGAAGCTTTTCTGGTCATAAAAATCTTGTCTTGTAGTTATGGCCTTACAGAATTGCCCACCACAGCACTGACTTTCCCACTGAGCAAAAGCCCATCAACATGGAGGGCACCGTGCGGACGCCCGCGGCGTGGCTACCTGCAGCACAAGGGATATATTCACATATAGTGATTTGTGCTACTTATAAAGAAAAGCAAAATTGGCAAAACCAAAATCACAGCCTTTATTTTAAACTATTACGTGGCTGAAGATACCTACAGAAATTGTCGATCCCTTTGTTAGAGTTTTCATACTGGGGTCTACGCATTTGCTGGCAATTTTGTGGTATTTTTTCAAAATAAAAACGAGCCAGGGAACTTCTGTGTGTTTTCTCCTTAGCAATGCTCTGTTTTTGTCTAACATCATTATTCAGTATTGCCTTTTGCTAAATATGAATGCTTTGTGAAATGTAATTAACCTTCCAGTGCTACACAGGCCTTAGGACCGTTGGATGCCGCCGGAGCAGAGCTGCTCAGCAGTGTGTAGCAGTTTGCAGTACAGAGCAGTGCAGCTTGCAGTATATAAGCAGCATAGCAGTGCACTTTGAGCCTAGCGTGAGAAAGAACCCCTCACGCGTGAGGGTATGTATCCCACACCCCAGGGCCAGGGGTATGTTTCATATCTGAGCTGTCACAGCTCATCAGCACGGTGGCACTTGGATCATGTTCCTGCAGAAAGTCCTTCCTGAGCGGGTCAGGAGATACAGCAGCTCAGTGGTACTGAATAAAAAACAAGCTTTTCTCACCTTGGACGTGTTTCTCACTTCTAATCCATCCTTAAAGGTGCTACGACAGAAAATACAAAAATCCTTTTTGTTTAAAGGTAATTTTATACTTGTTGCTATTTGTGTGACTTGATTAGGAATTGGATCTGAGGGTATTTGGAAACAAAAACAAAACAAAAAACAAAAAAACAAACAAACAAACAAACAAACAAAAATAAAAAACAACAAACAAACAAAAAAAAACCCAAACAACCCTCTTGACAAATAACCTCAGTTTTGGTAAGAAAGTTAAAAAATGACCAAACTGCAAAATCCCAGCAAGCACTGCCTAAAGCCAGGAGGAAAATTAAATGTGGCAAAAAAAAAAAAAAAAAAAGGTGAGGGCAGCAAGAGACCAACAGATGTTTGTGAAAAAACAATGCTCAGGAGCACAGTGGGAGGAAGCATCCCTCCTCCTCCTCCTCCTCCCAGCCCAGATGTTGCACTGGTGCCCTGCTATCAGCAGCTGCACTTTTGGTGCAAAAGGACTGTGAGATTTTTTTGTTGCCTCACCTCTGCAGCCTGGGCTTTTTTCAGTATCCAGTTGCAGCTCGGAGAAGGCAAATGGAAGAAGAATAAATCGGAAGAAGGTTTTGCTAGAAATTGAGGGGTATTTTAAACTTTTTGTTGTCTTGTAAGCAACAGCTGGTGCTCGAATCGCTTTTTTTCAGGGCAACCTTTGGGAACCAAGATGGATTTTCCAGAACGAAGTCATTGCCTGCGTCACCTCCCAAACATCCCACGGAGAAAGATCAAGCGGCTCGTCCCGCCGGCGGTGACGGGAGCAACCAGCCCCCCAGCAGCGACTGTCCCCAGCCCCAACGGCCCCTCGGGCAGCAGATCCTTGGATCTTACAGCTCTTGCAATCCAGCCCTGGCGTCGTGCTACCTGCGGGGATCGCGCGGAGCCCGAAGGGAGCGGCCGACGCTCTCCCCGCAGCCTGCCCAACGCCCGCGCCCGTCGGCACCGCTGCCCCGAACCTCCGCGCCGGCGCCTCTTTGCTTTTCGGGTTATTTGACAGCTCCCGCGGGATACCCCAGGAGCCTGTAGCAGGAGGGGGGTTGTTTTACCTGGCAGAGACGCGGCAGGGTGGCGAGGGGCTCCCGGGGGCGAGCGCCGAGCCGTCCCCCCGGCAGCGTCCCCCGGCTCCTCGGGGCTGTGGGGATGCAGCGCTGCCGCGCCGGGAGGGTTCCTGCTCACTCGGCTTCGCTGAGGCCATCCACCTCTCAGGGTGCGTGCAGGTCCCTTCATTTAGATGCTTCAATCTCTAAACTTCCTCACCAACCTCAGGTGGTGGAGAGGTGGTTTCCCTCGGCCATCGGGGTGCATCCCCAGCGGCAGCTCTCCTGGGCTCGGGGATATTTCATCTGGTGGTTTTCTCTCCGGTGACATTCACCCATTAATAACACACAGAGTGGCTCTTCCTCGGACATGTGTTACTCCTGACGTAGGGCCCTTTTTCAGGTGTGAGCATCTTCTCACTCCTCCTTCTCTTGGCGCCTGGGTGACCCGAGGCACACCGTGCCGGTCTCCGGCTCCCTGCTCACCGCCTGAGCTGCCAACCCCCTCCCCAGCACAGCGCTCCTGGGGAAACACCCCAGCCACCCTCCACACTGGGCACCCCCACGTCATTTAGTGTGATTTTTTCAACGCAGTTGATTGCAGCGCCTCGTTTTGCTTCCATGCGTGTAGCGGTCATCTTAAAAAAAATTCCTTTAATTAGCGACAGAGAAGCGACTTCCACCTCACCACAGGCAGAATGAGTGGCTGTTTAAAGAACTGCTGTCTCTGGAATAAGGGTTACAGTGTGACTGTCCACTAAGGAAAAGTCCTAGTTTATTGGAAAGCCAAGTCCATGCTTAGGTGCCGTTTAATTAAGGCAGCCAGAGTACAAAAGGCATACCTGAGAGAGATGTATGAAACATTTTCTGGTTTGGGAGTGATGCTATGAGCAACGCGCTCCCATTTTTATAATATTTTCTACACATATTTTTCATTAGTGTTGGCTAGATGCCATTTCCCAAGGATTTGCAATTTTGCAATAATGGGATGTGTGATTCTGGAAGTGATAGGACTTAAAATGCATAGGCCTTGCCTAAGCACATACATACATAGGTTGTGTTATCTCTTTGGGTTTAATCAAATGAGATAATACTGCTATTCACTAAGAAAATTGTGTGTGTTATCTTACTGTAGCATGTAGTTTTGTTGCAATGCCATACTTAAACAGGAGTGTTAAAGAGACGGAGAAAACTTAATAGAGCTGAACTTGCACATCAGAAGATAAAATGGGCGCCTTCCTGTTAGAGTTCCATCACACATTCTCTCCTAGCCGGATCCTCTTCCCCCCTTCTCATTGCTGGCTTCCTCTAAGCTCAATTATTGCATTTTTCGGCTGCTGAGGAGGCTCACGCCACGTTTTCCTGACAGGGTGGGGGGACGTACGGTCGGATGCGGCGATGCCGCTGCGGGTCTGCTCGGGAAGCGGAGCAGGGCGAGTCGTACGGGTGGGGATAAGCACCCCCGCTCTGCGGTGGTTAGCAGAAGCTCCACGTCTTTTGAGGTTGGTCTACTGTTAGTCATCTCTTCCTCATAAAAATAAAAAAAAAATGGATCGCACCCTCACCGAGGCGTCTCTCCCCTGGGTCCCCGGGAAGACAGCGCAGCGTGTCGCTGCCCCTTCCAGCCACATCACAGTCCAGCCGACCACCAACCACGGTCTGTCCCACAGCCCCTCCAGTTTTTGTTGTATTTCTCACGCCCCACCCATTGATTTGCCTCCACTGCAAAAACTGCTGTCAGAAAGCCTCGAGGATGTTGGAACATCCCCCCTCCCTCCGTCCCCGCAGACCACGCTAGGGCTGATCTCACTCAAACATAGCAGAGGAAAAAAAAAAAATACCTGTAGTTCGAGCAGCTAGAACCCCCCTCGAACAAATCCAGCAACAAAGAGCCCCCCCAGCTCACCGCACAGCACATGCCCGGGGTGCAAAACTGTCTGAGCCAACGGCAAAACGGCTCCAGGCTTCATCCCACCGCACAGCGAAGGTCTGCTCAGAATTCATCTACGCAAAGCTTAACTGTCCACTTACTGCAAAATGTTACTGCGGAGTCCTACTTTATTCAGCTGGTAACTTCCTGTTCTTTTAAATGTTAGCCTTCCCCGTGAACGGGGTGACAAGTGACATGGAGCTGCCCCCGAGCCGGGAGACTCTCGCTTGTTTTCTGCTTTTCGAGAGCTTTGTTTTCACGCATCCACCCTTGCAGAAAGATTCTGGTTTAGGCATTCAGAACACACTCGTAAGAGCTGCGAAGTATTATTTGCGATTAATCTTTGTACACTCTAACAGGTGAATTCCGCTTCCTCACGCCTCCCTCTTCTGCGTCCCCCATTATCTCCTGTGCCACCGCGGTGTTGCGGTGCTCCGCGGTGCCGTACAAATCGCGGGGTTAAGTCCTTCAGCAAAGATCCAAAGGTCAGACGGAAAATAGGTTCACGCTTCCTTCTCTGCTTGTTTTGCCAGGCGGTGCTGGCGGGTCGTGCAGCGAAAGGCGGGTGGGTGGGTGGGTGGGTGCTGCCCCCCTCGGGAAGGGGTCTCAGCGGTGGGGGACACGCTTGTAATTAATGGGCCCTCTCAGCTGTTAATTCCCATGCTGCCAAATGGATTACCTTCCCATTGTCATGTCCCTTTGCTGAGGGCACCGTCTCATCTGGTGTTGAAGGAGCCTCTGCCGGAGCCTCGTGCCAAGTTGTCCCTCTGCTTGCAAAAGTCCCCAGCTCAGAGCCAGAGAGGACCAAAGCCTGCCCCAAACCAGAGCAATTCATCGTTGTTTAATAATGAATGATGGAACATTATACTCTTGCCTGAGGAAGGTTATAAACTTCCTCGCAATCTGATTATTATGGGTGAAACTAATTTTTCACTGCCTGAGCTGTTTAGAATCCAAAATTTATGTTCATGTATTCAAAGTCTTTATGGGTAAGAAAGTTTTTTTAATTTTTTTTTTTTTCCCCCCCTTGGGAATTGCCTTTCCCCATACAGCAGCAAATAAGAACACCCAGGATGCATTTTTCATGTGAAGATCCCCATAAAGGCGTGCTCAGGCCCGTGCGTTTCAGAGGCAGAGCCTTTCCCAGCAAGGCCAGTGGAGAGGAAGAGGAGGGAGTCAGACCGGTACTGGTGTCTGCAGCCATTGGGAAACCTGCCTGCCCTGCCTTTTCTGAAGGCTTGGGGGACTTAAACGGACACTCAAAATCTTGCTTGTGTGCATGACACACCTTGAAGAAAGGCAATTATCGTGCACATCTCTCGGCCACTGTCTCAATGCTCATTTCTCCATCTGTGATCCGAGCAGCTGCTGAATAAACGGGGAGCAAATCTGCAGATGGGCTGCTCTCAGGGCAGCGTCGGAGTGGGAAGCTGGTGCTACATCCAGGGGGTGTATGGAGGACCACGCTTCGATCTGCTATCAGAGAACAGTGCTCAGAAAAGCTGCTAACACAGCCTGTTTTCTGCTCAAGTGAGCAAAATATCCTCATAGGAGAAGTTTGTTAGCTTGAAAATAGCAAATTTTTATGCATGATGTAATTCACTTGAAGCTTCACTGAGCTGAAATTGCCTGACCTTTTGATCTTTTGCAAACAAATGAACAGCCCCAAGGAAGCTTGAAAGCTCTGCACCCTCGGTGGAGGAGGACAGGGTGCCTGAAGGATCTGAGGAATTAAGTTTATTTTTTTGTTTGTTTGTTTTCATTTTAAGGGGCCAAGGCTTGGTAAAAAAATATAGGTAGTATCATATGCTTTAAATATTGATCAGAAAACCCCCAAAATGTGTTTGTGCAAAGGTTCAAAGAGGTGTTATCTTTGCAAATGCCGCCTCCCATGGCGCTGCCATTAGGGCTTGCTCAGCTAGCTCCCGAGGCTTGCATCACTGTCACCCAGACTGCTGTTCCTGCAAAATGTTGAGGATGCATTTAAAGTCCCAAAAGGGAGCCAAGTCTTGATGGATAGGCTTTGAAAAGTCATTAAGGTAAGGTATAGAAAGATGGAGCTATTTTGAACCAAAAAGGACATGAGTGGCATGGTCACTAAACAAACTGTCAGTGAAGTGATAGAGAGCCCAGTGGATTTTTAGATGGAGTAACCACAGCAGCACATGCTGAACGATTGTGTGAATTGGCCATAATTGGTTGGATATGTCCCAAATGGCAAATCTTCTTTCTGCAAGGTAGGCAATTCGTATGAACTTTGTTCAGCTATTAATCAAGACCTGAGGGGGGATTTTTTTCTTTTTTTTTCTTTTTTTTTTTGCCTTCACGTCCGTTTTCATAAGCTATCTAACAAAATATAATTCTTTTCAGAGTGATGGTATGAGAGGATCTCTCTTCTTCCCCGGGGATTTCTATGAAGAAGTAGTTATTGTGCCAGTGCTTCTGCCTCTCCTCCAGACCTACTAGGCTGGAGAAGAGTTTTATAGACTTCTTGAGATTAAATTTGTAGCTCATCTTCATCAGGTGTCTCATTTATCTCCAAAAGGTGCTAAAATGTGGAGAGTGCAAAGATTCTTCCCAGATCAACATATGGGATATGATTTTCAGTCATTAGCAGGGGTCAAGCTGTTTGAAACCCAGTGGTTTCCACCTTCTGCTATGAATTTCAGAAAATTACGGAGTTGTGAAAGGATATTAATAACCTAATTATTTAAAAGGTAAATTAGAAAAAGATAGCTACGGTTGGCTTTCTGGGCTGTGAGCGCACGTTGCCGGCTCACAGTCAGTTTTCCATCCACCAACACCCCCAAGTCCTTCTCCACAGGCTGCTCTCCAGCCACTCTTCACCCAGCCTGTATCTCTGCTTACCACACAGCAGTTTGAGTATTCCAGCAGAAAAATCACAATTAAAAGTTATATCACAGAGGTGCAAAAACGAAATCAATGGTTTCAAAGGAAACGATACCTAGAAGACACCAAGTCTTTGCCATAAGGGCACCAGTGTGACCAAGGGGAGCATCTTCCTAACGCTATTTCTAACACATTTACCCACCTGGGCACCAACCCCTCTGCAGCCGCTGCCCGGCCCGGCCGCGCTCTGCAGGCACACAAGGGAACACATTACACTCAGAAGCCTCTGAAATGTTTATGGTAATGTCAGCAAACCGCCTGACATCCTCTAGGAGCATGGGATTCCCTATTCTCGAGAAAAGGTTTGCTCTTACCGAACATCCAGGGTCTCCCCGAAGCCAGGGTGGGGGGTTGGCTGTGCAGTGTCACCGGCTGGCTTGGCAGACACGTGCATGAGCAGAGCAGCTCCCAGGACTTTTCTGCAATGGAGAAGTGGAGTAAAAAAACGGTGAATGGACTTAAATGTAGTTTAACCAACGCTCAAGGTAATCAGAGACCAACATCTCCTGGATCTGTGTGGAAAAACGCCGCAGAATTGTGCCTGATGCCAGCTTTGCCACTGCAATTAATCACTGTGCAAGAAGCTGCTTGTTCATGTAAATATATATATTGGGACCTGGATCCTGCCCACTGACCGCGATGACAATTCAGTAATGTTAACGGATGGGTTTGTTGCTTATTTAAAAGTGGCTGCTTTTAAAAATACAGCGTACCTACATCACACAGTGATAGTACTTTCACAGCCAGCAACCCAGGTTAGTTTGAGAAATCACCAAGATCCATACTGGGTTACCCATGAAACGTAAGGAACTTTGACTTGGGACTGAGAAACTGAAATATTTCTGGTTTTATCCTTCAAACCATTCTCACTCCTTTCTGGCACTCACAAATGGCTGAGAAAGGCAAAAAACCCGCACAACTGTGTTGAGGTGATAGAGATTTTGTGTGCCTGCTCCTCAAAACCTGTTTCCAGTTTCTTATCTAACACCTGATCCTTATCAGTTCCTTTTTTCTTTTCATACCTTTGAATTTTTTCCAGATATATAAAAGGAAATGGAAATGAAATTTTAAAAAGTATGGTTTTGTCTAGTCAGAACTAGGAAGTACTTGAAATGTAGCCCTGGTTGCTTCTGCAAGATCTAATTTTGTATTTTGAAATGGTTAGTGGTGAGAAAGCTAGCTATCAACCTGAACCCAAGTTCTAGCCACTGGGATCATCCAGTACTTCTCGTAGATTGAAAGTGGCAAACAGAGTAAAACTTAACACACATAAAAGGAATTCTTGCCTTTCAAAAATGCCCAGGAAACACCTCCCCCCCCAAGAGCAGTAATCAACCTCACAGTTTTTCTGCTATCTAACGCTTTCCAACAAAGGCTTTAGGGATGAAAACAACACAAGAACAAATGAAATGGCCCAAACCGGTCATGGCATGATGCACAACAACTCTCTTAAAAAGAGAAAGCAAAATAGGAATATTAAACCAGCATTTTGTGAACGCTTCTATCCTACTGTCGGCTCCGGCACATCAAACCCATAGAAAGAATTTCCTCTGTTTATGTGAATGGACCAAGAGGAAGGAGAGATGGAGAGAAACAGGCCTGAAACAATAAGAGAAGAAATCACAGGGAAAGCAAATACAAAGAAGAGTTTTCCAGCCTTCTCACAATTGTTCTCTTTTTCCCTCACCCTGACTTATGAATATGTATGCAGAGCTTTTAAAAATTAGCCAGGACACAGCGGTGCTTATTACTGGATTCTCCTTACAGTTATTTCAATTGTAAACAAGATTATTGATGCTAAACCTGAAGTGCTAAAATTATTACAAGTAATGCATGCCCAGCTCTGAAATTCTGAATTTAAGACATTACCTTTAGAAATAGGATGCTTTGTCCTAATAGATCTACGTTGGCCATACTGTAAAGAGAATCATCAATGTTTTTATAAATTTTATATGCAAGTAAACTAAAATTATCATTATATCGATTCAGTAACAACCTCTCTAGTAAGGACTAATCTAAATGCCCGATAAACTGTCTACAGAACAGAATGGGAGGAACACAACAAACGAAAGCGCGGATGCTATCTGCCGTCTCCTATCGTCCTATTTTAGCTTGCTAACCTTCTTTTTTCATCAGGAGGAAGCCGTAGCGTGTTTATTTTCAGTCGCCGAAGCGTTAAGCAGCACACTGCCAACCCTGCTTTGGCAACCGGTCCGGGGCGTCGCGCCCTCCCGCCGGGCTTCTCCCGAGCCTCTGCTGGTGTCTCTCTCTAGCAGCTCCGGGGCGGTTTCCCCCTCAAGTACCTGGACCACGAAAGAGTCCAAGTTCTGATCTATAAATATTTAATTTTTTATTTCAGAGCTGGGCTTTCTCCAGAGCAGCATCTGCTGTCTTTGGGGGTTTGCAGCTTGTGCATATGCATTTCTGGGGATGCCAACCTTCACATTTCTACAGAACTGAAGGTAAAGGAAAAGAAAAAAAAAAAAAAAAAAACAAAACAAATGTTCATGGATTTTTATGTGTCTGTGAGAGTAGCATTTCTCTGAGCTTTAAACCCTGCACAGTTTAATGAATGCCAGAGCTGAAAATTACCCGGCAAAACCTCTCTTCAGGGCTGCTCTTCATATACGCGGTTCAATACTTTAATTGTGTTTCCACGGTGTACAGACCGATTGCTGCGGCCTCTTTTTTAGTCCCATTACACAGAAACAGGTGCTGGTCTCTGGATTGGCCCCAGGTCTCGCTCCTCAGGCCCCGCAGGGTGCGAGCAAGCTTCTCAGGGGGTGGCAACGGGCTCTGCCCCCCAGGAGGGAAAGCGGGGTGGAGGAGGGAGCCAAGCTCATTTCAGCAGCCAGTGATGCAGAGGGGCTGACATTTCCCAGGGCTGGCACGTTGCTGGCATAAATGGCATGGGCTTAGCAGAATTAATTGTACACGTTAACCCCACTGCTCGCTAACGGGGTTCGTAGTCTAGAGAGTAAAAGATAAGGAGCCCCTACCCGAGGTTGCATCCAGGATGGTTTCGCTCTAGATGTTCAGCTTTCAGTGACACAGAAATGCCATACGAGAGAGCTGCTGTTAGAACAAGCAGTTCAGTCTTAAGGAAAAAAAAAAAAAAAAAAAAAAAAAAAAAAAAAAAACAAACATTATTCAGTTTAATGAGTTATTGTGAAATAACTGGCTCACATGTGCCTGTTTGCGCTCAAGCAGCTGCAAGGCCTACCAGTGCGGTGCACAAAGAAGAGGTGAAGTGACAATGTGACACTTAAAATATTAATTTAAAAACTTACTTTCTAATTCTTCAGTAGAACTCTCCTCAGGTTGGGTTCTCTGTGTGCTGGGCAAGAGACATTCGTAACCTGTATAAATGATGTTAAAAGACCAAAGTGTGAGAATAACATGTTGGGTAATGCTGGAAAGCTGAGATGGCTAACCTAGGAAACTTTATTTAGGTATATGTTAATTTACACACTACAATATTTCTGAAGGTTAAATTGAAGCTCACCTCTAAACCAACAAATCTAACCATGTTAATACAATTTAAAATGTCCCTGGCTACATAAAAATTGAGCTACCTGGAAAAACAGATACAATTGCTGCAACTTGCAAAAATTTGATTTTTTTCATGCTGCTGCATCTTCCATTTTCCAGCCTTATTCCTATGCTTAACCAAGCAACCTTGAGAGTTATACAGAAATAGGAAGAAGAGCAGTTGAATTTAGAGATACTAAGGAATTTTTTTACAGTTTCCCGCTTTTTGCCTCAAAACCATATTCAGGTAAGGAAAAAGTAAATAAGTGGAATATATTTTTTTTTAATTCTTCACATGCCACACCATCAACTTTAATTACATTACTTCAAACTGCATTCATTTTCTGCTTTTAAATCTTCTATGGCAATGATTTTGTTGAAATAGTTTGATTTCATTATATTACAGCAATACTACACTGGTAGAAATGTCAATCTTCTTACACTGAAAGAAATGCAAAAATACATTAACAACAAGCATAAGGAAATTTAAATTCTATTTTTCTGTGTGGGTTTGTTGTTGTGGTTTTTTTTGTTTGTTTTTGTTTTGTTTTTTTTTTTTTTTTTTTTTTAAATCCTGCAGACCCAGCTGCCCAGGCACAGGGGATGCTCACTGCCGAGCTCTGCTCCTGGAGGATGCACAAGCACCTCGAGGACCCGCAGCACCCAGTATCACCCTAACCCAGCAGACTAGCCCGCAACGAATTCCCCCTGAGCCACTTCTCTAAAGATAAGTAAGAAAAAAATTCAATAAAACTTATAGCTAACTCCATGTTGCAGTACAAACAAAGCCTAGAACAGCCTAATCCTCTTACACCAGGGAACGGGCTCCTAAAGTAGTTATTAAACAAGATTAAATACTGCAGGTCACCCAAATTAATTTGTACCACTGTCAAGGTTTAAGGAGAACGGGCCAAATTTCTCCCACGTGGGGGAGGTGATGCCGAGGACGAGCCCTGCCCAGCACTCCCTGAGCACAAGCCCTGGCCTCGACTCAGGAAAACCCCTCATGTGAGTAACTGTGCAAATCGGGTTTATGCTGCTCACGCTGGACAACCTGCCAGACGCTCGAGCTGACCGGGTTTTCGTGTGAGCGGCAGCGTTTGCTCCTACCGCGCTTCTGAATCCCTCCTCCTGCAGAGCAGAGGGAAACTCCGCATGGAAACTTCCACGGGAGGCATGCCCCTGCTCAGAGAGCCCAGGTCTGCTTATTCTGCAAGGAAAGGCAATCAGCTCGCTGGGTTTACGTGCAAAACAGGAGTCTAATAGCTCTGCATACTTACGCAGCTGCAGCAACAAAACCCACGTCTTAACTACCCTCACTTACAGTCCTGCAGTAATGCGTCCTGGAGGGACCTGCCATTGGCACCTGCAGTTCGAAATTCAGAGCAGGTGCTATAAATACCTCCTTCCCTCCAGTAAGATAAACTAGAGCAAAAGAAGTTTAACCTGGAAAAATGCACGGCACACAGGAAGGTCAAGGCCTACTAAAAACTAGGGGGGAAAACAACAACAACAAAAAAAAAAATCACATTTTTGCTCACGTGGTACACAAAGCTATTAAGAATAAAAACTTTTATAGCTCAGAATGTTCTGGGAAAGGGCAAAGCAGTGTATGGAGGGCTGGAATATGGTTGGAGAGGAAGCAACAGGAGGAAACTGAGAAGAAAAATATGTCCAGTTGGGGTAAAAGCAAGACATAAATAAGTTGTGTAGAGGTTGGGCCACGGCACACTGGATTTCCTCTCCCAAGGAATTAAGATTAAAAAGAAATTTTAAAAATCTATCTGAAGTCAGAGAGAAACCAAGACTTGCTGAAGAGTTTCAGGAAAGCAAAATGCTCTTAAAAATCAGAACAAAATCTGCATTGGGTCACAGAAGTCAGTGATTTAGTAACTTAATAAACTCAGCTGGAATGGAGAAGATCCAGCTTGATCCCTCTGCTCTGAAGCGAGAGGAGTCACTTCTGCGTTGCACCCCTTAATCTGTAATAACGGGTCGTAATTTTGATCAGAGACTAGATTCTAAAACTCAAATGTTTTAATGGAATCCGTGCTCACCACAACCAGCACGCTCTGACGGAAGCCTGCGGTGCAGACATATCCGAGTATTTCGACCACGCAGGCACTCCCCAGAAAACAACCTGTCCCTGGGAAAGCTCCAAGCCAGGATTCGTACCGAGACAGAAAAAAAAAAAAAATCGCAAACCAGCCGTCTGTGCTTGCCGTCTGCTGCGCAGCCGAGCGGGGCAGGTGGCGAAATGCCCTTTAAAGATGCTGCAACGTGAAAACTTAGCGGTTACCAACTCTAAATTACCCAAAGGGCCTGGGGCAGGAGTGGGCCAGGGATTAGCTGACAGCACAAGGAAATTGCGCTTGGGGTCGTGGGGCACGGGGGTGCGTGTTCTGCCGGGGAGGAGGAGGAGGCTTTCTGCTCCTCAGGGATGGAGACCTGCGGGTTCCCCGTCTGCTCACCGAGATCCCAAGAGCTCCCGTGCTCCCACATCGCCCGGAAAGACCGCTGGGAAGGAGTTCTGGATGCACGGGAGCGGGCACCGCGCCGAAACGTCTCCTTTCATGGAGAGCATTCGCTGAAAACGGTTTAAAGACATATTTAAAAACTCATTTTCAGAAAGTGGACAGCTCCCGACCTCACTCCCAATCACGTTCCTTTCACCAGGAAGTAGGAAACGAAAACTTTGGATGTCACGAGGCTTTCCCCATTCTTTTCCCAAGCCCTGTTTAAATTTGTTATCACCTTTTCCCTGACTTATCAAATTTTGCTCCTGAAAGCTGAGGAGATGGGGAGGTACCTGGGAAGAAAGGATAAGGACCCGCTTCAACACCCTTCTTGTTTGTGAATGGCTTCAGGTACTTTGTCAAACCCTTGGAATTCAGAAAGAGCAAAGCTGTTTCTTACATTAAAACAAGGAAGAAATCAGAAAAAAAATAATTAAAAATATATATTTTTTTAAAAAAAAAAAAAAGCCCTGCCTATAATGCTGCTTGTATTTAGAGACACGGGGATTTATCTGAATAGTCTGAAGTTTTCCCCACCCACAGTTACTGAGCAGCCTGGTGCTGCCGAGTGCCTCTGGCTGGGGGAATCAGCAGCCACAGAACTGACGGTATTCTGGGTGCTGGTTTCTTCCATTTCTTACCGCTGACATTTTTCTGAAGCAATATTTCAATGAAAGAAAAAATACTTATATCACCTCGGGGAAAAGCAAGCCTGCAGTGAAATAAATATCTCTTTTGTATCAAAGCGATCCACAATTCCTTTGATAAATCTTATCACTGTGGAGTTTTTCTGCATTGAAACAACCCCATGAAGGGCTGAAAGAATCATCTAAATGTATCTGAACAATTCTGTTTATTTTGTATTCAACAGCGCATCACACGAGCCAGCACAGCATTTCCATTAGTCCTTAAAAATAGTATTAGAGGAGGTTTCAGTCTATTTAAATTATGTCTATTTTCATTTAAATTAGTTGCTAAATAACAAGTTCTATACCATCATTATGCTGTAGTATGTAACTGCTAGAAATACACTTCAAACAAAACAAATTAAGGAACCTGGAAATTGCTACAGCAGAGCAAGGACATATTTTTAGGCAAAAATAAACAGAGAACCGTGGCAAGTCATCAAAAATATGATAATAAACCAGCCCATATTTAGTGTGCAAAAAGAATGGTACATATGGAATAACTCATTTTACTCGCATGAGGTTTTTATGTATAAAACAATGCATAAAATTTGCAGTTTCCTTACTTAACTGGAAAAGGACTAATTACCTTTCCGGTGGCCTATTTTGTCATGCCCAGCAGTTCTCTGGGAGTTCGGAGCCGTCTGGCAGCGAGGCAGCTGGAGCACATCCCGCAGCACCATCCATCACCCTGGCACTGCTGCCCTTCCCAGCAGAAACCAGGGCCGGCTCCGGACACCCCACCCCCCCAAAACCCCAAACAGGGCTGAAAATAACCCAACGGGGGGGTTTGCCCCGGGTTTCAAGGCAGGGTCAGGGCTAGGATGGGCTCTCCCGGAGGGCGCGTCGGGGTTTGGGTAGGGGCAGCCCCGGAGGTGGAGGGGTATATAGCAACCTGAGCGGAATAAACGGCCAATTTGTTCTTGAATAATGTTATTTTCTGAGAGAGGAGGCTGGCATGGTGGAAGCATGCCAGGAGCCTGGGGGACGCAAGTCGGGGGGCTCAATATCAGCGACGAGGCTGCCTAACCAGCGCTCACCTGGGCAAAACGACAAAACCTTTTGTTTCCCCCGGCGGTGGCGTGAACCGATGAGAGGAGGGTCCCCAGGTCTCCTCTTTGGGGTGCTGGGCATCGGGGCTGAGCATCCCCGGGCCCCCCCACCCCCCCCAAGGCTGGGACCCCCGGCAGCGCGGGGGCGAGCGGGGAGGCAGAACGTGGAGCTGCTGCCTCCCACCCTCTGCGGTGCTTGGGTGGGCGAGGGGGGCTAACAAACGCAAAGGAATATGTACATCGAGCACAGCACAGGCAGAGGTTTCCTCCTGTACTGTCGCCGTGAGCTTTTTTTTTTCCCCAGCCTACAGAAAATGTTAGGATTGACCTCCCTGGGAGTAAACTCTCATAGGAATAAAGTCTGACCCTACTGACTTATCAAAGTTTTCCTTAAACTAAAAAATACCTTTATAATATTATCCGTCGTGAAATTATACATTATCAAACTACATCAAAGCAGCATTAGAGAAGAAAGGCCACATGTAAGATACAGTTAATCAAATAACTGGGCTGACAAACGCGTGTGCAAATGTGTCTGGAATTTTAAGTGTCCAGAGCAAGTTCAGTGCCTCCTTCCCCAGGCAATGCCATAAGACCATTTCTCTATTACCTACTAGTAACATGTTGATATTTAATCACCACCAAAATAATTTAGCTCCTCATATTTTGCAGAAAGTTAAGGCCAGGATCTTATTTAGCCACGTGCTCTCTGTTGCTTGGATATGGACTATTATTTCCCAAACAGGATCTAAAATATTTTATTTTTGTACCTACTGATGTTGATTATACACAATCATTTGCATTCTCAAAAAGCCAAACTGGTCTGTCTTCTAACTCATATAAACCCAGAAAAAGCATCCCCCTACTCCCTCTGTTTGGGAACGGAATTTTCACAGTATGCTAAATATCTTCTGATTAGCTTTCCCTTTTTTTTTTTTTTTTTTTTTTCTTTTCTATTTTTTTAAAGAGAGTTCAGTTTTAGCATGTCAAGGCACATTAATAGAGACAAATAAAAAAAGCCACGGAGTAACATTGAATGTAAACATATCCACATACTGTCATAATAAATGTAAAGATATCAAATGAGAACCTGGATCAAAGCACATGTGCGCAATTTGACTCAATAAAATTTAATAAAAATAATTCACTGGCCCTGCAGCGTGAGGACGGGAGCTCACACCGCGGGGCCCCTGCGAGATCGGACACTTTTTCTGTTCCAGGCGTGGAAGAGGACTCTGTCCTGTGCCCCACCACGGCGATGACATACCCAGAGCTGCTCTTCTCTGCAGACAACACTAAGAAAGTCCTGGTCAATTTGCAAATCCTGGTTAAACAGGAAAAGGCAATCTTAAGTCTGAAATGTTTTCTAAAACCCTAAAGATTTTGGTCTTTTTGTTGATATATTTCCAAAGGAAAGAATACATCTTCTGTAAACAGAAAATCTAGGAAGTTTTCTCAACGTAGGAGATTTGCATATATATTTACCCTCTAGAAAATTCCTAGCTTCAACTAAATGTAGGGAAATAATTTAGCATATACATTTGATACGCAAGCTGTGCAACAAATCACATGCATTTAATTCAATGGTGTTATAAAAAAAAAAAAAAAAAAAAAGAACAACATGAGTAATCAAGTGTATACTTAACCTTTCTCTAAGCAACACAGAAAATTTAGTGTGAAGTATGTCACAATCCCCTAAAAATATAATTAAAGGGCAACTGGTAAGGTGTGCTGTAAAAACACAATTGGCACTACGGAAACAAAAAACTGACAAACCAGAAGAAAAATTTGTTTTGGAGTCACGTTCAGTCACAGCTGATGTACGCTCACAATAAAGTGAGATGTATAATGTAAACCTCCCCAAAAATAAAAGACAGCATAATTTCAACTGTATGCCAGCATAGCACGTCTAAGACTTAGAAAAATCCTGTGGGCTGAACAAAAAAAAAAAATACATAAAGCCTTTTTAAGCCTAAAATCATACAAAACCACAAAATTAATAGTCAGCTATCTTCCATCACCTTTATGTAATCACGAGACAGAAAGGAAAAAGAAGACAATTAAATGCTTTGGATTTGCTTTCACTTCGTGTTAGACATTGACAGCAGTACTTGGGAAGTGTGCAGCCATCCCGGGCACACCGTGGGGGGAAAAGGCGCCCCGTGTTTCACTCATGACTGGCTTATCACATCAGTGCCTTTAAAATATAAAGAAAAGATCCTCATTATCGTTCTCTTTCTGAAAAGACAGCTCCGAGCCTTGGAAAGAGCAGGCTTATTAGAAAAGAATCAGCTCCTCATCTCAGAGCAACAGGGAAAAATGAGCAAATCCCGCCATCTCTAACCACTCCGGTAGGGACAACCTGGTTGAAAATAATTGTCAAAACGGAGCGAGATGAGCCGTACGACCCTGAAATTGTGGAAACGGAGCGAGATGAGCCGTACGACCCTGAAATTGTGGAAACGGAGCGAGATGAGCTGTATGACCCTGAAATTGTGGAAACGGAGCGAGATGAGCCGTATGACCCTGAAATTGTGGAAACGGAGCGAGATGAGCCGTATGACCCTGAAATTGTCAAAACGGAGCGAGATGAGCCGTATGACCCTGAAATTGTGGAAACGGAGCGAGATGAGCCGTACGACCCTGAAATTGTGGAAACGGAGCGAGATGAGCCGTATGACCCTGAAATTGTGGAAACGGAGCGAGATGAGCCGTACGACCCTGAAATTGTGGAAACGGAGCGAGATGAGCCGTACGACCCTGAAATTGTGGAAACGGAGCGAGATGAGCCGTATGACCCTGAAATTGTGGAAACGGAGCGAGATGAGCCGTATGACCCTGAAATTGTGGAAACGGAGCGAGATGAGCCGTACGACCCTGAAATTGTGGAAACGGAGCGAGATGAGCCGTACGACCCTGAAATTGTGGAAACGGAGCGAGATGAGCCGTACGACCCTGAAATTGTGGAAACGGAGCGAGATGAGCTGCATGACCCTGAAATTGTGGAAACGGAGCGAGATGAGCCGTACGACCCTGAAATTGTGGAAACGGAGCGAGATGAGCCGTATGACCCTGAAATTGTGGAAACGGAGCGAGATGAGCCGTATGACCCTGAAATTGTGGAAACGGAGCGAGATGAGCCGTATGACCCTGAAATTGTCAAAACGGAGCGAGATGAGCCGTATGACCCTGAAATTGTGGAAACGGAGCGAGATGAGCCGTACGACCCTGAAATTGTGGAAACGGAGCGAGATGAGCCGTATGACCCTGAAATTGTGGAAACGGAGCAAGATGAGCTGTATGACCCCGTATTTTAGGGTACTCTGAAAACCTTCTTGTGGCCCTGCAGGTGAGCACCGCCCCGGGTGACTGACCCGGGGCTGAGCCCAGTTTGACCAGCGCTGGGCGAAGGGGAAGAGCTCCCCATGCCCCAGCTGAAGGCGATGCTGGGGCCAGGGCCAGCGGAGAGGAAGGGTGGCTGTTTCCAGCCTTACGCTGCTCAGGCAACAGTTGCTTTGTTGTCTTGGATAAAACAACCTCCCGCGCCTTCAACACAGAGGTGACTATCCCCCTTAAATCAATGTCATCCCCAGTCAAGCCACTGAGTTATTGGTACTCATAGATGTTGAGGGAAAGAGTGATTGGGAGTGGGAACATTGCAGAAAGCACCCTGGAAATTGTGAGAAACAGCTGCTTCTGCAGAAGACACGAACATTTCGTTGCCCGTTGAGGGTGAATAAGTAGCTGGCAGAGACCAGGAGCTCTGCTGCGATGGCAAGGTCACGGCAGAAGGGCCTCTCTCTGCAAAAGGAGTCCCTACTGCCTCCCGAGTATCAGAGAATCAAAAATTACTGTCATTAATGCACTCAGGTGTCTTAGCTGTAAGAGGTATTCTGCTAAAAAAAAAACTACCTCCTGCACCAATGTTGAGGCCACCCACCGCAATTGGCTTTGACCTCTGCTGGCAGCCAGGGCTTCATCATCTGCTGAAGTATGAGACTGAGCTGAATCAGGCTTGGGAGGACTTTTTCTGCAGATCTGAATTTAGTTCAATCAGTTATGGAAGCTTAGCTAGAATATATATAAATATATATATATATAGGGATTCTTGCAGAAACCTCAGAAGTTTTAGTTTCTCCAAGATAACCTGGAATCAAGTGCAAGTTTTCCCCACACAAAGTCCTGAAGGCTTTTACCAGCAGTTTGGTGCTGTCCCTGCACGCAGTTGTAAAACAACGGAATAATGTAACATTAAACTCCTAAAACCCAGACTCTGGATCTACATTTAGAAAATTAAATAGTTCCATCATTGAAAGTCACAAATGGTGAATAATTTCTGTCAGCTTACGTGCATCTTCTGTAGAAGTGGAGAGTTAAAACATTCCTATAAATTTGCAAAGTGAAATACAAATTTACTTCAAAAGATCCGTGCTCCCGCATGGTTTGTAGGTGAGCACTTCAAGGTAATTATTGCATTTGCTTCTACGATTTCGCAGCAACCTGAGGGATAGTGTGTATTTAAAGCCTGAGCTGGTACATTTAATTTATGAAAAGTGCCCTGCTCTCAGGGTTATGCAGCTCCCGGACACCCCTCCAGCGACCCCGGAGGGTCCGGAGCGGAGCCGGGTCTGAGCATCCCCCAGCTGTGGGAAGCGTCGCTGGAATCGCACTGACAGCTGCTCCCGGGGAGATTTTTGCAAGCGAGCTTCCCACGCAATTAATACGAGGTCCCTACAACGTCAAGACCTTTTTAAAAAAGGTGGCAGAAACAATTAGAAAAAAAAAAAAAAAAAAAGAAAGGATCTGTATTCGGTTCAGAAGGGGGATTCTGTTTAGTTTTCCATGAACAGCCTCAGGGGGCTGCGAGCGGCCGTTTCCATCGGAAAACTCCCAGGAAAAAGTCACGTGCGTTGCCGGTTTCCAGCATTGCTCTCCAAGCATAAATACTGACCTTGCTAGGGCAAATAAACGAGTTAATAACATGACGAGGTATCATCAGGCCAAACACTAGCAGCAGCTCTGCTTTTTCCCTCCTCCCTCCGTTATCACCGTCCCAAAACACTATGTTACCAGCAAACCTCACTGACGAAAACCCCAGGGGCTGTATGGAATAATTTAGCCCACACGAGCACCCACGTAGGAGCACTTGGCACGAGGCAGAGGCACCGCTGGGCCGTGCCCTGGGGACAGAGCGACGTGCCCGGTCCCCACCGCGTGTCGGGGTCCCCCCCGGCCGTGCGCTCCCCGACATTTCGGGGGGGTCTGCGAAGGGCCAGGCCGGCGCGGTGGGATGCTGCCCAGAGCCGCCCAGCAGCTGCCCCAGAGCTCGATGCTTTTCTCCTTTTACTCCCATCTGTCGTCACTTCTCTCTTATAAACAGGACGGGGAGGGGTTCTCGGGTTTCTCCCAATAGGCAGGAACCAGGAGGCTTAATTTGGGACAGAGCTATCGGGGGCTTTAACACGATTAAATACAACTTTGGGCTCTGAGCATTTAAATAAGTTCTCCCGTTTCTGAGAAACCGGAATAAGCAGAGCAAATCACACAGAGTTTGGAAACTGGGTTTGAAAGTTAAAGTTTGAGCTACTGATTGTTCACGTGACTGTGAAACAGTAATTACTGCGGCAATACAGGACGTAACCAGCTACTTGTATTAGTGTTAAAATCCAAATTAAACACATAGACGCAAGGATAGTCTCCAAATTTAAAAAAAAAAAAAAAGGTAATGCCAGGCAGACATATAGCCTCCCACTTTTCACATTTCCAAGCCAAAAGGTACCAAAATTACCCAAAATGTAGTTCTGCTGCCCAAGGTTATGTATCTAGTACTCTATGCCCTCACAGACCCACACCCAGAACTGGTTGGAGAGCAAGTCTTTTCCCGCTTTTCCTCCATTCCAGCATTTTATCTCCTTGATCTCATTTCTCTCCCTGATTCCCCAGATGCTGATGACGCTCCCGATTACTCAACCTGTTCGACATCTTCACCAAAACTATAAAAACGAGCCCTTGCCACATGCAGATGTGTGTTACAAATCGTGGTTTTCTATAGAGGATCTGCAATTTCTTCTTTACTCCTAAGTTAAAATTCTTATGTAGATATAAACTTCAGCATGTGGACCCAAAATTCCTATTTAGATCCTTGTCTCCTCTTAACTTATGAAGTCTCGTACTTTTAGTCAATTTTTAGATGAAGAAATCAGGTAATTCCACAGCTGTTTTAACAATTCTGTGTCACATTTAACTGTATTTTGTGATATTTAAGCAAGCTATGAAAGATGTATGAAAAGTAATAAAATCCATAGATGAAAACAGTCAGAAATTTTCCTGCTTAAACAAAAAAGATAATAACTGTATGCCTAAGGCATAAGTTCAATTACAATAAAACAAAGTGAATATTAAAACAAAACCCAGCAGTGTTACTGCATTTATCTGTATATCAACTATCATAAAAAACGCTGCCCACTTCCAGTGCAGCTCTGAAACAGTTAGCATTCAAACACTAACCTGCTAACCCTGTCACTAGGAAGAAATGTAATAGAAAAATTGAATCTCTAAAAGTATTAACATTATGACACAAAAAGCAGGAAATTTAGTCAGTGCTCACTGAGATTACCGTTTTCGTCATTATTTCATGGAAAAGAAAACCAATATCTTGTTTTATCTAAACAATGCTGTGAAGTCAGGAGTAATCAATCACATCTTGATCCAGTCAAATTTTTGAGCATATGCTCGTTTACTCCAGGTTAAAAAAACCTTACTTTCTTTTTACGTTATTTAGCAAATCAGTCTCTATGTTTGCTTGGAGCTGCCTTGATTCTGATAAGAATCTTTCTTTATCTTTGCAGCACATTTTACAAGGCTCTTCAAGGAATATCATAGGGAGCATGCTAAGGTTGAAAATTAAATCGTTACACAAAAGGTCAGTTTTAATATCATCAGCGAGCAGGAACACGAGCACCAAAAATTTGGGGGTTTAGTTGTTACCATTGCTATTTGCTTGACTGGATTTTCTGAGCTTACCAGCTTTACTGTATATTCATGTAAAATTCAAGACAGATGCACTTCCTTTAAACGCTTGGATGTGCACACAAACTTATTTGCATAAAAGTCCCTAATTCTAGTTATTCTTTATTATTTCTCTGACAAGTTACAAAGGATAGCTCCGTTTGGGAGGTAGGGATGAAGCAGCAGATCAAATACGCTGCACCAGTGCAGTAGGTACGCTTTCCAGAAGAATACAGCTTACCATTTTCACCTCCTTTCTAGTCATTTCCTTCAACACCATCAGATTTTTGTGTTGAGAGAACGCAACCGCCTGCCTCCAAACCGAAGTGACGGCCTCCACGGTGGGAGGGGACGTGAGCAGAACCGGTTTGATGGTGGTAAAATTCTGGCAGTCCCAAGGAGCCGCCATTAAAACCCTGATCTTTTCGCTCACTTCTAGCAGAAATCCCTTTAAAAATGCCAGCTTTTGCACCGGCCAGTCACACAAATAAACACAGAGCCTACAGCCTCGGCGCGCCCACGTGCACGCAAAAGGTACATACTTTGCTTATCTTCTAATAACTGGTTAAAATAAACGTCTGTGAAATAAGGGAAAGCACAAAAGCTGTAAGACTTCGTCTTAATGAGAAATGTGTTTAAAATTAAGTCGATGTAGTGAGATAAATAGCTTGTAAGATGGAAAATAATTCCAAGCGTTACAATAACGCTTCGCAGGGCAACCTCACTATAACTGAGTATATGAGTACTGTTAGGCAGTAATAAAATATACACTGTATAATCCTTCAGAGACTTGCAAAAACCCAACAAGAAAAAGGAAAACTGTGATTAGTTCTTTCCCTAAGCAGTTCAACCCATAAGAAAACTAAAATTGGATAGCCTAGATAAAGAATGGAAATGCACAGCAGAAATCAGGAAAATAAACCCAAAAACTCATCAGCCTGTTGTTAATAATCACAGAAAACAAGCAAACTACTTTGGAAATTCAATTTGCCATTTTGTTTCTGTATGTACACACTGGAATAGCAGAGCGAAAGCAAATATTTTGGCACATGTTGAGACAAGCAGGATTTCCTGGTGCTGTGAGCGCATTCCCAGAAGCACGCTGCCATTTGTCGTTATTTTATGAAGCAGTGGAAGAGCCAGCGCCGCCGGGCAGGCTCGCACCGCGCTGTTTCACCCGCAGCGCGCCGGGCTGGAGAGGCGGTTAGGGATGGAGGCTCAGTCCACCTGAACAATTAAAATAAACAAAGCCTTCGCCTTTATACCTTACAGCGTTTGACAAGCATTACCTCCTAGGGCAAATCCAGCACACACCAAATTGCATCTCACAAAAAAAAAAAAAAAAAAAAAAATATTTTTTTTTTTTAATAAGAAAAGGCTTTACAGAGACAAACAGTAGAGGAAAAAATACCAAGACAGGGGTCAAATCTCCATCTGGCCTGAATCTGCGTGACTACTTTGATTTCATCAGATCCACGTAGATTTGGGCCAGCTGGGGATCTGACCTCTCAACCATCAGCTGCCAACCAAGTCCCTACGTGAAACGGCGTTTTGCCCGGGGTCTCCAGAGACGATGGTCAGCACAGACCCCAGGCTGCCTCGGGGGCCAAAGGAGCCCAGAAGAAATCAACTACGTGGGTAAGGAGGCAGGAAATTTGGATTTAAGTTTTAGAAACCGGGAGCAGGATCCAGTACCGGTTACATCAGCATCACTCAGAGCCATCTGAGACCACCATGGCAATGGTATACTGGGTATATAGGAAACACAAAAATGGTTGAGTGTTCAGGGTCTTTGTAGGCTGTTTAATTACTGAATATATTGTGCGTTCAGTCCTACTGCACTCTGGCTATAGCCAACTCAGCAGATATTCTCATTAAATATATTTAGATTCAAATCATTTGTTTGAGTCGATAAGCACACCGGGTGCATCCTGGCAAAAGCTGCAAATGTTTCTAAACAAATTTTTAAAGAAACAAAATTTTCTCAAATATAAGAATTTAAGAGCTAAGGAATTAAGAAAACAGAGCTTTACCTTAGGGGCAAAAGACAAAAAGTATCCTCAAATATTAGATCTAGCCTGACTATCCTTTAACGTTAATATTAAATTACTACACTGTAACTAAACAAAACACTTGTAAATTATTCTGAGCTGGTTCAGCTTATACTGACACATGCTAAAAGGTTTTAACTAGAATGACCTATAGGATGAAAAATAAATAGTTTTTTAAAAAAATCATATTCTCGTGTTTGCATCTCCACTTTGAGGTACTTCTCTTCTGATAAGCCTTTTAATTTCTCAGACTTTCCAATTTTATCTCTGCAGATTTCTTCCAAACCTTGAAAGTCAACAATTAAAATCCACTCGTTAATAGAAACATTAACAATGAAAACAGATAGAAATGTCAGAGACAAGGAATTTGTGCAGACTGTCCAGAGAAGAGGTGAGGAGACATCTTAATAGGAAACTTCATTTTAACTAAACAATCCGTTCAATTCTTGAGTTTGCTATAAATGGGACTGTGTTGAACTCAATGTTTGGAGGCGGGTGGTTTGGGGTTGTGGTTTTCTTATTAAGCAGTCATCCCTTTATGCAATACTTATTCTTTCTTTGCCTTTAAAAGACAGATTTAGGCTGGTTTGCTGCCATGCCAACACTGCCTCTGAGGAGCACAGAGCATGACTGAACAGAAAACCGGAAAGGAAAACCCAAGGAAAAGTCCCCAGTAAAACCAGCGCTGACCTCCCGTGTCGGGTGGTCATTTTTTGGTCCCTTCTCCCTGGGCATCGCTCTGGGATGGAATTCCTTCGGAGCAGGGGACCGCCCAGCAGGTCTCTCTTCACCCTCGGTGCAGCCCCATCACCAGGAGCACCAGTCGCGGGGGCAGAGAAGCACAGCCCCCGTGAGCCCACCCCAGCCACGCCACCAGCGAGAGCCCCCACGCGAGAGAAAACATCCCTTCGCCTTCAGCAGGGAACAGAAACCCTCTGTGGGAGCTTTTTGCCTAAGAAACGCCGTCCCATTAACATTCCTTAATTAAAATGGGGATCTAGAGGGGCTTGATTACAAGCCAATCCCAATTGCAACTATTTTCTTTGCACGTTGCAAACCGGCTCCGGAGCAGAGGAGAAGCTGGAGGAGCCTCGACGGGCGCTGGGCTCCCCCAACAAGAGCTGGGCTTTAAGCAGACAAGGGTTAAGTATCCTCTGCCCTTCCTGAAGCAATACAAAATAAATGCACATGTTAGTGCTGAAACAAGAGATGTTGTCTTCATAGTTATACTTCCAGGAGAGGCATAATATGTAATATTTTGCCACAGCTATTGTGACCCAGAAAACGAAACATAAATCACAGCATCAGAAATCAGCACACGAAAACAGCGGCTCAGTGGACAGGTATACAGCAAATCTACTTCTTAGAGCAAGGTTAAAATAAATCCAGTATTTTCTAGTGATGCAATACATTATACTGACAAGATAGCTGAAAATACCATAAATAAAATGGATTTTATCATCTCATATCAGCCTCTTGTGGATAATATTGTTTATTTCGAGAATACCTCCTCCAGCATCAAATATAATTCAACAGCAAAATGGACTTTAGTTGCTCAAACCAAACAACAGAGCAGGGAGATGCTACACTGCACTTTTACTAATGAATTAATAGAGCTACACGCTGTCTGTGCTTTAAGGAGCAGCGGCTCAGCCCAGTCCCCATCTCTGGCCCCCATATCATAAACTGTGACAGCTGAACAACAGTTGTTATTTCTTTAATGCATGTAGCCTTTCATTTTGAAGACGAATAAAAAGAAATAATTTTGTTTAGCTTTTCAACAGAAATTGCTTGTTTTCTAACTCCAGAAATCTGAATATTCATTGCTATTGTTTGCATAGGGGGTTTATCCTCAACTACATTCTAATTTATAAAATAAAATTTAAACTTCCGCTAAATTGCAGATTCAAATGGATACATTGGTTTTAATTACTTTCAAAACTGCTAAATATCTGACAATAAGGGATGCATTCTTCAGCTGTGTGATACATTTATTTACTCCGCTGTGCTTTTGGAACTCGCTGAATGTTTATAATTAGGTTGTGTAACCATGCGAACCTTCAGCTGGTGTTTGCTGTTTTTAAAGCAGTTTTGTTCTGCATTTTGAAAGAAGGAAAAGCTACAATGCACCATGAAAATGATGCGGTAGTCTTCAACATATACTTCCAGTGAAGAAAAAAAAAAAAAAAATCACAATTACAATATTTAAGTGGGCTATTTTAAATGCTGCTTAGGTGCTGAGCGGAGCGATGGCTCCTGCTGCAACGCAGATGCTGGCAGCGACGTTCAGCCGTCGCCGGGGGGTCCCTGCCCCCGTCCCCAGCAGCTCTCCGGGGTGGCCCATCCGTGCGGGAAGCTCTGCCCTGGGACACTGCAGGCGATGGGACAGCCACCTCCAAGCCCGTGGGCAACAGCTCCGTTGCCCTAAATAATTACGTTTGTGCACGCCTGCTCTGAAAGCACCCAGGCAGGTACCCAACAGCCTTTCGGGTCGTCTGGAACTGCTACGAGAGGCAGTGGGGGGGGAAGGTGTCAGCACTTGCTGCAGAGACAGCCCTCGGGGATCAACCCCAACCTGAGCTTCTCTGGAGCTCCTGAAGTCACAGCATTTTAAACTAAAAAATTTCTTTCCACTTAGATAATTTATAACCCGGAATTCAGGTTGGGTTTTTTTTTCATTATTTCATGAAAACATGATTTTTAAACGGTCCTTGGTGCTTTCTGCAGTAAGAAATCAGCATTTGGTGTCAGGTTTAACCATCTGTTAACACACATGTGATTTCAAAATTCTCCCTCATGTCGTCCATAAACAGAGTCCCCACCCCATACGTGATCAAGTTCTCTCCGCCACACAAATGTTCGCTTACATCTTTCCAATTCTCCATACAGATCATCCGGTAAGCACTGAGAAACTGTATGAATTTCCCTTAGAATGATGACAAAAATTTAACATAGGCCATATGACATCTAAATGTTGAAGCTTTGCCATCTTCCCATGCTTCTGTCGCAGTTGTAGCTAAAAAGAGTTATGCAAATATGCAAGGTTTCTGTTCAGGAGCTCAAAAAAATAATAATGTAATATCAGCTCCACTATGAATCAATTTTTCCTTTTTTTTTTTTTTTTTTTTTTCATTTTTTTTCTTCCCAAAACACCCTCACAAACTTCCATTTTCTTTCCCTTTAGAAGTTTTCGGTCAAAACCAGCTCAACATAAAATGGGGACTACGAGTTGGTATCATTCACAAAAAGGCAGCAGGAGGCGGGCAAAGATCCAGGTCCCTCCGACGCCCCCCCCCCCCCAACCCTCTGTGGTCAGGAAGGATCTTTATTTCACCTGGGGAAACAGATTTGCCCTTTTATCCTCCTGTGACGGAGGTAACGCACTTAACATCGTCATACGAATGTCACGGGCAAAGAATTACCTATCAAATCCAACCGAAAAGTCAAACTTTGGAAACCACCTGAATTTAGCCACCCCGGCGCAGGTGGAGGAGAGCGGGTACAGAGCCCCGCGGGTTTGGGGCCGTCCCTGGGAAGGGAGGCTTGGCCCCGCAGAGCATCCCGCAGCTGGAAGCCCGTGGGGCTGGGGGAGGTGGGCAATTGGCTACCGTGGGACAGCCCGGGGTGGCCCAGGGTTGTAGGAACAGCTGAAGTCAGAAGTGATTTTTGCAAGTCTGTGTGTCCCTCGGCGTTGGGAGACAACACACCACAGTGCAGATTTTATTTCCTTCTGAGATCTAAGTAGGTCAAGTCCCCCACTCAGTGTCATGCAGGAAATTGCACATTCCCACAACTGCTTTTCAGAATGTAAAATCAGCCCATTTAAGTATTATCATTACAGAAATGACAGCAAAATACAGATTGATAAGTACCTCAGCTTACCCGCACACACTTGTACTTTAATGCCTGTAAGTTATTCCACTATTCAGCTCTTTGCTTTATATCACTGCATTTCAAACATACAGAATAAAAATTGGATTAAATAATGTGCTGAAGAGAATACTTTGCCACCGTGCAATATGTGCTGTGCTTGGCAGCATGCGGGATGCACGTGGCTAGATGAATTACTAAGGCTCAGGAGTTAAAGTATTCAGGCTTGATGGAAGAAAATATGACACTCTGATGGCTTTCCGATGCCTCTAATAAAAACACAGCGATTCTAGCAAAGCACAAAGTAGCAGTATATTCCCTTAACAAAAATAATGAGTTAGAGAAATGAAAGAAGTAGATGGTAGAAAGAGAAGCCAAAATATATCCACAAGTCACTTGGTCTAGGACAATAATACACTTCTTAAATTTTGCATCTGTACCATCCGTCCAAATAAGTTGCTAATACACCAGTCTGTCACAGGCTGTAAGTCTGGTAGAAAAGATTGGAAAATTATGTTAATGCGACTAAAGCTGAGCATACTAAACCAAAGCAAACAAACAAAGAAACCAAAAGACAGAACTTTGTCACCACAGAGGCTGTTGTGCATGGAAATAGCAATATACCACCAAATAAAAGGGGAGACACATTTTTTAGTGAAGGGCATGGGAAATAGCTCACGGCCACTGGAAGGTGGGAAACAGCCCTGCTGGGCTGCACGGGAGGGTCCCCCCAGAAAAGGTGGCAATGCTTCCTCTCCATAGAGTGAAAATGAGATTAATAGGTGTCTCTCTCTGCTTACGTGAACTGGTGCTGGCAAAAGCCATTATAAAGTGAAAAGAGCGTTCAGGTGAAGGCCTATGGCAGAGTCGGGTTTCACGGTGTCAAACAAGACACCGACTACAAAACCAAAAAGGGCACTTGTGGTTCAGACTCCAGTTAATGCCCGCCCGATTCGGCATGTCGCACACACGTAGCTGTATGGGATAAGTCTGCTTGCTTTGGGGAGATTTTATAAACAAATAAAATGTTTAAACAAAGAATAACAACAACCACCCAAAAAAAAAAAAAAAAAATCTCTAACAAATGACCCCCCATCTCCAGAAAACCTTTGACTAATGCGCTGACCCAAACCCAACCAGCACACGGCCCCCTCCATCAAATAGCGTCCGCAGCGCCGTTCCCCACTTTGGAGAACACAGGAAGCTTCGGGGAGGCCCTTGGGGAGGTTGGGCTGTGACCCCCCCCTCGCCAGGAACGACACCTTGCACCAACACCCACCCCGGTACAGTGCAGGGTGCGAGCACCCGCTGCCTTGGCACCCGCTGCCTTGGCGCCTTTTGCCGAAACCCGATGGGAGTCAACCAATCCATCTCTGATTTCACTTCAAAAGTTTGTCTGAAAGAATAAAATGAGCTGAAGAGGATAAGCAGAGTAACAAAATCTGCGTTGTGATCTACTCTCGTGGACCCGAGAGTGATGCCTGGATAAAACGTCCGTCCGGAAGGGACCAGGGTCAGGAGGAGTTGTCCGGCCCCACGGCAAAGAGAAGATGCTGGACTGGGAGAGCAGTGGGCTGGGAGCCTGCCGTGCCCTCGCCGAACTGGAGGGCACGGACGGGCCTCGGGTCACCTTCCATCACATTTTGGGGACCCAGCACATGCCGCTGGCACGTGAAAGCGCTGACACGGAAGGCAGGTTCCAGGAGGATGAATCAAATCTGAGGAATGCTGCGGCGTGCTTTTCCTCCGGGCAGTTCGCCCAAATCCAGTGGGCTGCAGTCACCGCGCTGCCAAACCTTGACTTTTATTGATGGCAGTGGAAGCCAGAGGAAGCCACAGGAAATTTTGAAGTGACAAGGCTGGCCGGGCCGGGCTCAGCCACAGCCCCTGACCTCGTGGGGACGGCTCGGGGAGAGGACATGGTCTGCATCAGCCGGTGTGGGTGGCAGGGCTCAACAGCATCTCTCAATAACACAGCGCTGCTGATGTATAGGCTCTTTTTGTAAATATTTTTCTCCCGGTGTTCATGGTAAGCTTACAGTTTACCCTGTGCTCTGCATCTCCACCAGTGCTGTCCTCCTCTTCCATGTTTGCCTCCCTGGCACTTAACAGATGTACATGAAATTTCAGTAAACTGTGAAATGAACTGTCATTCAACAAAACTAAGCTTTGAATAATGTGTGCCTACTAATACATATTGCCATCAGCTTCTAAAAAAACAAAATCCTCATCAAAATCAGTAGGTCCTTCTGAAAATTTAATTGTAGAACAGATTTTTAAACCTACGTGTTTGATTTTGCCACTGCTTGCCAAAGAGGGGTGTCCGTAAGTGCAGAAGTCAAATCCTTTCCACTGATCCTAATGGCAAATGCTAAGAAGAAAACGAGAACATTAAACCCTACTAAAAGGATCCAGATGACTTACCATGCTACAGTTTTTATTATTAAATGATATTTTTTTCCTGACTGAATAAAATTAGGATGCTTAAATGCTGCATACCAGTGATCCTGATTAGTTGTATGTCTTGGGGGATGTCTGAAGGATTCAGATAACCAGCGCTTGGGATTACATTTAATTTCTATATGAATTTTGGATTCAAGGGAAACATATGAATTTGATTATCCAAAACTTGGATAACAAGGTTTCATGCATTCAAGGCTTGCCTACGTTAAGGAGTTGCCCAAGAGCAATTCTGCATTTTATGTGTAATACATCAACAAATGAAAGAAAGATTTCAAAAGAAGTTAATAATGTTGGAAAGTAAGCAAAAGAGCACCTATAATGAAGGAAATTTTGCATGTAATTCAGAAATAAGAGAAGAGCATGAACCTGCTGGGTGGAAGTGCTTCGCCATTCCTCTCTAATTGGATTCAGGCTGGAGACACTCCCGGCCGTTTTACATCAGTGGGGATTTTACTCCGCAGGTAAAGCAGCTCCCTCGGAAAAAAGTGGCGGTGAGGAGACTTTCTGGGGCAGATGTTGTATGTGTGTTTTCCTCTTGCACGTTCACATGTGCCGTGGGGTTTTCAGAAGGACCTAAATGGCCATAAAGGCTCAGCCTTTGAGAACACTACCCTCGATCGACGTGTCTGGGCGCTGCAACTTAATAACAGGGTTTCACAGGAAAATGCCCCAAAATCTGCTACAAGTGCAACTACTGCACAGGGAACTTCAAAGGGCAGCTAGTAAAAGCAGATGTTTTCTGACTTCCAAAAATATTGACATTGTGTTCAGAATGACGTTAGGTAGCGGATCACAGAAGTTGTTAAAAGTAGCAAACAGCCCAATCCCGGCACCCCGGGGACAAACAGCAGGTCAGCAGCAGCCGCCGGGTTGGCACAGACATCGCGGCTGCACCCCAAAGGTGACCCCGAGCCGCTCGGGAGGGCCCCCTGCACGCCGGGGGGGCGTCCCGACAGCGGTTTAGCTGGGCTGAGATAGAAACAGTCCAGGTACCAGTGAAGACAGCTGTCCTTTGAGCCGGTCAAACGCCCCTCGAGCTGCTGCATTATTTCTTTCAAGAGAAGGGACGATAAACCCCAAGAAAGCGAGCCAGCCCTGGCTTCAGACCAATAATGATAAAAAGCGTTGGCTTCCAGCACACCTGGAAGATTTCCCCCCTCCCACCCAAAGTTTGTCAAATTTCAGATACAGTTTCCCAGGCGTATTAAGAGTATGCACTTCCACACCTTTGAAATACCATATTTAAGAGGATAAAGACACTATCTTACCAGCATTTATTTAGTCCAAGTGACCCCAGCTTTTGATATTTTGTCTCTATATTAGATGCTTTCACCATCAAGCAAATACGGCATCACTTCATCGCAATAGCAAAGACCCTGCAGGCCAAATAAAATGGTTTTTTACACTGTTAAAACGCCTTAGTCCCCAAGCAGTGCCGTAACGCACACCCGATCCTCAGTGCTCGCGCCCGAGAGCCTGCGATGCCCGCGCTTTCTCAACCAGCAGAAAAAGGAAAAGGGGGATTCTTAAATAGGGTTAAATTAATTTCTCATTAAGAAAATAGATGGGGTGTTCAAAATCTGGAGTAATTGCAGTTACACAAGCTGGAGGCTGAGCTCAACCGACTGAAAGATTGACCAGCAGTAGGAACTGAAGCCCCAAATACGGGTTTGCTCTGCTGCCCAAGGATCCGCGAGCCAGACGGGCAGGCACAGGTGCCCAAAGCCAGCGTAACCCCACAGGCAGGCAACAGGGAAAACACAGAGGGGGGAAAAAAGGTTGTCAACATTAATGGAACATCCGAACTTCCAGGAACATCGACACCAGGTGATCAAAACAAAACCACTGACCAAAATCCCCTGCCAGCGGAGAAGCCGCAATGAATGTGAGATAGCGGTGGGAGTTATTGGTGGCAGGAAGGTTGGAGGGGGAGGCGGGCTGGAACGCAGAGGCTACAGCCGTACGCCAAGCTCAAGTAACTCCCCGACGGTTCTTCCGAGACCCAGAGAACCACAGAAGCACCTACACACAGCTGGGCTCCGGCTCCACGTCTCAGTGGCAGTCAGCTCCCTGCTCCGTCAAAACAGCGGCGCAAACAGCTTCCTGCACTGACTTTATCACCGACTTTATCACTTCGTTGCCTTTTTTTTTTTTTTAAGTGCATCGCCACTTATTTAGTCTTATTTCCATTTATTTCAAATAAACGGCAATGGTACAAGCACACAAGAATAAAACATGGAAAATGTTATCTGAGTTTTACCAGTTTGTTACTACTGGAAGGTGGCGAGTTTATGGGAGAAATATAGTGGGTGGAGTTTTATTTCTTCCTGTGCTAAAAAACAACAAAACCCCCAAAGATTGATCCCATTCTTGCAAGCGGGCAAGAAAAAAAAAAACAAACAAACAAACAAACAAAAAAACCCCAAACAAACAAACAAACAAAACACTGAAGTTTTAGCAACAAGTTGAATTTGATCAGGCAGGTAGAAAATATAAGGTGCCTGCACATCGCAGTCGCGGTGGACCCAGCTCCACCACCCTTTCCTGCAGCCTCAAACACACCTCCTCTCCCTGTCAAGGTGCCTAAATAAAAATTTTCACTCTGGACTGGATCATCTGAGGTGTGACTTATTTGGCAAGTCCGGTTTGAGATATTTTATCAGAAAAAAATATTAACTTTACCCCTTATAAATCCAAGCTGCTGCTGTTCTGCCAACAGCCGCAACATCAAGAGCATCTCAGTGATGAACCAGAGGCAGGGCTGGCCCAAAGCCTTCGGTCCAGAGGGACTAAATTAGCAGCAGGATCAGTCCCAAGGAGGAGAGGGACCTCCTCTGTGCCCCTCGGCCCCGCTCGGAGCAGACACGGGGCAACGCTTCGTGGAGCATGGGAGCTGGAGAAAAAGAGAATATGAGAGTGGTCTGACACCAGGTACAGGCAGGTAAACACAATCCAGGGGGAGAGAAAAAAAAAAAAAAAAAATGTTTGCCTTTTTTTTTTTTTTACCAAGGAGAAAAAAAAAAAAAAAAAAACAAGTTCTGAGGTTTGTGTTTAAAAACTGAAACAAGAAGATCGCCTAAGCAAGAATAGTTCATTAAAATCATTACAAATGACCACACCATTGCACTATCATTGCACAATCAGCTGTGTCATGACAGAGCCCCAGGTGTCACAGGGATTTTTTTTTTTTTTTTTTTTTTATTTTGATACAGTCTTATTTTAACAGATCAAGCCTCTTTTTTCATTCATTTAAGATAAAATTAAGGTAAAAGCAGACACAGGCTTACAAACATAGGAGGTGAGAAAAAAACGTTCGCTTTATATAATATCAGTGCTGCACCTCCCTGAAATAACGGCCTGTTACTGTTTACACCAAATGTGTTTCTGACAAAGTAAATAAAAGCAAATGCCTGCAAGGGGCGGTTAAAACCCTGTCCCACAGAGACACAAGACTACAAGCTGTTATTACCCACTAAGTTAGTCAACACTGCAAAAAAAAAAAATAAACTTAAACAAAAGAAATATTACGATGAAACTGAAGGACACAGAAAAAAGAAGGTTGCAAGAAGCTTCCTTGAGATACACTGTCTGACACTGAAAACACCTCAAATAGCTATCCTTCATTTTTAAATCCCTTTTTCCTCTAGAAACATGAGTTTTGTGATGGAAATCCCCGTTTGCCCTGTTATTTCCAGCCACCTCTCTGCCCAATAGGGACACAGCAAGGGCAGAGCTCTACCAGCAGCACTCCTGATGCTGCCCAGGACGTCCTGGTCCCGAGCGGGCTCAGCACTGCAGCACGGGTGCGCTGGGGACAGCACCCGCTGCGCTGCAGACAACAGGAGAATCCAGCCCTGAACTATCCTTGTCATCGCTAGTGCCTAAGATCCATCATGAAGACATTAGCATCTGCTAGATTACTGTACAAAAGAAAAGAAGAAAAGAAATCAACTCCCACTAGATTAATTTGGAAAAAAAAAAAAAAAAAAAAATCGATATCTCCCTCGATATGAAATATAGGAAGTAGCAGGTCCTGTCAAAAGCGGTCAGGGTTTCCTTCATGGGAACTGTATGCACTGCACGTCGCTGTTTTCCCAGACCCATCCCTCAGGCTGCCTCCCAGCCCAAGGGATTTCCAGCTGGACCCCAGTCTTACCCTGCAGCTGAAGCACAGGGATAATTTTAGCTCAGATTGCATTATATAAAAGAGTCAAGATAACATACTGCTTCTGGGAAGGAAACGCATAAAGGTATTTTAACATTATTTAAGTAGCAAAAAGGAACAAACAAGCAAACTCAGAGAGGCATGATTAATACAAAAATCGCTCACGAGTCAGCTTAGTTTGCTAATTTTTGCAATGTCAAAGGCATTGAGCACCGTGTCATATGTGGCACGCAGCAAGCGATAGATCTTCTACAGTTTTAAGAGCCAGAGGAATATTTAACGTAGACCTTTAGTACACACTCAAGCTCAAGAAACCTAAAGAAGAACAAATCCTCTGTGATTAGTCCAGGAGCACGGTCATGGAGAAGAGAGACATGGCCTTAGTTCCTCGGGCTGTACAACACCGAAATGTGGGCTGGAGCCAAGAAACTCTTCTTGCATTCATCACAAGTTCCCATAGTCTCAGACAGAGAAAGCCTCCACAAGAAACGGTAATTTAGGTCAGTCAGCTGAATGTATATTAAAAACACAGAGATAGGTTTCAGAAGTCTGGATTCAAAAGCCAAAGTGTAAATGAAATGCTTGAGGAAATATTATTTACACATTGTGTTTTCAGAAAGCAGCAAAACATTGTTCTAAAATGATGTTTCTAACCCCTTTTGATAAACTGTGTATACAAAGAATAAATTTAAAGTTGGATCCGTGAAGGCTGTCAAAAGCTACAGCATTTATTTACAGGAAAGAGGAACAATATTTTGACTTCTCTTGAGCAACCTTTCAGGAGGGGAGCTTTTCGTGACTTAAATGTACAAAGAAATGTCACATTAGTCAAAGGTCTATTTCCCCACTACAACAGGAGCATTACTTCGCAATGACCTCCAAAAGGCCTCTATTTTTCAGTGTGGGTTAGATCGAGAGTAAAGTTAAAGCCACTGCCAGCCTTAGCTGGTTGTGTCTAAGCAGCATTTCAAACAGTGCCTTTTTTTCTTTTGAAAAGTTATATGAACCAATTTCTGGTATCCTGCAATTACAGCTTTACCTGCTTCAGGACAGCACAAAACACCTTATGTAAAACACAGTGATTTTCTTTCATCAAAGTCAGTTAAGGAGATAACAATATAGAAGCGAAGAAAGAAAAGCAAGATGCATCTGCTGTAGCCACTGACATTATAGGAACGATTTAAAAAACAAAGTCTTCCAAGACCACGACGGGCCACTCCCCTTGGACAGGGGGACAAACCCACACCTCGGAGAGCACCTGCCAGGTAAAGCTCTCCAAAATTAATGGAGACGCTTTTACTGCCTCAGTGTTTAAACCTTCCTTAACCAGACTGAAGCTTCCCTGAGGGTCGTGCTCAGAAATCACATGCTAGTAAGAGAAGAGGAAAGTAGAGCGCGGCACATCACCCAGACACCTCCTGGCCAGGTTGGTTTTCCCGGCCAACGTTTCCCCAGAAGCATCCCCCCCCAAAAGCAGCTCCCCTTCCCTCTCGCGCAGACGCAGCCACTGAGGTGAAAGGCAACAGCCCCATCACCAGCTGTGCCAGACCCAAAAACCTCAGAAACCTGCCCAAAGGCAACGCAGGAGCGCGGCGCAGGTGGAGGGGCACGAGTTTGAAGGACCCTTGCAGCCCTTAGGGTTATTTTTCTTTACTTTCCATGGACATCGATGCCTTTGTTGTGATACTAAAGCTGCATCTTTTTTATAGTTCCTGAGGGGTTAATTTGATGGGATGTTGTTATCTTTGTTTGTTAGAATTGATTTTTTTAAACAAGACCTGAGATAGCTCGGTTTTATTTCGTGTCTCTCGTGTTGAATAGGCGTCACATGGGTGTGCAGCAGGTCTGCAAACAGCATTTATTTTGATCCCCAGCCCATCACCGCCACATTCTTTCAAGCCCTTTCCTCCACCTCCTTTTTATGACTGTAATCGTGTGATAACTATATGGTGCATTGTTGCTGCATTTCAGTGGGAGCGTGGACCTATTTCTTGCTTGAAGCACACATCCACGCACGAGCATAACTTACTTAGTTTCCTCTTCCAGAAGAATAAATCCTATCTTACCTGCAGAGCAAGAACCTTTGTCTTCCCTTCTTTTTTTCATTTTTGATTTAAACAATTACCTCGGGTCACCCAGCTGAAGTTAATCTAGTTCAGATGGGGGTGACCACTCTGCAAAACCGCCATCGCAGAGTGATGCAATCAGCAGTACCAAATGCTTGAATTAGCATCTGATGAGCTGTGCTAACGTGAATTACAGCATGTATCTGTATCCCAGCGCATCCCTATTTCAGGCTCAGCAGGACTCCAGCTCCAGCCTCCGTTCCGTGGTGGGTGGGTTGACTCAAGTTTCAAGCACCACTTAGCTCGAGGTTTTCATCTGTAGGCAGGAGTTCAGCAGCAGCAACACTGAGATTATGTTTTGAATGAAGGCTTCAATGAAAACATGCTTCCACTCTTTCTTCTTACCCCAGATTGAATATGCATTTATTTTGGAGCCAGCCATGCTTTAACCAGAACTACTTGGAACCTATTGGCCAAAAGTTGTATCTGATTTTACATTCACAGTTCCAGCACACAGAACTACTGGACCTGAGGAAAGAGCTGCTGAAGCACTGGTCTGGGGACTGATCCTGACATAAATTTTAAAGATTTAATTTAAACAACAACAACAACAAAAAAAATCTTTAGAATTATATTCTTTATAACACAAGCTATAAATTTGGCTAGACTTCGGAAAGCCTTTAATTTTACCTTTCAAATGTTTACTGAGAAAATACCTTTGTGATTCAGGAGCCTTAGCACTTACCAGTGGAGCTTGATAATTTATCTTCAATAGTAGTCCACCCCACCATTCTAGTTTCTGCTCAGGTAATATGTTTATTGCAGCTTGCGGAGTGCTATGACTTATTTATGTTATCCCCCTCACACTAATAGATATGAACAAAAGGAAACCAGAGCAACACACTGATGTGATCTTCTAAACAGCACTGTCTACAGCCTTCCTTCACATTCAGATGCGACGGAGAGTTCGGCTGCTGCAATGTCATTATTTTTAAAATAATGTTTCTCTGAGCTCTTTTGCTTCTTGGAATTTACTATAAAGCAAATTTTTAATTCACACCTGCAAACTCAAACTTCTAACAGCCCCTGGTTGGGTGCTGGTGGCGAAGACACCACATCGCCAAAGGGCAGACGTGACATCTCTGGAGGACATGGGTGTGAAGGGACCCCATACTAGTTTCTCCTCCAATATTTGTCACAATTCAGAAAAATCTCTTGGGTGAGACATTAGTGCTGTAAGACAAGACTGGTAGAGCTGCTCTTCTCACTGCCCTCAACAACAAGAAGAAAAGATTGCGTTACCAAATATCTTTAAAAAGAAGGAAAGACACAGAAGTTTGAACTGAGCAGCAGCTGTTTTGCCACGTGAAAGCCTCTATAATATTTTTAATGGAAAGAGTAAATTTTACTGGGAGCGCTCAGAAGACTGGCTATTTATGGCACTTGGGCAGTGAAAGGGGCAGGTACATGGCTCCGTAACACCTGATCCCTACTTTTCCTGCTTTAGAAGTGGGACTCAGACCTAAGTTTCGTGGATGGTCTGTGCTTTCCGGGATGGAGTCGTACAGGAACATTCACAACAATTCTGGGTAGCGGTGCTTGCGAGCCAATGGATTTCCCATTACAGCAATCCCACATCTGCCCGCAAAAAAACATGACACCACCAGAAAGGTGCCGTGAGATGTCAGCAACTGTCCTGGAACCAGGGATGGTTTAGCCAGAGAAAGGGTGGTGCTACAGCTCTGCTTGGGAAACCCCATTTGATTCTTGGCTACTGAAGTACTGAATAATTGATAGGGAAGGAAACTTTTTTTTTTTTTAAGCACAGCGTGGCTTCATCAGGTGATTGTACAAAATAATTCAGGCTCTATTTCTCTGTCTCTTGACATTTGATTTTGTACTACACGGCATATTCTGCTCTTCACAAGCAATCTCTCAACACCAGCAAAAGTGAAATATGACTGATGTAGAACATAAATCAATATAAACTAATCCTAGAAAAATGTTCAGAATAAGAATATTTGCCACCTTTTTGTGTCATGATGTGTAAGTTTTACTGCCATTGTCACCCTTATTATGCAGTATGCTCAAGCTTAAAAACTACTAAGCAGGCTACGTGCTCTCCAGTGCAAGGACAGTATGTAATGAACTTGAAATTATCAACGGACTTGCAACGTCTGAACTTGTGGGGGTGACAATTGCAAAACATTTGGCTCCACTTCAGTGAAGACTTATTTTATAGCCTTTAGTAGAAAAACTCATGAGCAAGAAATAAGATCAATTCCCAATGCAGTTAAATAGCCAGGAAACCGGAGGAGCAGTTTGAGCCTGCAGCCCAGCGGACACCCCAGGAAAGTTTCAGGGGCAGACGCTGCCACACGCTCCAGCTCAGGCCCAGGCAGGGCACAAGGGTCTGCTGCTCCTGCAGGCATGCAAGTTTATGTTTTTTTACAGAATGTAAAGCTCATGTAGAAGCTAAGAAGTACCAGGAATGAGGTCATTCTCTGTACAGGGAACACAGAGGTTTTTCTCCTGTCTTCCCCTATCACAGTCAACATATTTTATTTTAGCAGGTGGTCCAGGGAGAACACTTTTAAGTAGGAAAGGGCAGACTAACCATATTTACTAACCAATATAGACTAACCAATATCCTCAGGTGGCAGAAAGTAAAATTCTCATCCATTAAGAGCGAACTTTAAATATACTCCACAAGACTGTCAAACAGTTTGACAAGCAGTCAACCACCTTTTTTTCAGGACTGCTAATATATTTCACATTTAAATGGACCAGAACCCCCAAGCTCCCTGTTGCAGTAATATTTCCTCCTGCTGCTTTTCCCAAGGGACTCTGAAGCCTTTCCCACAACAGGACTGGTTGGGGGTCCCTTTCTCAGCAACCAGCAGTTAGTAAATCAGGCAGCTCCCAAGAGTGAGGTGTCTAGCTGAAACTGCTCAAGCAGAAGTGATAAAGTCTGTTCTTCCATATTTCATCTCAGCAATTCATACCAAACTGTTTTGCAGTGAAGAGGACGAATTGAAGGAAAATAAGCACCGCATTCTCCAGAGGGGTCACGTTTTCTGGGTCTGATCTTGCAGATTTTAGTGGAATATGTTTTGAGAATACTTAATGGTCAAGTCTGTTGAGTAAGAACCTCATTGCTGAGTCCCTCTGTTCAAAGTGCAGCTTCAGGAGCTTGGAGAAGAAAACAAAAGCAATAGAAACACAATTGTTCAGTTCAGTGCAGCTGATTCTGCGTACCAGCTAAGCAGGTGTTTTCAGAATATATATATGTGTGTGTGTGTGTGTATGTGATCAGCCATACACACTGAAGTTTGAGCTTGTTTTCACAGTCACTCTGTCACCCTTAACTTCTCTGCAAATGTACCGATTCCCCTGGCAGCGTAGCTGCAGCAGTCTGACATGGGCACTTGCCAGCCAAGCCCCAGGCCCCAGGAACACACACAAGTCACTTCAGATTTACAAAACAGATTATGATCAGTGTAGACTGTATAATTGCTTACAAGTTCGAAATTAATCTCTTCCTGGGCTGCCATTTCAACCAGAAACAGAAAGGCACTTGCTAGTTACCGAGCCTTTTGGCAGCCACTTGGATCTTCCTCCAGAAAGTCTCTGCCGCGGTCTGCACATAGTTGTGAACACAGGGCCTCAAACCAACTTTGTATTGAAAGAGTAAAAATAGAGAGCACGCTGCCAGACCATACATCACCAGCAAAAGAGCAGATAGTTTTTCTGTAAGTGCTATCAGTAAAGAGCCTAGACCATACATTTTTTTTTTTTTTTTTATCTCTAGCTTTGCTCATCTGTTCCCATCTCTTACAACTTTTTTATTGGTGACTCTACTCTCTGCACTTACTACTGACTCCTTCCCACTACCTCATTGCAACATGGGGCTGTTTGTCAGTAACCAACATATTAATAACTTTCAGCTGATGAAGCACTGCAGGAGCCATCATTATACAAACCCCATATACCTGGAGCAACATGAAATGAAATACAAGCTTTGAACCTCAAGCACAGGCAGATGATCCACAGCCACCGGGGTTGCTGGGGCAGGGAGAGGCACAACCCATGGCCCATGACATGGATCCCACCCGACATCAAACACTGCAAAATTAGAAGTTGTATATTATTACCTCTTTCTTCTCTTTCTGTCTTCCCCAGCAGCAGCAACCAGGCCAGCCCTCAGTACGTAGCTCGGTGCTGCAGCATCGGCTCTGTGCCAGAAAAATGGCCGTGGGATGCAGCCCAGAGCTGGCAGCCAGCTCCCGGAGCGACCCATCCATCAGCACCCGGCATCATCTTGCTGCAAAAAAACACCAAGTCAAGAAATGAGAGGCTGGGAAGAGCTTTTCTTCAGAGAAAAAAAAAAAAAAAAAAAAAAAAACACAACAAAAACCAGACAGTTGAACAGGGCAAGGCTGACATTCCTCTTCCATAGATACTTTTAACGCACCTTTTGCCCATCACCTAACAAATTGTTGATTTTCCTGATCCTGACAGCACATCTCATGAGGATTAGCTGTCCCTTTAGAAAAATGCCATATTTTTAATATCAACATCTCTGTTCTTACTCATTTCTGCACTTCTAATAAGCAATTTCTTGTCCTCTGCATTGCAATAAAATTAAAAGGCAAGCCCTTATTTTTCTCCTTAAATGTCTTTTTGTTCATTGCCGTTATAGATACACTAAATTTTTTTTCTAGGTACATCATAAGGTACCCAGAGGTCTGCCAAATCCAGGAAAAGTCTAATACCTCACCACTTACACTTGTGCTTCTTTCAGTTCAAAATTCTGTGGATTGTTTTTTGGTTGGTTATTTTGGAGGGTTTTTTATACATTATTTCACACCTTTATTTTTCCCACTATCATAGTAGCTTAGCAACGCACTCAGTCTCAGGGCCCTGGCATCACCCTCCCACCCTGCCCATGGCACAAAACCTTATTTCAGCCCAGCCCAGAGCCATAGGATGCCAGTCCCCAGCCCTGCCACTACCGTGGTTCCTCTCACCAAGCTGCACCAAACCTCTGAAATTCAGCACACAGAGCTGCACGTGCTGTGACAAACATAATTGAAGATTTGAAGAAAGATGGAGAAACGCAATGGACAGACTTAGCCAGAACTGGTTACCAGCAACATGCACAACTGGGCAAAGTATTGCTTCAACAGTCACGTTAATGAGAGTACTAAGAGAAAAGGAGGATAAAATGCTACTGTACGAATGAGAAGTCAGACACGGGATAAAAATTTTAACAACGAGTTTGTATCATTGAGGGCCTAGTTAAAGAGGAATAACGGCAACAGGACCTCACATCCCGGGTGTCCTTGAACAAGCAGAGAGAGGCTTTTGGTAGTCTTTCTGGAGCAGCCACACTGGAGAGCAATGGTTCACCCATCAAGGACATTAACAAATTAGTTCTCGTACAGTAGAGATGGAGATTTTTGTCTAGCCTACAGCTCTGTAAAGTCCCGTGTGTAAATGTATTTCCAGCTAGCACCAACCCATCACAAGGCATTTGAAACAACTGGCAAAAGGTCTTCCAGCCTCCTGGAGGGTTTGTTTCCATTTGGAGACAGAGGAGCTGTTTGCTCAGGTCCCAGTGCAAACCCATCGCTGGCGCGGGGAGATTCCCCCCCACGACCGCATCTGACCAGCCACGTGTGCTCAGGAACCACGTGCATTTTATATTGAGCCATCGTTAGGGAAATCGGAAATAATCCCAGCAGCAGAATTTCTGTCCTAAAGCTACAGCTGTAAACCCACTCCCCAATGCGGGACCCCTCGCCTCCACAGAACGGGTCCCCCAGGCCCAGCAGAACTTTGTGCTGGAGGCCCAGAGAACTCAGGAGCTGTTTAATCTGGATTACAAACTGCTTTCTTGGAACGTAGGGTCCGGGCCCACACCCGAGTGGCTGCACTCGTAAGCAGAAAGAACGACAGGCACAGAGAGAATTTTCTGCCTAAAAAGATGATCAGTAAGTTTTAGGTGCTGCCAGTTGTTAGGCGAGCACCAGGAAGGTTGTTGTCAAACCAGGGTTTTGCACTTGCACAGCAACTGGGTATTTACACCCACATCCTCGCTGGATCCGGGCTGGAATTGCCCAATCATTTCCTTTTGAAAATCCACTGCTCTCCGGGAATGGCCATCATCAAACTGAAGTAGAGTAATAAGTGGGCAAAGGGAAACATACAAGTTGTATACATTTGCTGTATTATTTAAATTAATTAGTGTTTTACCTTTGTGACTATTCCAAATTTTTTCACCACGTCTAGGTACTTTAATAATCTTTTCACAGAAAAATTAGTCTCCTCATACACCAGCTAATGTCAAAACAAGGTGCCTGGAAATCTCAGCTTGTTGCCTGTTGAAAGCAGCAACAGATGTCCTTTCTGATCATTATTTGTTGCACATATGAACCAGCTACTGAGAAGTTCTAACTCACAGATGCGTGAGTTTGATGCTTCCATTTCATTTGGAAATACTTCTATTGGCCAACTGCAGTAAGAATTGCTTTTGCAAAACAGATGGAGATTATCCTACTGATCACTGGTTCTTAGTCATAGTTCAGAATATTTTCTGTGCTGTTCCTCTAAAGTATATTCATGCAAAACAACCACATTGAAAACCCTCCTACATTAAAACGTAGTAAAAGTAACCCTTAAGAGCTCCCAAGGAATTCATGGATAAAGCTGATCTTAACTCTTACTACTCCAGTTTGATGCTGTAGTTCAAGTGGCACGAAGAGGTGCATGCTTACTCCAAGATAAATGCTTGTAGTGGAGAGAAGGCATAGCTCGTGCGGTGCTGGGGGGACAGGACTTGCCCCTGCTGCTTGATCATCTGTGAGTGCAGAAGGAAGCAGGAGAGATTTTGATAGTAGGAAAGCACGTGTTCAGCACAGGCAACAAATGGAACATTAAGTATGTACCTCTTGCCCTCTCCCCCAGGACCTGCTCTTGGGATCATCCGCTTTAATACCCAAAGTCCTCATGAGGACTAGAGACTCCTGAGCATACACAGAAAAAAAAACCTGAAATTTTGCCCTGAAAAGCTGAAGCCAAACAGAGCAACAAGCATAGGAATGAGAGCCAGAGGAAACACTAGGATTCGTAGGCAAGAGTAAAAAGACTGCAATGTTACATAGGCCTATAGTCCACAAAATGCAGTTCTAGTGAATCCACATTATGTTTGCCTTTTAAAAAAAAAAAATGTATGTAAAATGATGATGCCCCAGGAACAAGCTGCCGACCAGTAGGAGCAAATAAATGACTGGTAGTAGGAAAAATGTGTTCTTGATAATTGTACCTTTGCATCTTACTGCAGAATCTGAAGCACAAAAATCATAGCTGTTGCCTAGACAAATATGACATGAATAAATAAGTATCAGCAGGAGACTCTGCACTCAGTGGCTGGAGAAGACACTTCCTGTGCATGGCAATGTTTTTTTGGAAGAGTAGTTGGAACACGTTTTATGTTGATTCATAAATGTGTCATTTTTGGATGGAGGCTGGAAAATGTGAGCGATGGCAGCACTGGAATGAATACCAGGAGTGTGGGAGACAGAAGCAGGGAGAACAAAGGAGAATAACAGAGATAAGTTCAGAGGAAGAGGATACAGCCCTGAGGAACAATGGAGAGGGATGAGGGGGAAAAAAAGATGTTACACCTTGCAGAGTGGTAGACTAGAGATGGAATAAAGCCAGAGGAAGAGAAGGAGTTATTTAGCACGGGCACAGGGCAGAAGGGAGTGATTTGAAACAGAAACACTAAATAAACCTCTAAGAGCTGCTTTTAAAGATTTGCTTAACAAGAAGCATGTATGCAAAATTATCCCTCAGCCTATGATTGTGAAATTTGTTAGAAAGGATGAAGGTAAAGGGAGGCAGGAGAAACAGAAACAGCTCTGGCTATAGTGTCTCTTCTCCAACCATATGCAGTCCATACTGTGTGAAATTCCCCTCTTCCTGTTTTGTGCCGTGCTCTGCAACCTGCTTGAAATCCCACTTGAAATTCTGCTCTGAAAGCTGCTTTGTATTGGCCCTGAAGTCTTTTGAAACCTGAATACAAATTAAACCATCTGTGTGGAGAAGACAAATTCCACTCTACTCCAGTAAAAGCTCCCACACGTCAACAAACTTGGTATCCTGCCCTGTAAGATAGTGGTTGCCCAAGTAATTGAATTTTCCTGGTGGCCCAGGATAAAATACCCAGCCAAAAGTCTGCCAGTCTCTTAGAAAGGGGACAAGCATGATGAGCTGTTTGGAAAGAGAGTAAGACATCCTCTGGAGAGAGACTCCAGGCAGACAATTGTGAGGAGCCCAGCGTGGACAGTCACTCAGTGAGCTGAAGAGATGGGCCGTGAGAGCGCAGGATGGCAAGGACCCCCACCCGGGGAGCTACGGACCTCCACGCTTCGGGGAGGGACGGCTGCTCAAACCAGGTCTGCAAGCTCTCCTGCTCTACATCTGGTTGGTTTTTTGACTAGCAAACTTGCAGCGAGAACAATAAATCAGACCAGGAACAACTGTCAAAATTATGGCAGTTTGAAAGATAATTAGTGTGGCAAAGTTTGGTTGTGCAGTAGATCCCTAATTTATTTCAGGACTGCAAAGGAAATCCCAGCTCTTGCTTTGTAACCAGCTTTCCAACAGAAAAGAGTCTACCATAAAGCCTACAGAGCACAGCCTGATAATATGAGACTTCGGATAACTTTGGGCACTTCAGAAGATGTCTTTTTACACCAGCTTATTGTCTGTTTCCCTAGAAACAGGAATCGGCACCCACTAGCGAAGGAGTTGGAACTTGTGTTAATTTTAGCTGCTGCTGTTTGTTCCAACTTCGTTTTCAAAGAAACAGACACAAAAGTGTTGTAGAATTTCACTCTGGCACTTTGCAGGCCACGTGCAAACCCTGGACTCGGGCAGTTTCACGCTAAGCTCCGGGTTTATATCAAGCCACTGCAATCACGAGGTGGCCCGGATTTGCTCCTAGCTGAGCCCAAGCTCAGACAAGCCTCAAACAGTCCTGGCTGGGTTTTCAAGCCAGCGATCAAACCCAGGAGGAGAACATCAGCTGGGATTTCATCAGTACAAAAGTTAGGCAGTACAAAGGTGCATTAGGGCAAAACACACTCCTCAGCCACATCCAAATTTAAACCATTGTACACCATCTCCTCTGTAACTTAATCAGCGTGGCAGAGTCCACTAGGTGGTTTTCAAAGCCAGAAAAGGCATCAGAGTCTGAGTGGTTTTTCGCATTTTCTACAATTTTAAGAAAACTATGGATATATTCACTCGGAAATAGGCCTGCCTGTAACTCATGGCTTTTAATCAAGATTTCTGAAGGATGGGAATGAGGCACCTCTCAGAGCTTTGCATGCAACACCTCAGAGTCAGTCCACCTGAAATTTTACCTCCCCAGTACCTTTACAACAGTTCTCCTGGTGGAGAACAACGATTCTCAGAGAACAGAGTTTAATTAAGCTTGCAAAACTTCACTGTTTTGATTATAACCAGTTTTCATTCATATGATGGTTTTGGACTAATTACAAGCCACCTAGCTCAGCACATCCCAGTCATTTGTGCTTTAAACATCATGTCCTTGCTTATTTTGTTTGTCTTTATTTTTCAGTCAAGTTTTAAGACTATTATGCTGCTGAGCAGTCATCACTTGAACCTTCAATGCATAGGATCAGCTCTTTGCTCTGTTATGCTACATCTCTTTATTGTCCTTACCACTGCACACTTAGGGCTGTGTTAAATGTACGACTTGGTTTGATTTTTGCAGGCTTACCCCTTTCCTTTTGCTTTACTGCTACTATCCATTTTAGCTCATGCTTTCTATTGCTTCTGTTGTATGAACTGAAAGGAAAAAGGGATCTTGGGTCAGAGGAACACAACCTGACCAGAGACCCCTGCCCCTCCAGAAATCTTGAATCAGTGGTACATAATCTTGTTTTGACTCAGATGAAGAGCACTTGATTCCCAAAAATAGTGTCTTCTAATCAACTTTACTTACCTATCATCTGATCTCAGATAAAGGTTTTTTTTTCTGTAGGGTGAGTGTTTTTACAGTGTTATTACCAGAGAGCAAGGACGATCCCACGATTAGAACAGTGTAAGAAATCTCAGATCATTTGTGTGGGATGTATTATACAAGAAATAACCAGCTGAAACCCCCAGGAGCTGTGGACTCCACTCAAGCCCAACCACACAGTTGTGCTGCGTTACTCATCATGGCAGTCTGCAGCATAAGCAGAAGTCAGGGCCTGGGTAATCCCCTTCGGATTACCGACAGGTCTGCCTTCAAACTCTTGAGAGTCTGCCCGCAGTGATTTCACTGAAGCACTCCAAACTCACACAATAATGATTTTGTTAAAACTGTTTCCCCCAGATAGTTTCCTAGGTCTCTAGTCCATGGATTAAAATTTATAGTAAATGTTCTTATATGTCCTGCCTGAATGAAAAACTTTGACCAGAACTTTACACTTATCGTAGACTTGTGGGTCAGGACGGGAGGGACCTTGGAAATAAGTTCATTGTATTACCAGGTGCACTGTGTACATGGAAAAACTGTTTTCTTGTGTAAAAATTCAATAACTGGAAGTGCACTCACATTATTAACATTTCATTGTGCTCCATTCTTTTCACAATATATTGTATTTCCAGTTGTCTCCAGAACGCTCTGGCATCTATTTTTAGTTTTGTTACATTAAATTTTGACTATAGAGGGGAAAAGCAGAAAGCAAATACTACTGAGATGCCACTTCTTACCCCACTTCCACCAACACAGACTATTTTAGTCTTGCAACTTGTTTCTCTGACAGATCAGAAGTGATGAGCATACAGACTGAAAACACTGTCCCGCAACAGATCAAATGTTATTTAGTCATCAACTAAAGAGCAGCCTGACCAGGCTACAGGAAAAAAAAAAAAAACACAACAAAAAAAAAAAAAAAAACAGTAAAAGAGGTAGATGTGAGCTTAGTGAGACAGACAAGAAAAAGGCATATAGTTAACACATAACCCATATACCATAAAACCTGTTTGCAGGGCATCAGTGTGATCTTGGACAAGGCTGCATGACCATCAGCAGCACAATTTAATGTAAAAATTCTAGAAACGTTAATTTCTAATAATAGCTAGGTAGAGTGGAAGTACCTGCTGTTTTGGTTTGGTTTTTTTGTTGTTTTTTTTTTTTTTTTTTTTTACGCAGCATTAACACGTACTATTTTTACAGGTTATTATAGTGCTAAATAAGAACTCGGAAAAATCAAGCTTCAGCTGTACAAGATTGTTACGTGGTCTTTTTTGGATGCCCTGGAGACCCAGCCACTTTGTAAGAAGAAGAAAATTGGGTTGACTTTCCTTTAAACAGGAATGGATTGTTGAGCCTATCCAGTCATTTTAAATTTACAGAAACGTAAGCAAGAAAAACATGGATGTAAGAAGTCTGCCTGACAGAAGTGAACTGCATAATAAGTGCAATGCTCTTAACTAGAAAGGTTATAGTGACCTACTTGGTTGGTCGAGAAGGAGGGGAATATATTTTTGGCAAGCTGGAGCACTAAGTATTTGCTAGAGCTCTTTCAGTGAGAGTACAAGGGGTGGTTGATGACATAAACAGTCATAAACTAAAAAATGGCAAGGTAAACAATAGGAACAATCAATACACTGGTGTTTGAGTAATATGTTGAAGAAAAATAAATATATACAAGGGCTAGAATAGGTTATAAAAAGCAATTATAGGGGGGAGGGGAAACTCAACCTTTCCCCAGCACAGCTTTTCCAGAACCCCAGTTTGTTCATGAGAAGCCACAGTAATGTAAATACGAAAAACTGGTTTGATTTTAAAATTTAAAAAAATTTATGTTCCTAAATGTGGATTATTCTTTTATTATGCAGCTTTGCAGCATAATTTTGGGGTATCCAATCAAATGTAATAGTAAAATAAAGAGCTGTTAACTTGCCCATTGTCTATTTTTAGTTTAGGTAGATAATCAACAAGAAAATGACTCTACTCAGGGGCAAAAGGAGGTCTGACAAACTGAAGAAGGAAAAGCTACAAGGAACAATAAATACAGACTAACAGCATTGACTTCAGTGGTCAGGGATTGTGCTCAGGAAGGCAGGAGAGAAACCACCCGAGCAGTCCATGGCAGACCACGCTCCAGCCGATCAAAACAGAGGAGATAACACCCCAAAACCCGCTGATGTGGTTAAATAATTCGTGTGGTCTGGCCAGGCTACACCATAAAACAGCCACGGGCAAGTGGCATTAACAGGCAGGATAGCAGCAAGGAGCGCAGTATAGAAACACCAAGGACAAAGTACCTTCTTAGGGGCAGGAATGGGCAGCCACCCCCCCGGCTGCACCCACACGTGCCCCCCCAGCACCCCAGGGGTCACCTCTGCCAGCCCCCACCGTCCTGCAGCACCTCCTGCTGCGGGTGCTTCTGGATGAGACTCCTCTGGTTTCAAGTGCAAAGTCAAGAAGTTCTGTCTCCCTTGTTTACACCTTTCCAGCCAAACAAGCTCAGTGGGGTGGGGTTTTTTTTCCCCCCCTATTCAGCCCAGTTTTCCACATCACTGTGCCTTTCTCCCAAGCCTTAGAAGAGCTGAAAACAACGCCTAGCACGTGTGAAGCACAGCTCCAGCATCTCCAATCAAGTAGATATTCACAGGCACTCTCACAGCGAGGTCATTTCTCCCTCAGCTACAGCCTCTGTTCTACCCTACTCATCTGAGTCATGGCTTTTTGAAAGGTTTTCAAGGCTTTTGTACACAAAAAAAAAAAAAAAAAAAAAAAAAAAAAAATAAAAAGGAGCTGGCTTGCCAACTTCTCAAACTATTTTCTTCTTAATTATAAAGCAGAGTAATTTTTTTTTAGCACATGGAAACATACCCATCCCTTGGAGCCGTACCTTGAGCCATCCAGCATGAGCCAGAGCAGCACCCAGCAAAGGAGGAGGGTCTCCTGCCTCTGCAAGGGACATAGAGCATCTCCTCCCTTCAGCAGAGCCCACACGGGGCAACAATCTGGGGGGAAAATGGGAGCATTTCCCACGGGACAGTGCTCCGTGCAGCAGGGCTGGATGGGAACAGCACCCGGGGCAGGATCCCTGCAGAGCCCACAATCCTAGAGCCAGGGTGGAAGAAGAAGAAGAAAGAGCTCCATCCACTCCTTTTAAATAATGACCTTAATTCTGCATTTACTCCAGCTGGTTCTTCCTTGAGCCGCTTAATATTCCCAGCTGTAGTTAACAACCTAGCACAGGCATCGGGTCCCAGGTTATTTCTCTGCAGGAGTCCATGGAATAAATTGTGAAGGCAAAACCTGGTTATTGAGCAGGGTCTTCCCCACCAAATAAAAGCACAGAGTAAAAATTATGAAAGGCTTTCATCCCTTAAACGGAGTGAATAAATGAAAACTCTGCTGCTATATGCTATGTACTTCAGCTACTTGTAGCATGAAAAAGAAACCAAGGACTATTTAAAATAAACACATTCTACCGTTTAAAACATTTCCTTCCCAGTGACTGGGGTATGAGGAGATTTTTGTAGAACCCATGTTTTGGGATGAAATCTCTACATTTTACCTGCAATATGGAAAACATTGACAAGTTGATTCAAATAAAGTTAGAATGAGATTTTGAAGCCAGAATCTGTTGAGATAAATCCTCATAAATTTTATTTAATACTTTTATTTACTGTCTACAGTTTTGAGATATAATGATGTGTTGATCAAAAAAATAATGTTTTAACAGAAGGAAATAACGAAGATAGTTCAGCAGTAATTTTCACTCAAAGCTTTCTCTAATCTCTGAACTGTACATACGAACTTCAAAATCTCAGTAGCCATAGGAACCTTAAACCACTAACACCACAGGTACAGAAAAAACTACCCATAGTTCATTAGCAACTTCAAAAACTAACAAAAAAAAAAGGATAAAATCATACACTTTTAAAGCTTTGCAATGCAAATATATTTTTTTCCTATAATTTTTCAGTTTCCTAAATGGTATCAAAATATTTTGTTCTTAGGAAATTGATAAATTGCTTCATAGAATTTTTTAAAGTTGACTGCAGTAAAGTTAAAATCAATTTGAAAAGTGGTTTCTATTTACTGCATCTACATTTTTACCAAATAGCTTTTTTCCTTCTAAATCCAGAGAGACTGGAACTTCATGATGGCCGTGAAAGAACATGGATAAGCAAGACAAGAATTAGAGATTGATGCAAACCTTACGGCTCTTTCTGTCTTAATAAGTGAGCTCCCCACGTTTCTCCAACATTTGAAGTCTAGTACGAACGCCAATATTTTTTTTAAGTGAAAGGAAAATACAAACTCAAGTTTCTTTGTTTGGGCTTAGTTTTGAACACGTTATGTTTCTATGAAGAAAGCTGGCCGCTGGTGTTTATCCTCCACCACTTACCGCAAACGTGGGTTGAGCAACAAAGCCATTACCCAGCTGTTTGCGGGTTTCTGTACTTGACCCTGGATGCCTTACTGTTGGATATCTTACTATCCCAGCGCAGCCGGCCTGCGGGGGCCAGGCCATGTCCCTCCCCACGGAGGGGGCCGGGGCGGTCAGGAGCATCGCACGGCCCCCGCCGCCCGGACACCCACCCACCCACCCTGCGCCCAAACCGCAACCGCTGCCTTAGAGCAGCCCAGGCTCCTGGCGGGGGTTGGCTTTTGGGGGGGGGGGTGTTAGCAAAAGAAAAAAAAAAAAAAAAAGAAAAAAGCTCCAGCACTGTTATTCAGTCAATGCAATGCTTCAGAGGGAAGAAATGTTCCTTCCTACAGCCTTGGAGATTTTTTTGAAGCAAGGACCGGCAAGTCAATAACGGCAGCCTTCAAAGCCCTTCTAAGGGTGCGTTTGCCCCCATGCCTCTCCAAGGCACCTCCCCAGGCAGCTAGCCTGAGAGCCTTGATAAGAATACTGAAATACAAAGGAAGTGAAGAAAATTCAAAATGATCCAAAGAGAAGATTTTTTTTTTTTTTTTTTTTTTTTTTTTTTTTAAATCTTGTTTTGGAGCATGCAGGCTTTGCATAGAGGAACCACAAAGGCAGCAAAAGCCCACCCTGCCCTTCAGGCAGCAAGGCCCTGGCACAGAGCTGTCTCCCTGGGGACCAGGCAGGCAAGGAGCATCTCTGGTTTTGAGGAGGTGCCACCTGAACCGGCGTCACGGTGCGTAGCTGCTTCCACCGCCCAGCAAGCGTCGGGGCTGCGGAGTGGGTCGGGTTTTGTCCCCAGCTGGTGCTCAGCCCTCAGAGGCAGATGAGGACAGTGCCCCCCCCCCTGCCCAGGTACTGACCCTGAAAACACCAGCTCTGCAAAAAAACAGATGTTTTAGGAGAAGCCAAGGCAGAAAGAGAGCATTCGGGTAGCGCAAATACCTGAATGTTTTTAAAAGAACTTGTAGCTGTGGTATTTTGTTCTTTCGGCAGTCTTTAGCAGGAATATAGGCCAAAATACACCTACTTTACTCTTTAGATGTCTGGAATATGAGTTGCATGTAAAGTTAAATGGAATTTCTTTGTAAAATGATCAACTTGGCGTCGTTTCATTACACCCACGACTTGCATTCAGGTTTCATTTCAGTCTCCAGACAGTTGCCAAACGTGGCTGTTTTGGACGCCCGGGGCCAGCTCTTGCCCTGGGTCACACCGTGAGGTGACCGGGTGGGACAGACCCCCGGCACTGCCACGATGGACGTGACCCAACATCTCCCCTGCACCGGGTTTCCTCCGAGGTCACGGTGCGCAGGGAGACGCGGGCAGTTGGGGACGGCACCCACCAAAAACTGGGGGCACCAGGTAAACCAGCTCCCCAGGAGCCAGGATGAAATTTGGGGGGAGGACCCTACAGTGGTGGTACTGAAGAGGAGCGTGAGCAACCTCAGGTGGTTTCCAGTGCAGAAATCTTCCCAGTTTCTGTGCTACAGCTTGTCACCTCCCAGCCTTTGCTATCTGGTCTCTGTTAAGCACCATTAGGATTAGAAATAATAACCTGTTACTCAGTTTAGCACACTGTCTTTGATACACATCCATGAAGTCGGCTCAATTTGTACCACAGGATTTTTAAGGGATGTTACAATGAGGAAATATAAAAAAAAAAAAAAAAATAATAATCCTCTCTACTGGTGTTAATTTAAAGCATACCTTTTATTTTGTCTGACAACAGCTCTCTTCTATCAGTTTGAATTTACTTTTTAATTATGTATATTGCTTTTTTTTTCTGTGAAGCTCCAGACTAGAAATATGTATCTCATTATATTTTACGTTATTCAATTGACCTAAACACAAAGGCATTTTTCTTGAATACTGAGTGCTCATGTACCTTTTTAATTAAAGCTTAAAAACCTTTTAATTAAAACAATAAATCACAGACAGCAGGGTCTATCCAAATTGTCTTCTGGCCTGGGTATATTTTTCCTTTTGTGATCAGATTGACCCAAAAGGTAACAAAACATGTGAGAATGGCTTTCACAATTAATTGATACACTAGAAATTTCTCTACTATTTCACATGACAAGCCAAGGAACATATTTGAAATAACACTGCTGTGACCTGCTTGGGATCACTTCAGACCATCTTTAACCTCTTTCCCATGGTCTCCCCTAAATACGTGGCAGCAATTAAGCCTCGGCTGGCCGGTAAATCTTCCCACGTGTTGTCTGCCATTCTAGCCCAAACCTTCCCTGCTCCAGCCCAGAGAGTAAATTTAACTTTCTGGAGTAATTCTGTTGTCTCTTCTCTGCGGAGCCAAGGTTTTCCCAGAACTGAGTGGTCTTTACACCACGTCGCAGGGCTGCTGTGGTTGCCCCCTGGACCGAACCTCCAGGAGCTACTATTCTGAATTTAGGCAGAAGTTCTGTGAATATCTGTCAGTTTGGGTAACTGCATTTCTTTGTGAATCTTGATTTAGTTCAGAAACTCATTAGAAATAGGTCTAGTCCATCAGAAAAAAAAAAAAAAAAAAAAATAAAAAGCATCATGTACTAAAGTTGGGTAAGATATTTTTGGCCCCAAGACTATAATTACTTTTCAAATTCTGTAAATTCAATGTGTTCTAAATATCCAGAACTAACAGTCAAGATTTGTGCTTATAGAACAAAGACCTTTGCAATATAATTTTTAAAATAACAAGTTGATCCAATTAATTATTCCCTTGACTGAGGATAAAAGTTCAGTTGATCTTCATGTCCTCTCCAGTGTTACAAAAACCTTTTCCATTTTTGGACACTGCTTTTTGCACACACTCAGTGTTACAACCACTGAAGTTTCCAAGTGCATCTTCAGTACTGAAGCAGAAAATATTACCCTTGTTGTACTCCCACAAATAGATTATACTACATTTGGTTTTTTAGAGAAATATTTTCAGAAGTGTCCAATAAATGTGTAAATGGACTATTGTGTTTGCAGCTGAAAATTCATTTGCACATGACAATTAGTTACTCAAACATGCATTCTTCATGTTACATGTAGCAATATTTGTACTGCACACAAACTGGAACAGATAGAAAAGAACCCACTTCAGAAAGCAGGAAGCAGAGAGGTGGGAAATGAGTTGGTGGCAGATGGAGTTCCCTTTCTTCTTCTTCCCAGTCTCAGGGGTAACATTTAATAGTAACATGCACATACACAACATGTTCAGCTCTCCTGATCAGCCTGTCCTGCCCTGTAAGCTTCCTCGTTCTGGAAATCTCACTCTATTTAAGGACAAATGAAAAGCAAAACAAGAAAAAAAAACAAAGGCTGGGTGACTTCAAGGAGAAAGAAAATCTCCCAATAAAGCCGGCAGTAAACTCAAACTACTTGCCTAAAACTATAAAGTCGTAAAACACAAACCACTTGCCTCGTGCTGCCGTGCAAGTCTGCTGCCCGGGGGTCAAGCGGCTGAAATCCGGGACCCGAGGTGCTGCTGGCAAAGCCCCCCCGAGGGGTCCTGGCCCTCCGTAACGCCCGCGTCACCGACAGGAGCCTGCCGCTGCCCCCCAGCCTTCTTTTCCCCAAACATCATTATTTGGTCCATTAAGGTGTCCAGTGAGGACTGGTTCTCGGCCACCAGCACAGCCAGAGCGGGTCCTGGGGGATGCTCCCCCACCCGAGCGGGCCAGGAGACCTTGGGGTGACCTTCCAGTGCTTAAAGGGGGGGCAGGGAAGGTGGGGGGGGACTCTGGGTCAGGGGGTGGGGGCAGGACGAGGGGTGATGGGTTTAAACTGCCAGAGGGCAGATTTAGGTGAGATCTGAGGCAGAAATTGTTCCCTGTGTGGGGGGTGAGGCGCTGGCCCAGGATGCCCAGAGCAGCTGTGGGTGCCCCCTCCCTGGGAGGGTTCAAGGCCAGGTTGGACGGGGCTGGGAGCCCCCTGGGCTGGGGGAAGGGGGCCCTGCCCGGGGCAGGGGGGGGCACTGGGGGGGCTTTGAGGTCCCTGCCCACCCAGCCCATCCTATGCCATGCCGAGGCGGGCGTACGGAGCGTCCCGGCAGGCTGGCCGGCAGCAGACCGCTGGCCGGGGCACACCAGCCTCCCCAAACAGACACGGGCAGATCCAACAAATCCAACGGGCTTCAGTCAGTGCCCCCGCTCCCTGCACAGTGCAGGTCAAGAGGGTTTTCCTTCCCTTTCTAAAATTAGAAAAGAACCCTTCCCTAAGTATTATCGTACTTTGAGACCTTTTCTTCCCTGCATTTTTTGTATCTCGGTCTTTGGAGCTCACCTCCTTTGAGTTTCTTTATCCATCTCTGTTTATTTTTCTATTAACTAGTCTGGAGGAGGGAAAGCTTCATGCTCCTCGTAGCTGCAAGTGAAACCCCTCATTAACAGCAAAGGAAGGTGCTTGCAAGACCCAAGCGCAGGCGAGACGGTGGGAGGCTGGGAGCTCCTAAGGAGGGAGCTACATTAAATTATTATTAACCCGGTTGTCTAGCACCGGTGTGCTTCCCAGTTCATCTTCTTTCCATGGCGTGGAGGAGCTGGCAGCATATGCTGTGTGCAATGAGACATTCCCAGAGAGATCGCGGGATCACACCCAGAAAAGAGGCTGAAACTCTCAAGAACATAACACAGTGCCGTTGAAAAAGAAAAATAAGCCAAACACAATTTCACCTTCTATAGCTGAGGGGACTTTGGGCCTTTATAGTCTTTCTGAACAAGAGAACAAAGACAATACTTTTAAGTGTTTCCAGTTTGGGGAGAATTGTTTCATCTGAGACCTGAGGGATAGAGAGACTGTGTCAGACCACAGGCTTTAATTAAGTTTGCCATGCTCAGCTCATGAGCTTTCAAACCCTCCCCAAGAAGAAAGAGAAGGGGAGACGGAGAGCACTTGTCAAGAGCAGTCTCAAAGTTTCCACAGCTGTGATGGATGTGCGGTACAAAGGTGGAGTATGAAGCGCCGTGATTCCTCATACATGAGCATCATCACCCTGATTATGAATTTTAAGCAGCTTCAGGCATGGAGGGATTATGGAAGACGTGCACCATGGCATGTGCCTCCCGAAACTCTACAAATGTATGATACGGGCATAATCAACAGGGCTTTCCAGGTCGGCCTCCGGGCTGCCCTTTGGGGGGGTCCTCTCCTGCTGATGCCTGCGAGACCCTCTGCCTTGGTGCCACGACGTGCCCGGGGTCTCCCGCCGGAGCACAACGCAAAAGCTCTTCTTGGCACCGAGCTGCCCGGCCGTGAGCTAGCAGAGAGTGAAGATGGCAGGTATTTACGGCAGGAGGGTAAACCCCCGTAGTAGCTAGTGCAGTCGGTGGTTTGCTGCACACCCTCTGCAAAAAAAAAAAAGCCAAAGTCTTTTGTAGATAGCTAGGCTATATTTATTTGGATCAAAAGAGGAATGTTCCCATCGATTTTTAAGATACGGCTTTGCTCTGGAAACAATACGACCTCGTCCCTGGAGCTGTCCCGACTCACTCCTGCCCACACGAGGCTCTGCCCAGGAGCCCCGTGATACTTTCAGAGAGCTCGAGCTGGTGCGGCTGCGCCGGGGGGCTACGGCCCGGGGTCCTCCTCGCCTACCCCTTACCGCGAGGAGACGAGCTGAGCGCTGGAACGACGGCACGGCCCCACGGCTGGCCCAGGATAACCAACCGGGTCTCCCTCGACTGACTGCTGAGCAATAACAGCATTCCTGCTGGCAGCGCCCCAGGCTGCCCAAAAGTGCTGGGGGGGACACGGTCACTTCCGGAGACGACCCACCATATCTTCTAATTTCCTCCACTTTTCCTCTTGTGTATCCCACTTGTGCTAGGCAAACTGCGAGCGCTGTGAGAAATGTACTTCTCATAACCAGCCGCAGCGGCAATCATCCGGCTGATGTACATTGGTGACATTTTTCATGAGAATAACTAGTAAATGCTGATGATCATTACTTCTAATTACATATTCACAAGCTATTTGCACTCATTGCCAGCTTTCGTGTTTGTGGCTAGATGAGGCGTATTTAAATGCAACGTTGCATACAAAACATGAGGAAAATTCCTACAGGCTGCCAGTACTTTGTTTTCCATGTGACCAAAGCAAAACTCATTGGGCTGTGAATTGTGATTTGCAGAAAAGGGTTTAATGGGCTGAGAGGCTGAATCAGTGAAACAACCCCTTGCACCTTCTGAGCAGCAGACACCTGTCCCTGGGCAGTCCTCTCCCACCCACCCACCCACCCAGAGAAACACTCAGTGATGATGGTTCTACAAAGCTATTCAACCCAACCTCTAAAAACTGGTTTAAATGGGGCATTAGGGTGAGGGAAGGGAGATGGTTTTGCCTTGAGGGATGCTGGTTGCAGATGTTGGCACCTCTCAACCTGGAAAGTCCAAGGAGCTGTTTGGGTTCAGGACAGACCGTCACCTGGAGGAGAGACAAAAATTCTAGGCTTCAAAGGTTAAAAAGGAACAAGTTCAAAACATATAAAAGCGGTGGCCTGCAGCAATGTCTTTAGAATTTATTGCAGTTGGTAATGGGACAGGGAACATGCGGAGTGGGCAGGACACCATCGGTCCCCACCAGGGTTTGGTGCTTGATCAGAACTTGCTTGTCAGGACCAGTTTAAGCAATGCCATTTTGCTATCTGTGTTTGCTCAGTTTTCCTGACAGTTTGGATTATCGGCCTTTTTTAAACACAAAAGGCGGGCCTAAGGTCGGAGTTCAAACCGGCTGCTTCTGTGCAAACTCTTATTTTCACCTTCCGCAGATCGGACTCATCCCCTCACGGAGGGTGAACACACAATTTTGCAGGCTGTGCTCCCCGATACGATTTGTTCTGGGAAACCTGCACAGGATTCCCAGGCAGATGATCCCAGCTATTGCTCAGCGGGGGTGTTTGAACACAAGGTCAAACCGAGCACGGGGTGGCCCTGGGCAGATGCTCGAGGCTCCTCTATCCCTTTCCCCCACTTCATTAGAGTTTGGGCGATGTGCAGAAGCGCATCTGCTTCTTACCTGGGCGGGCGGCGTGCAGCACAATTTACAGGTCTTAAAACCAATTCGATTCCTCCGGTTGGACTAATCAGGATTCTTCAGCCTGATTGAAAACTCACTGACGTTAATTGGATTATTTCCTCTGACTTCAGTGCTCCACGAGACAAAACCTCACCTCCAGGGAGTAGCAGTCTCTGTAGGACCCTTTTGCAGGAAATTTCTAGTGATTTTATGGTGCTTCTCATGCAGGAACCAGTCTCCATGGGGCAAACCCTCCACTTCAATTAAAAATATGCTTGTGTTGTTTTTCCAAGAACCTGTTTTCATCTTTAGTGAGAATAACAACCACATTAATATAATTACACGTTTGTTTAAAAAAATCAGCGTGCAACCTCTACGCATAGCACCAGAATATTCCTGAAATTAATGAAATATGCCTCGTATCTACTACTGATAAAAAAGGCAACATTTTTATCTCTGTAAAGAAAAAAAAAAATTATACCTCTCAACTAAGAAGAGAGGTAAATACCGCGATCAGAGTGGAGTAATAAATCAATTGGGGGTTATTAATGAAATGGTTCTCATCAGTCTTTATTTACTGTGGAGGAACCTGGAAGGTTTCCTCTTGCAGAAGCAGAGACGGGTGCTCTAGTGATTGAGCACCAGGGGAGGAGGGACGATAAGCCAGTTTGCTGCTTGGAAGGAGTTTCGTGCATGGAGCTAGTTTGCTTTCCAGTCTTTTCCAGCCCGTTGCCCGTGTTGCACCCCAAGCTGGGACAGCGCCCGCAGGGGCTGGGCAGAGCCTCCCCCGGCACTGTCGGCTGCCCCAGGACACTCCTCGGGCCACTGACCCACTGCCACGTGTCCCTTTGCTGTCACCAAGAGGGTTCCTGCTGATGTCCAACCCCCGGGCTCTGCTCCGGCCACGGCCGATTTTTATATTGTGGCAGGAGTGCAGAGGGAGAGGGGGTAGCAGCTGGACATGTTACCCTAGGGTGACCAAAAAGGGAGAGGAAAAAGGTGATGCCAATGTATTTCGCTACATATTTCACAATTTATTCTGCTTTTGAATACTTGTTACAATTCCAATTCATACTATGCGGTCTACAAAACACAGCTGAAACCAAAGCCCGCAGATACTTTCAGAAGCTGAGTCATTTGTCAGTTATTGGCATTATCCATATTGCCATCAGCTCCTCTGCTTAGAGAGATCTATCAGGATTCTTTGTCTTAAACCAGCTATTTATTTGCTCGCTTTTTAATGTTTACAGATGGCTCTTTTCCTTTTGCATACATTCGCTGCAACGTAACACTTCTTCCTCAGAATACTCTGTGAGAGAAAAAAAAAAAAACAAAAAACAAAACCCACAATGTTTAGTTATTTGGTAAAGAATTAGGCAGGCAATGTTTTTTTCAACAAGAGCTATTTCATCTAAAGCACAAAAATCACAGAAGAAAGAAAATGACTGGATCATATCTAAAAAAGTCAGTGGCAAGCAAAAGAGGATTTGTATAGGAAATAAAAAAAAATATTGGTGGATAGCTAATTTTTATTCAGTGTCTTGAACTGAGAAGATGTAAAAGCTTTTAAAGAATTCAGGGACAATTTCTTCATAGGGATCTGTGATAAATAAGTACAGCTATCTCATGTTGAGATGCAAACTTCCATAACCCTAATTCAATTCAAGGCATTTAGCTCCTGAAGTTAATCTCACCCGACTGTATTCATCGTGCCCATGGAAGGCTGTCTATTATTTTTGGTTTATAATGTGCAGTACACTTTTTAACGTAGCAAACATGGAAAATTTATTTCTTCAAGAGCACAAGAGACAAATAAATTTCTGCAGCAAATAAATGTCATTCAACTTCTGCAAACTTTCTCTGGTTGGAGATAGTAGGAGGCAGACTCAGACAACATACATACATTTTGCCCGTTTCTTTAAAAAGGATAATGAAAGAAAAACTGCAAAGTGCCAATAGCACAACTAAATGTATTTTTAACTATGCAATTGTCTTTTACAGGGATTTAAATTTCATTTCCACCTGTTAGCGAGCAGCTAATAGCTTTCCTCTGAGTGAAACTGAAATGCTCCGAATTTGTTTCTTCCTAAGTTGCTGTGGCAGTAACACTTCTTACCACGTCGCTGGTTTCTAAAAAGGCATCCAATCTGCTCCGCTCCTCCAACGGGATCACTTGCTGTTCACTTGCAAGGGATCCGTGCCCTCAAACCCGGCTCCCCGTGCAAAGCAAGAACCACTTCGGGCTCCCGGAGCGACCTGCTCCTGTATGAACTTCCCCACCGCGCTAAATCACCAGGTGCTGGGAGTCCCGGTGCTTGAAAGGATCCCCCCCACCTGCCCGAACGCCCACAAAAACATCGTAGGCAGGCTGAGGGACCGCATAACTGCATTTTCAGTCTCTTCCACGATATGAAACGGGGCGCCCAGCCGTGATCACGCCTGGCTCCCTGCGAGGTTCCGCCCTACGGTGACGGCCGTGCAAAGCCTTGGCTCCAGGGCTCGCCATGAAGCCTGTTGAACTTTCTACTTTGCTATTTCTGGCAGCAAATTTAGCTCCAGGATGGTTGACTGCGTCATTGACTTGTGCAGTTTTTATTCAAAACGCTTTTGATAAATTGTAAGCAGAGAAAATAAAGCATGTGCAACCGCTATGGATGAGTTGAGCTGGCAAATAAAGCCCGACCGCTCTGCCACGCATAGGAACTGCTAATGAACCTTTAAAGGGTTGTTGTATAATTCACTGTGCTGCAAGATGTGGTTAAGCAGCAGGTTTGGATGCCTTCCACTTTTAATCTTCCTTTGATTCCTTTTATTTATGTTTCTCAGAATAATGAAATGTGAACAAGATGAATTTACGGAAGAAAACAACGTAGCTCTATATACGCAATGAATAAACAAGTATTTTAAACTACCATTTTTCTGTTAAATCACAAAAGCGGTGCTATCTGCTTCATGTTTGTCTATTTTCTACTTGGGTGAATTCTACATTCTGTTCTTAGAAAGAGCAGGTTCACTACAGGAAGAGAGCTATAAATATTGCAGTTCTGTACCTATATATTTTTTTTTTTTTTTTCTAATTGCTTTTCCAGCATGTTGAATATCTGCAGAAAGCAGGATAGTAGTAAGTATCTGTCTCAGCCTGTTTACTCACAGGGGTTCCCCAAACCAGCACTTGTACCCAACACCAAGCTGCCAGCCCCCAGAGCCTTGCAGCAGCTCTTCTCACGGGGCACACGTCTGATCCCGGGGCCAGGTGATGAGGACTACAGGGTGCCTACTCTGACCTTCCATAAATGAAAAAATACTGACTTTACCAATCTCTTCACATCTGAATTCCTACCGCACTGGTGTTCAAGCATCCTTGAGCAGCAGCTGCTTCGGAAAACGTCAGCAAAAATGGTTCAGCTGTTTCTATAACCAGAGGTAACACTTGTATCATTTAAACATATACTTGCACACAAAATTTAATCTTTGCCATGGAAGTAAAAATCTTATCTTCTGATTTCATGTTCTTTGGAAATACTATCAATGCAATGAAAATTCAGTTGTAAGTAATGGCAAAATATTCTTAACCTATGGAAGAAAGGTTATCACTTTCTATTGCCATAATGACAGGCACTAAAACGCCGTTGTAAAATCTTTCACTAGCTTCACACCACCTCTTTTACAGCATTAAAAATGTATTAAAACAGAGTTGTTACTGACTTGTAATACTTGATCATGCTGTCAGTCCTGTTCTTTGTGATCACAGGATCAAAGACAATCATCAGGAAATAGAGGGTTTAGTATCAGATTTGCAACACGTTTCCTAAACCAGCCTACCCACGCCGGGGCAGGCAGAACCTGACACGGTGAAACACCGCGTTTGCCAGGACTGATGCTTTTATTATGAAAATATTTTCTGAAGTTAGTTTAACTAGATTTGAACAAAAATAAACAGAATTTTTTTAATCAACATTTTCCATTTAACTGTGTTCTTGGTTCAGTCGCCCAACAACGACATTTTCCTTTCCAGTGTCTAACTGGATTTCACAGAAATCCGGCATCAACTTTTGGCCACTTTTCATTTTGCGATTGTTTTGGTTTACTGACAACTGCATTAACTTAAAACAGTCTGTTGGCCTGTGCATTCCCAAAGTATGTTCACCATCGAGATTGATGTTTCATTGGTTTTCTATCTTGGACGTTATTATAGATGCCTCTGAATTAAAGCGCAGATTCCTCATTATTTTAACTTTGCCTTTGGATTCGCAATGTAACATCAGCATTGTTGTTTTGTTGTTATTTTAGGCAAACGGTACTTTATTGCAATGAGCAACACATCACTAAAAACCATGGAAGAATTAAAAATGTAAATACAGCACTGAAAATTGCTACACTGAACATGGACAAGAGTTTTGCCACTCACTCTTGATCTCCCACAAGCTTTTTATCTGCTCAGGAGCAGGAAATTTGCTGTGATTCATTTCAGCTGGATGGATGTGTTCAATACCTCCGTTACCTGACTGGGAAGTAGAGCCCAGTATTACATCTTTTCAATCTTAACACAAAAAGGGAATTGAAAAAGACAAATCAAGTTTATCAGGAGATAACATATAGGGCTTTTTATCTAAACAGCGTCAGAGCTCAACAAATTCAAACCGGAATTTTAAAAAAAAACACAGAAATATCAGTTTTAAGCTGGATATGTTCAATGGCTTCTCAAGCAACCATTTGAGTAAAAAAAAAAAAATGGCTCAATGCCTGATTACTTGGCTATATCTCAGAGCAATGATGAACAGTAACTCGGGTATTCGGTTCCTTTCTCTTTCAGAGACTGTATCTACTGCCCAGGCGACTCTCCTCGCCCGGATTTGCAGAAGTCCTTTGAAACACCTTCAAGTATCACAGCTCTGAAAACTCATCTCCATCAGCATCAGCCCTCCCTGGCACAAAATCCTTCTGCGAACTCAAAGGGGCCTCGGTGAATATCCATATCCATAAATGCTTGCAGTGTCTAGTGCTTCATAATGACCTGTCTGATCAGGGGTAGATGCTTTAGGTATTTTAATTTACTCTGGTTAGTAATAAAGCTGCAAAAAAAAAAAAGTGTGTGTTTATACTGTTGTTCCTAACTGCTAACATATTAAAACCAAAACCCATAAACAAACCAGCCTGATGCTTATCTTGTGATACAGCATCATAAAGTAAAGATTGGGCACTTGTTATTCTATGTGTATATGTATTTGCATTTAGATCACTTAAGAGTTTAGGAGGATATAAAAGAAGAGTGGAAGGTTTCTTCATCTCTTTTCATTCATTTACATCAGAAAATCTGCATATAAATGGTAAATCAGATCTGAACATGTGTTTTGTGGAGAGGCATTATTAAAGTATACTTCTTAATGCTAATTGCTACCATTGACATCAATTTGTGATTGCCTGTTTCTGAATTAGACCAAGTAAATGATCTACAGCTCCCGTTTCTCTACAGTGTTACATGCAGATGCATACAAAACATAGCTTTCTTTAAGAAAATTCGTTTCTCCAAACAGCTACCGGTCCAATTGTCATTGTTAAAAAAAACCTCATTAGCAAGAAACAAGAAGAAAAGCATGCCAGTAGATGACTGCTTCTTTTATTGGCTGGGGGCACGTTCCTAGAAGTGCAAGATATTAGATCACCAGGCAAAGATCACCGTATCTTACGAGTAGGTGTTTTATTTTTTTGTACTTCAGATTACACCATGCCAATGTGCTTAGCAGTAAGGTATAGAAAACTAGAGCCATGAAGCTATTGTTTTTCTAATAATTAGTGCTCACCAGCAGTTTCTCATTGCCCTTGACTCTTTCAGATACATCTCATAATTAACAACCTACCATGAGAAAAAACCTTTCAGTCAGTTTGGATGTGCACTTATCACAGCTTCACAGGCAACACACACATATATACATGTTAAAATAATTAGAATAGCATTTATGCCTTTATGTTAGCACAAAAGAGGCAGCAAACATTTGACAATTAATCTGCTTTTCCCTTCCTCTAAACAAAGGCTGAGATAAAGTGTCTGGCTCTGCTTAATTTAGTATGCAAAAATCTTTTCTTTTCCTTTCTTTCAATAACAATAGTAAATTTTATTGTCCCAAATAAATTAGCAAGACTTCTGAAGAAGGAACTGAGCGAGGCACAGTCTCCAGTTCCCCTGCAGAAGACAGCAGCCCCCCAGCCCCCAGCCCAGCCAGCCGCTGGTTGCCCCCAACACTCTTCTGCTGCCCCTACTTTCAGGAGTCAAGAAGTCCCTTCTCTACCACATTTCAGTTTTAAACTTAGACTTCCCTAACCAACCTGTTCATCGATACACCATGGCCTCCGCCTCGCTGCTACGTGGATTCTTGACATCCCAAATTAGCTTCTCACCAGCCACTAGTGCCGCCCTTTGTCTAAAACGATAAACTTGGTGACTGGCAAAATTCAGAAGAGAGTAAAAAAAGCTCTGCCAGGACTAAAGCACATGGCATAACAACAACCGCCAGTCCGGTGGCTGTGAATAAAAATTATCCCACAAACGACGAGAAAAAAGGAAGCTACTTTATTTATCAGTTAGGATTTATTTCCCTGAAAGAAAAATAGTGTCATAATCATTAGTGAGAATGGTGCTAGGACGTAAAATATATCTGCATAGAGCCTACATTTCTTTTAGTGCAGATTTTACTTCTAACATTAGCTTCAGAGAACTTTAAAGGAACCTTTGCAGATGAATGAGCTATTTATTAGCGATACAGTCGTGCAGTTCTGCAGTAACTCAGCTTTAAGACGCAAAACCCCCGACATCACAAAATTCCACCAAACGCAACTACGAAAAGAGCTTTTTAAAAAAACATTTCCCGAGTGCTGTTTGAAAGGAAGACAGAACAGAGATGAAATTATATTCTAAATTTTACTATAAGAACTCTACTCTGTTAAATAAAAAAAAAAACCTTGCCGCTATGTGACCCACCTTCCCGAGGCAGGAGGACACCAGGCGGGGCAGCAGCAGGCGGAGGGAGCGCCCAGCTCTCAGCGGAACCACAGTGACCGGGATCACACCTGCCCGCGCGGCGCACGTCCCTCGGAGGGCTGTCCGGGGAGAGGGGGTTGGAATTAGAGGCAAGAGGGCAAAGCCTGTGCTCCTCCTGAGGCTGATCTACGGCTCAGCACCTCTGTCACAGAAAAATTAAAGAAGGCGCCAGCCAAAGAAAGGGACGTTTCAGTGATGCTAGAAGGAAACATTCCAAATATTTCTTAGACCATTAATAATTACTATTATTCTAATAAAAAATACCTGATTTGTCCCTATGGATGCTGAAACAAACAAAAAAAAAGAAACCCACAGAATATTTTTATCCATACATGCAGTGTTTTTCTACCTGTGTCTCTGTATGAATTTTATTCATTACATAATTCTGAGTTGGATAACCCAATTTCCAAAAAACTTTGGGTAGGTAGGAGCCCTTCCTCTCCTGCTCCTCTCCTGCAGCTGGCTTCATGGCTGTTCCTAAAAAAAAGTTTCTTTCAGAATGGGAATCAACTGTGTGGCTTCTTCCACCACGCACAGGATGCAGAAAGGGAATCTTTTTTCTTTGCAATTTGCTCCTCTTAAAGCCCAGGTAACCATTAAAATCTGTGACATTAAAAAAATAAAATAAAGTAAAATAAAATGCATGCTACAAAATAAAAGGCTCTTAAAAAAATGGAGCAATGCCCGAACTGAGGTTGCTCTGAGCATGCCCGCTGTGACGTGGTCTTGCACTTCACCACCAGGTGCTCGCCCTCTCTCCCTTGTGCAGGGAACTCCCGTAAATTCACTTTTTTTATTAACCCGTTGTTTCACATTTTCAGATACCCAGTTTGAGACACTGCGATCCAACTTGCAGAAACGCGGGTTGGAGCTGGTGTCAATAGCTGTTTCCTATTGAGTGGGAATAGCGTAAGTAGGGTTCCATTCATCAAGGACAAGCGCAAAGCATTGCACCTAGAGAGGTACAACAGATTCCATCAACAGGATTGATTACGTTGCAGAGGAATTACTCTTTAAAATATTATTCTCCAGGAAAGGCTCTGGAGACTGCAGGGGATGGCAAAATGAAGACAAAAACCCAAACAGCCAGGGAAAACCACATGTGAGGATAAAAGCAACGCGGGAGTGTGGCCCGTTGGGCACAGCACACTGCAGGAGGGTGTATCCCATCCAGAGAGCACCCAAAGGAAGCACCAAAACCAGCCAGGACTGGGGAAAGCATTGCCTACGAGGAAAGACGAAGCAAGCTGGCTGTTTTAACTGGAGAAAAAAAAAAAAAAAAAAATTAGGAGTGGTATGATAACAGTCTTCAAATATGCAAAGGGCTGATGCAAAGAAAATGGAAATAAGATGGTTTTCCTCTTCCCCAGGGAAGGAGCAAAACGTAATGGATAAATTGAAGCAAGTAATGCGGAAGTCAGACATTACAGCACTCTTTCAGAGTACAAGGGATAGTTAAGCACTTGAACAGATCAGCTAGGAAAGTCATAAAATCTCCATCATTAAGGGCTAGGCATTTATCTTACCTGGATATCTTAGAATTTATCCTACCCAGGGCAAGGGGAATTACTGCATGACTTGATATCTCTTCCAGTTCTGTACTATACAATTTCTATGATTAAACATAGAAATAATTAATAGTGCCAAGTTATATGAAAAAAACATCTAGGAGTCATGTCAGGTTTGGCAAAATTAATAAATACTTTTGAGCTTATTCTTCCTGTACCTTAATTTTCTATTTACAAAACGTGAACAATGCCCGCACCTCTAACAGAGGTGTTAGGAAGAAAATGAATTAACTTTCTGAAGCACTCTAGCATGAGCAGGAACAGCACTACAGGAGATCCCATGAAGAAATCCATAATTCTGGCTATACAGGAGGGTGCGAGTAGTGTTCATAAGGGGGTGCTGGGTCAGGCAGCGAGCAACACAGACAGTGTATCCTTCACCATGTAATCAAAGGGCAAATCATCATAAATGCAGAAAGATGTTAAGTCAAGAATGCATTTCCCAAACCCCAAGGACTTAATTTTCCAGCTTTAGCAGGGATAACCAAGCGCAAAGATTCCAAAATCATGCAGCACCTCACGGCGTAAAGGCAGGGGGTTTCTGGTCAGGCTGCGCTTCATACGGACAAATAATAAATGTTTCAGGGCACAGCCCTGTTATATATGAGCGAAATGTTATGACCAAACCCATAACACATCTACGTACAGGGGAGGCGTGTTCCGCTACGAAAGATCTGGAACTGAGCTGTGAGTACCATGGCAGATTTTGAGGGATATTGCCTTAGGTAACTGCATCAGATAAATTAACTTTATTGTCTATATGTACACTGTACCTGTACATGCAAATGTTCATACGTACATATTGTACATAATCTTTTTTACAATTACCTGCTGAAATGCTTTCCTGTTATTTTAGTAAAGACATTTTAATTTACAACCCGGAGCAAAGACAAAGACAGCTGTTTCTAGAGATTTGGGGTTTTCACTCTTCTCTGCTGAGCACTGCACAGCTCCCTGGAGGGTAGGAAGCTCCCGGTACAGCTCAACAACTGAAAATCAGCAGAAGTGACCAGGAACAAAAGTCACAAACTGCCACCTGAGAGTGGGGTTTTATTCAGTTATTTTATTTTAGCAATGGTCAAAACCTTACATTTTAATGTTTTCCTTCATAGGTAGTCAAGTTCCAGCAATTATTGCAGCTCTAGTGATCATTTAAATATATATACTACAGGAATTAGGAGAATTGCCTAAACTTTTATTAATAAGTATCCCGGAGTGCTTTTCCACTGACATCAAACTTCTCATATTGATCCTTCGGAAAAATTTTCCTTCCTGTATGCAAAACAAAAGAGATCTCAATGAAAAGTGCAAATTCAGCTTGCCCTGGCTGTGCTGTTTAATACTAATTTCTCTTCCACAAAAGTTTAATTTGCCCACAAGCGTGAGAGCTCCTGTCAATGCAAGCACTGCAAAAGAGTCTCCCTCCATAGAGCCCCGCAGTGTAACGCCAAGCAGGCATCTCAGACTCAATTTACTCTAAATCAAATCATTCATTTCTTACCACAAATGGAATTGTAATGGAGTTATTTATATTTGGCCCACATTAAAAATAGATATTGCAAAATACCACCTCAGCTCCCGGAAGAGCTCAGGCCCAGTATGACTGCTGCTAGCGAGAGGTGCGTCACTGCTGCCGCGCCCCCGCCGAGAAAGGCAGAGCAAAACGTGCATTTTGGGGAGAGGCAAAGGGATTTACGGGAAGCCAAAGTTCCCCTGGGGCGGCGAGCGAGGCGCGGGTGCGGGGAACCGGCGGCGGGGAGGGATGGAGGTGGCCGAGCAGCCCGTCCCGCGGGCAGGACCCCCCCCCGGCCGGACAGACGGACGCAGGTCTCGCGCCTCCCGGGCTGGCGGAGGGGGCAGCGGTCGCGTTTCGGTCGTGCACCTTCTCGCCGGGGCCCCCCAGCGAGGGGGGGGGCTACGCTGGGCATCCCGTCCACACCAGAGCTGCTCTCGGCTCCCTGGGCCGGGCACGTACGAGCTCCAGCTGGGAGGCAGAGTCTGCTGCTCCTCCCTGGTAAGAGCAGTGTTTTTCCAGGGATTCCTAAACCCACCGCCTTTAACAAATCCTGAAAATTCAAATTATTTAGCATCCCAAAGGCAAGCACACATCGCCGTTGCCAAGCGGAGGTGCCATTCTGGATAACAGCGTGTTGGCTTCGTTTGCCATTACAGGACACTGTATGCCAAAAATCACCAGTGCTAATAATAATTATAATATTTTCATCTTAAATTACATTTTTCATCCAAAGATCACAGGCTGGTGTTAACAAACTTCAGCTAGGCCTCAAAACACAACCGGGTACTCTCGCACAACGGTGGATGACCGGGCTTACTGATTTACTTTCTTTCTTCTAAAATTTACTTTCTTCTTAAACGTCACGGGTTAAGAACCCCAAACATATACGAGCTATTTTGAGGGAGACTTGTGTTCCACGTTACAGCTAGGAAAATTCCTGCTCCAGCCTACTGTGCATCCACATCTCTACCTCCTTAGCAAAACTGGAAAGAAAACATCCCCCCACAGGCTTTCCAGCCTGCAGAGAAAAACCTCCTTCATCTCCTACAACTGGCAGCGCCCCCCGTGCCCTCGTGCAGGCACGTGCAACGGGCAGGAGGGAAGGCAACTTGCCCAGGGGAATCAAAGTTATACTTGCTATTAGTTTTTCTCATTAAAAATATCAATTAATAAATGCAAATTAGTAAAAAAAGCCAGGAAACATTTAGAAGGAACGAGTAACGAAGGGCTCCACACCACCCTCCACCCTCATTTGGCCCAAGCAAATCACAGATGCTCACGCTGCAGCTTTGCATGTTCCGACCCTGGGGGCAACGCCTTCTCGCTTCAAGAGGCCAAGTCGGACTCGATGACCATTTCCAGCCTGTTTTGCAGGGCTCGGCGTGACCGAGCAGGCACGGGAGGAGCTTTCAGCCGCCGGTTGCTCTGCCCCACACAGCCCAAGGGTGCCAGGTTGGTCTGGCAGCCCCCACACCGGGGCTGGGCTGCTCGTGGGATCTCCCTGCCAAAAAAAAAAAAAAAAAAAAAAAAAAAAAAAAAAAGTAACTCCAGGTGTACTCCAGGGAAGCCGCATCAGTACTGGTATAATATTTTTTGAGATTTTTTCCAAAAGGAAAATCTTACCAATGGATTTTCCAATATTACTGACAGTGGGAGAGATTCTGAGGCTGAGGAATTAGCACAGGTACAGTGCACCAGAAGGATAAATGGATAAGAAATGATTTAGGGCTGTTCTGGAGCTATTGATGTTTACTAAGTCTGTGTGCACGGAAGATCACCAGGGACAGCTCTAAGCCAGTACCAACAGTGAGATGCACACCTCCCTCCTTCATCAAGTATCACCTTACAAGATTAAACACTGAGCGAGATCAACTGAACACAAATACAAATTTTAGCATGCAGGAGACCCTTTTTAAAAAAAAAAAAAAAAAAAAAAAAAGTCTCTGAACAATTAGATCGCCTTGCCTCATCTTCAGACAGTAAACAACATGAAATAAGAATAACCCTGCATGAACTTTAGCTGATACGCCCTTACTACGATACAGAAATACTCCCCTTATTCTATGATATAGAAATAATTCATCTCGTGCCCCTCAGCCATGCATTTCAAGTGCATCATTTCAGTTGCAGTAGGACAATTACTCTTCCTAAAAAGCAGATTAATTTTTATGATGTATTTCAAAATTTTACCTCAATTTTATTTTCTTTTAGCATTTTACTGGTAATGGAGACGTTTGCTAACCAGGCATTAAACTGTGCTGCCCTGTTCAAGATAGCCGCACAGCAGAGGCTGCAGCTCCCTCCTGTCCTTCTCACTGTATTATTCTTTGGAGACCAAACACCTTTTGCTGTACATTTTCTAGGTGTCCAGCACCTAAAAAAAACTTGCAGGTTTTGCTAAAGGTGGTCTGAAATGTGTTGCTCCTGCGCCGCAAACAAGAAGAGCTGACACATGGGAGGTGCAGGCATGAAATTCTTCCTTAGTTAAGAGAATGTGCATTCTTGCTTCAGCTCCTTGTATAATTTTTTTTGTACAAGACATAGCAACTGCTTTAAATCTCAGTTAATAACTTCCAATTAAATTTTAAAAGAAAAAAAAAAAAAAAAAAACAAGAACCTTAATGAGTAAATGAGAGGTTGTGGTAAGTCTTGAATGTGTGATTTTGCACAGCTGTTACAATACAGCGGAGGGAAGCAGAGAAAGCAAAGCTGAACTGTGGAAACTATCTACAGAAGCAGGGTGAGGTTTCAGCGTTTGATCGGATCAGCACACGGACCCTGGTATGGCAACTGGGGAAACTGAAAAGCAGCTCTCTCTCAGAAACCCTCTGCCATCCACAGAGGCTACAGACTTCTTTTTAGGGGCTGCCGTTGGTTTTGGAGAAGGAAAAGTTGTTGCACCGAAACTGAGACTCTGTGAAAGCACAGGAGCACAGAGATGTGTTTATTTTAAGGAGAAAAAATGTGACTTGCTTAGCCTGTGGCTTGTTTGGGTAGAATCAGCAACAAAAAATGAAGTAGGGCTTTAGACTGGGTTTATTTCTTTCAAGTTCTTTAACTTTCCTAGCGAAGGACTTTCCTAAGGAAGACTGATTTGTTGATTTAGTTTTATTGATTGCATTTCCGGTTACACTATACAAAGACAATCTAAACTTGCTATGCAAAGAAAAAAAAAAAAAAAAATCCCATTTGGCTACAGTTAAAACTGAAGGGAAACGGTGTTTTCTACCCTTGGACAGCTGCCAAGCCCCCGAACCTGGCAGCCCTCTGCGGCCGGGGGGGCTGGGGGGGCTGGAGCAGCTCCCCTGGGGGGCCGGGCTGAGAGAGTTGGGGGGGTTCAGCCTGGAGAAAAGAAGGCTCTGGGGGGACCCTGAGAGTGGCCTCCCAGGGCTTAAAGGGGGGGCAGGAGAGGTGGGGGGGGACTCTGGGTCAGGGGGTGGGGGTAGGATGAGGGGGGACGGGTTTAAGCTGCCAGAGGGCAGATTTAGGTGAGCTCTAAGGCAGAAATTGTTCCCTGTGCGGGGGGTGAGGCGCTGGCCCAGGGTGCCCAGAGCAGCTGTGGGTGCCCCCTCCCTGGAAGGGTTCAAGGCCAGGTTGGACGGGGCTGGGAGCCCCCTGGGCTGGGGGAAGGGGGCCCTGCCCGGGGCAGGGGGGGGCACTGGGGGGGCTTTGAGGTCCCTTCCAACCCCAGCCAGCCTGCGATTCTGTGATTCTGCCCTGCAGCACAGCCATCCCCCCACAGGCACCGGCAGCACCAGGGACGGGACCCTCTGCCCTCGTGGCATCTCTCAGCCCCCCCAGGGAGCAAACGACCGGCTGCGCTCCCCGAACTTCATCCGAGAACCACAGCTCACTGCCTACGCTGCAAACGAACCATAGCGTCCAGTAAAGTCTTCTCCAAAAGGTGTAATCAAAAGCGGCTGGTTTCTGTACGAGTACTGCAGAGCATAATGCAGTAAATTGCGTTGCTTTAAGTTACCAGGAGGCAAGAGAAACAATGTCGGTACTCTGCAATTTTTAGCGAATAATATATAACTTCAAAATACATAGGTCTTTCAAAAACACAGCTGAAAGTTCTAATTTGAGGCAAGGTCACACTTGCAGCGCTCTCATTACCCAGGCAGCCTCTCCAGCACAAGCACCAGTCATACAGGGAAAGTTCCAGTTATTTCAGTCATCTAAGGACAGGTTGGGGGGGTTTTTAAAGTGAGCTCCAAAACTGAACTTTGACAATTCACTACAGATCACTACCTTGGTATTCACTGCCATATTATAAGATGTGAATTCATAAATCCATCAGAAAACCTCTGGGGAAACTAAGCAGGATATTTAATGCCAACTTTGGTGGGGTTTCAGTGTGTTTCCTCATATAAAACACCCATCTCAAACCCAGCTCTTACTGCGTTGGAGAAGACAGTTGAGCATCTTCCAATTGCACTTTGTCACTGATTTTATACCCTTGCAAAACCTCACGCCAAAACGCCGGTACCTGACAGCACGTGTTGGCTCCTGCAGTGACTCCAAAGGAGCGTAAAGCCAGTGGCAAGACCACAAAAGCAGAAGGTCCTGGCAAAGAGCAGTGGACCAGTCTGCATTCACAGAGTAAAACTCATGTTTGGGAGAGGGGGGTTGGCAGGAGAAGGAGTGCGAGGAAGAAGAAAACTCTGACAATACTCAGGAATAAGAAGGTATTTGCCTTTTGTCTGTACTTCTGAAGCTCAAAGGAAACTTTTCCCAGATTAATTTCAGGAGTAGGATTTCAGTTTATATGCTTATGTAGAAACACTGAAATATTTTGTAGTGCAAAAGTGTCCTGGGTGTCCTCTGAGCTCAAACCACAACAAAAGGTCCCAGCAATACAGCCGGCCCGAGCTCTGCAAAAAGAGATTACTTAAACCAATACTGTTTGGAGAAAAGACGACAGCACGGCGCAGATTTAGACAAACTCATCCAATTCAGGGAAACCAGATCATACCCGCAGGTTACGTTTTGCGGGGGAGGCAGGGCGGGGAGCCGGCTCTTCCCTTGGCCCTGGCTTAACCAGCCCTGCCTCCTCCTGCACGCGCTGCGAACGGGAGGGCGAGAAGAGGAATCAGGGACGGCGGGGGGGCTGTGGGCCCCGCTGCCCAAACTGCTCCTCCTCCTGCTGCCTCGACACCTCCACTTCCCACCCAAAGAGCGTCGCCCTGCTCTTAGCGCCACGAGAGAACAGCTTCCGTGGAAGCCAGTTGCTGGACCTGGCGATCCTTTGCACGTTTGTAGGGGTATTGTGGAGGCTCAGATGATCCCTTAGACAGATGCTAAACTGCCCGTAGAGATTTAACAGTTTTAAGAGTGATGGGTGCAGCGAGAAGCTCGCGTTATGTTTTATTAAAGCCTGTTGAAAAGTTTATGGGCTCGCTTCTGAAGGAGCCTTTTTTCCCCTCTAACTACATCTCATTACTTCTCCTGAACACAGTCTGTCACTTATATAATATTTGCAGATAGAAAGGATGCTTTATAGGTCACCTTATTTGTTGCATCATAAATATAACAAAATAGTGCAAATGACTTAATGCACTCACAGAGCTGAACAATAAGGAACCCCAAAAGCATTTCTAATTAAATAGGAATTTCTTAAGAGATTTAAGTGGTGGGGGTTTGTTTATCGTTTATTAGAGGAGCTCTTGTCAGAAAGCAAGTAATGCCCTAAAATAAAGTGTCTCCATATTTCAACGGAGGATTTTTTAAGCTGAGAGTTCTGATGGAAAATTTTTAGCGTGCTTTAGGCTAGGCCCAAAAGCCTTCGGCACTGAAGGAGGCAAAGCAAACACCCCAGAGCTCCCGCCTGCACCCTCAGCAGCGCAGCGGGAGCTTCGCTGGGCAAAGCTGGGCTTACAGCCCCGAGCTGGCGGCGCTGCCCGCCGGCCCCACGGCCCCGGGAGCGGGGTCCAGCCCTCCCGGGGCTCGCTGCCGGGCAGGGCAGGGCCAAGCCCTCACCTGGGCTTTACCCCTTTACACCAGCCCCATCCCCACGCAGCCGCGAGCCCGAGCTCTGCGAACAACCGGGACCCGACCCGAGCAGCGCAGAGGGAAAGCTATCTGCCGCACTGTGCAGCGCGGTAAACGGGAGTGTTTTCAGGGCTCCAGCTGGATCCCGAGCGATCTCTGAGAGTCCAAGATCTCTGTGATCTCAGATTCTCAGCGTTGCTGATGTTTTCCCCCCTCCTTTTCCCACTGGCTGGGAAGCTGCCTCTGCTTTTGCAGCTACGGCAGCGTTTGCCCCTTTTGCAGCATTCTGCATCCCTGGTTGTGTAATACTGCATGATTTTCCCCCAAATCCTCTAGAGAAAGTCAGGATTTACGTATGAATCTGATTCCACCTGGACGTGCGTGTACCCTTCAGCCGGCATCTTATACAGGAGAACTCTTGTGGTAAACAAAGACAGAAAGCCATTAAAATGCAATAACCAACTTTCAAGAACCATTTGACTAATTCCATGATTCAGGAACTCTTAGGCAGCCACCACAGAAAACTGGAGGAATAAATAGCATGAATGCTAAGCAGTCAGAGCAGCTTAGCTTCCTTTCAGAGTGCCGGCTTCCTTTTGAACTTCTGTTCGTTTTGCTTGTTTGTTCCTTTTATTCTCAAGGTGCTTTACTGCTAGGAAACCAAAAATATGTACACAAATAAGGTTATCTATAATGGACTCCAGTGGGAAGGGGAGGCAGAATGAAGTAGCCCTAAAGCAGAAATAGCTTTGAAACAATAATATTTATGATGAGAATATATCATTTCATTTTACTAGGATCACCACAGGCACAAAAAGTAAGGTTTTTAACTGCATTTACCTGTTCTGAGTTGAAGACAGCTACCCACCTGTCACAACAAAGGTATTTACTGCTCTCCTCTTTTGCAGGAGCGCTCTGGGGTCTGCTCGTTGGGAATGCAGCTGCAGCACCCTACGAAACGCCAAGGTGCTGCTTTTAATGTTAATCAAACGTGAAGTCCCAGGGTCGGATTTCAGTTGTTTGCCTTTCGTGCAAATGAAACACCTACTCATTGTACAATTGTGCCTTAAGTGTATGATTTCACGGCTGGCACGCAGCTTATGGTAGCACGGGTTGGGTTTTTCTAATCAGAGTGTGCAATCATTAAGTGGGATTTGATTTAATGTGCGGACCGTCATTCCGCTTTCCTCTCCCAGAAGGCGAGTCAGTGATCCTGGTCTCACACCCATCAAAAACCAGGAAGAATTTAAATTGGTTTGCTGAGCAGATGCCACCACATTGTAGCCCGCGGGGACTGGTTATTTCTCAGGATTAATACACTCACCTTAATGCAATGGTGGTTTTGCCTCTGGGGTGAGACTTTCATTGCAGGCTGGAGTGATGTGACAAAAAGGTTAAAAATCCTTAAGCCCCAACTCATGACTACAAACGAGCTTCAATGGGAAACAGTTTTTCTCCACGTAACAGAGATTTGGTTGGAAAACATGCTTTAGTAAAATGGTTCTATTAACACTTTCCCTTACCACACACAGGTTTTAAGCTGCCACCATCCTCTGTTCCTGCCTGTGCACAGTAGGCTGCATTGCTACGCTCACAATGAAGATTATTTTAAAATTTTGCTGCTGCTGCTCCAAAAAGTGGAGTAGCCTCAACTTGCATCCCCTCAGGAACCCCCCTTGGCAGCGAGCAGAGCCATTAATCAGGGTGACTCCTTTGGGACTACGAAATTGCCTCCTCCCCTCCAAATCCCGCACCGGGCAGAAAGTGGAGCCCAAGAAAGAGCACGCAACATTTCACACCCGGAGGAGACATGGGTGGCTGAGGGCTCCCCTGGCCTCCACCCCCCACACTGAGCTATTTTACTAGCAAAACTCTTAGCAAAGATAGAGCAAACATCGCTCTACGGAGGCTCGGGTATAGACCCTCATTTGCACATATTGTGGCTTGTGATATTATATATTTCTCACATCTCAAATAAATTACAAATGGGTTACATTTTCTTTTTAGCTTTTAAAATGTCATATCCTGTTTCAGAGGAATGGCTGGGTACTGACAACAGAGACCAGCTAGCTAGGAACAGGAGCACTAAGGGAGGAATTCAATAACACTGCAAAGTATTTCTCATCAAGAATTTTCCCACAAAGTGCTTTTTCCGTCAGAAAATGCTTATTCAACAAAGTGAGAACTTTTCATAGAAACACATCGGCTCAGTGAAGCCTTTGCTGGAAAACAGTTCTTAAACCCAGGGTAGGATTTCTGGCCAGACTCTTTGCAGAGCAGAGATCAGCCCTGGGTCCCTGCTTTCACCTGTCTACCAGCAGCCCCAGCGGGACCCAGATTTCCCACCATTTTCCAATTTCCACGTGGTATATCCCACCGTTACCGCAGTGTGGGTGTGCAACTGCCCATCGCCATCCACCTCTCCCACCACCCAAACCAAAACTACTCCTTCCTCATCTTCCAGGTGGCAGAGAAAGGTCAGGGGTTTAATCCCCACCAGAACAAGATATTTCTTGAAACCCCCAATTTTTCAAACAACAAAAAGCCACTTCTAATCATATTCTAAAGGGAGAAGGAAACAGACCAAGCTGGATAGAGTTTTCACCCAGATATACCAGTTTTTCAGTTGAGAACACTCAATTTTACAAAGGCCTTCAGCCTCCTGTCACAGCAGTTTTATGTCCTTGCAATTCCATTGACATCAACGAAATGCCCATGAATGCCTGACCTGAGCATGATCCCAGAATCACTCACAACGTGGGCGTTTCAAAATTCCTCAGTGTCTGCATTATACTCTTCAAATTCTTTAAATTATTACTTTTTCAGCAAAAAGTCAGACTAGGCTAAATTCAAAACGCACAACCGCCTTGCAACACCCCATCACCTGAGTCTGGCTTTAGAGCAATTTCTACGTTCAGCACAGAGCAGTGCCCATACTGGGAATTAAACGTTACGGCAGGAGCAAAGATCTCCCTGAGCCTGCTTCCTCGTGCACATCCTAACCCCTCCCTGAGGGGCACACGGAGAGCCCCGCAGCAAACCGCGCCAAAGCACACTCTGACAAACCCCTTGGCTTGATTGCCTTCAACAAAACAGTGCACGGATAAAACAAACGCTATTCAGGGAAGAGCATCTGTCATCTCTGGGGGGAAAAAACGCCAACGAAGCAGTCAGCAGAGCTCCCGCATGCCCGGCACCACCGCTGCGCTCCAGCGTGGCACAGGCATCTCTTCTGGTGTGTTGTCATGGCTATTTAGGGATTATTTGAGCCCTGGTGGAGCTCAGGGCAACCTCTTCTCCATAAACTTTGAGTTGGAAGCACCTGAAAGTTTGTATCTGAGTCTCGACAACGTGATTTGTTTGTTTTAAGGATCAGCACGAGCTCCACCACATCCCGCTGACGTTACCCCTCTCTGCAATAGCAGGGTTTCTTTCTGTCTGTAGTAAAACTAGAGAATCCGAATGGAGCCAACCTGGACCAAGTGTGCAGTGGGAAAGACAGTGGCCACATGCTCCTCTTCCACGGCAAGTTGTGCAAGTGGAACCAAATCAACAATCAGGTTGGAGAAACCCAGACGCTCCAGGCGCAGCACCACTGCTGTCTTTCCTGAACAGATAGGATGAAAAGAAAACTTGACCTTGCTGATTCACAAAGATAGAAATGGAAAAAAATCCCGTTTTTCCAGTAGGGAAAGACATTTGTGCAGGTAACCCACCACCTCCTGGCTCTGCACCACAGAGGAGGAGTGGGAAAGTGCCTTTACCACATGGGATCACCTTTGCGCAGAGAAAATCCAGGTGAGCTTTGATTGATACGAGCTATTATCTTTGAAGACGTACAGCTGAATATTTGGTGTGTAGGAAATGGAGAGCCCCGTCCCTGCATAAGTCCCATAACAAAACCAACACTCTCTCTGTGGCAGTGGCCAAACTCCCCACAAACTCCCACTTTTGGGGGGATGTGCAGAGATGATGTAGAAGAAATGCATTCACCTCAGGCAGAGGAAATGTCTGAACCCAGATATAAAAAACACATCTTGGTTAAGGGTTAACAACTTGACTAAAAATGGGTTAATAAGAAATAAGCATGGTAAAGCTGCAGGGTTTTTGTTGTTGTTTTTTAAATGGTTCTTAAGTTTATAATTTTCTTTTCATTGATTTGCTTCTTTTCTAAAAATGATGCAAAATACTAAAAAAAAAAAATAAAATACAACAACATTTGTTGTTTTGTTTCTGCAAGAAAACTAAGCAGATCCCACGTTGGGCCAGTCTAAACCATGGTGTAATCTCACAGGTTTTATCCTCGGAGAGCAAAGCGGGAACAAGGATCCAGGTACGTCGTGGGCGCAGGCGGGGTGTCGGGACCTGCTCCTGCTGCCACCACCGCCCGTCCTCAGCCCCGACGGCTGAGCTCTGTTTCCAGCTGCGCAGAAGGACCCACTCAGAAAAGGAATTAATGACCTGCCAGATTTTATGTGACTGCTGAAATCAGCACAAACCAAGTACTAATGTGAAACAAGGGAGTGCTGACATACTTTGGTGATTCAAGATCCACACCTTGCAATAACAACTAATTATTTGAACTTTTTTGTTACCCGAGTACCAGCTGTGTTTATCCTCATTAAATTGACTTCCATTTTTAATAAAACATTGATCGTTAATTACATAAAATGCTAGATGTCTATTGGGGACCTACCCTCTTTTCTTTGAAGTCAATGGGCAACACATTCAATATCAGCCTGAAGCTTTGTGAAGGAATAATCAAATTTTAAAAATCCCATAAGCCCAAATCCTAGTGTCAGTTTTTCAATATGCTTTACTTTTGACCGGATTCATTTCTTACTTTTTCCTAACCGAAAAGAAGGAGCTGCTTTCCCATCAAACAGTCAATATAACCAAAGGAAAGTACCAGCAGCTGGGATGATTCCAGCTCGGGTGCCTGGCTCTCCAGAAAAGCCGGGGTAGTTTGTGCCTGTGTGTCTGTGCACACACCTGCAGTGTGTACCTACAAATCCATTTCCAACCCAGATGGATTGGGAAGATGATAAGCCCCTTCTCGCCGTACTTTTCCAATTTTCCTGTGCTCTTCAGCTGTCATAACTTGTCTCCTTTATGGTGATACATTCAGCTTCTTATTAAATCTATTCATCTATTCCAACATTCAATGGCATAATATGCAAAGCAGCTATCAAGTATACAGGAGATGTCTTTTTGTCATAAATCTATAATATGAGAATAATGTAGTCTCAAAAAGGGAGAGGACATATACTTAAATGTCAGACAGACATGAGAGATTTAAAATTCAGAGTCTAAGTTAGATAACATCCCTCACATTTGCAGCTGCAAGATAAATAACGAGTTTAATCTTATTTAAGATGTATGCTCCTGGCCTCACTTGCCAAATTTTCAGAAAATATCTCCATTAGTGAACTCAGCGATACTCAGCCAGCCTGTTCCTGGCTTAGGACCAGATTCAAAGTTCCCATTCCCCCTGCGGAGGCTGAAGGACCCATCCTCCCCCAGCTCTGCCTCTGCCGGCATCTCACGCCCAGGGCGGGAGGCAGGAGCCCGGCTCACCCCGAGGATGCCAGCCAGGCCACGCTAACAGGCAGCACAATTTATTTCTTACACTTTCTGTCTGCTCTGCATGCTGTGGGAACTCTTTTTTTTTTTTTTTCAGAAAGAGAAAAGCATGGGAAACTGAGATGCTGTAGACATTTGTGGAAAGATAGCCATGACAACTTCGGACAGGTTTTCTTATTGTCCCGCCAATAGAAGGCACTAAGCCTCGTCCTTACGTCTGCTGGGAGCTGCAGCGCTGGAGAACCTGGGTTTCACCTGGGTTTACACTGACATGAGCTCCCAAAAGCTGCAGCCTGCTCTAGGATGGGATTCTCTCCTCCGAGAGAAAGAGCAATCCTCTGAGCTTCCAGCCCCGTCCTAAGGCTGCCCTCCGCTGAGGACGGAGAAAGCCGGCCAGGCAGCAAGGGGATGTGGTCAGGCTGCTGATACATGTGTCAGTGTGCCACATTTTAACAATAATAGTGAAAAACAACCCCAAATAAACCCTTTCTTCTTAATGATGCTTTGCTTCTGCTGAGTCTCTCTCCCGATATTTCCACGTTAAGAAGCATAAGCAGGACTTGACCGCTGACCTTAAAACACCATCTTTAAAATTACAACGTCTCACAGATAGATTTGTAGTTTTTTATCTCACTGAAATCAACAGTTTGATCCTGGATAATGAACCTGTTTCAGATAATGAATGAAGGCCGATGAGCCGAAAGCAGGCCCTTGGTTCAGGACAAATAAAGGGGAATTAAATGCCTGTTTGTATATTGATGGGCAACCCAATAAAGGTCAGTTGTCAGAGGAAGGCTTGCCTGGATGGACAGAGCAGGGGTGATGGAGCAGGAGCCAAGTGTTTTTCCAGAAAAATAAAACTGAAGAAAGCGCCAAAAAGCTGCACAAAAAGGAGAAGTACACAGCTAGACGAAGGACTAGAAATGCTGCTTTTGAAACACACCCAGAGCTTTGGGGCAAAGCATTTTCTGGAAAGGGCCTTGAATTATAAGACAAAATCTTTTGGGTTCGATTCCCACTGTTGGTACAGAAAAGTAAGTGCAGATTTTTTGAAAGCAGCTGTGATGATGTCACAACCTCCTACACCATGGAAGCTTTACCTACCACTCACATCGGCCAACAAAGCCCTGATTTTCTTTGCCATTTTTTTTTTCAGTTTCTATACTAGATAGGACTTTAACAAACTGATAGCCAAAGGCAGTTCTTGCTTTGTCCCAGTTCTAGAAAGCAGCAGAGAAAAACAAACAAAATAACAGTCCAAAGTATGAGATTCCTTCATCTTTTTCACTTGTAAATCTATCCATTTTAAAGAACGTGCTATTTCTGTCCATTAGAGACATTCAGTAAATGTTTGACCTATACAACTAAATGTATTGTGGTATAAAAACATCCATTTAATTAAAAACCGCATTCCTTCTGTTTCCACTGAAATGTTTCATATGGATATGCTTGATCGGGCTGAGAGGTGCAAAAGGTAAAGAAATAACTTTGATGAAGCATTTTTTAAGTAGATGAATGCTTCCAGATTTCAGAGGTTTGTTTGTCATATCCTGATGGGCTCCTAATAGCATCTGGCTGCGGAAAAGGAAAAAGGGAAATTTGTGTGTCTATCCATTAAAAAAAAAAAAAAAAAGAAGAAAGGTAAAGTCTATTCCCGGGGAGCATCCCAGCGAGGAGCTGGCAGGGACAGGCAGGAGCAGGAGGAGAGGGCAGGGACAGGCAGGGACAGCCCCGGGGGACATGGGACGTCAGCGGGGCAGAGGCTCCCATCGCTTTGCACTGGGGACCAGCAAGTCCCCTGCAGACACCTGGAGCACCAAGAGTAAGTGCCAAGAGGGGAGAAAAAGAGAGAAAGGGAGAGATTTTGTAGCGCAGCCTTACGTCCCTGCACTCCACTCCTGCTTAGGTGAGTCATTAGAGGATTATCAGTCATTTAAAAAAAAAAAAAAAAAAATCAACCCTTTTGCATAATCTTAAATTAAGATCCAATATTTATGGGTATTCGTTGTAAATACAATGCTGAAATATGTCTGTGCTCAGAAGCCTTTTGTTCACAAAGTCCTGACAATTAAAATGTGCTAATGACATGCAGATTATTACAAATTTATCATGCTGATTTTATGTTGATGAAAGTTTAAATATACACTGAACTATCAACCAGAGACAAGGCGGGGGAGATGCTCATACTTTGTGACACCACGGTAACTGCGGCTGATTTCTGATTTTCTGCCTCCAGTAGAAGTCAAAGCACCACTGAATATCAAGCATTTGTCCAAAGGAAAGCACATTACAAAGTCAAAATGTTTTAGTAAAAGACAAGGGCAAAAAACAAAACAAAGACTGATTTTAGAAGATAGCTAAAGCTGCAGAGGGATTCTGCATTTGCAGTTCTCCTTATTCCCCATGTCTCTACTAAAGGTTCAAACACATTTTAAAAAATAAGAACAAAAGTTGATGCATGAGTTCTCCCAGCACTGGGATTTAGTAGACCATATGTTGCATCGATAATGGGTGGGTTTACTTATTAGCTCTTTCTAAAGTGACTGGCATTCAACGAGTTCTGGCTGTAAGGCACCAAAAGGAAATTTCAAGTGTAAACTTTTAAAAATTATTCCTTACTGTGTCACTGACAAGCACTATTTGATGATTTCAAGTCACACGTTTACCTCTGTAAATGAATAAATTCGACTGGAAAAAAAAAATACCTTTGAGGACTAACGGAGTGAATTCTGAGTCCAGACGCCAAAACTAACCCCACGGGGGGCCAGGGGCACACAGCTCCACCTGCAAACTTAAAGGCAGTGCCCAGGGCGAGGAGCAGGTCAGCACAGGGAGAGTCGAAAAGGGGCGAAGGGGGCGAGGGTGGGCAGGCACCCTGCTCGGGAGCGAGCCCCTGGCCCCCTGGAACAGCGACTTCAGAGCGGGGGCTCGGCACCGGGGCACATCCCTCTGTCACGCCTAACGCACAGATGAAAACCTCGGCGAACACATATGGAAACACTGAGAATTTTGCATAGAAGTCGGAAAAATTAGCTCAATTTTACTCTTATTAATACTTTTTTTTTTTTCAACAGGTTTTTATCACGTTTGCATTTTTTACATGTAATTTCGTTAGAGACTGCTCACACATTTGCATTCTTCCAAAAGGCAGGCCAAAACTCTCATTATAAACCTCAACTTGCCACAGTAAAGATGGACGAGCTTTAAGCAGGAAGATTTCAAACACTAAGTGCAACTTGAGCATTATACCACGCGCACAGCTTTAATTTTAAAAGGTAGACACAGCAAGATATGGCATACGTGGGTGTGATTCATACATATTAATGCCCTAAGTGTGTCATTTGTCTTTACTTGATGTAAATTGTGCTTGTCTGTTAGGGCAGAAACTCAGCCTACCATAGTTCTACCTATTAGCAGCTCTGTATTAAGGAGGTTTGCGAGGAAGCAGAAACACGTCGGTCGTTGCTCCCTGACACCTCCGGCTCCGGGCGCGGGTGAGCGTTAACTGCACGGCTGACGCTGGGAATTCTCCTGAGACGCACAACCCCCCCCAGCAAATGCACCAAACCTCCCGGCTAAAATGCGTCTGTAACCATTACCAGCGCTACATGCTCTTCCTGCTTTTAATTTTTCAACTTCCAAATTACGGCACTTACATTCTTGAAGAAATCATCTCGTTTGTACAACGTTATCCAGCCCTCGTGTACTGCAGCGTGATAAAGCAGCTGAACAGATTACTCCTGGGCAAGGCTGCACGTACCCTGCCGCTGTGCATTTTATCTCTGTTCTGATCCTTCTGCCAGCAGGAAATTAGATCCACCTTACCAGAAACGGTCATTTTCCTTACGTCCTTTTTTACTGCTCAACACCTTTTTTCTCTTTACCTGTAGGCAAGAGTGGATCTGAAACAGTAGCAGATGATTTCAAACGCTTTCACACATAGAGGAACGGCTCTTTACACGGAGCCACCGGCTCTGCTCCGGTGCTCCCCAAACCACAGGCCATTCGTCCAGCTCCTGGCCACGGGTTCTGCCCTTCGGTCCCCACGTACCATCAGTGAGCAGCAGAGCAGCCGCTGCCCGTGCAGCCGCGAGCGACCCGGGACGGGAACCTCTCCGGGCCGTGCTGCGGAGCGGTGACCAAAATCGGGGGGGGGTCCCCGCTCTCACCCACACTCAACCTCCACCAACCACCCTCCGGGACAGTTAATCCAAACGCCTCGTCTTCTCGGTTGCGGGTTTTATCCCGCTTCGCACCACCTCTGTGCCTCTCACCGCTCCTGGGTGGCTCTGACACGGAGCCACCCCCCCCCTCCCCGTTTAGCTGCAGCGAGCAGGCAGCTGAGCCCGTCGGGGAAAAACCTTCCCTTTACCCAAACCTCCCGCTCGGGGGGGCGAGACAAGTGACTTGGAGCCGTAAATCCCCGACGGGGCGGATGGCAGCGGGACAAGTCTCAAAGTCCACGCACAGACATTTATTAATTTCCCACAAGGTACTAATTGGATACCCGATAATTGGCTCGGTATATAATGAATCATGGCAAGCGATACAGTATGTCTGGCGTTACTTAACGGTACGAAGGGAAAAGGGGGAAAGGAAAAGGAGGGAGAGGAGAGAGAACTCGAGCTCCCCGGCCCGGGGCCCTGCGCTGGTCCCCTCCGAGCTCGCCAGGCTCGCATCCGTCTCCTCCTGCTCTGCTTTTCTCTTCCTATCCCTTGCTTGCTCGCTCTCGCTCCTCGCCCCCCCCTCAATTTGCACACCCTCTCCTCGGGGCTGGCCCCAGGCCGCCCCACACACCCACGTGTCGCACGTCTGGGGAGGGGGGGGTCCCTGACAGGGGGCTGTGATGTGTTCGGGGGTGCCCACTTCACTCTGCCCTTGGTGGCCCACGCAGCAAAGGTCACTCAGGGCACCGAGGGCACTTTCCCCGCCGCCCCCGAGCAGAGCCGTCCTGCCTTCACAGGACTCCCTCCCCCAGCCCCCCCGGGCTAACGCGGCCGCTTTAGCAGCTCCAAACTCCACCTTATTCACCCCAGGACTAGAGCTTCGGTGCTTGCGAGTGTTTGAGGCGTTCCTCGGCTCGGGGGGGCTCCGCTCCCCCCATCCCTCAGCCCCTGTTTTTCCTCAGCCCCTGCTTCAGGGAGTTAGGAGTTGTTTCTCACACCCTCCCAAGTATTCTTTTACAAAAACTTGGTGTCTCACTATTTGTCCTCTCCTTTTAGAGTACACGACTCTTCCCCCGAGGTGGGAAGTCCAGCCGTGGTGCGTTTTGCCATCCGGCAGAGGCGAAGCGGCCGGCGGAGCCCGTGCCCCCGGGGTGGGGGTGCCGGCCACGCACCGCTTGCCAGGTGAGGGAGGGGGTGCCGAGCGGTGCTGCCCACCTCCCGCGCCCCAGGAAAGGGGATGCCACGCACACAGCATCCCTGGGAGATGCTTGTGACTCAAACCACAAGCAATCCAGAGGCTCAAACACCGCCGGAGTCCAGCCAGCCCCCGGCTCTGCCCGTCTGCAGGGCTGAGCTCCACCTCCGCCTCCTCTCCTGGCCCAAAAAAAAAAGGACATTTCCTGCTAATTAGTTACTGGGACTTAATACTTAAAGTCACTGTATAGCCCTTTATATAATTCTAACACATGAGACTGCTAATTACTATGTTAATCTTTACCGCCTGCAAAATAGACAACCCACAACCTTCAAAAAGAACTGATATATCAAAATAAACCCTCAGCAAAGCTGCTCAGCGATGAGTCAGAGCAAAGGAGGATGAACCGAGGGAAGAGTCCTGGGGCTTTGCCTACAACTGGCGTCAGAGCTCATACAACCTTATTCCTTTCTAGAGAGCACCCAGGAGATAAAGAGTCTTACACAAAGTGGGAGGGGGAAGAAGTGAAAAATTCACATGCTTCAGGATCTGATGGCAAAAAAAAAAAAAAAAAAAAAAAAAGAAAATTACTTTGAAAAGTACTTGCAGTTGAACTGATTAAGCAGCAATTTGTTTCCCTAATTATTTGTAAATAATAAATGGCTAAATGCCTCATTTTATAATAAAGCAGCTAATTCTCAGAGTTCTTTGCCTGATTTGTAGATTAACAGATTTGTTTGAAGTAGCGCGTCAATGTTTTACTCTCAATAAGTAATTTTACACATACTGTCTCCCTCAAAGGACTGGGCTGCCTTACGCTGCATCGCCCAGGCTGCTGTGGGGTGCAGCGCTCTGAATCTCACCCTGAGGAGGAGAATCCAGCACAATCTAGAGGAGAAGAAGCCAGTCACGCCGCGGGAAGCCACATCCCGAGCAGGTTCAGATCAGCGCAGCTCCCGGAGGATGACGGACGCGCACACGGGCTGGCACCTCACCCAGGAACGGGGCTGACTGCTCTCTCTTTTTTTTTTTTATTATTTTGCGCCGGATTCCTCCTGAATTGCTGTGGCTCTCACCAGCCAGGCCCGGCAGCTGTTCCCCACGGCTGGGCAGCGATAACTGCGCTGCGGGGGATGCCGACCCGCGGCCTCGCTCCCGGGGTTGTGTGAGCTGGTACCCCCCGGTGTCCCCGTCCCCCCCTCCACGGCCCCGGGGACCGGGGGGCAGGGCGAGGAGCCCGGGCTTCTCCCCAGGACACGCCAGACCCAGACCGACGTCTGGCGCGACGCAAAGTCACGGGGAGAAAAAGCTGCTTTGGGCAGAAGTGCCTCTATAGCGATGATGCGCTGAGATTTTATGGATGTAAGAAATTTCCCTCTGCCGCGGCCTCGGAGTTCACGAGCCGTGAGCTCCCCAATAAATCTCCTTGACGGGAGGATTCAGTTACAGGATTTGGAAAAGGAAAGGAAAGCCATGCCCTGATTCTTGGGCTTACTCATGCCCAGGTATCATGGACACGAGTAGGTTTTGCAGGGTCTGAGATCCTGGTGAATTACAAAAATTATTTCAGTTATCGTTAAAATTACTTATCGCGAAGTCCACACCAAAGAAAGAGCAAAACCACAACACTTGACTTTTTCAGCAGCATCGACCAGGATTCATTGCAGGGGTCAGGCATCACTGTGACAACTCAGAATAGTACGACAGCGGGGAGAGGTCTAAAAGTGTAAGATGTGGAACTAAAACTGAGGAATGATATCCAAACTCACGTCCCAGAGAAACCAAATGTGAACTGGTTTCTAACTCAGACACTTCATTTGAGCAATATCGTCTAGAAAAGAGTCTGTGTTATGAGAAATTTATCTGATATATTTCTAGATTTACCAGAAGGCGATCTGTGAAAAGCCTTAATTTTGGTAGATTTGCTCCTTGTTTACTGCTAATATTTTTGATAGCTGCAAGCCTGCAGTAGGATCACATAAAACTGTCTGAATCTGAAAACAAGAGATTGAGTCATACCTGCAGTCTATAAAGCAAGTAATACACCCACAGAGATACCAGTATGCCTAATGTGAATTTATGTTCTCAAAGTAAGCAGTTCCCAATTTGCTTTTAAACTGACAGGATTACAGATACATTTGAAAACTTGAAATCTTTTTTTAAGGGCATATTTAGCTCATCAGGAAAAAAAAAAAAATGCCGTTTCTCTGTGCTAGGAGTAGAGCGCACGTTGGGTTAAGAACCGGAGAACTGGTTTTGAAAGGTCAGAACAAACCAAATCAAACCAAACCAGAAGGTTTAATTCTGAATGGTGAGTCTCATTCATTCACTTTAAATTGCACACCAAGCCAACATTTTATTACATGTAATATAATGGCTACCCACTCACACCTATTACCAGCAGAACCTGCTTCCTGGCTGGCCTCTAACATCAATATTACTTGTGGCATCTTCGACACTAATGTAAAACTGCATTTAAGTTTTAATACTTAGGGATAAAAAAAAAAAAAAAATACTTCTGTGGAATTCCGATTCCCTGCCAAAACCTGTTTCAATAGGTAGCATGCAAGTTTAATGAGTTTTTTGTGATAGTTGTAAGCTTGGCGCTCTAAGCAAGCTTGAATTTTAATTTTTAGTTATTCAGCGGTAGATCTAGGCACATATTAACAAAAAAGCAATTACTCCTGACATCTCAGCACTTACCCCGTGTCATTTCAGAACAGAAAGGCGAGGTGAATGGGGACTTTAAGTTACAGAATGCAAACTGAGGAAAGTCAAAGTGCTATTTTTCATTCCAAAAAGGTGGATTGAAGGTTTCAAAGCACAGCAGGTAGAGGGACAGTTAACTTGAAACAAAGTTTACGCTCCCACTTTTCCAATCACTGGATTTTGTGAAGCCACAGAAATGATGACAAACGAGCTGGGATAGACACCAACAGAAACCTTGGCAATGAGAAATAACGTACCATTTTCTTACTGTGCCTTTGTGGACAGAAAGAATTAAAAAAGGCTTGAGCAGGGAGCGGGAGCTGAGATGGGATAGAGGCAGGCTGGGGGAGCGAGGCCGCGGTGCCGGGGAGTGCCCGTCCCCCCCCGGTGTGTTCCAGTGCCCAAAACCTCAGGAAATGGTCCATACGAGTCCCCTCAATGGGTTGGATTAATGGGATTTTCCTCAGGTCTAACATGGGGAGGAGCCAAACGCCTGCAAGGACGACCCGATTTCAGGTGGAAGCCTCAAAGGTCCTGCTTTGGAAATGGGAAGATTTGATCATTTCCCGGGCAGATCCACACTCAGATCAGGAGCGACTGTGTTCAGTGGCATCTTGCATCCTGCAAGTTTCCCAAGATAAACCTCCAGAGGAGTGCTTCTATATTTAGATATGTTATCTGAATGTATGTATAATTAAGTGGCTTACTACATTATTCAAAGAAATATGCAAACTAGATTTACGTGCAGTGCATTTTTTAAGCTCTAATTTGAAAAATATGTTTGAGAAGATTCATAGTGGGCTCCAGCTGTTCTAGGATGAAAATTAGCCAACCTATAAGCTGGAACAAGCTGTACAAAAATAATTCTTCAGGAATTATCATAGCTTCTATATTTGCACACAACTTGAACTGAAAGGACACCAGACACAGAGGCTATAAATAGCACCTTATTCACAGTCTTAATGTTACTTAAAAGTTTATTCTCCTAATATTGGTTTGACTGGGCACAAGAATCACCTAATTGTCTGATAAATACAGGCAAAATTACTTCTAGTGGGTACCGTGTCATATACAAAGTTAACCTGTTTGTAGCTTTTTTTTGTGAAAGTTTACAAAATAATTATGGTTTTTTTCCTTATAGGAACATCCACTGAACATTACTGGGCAAAATTTTCATGAAAAATAGGCAAAAAAATTCCTGCACTTCGTTCCGTGTTCAATACGCATAAAAATACCTGCAGGAATATTTTGCTGAAAATCTGATGCTCAGGCACACAAAGCACACTTTTATTAACAATTGCATTGTTACCCACTAATCCAAAACTGATGCTGTTTTTCCTTAGGTATTTGCAGAGTTGTGTTTCACATCTTATGATTGGAAAACGCACATTATGTTTTTTTTTTCTTCTGTTTTCTATTTATAACAAGTGGGAAAGCCTTTCTAATTCATTATAAAGCTCATCGGGTTCTTTTTAAATTAACTTTGAGCCCTTGTTTTCCATATTTAATGCATTCCTGAAAGGCATTGCTTTTTTATTAACTCAAAATCTATGCCTGCCTGTCTGAAAAAGGGCCTAGCCCTGATCCCTTTGGTGCCACATGCAGTAAAGCTAACAGCAAAGTTTTCCCAGTCCGACCCTCCTCCATCCTGCAGACCATGCAGGGAGCATCAGGCCCCGCGTGCACAAACCTGCTCTCCCAAAATTGAGTATTTTACACGCCGCATCATGAAAAAGGCACAAAATCCACCCCCCACCCCCTGCCCCCCTTCGAACGGGGGGGGGACACACGTTCATGAACCCCCTGGGCAGGAGACGTCCCCGAGACGCGGGCTGGGCAAACGCCGGTGCCACGGCCGGGTTTAGCTCACACATACTCCATTGCAGCAAGAAGACGACAGAAAAAGTGAAAAGGAAAAAAAAAAAAAAAAAAAACAACAAAACACAAAAACCCAAAAAACAAACAAGGAATGGCCCTCTCATGCTGCAAACAGTTTCCTGCTGAAAGCAAATGGGGGGGCGGGGGAAAAGTATTTTTGCAAGCATCAGCAAAAGCTAAGGGTAATTACAAGAGCTGACAGAATAACAGGCTAACAATAATATGTTGCAGGGCTGTTAAGACTATTGCAACTCAACAGGGAAAGATAATGACCTGTGATTTATTTTGAGTTAGGACCGGTGGAACAGTTATACATGTATTTTTTTTACTGCGTTTCATCCGTGCCGGGTGTCATTCCTCCACTGCAGTTAAAGCAAGGACTGGTGCAAGAGCATCTGTGTCACCCCAGAAAGCAGAATTAGCTTTTGCATTTGGATATTCAAACTTCTCAAAGCAGCGGGCGGTGTAGCCCGGGGCAGGGGGTCCTGGGGGGGTGGAGGGTGCCAGCTCCGGAGAGGCTGGGGAGCTGACGGCTCTTCTGAGGAGAGGAAGGAGGATGTGCAAAACTGTTTCCTACCCCACAAACTGGCTAATTTTAAGCATAGTATTAGAATGTGGAAACAAGTTTCACATAAAGTCAAAGTTTCTCCCCTTTTCACCAGCTCTTAAATCCATAAAACATTGTTTATTGACCTAAAATAATAGATTTTTTTTTATTATTTTTTTTTAATTACACCAGGTCGTTTTAATACAGTGTGTGGTTTCTTATTCCTTGAGGTGTCTGCTGGCCAGAATTACCCAGTCTAAGCAAGGTCTCCTCATCCTTAAAGATTTCTGACTGCAGACACATGTCACATACGTACATTTCAGACACCTCAGTAATTAGTGTATATATATATTTTTTTTTTACACTAGTAGAAATCGACATTGTACATTCCTCCTCTCTATTGCACCTATGCAGAAAATACTAGTTTCATTTGAGTGTTTCCAGGATATTTGGTAGCCTTGAATGGAGGCTGTCCTTTGCATACAAAACATTGTAATTAACACAAAAACATTTAGCGTATCTATAGTTTGTGAAAAGGAAAATAACAACAGGAATCTATAAATATTTTCATTTTTGGTACCTCCTAGCTGCTATCCACTGGCTTTTAAAAAACAGGCTTAGCCTATCAGGCAGCTTTAGTGCTCAGTAAAGAGGTCTCATCTACCTCCATGATTTAGTATTATTGTTTTTAAATAGTTCTTATTTCTTCTCTCAATTTCCTTGCCTGTTCTTCATCCATCTTACCGCAGACTAGCCACGTTAATACTTAACCAGGAAAAATTTTGTCTTCTCTCCATGTGTGTTTGTGTGATATTGCCTGTGAGATCCACGGAGTAAGGAACAGTTGCATGGCTCTCACGTAAATGTGTACAACGCTCTTCACAAAAGCCACCAGCAGAAGTAGAATATTATTGTTATTGGACCACTCAGCAATGTTGGTAGAAACTTGGGTCAGAAAATGTTTTCTTAGTGCTATCCCAGAATTTTCTTCCCAAAAAAAGTTCAGTACAAAGCTGTTTATGGAAATTAATTCTAATAGCTTCATAGAATCTTCTGTTCAAGCTGTAATACTTCACTTTACACAGATCTTGCCACAAAGGAGATAATAGGCATGGAATATATTGAATTACTAGATAAAGTTCTTATCTGTTCTTCTACATTACTTCATTGGGTTTGAAATGACAAGTCATAGTTATTAAAACCACAGCAAATTGCCTGTGATTAGCTAGGAAACCAATACATTATCCTAATATAATTATCTTCTCTATCTGAAGCCCATGACAATCACTAACAACCGTCTCTAGAAAAAACGCTTTGCATACCGGTTATTCATAGGTCTGTGGAGAACATCTTAAGCCATTAATGAAAGGATCTTATAATTAAAGCACATCCTGTACGGCACTTCTCTGTGCCTCGATACGTTCCGCAGCGGCAGGCTGGTGGGAGGCAGGACGAATTTCCAGGTCCCTCCCGAAGAGAAATGGTTTAATTCACCAGCGAGGGATTGAGTACAAAGTAGCAGTGACTTTTCAGTGAAGTACGTTACAAATGTCGAGAACCCTCCGGATTTTATAAAACACCCATAAACATTCAGAATAGAAAATGCGCGGGCCCTGGCCGAGGCTGGTTAGCACGGTGCCGCGGGTCGTTAGGGTTTTGGGGTAGAGGAGGGCTCACACCAGCCTGGCCCAAGCTGCTCCCCAGCCACGCTGGGTATGCAGAGCAGCCGGGGGGGGGGGGGGGACACACCAGCACGAAACGCTCCTCCCAGCAGCATCCTCCCTCCAAACCTGCAAGCGTGCCCCCCCCAGCGGGTTAGCACACAGGGGATAAGGTGCTCGGATAACAAAACCCATCTAGGAAGTATCTACTAAGTGTGATCGTCCTTTACGTCGGTTATGGCAGGTAGGTTTAAAAACCAGCTCAAATTTCAGATCCTGGTCTCCCATCCTTAGGAAGAAAAACCCCGTTAAGACAAGCAACCTGAAACGCTCCCCAGCAAAGTTCTAGGAAAGGGGGAAGGGGTGGTACTTCAGCACGGGCCTGCTGCAGACTGCAGCGGCTTTGAACAGATAGTCCACACAGATGGCTTCATCCTAAAAAGCAAAAACCAAAATTGCATTATTACTTTGAGGGAAGAGGTACGGTCTACAGCCAGGCCTGTTGAGGGATATTACGAGCAGCAACGAGGGCATTTGTTTTACAAAAGCACTGGAAGTATTTTTTTAAATGCTTGTCAGGATGGGAAGCCTGTTTCTCTCAGCGCTGCACAAACATGTAACAAAGAGTATTTTCCTAATCGTCTCCGATCAAAGCTGAAAATGGAAACTGCAGAGCGAAGCGAGAAGCGCAGAGCCCCCCGATCCCCGCACGGGCAGCTCGCGGCGGGAGCCGGGCCCGCTCCCTCTCAGCAGAGGGTGCGTAAAGCGCTCTTGGTTTCAGCTGTGCCGCTGTGCAACGAAAGCTGGACGGGCAATAAATGAAGAAAGGGAAAGCTTGGGTCAGCCCTTGCTTTGGGGGGCACTGGTTCAGAAGGGCAGGCGGGGAGCCAGACCCCACCACCCCGCTTCACGGCGGCCTTGGGGCACCTTCACACGCCTGGTACGTGCCACAGGTGGGACCGTGTGCCATCCTGGTGCTACAGTCACCAGTTTAGCTGATGCACAAGCGCTATTTCGTTTTTAAACACTTTGGAAGTGTAATCAAAGCTCTTGCAGAAAACTTTTCATTCTGATAGATTCGGCTTTATTGCAGTCGAACCAGTCTAAAAAACAACCTCTTCATTCCTTTAGCGAGGCTTGCTGTAATATTTAGACCAAAACATTATGATTGTAGTTATTAATTAGGCATTCCCTAAGTACAGCTTATCTTTGTATGTGGCTCATTTCCTGAGAGTATCTTCATAAAAGCACCTGACGACGTGACTCAAGAAATTACATGCAAAAACAATCTGCATTTTCTAGCCACACACCTTATCTTCTGTTCTGAATAATTACAACTTAAATCAATCATCAAAAATCCATAGCTTGCTCTAGTACATCAACATTACATTAATATGGAAATCAATGTTTGCACATGCAAATCAATGACTAAGTGGTTAGTGACCATTTGTATTCAGAACCAGCAGATTTCAACCAGCAGCTCTACGTCAACACCAGGAGCAAAGGTTTCCAATTTCAGCATTAGTCGTCAAAGAATAAACAAGACAGGGAAATCTAGTAAAAAAAAAAACCAACAAAACAAAACAAAAAAAAATCAACTGCAAACCCCTAGACTCACTAGAGAAGAGGACAATGCTGTATCTAATTTACACCCTGTAAGTGCCATCCACCGTTGCATTACTAAGCCAAAGTACCAATGACCTTTGTAATCAAAATAGTAGTTATTAAGAAGAATAAATGATCCAAAGAACAGATCCAAGATCAATTAAAAGAAGAAATTCTAAGCATATGTTTTACCAAATCAGCTCTTTACTGGAATGCCTTTTCCTGGCACCTATGGTTCAGTTGCATGGTTTAAAAACATTCAGTCATTAGAACTGAATCAGCCACAGGAGAGGTTGTGATACTATATCTTATATTATGATTAACAGTTTCTGTAGTCCTAGACCCTGAGCCATAGCATGAAGGTTTCTAGGTGTTAAGCAGCAAGGTTTCCAGCGCACAGTGGGGTCATACTGGGGGATGCAGGTGTAAGGATTACGGAGGCAGATATGCTACAACAGACGTGAGAGTGAAAAACATTCTGCTGAATCCCCAGATTCATTTCCCTGCGCCTCGCTGAGCAGGCACACGTGTGTTTAAGAGATTTGTTCACAAAGCCTGACCCGCCTTCAGCTCTCAGGGAGGCTGGACTTGGACCACGGAGTCCCCAGAGAGGGGACAAGGAGCCAGAGGGTCCCCCCCAGCTCCGGCTGCATCCTGCCAGCAGCAGAGCACAACTCGGGGGGGGGGGGGGGGGTGGTGCTTCTCTGGGGAAAAAGGGCTGAATTGTAGGCAGAGCGTCAGAGAGTCATCAGAGGTCCCCACCTCGCAAGCGAAGTTTGCAACCAAGCAAAAATGAGACTCCATCGGACTGCAGCAAGAGCGTGTAACACATGTTTGGCTAGGGGAAAACTCAGGGGGAAAACCAGGTATCTGGCGTTTAAATTCACAACAAAGCACTCACCACATGCTAACTGTAGTCAAGCAAGTTTAACTGCACGAATAATTTTATCTTTTCTCCAGAATTTGGTTTCATTGGCTTCGTTTGTCTACCTCCATACACCTGGATTCTAAATGAACTTATAAACTGATTTAAGATCATTAATTCCATCACATACTCAGAGAAAGGGGAATAAAGGTCAGCTGGGCTCTTGGATTAAAGAGAATATAATGAAAGAGCCATGTGTTACACCCAATATGCCTGGCATAAAAAAAGTCCCAAAGAATTCAAGGTGCTACATGAAGCTCTTTAAAACATTGTATTTCTATTGGATATGTCAGCCATCCATCTTCCAATCAACAATTCAAATATAAGTTTACTGATACTCATTTGTTCTAGCAAATCCAACCATAATGTACACTGCAAAGCTTTTTGTTTGTTTGCTTTGCAAACTTGAGGTCGGTCATAGTGTTTGTTCTCTCAGCTGGTTTTGGGTTCCGACTAACTGAAGCTGCTGGTCTCAGGTAGCACAAGCAGCAGAGCAGCTGATTCAAACTGCTCTATTTTCCCTTTCATTAACCAAAACCACTAGTCCTCCACTCCACAGCAACTGGCCGTCATGAAGCTCTTCAGCTGAACTATCATGATCTTTTTATGGCTGTAGAGTCTGTGAATATATTTTCGGGGGGGGGGGGGAACAAAAAAGTCCTTAGTTTTATAGGAAATTATATTGTGCGGAGGAGGAAATTGAATGTAACTGAAAAGTTATCCATTATCGTGTTTTCTGGTTTTCAACAACAGCTTCCAGCAAGGTCTAAAGGGAGCACTAACATAATTCAAAGTATTACTTCAGTTCTGTGTATGACTCAGTTTCTACCTAAGCTGTAGTCAGATTGGATGCAAATTCTGCCATGGACAGCTGACATGGTCATCCAACCCTTTAATGCCTGCAAAAAATGGGGTTTAGGATAACCAGCAGTGTTCTTAGATTCCCATTTCCACTAAGAACTGCTAATCTGGCAGGGAAAAAAAGAACATTTAGGTGAACAGGCTGGGGTACAAACCAAGACAGTATCATTTGGAAGTTAAAGTAGACAACCCGTTGGATTAAACAAACATCCCCATTTTGGCAGCATTAAGCTTTGCAAGAGGACGTTTTTTGTTTAAAAGGGAGCTCTGGCAATACATTTTCCAATGGCGTTACCACCCCACAGCCCCCCGGGACTCTGGAGCTGGTGGGTGCCTGGGACCCAAAGCCGCAGCCCAGCACCGCCCAGGGCCAGGAGCTCTGCAGGGAGCTCCCCAAGGTGGGACACATCCTGCTGCCCCCTAAACGGCCCCCCCGGGGCCCAGCCAGCAGCCGGGTGTTGCTGGTCAGGTCCTACAGAAACAAACATCCCAGCAGCAAAACCAAAACCAGTGCTGTGAAACGGCGACTTTTCCCGTCGCCTTTGCCAATCCTCCCGTTTCTATAGAAACGGAGCAGAAACGCAGCCAGCAGCAAAGGAAATAACAGGTCCTTTTTGGTCCAAAAGTGCAGTCTTGATTGTATATCCAGTCGTGTAAAATAAGTGTTTGTATAGCCCTTCGGGGGGAAGGGAGGCACGGGGAAGGACAGTGGTGATGTCTGCATTGGGAGCTAGCACGGCACTGTGCCAAGGCGCATCCCCCCTCCCGCCTTTGCCGCTCTGAGCTGCTCCCGGGGGCTGAATGTCAGGGCCAAGGTGGACAAAACAAGACAGATTCTTCTTTAAAGCAAGTTAACATCAAAAGCCCCCCCGAAAGCCCTTATTGCTCTCCTCCTTTGTTCCTTTATAATTTTTCTACAGGGCATACAGATTTTCCGGACCGCCTACCAACACGCCCCTTCACGTATGTGTTCATACATCGCGTGTTCATGGAAATGAACCCTGGCTCTTCCCAGGGGGGAGAAGTTAATGTGCATAAGCTCATCACAGAAGCGTAGGAAGACGAAAAGTCCAAAAGTTCAGGCTCCCAAGCTTTCTGGTATCTCTATCCGCCTAAAATTAGCTCCCAGTGCGGGGCTATCAGTTCTTCCGACGTGTCTCTTTTCGTATTGGTTCAGAGCTGTTATGCTCTCTCACTGCAGTCGAGAAGCTTGCTCATCTTGCAGCTCCTCCTGTTCTTGCTTGCTCTCTCAGGGGTAGTTTGGAATCCTTTCAAGGCTGAAATCGTTCCTTCCCAGGGCCTCAGTCCAGCCGAGGTCCCCCCCAGCTGAACTCCCCTTGGCGCCCGGAGAGCATCTTCTGGGTGAGCTTCTCCCTGAGGGTGCCCAGCTCAAGCTCCCCAGCACTGGTCCTGCACCCCAGGCTCTGCTCTACAACAGGAGCCGTGGGGGACCTGCTCCAAACCGTGCCCAGCAGCTACAGCACACACGGCCCAGTGAACACCAGTGAGGCTGCTGGTGCTGCCACCAGCATCCTTGCTACAGCAACGGCACGTGCCCAAGCTGCGGGATTGCTTTTTCAAAAATAAAGCGGTATCTGGACAGGGAAGGGGGGGAGATGAAAAGCCTGAGTCCATCTAGACTAAAAATTAAACAAGGGGTTGGAAAAAAAAAAAATCATAGCACCAATGAAAGGTTAATGGCAAATTCTGTGTTAGCGCTTTATCTATGCCCAACGTTTCTGTCACAAGCTAGAGTGTCTTCTGATTTTTGATTTCATTCATGGAGGTATTTCCCATTTGAAGGAATTACTGCCTTTCTGACCCGAGATTAAAAAAATTTAAATCTTTGTTTTTAAGTACTTAGTCTGATAAAAACATTATTTTGCATTTGGAATGTGGCTATTTTCCTACGCATAAGACAACTCCAAAGAGCAAAGGTTAGGCAGTAAGTGCGCTTCACCTGCCCTTCAACCAGCCCTGAGGGTTTTGTTCATCACGGTTTGCCTGAGCAAAGCCCTCCAGGCTTGGGTTGAAGGAGAAATCTACTTAAAGGCTGAACTGCTTTCTGAAGTGTCCTCTCTTTGGCTTTTGACAGTCTTCTAGTGGCAGCATGTCAGCTGGCACTAGCGCTGCAAGAGCTACAAAATCAGTCCTGTGTGGTCTGGTGCTTCTTTATCCAAGACTATAAAGTCTGCTCCTGCAGTAAAACACAGCTCTTCCCTCCTCCAGCAGCAGAAAGGGTCGGAATCCTGCAGGGAAGCAGCCAACAGCAATGCCTTTCGTGCAGGAAACAGCCTTCTGGCCCTTCAGCATCAAGGGCGTCTGCAGAGGACGTGGGGACGGGGCACTTGGAGGCATGACATGCCCCCAGGGTGTCCCCACGGCCGAGCAGCCCGGACCCACGGCCGAGCAGCCCGGACCCACGGCCGAGCAGCCCGGACCCACGGCCGGGGACACCGACGCCTCGGCCTGGAAGCGTCGGCAGAGCCAGCTCCTCCCGCTCCTCAGCACCTTCACTGAATTTTCACAAGCACTTATCTCCTGATTTATCACCCAAACCTCCTTATTAAGGCCTATTACGGTCTTAGCTTCTTATAATTAGAAATTTTTAAGTGCGGTTCTTTATCTTTTTTCCCTCAGCTCAGGTACTAAGCCCCCTCAAGCAAAAGGGGAGCGTTGCTGGCCAGAAGTACCCCGTCGCCCCAGCAGCAGCTCTCACAGCCCACCTCCCCCCCGGCTGATGCACATGCACGGCCTTCAGAATAGAAAGCCATGCTGCCCAGCTCCCCTCACTACCAGAAAACCAGCATTATCTCCACCTGGAGCGGCTATTTCTCAATCACTCCTTATTTCCAGGCTGTTCAGGGTCTGCATTTCCTCCTCCTCGGTGTGAGCTCCATCTCCTCTCATTCCCGCTCCCTCCGCTTGTTTCTCCTCAGCGAGACGCAATCAACCTTTTTACCACTCCTCAAACCTTCCATCTCCTTCCCCTCCTTTTGCTCTTTACCTACATTCACAAAACCCACGCTGCGTGCTGCAAAAAGCGGCGATTTTAGCCCAACAAGCGGTGCTAACCTTGCAAATCTGAACGCCTCCCTCTGAGGACGCCCCGTGCTGCATGTACCACCCTCCATCCCCACGCAGGAAGGAGAGTTTTGCCCATGAACATCTGTTTATAGCTCCCACCGGCCTCAAAATCTTCCAGCACTAAAAGCAATAGCAGCCTCTGCTCCCGTTTGCACATCTGTCGGCGATGGAAGGCATTTGAACGCTGTAAGGCAACTGGGTCCTGATCCTACCTTGTCAAATTAGTTCCATTTGTTAAATAATGATCCTTTGTTTTTCATGCTAATAATTCTCCAGGCTCTGTAAAATAGGCTACCTGTACAAGTTAGGTTTTTTTGGTTTGGTTTGGTTTTTTTTTTTTTTTTTTTTTCAGAAAAGCACATCTCTAAAGCCCGGTATTTCCTGTGCTGCTTTGTTCATCTCCCCTGTGGCGTAACAGATTGATCAGTTCTTGGCTTGTACTTCAGTCTGACTTTTTGTCTTTTTAAGGACTTGTATAAATGCTTAAGATCGCGTTGCGCTTAGATACAAAGCACACAACATATCTATAAAAAACAAACTGCAAAAGTAGTAGTTCGCACAAGTATAACAAATACAGCACAGCTAGACCAAGGTTAGAATCGGTTCTTAAGGTAAACCTAGAAAAATATGAGATTTAGATGGATTTTGAAAAGGGCAGATTTTGAAATGGCAGTCAGCGTGGTGGAGTGAGGAAATTGTTGCTCGCCCTGCAAGCATCACCTTCCAAAGGCAAACAATGAAAATTCACTTTTTCTTTTTTACTAAGAAAATCTTTTCCTCCATTCAGCGGTTTAATACCAACTATGAAAGCTTAAGAGTCAGGTTTTTCTGCAAGCTGTTACTGAAAAGAGGGCAACTGGTATCACAAAGAGCGCTTGGTATTGCTTCAGGATGCAGATTTAACACCATTTAGAGAACAGAAACACAACCACGTTGGCCACGGGTTTCCCATGAATGAAGGTCAGTGTTGCATCTCCTGCTTCTCTCCACGTCCACAGATGGCTTCATCAGTGGAGACGAGCAAGCCTGCAGCAAGCTGGAGTCCCACATCTCTCCTGGGACTGCAACTCTGCTGCAAGCTTGCAGCTCCAACTCTTGCTTTTCTTCCTTCTTTTCACGCTCAGTGCAGGAAAGGGGCTGCAGACCGAGACCTCCAGCCCACGGTAGCCCGGAGGAAGCAGGACCTGAGAGGAGCCAACGTTGGCTGGAGCAGCGCTCAGCTCCCCAGAGCAGCCCACCTTCTAGGTACGAGCAGACAGCAACACACCGGGCCCCCGAGCTCCCCCGGGTTTGGCCGGGTCGTCTCCCCCGCGGCTGCAGCAAGAGCCCAACGCAGACACCAAAGGGAAGTTAAATGCAGAGGCAGCAGTTATCGCCCCCCCGGCACGACCACCCAGCAAAGCCCCTCTCCAGCTCAGCGCAGCACCCTTCACCTCAATGGCTTTACCGGTACCTAAATAAAAGGCGGGTCCAGAGCTGGGCAATCCATCCTTTACAGCCTTTAAAAAGAGCGTTCAGCTGCCCAGACCTCCAGCAAGTTAGCAAGCAATGATTAATTAATGGCAGTGCTGGCCCAGACCTGCGAGATTTCAGCGTTATTGGCTTCGTCTTACCTGCTATAAACACCGCACTGCTCCTTCCCGCCTCTTTTGACCTTCCTAATTATTCACCCAATTTCAGCACTGCAAAGAAGCCGGTTTCAGTTAATATTGGTGCGACACCCCTGTCAGCAGCACACCTCGTGTATGCACACGCGGCGCAGCTTGCAAATCCTCCGGAGAGGTTATAAATCTGGGAGATGGGACATGAGGACCCGCCCCTGGCCAGCGGGCAGCACGTTTTGGTGATCTTCACCCTTCATTATATGTGCATCTAATAAGAGGCTTGTTAGTGGGGAAAAAAAAAAGGTAGAAAGATGTTAAAAATTAATATACTGTGATGAATATGAAGCAGAATCCTAATAAAGAGCTATGGTGCTGAGGTTAAGCAGGCTGGGAAGACCACACGCAGCATACACTTTCATCTGGAACAAATGCATATCCTGCAAAAAACAGTGTCTTGCAACAGGATAGACCAAACTGAAAACTGATTTCAAGAATTAAAATATGGAAAATGAGCTCCTTTCCATTCAAAATGTACTTAATCAGATATGATCCCCACTAAATACAGCCTGACAAAGGAGGAGGATTTTTAGGTTGACTTGGGGAAAGAAAAAAAAAAAAAAAAAATCAATTATCATGATCCAGTCAGGCCATTTTGTCCTCCTATCACTTCCTTCAATCCACAGTATTCCATATTGTGAAATAAAACTGACAAATTGTGTTCCTTTGGAGAAACCTCCTATGCAGAAATAATTAAATCCTGTAATAATCTCTATTTACATACTTTAATAGAGCAAAAACCAAACAAACGTAATTCACAAAAAAATTTGTATCAGGTCTAAAATCTCCTTTTCTTTCTTGCTGATTAACATGCTTGTGTAAGCATAACTGCCAACACATCTGTGACAGAGACAGGTAATTGAAGTTCTTGGAAAGAAGTTGCAAAACTACGGTCTTTCTCTCCTGTATTTCAGCTGTTCTTCATGTAACTAAAGGAATCTTCCCTTTGGAAAATATGGCAGGAAGCATCTGCCATCATTTAGAGCTGGGAATCCACGCTCAGATTCAGCGGATAACTTGGAATGCACTTAAAATCAGCCCTATTAGCAAAACAGTTTAAAACATGCTTACTTAGTTTCCTAAGTTTCCTCAGAATGGTGCCAATAGCTGCTACACCTCTTCAGGAAGTTTGCAGCTTTCGATTATTTTTAGTTCACGCTTCATTCCACTTTTTTTTTTTTTTTTTTTTTTTTTTTTTTTTCAATTGTGCACAAACTAACCCAAAGAACGACCACCTTTTACCAATGCTATGACTGCCAGGGACAGGTTCGTCTTGAAGTTCAGTCCCCACGCTCACCAGTCAGGAGGCAACGACAAGAACCTCTATAGCGAAGCACCGCTCAATACAAAGCCACATTTGAATATTTTTATCTAAGAATAACTTAGATTTTTTTTTTTTTTCCTCTCAGTGTTTTAATGAATACATATATATATCCCTCTTTTCCTACTTGTGGAACTGGAGGTGGGGTGTTTAGCTCCATTTTAGTTGCATTTCAGGGGAAGATCTCTCTATTTAGGTACACTGAGGTTAGAGCTATTCAGTTTGGAGCTGTGCATCTCTCATTTTAGCGTATGCCAGGCTACAACAATAGCTGAGCGCTTGTTCCCCACCGTTGCACTGCCCCACGAGACCTGTCTTACTCCATTTCCTCCTTAAAAGGATCTATCGCTTTTCTCAGATCTTCAGAGCAGCACCCGATCCCAATAAAGGCGGCACCGATTGCCTGTAAATAAAATCCCCAGGCACCGGAGTGGCTGAGGCTGGCCGGGACCCCCCACTCAGGACTCTCCCCACGGCCAGGGCCCCCCCCGAGCAGCCGACGGCTCCCGAGCTCCGGCCAGGCTGGACGCCACACGTGGGGGTCAGCCCTTCGGTCTCCTTCAAGACAATATTCCTGAAATTCCTTCAGGATGAATTCTTGAAGGTTATCGGGAGTTCCACCCACCCCACTCCAGTCTAACCCCCGTGCTGGTTGGTTATATGCTTAATCAAAACGCTTTTTGCGCCTGTTCATGAACGACATCAGTTAAACCAACTCTGCATTTTATTCCACAATTGAAACTGTTTGATAGGATCAGCTTTATTGCTTTATCTTTGCTGCTTTAAAATTAGATTTGTTTTCCATATACTTTCTGGTCCTACAGAGTTTGCTATGAAGTATATCAAGATAAACCTTTAAAGAGGCATTTTTGTGTAACTCTTCTATTAACTCTTGTTGCTTTGCTCTGTTTGGGTATTTCTAATCCACGAGTGAAGCATCTTAACTCAAGTATTCTCACTTTTTCTTACATCAATCCTGTTATCTAGTACGAAGGTGAGGGCACTGAGTTTCTGTGTCACTCTGGAAATTGATCCACCAGTCAGGCAGAAATCCATTTTTAAAAGCCATAACAAAATGTTCAAAGCTGTCTTCTATTTAATCTCCAATCCTTAGCCACAGATAACAGCTCCCTCCACAGCCATTGCAGTACTCCCGAATGTTTTTTTCCTCTTATTTTTCACTGTGCAAAGATGAAATTTCAGTTCTAGATCTCTTTTAACGAATTGATGATCTTTGGTAATATTTCTCCACAAGTCATTTTTGTTGCAAGTTTAAAGACTTTTTTTTTTTATGTGTCTGCAATTCTCAATATGTTCACTGGCATTTAAACTCAAAAAAAAAGCCAGTGGGAAAATTAGATGTGCTTTAAATGAGGGAGCACTGACCATCTGGGTTTGAGTTTTCCTGTTTTTAAACAGCAGCCATATCGGCTCCGGATGGTTCAGCAACTGCTCGGAGCCAAGAGGTCCGTCACTTGTGCTCCTTTCAGTGTTTGGATATCAGATGATATTCCCTTTCGATGACCTAGCCAGGCAATTTAAGATAAATACAGTTTTAACCAAGCGATGCAAGCCTGGTTAGTGCAACTGCTACCCACACTGCGGCCCCCGGGCTGTCCCCATTCCCCGGAGCAAGGAATCTCGCTCGGACAGGGCTTCAGTGTCCCTCCCTCCTCACGCATTATTTTCATACTACACCTGTGGCTGGGTTTGATGTTTTTCCCCCCAAGAAATGAATCCCTAAAAACCTGAAGAAGCTCCATTGCCTTATTCAAGTAGGATTCTAAAATAAAAAAAAAAAAAGGTAAAAATCTGTTCCTTTTTTTTACCACCATCCCTTTCTTCATTCTTTGGACTGAACTGTCCAAATGGACCAGTTCCATTGTAGCCGATTCAGGTTTTGGTCACATGACAACCATAAAAGACGAGTTTTTAGAGAAATGGTCGTGAATCACAACTGCTGGCATCTGAAAGAGCTACAGAGTTTGACCGAAACAGGACTGGAGCTCTAGAAACACGTGGATTTGGAAAAATAAGGAAATTAAGGGGAAAAAGGTCAAACTACCCTTAGCAGGTTATTAACTTGTATCAGTTTTACTTGTAGAGCTACAAATCCAGATCTGCAAGAGTACCTGAGATATCAAAGCAGATGAAGTCCTATTATGTTGCAGCACTGAGAGATGCAAGATTTGTCAGCTCAGTGAACCGTTAGCTCTTAAAATAAATGAGCAGTTTATTGACCTTTCAGTGATTGAGACAAAACTAAAAGCCAAAAATACTCTGGCAGTGAGCAGGCAACACGGGCGATCGCTCAGAAGTTTCCAGCTCGCAGTGGGAGTGCAGCCCTGAAGGTCACTGCGGTGTAACAAGGATTGCATTGATTTGCCAAAAACTTCTGCTAAGTAACCCAAAGGTTTTGCCTTTATGCTCACTTAACTCCTTACTCATTTTTTGTTATGGCCACATATATCTGCTCCTTTAGCTTCACTGCGATATACCAGGACTGCCATAACTTGGGAAAAAAAATAGGGCCATTATCTTCCCATCCTGAAACTATTTTCACACACGCTGATTTTTGACTCTCAAGCTGTGCCATCTGTTTCAAGGGGAATTGTTGTAACGTTAAAGTTAGCCATGCTCAAGTTCAGAGTTTTTTTTTTTTTATTCAGGGGGCTTAAAACACAGAGCAAGGGCTACACGCAGAGACAGCACCTTTGACACTTCCACATTGGTGTTGTGATTTGAGAAGACAAAGGGGAAACAGCGGCTTTAAACAGTCCATCCCGCTGAAGCACAGCTGGTGCCAGGCTGCTGCCTGTACGATCAGCAGGAGCTTCACCAGCAGATCCCAAACCCCAGGCCGGGGCATCCCCCCTCCCAGGGGATCCCCCCCCTCCTCAAGGGCGCTTTGGGACAGCACGTGTGGGCTGTCCTGCGTGGAGGGGGTTCACCCGGCACACCCACGTCAGAAAGCAGCATTGAAGCATCCTCCTGCCAGCCGTTAGCACGTGGGCCTGTTCGATGGGTATGCCCTGGTCTGAAGGGGGATTTTTCACTCGAGGGGCTCAGGAACCCTTCGTTTTACAGATTTGTAGCTGCAGTGTTGTGGGCATTTCACAGGTCGTGGTCTGTATTCCCGGTGTGTTGGATTAATTTAGGAGGTAAACATACATAAAATGTGTGCATATATATAAAATCTATATATATATAAGGTATTTAAGGCTGTTTCAGAAAGCTGGACCAAGAAAACACTTGCCTTTTCTTTGGTTTTCACTGAGGAAGGAAGAAGAAAGCCAGTATTGCCTGTTAACCTCTAATTCCTGGCAGAGCAGAAAACCTAGCTTCACTTTAGTGTTTTAGCGCTACAGAAAACTTTTAATCCACTATTATCAAAATCCTATGTGAAGTTGTTCCTCTCCACATTGCATTCAGAGTCCACATCCCTAGGGGTCAGGATGGTCCTGACTCCTTGGGTCCACGTTCTCATTCCCCAAAGACCAGCTCACTTCTAAGGTCACAACATGCTTTTTTTGGCTCAGGATCCTGATTTCCCACCAGCTGAGCCACCCAAGCCTGAAGAGGCAATATCACAGTCTCTCTCTTTGCCCCAGGGAGTCTCTAATAAGGCTTCATAAAGCAAAAGGGCTTCTACAGGAGGTGTCCGAATCCTCTCACTGGGAAACACAGCCCAGTGGCTATTGCATTTCTGGAGGTCTTTCCACAAGCAAAATCTATTTTGGATCCGAGATCCCCCACATCGTGGGCAAGACCCTCCAGCACCCAGTGACCTCCTCAGGCTCTTTTCACTAGAAATGCCCGAGGCAGGCCACCTTAACGAGACCAGAATGAATTTCCTTTGGAAATACCTATATCCTTGTACTCCAGACACAATTGCCCACCATTTTAAGAAAATTAGTATTTTGTAATTTCTCCCTACCCTTCGGGCACTGAGTTTTGTGCTTTAGCTTCAGCGACACCCAGCTCCTCCTCTGCGCCGGGCAAGGCTCTGGCAGGTTGCTCTGCCCCTTGTCCAGGGCTGGGATTCCCAAGTCTGTTTTGTGGACCTGGACAATATTGCAAGGAGGTGAGGGGGGGGTGCTGTGCAATTGCTACATGCAGATGTTCAAATGAACAACAGCCATTTGTATCTAATGAATAAAAAAAAAAAAAAAAAAAAAAAAAGAGGCAAATGCTTAATAATTTGTAAATTAAAAACTGAAATACAAGCTTAAAGGAAAATACTTATGTATATTTCTGTGCTACTTTTATGAAGCAAAGTTGTAACACAAATCCTGGTTTGCATTTGGGAATATGTAGCACTAATCCTGCAATTTAAGTATATTAAATCCTGTTTTCTTGCTACAGGCACTATCTTGCCTTTACCCATAGTTTGGGGTTTTTAACACATGTTCTTACCCCATACTCGGGTAACTTGGGCTCTGCAGGAGGGAGGGGAATCTGCGTGCTTCTCTCCTGCTCCCCCCCATGAAAACGCACCTGAGGGTTTGGGCAATATCTGCCCTCGGGACTAGGATATCTGCACGCTGGTCCATGCAAGGGAATCCAGCTTCAGTACTGGCCTGCTGCTAGCGACAGAGGCACAAGTTACGGTTTTCCAGAGTAAAAGAGAATTAAATTCAGAGTTACAGCCATCTCTACCTGCAAGTTGCTCCTGGCACAAGCAGCGCCGCGACCTGGTACTGGTGCCGCCCCGCGGGCACCAGCCAGCCCCGCGTTTTCCCCTGCAGCTCACATCATTGCTTGGTCTGAAGAGTGAAGAGTTGCAGAAATCGTTCAGCGGGGTTTTGAGAGGCCGGGGAAGAGAGGCAGGGATCTCCCAGCAGAAGGGGCCATTCTATTTAATGTCTTATACTGCCACCATCTGAAAACGGATTCAATTAAGAAACTCAGCTAATGGCTGTCACACAGTGTCCATTGCTTCCCCACGGCACTGAGGAAACTCAGGCTGAGGCAAGAGGCAAATACAAAGGAAATAAAAGCAAAAGAGAAGTAGAAGGGACATGTTAAATCAGAGCTGCCGAATGCAATCGCTGTCTCCTTGATGTCATTCACTCCACAAGTTACTAGAAATGGACAGAGGGCTATATCCACTCTATTGACTAGTATGTGGCTGTAAAGAGAATTCCTGTTAAATGCCAGTTAAACACACAAGAATTCACCCCCCAAAATTTCATTCACATAACTTAGAAATGAAATAGAAATGAAAAATAGTAATGCTGGCTGCTACACAGCTTGTGTGGGTGTTTATACATAATTTAGCACAGGTTCTCCTAAGAACAGGAATCACAGGGTAGCATGTGGTAGGGTATAAAAATCTGAACCACTCAACAAAAATTATCCCTGACAAAGACAGCTGAGTAACTGCAAAAAAAAGGGGGAAACGATGCGGTCGATGCTCTCTTCAGACTGATAGGAGCTGACTCGGTCTTTTCATGAACCAGGGACGCTGTTACCTTTGTCTCTCATTTCAGTCTTGGAAAATATTCAACCACCTCCTGCAGCAAGCACAGCAATACAGCTTCTCCCAGAGTTCGAGGCTTGGAGTTAAGGAGCCTGCCCCCTCCTGCGGTGGCCTTGGCTAATCCAGACAAGGTGGGACATCACAGAGCACAACACCAAGCAAGGATTGAATTTAAAAAAAAAAAAAAAAAAAAAAAAAAGACTCCGCTCAGAACTCCTAGCTAGTACCAAAAAAAAAAAAAAAAAAAAAAAAAAAAAATCACTGGCAATATCAGACAGCCACAGCAGGGAGTTTCCAGTTTTAAGAGCCACATCAGCACGGCGAGGAGCATGGGGCAGCCCAGCACCCGGGGGCTTCACCCCGCACCCCCCAAGCCCTGGGGGCACCGGCCTTGCCCAACACCCACCTCTGCCCATAGAACGAGAGATGCCTCCAAGCTCGAACTAAAACAGCAGCTTCGGTTTGGGTGAGCTGGGAAAAACCCCTTTGCACGAATATCCCTGCAAATGAAGGATTAGCCAAATTCCCCCCAGCTGAGATAACTCACATCAACACCAGCGTTAATAAAAGCAGAGACCAAAGCTTGGGCCCCACCAACCGAGTGGGACACTTGGCAACCTGCCGCCGGTCCGAGCACACTCGCTGCATTTTTTTTTTTTTTTTTTTTGCACAGAAAAGCTCTTCCAAAGTTCTTGGGTTTGCCGCCAGCATTGACACTTTTCGTAAGGAAGTCGCTGCTTTGATTACCAATGTCACCTTAATTTCTGTTTTTCACAACACAAACCTCTCTTGCTTCAGGATATTTCGAGATTGCCTTCAACAAATATAAATGCAAATTTATTCACTCAGATTCATTATTTGTCATTCACTCTATTACTACTGCTATGGAAGCTAGAGAGGCCTTCATCTACAAATTTCTTGGTAGGTATTTCTTCACCCAAGACAGCTACTTGATCTTCCAGTACACTTGCTTGGCTTTTATAAAATAAATACATGAAAGAAGATATTATTCAGGCTTATTTTACATTTAGTGGGAAGACATCCATACTGTGGGAAGGTATGAGCTACCAACCTGCCTCAGCAGTCTAAAAGAGGAATTAAACCTTCATTCCTGGCAATCTTTTAAAAGTTCCTTTTCAGAATATCACCAGGCAGCCAGTGCCATAAGGACCCTTTCCGCCGTTTCAAACCATGCTCGAGGAGGCAGCTCTTAACCCACGGGGGAAGGATGTGCCATTCAAGCAACCAGGTGAGCTGCCCCTATTTAATAGCTTTTTTCGCCAGCCTAAATGTTTCTTAAAGTAGGTATGCACCCAAACCAGGCCAGGTGGACACAGTCTTAGGAGCCATTACACACTGGACTGATTCATCCAAGCTTTTCCCAAATACTGGGAACTATCAGTAGGTTTATTATATACTACAGCAAAATTGTAAGGAAGCATCCAGGATAATGCTGAAATCCAGGATAATGAGATGTCACTTATGTTTACATTAAACAGAATTTTTGAAAATAATTATTTGTTCTAATGGGCTGGAGAAAGTTTGAATTTTGGATGGAGACAGGGAACGAGGAAACTCCAAGAAGAATAGCACACTTCTGCACTAAAACCCTCCTGAATATTAATGAAGCCATCACAAAAGAAGCTGCAGCATTAATATGACTAGCATGATAAAATATGACTTTAGCTTATGTCATGTTCAATCGCTCATTTAGTTTTTATAGGAGTTGATTAAGATGCCTTTGCTTGAATTTTATATTGTTTACTATAAAACATTACCCTTTTCTTCAAAATCTATTGAGACAGACAAACCACACATTTGCCAAGCTGTTAAATAAATAGTATTAAATCAACAATACCCAGGGTCCCAAAATGCAAGTCATTTCCATGTATATTGATTTTATTTCCATTTGCTGCAATAAAAGTTTTGTCTCTAAGCAAAAAAAAAAAAAAAAAAAAAAAAAAAAAAAAAAGAATAAACCCAGATATTTTATCAAACTGGTTTGTTTTTAATTCTTGAAATAATGTAGTTCTGCAGTCACCACACAGGGCAAACTTGCCCTAAGTGCTCTCAAAGAGATGTGCCCCAAAGCTGAGCGAGGTCGGTTACACAGGAAACACGGCTCGTGCGGCCGCCTGCCCAGGAGGGGCCCTCGCCAGCAGCAAGAGGCGCTCACGCTGGCTTTTTTGTCTTTATCCATCAAATTTGTCCAAGTCTCCCACTGATGCTCCCCACAAAAGTCTGTCTCGCTTTCTTACATTTCTCTTCACTGTTCTTGAAGCTTTGGTCCTAATTATTTTCAAAACTAGATCTGCTCAGGTGCTTGGAGGCGTCACAATCCTCTCCGGGGCCTCCATTGAGACAACTGTGTGTTATAGGTCTTGTTGCTTCAGTAAGGATGAGGGAAATCTCAGGCTAAAGGCATTACACATATTCCACTCCTGAGCGACTACGGACCGTTTAATTTCCCAATTTTCCCAATGAGGGAGAAATATTCATGGAGAGCACAACATGATGAAAAGGTCACACTTTGCACAGCCATAAAGAAAGCCCCGAGATGAACACGTCTTTGTCCTTGCAAAGCCACAGACAACAGGTTTGTCCTTTTAAATCATATAAGAGGAGTCACCTCACTAATGTACACCCTGAGCTTATATATGCCTATCAGCACTTACAATTCACAAGTTATTAGTTGGCTATTAATACCGGTTAGGATGATCTTGGATGAAAACTTTTCAAAAGCGCCCTTTGTGAAAACGTTTAAATTGGTCTTTCTCTTTGTGCCAGCAGAATAAGAGACTGCTCCCTTTTCCATTCTATAATAATAATTTTGGCTCAGCTACACGGAGCTAAACTCCAATTGCTATACAGCATAACCCAGTCCTCAGAATCTATATTATTCGATATTTTCCAGAAATTCTGCATAATTACACCCATCTGTTTGCTTTTTCCGAGTTTTATGAGCTGATAATTTATACTTACTTCATGATGATCAGAACAACAGCCCGAGGGGGTTGCACAGCCCTGCTTTCGAGCGCCATCGGATGCTCTGATACTTCATCAGCACAAAGCACGTGCGGTAAAGCCACCGGCCAGGTCCCAGTCTCTCCAGTGCAGCCCAGCTGCCTGAAGGGCTCTTGCAATTCAATCGTTCCTCTTCACTTTTAGACCCATCCAAAAATTTCCCTGGCACGAGCCTGGTGAACGCCGGGAGGGAGAAGGGATGCTCTCGAGGTGACCCTAGGAGCCTGCTCGTCCTTGACACTAGGCTTCCCCTTGAAGCACAAATAAGACCATTTCTTCAAAAAAAAAAGGCCACAGTTTTATTTTGGGGGGGGGGGGTGTGCTCCTCCCTGTTACTAAAGAAGAAAAGGAATCAAGGGGACTCACAAGGCTGAGGTGCTACTGGAGGATCAACATAATCTACAGGCTCAGTAATTCAGGTCAGGCTCTGAGGACGGCTACGGAAGGTTTGAACAGGGATAACTCCATTTAGATTCCAACTGCCGTCTGAAAAGCTAAAGAAGTTTCTTCTTCCACATAGTCTATAGGAAACAATTTCCAATACAGTGTTCAAACAGCACCCAGATGCACTACTGCTACTCCAGATTTGGACTCGATCTCCTATAACTGCTGAAACAAGCTGCAGTTCTGCTACTGACAAAAATAGAGCTTTTTAGGCAAAAAAAAAAAAAAAAAAAATAGTCTGAGTAGATGGGTGATAACAAAACACTACTGTGCTTCTAAGTAACTGGAGTATTTCCTGTACACTGATAAATGCCAGGATTTTTCAGATTGTCTGGCTTAACAGGTTGATCATTTATCTGCCCAAGACAAAAATAGATCAGTGGATGAACAGGCTGAATATTAGAACTCTTTTTTGAAAGAATCCCCGGAAACAGAGCATCGAATCCTTGGCTGATTCAGTACAGCCTCACCAACAATCACAGACTCACCTGAGAAATTGCCACTAGTGCTTGTTTCTCTGCGTGTAAAATGCCTCATTTCAAGGATTACCTTCAGTGTTGTTAAAAAACGTTATTGTTCTCGCTTCAATCTTTTAATCATTGCTGAAACTGAGCAAACCTTGCACTTTATATTGTCTACATCAGCACATGCTTCTCATCAGAGTAAGAAAAGAGTGATGCTTTTTAGCTCCCAGGAGGGAAAGGGATGTCAGCCGGGTGTATCTGCTCCTCGCAGGGCTCTAGATTTTGATGTTGTTCATTACAGCAGCTTACATGAAAATTGTGGCGTTTCTTTTATTCTGTAATTACCGTTAGTATCGGTGATAGAATTCAGACAAATCTCGCCCTTCCTCCCAGAAGGAAGCTAGACATCGAGAGATCACAGCAGTGGGAATTTTGCAGTTTACTTCATTGGACCTTAACAGAAAAAAAAACTCTGTGTAACAGTGGAGTAGATTTAAATTGCTGGAAGAGTCAACATGTTTTTCAAAGCAAACACTGAACACAATTCCCCATCATCTAAAATGTATTACTAGCAAAGGATAACAATCAATAGCAATGGCTTGTTGAAATCCAGCCTGTTCAAATTAACATTGTTTGAACTTCAGTCTCAGATATCTGTGGGATAAGAGTTAGATCAGCAGTCTGCATTTAGCACTTAAGCTGCCAGTATTAAAATAACCCATCATAGAGAGAAGGGGAAAGAATCATTCTTCAAAAATTTTCCTTTAGATTGCTTCCAGTGGCTCAGGTTTCCATCAGCTACAAGTGCGTTAAATACAAACCAGCTTGCTCAATACCTTGTGTTGCGTTTTAACCAGGCTTGAAGGTAAGGGGAAGTGCAAGCCCTTAAATTCAGCTGAAGGAAAATAAAACTTCCATTCCCGGGCTTAAAGCATCCTTGCTGGACAACTACACGGTAAGCACCCCTCCCTCGCCCGCCACGGCCCGCGTGGACCTTGCGCCAGGGATCCTGGCAGGAAGAGAAGCCCTGAAGTGCAAAGGCTCCGAGCGGCCACGGAAAAAGAAATTTCCCCAGCAGGAATCTCTGCTCAAGTAGCAGACAGGGATCTCGAGTATTTTGCGCATTGTGCTACACCACCGTTGCCTGATGGTGACATTTCGTACTCAAAAATTTTAGCAGTTTAATCCTGGCATAACATATCGGAGGCACATTTTACAAGAGGCAGGCAAGTGTAACTCCGTACAGTAAAAAGCATCAAAGCCGTGAAAGAGGAATGAAAGCACAAATACTGAAAGGGTAAACTGAGAAACAGCTACCGAGGCCAAGCGGTGTGCAAGAGGCAGGTGGAACAAGCTGCACCGTGCCCATAGCTAACTACAGCAGATGCTCAAACTAAGCCAGAGGAATTTGCTTGTTGGGAAGGCAATGTACATAAGATCAGATTCAATCAGAGGGGTTTTTAGCTGTATTCTAGACACAAACAAGTTAGGAAGAAAAGTGGTTTTTTCTGGATTTTTCTATCTCCAAAAGCCATATTTTCCAAAAAAAAAAAAAAAAAATTTCTCTGGGAAATAAGCAAGGTACCTACCTTCAGATTTATACTTCATACAGAACAAAACCTCTGCTAACTCCACACGTGGTTAAGGAGGACACGGGTATTTGCCAGCTACACTGGAAGTTTTGCTACATCCACTACCAGTTTTTAAATCACACTTTGTAAGAGCGTCCTGGGCCAGATAAGTCACATGAATGATAACCCACACGCTGCCACCTTCCACAGCCTTCTCAAGCTCTGGTTAATAGAAAGGTCCCAATCTAATTACACAAAAGCAACCTCCAGTGCAGCTCAGTGCCACTCGCTGGGCTCAGCAAGGGCTGCTCTCGAGCTTTGCCACAGCCCCAGGACGGGGAGAGAGACCCGGCCTTTCCATTTTATCTCCTTACTTACAAGGCACATACCGGGCTGATGCACCACGTTCCCTGGCAGCTGCCAATCCCACAGTGAGGTAAAAGACTACAATTTCCATGCCAGACAGGTTCTCTTTAAATAAGTTAAAGGTCTGTGGTGTTTTTACACAGCTGTGTACTACTGTGATACGTGAATGCTGCTGAACACAAGAAGGGAAGAGGGCTTTAGAGAAACAAAGCTTGCCTTGTTAAAAACCCGCTCCCTAGGGAGACTTCCATTTCTCCACATCCATCATCACATTAAGCTCAGACAGTTTGGAAGTCAACAGTCAAGAACAAAAAAAAAAAAAAAATAGTAGCCCAAACTCCTCATTTTCAGAAGCAAAACCAACTTTGATACTTACAGCATCCAGCAAGACTCCCAGCTACAAGGATGTGCTCAAAAGGGTCTCGCCGGGCTCCTGCCTCGGGGTGCCCGGGCCATCCCACAGCCCCTTTCCCCTGAAAGGGCAAAGGGGCTCCAGCCCCAGCTGGCCCAAAACTTCACCCAAGCAACTAAGGCTGCTTTCTATCGAAATCAGCCCACCGCAGCGCATCAAACCCAGCCCTGACCCGAGAGTCCCAGCCCCAGTGCAACCCCCGCTTATTTCTAGCCTGCACCCAGACCACACGCCCTAGTCAAGCCCACCTGCATGCAACAAGGTCCCCCAACAGCCTAACCCCCTCTCTGCCCTCCCTCCTTAAATTCTGCTCCAAATACAATTCAGCTGGAGCAAGACATTGCACCTGAGGATTTTACAGGCCTTGAATAGATCTCACACCGGGAGAATAACCAGATTTATAGAGTATGACTGAGAGCACATCAGCACACAGATGAAGGGTATAACAAGGCGTCTTTAACTTCTTACCTGTTCATAGACCTGTACAAAAAAAGCATGTTAAATCCAAAGAGCACCTCAGTAATTACTTCTAACTGTAACCAAACCCTCCCTAAATCTAGGAGGTGAGAAAACACTGCCTCACCCGAACCTGGCAATATATCTAGGTGCCTCTTCTAGGGCATACGTAAGCAAATTGCTAATAATTTACATACCAGCTATTTGTTTTCCACTTGTTATCACACCACGGCGCTGTGTGCTATGATTTCAAATTTCTAGGAATAGCCTGATTTTAAAAGGTGCCAGAAAGTTCCCCATTTCTCACCATGTGACAGCGCCTGGATGCTTTACAAGTCTATTTTCCTTAGCTCCGTTTCACAGATTGTCAAAGGAGGATCTTATAAATCTGAGGTGGAGCAGAAAAGCAGCTTCTGACCAGGCACAAAGGGGCAACCCTCAAATGCACCGTGCCAGCAGCCCTAAAGCTGCCTCCCCTTCCCCAAAGCTTTTGTGGGGAGGGTTTGGGGTGGGCAGGCGTCTGTGTGTGTGAGAAAGAGGGAAAGGAAGAGAAAACTGAGCTCCGGAGGGGTGGCAATAGTCCTGTACCTGTTAAAGTAATGCCAGCAATGAATCATGATTCACAACGTTGTCAGCAAGAAATGGAAAAGCTATATTTAAAATCTGGGGGGGAAAAAAAACAAACAAAAAACAAAACAAAACAAAACAAACAAACAAACAAACAAACAAACAAACAAAAAAAAAAAAAACAGTCTTAGCCAAAAAGTGGAAAAGTCTAAAATAGCAGAAAGTTCCCAAGGTGTGAGGTGTGGGATGTCCCCACACCAGGCTCAGCAGAGGGGTGGAGGGGGTGGGGGTGGGGGTGGGGGTGGGGGCGGTGAGGGTGGGGGTGGTGGGGGTGGCAGTGGCAGTGGGGGTGGGGGTGTGGGGGGGTTGGTGGTGGGTGTGGCAGTGGCAGTGGTGGGGGTGGCGGTGGTGGGGGCAGTGGGGGTGACAGTGGTGGGGGCAGTGGGGGTGATGGGGGTGGGTGTGGCAGTGGCAGTGGTGGGGGCAGTGGGGGTGGCGGTGGTGGGGGTGGGGTGGTGGGGGCAGGGGTGGCAGTGGTGGGGGCGGTGGGGGCAGTGGGGGTGGCGGTGGTGGGGGCGGTGGGGGTGGTGGGGGTGGCAGTGGTGGGGGCAGTGGGGGTGGCAGCGGTGGGGTGGTGGGGGCAGCGGGGGTGAGCCCAGGCTGCGGCTGGGTTGCAAACCCACCCCGGAGCCAGGATGGCTCGTGGGGAGAGGCCGAGCCCGAAGGGTTCCTGCCTTGGATTTTCCTGCTTGTAAGGAGCATCGGCAAGCTCCATTGCGTGCCCGTGCTTAACTACGTCTCCAAATTGCGTTTCACTGATCCTTCCTCACCCCAAAACTTAGAGAGTGCCAACCGGGATGTACAATGTATGAGGGATGAGAGGAACAGCATTTTCTTCTCTACCTACAAGCGACAAAACTCATATGCAGCTCTTCAGGAAAGGAACAGGGTAGGGATAATGAGGTTTTAAGCAGGTACCATGGTTTATTGCAAATTTATCTTTATTCATAAAATGTCCTACTAGTAATATTCTTGTCTGAAGTAGGGAATGAAATATCAAATTAAGATCCAAATACTTCAGTACAGACAACCACTTCAGTACAGTCTAACCACTTTGACAAAGTGATCTGGTATAATTAATTCTTATTTTAATAAAATAAAATGAATCGTCCAATAACATTGGATCACCACATCACACATGTTGGAGATCCTAGAGCTGTTCTGACAGGTTATGATTTTGATGTGTGCCACTGCTGTAATTTTGCTTTTAGTACTTAAAGTGTGTGCTTTGATTTCTAGTTTGGCCGATGGGCAAGTCAGAGAAGGCAAGGATGGGGGAAATGCAACCGAACGCCTGCTCTTGGGTACAGAAACACAAGTTTAACTGAACAGAGGTCCCATCAACTCATGTTTGTCTCCCAGTGCCCTGTTCCTTGTGATAGCTAGGTCTCAGAGATAATTTTACACAACTATGAGTTAATTCTCAAGCTGTATATTCAGTTCAAAGTCAATGAGTCTATGATGACAGGTGAAAGAGGGCTATTTGGGGACGAGCCACGGGGTTCAGCTCGGTGCAGCTGCAGCCTTCTCTGTAACCAAGCCTCTGCTGCACTAACCAAAGGCTTTTGCTGAGTTTAGTTAAAGCAGTTTCTGCATAAACTGTGCTGTGCGTATTCCCTCCCTCATGCCCTGTGATTGCGAGAGCACGTCCCATTAATCCACTGCATTCAGCAGTTTTAAAGGTTGCTTAGATGCACGTGCGCCAGCTGCTCCCTTTTGTCTTGCTTACTTTGGTACCGGGTATGGAAGAGGCCATCTAACTGTTTGTTAGAGACCAGGAAAAAAAAAAAGGATGCGTGCGCAGGTGTCCGGGGAAGAAGGCAAGCCAAGCTGCTCGGTCCTGTGCCACAGCCTGTTTGCTTCCTGGAGCTGGTGGGAAAAGCTGCATGCAGGTCACCCCACCCCCACCCCCCCCCCGGCTCTGGGCTCCTCGTGCAGCCTCAAGATTTGGTTTAAAATGAGGAGAAAAGCACTACAGGAGGAGAAGGTGGGTCGAGATCTATGCAGGAGAGAGAGGCACCACCGAGCTGCCGGGCGGCAGCAGAGGCTCTCCCAGCCGTGAGTTTCTTGCTGCGGAATTGAGCCCCTAAGGTGAAGCACTGACTGGATGGCTCTGGTTTTCCTTCAGAAAAAAAGATGGAGAGCAATGACAGCTCTCTGGGAAAGGACAATTTTCCGGCGCTCCCCTTCACTCCCTTGGCTGATGGTCAGCGTGCCAGAGGAGCTCCCAGCCCCGGGAGAGCAGCCACAGGCACCGTTCCCAAGGGATTGATGGTGGAATCTTCAAACCCTTTGCGAAAGCATGCAGCACCCTTTCAACCCCAAACCCTGTAATTTACACTCCTGCTAACAGCAGCTAGAGTGGTTGTTGCCCTTCAAAGGTAGATCTGCTTAGGTGTATTACCATTCAACGGTGACAATGACATCACCTCCTTTCTTTACTGATTAACCTTTAACTTAGAAGCAAGATGACAGCCTGGAGCTATTACAGAGAATGGGATAAGGGAGCCTTTAGGAAAAATGGAACACCATTTTCCTTGGCCCTGATATAACCCCATACATTGCACATGCCAAGATGTTTGGGCCAGCTGATGAACCAGGTAATGAGCTCACATGAAAGACCAATAAAGAAGCAACACTTGCTCTTTTCCAATAGTGGGGGGAAAATGAGCATGTCATTTGGGAAAAGAGATGGAGGATTCCTAGAAATGCGTATCAGGTGTGCTCTCTAACCTGCATAATTTGTATGCTTGGATATTCATATAACTCTGATCTTCCAAGAATCTACAATTTTCTGAAGCACATGGGATATATTATATTTGCATGACGGTTAAAATGCTAATCTCCCTCTCTGACAAGTGGAAACTTAGGTATAAAGAGGTAAAAACTATTCAATTACTTAACAACAGCTTTGTATGTATAGAACAAATTGTGATTTAGCATTTGTCAGCACTTGTCAGGGGCTGACATCTCCTCATAAGAATTTTTTTCCCTCCTTTGTGAACAACATCTGAGTTGGGGACCTAAACACTTTCAGCCACCCTGGAGGGAAGCCCGGTGCAGTCAGCTTTGCTCCCTGGAGAGGAAGAGGTGGTGAAATTCTTTATTACACCATTTATTTCACAGAAATCAGAAGTAATTACCCGGAGGGATATGGCAGTGTCGTTAGTCACTTGACTTTCTCTTTATTTGCCCGCTCCACAATTTCCCTGTTTTATTTTCTCATTTATAATAATTGGTGAGGAGTGTAATATGGCCCTTCCATCCATCCTGGCACTCACCGGCACCTGCTAATGCCTCTTCCGAGACCGTTCAAAGAGCACAAGGTTTCAGGTCCCGTAAATGCTCCCATAAGGCGTGCCGGTAGCTCCTTTCTGTGCTGGGTAGCACCTTTTTCATCCTACGGTGACACTGGCTGAATGTGTTATTGCTCCTTTCCGGGAGGCCCCTCTGGAGTCCCGGAGCACTAACAAAGAGCGGCCGTGTTGGCAAGCTCTTACGGGAAAGCCTGTGATCCACTGCTCCGTGAACTCTGGCGACGGCTGAAAAAGAGCATCCCCTGCCCCGTGCAGCCATAAAATCAATTACTGACAGGGGCTAATAATGGCTCTGGAGTTTCTTAATGCTGGGCTTGCAAATACACGTACGGGTAGAGGAGATAATCCGAGAACATCTACGGTCACAGTTCACGGTTTTAATAGTTCATAATGCTCGAGATAAAAAATAATCACCTGTCCCACAGGATATTTTGATAATAAATGGCCCAGCGTTTCCCGTCTCCTCCAGCCCCTGGATGTAACTGTCCTCCAGATTTACATCGCAGCCTAACGCCCGGCCCCCAGCCGCCCTGCGCGCCTCGGCCGTCCCGCAGCCAAGGCTCTTGCTGCCCCCGCCCTGGGGTTTGCAATGCCCTGCTCAAATGCGTCAGGACTCTGTTTTCCCCGTCGCATGGCAGACCAGGCTTCGGGTTAAGACTCCGCGGTTTCCCACAAAATAACCTTTTTCTGTCTTTACTTGTTGATGTCACTCTTTGAAACTCTGAATTTGCCTTACTCCAAAGTGGAACATAAGAAACAGTGAATACACTGCCATTTCATCTCTCCCACCATTTAGTGTTCTTTTTCCTTCTGAAATAATATATCTGTAAAAACTGCAGAATTATTTTTCCACTTTCTTTCTCCCATTTACTTTTCAAGCCCATTCCCTCCAAAAGCTAGCTAAAGCACACTGAAATGATTTCTATCCCTCTAAGTTTTCCAGCTGCATTAATTGAGATTCTGCTCTACTGAGCTTCCAAAACAAGCCGCTGTGATAAGCCTCGTGCACAGATGTCCTTTACTGTTGGTTTTCCACTTCCTCACTCCCAGCTTTGCTGGAAAGCGTAAGAAATCGGGCACTGGAAGCGATGGCCATTTAGCATCAGCTGAGGAAACCACTGTATCATGGAAAGTGGAGGAAAGACGTTATGAAGAATGAACAGACAGTTTTGCTTAGTTGGCTTTTCAACCTGGGGCTGGTCAAATTAGAAATAAGAAGCATGGAGCGAAGCAGTGAGAGCCCTGATGCCTTCCAAGCTCAGCCACTCCGCAGCCTGCAAATTGCTTTGCCTGGGACTTGGGGGTTTAGACTCAAATGCTCCGTTCTCTTTTAATTAACCAGACAACTCTTTGCAAGCTGCATTTGTGACGGCTGTTTTCTTGATTCAGGTGTTGCGGAAGAACATTTTCCGGCTGTGGAATCTGGAAATGGCACGGGAGGTGGGATGTGGCACGGACCCCTTTCAGGGAGGCAGAAAGGTCGTGCTGGAGCTTCCCACTGGAGGTGGAGGGATTGCGTTCCCAAAGCAGCTCCGTGAGCTGTCATCACCCACCCTTGATTCGTTAACTGCTCTGAAGATGGAGGACAGGGGCAGGGAGCCAGCGGGCAGGGCAGGGACCCTCTTGCTCGGACACCGGGGACTCGTCATCCCTCCTCCAGGACGGGGATCGCTCCCGCCCCGGCACAAACCGCCCGCTGCGGGGCTGAACCACCGGCCCCAAACCTGCCTGCACGCCCTGCAGAGCTCAACGGGCACTTGTTACGGCCGAACGTTGTGATTATTATTTCAGTACCTAATGCCCTCATCAAACTTTTAAGATTCAGGTCTAAAATCTTACCATCTCCCCTATAAACCAAACCTAAAAAGGTGTTTTACTAACAGGACTGAACGATCACGTAGAATAATCCAAGCTGACTTCAGTGTTGAAAGAACTGATAATTCATGAAATGGAGCTAAAACTCTGTGCACATACTCTTGGTGTAGTGTTCCCGAAGGTGAGGAAGCTGGGTGGTAGGAGTTGGGCGGAAGACAAACAAACAATGAAAAATCATTCTTAATCTGACTGAAACAAGATATTTTACAAAATAATTCCCTTCATAGTGATTATTATCATTATTATTGTTTTTATTGCTATTGTTATTATTATTTTCATGTGTGAATCAAACATCGAGTGGAAAAAGATTGTTGACTTCTGAGGCAGTTGTTCCCAGGGAGACATAAAACTTTGATTTACCTCATGGGAATACTTTCAAGAAAGGAGGCAACTCTGAAAAAAAAATGAGTTCAAGCCAAGAGGATGTATACATAAAACAATATCTGAAAAAGTTAGTATTTTATTACTGTTATTGACAGGCTGTTATCATGTCTGAAAAGCATACAAGTTTTCTAAGGCACAAAAAGATCGCAACTGAAAGGACACCCTGCTAAGAGCAGTATTACTGCCCTTTTCTGGTCTTTTCATTAGTTTTTCCCTCCTCCTTTCACAGGAAATTATCCATTGCTCCCCTATCTGTGTAGCTTCATCCTTTCCACCAGCTTCATTTACTCCTTTGCTTCAGAGATGAGCTCTGCCCACATTTCAGATCGCTCTATCACTCTAAAGAGGAGAAAGCCCTTTCTGGACAGCAAGTGCAGGACTATTTCGCAGAGGTAGTGACAGGAAAATAAATGTGTCTGGTTATAGGGAAGGGAAAAGCAGAGGAGTCAGCACTCCCGGGCTCGATTGAAACCACAGCCTCTGTGTGCATCACTGAGCACTTTATCTGCCTTATTTAGTTTCCCCATCTGTAAAATGGGAATAGTGGCCTCACAGGATTGTCCTGAATCTTCATTAATTAATACTTATACAGCCTAAGGATCTTTTAATCTCAGGTCACGTTTAATTACTAAACATATAACTAAAATATAGGAGAAATGAAAGTCAGATATTAGTAGGACAAGGGACTAAAAGGGACTCTAATTCCCTTAAATCACCCCACACCCTCAGTGGGATTACACAGCTCTGAACCGTCCCCCACAGAAGTTTTCCAAGCCCCCCTCTCAGAGCAAGGCTGCAGACCCACAGCCTCCACGGGCAGTCTGCCCAGTGCCCAGGTGCTCTTAAATACGGCAGAAAACATTTATTAATAACTAAAGAATCCTCCTTCGCTGTAATTTAAGACTATCCGTTTTCGCTCTGCCCTGAGTGGACATGGATAACGGCTTAATGCTTTGTTCTTTGCAATATGCTTTTACATAATTAAAGACTTCTCATGTCTCTCCCTGGGATTCTTGTCTCTAGCCTGAACAACGCTGGTGCTTGCTTTTTCTCCTCATTAGCATGTACAAGCATTTTCTGGGGAACTGTCTAGAATAATCCTACTCTTCTGCATCACTGCCTGGGTTATTAAGGAAAGTGTGAAAAGGAGAATTATTCTCATAGTATTCCACAAATTCATGCAGGGTTAAGCCCTCCCCAGGGTAAACATTCTTATGAGATGCAGAGTAAATACTATGAGGATTAGTCTCAAAATGCTTCTCAACTTTGAAAACTAACGTTAGTCCAAATCAGTCATAACCATGCTTGGCTTGGTTAAGTTTCTGGTTTTAAACAAGCACTTTCTCATAGGAAATTAGTTCTAGGAATGAGTTGTTGTCCAAATGTGCCTTGCTTATAAGAGGAATGAGTTTAAAATTTGAATAAACAGACTTGGTCCCTCTTTAGTGTAAGATTATATTGCAGTACTGTTCCGTACCTGAGAGACCGGATCTATGAAACAGTGACTTGGGGGTTGGGGTGGAGTGGGGTGTCTCGATAAATTATTTAAGTAAAAGAGGAGTTTTCTTCCTGTGCAGTCGTCCTTAAAGCTAGTGCTTACTTTTTTTTTCGTTAGATAGAAACCCCCTATAGGTAAATACATGGATTATCAAAACGGTCAAGCTTCCAAAAGAGAACCACAATAAATTAAACTATTTTGTTCAAAACACCACTGCTCATCCGTGTTCAAGAAGTGCCTTAAGTTGACAGTCCCAAAATCTGAACAAGTTCTACCGAGGCATAAACAAGTACTAATAATAACTGGCTTCTATACACAGACCATGAGGAGGAAGCATAGTCATCTGCAGAGCTTTCTGGAGGCCTGATTTTTTTTTTTCTCTGTTGTAAATTAGCTGGGTCTCTTTTAAAGCTGTGTCCTTATTCTGAAAAAAGTCCATGTGCTTACAGGGGGGATCGAAGAACGGGAATAATTGGACTTCCCTGTTTCATGACCCTAAATTACTGACATTTATAAACTTACTTGGTTTCTCTTTAGTTTTTCAAATGCATGGGACTTAAATTGATAGCAACCTAAGGACATGCAATACTGAACAATAAGCAAGCAGCAACAAGAACACTTGACTTTTAGAGCAGAGATTAATATATGTTCTCCTTATCTGGAAATTGCCCTTCTGGCAAATTTTCTATGGTTATTTTTTCACTGCTATATTGTCTTTTTCTGAGGATGTAAGAGTTCTTCCTCATTATTCTAAGAATTCTTATAATATATTGATCTAGAGACACTAGGAATAAAACCTAACTTGAATGAATGTCTGTTGCCCTGGGATAGCAGCAAAGAGAAGGTTTTGTAATATAACAAACTGGAGAATAAAGACAGTTTTTAAAATTCTGATTTAGCACATCTTGCTAGAAGGGTGCTCAGTGTTATCTTCTTTCTACAGAGTCTTCATTTTCTTTCAAAATATTTAGTTTTAGAATACAAAGGAAATGAAAAAATGAATGTATGCAAAAGAAAATGACATTAAGTTAAACATAGGTATTATGCATTTATTTGCATAATTAGTATTTTCATAGATTCACAGAATCGCAGGCTGGCTGGGGTTGGAAGGGCCCTCAAAGCCCCCCCAGTGCCCCCCCCTGCCCCGGGCAGGGCCCCCTTCCCCCAGCCCAGGGGGCTCCCAGCCCCGTCCAACCTGGCCTTGAACCCTTCCAGGGAGGGGGCAGCCACAGCTGCTCTGGGCACCCTGGGCCAGCGCCTCACCCCCCAAACAGGGAACAATTTCTGCCTTAAATCCAACCTAAATCCACTCTCTCGCAGTTTATAACCATCCCCCCTCATCCTACCCCCACCCCCTGATCCAGAGTCCCTCCCCCCTTCCTTGTCCCCCCCTTTAAGCCCTGGGAGGCCGCTCGAAGGTCCCCCCGGAGCCTTCTCTTCTCCAGGCTGAACCCCCCCAACTCTCTCAGCCCGGCCCCCCAGGGGAGCTGCTCCAGCCCCCCCAGCCCCAGAGGGCTGCCAGGTTCGGGGGCTTGGCAGCTGTCCAAGGGTAGAAAACACCGTTTCCCTTCAGTTTTAACTGCAGCCAAATGGGATTTTATCTTCTCTAAATAAAAGAGCAAAACCACCTCTACAGACATCATAAAGGAAGAAGGCACTGAGCTCAGTTCCACTAGAGAGGTTGTTTTTTTCTAATTAGTTGAAATTTAGCATATCTTCAAGTTTTCCAAGTACACTTTGAAATTCTTTCCTTCTTTTCCTTTCAGGGAATTTGAGGGACCGTGCCAGGGGACCCGGTGCCCACGCTTCACCGCAGGCATAAGAGAGTATCAACACATAAAATGATTCTTCTGGCTACTTGCAACATGAAATAAACTGGACGTTATTCTGGATCACCGTTACTCGCAGCCCACAGCTGCTTTCCATTTTCTGGGTGTTCTGACTCCTGTAACCCCCTGCCCAGGACCTTCCTTTTTATCATCTCGGCAAGACCTTAATGTACACAGGTGGTGAACACGTACGACTACAGAAACCTCTACCTTTCAAATCCTTCTCAAGATTGAAATTCCTTACTTTTTCAGAGGATGTACCTGAAATAGAAAAGCATGAAGGAATTAACAGTGAAGAGATTTTTTTTAAACAGACATCTCCTGAACACCCAGGACTGCTCCAGCAGCTCACCTGGGCTACGGCAACTTGACCCTAGCTCAGGGATTACACCGGGTGTCCAGCGGCCCGAGAGACAAAAATCTCTGCAGTTCACACTATTATACCACAAAGAATTTACTTCCAGACTGCAGACCCAGCAGCCAGCTGAACCCACGTGCGCCAGCCCAAAAGCCCGAGACACAAAAATTCCACTTCTGCTCTGAGATGTAAACGACAGACAAAGCTTTTCTGTTCCGATAAACCCACACATTTTCAAAAATCCAATAGCATTTCTTCAAGCCTGTGCATACTGTACACTTTCTAGACTTCCAGTTAAGTTTGCAATTATTTTTGCTAGTTCCCAGGTTGAAACTTGTAATTTTCCTCAAAACGAGTTGTCTAAGGGACCTGATTATATCATTTACCAGCGGCGCTTGGATTGACACCATCATTAGAGCCGAGTGTGAAGGTCTGCTCTGTAATATTGCCCTAACAGCAACGCTTTGCGGTCCTGTAACAGTCAGTCTCATTAGATGCTGCCTCATGTTGTCCCATAAGTGAAAATAAGATGCATTTTGCCCCTCCCCAGGAACGGTGAAGACCAATGGTTCCTCTTATGCTTTATAAAATGTTGTTAATAGCATTGCAGTTTGCTGTGAGGAGGTGACCCGTGTGAAGCTGCTGCCTGAACATAGGCAGGAGGCAGCAGTCTCGTACCCACAGGAGCAGAAAAGTCTGTCCCCTCCAGCTAAACCGGGCTGAAACCGGCCACGCTCGGAGGGCTCCGAGGTTGGAATGGGCAAACCACGAGGGAACCAGGGGGAAGGTCTTGCCTCGGTCCAAATGATCTGTGCAGCACTTGTGTCTCTGCACGTCTAAGACTGCAGGTACCAGAAACTGCATTTCTGATGAGGCTGGGAGCCTTTTCTAACCTAACGTGCCTCCAGCAAGACTAATACCCGGTGTTTCGGAGGAATGTGCAGACACAGATGGAGAATAATTTCAGAAGAAAACCTTGAAAAATCTTCTTTCCATCCCTGCTATCCAGAAATGTGTTTCTCACTTGAAACACAGATTTTTCAATCTCTTTTGAAAGTCTTGGACTTTTTTTTCTTTTTATTACTCTATTACTAACTTCTCTGTAAATGAACATTTTTATTGTCCACGTAAACATCCATCGCATTTCTGAAACATGCTGAAGTCTGGCCTGTGGTGTGCTGGGTCTGGAGCTTGGATGAACAAGTACTTTCAGCTTCACGCAGGTTTGTCTGAGTTTGCAGCGACAGTTTTTACCATTCACTTTTCATTTTACAGAAAGCACTGTTGCTTATCAAGCAAGACCTTCCCTCTTTTTTTTTTTTTTTTTTTTTTTTTTTATTCTTATTTTACGCTTGCTTGTTTATATTCAGGAAAAAAGACCCCCCCAAAAAATGCCAGATTGGCTCAGACCTGTTAAAAACTGCCAGAACAGTAATAGTGCACGTGTGTGTCAGTCCCAAACCTACACCCAGCTGGTGCAGTCCCAGGGTGGCCCAAGGCATCGAGCGTACGCCGGGCATATGGTCAGGTTCAAAGCTTCTCTGCGAGCCGAGCTGATTTTCAGCCACCTGGGCTCCCACTGAGCTGCAACCAGTGTTGAGAGACCATCTGCAGCGCAAGATGCTTGAAATGAAAACTGGAGTTAGCTAACATGACAGCAAATCTGTGGCAGTTTTTTACAATGGACCGTCAAGTGCTGGATTATTTTAGGATCGGTTTAACTGAGGGGCCCCCAGGCGCTGTGCTGACGGGGGAGGTGAGCGGATTTGGGCCCAGACTTCGTTTTTAATGTCAGGTTTCATTTTTAATGTCAGCATGATGGCTAAGGGGCAGTTTTGGCCAGCTGGACTAGCACTGAGAAACATCCTACCCCGCCATGAATAAAGGGGGCTACATGGCACGCGAGGCACCGCTCTGCTCGGCATGAATTAAATACAGAAAAGCCGGGCTGGACACAAAAATGCACCTTGCCACTGGTCGGACAGTGGGGCAGGCTGCCCGGGGAGGCTGTGGGGCTCCATCCTGGGAGGTGCTCAGCCCCGCCAGGCCGGTCCCTGAGCGACCCAGAGACCCCCCAGCTCCTGCCAGCCCCGACCCCCGGCGCTCCCTGAGCAGTGACACTGGGTCTTACAGGGGTGGGGGGGTCCCCATCGGGAGACAAACACCTGTAACACTGCCAGTTCAGTATTCTGGAAGAAAAGAAGCAAGATCACAGAGGGCTCGAGATGCAGGAAACGTTCATATTTTAATTAACCAAAAAAATAGGGCAGTCACACTCCCACTGACACTCCTTTTTCAGATCTTTTATCGACCAGAGTTAGTCAGCTATTTTTATCATCAGGATGTATAAGCAACACTGGAGGTGCAAAGCGGATGGGCAAGGATGTATAATTTATATAAACAAGAAAAAAAAAAAAAAAGGAGTGAGTGCTCAAACCAAGGAGAAGAATACGCTGTGTTCCTCTCACAATTACCTTTTTCACTTTCCCCCCCATGTGAGAGAGGTCTCTGCATCTTCTGTAATAAATAGAAGATGGGGAAAGAGAAAGATGGAGCTGTCATTTCGGTTGCACTGCTGAACTGGGGATTGCAGGGGGAGGAGAAGGCTCTGCACTGCGAGAGATAAAGTCAAAATGAAGTACAGCCTGGCATCTAGATGAGACATTTTCTTTGTTTAGCCTGGAAAAAAGATCAGGCAGGGAAGGAAAAACCGAAAGCCTTGTGGTATTTTTTTTTGTTAAGCTGATGGAAGAGGTGACAAAAATATTTGTGTGATGTTAAAAACAGGAATGCCGGCAAGCCGGTGTTGACTGACAGCAGATTTTGAGATCTCTGGAAATGGTGAAATATGAGAACATTTCTGCTTCATAGTGGTGCTCTGTTACATTTTTCGCCCTACCTGCGGTACTCGGGCCGTGGGCCGGAGAGCTGTTTGGCCACCTCCTCGGCGGTTTGGGACCTCCCGGGAGCCGGGGGCTAACGGGCACTGCATTGTGCTCGCGCCAGAAGGAAATGCTGTTTCAGCTCCCCAGCCCCGTGGGAAGCAGCACGCGGCAGCCTTATTTATCTCTGCCCGTGTCACCCATCCCACCCGGGGAGCATCCCCGGGCCTGGGGGAGGCTCCCCGGTTCCCCGCGGAGCTCAGCGACCGACACTCACACACCCCTCGGGGTATTTTTATCCGCCCGTCAGGCTCGGCAGGGTTAACTCAGCGCCCACTCTCGCTGCGCAATGATGCTTATTTGGTTCAGATCACGACGCTCTCGAACTCCGCTTTTCCACCTGCTTTCTCCAAGTTCAAAACGTACCGCAATTTAAATTAATAACTGGGATTAGGAACTCGAAGATGTTTCCTGCAGATCCCGTTCTATCATCACTGTTCATTTTTAATGTATCCTGCCTCACATCAGGTGCATTCGCGAAGCTATTCCTCTTCAAGTTTGCTGAAGATTTCTCTGTGGGTCACAGAAAAACTCCACAATCCCTCAGAAACTACAATTACTAATTTTATGGTTTACCTGTGCCTCACTTTCAGAGTCTCATACCCAATACTAAACGTGAAAGACTCGTAGCTGAAATTGATTTTTTTAAGTTATAAATCACAGAAAACATGGCTTTTAATTGGATGCGCAAAATAACATTTGCAACAATGACTGAAATAAATAGTGTTTAAAAATATCTTTCCTATACAGAGCAATTCCTTTGAAGCAAATAGTCTGAATGTAATAACATTAATTTAGCATTTATATATTTATTTCTTTATTTGTGTCACTTCCTAAAGTGGAAAATTTTACTTTGGATCTCATAAAATACAGGCAGAGAGAGGTCATATGAGTTGCTCCACATCACACAAAGTTAATAGCAGCCTAGAACTGAGCAGAATGGCTTTTTTTTTCCCCCTGCAAGACTTGTCCTTGCCCTACCGTTAAGCTTTGCTGTCGAAATTGCAGCCCCACCTTAGTGGATGGAAAGCCATCACCGAATTAATGAAGCCTGCCTCTGGCTGCTGCTGAGAACACAAGCCCCACATTTCAGATACCACCTCCTAGCAGGTCACAGCAAAGGCTAAAACCAATAATTTGTAAAGTAAAAAAGCAGACGACACCGAGTGAATGTGAAAAGAAAGCACGTTATCATTAACAAGACGCGGGGGGGAAAAAAAAAAAAAAAGTCAATAGATGTGAAAGTACCGTGGAGAGGTGGGAATTCCTGTTGTTCGTGGGAAAACAGCTCCGAAGCCATCTGGTCCCTGCTCTGCCCTGGGCCCCGGCGGTGCCCGGCTGGTGGGTGCACATTTGGGGGGGGGGGGGGGGGGGGGGGGGGGGGGGGGGGGGGTCCTTGGGGGGGGGTGCTCCTGGGGGGGGGTGCACCCGGGGGGGTGGGTGCTCTCCAGGGGGTGGGGGGGTGCTCCCGGGTGGGGGGGTGCTCTCCAGGGGGTGGGTGAGTGCTCCCGGGTGGGGGGGTGCTCTCCAGGGCGTGGGGGGGTGCTCCCGGGTGGGGGGGTGCTCCCCAGGGGGTGGGGGGGGGTGCTCCTGGGTTGGGGTTGCTCCCCAGGGGGCGGGGGGGTGCTCCCGGGTGGGGGGGTGCTCTCCAGGGGGTGGAGGGGTGCTCCCGGGTTGGGGTTGCTCTCCAGGGGGTGGGGGGTGCTCTCAAGCAGGCAGGTGAGTGCTCCCCAGGGGGCGGGGGGGTGCTCCCGGGTGGGGGGGTGCTCTCCAGGGGGTGGGGGGGTGCTCCCGGGTGGGGGGGTGCTCTCCAGGGGGTGGGGGGGTGCTCCCGGGTGGGGGGGTGCTCCCCAGGGGGTGGGTGGGTGAGTGAGCAGCGCCTGTGGGAGCGTGGGCTGTACTGGGGTCCAGGCGTGGCTCCACATCATTTCGGGGCACACAAAGCAGGGGAGGCACGGGCTCCAGAATAATACCTGTAAAAGAATAAAAATGACTTTCCACAACTAAAACCATTAACAATTGTTAATTAACCATTAAAACTACCAGTCCTGAAGATCTGTAAGGTTAAGTGCAGTCAATAGCTGTTTGATTCCACTGAGTAGGGTCAGAGCACCAGCATATTTGAGGAATTGTCTTAGAAAGCAGAAATGGTAAATACTGCTCACTTTGAAACTACATTCTAAAATGCTGGTGGTGTGATGGGGAAGAGCACTGGAAAGGTGCAGGGAACATGAGTAAAATGATAACTGCAACCCAGTGAAGATTTTAGAAAGAAAGAGAGAAAAAGATATTAAAAAAAAAAAAAAAAAAAAAAAAGGAGAGAGAAAGCAAGGAAGCAAGCAAGAAAATGAAAGGAGAAAAAAAGAAAGGGACTCAGAAAAGAAGTTCAGCTTTCAGGCCACCATCTTCCAACAGTCCCGAGCCCTCCTGCTCTGCCCGTCAACTTCAGGTGTAGCTTTTAATTTCAGCCACTCCTCGGTTCTCTGCCCACTTATTTCTCACAGCTATTCCACATGGCAGAAAAAAAAGTTTTGCCAATATGCAATTTTTTTTTTTTTTTTTTTTTTTTTCCCCTCGACTTCCTTGGTTTTAGCCAGCCCCCCCTTTGAATCTCAACATTTCTTTACCTCGTCACGGGCGACTTCTTTCCTTCCAAACGGACAAGTGCCCTTCGCTTGGTGGGGTGCGATGGGCGGGGGAGGCGGCTGCACCCCCGCCGTGTGCCGGGCTCACCGCACCCCCCCGCGCCCCCCCCCCCCCCCGCCGATTTGGCAGGGGCTCAGCTGGAGCGGGGCACCCCCCCCCCTCCCGCCCCCCCCCCCCCCCCCCGCGGCAGCCCCCCGGCCCGTCCTACCGTAGAGGGAATCACCCCGGCTGCGCGGCGACGGGTGACGCGCAGAGGGACACCCACCTTCGGAATTAAAGATGCAAATAGTTCCCCCCCCCCCCCCCCGACGGCCCCCCAAGGCCACGGGTAAGGCTGCAGGACGCGGCGGTGAGGGACGGCTTCACGTCGGGCACAGCCCCCCCCCCCCCCCCACCCGTGTCACGGCCAACCCGCCCTTCACGCTGGCGGCTTGCCTAAATATTTCAGGGACAAATAATCCATTCCGCAGGCTGGCGGTGCAGGGCTCCTCGCAGAAGGGAAACTCGCCTTTCTTCCAAATCTGAACTTTTGTTACACAGCGCCGTCAGAAAAAAAAAAAAAAAAAAAAAAAAACAAACTGATGAAAGCACTTGCCTGCTTCCACCCGGGTGGTAAAGCAGCGGAGGTTTTAAACGCCGATTAAAGCTCAGCCTGGAGCTGCCCCGGGGTAATTCGGGGGGCTGGGAGCGATGGTTAAACAAAGGACTTCTCCATTTCGGGCCCTCCCGTTCATTTCCCACGGGGGGGGGGGGGGGGGGGGGCGGAGGGGGCACCGGCACCCCTAAAAACGTCTGCACGGGAACGTCCTGCCGTCAGCCCAGAAATCAGCCACTAAAAAATGTCGCTTTGCCCAGCGCCGCGTCCCGCTGCCCCCCCGCACACCGCCCCCCCCCCCCCCCCCCCCCTTTGCGGCAGCTCCCAGGTGAGCCCCCCGCATACTCGGGAGCAGCAAAAATAAACAAATAACACGGGTTTACCGGCCGGATCCCGAGCCGGGTCTCGCTACTCCTGCGGCTGCCGGCACCCGCACCGCGTGGGCAGAGCCCCCCGCGCCCCGCAGGATCGTGTCCCCGCCCGGGCGCCTCGCGGGGAGCGATTTCGGCCCCCTCAGGCCGGTTTGAGGCGTTTCCCCCGGTTTTGGAGCCGCCGGTGCTCCGCGCAGAGGGGCCGGGGGGGTCCCCCCCGCCCGCGGGGCTTTGGCCCCCGCTGTGCCCCGCGCCCCAAAACCGCACGGTTGGGCCACGATTTCCTGCCCAAAACTCCTCCCGTTCTCCCGGCGGGACCTTAGCGGGGCTCTCCGGCCATGGCAGGTTATAAGAGTGGGCGTTTTCACCCCAAAATACCGCATTGCTCCTTTCCTTAACTTTCCATGACACCACGTCTCAGTTTTACACCACGGGCTGAGGGACAGTTTCTTCTCCTTTTGGAAGAGTTTAGAGCGGAGGCCTCTACACAACACTTTGCACCACTAAAACAAAGATTCTCTCAGAAGCCAAAGGTGTTTTAAGTCCTTAAATTGTCATCAGTAGCTCTAAAAATAAAAGGGGGGAAAAAAGTATATAATATAACGAAAAATCGACCTAGACATAGTTGATACATCATATACAGAGATACTCGTGAGTGTTCAGTATCCCTGACAATAATAGAGCGGTCAACAGAGATTCTATTTTCTTCTAAATCAACACCAACAAAAGAAGCCTTGAAAGGACCTGATCCACCACACTTTGAAGTCAAGAGCAAACTCTCACTGACTTCAGTGAAGCTGGATCAAGCTCAAAGCGTGCATATTTCTGTTTTTGTGAGTCGTGTAAACTCCATCTGTTTTCCATTCCCCGTGGGGAAATGCCATCTTTCTGTTTTCATTATTCAGTTTGCTCTCTCCGTTGTAGTTTGTACTCAACTCTACCAGTTTTACAAAACACAATATTTTATGGTGCAGTGCTCAGCTGTCTCACAGAGGCCTCGGTTCCTATGGCATGACTGACATCAAGCACTTTTTTCATTAAAAAGAAAACGTTATTACATCATAACCACCTCTTTTCTCTTCACTCTGCGGCTCATGGGAGACAGCACAATATACAGCTCCTGCAAGTTTTATTTCCTGTGTGTGCTACCGCCCTGATTTATGCAGGAGCTGGAATGTGCTCAAGGTGCTCATCTCTTCCTCGCTGACCGCAGGCTGAGCTCCGGGGCACGGCCCAGGGCACGGCCTGGTGGAAGCAGCTCCAGGGAGGACTTTTGGTGTCCAAGTGGTGTCCGTGCCCGTGCCCATGCCCATGCCCATGCCCGTGCCCATGCCCATGCCCATGCCCGTGCCCATGCCCGTGTCCATGCCCATGTCCATGCCCATGCCCGTGCCCATGCCCATGCCCATGCCCATGCCCATGCCCGTGCCCATGCCTGTGCCCATGTCCATGCCCGTGTCCATGCCCATGTCCATGCCCATGCCAGTGTCCATGCCCGTGCCCGTGTCGGTGACCATGCCCATGCCCGTGCCCGTGCCCATGCCCATGCCCGTGTCCATGCCCGTGCCCATGCCCGTGCCCTCCCCACCACCGATCCGCACTGACAGAGCTCCTGGGCTGTCTGAAAGGCCAGCGGGACACTCACAGCTACCTACCAGATACTTTGCCCACCTTGGCCAATTTCACACAGCCAAGGGCAAATTTCCTTCGAAAACAGAGGCAGGTTTCATCGTGAATTTTTGTTCACCTTAAGACAGTCGTACCAAGCTGGGCTCATTGGTTAATCACCTCAAGCCTAATTACACCGACTATGATGGAAGGTTATAGAGCTGACCAGAGCTATCTGAAAAGTGGTTTCTGTCTTCTGAAGGTGGCTGGCGAGGCCAAAGTCCTTAAGGGACACTACAGGTGATCCGAGATGAAGCCGTAGGTCCCCTATGGCCACTGCAACCATTCCACAGATGTTAGCAAAGAAACTTTCAGATGATGGCTTCAGCATCATTGACTTCGGGGCTTATGGTGGCCAATACTTTCTGTCATCATTTACATCCACGAGTTTTGCACACAAGCGGCGAGGCTGAGGTCAACCAAAAAGCTGAAGAAATGAGATAGAGCATCCCAGACCTGCCTGCAACATTCGGGGCAACAAAACTTCTCTGAAAGAGATGTTTTCTGTTAGGTGGTCTTCCGTGTTCTTGTGAAAAAGAGTGAAGTTTACTGAAGACTTCAGAGGTCCTGGCAAGAGTGATTAATTTAGTCAAATTAACGAAGACACTGGCCCACGCCCACAAGTAAGGGATGCCAGCAACACCCAGCTCTTTCATGGCACTTTTCACGGGCAGGTGGTGAAGTGTTTGCACACCAGGGACCAGCAGCACAGCGAAGGAGAATGCTGGTTTGGGGGTACCAAAGGCAGCGGCGGGGTGAGGCGGGACGTTGCCGTGCCAGGGCATTACTTTATCCTTAGCGCCCACCCTCGGGGCCCCTGCAGCCTGGCAGCACTCCCCGGTGTGCTGGAGAGAGCCGGTGGGATCGGCAGCCCCTGGCTCTGCAGGCATTTGGCACTACCAGCACTGCCCATCCTCTTCTAATTTCGAAATACTACTTAAAAGAAAAATTAAAATAGACACCTAACGGGAGACTTATATACCATGCTCATTTGCAACGACAGTATGTAAAAATTATTTCGCTACCTTGGCAATTTTGAACATTTCAAAAATTTTCATTCAGATACTGGTCTTTCAAAGGTCAAGCAAGGATATAATAGCAGTAATACTAACTGGTGGGTAAAGAAAATTTTTTCATCTATAAGGACCCTCAGTTCTCTTGCGAAGTCTGTTCTTTATTCTTGTTAAGATGAGACCCCACAGCACATGCCCCCTTCTAAACAGTCTTCATATATAGAAAAACTAAATATTGCCGTCGGCAGCTTGAAGATATTCAAAGTGAGGTACAGGGAGAAGGAAGTAAGTTATCTCAGATGTGAGTTAGTCCACCAGAAACAGATTCATTTACACCCATGTTTACATCATCCTGCCCAACAGTATTTCTCTGCTCAGTAATGTTTATACATTGCCAGGTAAGAGAACATAATATTAAGGTCAATCACTGCTAAGAATGGCGAGAGTACTTGGGGATTCACTAAAGACACCTGCTCAGTCATGGGGAGGGGTGTTGCAAATTGCTCAAACCAGCATATTTCAGCTCTTTGTTCATTTTAGATTACTAAAAGATGCTGAAATAAGTGTTTTTATAGTATAAAGCTTGTTGTAAGGACATATTAATATAGTTTGGCTCTAACAAATACAGCAAAATATAAAGATTATTTCTTCTCAAAACACTGAAAGTTTTATCGTGAAATGAAAGACCGAATTTTCAAGTGAATTAAATAGCGCATGAGTGCAAAATAATATAGCAAGTAAGACGTCAGCAGTCTCCTTCCATGAGGCTTTCTGAGACGTGCTGTCAACTGGCCACCAAGTGCCAGCGCCTGCTCTCGATGCGCGTTAGAACTCCTGACCGGGGCCACCACAGCGGCCTCGGAGCCACCGCCAGACCCCCCCGCACCCGGGCCCGAGAGAACCAGGCTGGGTTTCCCCCGACGCCTTTGGAGAAGTAATGACCAGACACAAGAGCCAGGAATTAGCCCAGAGCAGACCGGCATGGCGAGCCTCCACAGTCTGAAGAACAGCGAAAAAGAAATAATAGTGGTGGAACTGCACTTACGTGGGTGAGAGCTCTTGCCTAAAACCAGAAAAAAAAAAAAACCCTTGCAAGCAATTGTCTGCATCAGTTGGTGCTGGCAAAGATTGATGACAATGATAACTATGATGAATTGATGCTGTAATTATGAATATATGAAGTTTTATGAGGAGACAAGAAATGTGTCACTATTTATACACAGCTGAAAAAGCACTAGCATATCCCTTCAAATCGTCTGCAGCTTCAGAAATGAGTCATTAGTGCAGCGCTGCCTGCTGATAATGCTTTGCCCACTGCAAACGCTTTTGCACCTGAAGACCATCTAGAATTCCACACTGAAATTAGGTTTGAAGAGCCAAACCGTTGTTGAAGAGTATTTAAATCCCTTCTCTTGTTTGGTAGAAGCCATTCTCCAGGAAAAACAAACAAACAAACAAACAAACAAACAAAAAACAACCAAAAAACATCTTTATTCTGCGAAGGTTTTAAATAGCATTCTGCAAAGGTTTTAAATAGCATTCTGCAAAGGTTTTAAATAGCATTCTGCAAGACCTACGTATGCGGAGGCTATAAAGCTGAACAAAAACGCAAACGTGAATAGATTTGGTTTTGACTCGCTAAACCTGTACACAACTGAATGAGAAATCGCAATGTTTGCTGATATGGGAGCCGCAAACACAGTTTACACACAAATGAGTTCTGGATGCTGTCAGACAGTTCTAATGCAGGTGTTTAATCAGCCCTAGAACTAGGAACGTGTATAAACGTGAGCACGTGTGCACTGGTGATAAGCTGGTGTTCCTCCCCCAGCCCAAACTGCGCCGAGGATTTCGGGAGTGGCAGGAGCCCTCGCGCTGGCCCCGACGCTGCAGGACGGTGCTGTGCCCTGGGCACCAGGGCAGGATGGACCCGGGGACGAGCCCCGAGGGCTCCCGGCCAGTGCCGGGGCACAGCAGGAGCCCTCGAACGGGAAGGCAGCAAGAAGCAGCGCCAGGAATTTAACCGGGAGCCTCCGCCGCCCCGGTTCTGAGAGAGCTCCTGTGGGTGCGGGTGGCTTTAGCGGGCGGCAACAGGCACCCTAACGCCCCGCCGGCAAACCCAACCTCCCCAGCGTTTTTCGCCAAGTGGCGTTTGGTCAAGATCCGACAACCCGTTTTGATCGGGATGATGAGTTTGCTTTGCTTTGATGAATCGGTTCCCCGTCCGTGCCGGCGGCCCCGGGGGGCGGGAGGGCTGCCCGGGCACAGCCGGGGCGGCTCCGACCCACCGCGGGCGCTGCTTCGGGCGTCTGAGGTTCTTCAAGTGGGTTTGTTGGGTTAAAATCCAGAAATTTAGTGAAAGACAGAGTATCTGCCTCTTTCACGGTAGTCTCTTTCCTACCTGACCATCGTATCACCACTTCAACTGTCGCTACCTTACAGGGAACAGCTTGGGAACCAACATCTTACGGTGGTTTCCCTTCGTGTTGCTCAATCCTCCCACGTTTAAAAATCAGACCCACTCGCTCCTCCCCAGCTGGAGCATCAGTTTAGAAACGGCAGGAATTATCCCCCCTGCTGTCTTGCTAAACTCCAGGCCCCCGCTCCCAAACCAGGACAAGGACAGCACAGCCCAAGGCCGCTATTTGCTCCCAGTAGTCTACAGATAATTACGCTGTGTCCCTAACCAGGAGAAACGACAGAAGGTAAAGGTAAGTAGTCGGGCACGTTTGTGGGGATGCCCGCACGCCATCCCGCCAAAGCCAAGCCTTACATGTTCCTTGCCTTCGTCTCTAAACGCTGTTAATTTGGTTTATGGTCTGTAGAAGTCACCCTGTGCTAGACAAAGCCACCTATCCCACCCAGCTTCCAGGTACATGAGCTCCAATAAGATTTCCCAGGGTTCCGTCTCAAAATTTGGGCGAGTCGCCCCGGTAAGCGCCCCGAACATAAAAGGCAGGCTGTGGAGAGGGTGCGGGTGACAGGCAGGGAGCACGCGAAGCACCGGGCTCTGCGGGTGCCAGCGTGGGCTCCGTGGTGTCTTTTAGCCTTAAGCTTCTATATTTGCCGACTTATATAAGGCTTAATTCCAGCTCTAGCAAATTGTTTCAGTGTGCTGGTTTGTACCTGGCTCACAGCCGCAGCTCGCACCACCATCGATCAGCCGCGGGGACGAGGAAGTACCTGTAAGCGAGACTGTCCCTATGTTGCTCTGGCCACGAGCACGGAGGGAGATAAATCCCTGGTAAATAAAATCCGTGTTCCCGGGGCAGGTGTCACACGGGCACGCGTCGGCAGGCAGAGCAGCGCGCAGGGACTTAATACTGAGAGTCTCCGAGAATCAGTGGAAATTTGGGTTTTTTTTTTTTAAACAGCAGGATGCCAGCAACGCTTGGATCCAGCAGGGATTCTGAAAGTTAAGACAGAGATGTGGGTTTTTCTGTTTATCAAAAGGACTGATGTATTTCTGCACGATAAAGCAGCTCCTGGAAAGTGCTATTGTTTGTCTTATCATTTGTCAGAAGAGAACAGTTTAATGTTTTGGTAGAAGGCACAAGTGAGTATCTCTTCAGTGATGAAGGAAAATAAGCTTAGTGCTAAGGCGATAGAAAATATTGATCTATCTTCAGCTACTGCAGCTGAAAATTTTTTCTAAAATGTATCTTCTCCTACCCCTACTGATCGGCATCCTTTGTCTTTTACCAACTAATTCTCTATAGTGGAAAGTTTAACCTTGAACACAGAGAAGGAAAAAGCCCAACAACAAACAAAACCATAGCTGTGCATCGACAAAACTGGCACTGTGAAGTATTCAGGGCCCGTGAAGAGGCAGCTGGGCTGGGAACCCTCCGGCCCCACCAGCGGTGGGACCCCCAGCCCCACAGGCACCCCGGCGTGGGGGGACCCACGGGAGGGTGGTGGGTTTCTGCTGGGTTTCAAGCAAGAGATCAGAATTTTTGCACCTGGTTGCACAAAGCCTGAGATGGCACGAATCCTCCCAGCATTACCAGACTAGAGATTGCTCACCCGTGCTGGTTGTGCAGATCACAAGTTGAACGCCTTTTTTATCCCCTTTGGGGAAGCGCCTAATACAAACTGCCAACGGTATTTCTTGCCTTTCCTCATCACTTGCGCTCATGTCTGAGAAAAAACAGTACCTCTGGCCCTTCCCATTCCTGGGACACTTTATTCACTACTTCCATTTACTTTGGGAAATGAGGTTTTGAGATTCACTTCCTGGCAAAATCTCCAAGGCAGTGTAGGAACGAGGAGAAAAAATGACCTATTAGGTAAAACCAGCAGCTTCATAAATCTGAATCTCCGGGCTCCAGCCTCCTGTTGGACGGTGTCCCCACCCAGAGCTCTGTCCCTGTCCTTTATCACCATTCAGCCAGCAACACCACCCCATCAATTTTTACGTAAAACTCCCAGAGGCTTGACACAGAGCCAGAGCTCAGCAGGTTCCTCCGCCAGCGTTCACACCCCACTTCTCACCCCCCTGTTTGCGGGCTCCCCGGACGGCCCCATCTCCTGCCCAGGCACCGGCACGACCCACTGCTCCCAGGGTGTGTAATCACCCCAAAACACACCCGTGGATGTTGGCTGCCTCCCACCCCACGGGCTCCCCTCCGTCACCACGACAGATGCCCCGTCGTCGCAGGGGAGGCTGCCGGCAGTCTCATGGGCTGGGAGGAGCGAGCAGGCACACGTGGTTAATCATTAAATCGGCAGAAAACGTTACTAACGCGGACGCCAGCTGCAAAAGGGGCGTCACTTCCATCCGCGTGGGTGCAGAAATAACGGTAGCTTCTCCCAGCCTGCGAGTGAGGGCTGGAAAAGCGCTCAGGTCTCCTCCCCGCCGAGCGGACGTCGCCGAGCAGGCTGGACGGAGAGCGCTGGCGCCGGGCGGCGAGGAGATCTGAAAGGTGAAACCCCCGAAGGGCTGCGGGGGGAGGCCGGGAAGCATCGCCTGCCTCGGTGGCACAGTGCCCCGGTGCTCCAACTCCCCCAGCATTAAGCCAAGCCTAAAAATCGAATTGGGAGTTTGGATGGGCTGGCGGCAGCGGGTCCCCGGCTGGCACCAACCTCTTGTGCCGTGGGGACGGAGGTGGCCGGAGACCCGCAGAGCCACGTGCAGGAGTCACCCAAACAAACCCAAAGGGGCACCCGCACAGCCCAAGCCAGCCCTACCCTTATTTAAGCAAATCTCCGATCAGTGCCCCGAAAGCAGCAATCACCTCCAATTTAAACCAACACTCGACAAGCCTCCTGTTCATTACAGCACCCGTGATTTGCGATGGGGCTCTGCAGGCCAGCTTGCTTGGATCCCCTCTCTGCTTTTATTAAGAGCAGGCCTGTGCCGTAACATTATTTTTCATACTCTCATACCACTGTCAGCGCATCCATCATTCTTCATAATTGCATCTAACTAATATTGATTTTGTCTCCAGAAGAGTAAACAGAAATATTAAAGTGCTTTTGCAGAAGGCAAAAACACTGGCGGAAAGCATATTTAAACAGAGCGAGGAGGATGAAGCCCGCATCTTGTGACAGAGCATGTGGCTGCAAAAAAAAAGCAGCACCAATTCACATGGGCTTAAAAATGCAGCAAAGCAGCGGCATCGCGCTGAATCGGGCAACTGAGCTCTGTGCCAGGAAAACGCCGTCGACACAAGTGGAAGCTTCAATCCATCCAGCCTCAAAACATAACGCGACGCCAAACATTTTCACAGCCCTCCCCGAACGGGAGGAAACAACTAAACTTTAGCCTCAAAAACCGACTTGAGGCCGGCGAAAGGCGTAGCTGGGCTGTAAAGCCAGCGCCCGCGCGCCGAATTCCCCGGCGCTGCCCCCGGGAAGCGCTTCTCATCCCGGCAGAGGCGCGGCGCGGCGGGCGCTCGCCGTCCCACCGAGGAGCCGCGGCCACTGCCCGCCTGGGCCGACGCCGTTTTCTCTTTGTTTCTTCCTTTCATCAGCTCTCATAGGCTCTAAACTTGCACGAGAAATTCCAGCTTTCTGCCTGCCCCAGCGCCTCCTTCTTACATAAAACTGAACCCGAACTTGCCTTCATCTCCAAGAACTTCCCGCACAACTCCTCCAGCCAGACCTGCCCGGCCACGCACAAAACCTCCTCGAAATGAGAGAGGTTTCCGGAAACGTTCTTCAACGCTGGAACCAGATCAGCCCCGGCTTTCAAAAGCTACTGCGTTACAGGCGCAGGAAGAAATACCGCCAGCCAACCACCAAGACCTAAAGAGCTTTTTAATAAATAAAACCCAGAAAGCGCGTCGTGCGCGAGGCCAAAAGTGGAAGGTCTCTGGCAAGTTCAACACACAGAAATAAAAAAAAAAAAAATAAAAATAAAATGCTAAAAAGCAGTATGTAAATAAGGAAAGAAAAGATAATTATTTGGAAAATGGCATATTGCTACATGGACAGCAGCAGTTTCCTTGTGTGTTTGCCTTGGTAAATTCACCTTGGTAAGGACAAGATACCAGGCATCTGCACCCACCTGAACCAAAACTAAACGCATGTACCTACCTCTCTTGGACCTGGCACATGGGATGAATCAGAACACCTGAATGGAAAAGAATTGTCAACTGTAAGTTTCTGTGACTCCATGGAAATGGAAATGCATGAAAAACACATGAAAATGGAAGAGCTGGTGATGCCTTTCTCTTCCAGAACTCTGAGGAGGTTTTAAGAAATACCTGGGCCCGAGGAGGACTGGGGGCTTGGTTGGTTGGTTTTTTCGTGGGCTTTGATGTTGTTGTTTTCAGGTAAACAAAAATCTTACACTGAAAGAGAAAAGGAAAATGTTTCTTCGGTACACAGCACTTTTTATGAAATGTCAATGTAGTTAACCAGTAGTTAATTCATAATAAGTAAATACTGCTTACCCAAGCCCCTTGCAATTAGCACCATTGCTGCGGAGGATTAAATGTTATGGAAAACAAGATCCCCTGTGCCAGTCCTCGCGGTGGCTGCCCGTGCTGCACCCGGGGAACGTGCACTCACACACGCCGAGACCGCCGGGATAAGCGGCTGTCAACTACAGGCACCAGCACCGGCTTACAGCATCCCTCTGACAACAACCGCGTCAACTACAGCCGGGCTGGCACATGCCTGCTTCCCAAAGAGAAATAATTTCTAATTACGGTGGCAGAAGACTCAATTCTTTACGAGCGCGGCGCTGAAATGACAGTCAAGCTGACAGAAATCTTCCGAGGTTCCCCGCATCACAAAAGGCAATGCAAATTCCCCTTGTCCGACCTGCGGGGTTTAAGCAGGTCAGCAGTGCCGGCAGTGTGAAACCGATGTTCTATATGACAAATGTATCGTATCGTATATACTGTGTTATATGTGGTCAGGAGAGATGGGATGGAGAAACACTCAACATTCATACGGTCACCCTCATCAAGGAAGAGGCTGACCTGTCTCAGCCGGAGCTGAGCCTAAGCGTGGAGCAAGGCATAAACCTGGGTCGTTCTCATCGAGGAAGAAGTTTAGCCCCACCAGTCCTTAGCTCGAATCTCTCGCCCCTGGGAAGGCACCAATGGCGCAGATCCGTCCACGGGAGGGCCCAGGCGGCTGGAGGAGAGAGGCAGTGCTAAAGCAAGACCCCGTGCACAGCAAACCCCCGGTTACACCCAGCCACAGGCAGGGCTGCCCCAAACCCCGCGGGAGGGTCTCAGTGCGCGGGTGGAGGGTCCCCACCGAAAGCAGCTGGTGCCCCGCGGAGGATCGCTCCTCGGAGCGCCCGCCAGCGCACACGGCCACCACGCAGCTCGAGAGTTTGCCACCACGCAGCTCGAGAGTTTTCCACCACGCAGCTCGAGAGTTTTCCACCACGCAGCTCGAGAGTTTTCCACCACACAGCTCGAGAGTTTTCCACCACGCAGCTCAAGAGTTTTCCACCGCGCAGCTCGAGAGTTTTCCACCACGCAGCTCGAGAGTTTTCCACCGCGCAGCTCGAGAGTTTTCCACCGCGCAGCTCGAGAGTTTTCCACCACGCAGCTCGAGAGTTTTCCACCGCGCAGCTCGAGAGTTTTCCACCACGCAGCTCGAGAGTTTTCCACCGCGCAGCTCGAGAGTTTTCCACCGCGCAGCTCGAGAGTTTTCCACCGCGCAGCTCGAGAGTTTTCCACCACACAGCTCGAGAGTTTTCCACCGCGCAGCTCGAGAGTTTTCCACCGCGCAGCTCGAGAGTTTTCCACCGCGCAGCTCGAGAGTTTTCCACCACGCAGCTCGAGAGTTTTCCACCGCGCAGCTCGAGAGTTTTCCACCGCGCAGCTCAAGAGTTTTCCACCACGCAGCTCGAGAGTTTTCCACCACGCAGCTCGAGAGTTTTCCACCACGCAGCTCGAGAGTTTTCCACCACGCAGCTCGAGAGTTTTCCACCCCACAGCTCGAGAGTTTTCCACCGCGCAGCTCGAGAGTTTTCCACCGCGCAGCTCGAGAGTTTTCCACCACGCAGCTCGAGAGTTTTCCACCACGCAGCTCGAGAGTTTTCCACCACGCAGCTCGAGAGTTTTCCACCGCGCAGCTCGAGAGTTTTCCACCACGCAGCTCGAGAGTTTTCCACCCCACAGCTCGAGAGTTTTCCACCACGCAGCTCGAGAGTTTGCCAGGTCAGGCCACCAGCTGGCAGAACCGCGCTTCTCCGCACGCCGCCGGGCAGGCGAGCGGGGCACGACCCCGCCTGCGCTGCAGCCGCCCCTGCAACCCGGGAAGGACGAGAACTGATACTCCCGACCTCGCCAAAGGGCCAGATAAACTCCAGGAAAGGTAATTCCCAGAAACACTGAGGCCTCCTTGATATATCTTCACTGGGAACAAAGAGAAGAAGCAAATCTCCACCTCTTACTTCATAGTCTCGGCAGCCGAATACAAAGCAGCAGCCCGTGTTTGCCACAGCTATATAACGATCTCTCAGCTCTGATAGAAAAGATAAGTCATGCCCGTATGCTTATCCCTCTGCCCTCCGCTTTCCCAAGGGCCTGAAATTGCCACAGAGCAAAGGATGTTCTAATGAGACAATATTTTATTTCCTTGAGGATTTTTCAACAATCTTTCTGGAGAGAGCTTAAATTCTCTAAGAGCCACTGCTTCCAACAACATCCCTTTGGGCAACACATTCAGATATTTATTTCAGCAGGAGATGCTCCATTTGGAGGAAATTGTAAGAGGAGGGAAAAAAAAAAAAAAATCTCTAAAATCAAGCAAGTAGTGTAATGGCGTGCAATAAGCACCAATTTCAAAAGGAGAAATTTCTAGAGAAACTTGATCGACGCTCCTGACAGCAGTACAGAGTTGGAAGATAAAAAGAAAAATTCCACATTCAAGTTGCAGTAAAGTCTTGGATATTGTGTCTCGCTGCATCCTGAGTGCTAACATGTTTTGAATTGTCATGTATGGAAAATGCCACCATGCTGGGGACAAGGAGAAAATGGAAAAGCAAGGGAGCAAGGATGAGCCGTGATTCCCAGCTCGCGGGTTCCCAGGCGCCTGCGAGAGCAGCAGCAGGGCCCACCAAGGCCACCCCCCGCCACACAAAATTCCCCATCTAACCAAGAAATCAACCCCCAACCGCACACGCGTTTGGCGAAGAGGGGAAGATAGCGCATCAGGAGAGCACTGAAGATTCATATGAAGAGTTAGTAACAACGAAATTCAACTGTTAGAATGGAATTCTCAACATGAAACAAATGAACATTAATAGAAGATTAAACGAGGAATTCAACAAAAGTCACTCAAGAGACAAAATGCTGCTGCTTGGCAAACAGACCATTTAAAGAGCTGATCGTTATCTGGTACGGCAGCCCCCTGAGTTAGTGAACATCACTGGGAGGAAGCCAAAAAGGGACAGAGGAATCTCGCATTTCTGAGCACATCCTTTTCCCAGAAAGGCCCCGGGAGCTGCAGTCTGGTGAGCACACGTGGCAGAGACCGAGAGGGCTGTCTGCAAACAGCCGTTAGCCGGTAACGGCCGTACTGGAGCGACTGGGCAGCACAGAAAGGGCTCAGTGCTGAGTCCCAGCCCCCCCCATTTGTACCTGGAAGGGCTGGAGAGACAGCAAACGCTTCATCCGCTGCTTTCTTGCACCTGCACCTCCAAAATGCCTGGAAGAAGAGGTGAATAACAAATGGGACCCGAGTAAAAGAAATATCTATATTTCTCCGTTAAAAAAAAGCTCCCTTTTTAACCCAACCTGGTATCTCCGTTTCAGCAGGAGGTGCTGAGCCTGACAGCCAGTTTGGCTGATCTCAGCCCTGTCTCCTCCACTGCTCCGATTGCTCTGATCACTTGAGAAGTGTTTATTTGGAAAGAATGAATAAATAGTTATTTATAAACTTTCCTGGATTAATTGATCTATTGTAACAACAGATTTTATGGTTGATCAGGCACCAAACCAGCATAAACACAGAATAATACTTGGCCTGTGCGGGTGTGACACGGGAAAACCGCAGTGCCCGTGCAGTGCTGAGCAGGCTGGGAGAGCCCAAACCCGCGGCCGACGAGCACGGGACCGAAGCCTCCATGGAAAAGGGGTTTTCACAGCAAGAAGCTGCTCTGCGGGGACCTTCTTTACAGGGTGAAGTCTCCCCGAGCAGCGGGGGCTGGCAGGCACAGCCCCCAGCCCACTCTTCCTCCCGCCAGCACAAAAAGTGCTGCAAAAACCAGCGATCCTGGCCACCCGCCCGGAACCGCAGCACAAGAGACCTGCCTTGCTTTAGGCCACGAGGCAAGTTAAATTCGACAGTAAATAAAAATAAAAGCCTTCTCCAGCTCACTGTGCACGAGCTCTTTTTTTTCCTCAATTCTTTAAAGCACTTGGAATTTTTGCCCTGAAAGATTGGCGAAAAAAAAAAAAAAAAACAAACAAACCAAACCAAACAATACAAAGCAAAACAAAACCAAACCCAAACTTCAGAGTCAAGGCAGAATGAACGGCCTGGATGTGTCACCAGCAGCTCACCATCCCACACGTTACACCCGACGAGGAAAACGGAGACGTGAGGCTCCCACCATCCCTTCCATCCCCAAACCTGGAGAGAGTCATCGGGGGAGCGGGAGGGGGGAGTCCCACCGTGGCAAAACGCTGTGTCAAGGCCCAGGGGGGCTGTGACGGGAGAAATGTGGGGTGGGGGCCGTGTCCCTTCCAGATGTCCTGCCCGAGGCCGGCACCGACCCCGCAGGAAGGCAGCCAGGGAGGGCGGGGGATCCATCAGTCCTACACGCTGTCCTGTCCTGTGGTTACTATACCCACCAAGAGCTAATTATCATAGCAGCACAAAAAAGTCTTGCGGGAAGGGTTGTGGTGAAGCAAAAACCTCCATCCATCTTTTTCTGGCTCAACATTTCTCAGCTGCTGATATCTGGGGTTTAGGTTTGCAGCTTCCAAGACGGTGATGGGACAGATTAAGCAATCACGAATCCTGCCGGTAAATCGGCGTATGTGAGAGGGGCTCACACGCCTGCTGTCAAAAAGCAGCAGCAGAACGTCACGCGTTGTGCCCGGAATGCCTCCAGGGAAGCGAGCTGCCCAGGCGGGACACTGGCCCCCCCCCCAAGGCAGCAAGGGCTGCCCCAGCGACCCGCACTGGGCGACCGGCCCTGCCCTTAGTGACCGCGAGGGTGGGAAGAGACAGAGACAGCCCGGGCAGAATTCAGCACGGGAGAGGACCTTAAAGGTACTGAAGATGTTAAAGGTCTGCCTCACGGCTCTCTCCTGGGGGACCGGCGCCACGATCACCACATCCGTGCCGGGGGCTTGCTGAGGCTGTCACAGATCGCCAGAGGCAACCCTGCTATCCGATTTTTATTGCTTAAAAAAAATATTCCTCTCTTTCCATCACTCAAGGATACGATTAACTTCCTTAGCGGAACTTGTTCGGAGAAACACCTTATTTCATCCCTTTCACCTGCATTAGTTCTGATTTCCACCCCCGAGCAACCCGGCGCACACACACTCTCTTCACACTGGAGAGATTTTGTTGCTGCATCGATGCAGCGTAACCATGAGATCAGCAGCTTTGCGGTTCCTTGAAAATAACACAAACGGGAGAGGCAACTGAAATAACTCTTAATTATTTAATAATAAGGAAGAGAGCCCTGTGGTGTTCTGCCCACCAAGGGCTGAGCTCCAAGGCGAGGGTGGGATGCTGCCAGGGCCCCGCTCCGCGCCGGAGCCGCAGCATCTTCCCCTGGCTACAGAGAAAGCACTAACTAGAGTTTCCAGAAAAAAATGTAGAGAAATAATTCCCGAACAGTTGTGCCTCTGAGCAGTCCAGAAAACCACCAGGAAGATGCAGTAAAGACAGCAGTTAGCTGGCCAGTACGTGTTTAAGCCTTGCCTTCCGCAGCCAGCCCGAACCAGCACACTCCTGACCCGTCACTGCTGGGGCGGCCAAAAGCAGCGATTCAGCAGCTTCCCAGCACAAGTTTTCCAAAACGCCTTTGCCACACATTTAAAAATAATCAACCTGGTTTTAAAACCCAGCTCTTTGTGACACTGACAATGGTGTTCAAATTAATGAATTGTTATCCAATTTCACCGATTTAAATATCTAAGACAGTTAAAACCTTAGTACATCTTTTCCACGAGAAATATTGATGCGTTCAAACAAGCAAACATATGCAAAGCATTTTCACAAATACAATGCGCGTGAGTGAGATCCCTTCTAAGAGCTTTTCACAGCATGGAAATGAGAAATAAGTGCTACTGCCAGCGCACGACAAACATCAAAAGAAAGAGAGGGGAGGTAAAAGGGGGAAAGGACGGGAGAATAACAAAAATAAGCCCCAGCACTCATTTGTTCCATTGCAGGAGGCACGGGGAGCCCTGCTCGGCACCGAGCCCTTGCCGGTGCTGAAGCGCCTTCAGAAGACGGCACGCCGCCGTTCTGCCTGACGCGAGGCACCACGGGCGATGTGGTTCACACCCAAAAACCAGCAGCAGCCCCCGAGGAAGCGGTGTCAGGTCAGAAGTTTGAGGTCCACCCTGAGCTGTTCCATAATGCAGATGCAATTTCCCCCGGACGCTCCGCGTTAACGCCACGTCCTTCGGGTCCGATCCCCCCCCAAAACAGTGACAGGAGCGGGGGGTGACACAACCCCTGGGACCCCCCCCCCCGGCACAGCCTCCCCCCTCTTCCCCTGCACCCCCGCTCCCCATCACACTTTGCTGCTCTGCGCTCTGCACAACGCCGTCTCCTTCGGCGAGAGGAGGCGGCAGCTCGCTGCCTTCAGGTCAGTCTCGTGATTAGCACCTGCCTGAAATCAGAGGCGCCGTTCTGGCTCCGTACATCACCAATTAATTATTAAACCTGCTCCCACCCGCAGGTTCCAATGCGCCGTGCGCGGCCATGCAGGAGCAGCGGGGTGGGGGGGGGGGGAAACGTGGGTCTGTCCCAGCCCCACTGCTGCAGCGGGGTGCGTGGGGCGGCCGGCTGGCTGTCCCCTATGGCCGGCTGCCCCTATAGCGCAGCGCTATAGGGCCAGGCCCGAGCAAAGGGCCCAGGGGACCAGCAGCACGGCCGGGACCACGGGCAGCCTGCCCCCCACACCGCTCCAAACAGCGGGACCGGACCGTGCCCGCCCCGGCTCGGCTCAGCCCCAGGGCGCTCCCGGCAAATCCTCCATCGGGGTTCATTTTACTATGGAGAAAACGTGTTCCTGGAAGAGGAGGAGGGCCGGGCTCCCATCTTGTTTAGGTGGTGATTCCCGAGTTCACATTCATTCCCACTTTTTGGTCATCGCTGCCTTCTCCGTAAGGCAGTTCACACACACACTCCGTTCCTCACCCCGAACGCCGTCGCAGGGAGAACTGGCCGCTTTAGAAGAACCAGGAAGGAGAGTAGCAGAAATCCAGATTTTGACTAAAACTATGGGTTAAAACCAAAAGCAGTTCCCTGAGTTTCTACCTATATTATTTGAGGGATTAGTCACTTTTAAGAGTCTATTCCCTCGAGGTATCTAATGACACATTTTTGAAAGACACTTCTCCATAATGTACGTAAGCTAGAGCTATCGTCCAGGTTAGAATTCACGCTGGCCAAACAGCTTGAAGAACATCAATAACAATGCCTTTCTAATGTGTATATCTGCACACGCATTAAGTAGCTAACAGACCATATTTGTCACTGACCACAGGAATTAGCTGTATGTCTGGCAGTCACTACAGTAAATACAGTAAGTGGAATGGATATAAAAGCAGAACCTTAAACACGCAGTCTATTAATGGGAAGTGCCACCAATCCTCTTTCCCCCCCGTTCGGGTGCTGCTCACCTGTAAGTCAGCAGCTTTTTAGGTGCCGTGCAGGAACCTCTCCTCTTCGCAGCCTGCGGCCGCCGCTCCGGAGCAGGCGGGGGCCGAAGCCCCCTCCCCAGCTGTACCCCCTCGCCTTCCAACCCCACCTGCGCGCTGCCGTAACCATATCTAAACACACACGTCGAAGAGAGCATCGGGGAGAAAGCAAACAAGTGAGCAAGGGAAGGAAAAAAGAAAAAACAAAAACAAAACAACAACAAAAAAAAACCAAACCAAACAAAAACAAAAAACAAACAAAACAAAAACAAAAAAAAAAAAAAAAAACAAAACAAAAAAAAAAAAAAAACAAACAAACAAAAAAAAACCCAACCCAACAACAACACAAATATCCCTTTTCTCTGCAGCCTGACAGCACGCCAGGACACGCAGAGCACCCATGACCCCTTCAGTTCTGTTGTCAGGGCTCTGGTATCTGTCAGGTTGTTTAAGTCTATATGCAACAGATAACAAAACCCAAAAAGCTGGAGGTCCCCACCTTTCTTTTTTTCTTTTTTGATAGCTGGGAAAGTCTAATTGCTCTATTTTATTTTCCCATCCATCTCAGAGGCAGACTAATTAACGATTAGTTATGACACGGCACGACTGGAGGCTCTGCGTGGGGTTGCTGGCGTGCCAGGCACCCTACAAGCCCCCGCTTTGGCCGCGGAACCAGCTTGCCCTGCCGTCATTCTTCAAGCGCAGATCTCTTCCAGAAAACTCTTCCATCAGAATCAATGTTTCTTCCCAATTAGCTCCTGCACCGTTAAGAAAATATGAATATAATATGCCTCTCTGGGATCTGCTAACTCATCACCAGTACTGCTCAATGCTTTCTGACTTTAAGTGATAAAGAAGAGCTTATGTGGTAAAGCCAGTGTCAAAACTGTAGATGTGCAGGAACCAAAAGGCTGATTCTCATGTGTTTCTGTGCTAAAAAAAAAGTCAGGAGTGAATTTATGCATTTTCTGTCTAGAATATAGGGTACAAAGTCTTCCCAAGTTCATTTTCTTCGTCTGATGCCTCTGCGTTATCACACCCAGCCCCTCGCTCTCTCCTCCGATTCATCTTTTGCATCTCGTCTCCTCTTCCATTCCTAATTTTTTCTTAATTCCTCCTATAAATAAAGACTGAAGAACCGGGAAAAAACAGCCACGATGGCAGAAAGTCAGGTTCTCATCTGCTCTTACAGAAGCAGATGAGCTCAGTTTCCAGTTTTAATATGTTAAACCGAAAGGAAAAAAGCCGCTTTAAAAATCTATATTAAAGCTTTTATCCAATTAATATTTCATTACAGATGCATGGGAGAAACTCATCACTCCCTGATCATTTCATTCTAAAAAGCTAAAACCAGTTTGTTGAGTTTTAAATTCTTGCTTTTTAATAAGAATTGTTTGCAAGTTACTAATTAAAAAAATAATTTAAGGAAATGTTTTTTTCCTCGATTGGATTGTTCTTCTTATTGCTTTCTGCAGCATGATGAACAAATATTAAAAACATACTAGCTTCCTGGCAGTTGCTCTAACTGGAGCAGAGCTTTTTAAATGGCAATCTACGCTAGATCATCAAGCAGTTAACAAATTGAAAACAGCCCTTGTTCTTTTATTAAAAATCCAACAAATACATTTTCGATAATGAACCTGGCGGGGGGGAAGCGGGGGGTAGATTTCCAGCCGTGCTGGAGCACTGCCCTCTCTTGCCCGGCGGCGGCGGGTACCGACGCCCGGAGCAGGGATGCGCGAGGCCACGGCAGGACCGGGGGGCTCACACGCCGTGGAAACACCCACTTTATTGCCCCGCTGCAGTCCATCTATCAGAAATTTTGTTCTCCCCAAATGTAATAAACTGCAGTTCCAGGCTTACAGCGTATTTTCCGAAACGCGGAGACGCCGAGCCCCGGCACATCTGCCAATTGTCCCGGGGCTCTTACGGCCGGACGCGCCCCGACTGCTCAGCAAGAAGCCAGCTGCCCCCCGAGCAAACGCCCCGCCAGCCCCGCTCCCCAAACGCACACGAGGTGAGGCCCTCGGGTCCTAGAAGAAACGAAGGAGTCATTTAATTTAAAGAGGGGGCTGGCAAACTGGGAGAGGGAATCTCGGCGTGCAGCCGCCGGGCTATTCCTGAAATTAGATCCATTACTTACGTTTGTAACGCCAGTGGATTTCCCCAGCAGCTCTTCTCTCTCCACGCCGTGCCAGGAAGGCTCTACGGCACCGAGTCGGCTAGACAAACACCCACTGGGACAAAACCTTCACAGCAAATTGATTCCTACGGTCAATATTTCGTGTTGAAGGGTCAATCACCAGCGCACGGCCTGTCTGTATTAAGAATAAGCCCGATGCTAAACTCATCCTTCAGTTCAGTTTCTCCAGGAGCAACGAGTCTCCCTGTATCTCTGCAGATCAGACACTTCCCATTCAATAGTTAATTAGGGGAGCGAGTACCCAATTTACTCCAGCCAGCTCAGAAGAAAAACGCTGAACTGATGCAGTTTAAGTGAGATTAACATGGGGCTACCCACAGCCACCTACGCAGACAGACGGGAGCCAGATGTTCTCCAGTAACTGGCTCCAAGAGAAGAAATCAGTGACCGCCCTCTGCTCTGCCCCTTACCCTCTCCTTGGGCAGCTCCGCCGCCGGTCCCCCGGGGAAGCCGGGGCCGTGCACACCAGCTCGCCTCGCCGGCGGGGTGGGGAAGCAGGAAAAGCTCGTACAAGACATCGAAGACGTAAAACTAGAGGAGAAGGCGAGTCTGCGGGGGCTCTTGTGGCGATTATTGCTCGGGGTTCAAGCGATGCTGCCGGTCCCCGCGTTCCGCCACCGCCGCCGATGCGACAGCGGCACCCGGAGAACCGCAAGCACCCGCTTTGTTGCGAGCAGTAAAATAAATCTTCCCGGTCTTGATCGCAGCCAAAGACCTCCAACTGCTCAGCACGGCAAGAGCCAGCCTAAGGGAAACAAACCTCCTCCCATAAAACAACCGCGCATCGCCAGGCGTGCCAGCCTACTGCCCGCAGACACGTATTGATTGTGAAATTCAATTATAAATTGTAAAGGCGAAGCATGAGTTTATAAAAAAAATGGTATTTATGGTACGTTAACAAGATCAGGCTGGGCAATCCCCGAGCCCGCGTGCTTCAGCCTGCCTCCAGCTCCCCGGGAAGGGGTGGGAACCCGACCACGCCAGGAGACCCCCCATACACCGGGAATATTCCTTGCACATATCATTATCAGTCACTACCCTGGCTACGCTAAAGCTCTCCAGTGCGCCATATTTTTCAAACAAATTTATGAATTTGTTTCTTTTCCGAGTTAAGTAAAGGTGGCCCGTCCACCTCGACACGTCCGGGTGGAGTGTCAAATCCAGTAACAGGTGCCAATTGTTCCTGATGTGCGCGTCATGACTACGAGTCCCATATCCACTCGTGCCACAGATCTTACTTTGCCAGATCTTACTCAAACGGGCTTGGCCAGCGGCTGTCGTGAGACAAGTTAACTCACCCCACTAATCGCCCCCCGGGGAGGATGGGATGGGGTTGGGCGGGGAGCAGATGGGGGAGGGAGATTTTATTAGGAACAAGTAACACGTAACACCCGAAACGCACCGAACACGCGAACGGTACGCGAACTCTGGGGTTTCTGACGCATCCACACCGCCATAGTCCTTCCCGCTGCACACCGGTACGTTGAATGGGTCGAGTCACTGTTTGGTGGTCACGGCGAGGCAGTCCCCTTCTGCACCCGCTGGCGTGTCGTTCGGGAGGCGACCGTCGCTGCAGCCCGCGTCGTCATGGACCGGACCTTCCGAGGCAGCTGGCACGGTACAGCCAGCACTCGACACCTTCTGACAGCTCGGACCGACCATCACTCCAGGCTACTCAAAGCGGATCTAGATGGAGGGTATCCGGCATGTCAGGTTCAGTGAGACCCGTTGCACCAGTAGCACACAAGTTGGAGCTACAGATAATGGGCAGATGCGCCTTACTCCCCCTGGCACATGTGGAACCCAGACACGATGCGCCACAAACGGTAACAATTTTAGTCACAGCCGGTAAGGTTCGAGGGTCGTCTTAAGTTAACCAGTCCCACCCTCCAGAACCGGCCAACTGTGACCAACGTTGCCCGTGGTCAAGGCCTTGGCACCGGCACGTGCCGTGCTAAATTTGGTTTCGCCTGGAATACTATCAAGTGGGCGGTGACTTCACTTGATAGGGAGGAAGTAGCCATGATTCCCGACTGGGGCAGAGGCCGGTTCAGCTGCCCCTGAAGGGCACCCAGCGGGACCACGCGGAGGTACGGCACTCTGCAGCTGAGCCCAGTTTGTAACTATGGTCCCGTCTTAAGAGAGTCAGTTACTCCCGCCAAAAACTGTAAGTTTTGTAGTCCTAGTCCCCTCAAGACCTCCTGTATTCCTCAGCACCACACAAATTCTTCCACAAACATCATTTTACAATTGCTTGCGCATTGGAAAATACTTCTCTCCTTTACCAACAAGTAATGCCACCGCTGGATCTTGGATTTGCTCTGTTACCTCTCACAGAAAATACTCGAGGGCTTGGAGTGGAACGGTTGGGGGTTTCTTCTTGGTAAGAGAACCGAGGAATCTGATTTAAAAATATGATTTCTGAATGGGGCCATCTGGATTGGGGGTTTTTGTTTGAACAGAGGCGCAAGCTGCCTCCCGCCCCTGCCCAGCGTGCCCACCCCGCTGGAGATGGGAGGAACTTCAGCGCTGCCAGGGGGACACCAAGCCACCCCCTTCCCACCCCCTTCCCTCTTTCTTCTCCTGCCACCCGAGACTTCCACCGCTTTCCGCTCAAGCACTCGGAGCCGGCCCCTCCAAAGCGGGGAGCGGGGTCTGCCCGTCCCCCCCCCCGGTTCTGTCCCAGACCGTGCCCTGCCTGTGCCCTGCCCACCCAACCACCCCGACTCGGGCACCTGCCGAGGACAGAAAGCCCAATTTCCTCAGGATGGAAAAGCGCCTTGTGCCGGAGCCGCGGCGCGGCCGGGCGGTTCAGCAGCCGTGCCAGACCCGCCGCGGCGGGTGCCACAGCCCGTTCACAGCCGTTCTCCTCGCAGGGGCAGGAATCCAGGTTTTACCCGGGCAGAACGCTTCAGGTTGATACCATCCAGCTCATTAAACGCCCCATACAATCCCACGTGACTTTTGCTCACCTCTTAGCATCCACCTTTTTTCCCCCCTCCTAATTCTACTTTTTCTCTCGGTCTCGATGGATTTTCCAGTTCTTTAACTTCCTAATGTTATTTGGAGTCATTATTCTGGGGCGTTTGGGGTTACTTTGATGATCAGCTAATCTCAGTTTGCCTAGTCAGACCACTCAGCTTGGGTGTTGTCTCCACTGCCCTTCGCTAGTAATTCCAGTACTGTACGGTCATGCAGGCTCATTTATCACTTTGTTGGCAAATTTTACTGGTTTCTTTGTGCACCCATCTATCAAAAGTTTAGTTTACGGAACCCTCCCCTTTTTAGGTCTAATTAAATTTGGACTGGATCTTCCCTACAGTAAAAGCAAATCGATGTGTCTCAGTTAATGCTATTGTTATTTTAAATTAACTGCCTGACAAAGTTCCGTTTGTTAACAGCAGAGCTCATCAATACACGTACGTATCATCTAAACAACTGTAACAACAGCAAACCTGTACATACCAGAAATAGTTTAAAAAAATAGTGTTGTTTTCACTTCACTCGGTTTCCAATGTGTTGATCTTTTCAAAAGTATAATTTAAAATTGGCTATTAAAGCAGAAAACAACACCTTTTCATTGACCCAACGGTCATTCTGCAGCTCACCGACATCCCGTGTACCACCCTCCGCAGCCAAGCCCACGAACACACTCTGATCTTGGCTATGACACTTTAAACCTAAGATTAAATGCAGTGATGATCACTTAAACCAACACCCCAGCAGCACGCAGACAATGAAGTATCTCTGCTTTCGTAAACCACTGTTGTGGGACGCCGTTAGCAAGACTCAGAATGAAACAACATAATTCATACAGGACACAAGCCACTGTGGGATTCATCCGGTTACTGTATTATAATCAGGTTTTAGGCAGGAAGGATGCACCAACAGAACAGGCGTGAGAACCAGTGGATTATCTCCTTTTCTAACTATCGTTGCCTGATTCGTTGCTGTTGAAATTCATTCGAGTCAACGAGAAGGGAAGGGGAAGGGGGGGTTAGCACAAGAGGTGCCTTCCTGACCCGACGCGTAAACTCCCCCGGCGCAGCTCGCGGGGGGTCGGCCGGCCGGCACGGGGAGGGGGCTGGCGTGGGCCCTGGGAGCACTGGGAGGAGCGGGGGGGCACTAAAGCCAGGGCCCAACGCCCACTCCCCCTGGGCACTGGGGGCTCTCTCCAGGCCCCTTCCTTACACAAAGTGACCGAGAGAGCGGGCGGCAGACTGCGCCATGGCACGCGGCGGTTGGCTTCCCGCCCTGCGCCGCTGCACCTTCCTCGCCGAGGGAGGACTCTCCCGTGCAAGCCGCACGGTTCTGCGGTGCAAACTGCCCTGCAAAGGCACCCCCCCCCCCCGTGCAAACGCCGCTGCTGTATAAGGGAGTCCGTGCTGAACCGCGAAGGCTGACTTGGCCTTGCTGAGAAGTGGCAAAAATTTGATGCTGGAGGTCTGAAAAAAATATCATAAGGGTTCACTGCTGCGTATCTGGTTCTGCTTCCTCCGATAAATATTGGAGAATGCCTGCTGCCGTAATTATTCATAAAGTATTACCTACTTTAATTGAATTCATACTCAGATATATTTAACAAAAGCATTGTTTGTGAGGCATTTTAAATCTCGGTGGCTTAGTAACCCCGGCGACCAGCAGCTGGCTATAAAACCTTTGCTCCTAATTGCTCATAGCCCGTGTCCTCCCCTACCAAGTCTGGCAGGGAAAAGCCGCCGAGGAGGAAGGAGAGTGCAAAAAAAACCTCTGCAAACCTCCACGTGCCGGGGCAGCCCCGCGCCAGCGCGCAGGGGACACGGTGTAGCTGGGCTGCCGCCCGCCCATCCCGAACACACAAAACCGGTGGAATCGCCGCTGTACCACGCTGGGGCGAGGCCAGAACGTCCCCAGCCCCAAACCCCTCGCTGCTCCCCGCCGGCTGGTTCACAGCCCCCTTCGTTAGCGTGCCCGTCTCTGCTACGAACTGCCACCCTTTCCCTCCTCTACGCCCCAGAGCTAACAAACCCAACCTCCTCCCGGAGGATTTAAGCACTTGCACCTTTGCCAGCCGGCGCCGGGTGGCAGGGACCCGGGTCACCTCTGCTCAGCCCTGTCGCTCCTTCAACACCCCCCCCCCTCTCCACCCAGCACCCCTGCCTGCTGGGCGAGCCCAGCGGCTTCCAGTTACGGTTTCAGCCACCAAACCCAAGACGGTTGGTGCCAAAGACATCGCAAGAGAGACAGCAAAGCCCCCCCGGGCCAGCCAGCTCCGAGGCGGGCCACCTACACGGGCTGGCTGCCAGCCCGCAGAGCCCCAGCGCCCGGCGGGTGCCTGCGCAGCCCCTCCTCCCCTTCCGGGGGTAAAACCGAGCGAAACTGCTGCTCCTGCTGCAAAGCAGTTTGCAGAGCTGCGCGGTGGGTCCCATCGCAGCTGCCCCAGGTAAGCAGCTGCGCGTCTCCAAGGGATTGCGTTCTAAAATTGAAGATTAAGGAACTGTGCTTCTATTCAGCTACAACAAAGTTAAACACGTCTGCGGCGTGTTAAAAAAAATTCAGTGTCTCACCCTCTGCCTCCTCTCAGATGAACTGTCTGTGGCCAAACGCTATTAAGCAGATTTCTAGGCGTGAGATGAGAGAGAAAAGAAATCGTGGCAGGAAGACAGAGTCTTTGTGCCGAAATCATTTCAATCGCAGCCCATTACCCGTGAAAGCGGTTACTAGAGGTAGACGCAACATTTTCAAGCATCGTTAAATAATGCTTTAGCTTATCGATATATTGAATTTAAGAAGAGATTGCTCTACGAGGGGGAATCACGCTGGGAATTCCGCAGAGCGCCCAGCCAGACCCGGAGGCGCCCCGGGACCCCGACTCCGCCGTACACCGGGCACAAGCTGCCCGGGATTTACCAAACCTTCCCGAGCCTACGCGGCCGCGCAGAGTCCGGAAAGACAAAGCATAAAGCTTTGCCACCTGCATCCTCAGGCTTCGTGGTAACACGGAGGAACCAGAGAGGAGCCTGCGTTTAACAAGAGGGACAATAATTCCGTCTTCACTAAGGGAAAAAAAAAAAAAAAAAAAAAAAAAATGCTTTAAAGAATTAAAATACTGAATTGTTGCGTATAGCAACAGCGAGTGCATCTGCATCACTCTGGAAATACTCCAGAAATCTAACGGCAACTGTTGAGATTTCTTTTTCCCTAAACTCTAAATCAGCTGCACCATCTAATGCAGTGTAGGATTAGAGGAAATACAGTGTTGCAGACTTACAGACTCCCTGGTATTACTTCTGCCAAATATTAAAATAAAGGTTTCTCAGTGAAAGCTACGTTTCAATAAATACAACTGGGGACAGGGGCTTGCTTTTATATTCATTTTCCAGGTTTAATTAAAAACTTATTTAACTTTATTTTTCATGGACTTAAGAGAGAGGCCAGCCGCAGGCAGCAGGGCAGCGGCACCGAGAGTCAGACCCACCGGACACATTCCCTGCCCCACCAAAGGCTCCAACCCGGACCTTGGCTGGGACCCCGCTCCCCTCTGCAGCAAGAGCCAGCAGCATTTTTTCCACGTTATGAGCCAGAAGATAAAAACACAGATGATTTGAGGTGGAGATGTCAGAGAGAGACAGTGTTATCAGTGTAATGACTCTCAGTACTTTTATTATTGCTTTGATTTCATATCTACATCGGGAAGGCTTATGCTTTGAAATGCAACTTCTCAAGACAGCATTTCAGTACATTATGGTAATCTTCACTTTAACATCTCCATAAGAGAAGATGACTTCACAACTGGCTGAATATCATTACTCAAAAATACTGCAAATTATAGTTCGAAGACAACTTCCAGCACGAACTGGGGCGATCCAGGCCCCGTCACCTGGAAGCTGCTGCCTGGAGCTGCCAGCTACAGCTGATTTATGCATGCAGAATACACAATTATTCTGTGGAGATGAGCCGCCCTCATTCAGTACACACAATGAAAAAAGGAAACATGAGAAGTGTTGAGAAGGAAAAAAGGAATATGAATGGTAGATGTCCTAGGGAATTTTTTTCTTTTTTTTTTTTTTTTAAACCAACCATGCCATCTGTCTTCTCTGTCATGCCTTTTGGTCTTGTAGTTATTAATCCATCACTCGTTTTTCTGAACTAGCAGATAGCAATTATGCATTCATTCTTATCGAGTATAAAAATGAATCCTTAACCTTTAACTTGTAATGGAGCATTTCCATACAAAACACTTTTCCTTTATTAGTATTCTACCCATTGACTCGGAATGTGTGAATACTTGAAAATGGGTTCAGAGACATTTCCCTGTGTTTTACACATTTTTTCACTTTAAAGAAAGATGAAAAACCATGACCCAGAGAAGCCGGTCCATTATGATAAATCTCCATAATATTGTAGTCATTAAAAAAAAAAAAAATCCTCCTTGTTCCTATTTTCATTCATGTGTAGAAGCTGTTTCTAAGAGACCCCAAAAGTTTAGTTTTTATTACAAAATGCAGTTAGTAAAAGTCTGGTATAATAAGGAACAATAGTGCCACCAAGTGGCCACGTACTGCAGACAGTAGAATCATGATTAATTTATATTTTGATGGAAAGCCATAGAAAACCAAATACAGTGATTTCAATGAAGGTCATCGCGCTTACTTTTCCCCCAGTTTCTAGATGTCTATGTGGTGCTTATATTTTTAAGCATCATTAGGTTGAAAAAAACTGTAAAAATTAAAGTGGTCGACAAGTCATACTTCAAATATTTTCTCTTTCCACAAACAGAAAGGCACTGCACGTCAAGAACTTACAAGCTGCAGAATACATGTATTGTAGTATTACTTTCCCACTTTTGGGTGGAGAAGATCTTGAGCTTTCACAGGTTTGGAAGATAACAGAATTTAAAGGCAGTTGAGCTCAGACATGATGTGGAAGTAGCTCAAAATACTTCAAGAGTACAGTGAAACCTGAATCACTGCTTGTGTCTCTCCGGATCTTTTAACAACAAATGCACTGCAAAGAATTCTATGTAAACACCTGAGACAAAGAGATTCACTAGCGTCAAGCAGAATTTTACTTTGGGAAGGGCACAATGTCTCACTTCAAGGACAATGTCCTTGCTAGCATTTAGCTGGAAGCGTAAAGAACACAAAAAGAAAATTTTAACTGCAAGATCTTAGGATCCCGCTTCACAAAGATCTTCTGTACTTTACTGCCAGCAGCACAGACAGCCCGTCGGAGGAAAGGAAGGTCACCAAGAAAAAATAAATTCTCATCTGAAGTTTGGTTGTTTATTAGAATGCACCACCAACAGAACAGTACAAGCAGAAACTCCAAATGTTTTCTCGGCTGACACAGAAAATGATACCCATGGTCTCCCCACTTCAGGTACTCCACCACAGATTATCTTTTTATCCCACCGTTTAATACGCAACAGCTGCCACCTGCACCCCCCTCCAGCCACCTAATCCCTGGAGATCCAGTTTCCTTCTCCATAAATGCACCGGGAGCTGCCTCGGTGGGGTTTGCCTTGCACGGGAACACTGCCCTTCGTGCAGGGAACCAGGGGACGGGGCACAGACACACTCACGGGGGCACCGGGGCTGCCAGTGCGGGTCTGCGCGTGGACCAGCATGCCCTCCAAGGCACCTTTTATTCTGTGCCTCTCTGCAGCTTTCTTGTTAAACACTCTCAGCCTCTGCTCTATTTTATGGTTTGTTTCACTGATCCTCAGTTCTCTGATTTTGTGAAAGCTGGAGACAAGTTCTTACTCTGGATTTCAAGTGCCGCTTTAGAGCTGATGAAGTTTCTTTGTCCCTGCTTAATCCTGTGACGAGACAGGATCAAATACTGGTGTCCAGAAATAAAAGCTTGCTGTAAGCCAAGAGGACTTTGTGCCAGAACAGAGACCCACGTACCTCCCCAGGCTCCAGGGGAAGGGACGGAGAAAAGGAACAATTTCCCCACACACCGACCCCGGGCATGACCGCTGCTGTTCCCAGGCAGGGGTTCCTCAGGGAAAACCCCCTTACACCCCATTATTCCCCATTACAGCCCACGCCTCCTGCCCCTCAACCACAGGAATTACTTCAGAAGTCAACTTTAGTCCTTGAAAACCTTCCGCTTCCCAAGGACAGCGTAACTGTCAGCGAAACCTGCAAGCAGAGGTTGCTAGGAAAACTCCACGCTTTAAGTACCTAAAACGCTACCGCTTTAGCAATTAGAATTACATGTTTCTGCGTCATCCGCAAACTGCCTCAAAGTCTAAGGAATGTGTTTACTAACTTTTTATTTACAACTATGGAGAAATTAAAGCTGGCATCATCCAGACCCTGGTCAAAACCCGCGCCGTCTCAGATGGTGCCCAGCTGGGTGCTGGGTGGCCCCCGCGGGTCCCGGGGAGCCCAGCCTGGCAGGCAGAGGCACCACCACCCCAGCACCCACGGAGAGACCCGCCACGAGCCAGGAACTAGTCTGTGGGCCAAGCATTTATTCCTTCCATTTCAACTGAGTTAAACCTACTAACGGCCACCGTCTGAGAGGAGGGGCGTGAAACCATCAGTGCAGCACCCGAAAAACTGGAGCCTCGCAGAGGAGTGGGACAGGATCGACTACAGCAGATGAATTTCCCTGTTGCAGTGGGAACTCGGGGACAGCAGAGAGCACTACTGCACGCAGAAAACAACACTAAGATCTTAGGAGTCTCGTGTACGTACAACTAGAAAGTGGATAAGCAGAAGAGCAAACACAACAAACCACTTTTTTCTTGTACACAAAAAGAGCTAATAGCATGCAGTAGTTTAGCACCGAGCAGTATCAATTATGACACATAAAAAAAATAAATACTTGCAACACGTTAAAAGGTACTGCTTTAGGAAAACAACGTATAGTCGAATTTCTGACAGCCTAAGGGCTAAACTTCTCACAGGAACTTTATTTAGTGTTTAGAATTACCCTAATGTTTAGTTCCAGAGAATTCAGGAGGAGCTGCTTGGGCACAGGAAGCTTTGGTTTACCAAATGTCCTAACACTGCTAAGGGAAGCCGAGAGATCACAGCCAAATGGTCAAAATCAGTAACGTGTATATTAAAAATAAAGTAGAGCACTTCCATTTTTCTAAACACTGCATGAGTTTTAAATCTGCTGGACAGACAATAGCACATTTGTATGAGTTTTTAATTGCAGATTACTAATGAGTTCAAAAGAAATCAAAACAAAATCCTCATAACTTCAATCAATATTTAAAACTATATGGTCACAGCTGGGGATAATGCCTTGTGCTAGCTTTCCAAACCACAGCGGTTAGTTAAATTTCCCCTATCAGTGTAAACATATAACCTGTGAATGACACATCATTCCTGCTGACAATGTTCTTGCCCCTATGTAGTAAAAGGTTACATTTGAGAACACACTGTCCATAATTTATTTAGCTTGAACAGTATTAAATTGATACGAACTACCCAAACAATGCTCCGAATGAGGAGGGATCTATTAGCATTACATCCTAATTCCCAGCAGCCAGCCTCATTTTCTGTCTGGTTGCACAAAAGTGTCGAGATGCAGCACCTATCCACCTTACGGACAGTTTACGTGGCAGTTTGAAGATAGTTACCACAGGCTAATTCTCAAGCCGAGCTCAAAGGTAAATCTCCATAACCTGGTAACTGAAAGAGCCCGGGTGAAAGCGAAGTGCCTGCAGCAGAAGGGGTAAGGCATGGGGGCAAGGTCAGAACGCTGAGCAAGGCAAGCAGGAACTCCAGATCATCTCGGCCCTCAACAGCAATAATTAGCAAACCTACGATCACACAACCACCTCCTCCGCGTCCGACAGCCTGCCCCTCTTCCACCTCACCCTGGGCATTTCAGGTATTTGCCTAAGCCCGAACATCCTGGGGCGCACAGACTTTCCCCGCTCTCTCATCCATACCTGTTGTCCCCCAGCGATCTCCCGGGCTACTTCAATCTGCTGATGAACTGACAGGGATTTTGTTCCCCAGCTCTGCCGTCTCTGCATCTCCGCACACTTCTGCCGACGCTTAACTCAGAGGCCACGGGCTGGAGAGGAACACAGAGACAGGAGATACAACCACCTCCGCAGAAGCTGCTGAGCCATTTCCAGACAGGCAGCTTCAGAAAGAGCCACCAACCTCACCCAGTTCCTCAGAAGCAACAAGTTTCCAACAGCCAAGGTGGGAGACAGCAGCTTTTTCAACCCCACCAGTTCGCCTCTCTGGCAGGAACACTAATTTACTTGTCATTCACAGGCACGAGCAACAGCGCTCCAGGAACCAATCTCATCGCCGTGACTGCCTCTGTGAGCCATCCAGGCAAGCACCTTCTTCTCTCGGTCAGCACGTACTCTGAAATGGATTATGCAGCTTCCTACTTCAAAGTAAGTTTCCCTTCTCTGACTTTTAAGCAGCAAAACTTACTATAAAAAAACCCTCTGCCGTAAAGAGGCAGAGCACTGGCTTATTCGTAAGCCCAGCTCTCCCAACTGCCTCCCGCATCTTTAGAATCACTGGAAAGAACAACTTGGCTTTGATTAGAGAAAAAAACACCTTCTTTTTCAGTCTCTGCCAGAGTGCCTGAAAACTGATGCTGAATTTGAGGCTGGGACCTAGTACTTGTGCAAGACACGTAACCGAGAGGTTCATATAAGATGGAGAAAAAGCAAAGACCAACTCCAAACAAAACTGGATTGACAGACATCGCTCAGCAACATTACACAGGGCAGCGCTCTCAAGCTCTCAGGCGAAAGGTGTTATTCCATGACTTATAATTGAGATAATCTCAGTGGCTGTTTATCACTGCTTCTCCCCGTTCTCCCGGGCTGGGCAGGCTGAAGGCACACGGGCTCTGGGCTCCCTTGCTCCCCCACGACTGTACTCTGGGCTGGAGCCCTCAAGAGGGATTTGGGGTTTTCTTGGGATGCTAAAACAGAAGGGTTTAATACAGAAGGTTTGTAAAATGGAAAGTATGATACCTGGTTTTGATGTAGTGAATGCAGGAGAGCCTGTGAAAGGGCTCGTGCGCTTTAGCAGAGCGGTACACCCAGAGCCAAGGGCAGCAGCAGGGCGGTGACTTGCTTTGGACAAACGCGCGGTCAGACGGGTCGGCACCGAGGGGGAGGCTCCAATAGCCCAGAGGTGAGAAGACAAGAGTTTTGACAAAGACGTTAACATGAGGATAAAGAAGAAAGGTTAAACCTTGGAAACACTGTACAAAAAGCAGGCAAGTTTAAAAGCATTAACCACATGTGTACTGCAACACTGGAATAAGCTGTACAGCTAAAATTGTCCATCTGGGTGACGGCAAAAGCAAACCAGCAAAGGCAGATGAGCTTGTAGCTAGTGATTCCTATCACTGCAAACCTCCCTGCAGGCACCTTTCCAGGTAACCAACCAGTGCTCATAATACAACAAAACAAGAATCTCAATACTTTTGTTTTTATGCTGTGCCTTTGTTGGTAGCTTTTAATACACTGAAATGTAAATGAATCAAAGGCTTCCCTTTGGAATTTTGACTTTAAAAAGCAGTTTTGAAATAAAGACAACTTGCACTACTAATAAAGCTTGTATTCTTATAGGACTAGGATATACCATTTCAGTCAGTAATCCTCAATCGGGAAGTGGCTGTAAATACTTCATAAACTTGTAGTAAGAATACAGGGTAGTTCAAGTAATTGAAACAAATATTTAGCAAATCTCCGTGCTCCGCTTCTTCAGACCGTTGTTTGCCCTGGCTCCCTTCCCAGTGGAAGCCCATATTTAACAGCCCCGTGCAGTTCTGCTGAGGACACAGCTACAGCTTCACTCCACGCTGGAGGACAGGAGCTAACAGCCCTTTCTTTAGCTGACCATTTTGAGCAGAAACATTTAGCAAAGAATACCGGTAGCCAACACATAACAGTATCTCCTATAGTGACAGCTCTGCAATTTTGCTTAGATTATCTGTGATATTACATGTTCCAGCAGGTGAACATTTAAGGGCTTCTACTGTGTGGCTGAGCTGCTAGTCTCTGGAGCCAGGGTAGCTGCTATTCCTCCCGGACGCCTGCAGCACGGTGACATGGCTACGACACCCTGGGAACGCATTCACGGCTGTCTCACAGTGGTTAGAGCCCAGGACACACTAACGCCTTGCAGGTCTACTTCCTGCCACGTTTTCTGGGTCAAATTGTAACTATCGTAAGCAATAACATTCCTCTTGCTCTTTTTTGATGGAAGCGTGTTTAACGTTCTAGAAGAACTTGCAACATATGTGCGAAGCTCGTGGCAAATCAGCGCCTCACTGGCCCGTGTCTTGTGAACAACAGGGGCTTTTGAGGGCTACCCGAGGGCACGCAGCCGTGGCCCGAGCCTCCCTGGCATCAGTGGAGAGCATTGATAACCTCAGCTGGTGCACGGGGACAGCAGCTCCCTGCGGGGCCTGAGGCTTTTGCCAACTGTTTTCCAGGGGCCGGAGCACAAAAGTCCAAAATACACCCAGCAGCTTTCGCCGGTCTGGAACTTACTCCTCTTCACACACCACTGGTGCTAAAAGGTGCACGGGACAGAGAGATTTGAGAGAGAAGAGTTTTACAATCCTTTAAAATTTCACCATATAGAGCTTGTAGTAAACACATACTCCGTTACCAATATCCGCCGACACCTCAAGTACTCTTTTTGAGTCTTCCAACCAGATGTAGCTCTAGCATATGTTAGTGCTACTTATTTCAACACTGAATTTTCTCCATTATTTCACTACAGCTTAAACACTCTTATGTTATTTTCAACATACTTTTAATTCTTACTGAAAAGACAATCAATTTAAGAGGGTGACAGGTGTGAAAGCCAACCAAACCTAGCATCACCCTGTCGGACAAAGAATAGGCACTATAACTTGTCTGGCTGTGAAAATGTTTCAACATTTCATTTAGTCCCATCTCTCTTTAAAAACCCACATTGTTCAAGAGCTTCTCTCGACACTTTTTCACAACCAAAGCCTCATGAGCAGAGCACGCCCAGGGTTTATTACAGCACTGCTGCTAGAACATGCATTTCCCGCAGTAGTTAACAATGCACATAGAAGGGTTTCTTAATCTTGTTTATTTTTAAGTAATTAATTTGGCCCATATGACCTTTTGGTCTTTTGACTCTCCTGAAATCATACACTGCAATCAACATGGTAACAGGGGAAAAAAAAAAAATTTTTTTTCATTCAAGCTTTCATTATCTCAAAATAGAAAAGCTGCATCAGGAAAAAAATGCCATTTCCTACATCTATGTATATCCCTCTACACAGGTCTTAAGTGCTTCTCACCGCAGCCTACTCGAGTGTTCAAATAAAGAGGTGTTTTCCTAACTTCAGCGTTTACAGTAAAATTCAAACAGTTTCTTTTCCAAGAGAAGTGTTTCAGTTTCTTTTCATCCCCTCTTAAGCATCCGCATCAGTTTTATGCAGGAAAGAACACTTTAGAGTTGAGTAAGTCCTACCCCATGCTTAATTTGCCTTACTGCTAAGACGGGGGTAATGACTGACTTTTAGAGTCAGAGGAGTGGAGTATCTGCAGCCACACCTAGCTAAAGCAGTGACTCATAACTCAGCTGTGACAGGTTTATAACTCTTCTTCCCCAGTGGAAAATGCACAAGTTGCAATTAAAATCTGGGTGAGGCTGGACAAACCCAAAAATGTTTGGAATTATTCTGAAGTTTTAATTGAAGTTGCACAGAGTGGAGCAGCTGCAGCTGGGTGGGAATGAGACTTTGACATTTAGCAAAGTGTCACAGAACAGCAATCTTGCTATCACAGATATGACTAATTCACTTCTGTGTCTGACATCCGTCTTCTCCAACTTGTGAAATCAAGACAATTTCTACTTTAATCCAGGAGAAGCAGAAGGATGAGCAATTCCATTCAAACCAAATAATAAAAGTTCCCTTCAAAGATAACTCGAAAATTAGTATTTTCACAAGATGTTCATAGTTTATCACCTGCATACGTCTTAAAACAGCATAAAGGGCCATCTCTGGATGGGTGGCATGTCACAGAGAAGTGACACCCACTGTCCCCAAAACAAAGTCTATTTAGATAAGAGACCACCGTGCATTTGGGGAAGCTGGCTTCTAAACTGCTCACAGGAAACAAAATCGGGACACGTAGTAAGTGGCAAAACAGAGATTTCTTTCTTTTTCATTACAGTAACAAGATTGCAAACACTTGGCTCCCATTTTAAACTGAAAGACTACAATGACACACCCAGTTCCTTTTGACAGCTACTCCAGTTGAGGAAGAAATGGATAGCACCTCTGCAATGCTGAGCGTCTGGAACTGCGGTGAACCAGCCCTGAAGCAAAGTGGCAGGGCCTGGCTCTGGGCAGGACAAAGCAAAGAACCACTTCTGTCAAAGGAAACAATAGCCTTAAAGTTAACTGAGATGAATCGAATTTGAAACAAGACAGAATTCCTAGCTTTCATTAAAATAAACCACACAACTCGCAGTAGTGCTGAGTAACGAGGAGAACTCTGCATGGGAAGGGCACGTAGGGGAGGTCTTTTAAGGACTTTACCTGACAGTGGGGAAAGCACACATAGAAAACAACATTTAGGGTTTGCTGGCACTTTTCTACTTTGGTGGAAGAAGAGAGAAATGCAGAAACAGATTCACATCTGCACAGAACCTACTATCTGAACTCATCTGGCGGAAAAGGACCTGGGGGTGTTGGTCACCAGCCAGCTGAATGTGAGCCAGCAGTGTGCCCAGGTGGCCAAGGCGGCCAGTGGCATCCTGGCTTGTGTCAGCAAGAGTGGGGCCAGCAGGACGAGGGAAGGGAGCGTCCCCCTGTTCTGGGCACTGCTGAGGCTGCACCTCAAATACCGGGTAGGAGCCTGAGGGGAGAGCTGATGGCTCTTTTCAACTATCTGAAAGGAGGTTGGAGCGAGGGGGGGGGTCGGTCTCCTCCCTCAAGTAAGAAGCGATGAGAGGAAACAGCCTCCAGTTGCATCAGGGGAGGTTCAGATTGGATATCAAGAAAAATTCCTTCACTGAAAGGGTTGTCAAGCATTGGAACAGGCTGCCCAGGGAAGTGGTAGTCACCAACTCTGGAGGGTTGGTGCATAGGGAGGACACGGTTTAGTGGTAGACTTGGCAGTGAGAGGTTTACAGTTGGACTCAATGATCTTAAAGGTCTTTTCCAACCCAAATGGTTCTATGATTCTATCTTAGAACTAAAAATTAAGGGCAGCTCTGATCAAAGCAATTACAACCTCAATACATTCAAGCAGAGCACATCCACAGCCATACTTCATGTTCTCTATGCCTTAAAATTATTCGTATGAGCCAAATCAATCAGAAGAAGCGTGCAAACAGATGCAAAACCACACAGCGCTGTAAAAATATTTTGCTAAGTGTCCAACGATCCACCACTGAGGAAGGAACCCACCTTCGAGGAGAACTGAAAGCAACTATTACCCATTACCACCAACCACATTAATTCTGTAAGGGGGTACTAGAGGCAGGAGACAGGAAACAGGATCTAGAGGAAGGGCTTCGTTTTTGAAGAAAGCAGCTGAAAATATGACTTCTATGATAGTGTTCTCTGAAGGGCCCCATTAACCTGCACTGGAGTGATCGGGGCAACAGGCAGGGTTTTGATACCTGCTGACAGTGGTACCTGGAGAAAGCGGGCTGGTCAGCTTCCAGACAAGGGCTTCAGCTGCCTGGGCACAATCAGAGACTGCCGAACGATGACAAACGATGGAAGGCCTCGATGCAGGAGGAGAAACATGCCAGAAAGAGAGACTAGGGCATGCTGGTGGTGGTGGTGTAGTGCTACAGCAAACACAGAATGAAATTAAATAAAGAAACCAGCTACGAACCATGAGTCCACATGGACTGAAATTACAAGCCAAAATATGAAGGCCATAGCATTGATCAAAATTAGCGCCTGTCTGCCAGGATGGCAAAGCGGACTGCACTATGCTAAAGGGTACCCGGGAGGAGAAAAGGGCAGCAAAGGTAAAGTCACTCATAATTTTCCCAATCTATATAGACCAGGCCATAAAGGCCAAACTAAGAGGTAATCTCCAAACTTAATCTTAGCTACTACCCGCTACTGTTTTATGGAACAGTGAGATGTAATCCCTGGCTTGGTCCTGAGTAAAATGCAAAACTGTTTTCAAATCCATACCAATGCAACTTAGCAGAAAACTCCTGTGGCTCCTCAACCAGGCATACGAAGCAACCGTTCCCAAGATCCTCTCCAAGTAGCGATGCTTTTGACATTACTAAAAAAGTGTTTTATAGAGAAGTGTGCGCAGACTGCTGAGAAGCTGCCTGAAGTTTTTGTTTAGCTCAAGATCTTTCCTTACAATGCCAGAGAGCAATTATTGGATCACAGCATGAAAAACACATTAGAACAGACATTTTCTTCAGTCAGAGGTGATTCAGCTATCAAAGTTTCTTTTGTTTCTATTTTGGGGGGAAAAAAAAAAAAAACAACACTGCTTTCAGATGTCTAAAGCTGACGTTTCCAAGGTATATTCATAATGACTGTCAGCTGCAAAGAAGGTCTCTGCAGTTCTTCCCTTCTCCTCACATTCTTTCCTCTCTAAACAACCATGTGAAATGCCTGACAATACTACTGGAAGGTAAGCAGGATAAGAAATTGTGACTAACTAGGGTACACTTTGCCGTTGCAGCTGTAAACAGAGCGTGTGCCATCACCCCTTCCGTTCCCTCATACAGAAGCTATCCATAATATAGAAATGAAATGCCCGGTGGCAGCCAAACCAGCGCTAGGAAAAAAAGGTTGTGCTGCTTCTTCCTGGAAGAGCTCCCCTGGCCGGTGCCGGGGATCAGCTGGGGCCAGGCTGGCTGGCAGGGGCGGCTGCAGAGGGTCACCGGGATTTCTGCACGGGACACGCAGTCTGGGGGCAGCGAGGAAGGTGACGGTGCTGCCGGGAGGACGGGCCTTTCGGGAGAGCTGGAAGCTGAGGGAAAAGCTGAGCCGCAAGCCTGAGGACATTAGGCTGGACATGAAGAAAGGGATGTACTTTACTGAGGGGCTCGGATGCAAGGATGCTTTGGTGCGGAAAAAGAGAGTGTGTCTAAAGGACAACGTTCCGGAGGGAGCAGGGTCTGTAACTCACGGCTTTGGGACAGGCCTGAGAGCAGGCATCCACCTGCGAGGGGGCAGAAAACTGCCACAGTTCCACAAAGCCCAATCTAGAGCTGAGGACTGAAGTCCAGAATATGTTTATATACCATATGGATAAACACGGTGTAAAAAAACAGAGGTAAGACCACCAAATACAGGGCTAACGAGGTACCCTAGCAACTTCTAAACCACAGGTTTTCCCTGAAGTTTGGAAGACTGACAAACATTCCATGGGAAAAAAAATCTGTTGCTCTTCCCACCTAAGAATAATCAGATGGTTTTATGTCAATTAGCATGTGATATGTATCTATTAGTGAAATCTGATTCCATATGCCAACCAGTTATGATAAATGCTATTTCTATGGCTCTCACTATGTTTTTTGAAAATATACTTTCAGCATGCTTTGCTTTCAAAGCAATAGCAGTGGAAGACCGCTACCAAACCACCAGCAGAGTTCAGGGCTTTGTTTAATCATAAACAGATAATGGGAGCTACGACAAGAAACAACTGCTGATGAGTTAGCAACAACATTTCACACAGTATATGTCAGGGGGCACGAAGCAGCTGGCTGGGCAAGATACTATTTTGAGAGAACATTTGGAAACATCGCTTGTCAGTAGCTTCTCTTGATAAGTGTGGCAAGAGCAAAGCGTCACTTTCTTCTAAGCACAACTCCTAAATACACGACACAAAACCATTAAACTGGAAAGAGCCACTGCAAACACTCTGTGCTTTAATTCTGAGAATGATACAGAAAGTATTGTACCCATCCCCATCCCACTGCTTGTGCAACAGCCTGTCCCCCCGGCTCCCCAGCGCACGGACAGCTGAGCACAGGAAAGCTTTCCCAGCAATCCGATCCAAGTGACCAACACAAACTTCCAGGTAGAAGCAAGTGAGTGGAATAATATTTTAAGAAAGTCCCACACAAGTGTCAGACACCTGCAAAAAAGTTTAGGAACTGCGAAACACCCAACAGATCACAGTGGGCTGAATCTTCTTCTACCAACATTCTTTTGAGTTCAAGTTCCAAACTTTAGAAAGCTTGTAAAAACTAACTGGTTCCTTCATTTTAATTAACCTTTTCTTTGAATATAATCGATGAGGACAGGTGCATTCTGCATATAAATTTAACTTTTTTAAAAAGCACTTCACAAAAATATAACAACACTTTTAAAAAAGATGCTGCTCAAAATTGCACACATTCGAAAAAATGAACAAATGCATGCACCCACTTCAAGAGACTAACTTAATTATTAGCTGTTTTAACTTCAGTATTCAAATTAGCAGATTATCCTCAAAACAATTTACCTGAGTCAACATTTGAACTGTCTCTCAGATTATATATACTCATTAATTTACATGAGTGTAAGGCACATGAAGGCATCTAGTTCACTCCAAAAGCACACATTAATGCACAAAAAAAAGTGGGGAAAAAAAAAAAAAAAAACAAACAAAACACACACAAACACAAAACTAAGGTAAGAATTAAGACTGAGTGTACATTGTAGGCTCCAACCATTTCGGTTGGGAGTGACCCCCGAGGTCATCTTGCCCAAAGCCCTGCTTAAAGCAGGGTCTCTTTTAAAAGGTGGATCAAGCTGCTCACAGCCTTGGCCAGTCAAGACTGTCCCTGAGGACGGGGCTTCCCCCCACCTCTTGGCCCCGGTTCCAGCATTACACCACCCACCCTCTTGTGAAGAGCCCTTTCCCTACACCTCATCTGAGTTTCCCGTGCCACAGCTTGCATTGACTGCCCTCAGCTGTAAAGCACTGAGCAGCGGCTGTCCTCCACCTTCCCCCCAGTCGCTCCCTAGATGGCCAGAGACATCCAAAGCACACGCACAAGAGATATCCAACAGTTTTATTTATAAAATTTTACCATTACACATACAGCTCGCCATCATGGCAACGTGACACATGCAAAAAAAGCTGGTAAGAATACTGAGTTTCCACTCATATTTTTATTTAACTTTTAAATTGACATTTCTTGTTTAAAAATTCCTAGAAGCTCAAGTCATAGACCTGATTCATGACTAGTAGCTGTCATTAAGCAGACCCAGGCCAACAGTGTGACATAAAACCTCCTCTCTCGGTTCAGTAACAGAACAAGGCCAGTGTTTACTTCAAGCTGAAATAAGATTTCAAAACACAAGTCTTCAGCTGAGCTGTATCTATTTTGCCCATCGTATGCTTAAATTTCTGTATTTAAATGTGTCTGTCACTAATACAAAGCAATAAAAAAACCATTCAAAAATAAAAACTTCAGGACTGCATTCCTTTAATAACAAAATTTATACTATTTGGATTTCCATTAGTGAATTACTCTTCATTTTTCAACACAGAAGTTTCAGGTATCCGTAAAATTATAACACAGGTATAACATTAATTCTATATATGGATATAGCTGGCTAATCACTATGGGCTGAATGTTTAAGCCAATCAAAAAGTAAAATAGACAGCTTTCAACAGACAAGTAGGAGTTTTGCTAAGCACAGAACTTGCTCCACAAGTTCCCTCTGAAGAGCAAAGATTAGGTAATAAATAAACCACAACCAATACCCACTTGCCTTAGATTACTTTCCTATACCTACATACCTAGTGTTATCACTAACAAGACTGTTACTCCGTAAGAAGGAGGATACGCTTCTTTTGTCGTTTGCATTCAAGACAACTACTCAAGTCTCTGTTCATCAACAGCTTTGCTTTTATTTCCTACAACCAACATGATTTAGGAAACATACCTAACATTGAAGATGTAGACAGCACAGGCTTGTTACCTTCCTAAACACTTCTCTAGAAACATTAAGGGCATTAAAGTTCACGTTACACCACCTTCAAAGGGACTTACAGGTCAAGAACATTTTGACACAGGAATTTCAGAAAACCGCAAAATTTTGATTTATTTCTGCTCTTTGGGATCGAGGGGCAAAAACTGCATCTTCGCAGCTTTCAGTATCCATGCTGGTTTGGAGGGAAAAACAAAACAAAACAAAACAAAACAAAACAAAGCAATAAGCATAAGAGGCGAAAGCTGAAGCCCACAGGGCAGGCCCTCGCCCCCCCCCCAGGGACCAACGCCGGGTGCCCGGGCCCCGCTGTTACACCGCCGGTTGCGGGCACCGCGCAGCCCCGTCCCCGCCCGGGCTCCAAAACCCCGGGCAGGGGACAGACCCCACGGGCTGCCCCCCGGAGCGGGACCGTCCCCCGCACGCTTCGGGTCCCCAAACCGCCCCCCAGACGGGCCCCGGCCCGGCCCGGCCCGGCCCGGCCCCTCCTCACCCTGTGCCGCCCCGCCGCTGCCCCCCTCCCGGCTCCGGCGCTCACGGGCGGAGCAAACCAGCGAGCGGCGTTCGGCAGCATCACCATTAAACATCCGGGGAGGGTGGGGGGGGGAGGAAAAACGAGCGAAAATAAATCAGAAAAGCGGGTGAAAGCGGCTATTTCCACAGCTGTCGCCACGCGCGGTGCGAGGCCGCTGTGGCGGTCCCGGCCCCGCTGCCCACCTTTCACCGCGTGGAACGGCGAGGTTGGACCCCCCCCCACCTCGCCGCCCGGCAAGCACCTCCGCGACGGGGACCTCCTCCACCTCCACCTCCACCTCCTCCTCTTCTTCTTCCTCTTCCTCCTCTACCGCCTCCCCGGCCGAGCCCTCCCGGCGCGGCCGCCGCCGCCGCCGCTGCTCTCCCCCCGGCCCGGCCCTCCCTGAGGGGAGCCGGGGCGATGACGTCACCGGATCAGGCCGACCGGCAATGGGCGCCATTTTGAAACCCCGAAACCTCCCGCGGCGGCAGCTCGGTGCGGCGGCTGCGACCCGCTCCCGGCCGGCGCCTCCCCCGCCCCACCGCTACCGTGCGACATGGCAGGTGAGGCCGGGGGGGGGGAAGTCGGACGCGCTCCGGTTCACGGCGAAGCCGCCGGAACGGGGGGGGAGAAGCCGGCGCGGCGAGGCCGGGGCGGGCGGGGGGGGGAATGTCTGTGAGGGAAGGCTCCGCGCTCCCCTCACCGCCTTCTCGTCCTTCTTCAGGGGTGGCAGGAGGAGGAGGAGGAGGAGGAGGCGGCGGCAACGACTTCCAGTGGTGCTTCTCCCAGGTGAAGGGGGCTATCGACGAGGACGTGGCGGAAGGTAAGGGGAGGGGAGGGCCGCGGCGGGGGGGGGGGGCCCCCGCAGCCGCGGGCACCGGCACCCCGTTTCCCTCCCTCCACATCCGCGTCTCGGCGGGGAAGGGCTGAGCTGCAGCATCTCCCCGGTCCCTGCCCGAGGCTCGGAGGATGGGGGGGGGGGGGTGTTGCAATGACTAAGCTAGCGCCCGGGCTTCCAGGGCGATGTGCTGCTTTTTTATTTATTTATTTATTTTTAGCGGTGGTAGAGCGGGGGGGGGGGGGGGGGGGGGAGAACGTGATAGAGGAGACATGGTGGCTTCCCCCTGTGCTTTAATCGCTAGGGAGAAAAGGTAATGACTATGATAAAACACGGGGGGGGAAAAAAAAAAAAAAAAAAAGGCAAAACCAAAACACAAATGGAGTCTGTCAGGCTTGTCAAGTTTCCCTCTGACGCAAAGAGAGAGCGTGCAGGTCTGTCATTTGTGCTTAATTTAAAAAGTAGAGTTTAAAGGCTTCCAGCAGCTGAGAAGAGATTTTAGTCCTACTTGTTAACATTTGGGAGCTATAAATAGGGATATTTAAATATGTAAAACAGGTACACCTTTACATTTCTCTGAAACTTTCTAAGCACAACGTGTTTTGGAAGGAGTAGAAAATAAGAAATGTTTTAACTGGAAAGAGTGTTTCTCTTTAGTATTAGAAGCAATGTGAAGTTTTACTGTGCTTTGATGAAAAGTTATTTTTTTCCTAAATTTTCTGTGTTCGAACTGTTCAGGCTGACAATACTGTTTAGAAAAGAGTGTGAAGTATGTGCATGATATGCAATCCTGTGCTGCATATTTGATTTTTCCTGTGTTCACTGAAATAGCTGTATTTACTGTATGAAGTGAAATAACTTGCAGTAATGCCAGTGTGTGGTCATCTTGGAGTTTGGATTTTCTTTTTTTTACTGCATGAAGTAAATATTTTTTCTTACTGTCTACTACAGGGAAATTATGCCGACAGTGTTTTCATTTTCATGCCACTTTGTTTGGCATTCCATTTTAAAATAATAGCTATGGGAGGAATAGACTTGAGAACTGCTTGAGAAACTAGTGTTCAGACTCAGTTGTTGTTTTCTTTTTTTTTTTCCCCCCAAATATATTTTGTAACACGTGCTATTGTTCTGAAGTTTCCAGAATTCTTATGTTTTTAAGTAGCTTTTAGGAGTTTCCCAAATGGTCTTTTTTTCTTAGGATCTATCATCGATGTGACTAAAAGTCAGTTCTCCATGTTGCAAAAAATATACTTCTATAAGCACCTTAGTTCCCAGTCAGTTACTGAGCAATGTGAATTTGTGTGGAGCTGGAAAGCTGCTCATTTTTGAAACACCAATATGTCCTAAACCCGGTTAATTATTTAAGTACGTAACAGGACTGTTCAAAGAGGAACTTACATTACTGATGAGACAGCTCTGCCTCGGTGATGTCTTTGGTTAGAGAGAGGCAAGTTCTCTGTTTTGAGTAACTAGGAGTAGTAAGGGGAAATAGTGATGATAATGCTCAACACTTTTACACTAGATTTTCCCAGTTGTACCTTATTAACGTGACTTTTCCTGGAGTGAGGACTTCAGATTGTGCGTGATGCTACTACATAATGAGGAATTTAATTTTCTTCGTAGGGCAATTAATATAAGTAATCATTCAGCACCTGGTTTTGCAGAATTGGTACTAGAGTTTCATTTTCGTACTGGAATGCGAGAACTACTTACAGGTTTTTGTGACTTGACTCATTGTCTTTCTTTTGGTTTTTGGGCTTCCCCTCTGCCCCCATTAGGTTTTTTGCATTGGAATTGGAATTAAATAAAGAAAATATGCAGTTCAATTCCTAATAATTGCCTGAATTTGAATCAACGGTATGCAAGAAGAGTGCAATTACATTGCTAGATTTTTGGCCCCAGTTATGAAAATATTTACTCATTACCATTTTTAAAAACAGCTTTTACCAAACTGCACATCTAAACCTATTTGATGGGCGGCCATTGCCTTGAAATAGCCTTGCTGCAAATACTGCATAAAACCACTGAATTTCATGCACATTTTTGTGATAAAGAAAACTTGCTATTTCTGTAAATTTTTTTTTCCCCCCCTCTTTTCTGTTTTGTGAAAAATAACCTCTATGGAGGAAATCTGAAAATGACAGCATAAAGTATCTGTCAAACATATTAAATGCAGACTTACTTGCTAAATGTTCTTACAGGCAGTTCACTCAGTAGCTGAAATTACAAAGCCTGAGAGTCAGGCAACTTAACTAAAAAGTCACTTTTCTTTTTGAAGTGCAATTCTAGAATGTTTTCTATTCAATAGTTGTTTCTCATGTGTATTGCTTTAGCCAAAATATGAACACGGCTATGACAAATTGCTATGGTTGATCTGCAACTGCCATCTCCATTCCCAGGCATTTTTCTAACTAGGTCATTTATATAGAAAATAGCTTTGTCTCCTCTTCATCTTTTTGGTGTATTCACTTTCTTCACTTTGAAATCTGTACAATGCTCTGTTTAAATAAATAGAAGAGCAGTGTTTATATGACCAATCTGGCCGTTTCAAAAAAGACCAGGAAAATATGCCAGTTACTGAAATACAGTTTTCTAAAGCAGAAAAGTTTCATTGGATCCAAGGAGAAGGATTGGAAGACAAAACAGATATTGAATAAAAGAACTGATACTGAGAATTGCAACAAGCTTGCTTAAAAAAAAAAAAAAGTAATTTAAAAATGTGTTGTAATTTTGTTGTTAGCTTAAAACCATGTGAGTACAAAAACCATACTGATTGCCTGTGAAACTTGTTATTCTTGGTTTACCTTTTTTTGGTAGAAATTACCTTTCTAAATACAGGGAGGTTTGTTTTTGTTTTTAAATAATGCTGTCTGAGAACTAGTCAGTTTTGTGTTTTCGGCATTTTAATTTGTTTTGCATGTTCAGAAATGTTCTGCTTTGGGGTTTTTAGGCAAGCAAAATATAAAACAGTTTATTAAATAATGTACAGATAGGCCCAAATTCCCTTGGGCCAGCTGTTCTGCATACAATCCACTTCTAGATATAATTGACAATATATTATATATATATATCTTGAGAGAGTGGGTGCCATAAATCTTCCTGACTGACTTGTGCTAGTGGCAAGTTAGAAATACTGGGAAGAAGGTCTGATCCTTGTCAGAATGTGAGCCTGTATGCTGTGGAGGTCCTGGGTTTCCCGTTATTGACACCAGGATTTCTTTAGGTTTTTCAAAGCGGTCGCTACGGGGTTTTGGATTGTGATGAACTCTTCCTTTCTCTAAATGCTGTTTTCATTTGGCACTGGCCAGATGCAGCTTCCTCTTTCAGGTCTAAGCAGCTTTAAGGGTATGGTTACTCCACTAAATGAATCAGGTACTGCTTTCCTCTTGGAGCTTCATCAGCGTAAGTCTTAACCTGTTTCAAGTGTTGCATTTGAAACCTTTTTTGAAGCTGCTGAGTGCAGAGCCTAGTCTGGCACATAAATGCTGGACGCAGCACCCTTCTGTAACAGACAGGAGCTGCTCTGAAGCTCCCGGTCGTTAACTTGGGGATGAACTGCTGTAAGGTATTTCACATGAGCAAAACTGGCGTTCTTCAGAAGCAGTTATCATTGGCTTTCAACATACTCATCTTGTATTGGATTTGCTACTTGTTAAGAAATTTTGTATCTCTATTTAAAGGTCAAAGAAAAGTACTGGTTTTGTGTTGTTTTTTTTTTTTTTTTTTTTTTTTAAATTCTCCAAATAGTAATTGGTATCGACAGCATTGATAAACCAAAAGATATGTTGTTATCATCAGTTCAACGGATTGTTTACTTCTCCTTTTAAGGCTTGTGCTAAGTCAGTCACATCAGAAGTTTGTCAGAATGCAGAAGACAAGTAAAGAAAACCATGATCTAATAAAAATATATTGGAAAATATGCATCCTGTAATTGTTCTCGAGTCTGGATACAAGTGATTTAAAAACACCCTTCTTAGTGTTAAATTGCCTTTACAAATCAATGATTTAAAAATGTTCTAATGTGCTGTTCAGGAATTTAACTGGCCTATTCTCACTGGTTTTAAGCAAATTCTGGCATGATTTCAGAGTTAAAAGAAAAAAATACTCCAGAAGAGGTTCGGCTATTTGACATCTGGTTAAAATTGCATGGAAGAAGTACCAGAATTGGTTGCTATATTTTAAGGTTGTTTGGTTTTTTTCTATAAGAACTGGAAAATATGGTAATAACTCCATTATTAGCCATATGTATTATTTCCTTTCACTATAAATAATTGGCTATTCCTGAAGATGTCACTTACTACTGAAGTGAGGCAGAGAGTAAGCTTTCAAGCTGTGTTTTGTTGGTTCTTTTCCCTTGAAAAACTGTTTTACCATAAACGGGACTTTAGATGCCTGTTCTTTTGCCCTCTCTAAAACATAATGCACTTATCCCTTGCTTTATGGTGATACGTAGTATCAGGATTTGCCTTGATTCTTCCTCAGTTCACCACATCTCTGCTCTCCAAAGGACTGGTAGGGATATTCTGAAGAGCCGCCGTTTCTTGCAGGGACCAAAGATTTTTAAGGTTTCCTTGATTTTCCCAGCTTTGTATGTGTTGTATATGGTGTTGTGTATGATACATATGATGACATAATACTGACTTGGGGAAATGTTTTGGTGGTTTTTAAATGTGGGCAGAAATAATATTCTGCAAACAGTTTTGACCTGAGCACATACTATATACTGGTTTCCCATTGGAGAAAGCAGTGTTAATGTTTCCGGTAGACCACTTTAATCTCAAGTCTTCATACAATCCATGGACCAAGAATTTGTTTCCACCCTTTATTCCACAACACACTATTACCTGAAGATTTTGTTCTCAGCTAGTAGTATTGAAGAAGTGAACTTTTGAATTCCAGTTCTGTCAGATAACAAAGAAAGCAGGGTGTTATGCCACTGAAAAGTAGATTGCACTATCTTACTATATATTAACATATAAGCAACTCTGGAGACTATTAAGGTGTTGTGTGTGAGAAATGCAGAGTTAGTGAACTTTTGGATGTTTCTCGTAATCATTAGAGTATGACTCCTCATAGTGAGGAAGCCCAGCTTTACAAGTGAATAGATAGGCTTTATTAAAAAAAAAAAAAAAGCTCCAGGTGGTCTTCAGGCTTAAAAGAAGTGGTCACATTAAGTGATGTCTTCTCGGTTTTCTGTGAAGAGAATCTTTTCTGCCAGCTACCATGAATTTAAACCTGCAATCTTTTACTCCGGTATCAAATTTTGATTCTTTTTTTTTTTTCTGGCATGTGTTTGTGATGGGTTAATGGAACCACAGGGGCAGGAGAATAAGTATGAATATAATTACAGAAATGTTTAACATTCTGAGAATTGTCAAAAGGGTATCTATCTTTTTTTGGTGAAGGAAACTAGGAATTTTAAGGCCTAGGTGGGGACCTTAAAGGCAGTCAGAAGTGGCTCATGAATGCTTTATTTCGCTGTTGAAGTTCACCTGTAGCTTTTGTATGTAGCATCTTTTTTTTGACTCAGATACATAAAAGAAAGTTAGGACCGTTCTGTCAGAAAACGATGGAGATGTAGCTTTATGGGCTTTAAGGGGGAAAAAAAAAATATATCAATACCAGTGAAAGATGTTTAAAGAAGTAAGAATATTAAACAACAGATAAGAAAATCCTGTAAAAGACTGAGCAACCACTAGACTACAAGAGGAAACAAATGACTAGGTATAGCTAGATGATATTTTGATTAAAAAGTGAAGCTTTGGAAATGCTCAGCTTCTGAATGAATGATAAACAGTCTGGGTAAGCAACGAGTATCAGTTGCAGAGTTGTAAGGTGGGAAGGCAAAATAAAACATTTTGAGTAGTTGAAATACAGAAATTGGTACAAATCTTTACATCTATGCTGTTAATCTGTGAGTGGCGAAAGCCACTGCCTTCTTTTTCTCCGCTGAATGGTGGGGCATGGTAGACTTTTATTAACTCTTATTAAAAGTACAATGAAAAGCGTGACAATTAACTACCTAAAAAAACCTAACAGAGTAACACTAATTAACTAAATATACTTCCAGTAGGAGAAAAGTTATTGGAACTACTATTCCAGAGGTTAAAAAAAAAAAAACTGAGGCAATTGATTTGCATATAAAATACTGGATTATGTCCTGAATATTATAAATAGACTTCATAAGTTCCCATTGCTTGTAAGGAAAGACACAGGCATGAAAGTAGCGTTTCTGTCTGTCTTCCTGAACTTCAGCTTTGCTACTCTCTTTTCTTGCTGCTGCTTTACCCTTTCTTTGTACTGACACATCCAGACAACTACCTGCACTTGAAACTCGGTGAAGACAGTTGTTTTTTTTAAATATAATCCAAAGGAGTTGCAGCATCAAATTATGATCTGATTCCATTTAAAAGAAAACGCAGATTTAAATAACTGAGGGGATTGCACTAATTGGCCTTTCTGAGATGCAGGTGAGCGTTCAGTCAGCTGAACAAGGGTTTGGTTTGGGGGAGTTTGCTGGGCAGCCCGGCCCCGGGAGCACTTTGCCACCTCACGCTGCTGCTTTTCTACCCGCGGGGCTGCAGGCTGCCGGAGCTGGCCCTTTTCTGAGAGAAACGCTCTGGTCTGTAGTGTGCCACGGCCGGGCAGCAGCAGCGCTGCCTTCAGCCACCTTCTGCTCTGCTCCAGCGGTGCCGCGCTTCCGAGGCGGCTCAGGTGCCCTGCTCCTGCCCTCGGCTCACCTCAAGGCTGTTCCAGGATTTAAATGAGTTCGAAAAGCAGAGTTATTTTGGGCTAAGTTAAACTGGACCAGGTACTTAAAGGTAATTCAAGCCATTTTGCAAGTTGTTTTAGTATTAGGGCCTGATGGATACTTTAGGTTGGAAGCGGGTTTAGCAGTGTAAACTGGGAGAAATTTGGTCTGAGCAAAACTATACCACCTTTCGTTTATTCTCCTGATTTCCAATACATCTCACTTCTGTGCTAACTCTTCCAATAAATCATAAAAGTGGAAATCTAAACATTGAGTATATAAAGTGGCATATTCTGAAAAATAGGTGATTTTGAGTAACTTCTATGTATATGTGTATTGTCGAGTGATTATCGATAGCTTTAAAGTTCAGCTCACCTTTCAGTGCAATTCGGAGATAGAAATCTGATTTCTATCAACTGTTAATTAAGAAACAACATGTTAGGAAATATTTTAGGAGCAATAACAGCAATACCAATCTTTGTCCATCCTCATTGCAGAGTAATACCACTCTTTTTCATGGACTGCTCTGGCAGCCATAGTATGGAAAGGTCCTCAGTCACCTGGAAGCAAGTTAGCAAAAGGCGCAGAAAGGGAGAGGTGGAAGAATGGAAGTCAGTGCTGAAGTCAGAAACCTGCAGGAACTGAAATTCTGACGGTGCTCGCCTGCCCCGACAGGTAGAGGAGGAGGGTCTGGATAGAAGCCGAGAGCCTGCCAGCGGCTCTGCTGGCGCCTGCTGTGAGAACTGTAGCCATCCAAATTGAAGAACTGTCGAACTTCCACACCAACTGCTTCCCCTCTCTCCACCCCAGAAGCCTTTTGATGCAAACAGATACCACTGGTGATGTCTGGGGGGGTGTTTTCTTCTAATTACTGTAAGTCAAGTAACAAGCAGTTCTAAGGCCCAGAGTATCTATAGCTCGTTAAGCTTAAATATGACTTGGGGTTTTAAAGCATTTTTTTTTAATTATTATTATTTAGTGTGTAGCAGATGTTAGCCTCTAAATTTTATCATTCTCTTTGATAATCCGTTCCCTCTAATGGATCTCTGTGTCTTTTTTTCTTTCACTAATCTTACTTGCTCCTTTTGTATTATGTTGCTCTATTTGAGTCTTCACTTGGTTGCTCTCAAAGGACGGTTCCTTGCCGTTCTCTGTGTGGGCCCTGACGGACTGTGTTTTCAGCACTCGTACCTGGAGATGGTTGCAAAAGAGAGTTCTGTTAGTTGTGATGTCGTAGCTTACAGTTCAGCACAACATCGCAGGGAGATCCCAGCTTCTGATTTCCAGGTTGATTTAGGAGCACGTAACCTGCACTTAGCCCTTCCACGCACTCTGCTTCATTCCCATCAGCTGGAGGAGACCGTGCAGTGTCTCCCTCAGCTTCCTCCGGCTGTAGAATGAAAGGCTCTGTAAACCAGCAACGCGTGTCGGAGGGAAAGGTGTGTCACCTTTGATCTGGATTACAGGCACAGAAATGTTCTTTCTATGTTTAGTTTCTCCTGGCAATCTCCCTTACAGTTTATGCCAGTCATCTGGCCTTGGTCCTGCGCCAGTCGTTGCCTCTCAAAGCATGAGCCTCTTCAGAGAGTTTCATAGCCCTTAAAGCAGTTCATTCTTCAGCTCTCTAGGACAGATCATGGAAAAAGGTGCTGTGTATGAAAAATATTTTTCAAGGGGAGGGACAGGAGACAGGTTTGCTAACATGCATTTTTTTTGTCAGTCTCTGTACTGAATGTGGAGCAGTGTGTTGTCCATTCCACATTTGGGAAATTTTAAGTTAAAATCCCCTAGAAGTTGGAGCAGCCCACTTTTTAGGTAATGTTCGAAAACAGAGACTGTTCAACTTCATTGGTCACTAAATGTCTGAGGAGGGGGCTTTTGACAAAGCCTTTGAATGGCTTAGAAGAACAAGAGAGAAGTTGATGCTGCTTTTTTCTAGTTAGTGTTAGTCCTAAGCATGAACTACAGCTACAAATTCATTAATCTGCTGGGTGAGCTATGAAGTAACTATGTTTTTTCAGGTTTTGGATTTTAACCAAAGTAGCAACATTCAGCCAGCTTAGAGAGGAAAAGTTCACAGTAGCTAATTTTAGGCATCTAATTTAGATGTTCTGGATCTCTTTGCATTCTCCATTACCTAAACAGAGAGCCCAGACATTGAGATTGGTGTCAGTTAGAGATACCTAGTATGAATCCTTTGTGGGATTAAATTAGTTTGCAGGTCTAAGCTTTCTGTCATCTCCAAATCCAAACAAATGTTGGTCTCTGTCATACTGTCCCCCTTCACCCCTCCAATATAACTAGCCCAGGAGGCTTTGGAGGTTATAGAACTTTAACAGAATTATGACAACTTTTGTGATATAGTGAGTTTAATATTCAGCAGTGATGTTTAAAGGCTTAGAGCACTTACACAGAATTTTGAAACCTGTCAGGGCTTATAGGGTGGTCTCCTAAGTCACAAGAATGGTTATAGTATTATAAAGATGGGTATTTGTAGCCTTCTAATGTGTTGGGAAGGTGTTTACTACCCATGGAAGTGCTTAGTGCTTTTAAATTTGGGGATTCTGCAGAACCATAATTTACTTGCCAGCAATCCCTTTAATACACTAGCTTTGACAACAGCTAGGAGTTTCCTGCTATGTATGTAGACTGTAAAGATAGAACTCCTTTCCAAAAATGAGGCTAAACATTTAATTTTTCATGAAACATGTCATTAAACATTTAATTTTTCTGGAAAGAAATATTGCCAGACTAGTGTCTTATTGTAAAGCCACAAGTCTTGCTGTTCTCCATAGTTTACAGGAGGAGAGTTTACGTGGCTACTTCCAGAACAGAGTGCTAGCCACACTGGAGCAAAAATGGGGGGAAGGTTGGACAGACGGCTCTCTTTCTGGAAAATCATAATCACAAAGGAGTTTTGTATATGAGAAGAGTGCATTAGGATGCTGTACAGCAGCAAATAGCATGATGGTTTGTCTTTCCTCACACTTTTGTACATTTAATTGTGAGTTACTTTGCTAGTATAAAGAAAAGGCTGAAATATTCTGCTGGGAAATAACACTGGTGCTTGTACACATAAGAAAAAGATCTGACATATAATAAAAAAGCTTTTAAAATTCCAAAGTTAATGGGCTTGCTTAGTTTTTTTTCTAGAAGTTTTAAGCAGGCTGGGAAATAAAGAGCAAATGTAGATGGGTAAAGTATGTTGAGTAGAACACAGAGTTACTGGTTTGGAATTAATTTTGTGGTTTGCCTCTAGTCTTGTAATTTTTTTCTTCTTTTACCTGCTTTGAGATAGTGTAGTGCTGAGGATAGTGGACAGAATAATTTTGGGGATTGATAGACTTCAGTTAAACATCCCTGTAGGGGAAACTGGTTTTAATTCATACTTTCATATATTAAAATAGTATAGTGTTGTTAAGGAAAAAAATACATTGATTCATCATATTTCAAGTTTTTTAACTTATAGAAACTTTCTTTAAATATTTTCTATTTTTGTTCTGATGTGGCCCCTCCACTTTCCTATTTCCATGTAGCATGTTGGCGATAGATGTTGATATGTCGGCGACATGCTATTTCAGAGCTGATTTAAAATTTCAAGCTGCCATTTCCAGTTGTTAGTCAGTTAGGAAAGAGAGGCATTCTCCACTCGCATGATCATTTTACCTGTGCGTGATTGTTTACCCTCTTCTCCCTGTGTTTTTTATTTAAAACCGTAGAATTTGGGTAGTGTCTATGTTTTAGCATGTTTCCACCGTCCTTAACACAAAGGAACCCAGGATTGTGTTTGGCTAGATAGCATTCTAGTAATTAATAGCTGTGTGGGACAAATGACGTTGACTTTACGTGCATGTTAAAGCAACTATGGTGCACAGTGTATTTTGAGCAAATAATTCAGTAAATACTTGGATTGTGTACATGGGAGAAATTAATAATAACGTTTTCCCTTTTTGAACCTAAATGGAAAAGTAGGTTTTGTGACTTTGTTTGAAGTAATTGCGTATGTTAAGGAGTCATTTATTTCTGCTAGGATGTTTACTGACGTCTCAAAGGGTAAAAATGGTCCATGCTAGAATGGTTTTCAGATTTTTGTGGTAATGGAATATTAGTTTTGCTACTGATAAACTTTTGTAACTGAAGGGCTACTTAGGGTTTGAGTATAGTACTGAAAATGTCATAAAATTACTCTAGCAGGTCGCTTCACTGGTTGCTTACCTCCTTGGTTCACTTGTTTTTTCCTCAGTTTACTGCTTTCCTGTGGTGTCTCTTGAAATGCCTGGGTTTTTTTCCTGTGTATAATTGCGTGATAATGAGATGTAGGAATTTTTTTATTCTAGCTGACTATTGTCAGTCTTGGAGTAGAATTTACTTAAGATTACGTCTGCAGCTAGTTCACTAGCTTTCTCATGTTAGGACGAAATTCTTCGCTTATGTCATATTTGGTAATTGTTAACTATAAAACCTCTTAGCCAGCTAGCTGTTTGTAACGGCTTATAATTTATACATTCTCTCAATTTAGGCATGTATTGGGCACAAAGCAAACATCTAATTGTGAAAATAATTAGCATAGATCAGTATTAAAGCCCAACAGCAATAGTAGTCACATACACAGAGATTTCTTTTTTTGCCATTGAATCTCAGTTCTCATGCATCTTCTCCCCATGGTTGCCAGGCAGGAAGAATAAGTTGGCTTTAGAACACTTCACAATTGCCATATACATACGTTATACAGTTTGTTATGAAAGAGCCTTCGTTAAGTTTGTTTTCTTTCTTAAGAAAGAAAGAAGTTCCAAATAAAAAGATTTACGTGGACCAGCTCATCCACCTTCTGTGTATGTAGTAATTCTTTGTCTGAGGACTGAAGCAGGGTATGAGACATTACATCAGAGAATTGTGGCAAGCTTTGGCAAAGCGAAATAGTGTATTGGCATTAGAGGTTGACAGATTTTTTCTTATCTGTCATAGAAAATATATTTAAGAAACGGTTAAAATTACATACAAGGTGCCCTGTACACTCCTGTGACTTGCTTGGGCTAAAACTTCTGAACAGGATTCACTGGGAGATCAGGGGGGCAGAAACTGGTCTCTTTTTAGCCATCTAAACAGTATGTCCGTCATCTCTTGAGTCCTGTTTGTTTGTAGAGTAGGAAGGACGGGTTTTGATACTGGTAATCTGGTTTAAGTGTATCAATGATTTGAGTTTTCCTTAACCTTGTAAAGAGAGGAACAGAGGTCCCATTTGCATGCAAGTTGACAGATCTTGTGTCAGTGTTTAAACTTAGGTATTTTTCTTCTTGTTTTAACACTGAGGTTTGATGAAATGTTATTGCAGTGCTCATTGTGCCGGTATAGTTTTGACAAAGTGGATCTTTATGGTAAGTGGAAATATGTAGCTTTTGGATTTACATTTTTGGATTGGACACATATTGTACCACTCTTTAGTCTAAGTTTTTTATTTGCATATATGTGTGTATAAAAATACATACTAAAATATGTATTTTTTTTAAGAATGTGTTTATGTGTATGCGTATATTAAGATTTTATCAGAGTTGTCCTACTAGAAGCTCATAATTCTAAGGCAATTTATAAAGAGATCATTTAGTACTAGTGAAACCTTGATACCATATGCTGTTTTCTGTAGGTAGCTACTTATTGCTGTAAATTCATTTTAGAAATGTAGAGAGAGGAGGGATTTTGAGGGGGAGGGTTTTGTTTTCAGTATTTTCTACATAGTCTGTTACAGAGGCAAGTGGTCACATACCAGAAACTGGCTACAAAATGGATTTGGTGTAAAGAGAACAGAGGGATTAATTTTCATTCTGACAGTTCGTAGTGAAAAGGCAAAAGAGTTTGCTGCTTAGTTTCTTGGAAGGGCATCAGCACCGAAGGGTGAGGTTTGCGAAGAGCTCGGTGGTGGATGGCTTGAGAGTTTATGGTGTGATGGTCACTGAGGTGGGGTGGCACGGTGGCGGGTGCGGATCCCCTGGATGGAGGGAGGCGAGTTAGAAACATGGTGAATTTTAAAAAGTAGGTCAACCGAGGAAAGTTTGGTGTTTTCAGTATGGAGCGAGCACAGCACAGGTGTGGGTTTTGTTCTCGTGTTTTGGGTCTGTTGAGGGTTTGGGATTAGCCATCATCCTGTTCTTTACCAAACTGGAATCTTTTCATAACGTTTTAAAGAAAGGTGAATATAAAAGTAGATGTGTCCAGAAACAGGTTAGTAATGCAATTTGAAGGCTGGAGGAAATCTGTACAAAGACTGTGTTAATCATTTTTTTAATCAAAGAAGGTAAATCATGCTCTTCATACAGTAGGGAAAAAACTGTTTGAAGGGCAACTGTTAATAAAGGTGAAATATGAATTATATATTGAGAAAACCGATTAAACTTCCTAATCACCTTCCTTATATAGGAGTAGGGGATTATTGAAAGGAATTTAAAAGATAGCACATCAGAATCAATACAGGAAAGTAGTTTTCATCTAGTCTCCAGTTGCAAGCTCAGAAACGAATTGATATCCTATACTTTACATCTTACCATTTTTATACCTGCTTCATACAATGAAATATTTGCATGGCAAGCAAGCAACAGTGTGGATAAATGTTTACTTAGAATTTTATGATGAGTGGTTTGCTGGTTTTGCTGCCATATGCCTAAAACCTGTGACAGACATTTATAGCCCCTTATCTCTCTGCCCCTTGGTTAAAGATTGTTTAATGGCAATTATTTCTTTATTGCCACCTCCAAAGATTAATTGTGGTGTGCGGTGGTGAATAAATACTAGTTGTTTTCAAGGTTCAGTCCCAACGGCTCGTAAGTCGGTTTAAACTGGAGGTCCTGCCACCTTTTCCTCTGCTCTCCTGTTCCTTCAGCTGTCACCATCCCTGCTTCTTCTTTGTTGTTACACATGCTGATGCTTCTGCACAGAGTTGGTTCAGGAAGCTCAACTGGAAGAATTTTTTTTTTTTTTTTTTTTTTTTTTTTTTCCCTTTGGCAGAGCAGGGCCACCCAGTTTGGGTTCCTGAACTAACTAGGTGAACACTCAGCGCAGGGGAGAGGCAGGTATGCCCCCACCTCCCTGGGAGCAGTGCAAGCTGCAGTGCTGCTCCAGGGTGACACCGCAGAGTAGGGACCGCCTCTGGTAGGAGTCTTCCTTTTGGAAGCTCTGTGCAGGCATATCTCCGTTCCGTGTTTCACCATTTACTGTCAACAGGTAGAATACACAGATTGGATTGTTAAAACAATACACCTTCTCTTTTATGATCGAAGGCCCTCAACAGCTGAAACTGGGAAATGGTGAAGTGTTTTAGATTGTAAGTAAAGTTTTGGTAGTCTTTGAAACATGGCTTAATTTCTGGATACTGTTGATGTAAATCAAGAAGTTGTATTGTTGCACTGATACAAGTTGTAATTTTGTTTTGTGTTCAAGTCTTGAAACATCTTGATTTGCTTTACACATTACAGTGCTATTTTATTTCTGTTCTGTTTACAGCTGATATTATTTCAACAGTTGAATTTAATTACTCTGGTGATCTTCTTGCAACAGGAGACAAAGGTGGCAGAGTGGTTATATTTCAGAGGGAACAAGAGGTCAGTGACTTGAAAAACAAAAGTGCTGTTACTACACTGTTCTTGTGTTGCACAGTCTCTCTTCAGCTTTTCATGCCGTGAGGCTTAAATGGTTGGATAGTTTTCTCAGAAAACCCTAAGTTTCTAAATATCTGCCTTGTGCTGAACTTGGTAGGTTAGTTAGGTGGTGGTTCCCTTCCCCTCCCTTCAAAAAAAAAGTCCAAAAAATACAAGTGAGTTCTTTATATATGTACCTAGTATGCTTAATACCATTTTGCAGAATTGCCTTTGGGCTTTTTCCTAAACTTTGCATTTGGTCAAGTTAATCTAAGACGAATTGTAATGCTTTTGAAGATAATGTGAGAAAAGTTTATAAAAAAGGATACAAATTAAGCTGCAAGGACAACAGGGTAAGATGGTTCAAAAGCTGAAGAGTTAAATATCTGCTGTGTTTTAGGATCCTATGAATCAAAAACAGTGGGAACAGCTACTTCTCCAGAAGCGCTTGAGCATTTTCAGTTCAGAGGGTAGGAAGACTCTCCCCCGACAGTTACACAGCTTTCCAGCTGGCTCTTTGCAATTGTATTCAGTTGTGTGGTAATGCTCTAATGTATTCTGTCCATTCATCAATGCAGGTACATCACTGAGCTTTCTATATCCAGAGAAATAGTGTGTATTGGGAAAGTGCACTAAATGCTAAAAATTGTTGTGCCTTGTCATGTCTGGGAGCAATCTGGAATTGGTGTTCTTTAAAATAAATATTCCACATGGCAATTCTCACCCTCTCCCCCACCACCGAAGAGCATGTTTCTCCTTCCCTTTGAGGGCTGATGAGAATTTGATCCTTTGGTTATAAGCCTGCTGGATCAGAAATACCAAAATTTATTGTGGAATTTTAATTCAGATTGTTTGTGCCTGAAGTATATTAATCTTTAGTGCTGTGTTTTTTTCCAGCAGAATCCCACTTCTTTTGTTGTTTGGTTCAAATGATGCTCAGTTAATGAACAGCCATCCAAAACTTTGCATTTCATCCTCACTGTGATACTATTTATAAAACATTTTACCGAAGGTGACTCACCAGTTTTACTGTGAGGATTTTGAGAGGTAGTGAAATGAAAATACTATTGCTGAAAAAGCTGCTGAAATATTATACTACTACACCTAGACAGCTCATAGCTCATTTATCATTTAGTCTGCTGTATAGACTTAACGAAGGCACAGAAAGATCAAGGTCAAAAGTGTCCACCTGCTCAGGATCTGACTTTCTTGATGCTTGTTTAGAGTGGAACTATTACTGGTAGACTTTCAGCTGTTAGTGCTTAGTTGTTCTGTAAGTAAAAACCCAGCTGTCACATCATTTCCTCATAGTGTAAAAAAAAAAAAAAAAAAAAGAAAATCAGTCTATTCAAATTCAGGCTATTCAAATAGTCTTCTAGGGAGCACATGCGAACTGTAGGGAAGAGTTGGGCATAAAGGTTATTTCTCTTGTCATGTGCAAAACTGCAGAATTTCTGGAGTGGAGGAAAAATCCTAAAACAGGTATATAATACCGGAACCTTAATAAAATCTTATAACCAGTATTTTTAAGAGTGTGGATTTGAGACTGAGTTAACTAGGCTAATAACTCAGGATAGTTATAAAATTTCCCACACGCTTTGATTTGGGAAGGCTGGCTGAAATTTTGCACATCGTGCCCTGAACTCATCTGATGTTATTTGAGTTCCAAGCAGCCAATTATTCCAACCAAATGTACGAGTAGAGAGTGAGGCCACTGCCTAATGCCAGAAAAGGCAGCTTGCTCAAAATGCAGGTGGCGAGGTAGGTACTGTAGATAACGGTACCGAACAGTGTTAGGTGAGAGGGTCCTCTCCCGAATGCTTAAAATGGCAAGTAGGGAGTAAAATAATATGAAGCCTCAGAATTAACCAAAATTCCATACTTGTGAGGCATTGCAGGAAGAACATCCTAGCTGAAGTTACCTTATCAAAGCTGCCAAGTCAAGCGTGGAAGCGTAAGGGGGTCAGAGCAAAGGTTGCCTGTGTGGGCCGGGTGGTCTCCAGTGGTGTGTGGCACCGCTGCTTTTCCCACGGAAAGGTGCGGTCCGGCAGCGTGCAGGGGAGGCTTTTCCCACCCCACTGCCTGCTTCTGCAAGGGAGGGATTTGCTGCTGCTCATGTTGAGTCATTTCCCATTGTGTTTTGGGGAGTTTGTTTTTTTTTCAGCAGTTCTGGGCGCTGCAGCTCTACAAGCGGGGCTGTTCTCCAGACATGAATCACTATCTAACATAAACTTATCGGAAAAGGCTGAAAACTAATTGCTTCACATCTTGTATTGCAAATTGGTGGATACTTGTGACTTTGGTCTCTGTTCCTTTCGACCACATCTACCAAATGAGGATAATACAAAGCGGTCTTCTAGTTTTGTGAGGGAAAAGGTTACTAGGGTATTTGTAATAGGCTTTGGTACATCATGATGAGCACTACAGAGCAGCTTAGGTGAAAATGTGGTGATTCCAGCCTTCAAGTTTTTATAATAAAAAAGGTTGTCGAAGCTTAATTATAAGCCTTGATACCACTTCTGGACACAGGGTGTTTTAAAATGAATAGGAGAGAAGCTAGATCTAATGTTCATACTTGATCCTGCTGTGCCTCCAGCAGAATCATGTTTTTATAGAAAATGTATTTAATTACTCCATAGCCTATGTCCTTTACCATTTATTTCCTAGTCTGGAAACCACACATTATGTCCATATTGTGGTGATTAGAGGAATGAGTTTGGGAAAAGGATGGGAGTGGAGGTCAGGTGAAGTGCAGAAACTAAGCCCCTGCAATTGATAATTTCGGAAGTAGCTAACTTCTCTGCTGCAATTCTGTTGAACCTGCCTGGAGAGGTAGCGTAGCCAAGAGCCCTTCCAAGCAAGCCCAGGAACTGCTTTGCAGACAGCATGCCTCTTTGGAGTGCTGGGGTACGCTGTGTTCTATGGCTGCACACATACCTGAAGATGCATTTTAAAAAGGAACTCTGTGTGCTCTATGTGCATGCTAAACTAGGTACAGTATCATAAAAATGTAAAATTCATCGAGATCTGTTGTAAAAAGTTTACTTTCTAATTGTCAATTTCCAGTCATTAGTTTGTATGTACAATTTCTAATGAACCGAGTAACACCAGCTTCAAGAAATATTATGTTTCCTTGCAGAATAAAAGCCGTCCTCATTCTAGGGGAGAATATAATGTTTACAGTACCTTTCAGAGTCATGAACCTGAGTTTGACTACTTGAAAAGTCTAGAAATTGAGGAAAAAATTAATAAAATTAGGTGGTTACCACAACAGAATGCTGCTCATTTCCTGCTGTCTACAAATGGTAAGGATACTTTATTTTTGCACAAAGAACTTTTTATGTCATTTGAATGTTATCTCACCTGTGACCCACTTGTGGGGGGTGTTTCTGGAGTGGTTTGGGGTTGTTTAATGTCTTCTCTAATTATATGCAAAATATGCTTTGATTGTAATACTCTGTAAATTACTGATTTATGAATGTAAAAATAATGAAGCATGAACAGCACAGGTGTAGTTACAGAGCCGTGTTCTGTGGATATACTGACCATGCTATCAGTTTCTATACCCTGTTACTCTACTTCCTAGTTTTTGTATAAACGGGTTCCCAGTTTGCTGAACTGTAGCAGAAGTCTGAATTTGACTTGATCATCCTAATTTTGAAGTTTAATTTTTTGTGAACCCAGCTGAATTTTTAATAAAAACATTTGAAATTGAAACACTGTGGTTACAATGCTCTTTTTGCTTTTCTAATACCAAAACATCACGTGTGCTTTGAAAATCAACTGTTTAAAAGACAACAGTCACTCAGGGGGAGTACATGTATACCATTTTCACTGTGTATCTTAGAATATATAAAAGCAGTGCAAAAACTACAAGTTGGAAATTAGAAGTTTCCATCCACTTTGGGTTTTTTGTTTTTTTTCCAGTATCTTTGCAGTGGTATTAGGGCTGTATGAGCGCTAGGTCTGTTGCATTTTGATGCATCGTGGAACAAGCTGTAAAGGTAAACACAGAACTGTGTGGAAAAACTTGCTCCTGTTGTCAGAGCAATGTGCTTGTTCCTGACAGTTTGGATCCCTTTTTGCCTTGTACTTCAGTGACTCTACGTAAGGGCTGATATCCCACCTGCTATACAGAATTTTTAAAGCGGGAATGACTTCTGTCAGCGGGGCCTTGAATTAAAATAATCTTGCTAAATTTAAGGCATTTCCCATCCACACCTACCAAATGCATGTGTCTGGTGTATTTTTTGTTTGTTTCTCATGTATCAATTCTTCTAAACAATATAGCTGAAGGCAAAGGACTTAAAGTATACATAGGGAGGGCTGTACTCTCTCTTAGTGTTGTTTAAAGAAAGAACTCCATCAGGGTCCTTTCTCTTGCAAGCAGCGGAAGCCTAGATAGATAAATCATATCCACGCTGCTGACTCCATTATTTAGTGATTTTATTTTGAATTTAATTCATTCTCAAGCATGTGAATTTTTGGTTTTAGATAAAACTATTAAATTATGGAAAATAAGTGAAAGGGATAAAAGAGCCGAAGGTTATAATTTAAAAGATGAAGATGGAAGACTTAGGGATCCTTTCAGAATCACAGCACTACGGGTATGTTACTGCTCTTTGACTTTAAATCTCTTTTTGCATGTACTTCTCTACCTTTGTACTACCAAAGTTGTCAACTGAAATGTGTAGATTAAAAATGCTGGTTTGGTCAGGGTCATTGAAAACTTTTATGAAAAATAGAGACACTTCATTTTTTGTATTTATATGTATATAAAATCATGAGAGCTTGCCTCAAATTTTCTAGAGGAACTTCGTTTTATATTTATTTATTTATATTTATATTTTTATATATATATATATATATATATAAACTGTTATGATTATAATATTACTAGCTTTCCCAATAGTCTGTTGGTTGGTTTTGGGGGGAACATTTTGGCATATTTAAAACGGATTTGAAGTTTAAGCTGGTTTTGAGAATTCAAATATTCTGTTAGAGACAGCCTTCATCCACCTCAGTATATTCAAATTGTAGAAAAAGATAGATTGATTTATTGTCGGCAGTAAAATATACCAAGATGTTGTAATTGAAGCCTGCAAGTAGAGCATTTTGGAGCACCTCTGGCTGGGGCTGCACCAGCCTCCTCCTGCTGTCCCCCGGAGTAGTCCGGTGTCCGAGCGCAGCGCCCGGGTTTGTTTCCGAGGCCGGTAAGGCTCGGGGCCCCCCCGCCCGCGCCGCAGCCGGGGCTGGAGCTGGGGGGTCTGCGGGGGCACGAGGGGCCCGGGGGCACCGTCACGTCCTCCCCGCCTGCAGCTCCCCGGGGCTGGCAGGAGGGGCCCTTCGGCGGGGCTTAAAGCACGTGCCATGGTGGATTTAGGAAGAATTTGGCTTTCATTCTATTGATAACTTTTTTTTTTTTTTCCCCCTCAATATTGCTCGTATTTAACTTGTTGGGCCTTTTTTCTAAGAACAAGACTCAAAAATTTAAACGGGGTGCTGGGTATTCTGTGGTTAGATAGAAGGTGGTTTTATTAGAGGCAAGGTCTGAGCGTTTGGAAAAGCTAATGTACACATGAATAGCCTTGACCTTTTTCCACTTGTGTGAGTGGTGTAGTGGTAGGGCTAGTGCTCCAAACTTGGGATCAGCTAAAGCAGGAACTCAAGAAATGAAATAATGTGGGGTTGGAGTTTTTCTTAGGTTTTTTTATGTTCTTGTCGTTAGCCTAAATAGGAATTGAACTGAGGTTCTCTCTACTTTCAAAGCCAGTGCCACTGCTGGTGCCTGTAGGGCCTATACCCTTGGGGGGTTCTGTTAGGGATTTTTGTCTTGCTTTTGCTTAAATTGAGTATTGAACTGAAGCTTTAAGTATACATGAGCCTAATGCATAATCATGTTGGGAAAGGAGACCCTGCAAAGGGTCCTCTGCAAGTCTTCCTCTGCAAAGTGTCTTTCTACTCTGCATGTGTTGAGCCAAGATCTGATTGAGTATTCTGATGAAAATATCTGAAAACAAAGAAACAAATGATTATACAATGCCCTAGCCCAGTGGCTTGAAGCAGGTACAGATGAAATTTGGGGTTGTACAACCTTGCCCTTATGCAGGAGTAGGCTACCCATCCGGGACCATGGAGAGTCCAGAACATGGCCTAATGGTTTTACAAGGTACTGGCTGTGTCGCTGAGGGAGTACGTTAGCATCTTCTCTAAACACTGTAATATATTTAGGAGTCCTTGACCTGAATGGGGGGAAGCTACATAAAGCAAGAACCTCTCTCTTAAAAGTCAGTCTTCTAAATTGTCTGCTTTTCTGGGAAGGGAAGGTTGGGCTGCCCTGCAGACCTTGCCAGGCACTACGTCTTCCAAGAAGAGATGATGGAGTGAACCAAGTCTGAGCAACAGTTGGCAGAAGGGGAAAATATCTTGCCTAGAGTTACCTCTGTCTGTTAAAATAGTCAGGTTTTAGAGATCTAGAGTGTATGTACCTTGGGCTTTTATGGGCTATTTTTGCATATTTTGTTACAGAAATATAATCCCCATTTGTTTATAAAGAAGTAGACATGGAGGAGAAGCAGCGCTTCAGAACTGCATCCTTTGCATAGAGACCATGGCATTTCTGAGTACCACTCCTGATAATTCACATTAATGCATTTTCGGTTTCACAGCCAGGCTAGAAACACTCACGTGGTGAGATAGGAAAATTGTCTAATAAAAAGTAATGGATTAATTTTAATCATTACAGTTTGATGTAAACAGACTGTGAGATATAAACATGGTGAAAGCAACTACAGAGCTTTGGGATTCATTTGTTCCTTGCTCCAGGAAGACAGATTATCTTGGAGACTGTCGTAACTGTTTTTTGTGGTTGGGTGATGTAAGTTAGTGTTCTCTTGAACTGTACGTACTGGAACAGTGTAGGACGTCCTTGGGCAACCTCAGACTATTCGCCTGCTGGTCAGTGAGCAGCAGCTGGAGGGAGCCTTAGTCCACTTGACCCTGACAAACTGTGTCAGCCTTCAGATCAGCTAGTTGTGGAAATAGGGTATCCTTGTGTTCCTAAAATCATCCTGACCATTCAGTGAACAAATTGGGGATTTTGTCTGCAAAGTGTTCACATAATCTTCAAGTACCATAATCAGCACGCCCCATTTTCCTGTTGGATGAGGCACACAGCGGCTGTATTTGGCAGGTAACTTCTGCAGGAGGTGGTGTCTGAGGCTGTGTCTTGGTAGTAGGCAAAGTCAGCATTCCTAGGCTATTACTTGCTCAGTGGATTTGAAAATTAAGAAATCAAAAAAGAAATCTGCAGTGTGCAATTAATTAATTAAGATCTGCTGAAGCAGAAATCAGTTTTATGCCAAAATTGACTATTCTTTTTCATGTTTCAGGTGCCAATATTGAAACCCATGGACCTAATGGTAGAAGCAAGTCCCAGAAGGATATTTGCAAATGCACATACTTATCACATAAACTCTATTTCAGTAAATAGTGATCATGAAACATACCTTTCTGCAGATGACCTAAGAATTAACCTATGGCATTTAGAAATCACAGATAGAAGTTTTAGTATCCTTTTCTTGTTCTCTGTGAACACTGGGGTACATCTAGGCTGTGTATCTTTGAGGAAATCACGTTGATTTTACTAATTAGAGTAGGTGCTTGAATCTAGGGATTAAAATACCGGATTTTAAAATCTGGAGGTTCAGTACAGTGAAAGCAGGCATTAGGATGCTCTCATTCATTCTTGAGTGCAACCATTCTTTCGATGGAAAATGGCCAGTAGAAATATCATAAATGGTTTGATTTCTAAAGAGAAATTGAGGAATTTGGGGAGCATCCTTTATTTGTGGAGTTCAGTCGACTTAAGTAAGAGTTGAAAGATTTGAATAGTAGATCCTTTGTTACTGTAGCTACTTCTTTCCAGAGTTTATGGTCTCTTAACTGTCACTTTTCTTAAAAAAAAATTGATTTTTTTCCATGTCAAATGATATCATTAACCGCAGAAATACTTTTCAAATCTTTTTGCAAGCCTGTGTATACAAAACTAATAGTGCGTCCTACCTTGACAAATCTGCAGTAAAATAAGAGTTGCAGAAATACTGAATATTAAATAGGTCACATGCAAGTTTTCTAAAGCTGTAGGTAAGTAGATGAAGTATATTCAGTGTTCAGTAGGAAGCACTAAGAAGGAGGCTTGAGAGGAGTCTGAAATTATCTCCAGCATCTGCCAGAATTGATTTGTAAAAATCTAGAAGATTTTTTTTTTATGTTCTTTGTTGTTGCTTGAATCTACTCGGGTTGCTTTACTTTGAATTTCCACTGTGTGCAATCTACACAAGATGTTGCCCTGGTTTCTGTGTGGTATTTTTAACATTTTTCCCTAATTATCTGCTCACATTGATTTGAATGTGAAATGTTACACGCCTTTACAAAAACCTTCCCAGATATTGTAGATATTAAGCCTGCTAACATGGAGGAGCTGACAGAAGTGATTACTGCTGCAGAGTTCCACCCTCACCACTGTAACGTGTTTGTCTACAGCAGTAGCAAAGGAACTATTCGACTCTGTGACATGCGTTCTTCAGCCCTCTGTGACAGGCATTCAAAATGTAAGTTAGGATGTGCCCCTGCTGTACGGGTTTCTTGCTTTGTTTTCATGCAAGATAGAGCGTGTAGGTGTTCTGCTTATAAATAAACATGCCGAGTTCTGCTTATTGGTAAAGAGCATACAAGGTAAGGGGTGGTAGTTTTGTAGAATGGAACATTTTAATTGTCTTGTTCTAGGCCATCAACAAGCAGAAGTGTAGCATGAGACAATTGACGATCTGACTCTGCTCCTGTTTACCCATTTATGCATCATAAACTGATGGGAACAAGTGCTTTTGGCACCAGTGAGACCTGTCTTCTGTCCAGACTCAGTCTTGGTGCTTCTCAAAGGTATCTGCTTATCAAATGCCAGTTGAGGGCAGTTTATTCACCTTTGTGCGTTAGAAACTGGGCTGATGCTGCCAGAATCCATTTACTTTGTGACCATTTGCAGCTCCTAGGATAGAATTAATTCTTAAGAACGTGTGCTGCGTTTGAAGGGAGTTTCCAGGGGTGCGAGGTGAATGCTCTTTAGTCTGCTGAGCCACGTAAACGTACGTGGGTGAGGAAAGCTTTCCTGTTGAAGTCATAAGGATAACTGCCTGTGCCTTGCACACAGCCTCTTGTTTCTTGTTAGCCGCTGTAATAGCTGTGATTTATTACTCTTACTAGTCCTGTGGGGTGACCTACCACACTGATACTTGCAGGTAAGCTTTCGACAGTGCAGATGAGGTTTGCTTTTTGGTGGAAGGAAATATTTGTGCAATGAGAAGTGCAGAATGCTAGGCCACTTCATCTGTTTGACTTAGTGTTGCATTGAATTACTTAGAAGCGCTTTCATTTTTTTAACTGCTTGTCACTGAATAACATCCTGTTAAAAGGGTCTATTCAAAAATGAAATAAGTAATTCTGGGTAGTTTGTGTCATGAAACGTTGACTTCAAAGATTGACTCTTCAATTTGAATAACGCATTTCTTTATCTGCTTTCTAAAACCATACAAATTGGATTTCAGGTGCAGATGCTAATAGTTTGTTTCAGTAGGTTGTGTTACACAACTTTTGTTCAGATCTAAAGAAAAGTTGTGTCGTACAGTAGTCTCAGAATGCCGGGGTCATGCATTAAGATAGTGTGTTTGGGATGCTGATGTTTTCGTCTGCTCTTGTTCAACATGATTTGTAGATCAGCTGTAATGTTGACTGTACCCACGCGCTGTTTTTTAACTGGTTTTCTCTGATTCATCCCCAAGACCTGTGAATTGTAGCTTGCTGATGCTGTGCTCCAGTCGAGAATGTTGGAGATAGGTGTCTAGCAGTCTGACTAAGAGCATAACATTGTTTAAGAAGAGATGATTTCTAGAAAGCGTTTAACAGCAACTTTCTTTAAAAAGAAACCAGTGTATTGATTTAAAATTTTCCGAGTACCAAAAAATGTTCGAAGCTGTAAAACTTGGTGTTGGTTTCACTTGTAATTGTGTCTTCTATCTACAGTTTTTGAAGAACCCGAGGATCCTAGCAGCCGATCATTTTTTTCAGAAATAATATCATCGATATCTGATGTAAAATTCAGTCACAGTGGTCGATACATGATGACAAGAGACTACCTGTCTGTTAAAGTCTGGGATCTCAATATGGAAAACAGGCCTGTAGAGACCTATCAAGTATGGTGTTCAAGTTTTCTTAAATATCCCTTCTTTTCCCTTTTCTTCTTTCTTTGTTTGGTGTTTTGTTTTTTTTTTTTTTATGTCTAATACCAATTTAAATGTTCCAAAAAGGTTCATGAGTATCTCCGAAGCAAGCTTTGTTCCCTTTATGAAAATGACTGCATCTTCGACAAATTTGAATGCTGCTGGAACGGTTCTGATAGGTAAGTTGGGGGATGTGTTTATTGTTCCGGATTTTTGGTTTTGCCTCAGCATTAAGAATTTGGTTTCCAGTCTTGAAAGCCATAAGCAGCATTTAACTTAAAGGCTGCAATTAGTTACATTCAGATCAACTGGATGTTTGGTTTGGGTTTGGGTTTTTTTTTGAGAAAAAAAATTTCATTCTTCAATCCTTCACCCTCCAGTTGCAGAAGTGGAATGAACTTCTGTGTGTCAGGTTGCTTCTAATACGAATTATTGTTGAAATTTTATATAGTCAGGACTGGCCGTTTCAGGCCATGAAAACGTGACTCAGTTTCATTCTCTCAGAGTACACAAGAACACGCGTTCAGCATCTTGCAAATTGAATCTTCCCATGTTTTCTGTAGGCTAAAGAAGATAAACCTGAATTAAATATTTATACAGATTTGTTGCAAACAGCTGAAGGGCACGTCTTGCCCGCAGGCTGTGGAAGCATCTCAGTCAGATAGCAGAGCCTCTGTGTTTCCCATCCCTGGCTGGGGCAGCGTCAGCTTCCTGTTCCAGTGCTTTTGGAAACCTTGGGTAAAACTGTGGCGGATTTGGATCTTCTATCTGGATGCTTTGGATTGCCTTGGGCATTCTTTTTTTTTTTTTTTTTTTTTTTTTTTTGGTAGAAGATTTACGAGTATATCTGAAATACCTAAAGCATGACTTGTCTGCTACCAAATGACTGCAAGCTGTTCAGTGAAATCAGTTTTGATTTGATGGTGACGGAATCAGCCCGCGACACAAGATTTGGCCGAAATCTGTTGACTATTAAAGACCCACCAGGTAGTTTCGATGGGGACAGTGATCAGGGAAGTCAAATCTCGTGAGCTGTGCACAGGAGTCAGCGAAGCAAGTGAAACCCTTCCTACATTGCCAGTGCAGGGGTAGCTGAGGCGGCATGCTCTGCTACGTGCCACTCACCTACTGATTTCTCAAGTAACAGATTTTCTTTAACGTTGTTTACTCTAAATACCGGGTTGCAAGTGACTTTCTGTTACTGCGGGGAGAAATCATACAATATCAGTTAGTTTACCAAAAACAAAAATTGCTAGCAATATTAGCATAAAATGCATGAAAGAAGTGGTGTAAGTTTTTCACTAGGCTAAAATGCAAAGAAACAGCCCTATTTCTGTGGGTTTTTTTTTTTTCAAGCAACTCCAGATGATTTGGGCGGGGGAGGAGGGGTCAGAGCAAGGTCAGCTCATTAGAACAGAAGTTGTGATGCTCACCGCCTTTTGAAAAAGGAAAAAATACTTGGTGCATTCCCTAGTGCAGTCTGAGTGGCGATAGTATCTCATTCTCCCCCTGGCCATTGATTTTTTTGTTTTTTAATGCCACAAAGACGATGTGTATCAGCGAATAAGATGCCAGGGGTGAGGTGGTTGCGATTTTAGCAGTCGGCGGGACTCCTGCCACGTGGGAAATGGCTTTTCCGGTTCCGCGTGGCCGAGATAAGTGTTCAGTACAGAAAACAGCGACCCACTCGGCCGCAGTTTCAGGCATAGTTTTGGCGAGAGCTACAACCAAAGCTGTTCATCGGAAGCTAGCGACCTGAAAGGATGGTCAGATGCAAATTTTGCCCCACCTTGTCCAAAAGCAGGTTTGGTACCGTACGGAAACGGGATTGCGTTTGCGGGGCTGCATCAGACAGTCGCATAAGGAGTTCCTTTGATCGAAAACAATCCTTTGTAATTGCCCCACTGGCGTGCTGGTGGTCAGCGCGTGCACAGGGCCGAGGAGGGCACTTCCCTCTCTGGTAGCCCGCTCAAAGGAAGCGGCTTCCAGGGGCTCCGCTTCCCCCGCGCTGCGCCGCGGGATGACGGGGCTATAGAAGCAACGGGAAGAGCGGCGGCGCTCCCGTTGGGGTGAGCAAAGCATCAGCCCCGGGGCTGAGTGCCGGCGGCAGGAGGGGGCCAGGGGAGCACCTGGAGGAGAAGGTGGTGGTGTGGAAGCAGTGCTGGGAGTCCAGGAACGGAGCAGAGGTGCACAGCGGAGGGGAAAAGGGGGGCCCGGCGGGCGCCTCGTGCGGCAAGAGTCTTCAGCCCCCGCCTTCTCCCCGTTTCTGGGAAGCTAACCAGACCTGCCTTTCTCCCGCTTTTAAACAGCGCTATCATGACGGGATCCTACAACAATTTCTTTAGAATGTTCGACCGAAACACGCGGCGGGATCTCACTCTAGAGGCGTCCCGCGAGAGCAGCAAACCTCGTGCCATCCTAAAGCCGCGTAAAGTCTGCACGGGCGGGAAGAGAAAGAAGGACGAGATAAGCGTTGACAGCCTGGACTTCAACAAGAAGATTCTTCACACGGCGTGGCATCCCATGGAGAACATCATCGCTGTAGCTGCCACCAATAACTTGTATATATTCCAGGACAAAATTAACTAAAGATGACTGGCTTGAGGACAGAGTCATCGTCTTGCATAGTTAAGCTCAGTTGTTTATCTGTAAAAGAGAAGGCCTTGTTGTCCTGCAGTGAAGAACATTGATGCACTTGCTTCCCTTGAGACAAAGGAGGGGGTCTGGCCTGGGTTTGAGCTCCTGGTGTGGTTCTGCCTTCGGAGAGGGTGGGGAGCGTCGGTCGCGGTGTTCTGGGAGAAACCCTCCCGAGGCAGAATTGATGGACAGCGCTCAATGAGGCCAATACTCGAAACAAATGTATTTATTTAAGTCTGAGCCTTCCTTTCCAGTTTATAGACCAAAAATTTAACACCCGAGGAAAAAAAAAATTGTCATAAAAATGTAATTTCTATCTCTCGCGCTCTTTCTCTGCTGTAATATTTGGGCCTTCCAAAACATATATTGTGCTTAATGCCTGTACACATTCCTCCTCTGGCCTGTATCTAGGCTTAGGTGTTTTTACCTTTGAGCACTTAGGTAGGTCTTGAGTCGGGTTCGTAGACAGGTGTCCATGGATATTTACTCACAACTGTATCTATAACCGCACCTTCTGGTGTAAACCACTTAATAAAATAACAAACTATAAAAACCGTTTTTAAATCTGAAGGTATGTAGTCAGTCTTTTTATTTTTTTATTGCATGTACTGAGATTGTGCAAAGTAATTCTGGTGGGCAGATGTGACAGTGTCTGCCCCAGAACACTGATTTTTTGGCAGACTAATACGAACTCTTTTGGGTAGTATTGCAAATTCTACATTTAGAGTTTTCGATAAATTGTCGTTTGGTTTAAGTTGCGCTGGTTTTCTCGTAAAACGCGCTCTGTGTACCAGGTAGGAGATTGGAAAGGTCGGTGTAAAGACATCCACAGCCTTAACAGAAAGTGACCGCCTTGCACAGAAGGGAAAACAAAACATTTAACAATTTTTTTTTCTCTGAAGATAAAAATTCCGTTTATCTGATGCCTCTCAATGTTACATAGAGACATACCTTATGTGCATTATGGTTTTTTTTTAACCTTTTTAGTGTTTGTCATGAAGATATAGTTTATTTTAAATATTTGGCATAATATATTGTATTTCACACTGCAGTTCAAGCCAGTATAAAAAAAAAAAAAAAAAAAAAAAAAAAACCAACCAAAATGCTCTTGATTATGCCAAGCGCCAACGCAGCTTAATGCCTTCCAGCACGTTCTGACTGGAACGGAGCTGTCGGAAAACACCGGGGCCACAAGCTGGTGTTAACTGCAGTTGTTGGAACTCTGTTCTTGCTAACTTTTTTTAAGCCTTAGGTACTTTTTTGGGGTTTTTTTCTTTTTTTTTTTTTTTTTTTCCTTCCTTCCGAAGAGGCCTAAAATACATCAACCTTCTCTTCGCCCTCCACTAGCCTGGGTGAGAGACTGTTCCTGAAGCTGTTGCAGCGCGTTTGGCAGCACCGAGTAGGTAGGCATTACACCCTCTGAAACGTGCCTGCAAACCAGAAATTGTGTCTGAAAAAGGAGGGTCCCCTGAGCTGCCCCGAGGAAAGACAGCAGTGTGGTTTACACTCCGTTTTTCTTAAAATGAAGGTGTGTTACGATTACTGAACCAGATCTGCATATGCAGGAGCAAAACGTCTCCGCTCTCACCCTCCTGATTAATGTCCACAGAGTGCCACTCGTGTTCCCAGCAAGCCAGTAACGACAGCTAACGTGGAGGTTCTACCGATAAAGTTTAAATTAAATAAATCCTATACTGTATATTGGTTGTGACACTATTTGAAAAATCTTGAAATGTGGAACTTCTGGGTCACTAAAGCGTTAGATTTGACCTTGTTCCTAAAATACATAATAGAGCTAATACAATGGGATTGTACATACTTGTTCAGTTATTTTGACCAAAAAGTTTAATAAATTTTAAATGTTTACCTGGACTTGCTCTGTGTATTCTGACAACTTTTTTCTTCCGTTTGTGAGATAGTTGGCCATATGAGCCAACCTGAGGATTGTTTGTATTTTCATTTTAAATGGTTAGTTTTTGAATGGTCATACCTCTAACTCAGAAAGCTGTCTGTTCATATTTAGTGAATATATTAGTGCTGTCTATTTTTGATCTATTTTTTCAGCAAATGTAAGTGGAATATGAGTAAAAAGAAAAAGGATATGATGAAATCTTCTATTATATAAAACATGATTTGCTTGTACCACTTTCAATTAAATAGTTTTTGATGATTCATGAAATTTTTATCATTTCATTTTCTCTAAAGCCAGATTTTTACTGTCGATTCGATTAAAACGACTGGTTTGGTTTTTTGTTTTTTTTTTTTGTTTTGTTTTTTTTTCAGATATTTGCCCCAAACCCCCCTTGGCTCCCGGGCCCTGTTCAGGAGCATCCCCCCCGGTCGCTCGCGGGGATCCCGTGGGGGCAGCTCCAGGCGGGGGCCGGGCGCGCTAGGAGGGGGAGGCAGGGCGGGGTGGCGTGGTGAGCCCCCCGTGCCCGGCCGAGGGGAGCCCCGCGGAACACTGGTGTGTCCCCCCCAAAAAAAAAAAACCCGCGAGGGCTCCTGGCCCTGCGGCGTGTGCGGGGGGGCGAGTTGTTAAATCCTTCAGGGAGCAGGAGGGAGGAACCTGCGCCGGCTACAGTCGCCGCTCACGCGATGAAGAAGCGTCGGGAGGTGGTGGGCCACCCCGCTCCGAGGGGGGGTGCTGCCCCTCGGGGATTGCAGGGAGGGGGGTTAAGATTAAACTCCGAATTCCGTTGTCATCCTGCGCTGAGAACGGGACACCAGGGACAGGCGGGCTGGCTCCAGACCACGCTGGAGAGGAGCAGTGTGTGTGTGTGTGCGTGGGGGTGCTCAAGTACCGCCCCGCTGCTCTGCTATTTTTAGGCTCAAAAGTCAGAAGAATTGTTTCTCTCAAGCTTTTAACCGCGGGTCCTTGTCCTGCTCCCCCCGGCCTCCCTGGCCGGTGTGCGGGGGCTCCCTGGGGAGCAGCCCTGCCCCGTCACAGCGCGGGGCGCGGTTGCCCCCCCATCACCAACCAAAACCCGGGGCGGGGGGGGCTCGTTTGTTGGGTTTTTTTTTCCCACTCTCGAACGGTTTCCACCCCCTGGCTGTTTGAGCAGCTCTCTGGAGGGGTTGGGGGGGCGGCGCGTGGGAAGACGAGCAAGAGTCGCCTTCGAGCAGGAGTTCCCAACCCCGCAGCCGGACCCAGGGGGCTGGCTGCTGCCGGCCCCCCCCCTCCCCGCTGGGGATAAAATACTCGGGGGTTTTGTTGTCCTGTTCTTTGCACCCAGGGTTTTTAACAGGCAGAGAGGGCCCCGGGCCGGGCGGGAGGCGCCAGCCTGGCTCTCCCCCCCGGTCCCCGGGACGGTGACGTGGGGCCTGAGCTGCTCCGGAGGGCGAGCTGCAGCTCGGAGCCAACGAGTGTGCGGCTCTTCCTCGGCGCTCAGCCCTGGGCAGCACGCGGCCGCGGCCTTCGGTGCCCCCACCTCCCTCGCTTTTGACACAAACGTCTTTTCCTGCCTTGCACCAGATTTGAGCCGGGCCCTGGTGGCGCTTACGGAACTGGCGGTAAGAAGCTCCCTTAAGCCTTGACGAGGATGAGCTTGAGGCACGTTTGAGCAGGCAATGCCTTGGGCTGAGCTTCTACCAGGGAAACGGCTGCAGGTCCCCCGTGTCCTTGTGCCCAGAGCTCTCCCTGGGCCGGGAGTCCGGGTGTTTGTAAACAGCTCCTGGAAGTAAACCCCCTCCTCCTCCTCCTCCTCTGTGCAAACTGCAGGGCACGAGGAGTCTGCCGAGAGAACAGAAACGGGCTCAGCTTCTCTCCTCACCTTTGCCGGCCCCTGAGGGCGGCCGCTGCACGCCGAGCTTTAAGCCCAGGTAGAGAAAACGCTCAAAAACTGTAACAAGCTGCCTGCCCCGAGGGCCCTGGGAGGCAGCTTCCCGGGACTTCTGAAAACGCCGGGATCCCAAACGATCCCCTCGTGAGTCCCTTTTGGTATCTGCTGGGCCGGGGGCAGCTGAGGTGACGGCAGCAGCAGTGGCCCCCGCGGGCTGGAGAGGCAGCTCGGGGGGGGGGGACGGGACCCTCCCCAGCACCTTGGGTGCCACGGCGGGGAATGAGGTTCCTTCAAGGAGGTGGAACGAGTTATTCCTGCCTCTCTAAATAGAGCTCCTTGGCCTGGAAGCGTGCTGTACTTAAAATGCTGCTTATTTATGCTGTGGCCTTTACTATTTATTTTTTTTTTTTTTAAGAATACAAGATAGTTGCAAAATTGACTGGTTTTTCCATTTCCCCTGGTGTGAAGCGGGAGGATCGGATGGCTTTAAGGCTTCGGTGCAGGATTTTGTCAATAGCGAGTGCGTGAAGGCAGTTCTGGGCCATTTCTTTTTGTATTTATGCTTCTTTTGGACTGCCTGCCCACTGGTTCGTGGCTTTAGAGAAGCCTGCACACTTCTAAGTTGTTTTAAAAGACTGATAACCGAAATTTGTATGAGGCGTCTGTTACAGAAATCGATGTTGAAAATGCCAAGGCAAAAGGCCAACATGACTGCAGAAATTGATGTAGCTCTGTAGGAATGCCTTGACCCATAATTGGGTAACGATGCCAAATGTTTTGCTGTTTTAGTGGCACCATGACTAGGGGGTTGGGGCTTTTTTTCGGTTGGTTAGGGGTTTTTTTAATTAACTTTGCTTCTTTCAATCATGCTGAAAGTAATAGGGAGGCAGCAGTTCCACTTGCGTCCGGACAGCCTGAGACTTTGCTGCTATAGAGATAAACCTGAGTCCAGCCTCGCCCCTCGGGTGAGGGGTTTAGGTGTTTCCCACGCTGTTTGTTCCGAAAGGGGTAACCACCTCCTTGGGCGCGTCCTGGAAACGCGGTGGCTGGTGGGTTCAACGTGAGTTTTTCTGATCCCAAACCTGGGGGTACCGAGCGCCAGCGGCCGCCTGAGCGCCGCGCTGGGATCCCCGGCACAGCGGGCTGCGGCCTTCCCGAGGGGACAGTCACGGTCCAGATCATCCCTAAAACCGGGACCCGGGTCTGTTACCTGCTGTTTTCTGGAATAACTGAAAAACGGACAAACTCTGCCTACCTGATTGCTTCAGGAAAAGCAGCACACACCCGCACGTGCCCCCTGGAAAGGCTGTTGAAACTGCAAGGGGAAGGATGCAGGTTCAGCTCCTCAGAGATAATTACGCATGTAATCCTAATTAAAATCAATTAAGAATGGCTAAGAATGAAACGTGTAACTACCCCTAAAACCCCCATTCATTGTGCCTAAGCTGAAAAAGAAGGTTGCCCGGCTGCAAATGTTGGTGGAGGGAGAGACAGACCTTTCTGCCTCCCCGCAGGTGGGATCCCACGGCGGGGGGTGGAGCTGAGGGAACAACAATTAAACAAAAAATAAAAGGACACTAGCATAACCCACTTCGGATTTACAGCCCGTGGGGCTGGAATTCTGATCTGCTTCCACCTTAAAAACAGAAAGACCACAGACCCACCCGCCTCGAAACCTGCCCCCGGCGACCTCGGCGCAGGTCTGGGCTGCCTTTCCCAGCGCGGCTCCATCCAGGGTCCAGGTCACGCACAGAGGGGAAAGTCAGCACTGCTGAAGGGGGGCAAAATGAAAGTAGAAAGCAAAGTTGATTTTTAAACTGTTACAGCGGTACAAAGTAGAATAATGCGTATTTGCAAGCTCCGTGAGTTTGTTTCCCGAGTGGCTTCTACTGCCGGCTTCCAGCCCACGACTGAGCAAGGAAGCCGTCTTCTGTAGAAACCTTCACCTTACTCGTCAGTGGTGCGTGTGTGAAACTCCTGTTTAAAGACAAAGAGCCTTGTCAGCCACTTTCAACAATCATTAGAGAAAAAGGAATGAAAAAACTCTGAATCCACAAGGAACCTTTTTATTTAAATATATAAAACATGGTATTTTGGCAAACATTCGTTTTCCTCTCATTAAATAAGGTAAAATCACTGAATGAAAAGGCATTCCATTAGTAAAAACAAATAAGCAAGCAACCCTTTTTTAAAATCTATACAAGGATGAGGAGGATGGAAGATGCAAATTTATTGTTTTACAGATAAAAAGACTGAGAAGCGATAGTGTGCCAGTAGAGATAACAGAAGGAACTTCTGTTAATGGAGAGTTAAATAAATGTCTTCGCAAAAGCAGCTGTTTATCAGGCACTAGAGTCCAAATTTGAATTCAGGCCGTTGCGCATCCCACTCTGAACTAGCATGAACCGAGGGAAGCGTCCCTCGTCCGCTCCTCTGCTCCCGCTGGCCGGGTCTCTCACCATTCCCATCTCACACAGCAGCGGGAGAGAACCCAGCAACAGCCACCCAAGGGAGGGGCTGCCTCGAGTGAGGGCAGAGCGCCTCCCAATTCCCGGGCAGGACGCAGAAGGCCACGCGTTGTTTTGGGCTAATCCCTTTTCTATCATGGTCACAGCAGCAGTGACAAATGTTCACATCCATGAAGTACAAAGAACCAGCAGTCCGGAAGAGCACCTAGCTGAATCACAATCGCTATATTAAAGCTAGGATTGGGTTTAAATAGCGAGTTCTTCTAATTTTCAAAAGATACTTCACTACAAAGCAATAGAACAGATGTTAATGCACCTGAAACGAGCTCTATGAATTGATCCAGAAGCCTATAAATGATATACCAGCCGTAGTGTCCCCTCTCCCATTCTTGCCAAGCTAGAACACCACGCTCGCAGGACCCAGACACGCTGCCCAGGCAGTCAGCGCCAGCTCAGACGTTCCTGCTGGTCACCTCCTTCATTCCCAGCCGAGTCTTTGCTTTCCAACTGCAGAGCCTTTAAAAGGCGCTGCTTGAAGCCGTGGTCGTGAGGCGCCTTCCAATGTAAATCCTGAGGATCGAGAGCGTGCGGTCAGCCAGCGCTGCCTTTCGTGTCAAAAAGGATGCGGAGCACGCAGGGGACGCGGCTTTTCTCATCGGGCTCCCAGCTCCGTCCTTTGCAGCGGGAGCAGCAGAGCCAGCTGGAACTAAGCCGGCAACTCAAGTGACTGCTGCGAGGCTCGGCCGCCAGTTCCTAGTGGCTGCGGGCGTGCCCTTCTCTAATAACGCTCCCCAGCTCCTAGGACTGAGCCATTTGTGTAAGCTGTCCAGCTTCAGGAACGCCAGAGTCAAGGGCACACTGCTCCAGCAGGGCTCCAAGTCACACACTTTATTACCTTTTCCCTTCAGTTTTTCCATTTGCTAAGTTCCTCTGAAATTTGTAAGCCTCTCACTGTACCGCCACCTCCACGTAAGGAGTGCTTGCACAGCTGCCCTACACGGCATCTTCTATTCGTGTGCTTCTTGGAGCTTAAAGAGGTTACTGTGTGGAAGCGTAACTATTCTGCTGACACTACACTAAGCACTTCCTGAAGATGTGACTTTGTTACTCGCTCACTACAGAACTGGAACGACTCGCAGCAGGGGTGGAAGTGGCCAGCAAGAAAGTGAATTACTTACACCACCAAACCCTGCTTATTTTGAAAGGAAAGTTCCATTATGCTTTTACTCTCTCTCGTGCGGTCACCCACTTTAATTTTGGAAGGAGTTAAATTAGTTTCACGTTACTTTCACAGCGTTACGTGGCCGAGATCTTGAGTTTGCCCTGGCAGGTAACCCGTGCCCTCGGCCACGCGAAGCGAAGCGGCAGGAGATGGGACTCTCACCCTGACCCAAAGGTGCTTCATCCCTTCCCCGTGGTCCGTGCCCTGGCGCTGCTTTTAAAGGACCATCTAACCCCTAAATCACCTAACGAGAAGCAGTTCCCGCTTTGTCTGGTGTCCCCCGTCCCTCCCAGGGGTGAGTGGGATTTTAAAATGTGTTAAACAGCATCTTTTTCCTCTGCAATTAGTTAGGAGATGAGAAGTCCCATCTCCAATGGAACCAAGTATTGTGTAAGTATAACTGCAGTCCGTATATACAACTCCTCATTTCAGTGCCCCTCAGGTATTTTGAAAAATCCTCAACTAGCGAGGAAACCAGAAAAACAAAACTTGATACATTCAGCAATCCCGCAAGCGGACAAGTAGAAAGCACTTCCTGAATAACTGTCTGTCCCCCTTCTACGGAGGAGAGTGTATTAACTCATCTATTAGATAAAAGAGGCATTTGGGAGTCAGAAGTAAGCCTCGGAGAAAACAGGTTAAAAAAAAAAAAAAGTAGCTTTTTTTTTTTTTTTAATTGAAACTTACCCTAGTCCAATGGCCAGCAAATGAGAAAGAAGCAGAGATGGAAGAAACACCTTCAAAAATTCCGCTGAGAATATCCCCCCTTTCTTCATTACACTGGTATTTCTCATGCTGAGAGTAGCCGTGCGCCTGGGATGTTTAAACAGGAATTCCCTAGTTTTGAGGAAGGAAACACAGTCGCAGCATTAGCAGATACGTATTGAGACTTGTGGAAGTAAAAGCTGCCCCCGAGTTCGTCCAGAAACACCGACAGCACTCACTTTGGGGGGATGTTCTCCGGCCTGCTGGACCAATCCCATATCCAATCCGCGTTCTTCTTCAGGAGCCTTTCCACTTCTTTCCTCCTTTCAAGAAAATCCTCTTCAGACTGAAACAAAGAGCCATTGTCACACAGTACTCACAGCGCCACAGGGAGGAGGGTAGTGCTGCAGAACAAAGCTCCTGTTCCGCACCGAAGGCCGCGGGCTAGACTACCTCTGAAGCTCACTTCTCCCACCTCTCCCCACCGTGGCCTCCCCGCATCACTTCTACAGGAGTGTTCAGATCCAAGATGAAGACGGGGAGCGGGGCGATCTGTCTCCAGAGCAGGATGTGAACAGAGAAGACCCTACCCCCGATCCATGTCCGGTACGTGCTTAAGCAAAGACCAGCCTGGCAATGCAACGCCAGAGCCCTGCGTTTAATCCCTCCACGCAGGGTCTGAAAATACCTCCAGGTCTCACACCTGATGGACGGTTGGCAGAAGAAACTTTTTGCCTGTGTCCAAAACCAAACGGGTGTCACACTGACTGGCGATCCTCCACCACACCCAGTGAAAGCAGTTCCCATCCCGCAAAGGCACCGGGCTTTCGGGCCAGCACTGGGAAGGAATCCAGGTGAAGCGAGCCCAGGTCTGCCTGCACACATCTGTGCAAAAAACCCACCCCCGACAGCAGCTTTGCTTCCAAATTAATTGCAGAGTAAATGCTGAATAAGAATACAGTTTCTTGCTTAATGCATGTGTATTAAATGGAGCCAAGGTCTTGTGATAAAAATAGTAGCTGATCCTAGAATTAAAATAGCTACATATGCACACATACACACTTAGGAATGGAAATAAAACTGTTCAGGCAATTTTAATTCCAATGTTTTTTTAGCTTCTGATCATTTGTTCTTGAAGTCTAAATAATATCTTTAAACATATGAAGGATTTTCTGGAAATCTAAAATAAAGATAATTTCCAGTAATGTATTTAGCTAACCTAAAGGCGGCAGTTCGTTCAGCAAGGTTCAGGTTCTGGCAGGAGTTGTAGAGATGATGGGGAGAGTTTCAGAGAAAAGAAGGGGCAATGGGATCAAGCTTACTTCATGTAATTTTGCGAACTGATTAAATCTATTATTGATACAGCTGTATAACTTAGAAACCATATGAAGCTGAAATCCCACAGGGTCAAATACTGTAAAAACAGTGAACACACAGACTTTGTTTTAAGTAGTTTGTAACACTGGGTAGAAAAAGATAATCCACGAACTAACAGAGACAGCCAAGGAAATCAAGGAGACCCTGAGAAGATAAAACCCAGCACACACGCAGCTACAGATGATAAACAGCAGCCACTGTAAAAGGGAAGTGAGGGAAGAAAGCAGCCTTCAGAAGAGCACAGGAATTTACTCAAATACTTTTAACACTTCTCTCCTCAAAATGTTTTGGAAGTAAATTTTTTCATGTGAAAGCTAGTGGCTAATTGCAGTGAAGACTGAAGGTCTTGGCCTGTCATCAGGCAATAAGCTATATATTGATAAAACATGGTTAAATATACAGTATCCTTTTGCCCCACTCTTCTCAAAAGTATTTACTGATTTTCTTTGCAAGTATGTAAATAAATGAGAAATAACAGTGAGTTTTTCAAAGCAGCACACAGAAACACTAAGTACCAGTTGTTAAAATGAAATGGAATCATAAAGCTATGGCAGTGCTCTGAAAACGTATGTTGTTGGCCGTCACCTTTAAGCTACTCTAGAAATTCTTGCTGCTATCAAATTGACTTTTTAAATTCATAACACACCGGTGGTAGCGCATTTCAATAAAATTCCATTATGAGGGCTGTACAAAATGTACCAAGTTGACAGGCAGAGGCTGAAGAGGAAACTTCTGCCCAGTACATGGTCCACAGAGCATTAATGTTCACCTATATAACCATGTATATACCCACCCTATTGATGCATCTCCTATACACCTTAATGTGAAATCCAGTCATCTCTCAATCTGTTAGACTTACACCACAGTCGACCTGTTGAGTAGAACACAGCACCATTTGCCTCACAGGACAAAAGAAACTGTGATAGAGAACCCGTCTCAGGACCACAAGAAGTTGCGGAGGCTTAGCAAGGTGCTGACTCCAGCTCCCTTAAATTCTAGAACAGTGGTTATCTTCTGGGTTATCTTTTTTCCTAAAAGATATTTGTAGGATCTGAAGGTTGGTGACTGGAAAGAGGCATTTGAGAACCTAGTTATTTTAAAAAACAATAGATTATGGCACCTACATCCTTCTGAAAAAATCTCAGGTTACAGATTAACAAAAAAACAACCCCAAACATGTATAGCAAATACAAATACACAAAGCCTGATTCTGCAAGATTATTCTAAGTTACTACATTATGACAGTCTCTACATTCGCAGCTTCAACTCTTATTTCCTAATGCTGGTTTTCAAACAATGAGAGTAAGAAGTTCGTTCTCCCAGAGCAAGAGGAGATTTTTACCTGAAAGCTGTTCTTTTCTCCACTGCTGTGGCTCTCTATTTCCAAAGCTCTGTGACTGTCCTGAGGTGTCTGGGAACGAGGAGGGCTGGATAAAGAGAGAAGTGCAAGTAAGAAAGAACTCATTACATTTTTTATGACATGGTTTATGGTATGCACTAAAACCTAGTCAAGGAAGCTTATATGCATAGTTCTCCCACAGAGCTATAGGACCCTGACCATAATTTAAGAGATTAATCTGTCAATGGGTGACATAATCCAGCCATCATACTCAGTTACCTTTGATTTTTCTAACAACCTGCCCGGAAGCTTGCTGCACAGAGCTGTTTGCAGCAGTGCAGAGGTATGCCTGTGAGGTCGCAGCATAACAACGGGCAGCAAATCATGAATAGAAGTGGGGTTTGGTTTGAATTCAAACTAACCATATAAGACTAGGAAGTTCTGCATCCTACTGTCTATCCTGAGTCCTGTAGTTCCTTTTTTAAAAAAAAACAAAACACAAAAAAACAACAACAAACAAAACAAACTTTAGTCTGCAGACTTCACAGCCCTTCAAAATCAAATGAGTGAATCCGTAACACTGACTGACAATCTGCATCAGATGCAAGTTGTTTTGTTGCATTATACTCCTAGGAATCTGTTGTTTTGCAAACTAGATCTAGGGCAATTACCTAAGAACTATTAACTTAGGTACCTTATTCCAAAACACAAGTTTCTCCTTCTCACTTTCATTCCTGTTCCAGGCAGCAGCGTCAGCAGCACTAGATGCTCTTCAGAGCAGCACTGACACTGCCTGCACAAGGACTGATCCCTCAGAACGACAGCTACACATGGCTCTGGCATATTTTATTTACTCGAACAAGGCTGCTGCCTGCACACAAGCAGCACACCCGTAGAGAGTTCAGCTGCTGCTGCTGGACTTCTTTATCAGGATACACCAAAACCCCAAGGTGGCATCTTCATGAGACATGTGAAGTCTTCTAGAGTCCTCTCCCCTGCAACTTCTTTCTGGTTTCAGGACAGGCGTCCACCCAACCATTACTCTAATACTTAAACACCAATCTTTTAAATATGAAATTTTCCTAGCTCTTCCTCTCTGCATGTGTGTATATGTATGTGCATATGTAAATACATACACATACGTTAGCATTTCTGTATTTGTCTTTGCATCTTGGGCATCAATATGGCTCTGTGTAATAGTGATCTTTACTGTGCATTTTGTTTACCTGTCGCAATGTGAACTTTCTCTTGAACTGCTTCTTCCAGATTCATGTTGAGCATCAAGGAGTATTTTCTCCATGTCACCATTGTGAATAGAAATAGAGGCTGGTACTTGTTCTTGGCTCATCGGCGTGACAGTGTTTCCACTGCCATTTCCATTGCTGCTGAAGTGGAGTTCCACCCAGGAACCTGTTTGGCAAAATTGAAAACAGAGCCAGAATAAACCAAGTGGTTTTGCGTAAAAGGCACGTAAAACATGAGCCTGTTGATCCTCCCCGGTGTGACATTGCAGTATGACATGCACAAGCACTAGCCCTGACATCTCGGCTAATAAACATGATTAAATGCCAAAAAAGCAGGGGCGCTTTTGTTAGCGAGCTGGAAAGTCTCACAGAACTGAAAAGAAGCTGGTCAGTACATTGTGGTTTTTTCTGCAGCTGAAGATCTTTTCTTACAGGATATGTTTAATTTTTGTTGTTCAACATTGGTGGTAGCCAAATAAAATAATCTCAAGGACTTTCTCTGCTGAAGTTTGTTTATTCATTTATTGAAAACATTTTAGGCTCAAGAACCCAATAACTGTGTTTTGTTTAGCCTCTTTTCAGTAGGCATTTTTAGGTGTTACTGTTAAGCAATAAAGGATATGTGGCAACAACTAGATCATGTGTTAGCTACTTGCAGTATATTTAACACCAACAGTCACATGTTGCTTTGTTTTTTTAAGAGTGTGCTGAAAAACAACTCTCTTCTGGGCTAGCAGTAACCAACACACAAAAGGACCTGTATCTGCTGTCTCATATATAAAGCAGCTCAAGGGACAGATAATATACCAATTATATAAATGTCAGTGGAATTTACCCATGTAACTTGTTTATGTGTGTAAACAGCATCAGAACTAGACGCACCGTGCCCATCCTAGAACAGTTCAGAGGAAATATAACAGTAATTACAGGAGACAGAGGACAGGTGAAACTCCCTGAATTGTGGTGAGTGCAGCAGAAAGGACGCCCAAGGGGAAAGCAAGGGAAGGGAGAGACACAGTGGTGTTTGGACTGTTCCTGCTCTAGAGGAAGAGAGGCTCGGGCAGAGCTTAGGAACCAAGCCACGTCCAAGAGAACAACAGAAGGAATAAAGGGGCAGTTTTAAGGGTACGCAGAAAGGGAGAAACCAATGCAGAGATCTAGTGCGAAACAGAAACAGCAGATAAAGAAAGACACTCCGGCTGTGGAGAGACTGAAGGTTCATCAATTAAATGAAAACAGCAAAAAGCTGAACTGCTCAACCTGCATTAACATCAGTATCTCTCTTCAAAAGATTTTGTGGTCATCTGGCTTTTTATGAGAGAAACTTGCCAGGTTACCCAGTTTTGAAGAAACATTTTGCTGGATAGCCTCTCATGTCACAGCTGGCTTGTTGTTTTGGTTTGTCAGTGTCTTTTTTTTTCCCTTCCACGTTACTGTCTGTGGTATGTGTCTGGGTATCTGTTTATACCCAGACAAACTTTTCCCTACTCTTTTCCCCAAAGAAATTTATGAAAGCCAAAGTTGTTACCAAAGAAAGATCACAACCACTGAAGTTTAAATGAAGTGCCCAGCTAGAGCTCTGGCTCACACGACCTCGAGAGCATCATCTAGCTCCCAGCCCACCTCTCCTCGCTCCTCAGCACATCCCACCTCCGCTTCTGCTCCTCTGCTAACAACAGCAGAACAACTCCATGCTCGTGGGCGGCACTACAATGCTCTGTACACATGGTCAGAAGCTATTTTCTCCTGTAAAGATGCATTCTACGCGAGGCAGGCTCACGTTTCAGCAGTCATCACAGGCAAACCTAACTGCTTCGTACAGCAAGCTAACGCTACCTGCTGAAATCTTACAGATACAGCACAGTGAATGCACGAGAAAACACGGGGAAGATTAAAAGTTATAACAGAAGGATCACAGTACCCGTTTTACACATTTCTCTTTTTTTGGTGTTTTTCTTTTAGACACTCTTAAGAATAAGGCTGTGCTAGTGGACTAGGAATGCGTTATTATAATTTAAAGATAACAGAGCCTGTTATTTTTATGAAGTTGCAAACACAAACAGATAAAAGCACACGTAACGTGGTGACAAAAACTGAACAGCCTGAGTCATGGGGAAAGATTCTGAAGAGAACGGTGTTCTGTGATATCCCAGCCCAGGATACATACTGTGGGAGTATGGTATGCTACATTACAAAAAGTACTCAATCAGCGCTGGAAATCTTAATTTCTTAATATATGGCTTTCAAATCTAGATAACAAAAAAGCAAACTTCTACAGAAAGATGAGGCTGTCCGCCCCGAGTCGCTAAAATCACCTGTCAATCCCACAATTTAACCCGCGGTTGCACCCAGGCCTTTCACCCTCACGGTAAATTTGCTTCCCACTTTCCCCAAGCGGCCGCCGGCTGCGGCTGGCGCCCACCCCTCCCGCACCCGGCAGCGCGGGGCCTTTGGCGGCGGGACGGCTCGCTGCGTCCCCGCACCGACCGAGCCCCCGGGGCTGAGCCGAGCCCCGGCCCGCTCTTCCTGCCGCGCCTGCGGGTCTCTGCGCCACCGGGAAGCTCCGCCAGCGGCCCCGGGAGCGGCGGGCGGCGGCTGAGGGGAGGGAGGGAGACCCGCCATAGCGGCGGGCTGAGGGGAGGGAGGGAGGGAGGGAGGGAGACCCGCCATAGCGGCAGGCTGAGGGGAGGGAGGGAGACCCGCCATAGCGGCGGGCTGAGGGGAGGGGGGGAGACCCGCCATAGCGGTGGGCTGAGGGGAGGGAGGGAGGGAGGGAGGGAGACCCGCCATAGCGGCGGGCTGAGGGGAGGGAGGGAGACCCGCCATAGCGGTGGGCTGAGGGGAGGGAGGGAGGGAGGGAGGGAGACCCGCCATAGCGGCGGGCTGAGGGGAGGGAGGGAGACCCGCCATAGCGGCGGCTGAGGGGAGGGTGGGAGGGAGACCCGCCATAGCGGCGGCTGAGGGGAGGGGGGGAGGGAGACCCGCCATAGCGGCGGCTGAGGGGAGGGGGGGAGGGAGACCAGCCATAGCGGCGGCTGAGGGGAGGGGGGGAGGGAGACCCGCCATAGCGGCGGCTGAGGGGGAGGGGGGGAGGGAGACCAGCCATAGCGGCGGCTGAGGGGAGGGGGGGAGGGAGACCAGCCATAGCGGCGGCTGAGGGGAGGGAGGGAGGGAGACCAGCCATAGCGGCGGCTGAGGGGAGGGAGGGAGGGAGACCCGCCATAGCGGCGGCTGAGGGGAGGGAGGGAGGGAGGGAGACCCGCCATAGCGGCGGCTGAGGGGAGGGAGGGAGGGAGGGAGGGAGGGAGACCCGCCATAGCGGCGGGCTGAGGGGAGGGTGGGAGGGAGACCAGCCATAGCGGCGGCTGAGGGGAGGGAGGGAGGGAGACCAGCCATAGCGGCGGCTGAGGGGAGGGAGGGAGGGAGGGAGGGAGGGAGGGAGGGAGGGAGGGAGGGGTGGGAGGGAGACCCGCCATAGCGGCGGCTGAGGGGAGGGTGGGAGGGAGACCAGCCATAGCGGCGGGCTGAGGGGAGGGAGGGAGACCCGCCATAGCGGCGGCTGAGGGGAGGGAGGGAGGGAGACCAGCCATAGCGGCGGCTGAGGGGAGGGAGGGAGGGAGGGAGGGAGGGAGGGAGGGAGGGAGGGAGGGAGGGAGACCCGCCATAGCGGCGGCTGAGGGGAGGGTGGGAGGGAGACCAGCCATAGCGGCGGGCTGAGGGGAGGGGGGGAGGGAGACCAGCCATAGCGGCGGCTGAGGGGAGGGGGGGGAGGGAGACCAGCCATAGCGGCGGCTGAGGGGAGGGAGACCCGCCATAGCGGCGGGCTGAGCTCGGGGGTCGGCGACGCGGCCCTACCGCTCACAAGGAGGGAGGGAAAGGAAGGAGGGAAGACACCGCGGCCGCCGAGCCCTTACCCTGCAGGTTCTCCTCCTGCGAGCCGAGTCGCGACATGGCACGGCTGAACGACACGGCCGGCGGCGCCCAGCTGCTGCGGCAGCGGCGGGAGACGCACTGACCGGCCGGCCGAGCCGCCGTGACGTCAGCGGCCGCCCCCCGCTCGCATTGGCCGCCGCGGCAGGGCGGGGTGGACCGGGCCGGGCCGCGCGCTCCCTCCCTTCCTCCCTCCCGGCCCCTCAGGCCGCCATGATGGCGGCGGCGGCGGGCGCTGAGCTCCCGGGGCGCGGGACGGGGTAACTCCCCGCGGAGCGCTCTTCCCGGTCCCGCAGCTCGCCGCCCGCCCGCCCGCGGGAGCTCAGCGCGGTGCCTCTCGCCCCACGTTTCGCGGAGCAAACACGAAGCTCCGCTCGGGTTTCGGAGGGAAGTGTGCCTGAGTGCAAGAGCACAGGCGCCTGGCCTCCCCACCGCTCTGGCGGCTCCCGAGCGGAGGGCGCAGGGCCTTGAAGTAGATAATAATTAATTCCTTCTCTTTTTTTAACGCTGACTAGAGCTGTAATGGCATCTAATCAGGCAGCGGGCCTCTCCGAATAGGAAACCACTAGTGTTGCCTTTTGAAAGCATATACAGGTTTACTGCTGGGAATTTACAAAGACATACACAAAATCATATTTTTTATTTAGCCAGAGTATAAGTAACGTCTTAATTAGGGGATGCAGGCGTTTCCTCTAGGCTTAAATTGTTTTCCTTTGTGCCTTTCTGCAGTAGACAATCACAAAGCCTGAGTAAAATACATCTTCTGGGAAATTTTCTGTGAGTAGAGCAGCAAGGAATATTAACCTACAGCCTTCCCAGAAAGACACGGGCAGGCTTTCATCAATGTGGGCGTTATACTCGGTACAGCACAAGGGTTTATTGGGCAAAGCGGAGTAGGGGTTTGACCCATGAGGATGTTTTCAGGCTCAGTTCTCCAGCTTTTGGCCCATCCTTACCCCACCTTTTCTCCCCACCTCAGGCCCCCGGGGAAGGAACAGAAAGCTTTACCGCTGGAATTCCTCCTCTGCACAGCCCAGGTGGCTCAGTTTTGTTCTGGTAAGGAAGTTAGGGAAACACCGCCCTTGGCAGAACAAAACACAGTTTTTTTTTAATCGAATAACCGTTCAAGAAGCAAGTTCCTTGTGTTTATGCGCTTATTTTTTTTATGTCCTCGCGCCCTAGGCCCGACAGACGCGCTCTGGCAGGGCTCTGCAAGCTGGAGGCTGCCTGGGGGTCGGTGCTGGTCCTGCAGCTCGCTGCTGCTCTCTGCTGCCCAGCGACCCGCCCTCGGCTCAGGGGCAAACCCAGGCAGCCCTCGGCGCAGGAAAGAGCAAATTCGTCGCTCCAGGACTGCGCTAAGTTTTCTCCGTGGGCGCGCAACGCTTGCAGTGTTTTAAGGAGCAGGAAGCTCGAGGCTGTATCGACACGAATATGGGCTGCCCGGCTCTGGAGAGAGGAGGGGGTCCCCAAAGCAGCTGCGAGCCTGCCCGCACAACCACCTTATCCATCTTCTCCCACCAAAACCAGAAATCTGCGTGGAGGAAACTTACAGCCCCTGGCTATCCCCCAGCCAGCAGGCCTGCAGAGTGCTTTCCTCCGCTCTGGGAACCAGCAGGAACTCCACCAGGCTCATCACAGGCAGAAGTGTGCCCTGACAGGGTCTGCTACGAGCACAAAACTCCCTGACAGGGTCTGCTACGAGCACAAAACTCCCTGACAGGGTCTGCTACGAGCACAAAACTCCCTGACAGGGTCTGCTACGAGCACAAAACCCCCTGACAGGTATTTTGTCTTCTGGTGCTGCGCAAACCCCGAGTGTATCCTGTGTATTTGCAAGGGGCTGTTGCTGGTTTTGGCAGCACAAATATCACATTGTCTCCGAACTGGCTTCCTCTGTTCCTGATTTTCGGCAGCGGCGGGCCCTTCTCTAGGAGGAATCTGGGCAAACACAGCACTCTTAGGGGTTTCTGCTGAAGTCCTTCCCCTGCTGTTCTCCTGGGAAGAGGAGAGGAGCTGAGCCCACCTTTCCCTCTCTGCGGGATGCACGTTAGGATTGGGCAACTGCTTGGAGAGGTAAGAAAGACAAGTTTCAAGGCTGCTGTTTTTCCGGTGTGGTGGAAATATCCAGCTGGTGTCCAGTGTATTGAAATTGCCTGCAGGTCACTAGGTTCTCCAGCTGCCCCAGCGTGCTGGGTGAAGCAAAGGGGAGAGGTGTAAGAGGGACCTGGGAGCGGTGCTCTGCCTGCCACCGTCAGTGCACAGAGATTCGCTAAGGGATTTCCAGCAGTGTTCGGGAAGGAGAATGTGCAGCTTGTGGGCTAACTCTTCTAAAGTAGGAACTTTGTTCATTCATAATAAAACAATGCTTAATATTTCTACCAATACTTGACAGTACTCCTCAGCGTAGCTGCGAGGGCTCCTGGCCAGAGCACTGGGACGCGCGCCCGCCCGCTGACTGGGCAGACTGGGGGGCACGGCTGGGTGCTTGGGAGTGCACAGGGGTGAGGGTTGGTTTCAAAATCACTTTCTCCACCTTATAGGAAGGGGAATTGACATTATTTTGAAACAAAGGAACAGCACTGTTACAGTGTTGCAAACTTATTTCCCAACTCGGAAACACCAGGGAAAGGGCGCTGTGTTTAACCCCTGAATGCGCATTTATGATTTCACAGTTTTTGTTACCTTAAACGTCACAGACAGGGGTTTGAATTAAAAAAAAAAAAAAAATGTATTGCATTAAGAGAAAAAGTGTCATAAATTACTGGGAAAGGTATCGTTTGAGTAGTAGAGACTGAAGTGTTAAAATTTCAGGAGTTTTTTCTGTCAACACTTCTCTGACTTTGAAAAATAATTAATATTGCAAAGCATGGGTCAGAGTCTGCTCTGTCTTTGGTCATCCAAAGTTAATGGGAAAAAATGTACTGCCGTGGGTGTAATTACAGGTGTAGCAGGTATAATTACAGGGGTAGTTATCATAAAGATGGATTAGTGCCTCAAATGTAATATTCGTGCTCAGGAGCTGGCATGAACCTCTGGGTTCTTTCATTAGTATGCATTTATTTAAATTAATGCATTTATTTTCATATAAATCTTTATGGCAAAAGATTTTTGGTTATTGCCAGAAAAGCACTCTGCTGTGATCATGGAAAATTATAAATTGTATTGGATTAAATTTTTAAAAGCTTATCAATTTATTCATCTGCAATCCTCTTTCGGGTTGGAACTTGCTTTGATTTTCTTTACTTGCAGGTCAACAAAACAATCGTATTGATTAGTTCCTTTTAAATCAGAGACAGTGACCCAGCCCCTCCAGGGACTAAAGAGGCAATATTTTAGATCAGTTTGAAGTCACACTTGCTGGTCAGACAACTTCAACTTTGTGCTCAGTTTTAAGCACGTGCTTTTGTACTGATGTGGCAGATTGCGATAGTTGCGAGGAACAATTATTTTAGGCATTACATAAAACCTGTTTGTAATCCCAAACTGACTATAAAATTAGTTTAGAAATGGATAACACTGACTGAAGTTTCTTTGGTTTCTTATCGATACAAATCAAAGTCATCTGTACCAAATTTATAATGGACACCGTGTAAGACAGGTGCAACCAGGGGGCAGTCTCAGGGCTGGTTTGGGAGAACGTGCCTCCATCACTTCCGACGGTGAGGGCACTGCACGATGTAGGAGGTGAAGCTCGCTGCTTTTTATGTGCCCCCCAGCCCTATGAAGCTCGCTGCTTTTTATGTGCCCCCCAGCCCTCTCCAGCCCCATGCCACTGCTGTCTGGCTCACCTGTGCAAAACACAGGTTCTCGAAAGCTGCTGAAACCTGAGAACTACCTATTTCCAACTGTTTTCCTCGCTGCCAACAATGGCTTAGTTATTAACCTTCCCGGCTGCCTCTGGAAATCAAACCAGGATGTATATTTTTACGTGGTGCATTTCTTGGAATGGTGTTCATCATTAACTACCAAACCGTTCTGATACTCACCAGGCTGTTGACATGAGGAGGTGTACATAGTCCATTGCTTTGACTTCTTTATATCTGAAATTTAAAAAGCAAAACAATCTTGACATAGTGAATTTAATGATCTGACTTAATATACAGTCTAAAGGAGGAAAGAAATTAGGGGTTAAGTTTACACGTGCTAATTATACCAGTTTAAGCAAATGTATTTCTCAGTGATTTAAATGGGGGAGAGTTTTATGTAGGCAACCTTAAGTTGGCTTATCTTAGCTCAGAAGTGGATAAGATTGATTACACTGTTGGGTGCAAGTCATTTGGTGCTGTTGGGGAGCCCGAGCCCGCTGGCAGCACGGGCTCAGAGCCCCCCGAGCTGCCTCTGGGATGGCCTGAGCCGAGCCGGAGCCTGCCTCCGCGCCTCAGCTCTGCTCCCCGCCACCCCCGAGGCCCCAGCGACACGGCAGCCGTGGATCTCACCGCTCCGGGAAGCTGCGGGGGAGAACCCCAGCTCCGTGCATTTCTTCTGGCAGCCCTCGAGCCGGCTGGCCTCCTGGGATCAGGCAGGGCGACTGTGAACGGGACATACATCTTCTAGGTAATGAAGGGAGCAGAGAGGAGTGGAATAATGTCTCCTCAATCCATCAGGCTCCGTGAAAAACTAAATGAACACCAACGTTTCCTTTTGTCTAATTTTTAATGTTAGCTTTTAAAAGGCATTTGCACTACAGGGGTAGAGGACAGAAGAAATGAAATCCTCTTACAGGTGAAGTAAAACCAGGACTTGGGTGCAAAAGAGCCCAAGTCTTTAATTTGGGCCATTCTTGTTACTTTTTTGTGAGATTTGATTTCTTCAAGTTCAATTTATGAGTGTGCATCGAGGTTTCTTGCATGTGTTTGTCTCTTTTCTATGTGTTATGTCTTTCTTACAGAAATTTCTGATGGCCCAGTAACAAAAATCTGGTCGTTAATGTCATTCATTCCTTAAGAATCATTAGTTGGCTTTGCAGCCTGGACAGGTGTGGGAAACAGGACTCAGTGACTGTAGGTAGGACTTTGTGTATTTTAGACATTCAGATGGATACTCTACCATTAGGACTCAGAAATATCCTTCTCTTACTTCTAAAAGATGCTCATAGGACCAGGTTTGAGGTCAGAAATGCGGACAGAAGCTTACTTGAGACAAGAAGATAAGGGCTCTCTGAGGACTCCTTTTCTGTACCTGGCTGTAGCCCCGAGGGGTCGTTACTCTGCTCCAGAGGATGAGGTGCAAAGCAGGATCTGGAGGGAATCATCTACTGCTCCTGCCACCTGCACACTGCCATTGGAGCAGGGCCCCTGGTTATCAAAGCATTGCTTAACACTCTTAACCTCAAGATCTCATTGCAGTATTTTCTTGACTAAGAAGGTTTTATTTTGCTCCATTTGGAGAGTGAAGAAAAAAAAAAAAAAAAAGCTGCCTCTGGCATAGCTACTGCAATCCCAGGGCTCTGCTGTGCATCGTGTACAGTGTCTTTCACATTTATCTCTAGCAATTACTGAGGAAGAGGCTGAGGAAAAGACTTGTGCCCAGTTGCTGTAGATAGCTTTGCGGAGTGCTACATGTAAAGTCACCTGGCTGACGTGCTGATCTGTATTACAGATAAGATGTAAACTGTGTGCTAAGATAGCTGAAAAAGACAGAATTGAGAATGTTTAAAACAAAACCCAGACTTCTATAGGTGTGCTTGTGCCTCACATGGAAGAAATTCTGACCGTTTCTACTGTGAATGACAAAAGTGGAGCATAACAATTTTTTCAGCCCTTATTTACTTGGTAACTTCAGGTTTTTAAAGTTCATTAACATTTTTGTTCTGCGTGATAAAGCACTGCACAGTGGAGTGCTTTGGGCAAGCCTGCAGTGGATACAGCTCAGTAAATGGAAATTGCCAGAAGAATGCTTTTTCCCTAGCACTTGCCAGCTGAAAAACAAACCCCGATTCTCTGAGTGATGTAAACTAAGGATGGCCTCTTGCTTTATATCCCTTACAACACTGCTTGCAATGTTTTACTTACAAACTCCCACAAAATGTTGCAATTCAACTCTAAAAATAGAAAATGGTTTTATTTATCCAACAGTTCAAAAGCTATTGTTTGCACAGCTCTCGTCAGAGCCACAGCCAATCCTTGCATCTGGAGGGAGATGGTTCCTGGGTTGAACCGAGGAACCGGCTGGGATGTGTGTGAGCTGGTGGTCTGCTCGTCCTGGAGCGGGCTGAGCTGGGGTGAGACGGCCTAATTTTAAGAAGTATTTGTGTGATAAAGGAGCAAGGAAAAGTGCTGAGTTTTTGTCAAAGCTGAAGACAGAGACTTCTGGAGTTGCAGCTGTGGTGGTGCAATCCTGCCCCCCTGGGCAGCTTGGTGCTAAGTGTGATTCCACCCCTCTCCCCCCGGGGAGGTATGTCCACCTGGAGAGATAAGGGCTGCTAATGGCAGTGAATCAGAGCGTTAAGGAGCCTGGCTCCTGCCCCCCCCTCGGAAGGGGTGATCACAGTCCAGCAGCTCCCAACGGTCTGGGCCGACACACCTGTACCCGTGCTGGGATCAGAGGAGAACAAGAACAGTTGCACCTGCATCAAATTCTTGTGCAACTGCTGGAAGATGCCAGAGTGGTTCATTGTTCAAGCTGGGCCCCAGCAAAAACAAATGACAAAAGTCCGTTATCTTGGACCCTATAAATTGCCACTCCAAGTGAGACCCTTTGAGCCCCCCCTGAGCTGGGACACCTCTCAGCTAGCAAAAACCTGAAGGTGTCGGCTGCTGCCAGAGCTGACGAAGGGCCAGGGCCAAGTCAACCCACCCGGGTCTCAATTATCGCCCGTTGAGGAATGCCAAGGCACGGGGAGGATTTGCTCTAAACTCGAGGAGGGAGCTTTTACTTTGAGCTAGCTTCTCTGCCTCCTTCTCTGCCTATTGGTGTGTGGGTATGTCATTTATTTTATTGGATCCAAAAACTTTGTCGTGTGTGTCTGTGTGTTTCCATGTTTTTGTCTTTGTGTATGCGCACACAGATATATACATATATGTATTGATTTAAGATACCGTATAGTAAGTCAGAGTGAATCTTCTCATCTTAGAATCTGTAGATAAGTCGCTATTTTAATTACAACATTTTCCAGAATTATTTTGTATGCATTTAAACTGGTTAAGGATGAAGTACTATTAGTTATTAATAAATTTTGATGTGTTGTTAAATCATCACCATGCTAATACTTCCACCCGCAGCAGCTCTGTGTTTGCAGACTGAGGCACTGTCCCTGCAGTGTCTCTTGCCGACGGGCGCTGCGTTCCCACAGGCTTCCTGACTTCAGCAGCATGCTGGAGAGGTGGAAGGGTTCAGATAAGCAGCCAGGACTGGGGCTTAGGAGAAACCACCCCTGTAAGCGAGGAGTCCATGTCTGAGTAATACTACTGTTTCCCACCATGCGGCACAGTAGGGATGGACAGAAAAAAAAAGGAAAATTCGGGGTCTATAATAGCAAAAACTGAAGAGATTCTGTTCTTGCAGCTTCCTCTCACTAGAAATTTTGTCATAGTTTTGTCTTCTAGGTGTTTCTATGAAGTAAATAGAAGTTTTGTTCTAATGGTTTTCTCAAAGTGCCACTTTATGTATCCTTGTCAAAGGACAATTGAACTGCAGAGCTGGGGGAGAGGGCATGAGAAGTACAGCGGCGGTTAACCACAAAACTGAGTTTCTATGAATCTGGTTAGGAGCCGCACACATTTGTTGGCTTTGCACTCCAGCGCTGCACAGTCAGAGCCCTTGGACTTGGGGAAAACTGGGTTTTTGAATGGAACGTTCCAGATATTTAGCTATTGTTTAAGGGGAAAAAAACCCCATGCCCTCCTTTCTAGAAACTGAGAATACGCTTCAGGATAGGTTTCTGCTTTCCAGTCCTGTGTTTTGATCACTCTGTCATGCCTGTCAGCAATTCACTGACATTCACTGGGAATGGTTCCCAGTCTTCACTGTCAGGAAGATACAAAAAACAAATAAATAGGTCCCATATCCTCTTTACTTATTTTCAGTGTGGGGCTGTTATAAGTATCCTGTAATCAAATACATTGATTTTATCTGTATTTCTTATTCAGTTCTGATGTAAAGGAGAATTTTCAGTGTGGTATGAATATTGAAAATGAGTAATTTTTCAGTTATGAACAGTAGTGAGACACAGCAAGCTAGGGGTTAAAGACGTGCTTTCCATATCTGCAGTGCTTTACTTCTCACATCATACCTTACAGGAGTTTGTAAAGACACCCGGCTTTTTCCCACCCTATTACCATTTCCACGTAATTTCAGAGCGTGGGGTTATCCAGCAATGGCATTCCTAGAAGAGATAAGCTCCAGCGCCTGGCCCTTCACTTACACGTGTCAGGATTTCCATAGAACTTGGTTCCATCTCCTTTGCTAGGAGCAAGTGCAAAGGCTGCTATTTGAAATCCGAACATCCTTCGCATCTCTCTGCCCGTTTCAGTAATTTAGCCCCTGCTTCAGGGGCAGGTCAGTTCAGATTCCGTCGGTGCTGGATGCAGGTCTTTGGCTTAATAATTCAGCTGAAAACGCAAGTCCTCCTCGCAGCATCCAGGTAGGAGGGGAGCTCAGTCTGCGTTGGAGGTGAGCTGGTTTTACACCAGCACGCTTGACACTGGATTTCTGAAAGGGAGGGCTCTGGGTTTTCCGGGAGCTGGTGTGATGACGTGCCTGCACTCAGCTGCAAGCTGCAGTGACACTGCAATGGCTGAGGGGCGGCTGCTGGAGCTTCGCAATGAGCTCATTCTCCCCGGAGGGAGCAGGGTTTACAGTGCATCACCCAGCAACTGCAGCCGTCTCGTGAAATTCATCTCTAGCTTCTCCTCAGTTAGGCTGGTCTGATTCTTCACTTTGGGGGTGTGTACATGGTGAGCAGATTTTACTGTATGGTTGATTTTTTTTATTTTTTTTTTTTTCTTCTCTGTCCTCTAAATGCTTCCTGGGACTGATTGATGAATCATTTCTCATCCGATTCCACTATTCAGAGGATAGAGATGGAAAATATAATCTTATGCAGCAGGGATGGATTATTTTTTTTTAGCCTTTTGCAGAGCGAATCGTAAAAATCCTTTTAAATCTGTCTGCTAGGAACAGCCTACAGGTTTTAAAATGAAGTGCACTGCATACAAGGAATGGTACTATCCTCAGGTAAAGCAGACAAGCAGTGTGCATCATGATGGAGCATGCCTGTGAGGTTAGTTCCTATATGTGTTTATGCATATATAAATATGTACATTATGTGTGCTATATATATCTCTATATGTTACACATTCATCATCTACTACCTAAAGGCTTTGTATAATCCGTTTTCAAATGTCCTGTTTTGCATTCTATGTTTGAGATTCCCCCCCCCCCCCCCCTTAATACCAAGTTTCTCCTTGGTGTGGTTAATAAGCAGAGCTCTGATTTGCACCAGCTTTGCCTTAGGATGCCGGCAAGGCCATGGAAGATAATGTCTCTGCCTTTCATTGGTTAAGCGGGCTGCACCTTCCTGCTCCATTTATTTGTCAGGATCTTCATAGAGTCTCTGTCGTACGTGATTGAGTTGAAATGTCAGGGCCTGTAATCGTTGATAAATCTCCTCTGCAGCTGTAAATGTCGGTGTTTCAGGGTAATACAAGTTATGATGAATTACTGTAACAAAGTAATCTGGTTTCTGTGCTTACTGATTTGGACATTTCCTATTTTCTGAACTCCAATGCATGTACTGTGTATCTTGGGAACTGCTTCTTATTCTATGCTGTTTAACCCATTAGATTATAAAAAGAAAGTTCATTTTTTTTCCCAGCTGCTTGTTCCCTTGGCGGCTTTAAATGTCATTTATCTCATCAAGATTTCTCTTCTTTTCTGTTAATGTGGCTGCTCCTCTAATGACACTGTTTAAAATGCAGACAGAAATTAGAAAACAAATACAGTGGAGTCAGATTGACTTTTGTCTGTTATTTCTCACATCATGATACTTCCAGAGAAATGCGTATAATATAAAAGAGTAATTTCTTGGCAGGAGACATTCACTGCTGTCTAGGCTCGCAGCTCTCAGCTCACATACAGCATTCCTAACCTACCACCTCTTCTACACATTTGCTCTTCTCCATGTGTTTAGGTGCATGGTAGGTGCTTAAAGTATGCTCAGAAGTGGAACGTTTGGTGTAAGGGCTGTCTTAATACTTTACTTTTGCAGTGGACTTTCTGTCTATTTTGTACTGGCTCTTGTCAGCTTTCTGACTAGTGACTACTTATTCTTCACCTGGAAATACCAGGCTGGTAAAAGCTTAGCTTTTGCAGTGGTGAATTAAAAGGCGAATGACACTGGTATGGGATACAAGTCCGCCTTGACTAGAGGAAGTTGCATTTGTCACTAGGGCCCTGATGGAAAAAATAGCACTCCATTTTAAGATGACTTAAGAATGTGCTTAAGGCCCATTGGTTGTCTTGAAAAATACTAGTCTTGAATATATTTGTGGAACTGTGTGCCTATAAATCTTTCCCTTATTATATTCTCTGAAAGTGACAGTTGTCAACACCTCCTACTTGGTGAAGTTTCAGAGTGAACTGTCAATTTATATGAAGAATAAAACTTTGCTTCTTTTTTTTTTTTTTTTTTTTTTTTTCAAATACATCGCTAAAATATTACCTCTTATTCAGGATTGCTCAAATTTGAAATAGTGTTAGCAAATGTATGTTAACAAGTGAAGACCTTTAAGTAATGTTATTTTTTAACACTTTCCTTTAAAACATCTGTTTTCTAAGTTTATCACCTTCTGTGGTACAGTTCTTGTATAATCAACAGTAGACGTTCAGGTTAAATGGAAAAATTTAAAAAAAAAAAGAACATCCTAACAGTTCTACACAAACCAATTGACTGGGATGTAGGATTTGAACACATAGCTATTCCATCCAACAACCCTGGTTGTGAGATTCTAACAGGACTGAGTAATTTTAAGACAGCAGCATTTCTACTGACAGATGTCATGGTAAAAGCAGCCAAATATTATCCAATACTTGAGATTTCCGAATTAAATCATTCCTGTAATCCTATCTTTATTTTGACCACAACTGGCTAGCAGCATTTGTCTGCATGCAAAGGAAAAGGGGAACTTACTTGTCCCTAGAGCCCCAAATGTTGGCTATTATTGGTGGCAAAACACTAAGAAATTTCTACCATTTAGCTAACCTAGAAAGGTAATTTCCTGATTTTCCTTGGCCACTGATGGCCAAATGCTCTGTAGTCAAATAGAACTAAAACCCCCAAAGATCTCATGAATTTAATATAGTCCTGTAGAAATTATTCTAAGGGAGAATAACGTCCTTGTAGATTTAAAGAAAAACTCTTCAGGTCTCTGCAAATCCACAAATCATTGTTTCCAGGAACACATGATTAGAGATTCGTTATTCACTGATGGTGCAGAATCAAGATGTAGGTTCAATAAATTTCATCTGTGTAGCATCCTATATCCTCCAGCATGACCCTCCCCTTTGGACTCCGTAAAAGCCGAGGTAGTGTCTGAGGAGAAGTAGTTCAGAAAGGCTTGAGAAAATGCCTGGAGGACAAAATTTGTTTCCTCGGACACACAGCCAAGCAGCAGGGTGCGGAGTGTTGCGCTGTAAGCCCAATAGATACCCTGCTGTGCTGCTGGTTTTGAGCTATTCCACCCCTCTCACGGTGGGTCGTTTGACCTTGACAAGGTCATGTGCAAACAGGGGCCTTATTGTTCATGGTCCTCGGATGGCAAGTCAGTTTAAGATGCAGAATGTGTTTTTTCTCTCCTTTTAACTAATGGTTCTGGGTTCTCCTTTTCTCCCAGGCTGAGGTACCGTTTCGGGACAGAGCTGGGAGGCCTGCCTGCTCGGTGAGGCTGGCCGCGGGGCTGGGTTTCGGAGGAGGGCGATGCCCCCTGAGCTTTCCCAGACCAACAGGGATGAGGTGTCCCAGGACTGACTGAAACCTGCAGCTGGTCTGCAAAGCTGCTGCCCAAATGACGTTGGACATTGCACGAGGCTGATCTTGTCATAGTTCATAGCCAGAATTTATCCACTGGAAGTAGGTTGGTATTGATTGCAGAGCAAACTGTTAGCTGTGCAAGACTGCTGGGGTGTGAGATGCTGTTCAGGCTGGCCACCGGTCCTGACTCCTCTATCCCAACCCTTTGAAAATCAGTGTAGATGTAATTGATTCAACTTGGGCTGTTAATACCAAAAAGACTTCTCATCTTTTTGCTGACTGCTCTGTTTTGTCTTGCGTGACCCTTAGTTGCATAATAGATGTGTCCCCTGGCACATACTGTAGGTAAAGGACAGCATTAATGAACTCCAGATGGCACATACTATATTTTACCAGGATGTAAATCTGAAACAAACTCCGTATTAATGGCATTTCATTAAAAAAGAAATTGCACACAAAGGGCCTGATTCTGATGCCCCCAAGTCAATGTCAGAAATCTCACCGACTGCAGGGACTCAGGATATGCCCAGAGGGAGAACTTCGCTAAATATCTGAAGTGTCTGAAGATTTATTGATTTGCACTAACTTTTAGTAGCACTCTCATGCTAATATTCCCATGGCCTGACTGAAAAGCTTTTGCTACATTTTGCATTTTAACTATTTGTATATTAAAAAAATTACATGATTCATTTGATATTGGATTATTTTTCTAGCTGTCTCTATAAAAAATGAATTCTAGCCATGGTTTATAATAAGAACGTGTCTAGTTTGGATGAGGACTGTGCTTTTAAAGCACATCTCTTGACGACACCATTTGCATTTTGGTTTGCATGATGGCACGGTCTCAGCATCCACAATCTGGATTCCTTTTGGATAAAACTAAGTAGGAAGGTGTTTTCCAACCAGTAACTGGTGCTCACACCACAGGTTAACACTAGATTTTGAAGTTCCATCAAAATGTTCCATACTGTCATCTTTTTTACAGATAGAGGGTTCATTCTTGTATGTGATATTTTCTTACTCTCTCTGAAAAGAAATATTGGCAAAGAAAGTTAGAGAAACTTGAAGGCATGGTAAAAATCTAATATAACCATCCAAAGGACAGGGGTTTCTTTACCTCAAAGGCTAAGTTTCAGTTTTTCACATAAATAGGGAAAAAACATTCCCTAAATATAGTTGATATGTTTGTGTGTTGAAGCAGACAGTAATTTATAGCCACAGCCTTTGTCACTTTGGAGAATCGTGGAGATTTGTATACTGCAGTGTGGTACCTGAATTTTGCCCTGGTTCAAAGGCAGGAGCTAGCAAGCACCGAGTATTTGGTCCACAGCAGTAAATATCCATAGTGATTTATGAGACGCTGGTTGGCATTTTTAACCTTTACATGTTGCTTGTGTTGTTAGCAGAGTGAAATGATTAGTAACAATGCATTATTTCATTATTGTCTAATATTGTAATTACTTCTTGCATGCTAGGTAAGGCCAGATTGTCCTGACAGTGTTCCTTGGGAAATGTTGGATGGGAAGGCCAATTATATATATGGTTCAGTTCATAAAAAAAAAAAAAAGGTTGGAGTGTACACGAGTGTCTAAGGGAGAAGGAGCAGGATGGGGAGGATGTGGCCGTGAACACGCAGGTGCCGGGGGCGCAGCGACCGCACTCATTGCTCAGCTCTTCCACCCACTCTCCACAAAGCCTTTCCCCGGCTGGAAAATGGGGGTAACACACTGAGCGTGTTGAAGCTTGCCGACAGCAAGCGTTTTGTGAGAGTGAGTCAGGTCTTGCTGCTGTGACTTGCGTGATGATCACTGGGGGTTTCAACATCTCTAGTTTGCATTCAAAGCAAAGTCAGAGGAAGCTGCAGGCAAAGGAAATATTTGCATCGAGTTAGTAAAGTAAAAATACAAAGGGTCTTAAAGGAAAATTTATTAGCCTGATCTGTAGTAATAACAAGTAAATGGAAAATACACTGACTTAACGGTCAACATTAATCCATTTTATCTTAGATAATGCTTGCAGTTGCTAAAAGCCTTTTCTCTCCCATCAAAGCGGTTTGGGTTTTCTAGTGTTTTGAATGGCGGCTACTTAAAAACTTATTTTACTGGTGGATCACAAGTCTTTACTGTATAAGCTATCTATTTTAACACTTGTCCTTGAAGGAAGCATTATGGATTTGGGTTTTGTAAACAAGCACCTGATATTTCCACAAAGAGCTTGGGTTGCCATGGCCGTACCTCGGGGCGCTGCCGGGAGCCGCGGGAGGCTTCCCTTCGCTGCCGTGGGCACCTGCAGCGCCTGGACCTGGCGGGCTAAGGCAGTCTGTCCTGCCGGGTGAATGATTTATTATTTATGTTGCTTGTGGAAGGAGTCATTATACGGTTTGACACTTCCACCTTGTGTCTTCTTTTTTTCTCAGTATCTTATGCAAGGCATTTTCAGGTGCTGTTCAGTTTGCCCACCAAGGCTGTGAAGGGGTGCAGACACCGCGCTCTTCTGCTTCTGTCCTTTTCTCCTCCCAGCTTATTTTTTTTGTGCTCCATAATATAGACTGTAACTTCACTTGGCATTTGTTGTTGAACAGCTCAAATAACCATGGGTTAGGCATTGAGAAAGACTAGTTCACTTAAAAAAGTATGATAAAGGCTTATTGTTATCTCCCAAGATCACAGATAGCAACACTTAGCAGCTCAGCTAGAGAAAAATCAAAACAAGCTTTTGAAGCAAAGGGAGGTATTTCAGTTTAGTTTTCTCTACTTTCCCCAAGCTTTCCTGAACACATGGCTGGTTCCTGGATCTGCACATGCAGAAATTCAAACTCCACATGTTGCTAATACCAGTTGATGCGATTTATAGGGACAAAACCACCACCAAAGACAAAGCTTTGGACTTTGCTGGTTCGCAAGTCTGTAGTGGAAGGGAAATCTCATTATGCTTTGCTTCCCTCAGGATACATTCAAGCTTAGCAGGAGTTAAAAAACTAGTTGTTTGCTCACAGGTGCCCCTCATTACACTGTCAATTAGCCCAGCAGGCTGAGAAGTGCTGACCTGGTTTTAGGCAGCGCCTGGCAGGGGTGTCTGAGGGAGTTCTGCCAGGTCGCTCTTCCTAAATGGAGGCAATTTTGTTGCTTTCTTTGGTGTATTTTTTTTTTTTCTTCACCTCTTACTACAGTGTCTGTGTGTCACTTAAGGCTGGCTGATGGTTTTGGCCTGATAAGGTTTCATAATCACAAATTAAGCAAAATCGTAGTGGAGAAGCAAGCAACCTGGAAAATGGGATATATCACAGATTGGAGGAGGAGGACTGGAAAAGAGAGGAATGCTTGATACACTGCTGGAATTGTCCTGCGTGAAGTAAGCAGCGGGTGGGGGTGTCTGAACTGGCCGAGACAGGCAAAGCAGACGGCACAGAGGGTGGGACAGGAACTGAGTTTGGGTGTCAGACTCATCAGGAGTAGGAGAAAAATATAACTATGCTCTTTTTCCCTCAAAGTTTATTTTGGGTTTTTTAAATTGTGATTTTGTTTGTTCAAAGAGAAAATCTGGAACAGGGAGGTGTGTGAAATGACTTTCTTCAGGAGTTCCTGGTAGCCAGCAGGGCGGCAGTGGCTGGCCAGAATCAGTTTGGTGTTGACAGAGGTGGCACCTCCAAACCCACAGGAGAGTGGGGAGATGAGTAAAACCCGCAGAACACCTGCAGGCAGCCAGAGTGAGCTCTGCTGCTGTGGAATGTGAGGCCTGGTAAAGGACTTGTGAAAATTTGGGAAAAAGCTCTCAGCGTAAAACTTCTCCTCCTCCTCCTTCACTTGCGAAATAGATATCATTATGAAAAATACAATGTGAGGATGCTATTTTTTTTCCTTCCAGAAGTTAAGCTGGGGTTGGGGAATCCCCCTTGTCCTTCTGTCGGTGGTCTGTGCTGGGAGCAGTGGTTCGGTGTGTGAAAGCCCTGGGGATGGCGCAATGAGATAATGCCGGACCTGGTGCGCTGGTCAGCGTGAGTGCAGGCAGTTCGTGCTGGGCTGACGTCTTCTTCCGTAGAGCCCGTGCTGCTGACAGCCTAGGAGAGCTGAGACTCCATAATCTCAATGAAAAGTCTGGCTTTTGCTAGGGAGAAGGAAGCTATAGGTGTTAAACTTTTTTTTTGTGTTTTCACTGCCTTATCACCATCGGTCTCTGGCCCCAGAGAGAGGCGTGTATGGCAAGGGAAGAAGGCAGGCCTTGGGGACAGGGGCTGCCTTGCACTCGCTCTCCAGCGTCTCTAGAAGCCTCTCAGGAGGCAAATCAGGAGTGGAGAGCAGATGTTCTTCATGGCCCACGTTGCATTCCCTTTCCTAGATACGAAGTTGGGCATTTTCTGTGTGTGCCGAGTTCAGGTGATAGAAGAAATTTCTTCCATCTGCTAAAGCTGGAGGCTGGCGAGCTGAGATACTCGAGAGGAGCAGGCTTACACCAGCACTGCGTGCTTCTGGAAAGTCCGAAATGGCTCCCCCAAAGCAAGATGTTTATTTGGTGGCATTGGTCTGTCTGTCGGTGTCAGCAAGGGGCTGGCCATCACTAACAGGTCTGGTTTAGCTGTCCATCTCAACGCAGTAACTGCTTTCCATCCCCCTGCTGCTGCCAGAAACGTTTGGGTGAATTTTACTGCAAGAACAGTAACAGTTATGTGAGGGGGGGGAAAAAGTTGCTGGTTAACTCAGAGTTATGAATAAGCATGTGAAACTAAAGAAAAATAGGTGCTTCTGCTAAAAATATCATTACTTTTATTTAAAAATAAGTCACTCGGTAACTGTGTTTGACACTGAAGAATATTCTACAGGCATGAATGTTTTTCTTCTGCTTGTATTTCTATGTCAATCAACAAACAGTGGTATCAAGTAGTGTTAGTCAGCTCGAGAGTAGATGTTCCTCCTGGGAAGGAATGTCTACATAGAAATAGATGTGCACGTAAATCTCCAAATCACGAGTGAAAGATAGGGAGCAAAGGATGCAGGGGTTTGTTAAAACAACAGATGTATCTTTGGAACAGAGTTGGAAGATATTACTGTATACCAGCACTAAATGAAACCAGGTAATTCAGTTACTAATAAAAACTGTCCTGGAAATTGTGAAGTGCGTTGCTCCTGCCTCCAGCCCACCCTCGGGCTTAGCGCCTCATCTTCTCATTTGCCTTAGCATCCATCATCTCTTCACCCCTTCCCGGAACACCGCCGTTTCTAGGAACGTATGTAGTAGCTCTGGGTGTGATGGGAGAGCACTGGGAGTTTCTTTTGCCTGGTTATCATCATTTTAACCGCCGTGCTGCAGCCCCCGGGCCTGTACCCTCGGCTCCAGGCACATCGTGTAACGTAGGGACGCAGCAGTCCCAGAGCTGGGGCAGGAGTTTTCAGGAGCACTTTCCTGAGTAACTCAGGGAGCGTACGCGCACGCCCAAGTGCCTGCCCGTCTGGTTACCAGTGGGATGAGCCACCCACCCGGCTGCCACGGTACTGGTTACCGGTGGGATGAGCCACCCGCCCGGCTGCCGCGGTACTGGTTACCGGTGGGATGAGCCACCCGCCCGGCTGCCGCGGTACTGGTTACCGGTGGGATGAGCCACCCGCCCGGCTGCCGTGGGACTGGTTACTGGTGGGATGAGCCACCCAGCTGCCGCGGTACTGGTTACCAGTGGGATGAGCCACCCACCCGGCTGCCGCAGTACTGGTTACCAGTGGGATGAGCCACCCAGCTGCCGCGGTCCTGGTTACCAGTGGGATGAGCCACCCACCCGGCTGCCGCGGAACTGGTTACCAGTGGGATGAGCCACCCACCCGGCTGCCGTGGGACTGGTTACCGGTGGGATGAGCCACCCACCCGGCTGCCGCGGTACTGGTTACCGGTGGGATGAGCCACCCACCCGGCTGCCACGGTACTGGTTACCGGTGGGATGAGCCACCCACCCAGCTGCCGTGGGACTGGTTACCAGTGGGAGCGGCCACCCACCCAGCTGCCGTGGGACTGGTTACCAGTGGGAGCGGCCACCCACCTGGCTGCCGCGGTACTGGTTACCAGTGGGATGAGCCACCCACCCGGCTGCCGCGGTACTGGTTACCGGTGGGATGAGCCACCCACCCGGCTGCCGCGGTACTGGTTACCAGTGGGATGAGCCACCCACCCGGCTGCCGTGGGACTGGTTACCAGTGGGAGCGGCCACCCACCCAGCTGCCGTGGGACTGGTTACCAGTGGGAGCGGCCACCCACCCAGCTGCCACGGTACTGGTTACCAATGGGAGCGGCCACCCACCCGGCTGCCGCGGTACTGGTTACCAGTGGGATGAGCCACCCACCCGGCTGCCGCAGTACTGGTTACCAGTGGGATGAGCCACCCACCCGGCTGCCGTGGGACTGGTTACCAGTGGGATGAGCCACCCACCCAGCTGGCTCTGACCATCCCAGGCTTGTCTCGGTGCTGCAGCCACCCAGTGCTGCTCTTCCACCTGCGTGGACTGAGCATGTAATTAATTAATTAAAGAATTAACTTTGAACAAAGCAACTGGCTATTTAAAATAGCCGACCAGAACCCACTCCTAGGTGCATAAACAAATGTAGATGTAGCCCCAAGGAGTAATTCCCTGGGGTACCTGGGAAGAGTTTGACCTTTGATCTTGTTGTAAAAATAATCTTTAGTGCTTGATAATATGCCAAGGTGTTTAGTACTGCGTATGACCTGCATCTTTTGGATTGCTGTGATCAATTTATTAAGTGATGCCATAACAAAAACCAATTACTTTATAATTTTATTTTGATATTTTTTATTTATTTTATTTTTATAGATATACGTACACACATGGAGATAGATATGTATGGCTCTCCATAAAGAGTATCAACTCTTTAGCAAAAGGGAAGTGAAACTGTACAAAAGAGAAGCTTAATTTTTTCTCACAAAGACTTTTTTCCCCGCTATGATCAACACTAAAGACCTGAAAAGCTTTATCTCGTTAAGAACAATAATTACTGTTCCAGGCAAAGGACCCAGACATACACATCGGTTACATTCACTGGCGCAAATGGAGACATTTCCTCACGTGGAAAATAGGCACCAGCCCCCTTTCCCCAGGTGAGCGCTGCAGGAGCAATAGGTGATAGTGTGCAGAACCTTGGATGCTATTTTTAAAAAAGGGAACTTTTGTTTATCAGTGACTTTTATGAAAACTTAGCTTCAGTTTGCTAGCCCAAGGTTGTGATTATGAACATCACTTCATGCATGATTATTTCCTATTAAGGCGACTCATCTATTTCAAGTAATATAAATGCAAACTCAGTTCCCTCAAGTTTCCTTGGAGCTTTAGTTTCCAGGCACTAGCTTGACTCACTTTGAGTCAAAATTTTGAGACATTATTTCAAGTTATTTACAGCCAAAATCAGTTTCATTACATCTACATTTAGGCCATCAGTCATGCAGGAGGAATTAGCTGCAATTCTTTGTTACAAAAATATAGTTATTTCATTACTGTTGTGTTTTCATATGGAAGTTCAAACTGGTTTCTGGATTTGGATCGTGTCCTGCCTACCGCTTGTCTGTAAAGCCTGTATTAAACATCGGAAATATGAAGGAAAGTGAAAACCTGAATAGCCCCAACTTGCCTTGGAGATTAGAATATTGCTTTCTTTTCTTCTATAATTCATAACAGTTTTAGGGCATTGTTTTCCAAAAATGCCTTTGTGCAGTAAATCATAAGCACTTTATGTTGGGCTGCTTTTCAGAAGGGCGTGACTATCTTAATTGCTGTCTCATTCAAGAGAAGAGGATTTGAAAGGAACTTATAGAGCCAAAGCTGTATGTAAAATATCGCGTTTGGCATGCTTACAGTGCCTCTTTGTAAAGTTGAATTTGGATTCTGAAATCTTTGTAAGATCCTCTCTAGGATATAGGCTTTGGAGGTTTTTACTCTAAGTATTGTACCACATCTACTTTGAAGATGAAGCATGAAAATTTATTTTTAGCATTTGCTGCTAAGTCATCAGAGGTGATAAAGGACAAAGAAGAACAAAATTTATAGGCCCCTTTTCTTTGGCAGTAGCTGGCAAACCCCACCCTGGTGCCTGGCTGAGGAAGGAGCTTTCCTCTCCAAACCCTTCGTGAATCGGTTTGCTGGAGCTGGCTGGGCGAGAGCAGGGAGAGCTCCGCTCCTCCTCTGCCTGGGTTTTAGGGTTGGGGTTTTTTGTTTGCTTCTTGACAAAAGGATGGAAGTGCAGCTCGCACGTAGGGCGTGCTTTGTGGATGTTCTCCTAGCCTGGAGCTCCTCGGCTGCGGCTCGGCCGGCGCCGTGCCACGGCTCTGCCGCGCTGTCACCCGCCGCGCCGCCAGCCAGCTGGCCTTGCAGGCTTCCTGGGCTCAGGCTGGACTTCTCTCCAGATTCCTCTGGGATTTTGGTTTTCCACGGGGGGGATAGCCTCTGCTAACACGCGACAGTGAAAACTATTGGCTTTGTTCAAGCTCTAGCCCAGCCGAAACATCTCGGAAATGTTTTTCCTTATTGGGGAACTTCTTTCTCTGTTTGAGCCCCTCCCAAACAGAATACAAACTTATCACTTGACACAGATGTATTCTTGAAAGAAAATGTTTTAAAATAGGGCTTTTAAGCTCTTAGTTTTAATTAAAAGTAAGCAATTCTAAAATTTCAAATGCCATTCTAAAACATTTTCATTTCATTTTTGACATCATCAGCAGCAATTTTTTTATCTCAATATTTTGACAAAGATGACTGAGAAGTAAATCCATCATAAAAATTCTTCAGTCAGCAAAGTTCATCACAGTAGCTGTGTGCTTCAGATGTTGCCTTTTGCCTGTGGCCCTTTGAGATCTTACCGTAAATATAATTTACTGATCTGCAGCAGAATTACTGCCCTTCTGTTTAAAAAAAAATAAAAGCAAGAACATGAGAAGGCGCAGGGCAGGGAAGCAGTCGCAGCCTGCTACAAGACAGGCAGAAGACAGTCTGAAATAAAGCAAAACACATCAAGGGCAGCCGGGGCTCCATAGCAACTGCAGCTGCTCCCATCAGGAGGGATCCAAGTGTTCTGCTGGGCTCGGGGATTTTTAAAGCTGCTGCGTGGGTAAGTTGTTCCTGAGTATATATTTGTTTTCAAAATCTTTTTGGCTATAAGCCCGTTTGCCAGCAAAGAAAGTCCTCTTTTCTTGCAATGCCGCTAGCGAGGGTGATGGTGGGGCTGGGCTGAGTGCCCCTCGCCCGGCCCTTGCCGACTGCGGCTCCCCAATAATTCCCGAGCGGAGGAGCGGAGCAGCACCCCTGCATGGTGGCTCCTCGGCCGGGGGCAGGACGGGCTCTGCTTGCCTCGGGGGCTCGGAAGTACGAGATGGGGGGGGGGAAGGAATGGAAATCCCCAACTGGCAGTAAGGCACAAATACTTGTGTTGTCAGAGACCCGTGAGAAAACTTGTTTTCTTTTCAGTTGATACGGCTGTGTGCTAAAAAGCTGTCAAAGTGTGGGTCAAACCAAAATTTTTTTTTTTTTTGCCTTAACCTGTGCTAGGTAGGAAGGGAAGAAGGGTGATACAAGGCAAACGTTGATCACAGAAAATATCTATTTAGCTCAAATCAGGATATTTTATTTCCATTTTAAGGCTATTGTAAGAAAAACAAAGTAATGGAAATCAAGAGCCAGACTGCTTAAAATGATCAGAGAGGAAGAAATAGAGATGATACAGCCTTTCCGCCTGCTTTTCTCCCCCCTTTCAGAGACAGCACCGTAGCTGGGGTATGGTTAGGGTGAATCTGGCGGCATTCTCTCCTGGCGGGGGGATTCACATTGGTGCCTCCCACCGCTTTGAAGAAAGGCCGGTGTGTTGACTGGCTGCGAGCGGAAACTTTTGCAGCGGGAGGACACCCAAGCGTGCCGAGCGGGCTGCCCAGAGCACTCCCGCGGTCTCCGTGGGGCTTTCAAGCCTTGCTATTTTAAACTGTGGTTCTATAGTGCTTCAGTGCTAATATTGATTCTATTTTTTTTTTTTTTTTTTTAATTCAAGTATTCACCTTATAGTTCTCCCGCATGGCATGAAAATTTTATTATTCTGTTTTCTTACTCATTCACGCATTTGATCCGTTCTAAAAGTCTCAGCTGCACCTTTTATTTCTCATTTCACGCCGGGGACTGCCTCGGCTCTGGGCCAGTGTTTCCGTCGGCAGGGCTGTTTCTCTCCGTAGCTGCTGGTGACAGAACCGGTAGATTTACGGTGGCTGCGGGCGGGTGTTGCGGTCCCTGGGGGCAGGGCTGGGGCTGCCGGTGCTCTTGGTTTCCCGGGTGCCAAGTGACGCTCCGCAGTGCGAGACTGGCGGAGCTGGACGCGGCTTCTGGTGCTCTCTGTCACCGTGCGGGCGGCGGGAGGACGGGTGTCTGGCTGCTGGCCCCGCGGCACTGGTGGGTCACCCCACGCCGGGTGGAAACGCGCCAGCCCCGTGGCAGAAGGCTTTGGGAAGCCCACGGGTCTTCGGGGGGGGGGGGGGGGGGTTGGCAAGTTCTCCTTGTTGCCGCTTCTTACCCCACATCCCTCCTCCACGGGCCATCCCGCGGTACGTGCGGAGTCAAGGCCCTTTATTAAAAGAAATATTTGAAGCGCTCACTGGCAAATACCTGCCGAGCTCTAGTTGATGATCTTCAATAAGTTAATGATTTAAACACATCTGTGGCTGCAGAGAAACGTGAAAATTGTATACTTCTCTTTTATGCACCGATTTTTGGCTGCTGCTGAAGTACTCTGTATCTTAAAAGCCTGGTCATCAGAAGTTTTGTGTCGCTGAGGACTTGATTAAATCCATCAAGATTTGCAGGGTATGATTGGGATTCTGTTGTACTAGCAATGGGAGAAAACCAAGAAAATCCTTATATGTAAATTACATCCATCTTGCTTCTAATTACATAAAGTCTTTTCCTTCAGTTGTTTAATTAAAGCACACGTTTGCTAATTTGTCACAGGCCGAACTCTCAAGCAGTTCTTGGTTAGATGGTTCTGGAAGTAAACTTTCAGCTCTCACTCTCCATAGCAACTGGCTCATCGTTCATCTGAGCAGTTACGCGTACTCATGGTGTTGGGTTCCAAGGGCCAGCTCTTGGGGAGCGGGGAGGGATGGGGCGGCCCGTGGAAGTGGGGCTGGGGCCGTGGGCACCCCCGGCCCCCCAGGACCTTCCCGAGCTCCCTGCGCTGAGCATCGGCCACGAAAGCCGGCCTGCTGCTCCCGCGGAGGGACAGGGCTGCACCTGCAGCCTTTGCTTTGTGCCTTGCGCTTGCTTTGGCCAGTTGTTAGCAGACAGAGTTTATAGTGGCAGTGACAACATCTTGTCTTTGTCTTAAAGTAAGACAGTAAAAATAAACATTGGAAAATAACCCCGGGGAAGGGAAAAATAAAAGTCAGTTCTCTGTTATCTGGTGTAATGGGAATCTGGGACGTCTTGAATAAGGAAAATAATCTTGTAGGATTGATACAGTGGCACTGGGAGCATCCCAGATCCTGTCTGGGAGCTGCTGTGGGTTCACTGGGCTCAGGGGAGCCCTATGCATCCCATATAGCAGCATCTTCTTGGCAGGGACCGTAGAGGGAGAGGAAAACAGATAGGAGCTGGATGGTTATCGGGTCTGTGTCTTGGGGCTGGTGGACAGCTGGCACTGGAGCTGGCCCGGAGCTCTGGCTGTGCAGCATCTCTGGAGCCAGTGCATCATACATTGGAATTGGGGTTTACATTGGAATAGGCTTAGGATTTTAGAATGTTGATTGGTATTTTTTTTTTTTTTTTCTCCTGAGCTGCTGGAGACCACAGTGTGAAGGGTGAGCTGTGCAGGTGGCACAGCCGGGGCAGTACCCCCTGTACCTGCTGCCTCGCTCCCGGGGCAATCCCCATCTCCTCCAGCCTGCCCGGGGGCTCTTCCTCCACCGAGCCCCAGCTGCGGCACGGCTGCTCGCAGATCTGAGGATGTCTGCCGAGGAGCAGCATAACTCCTAGGCTAATAACAAGACGCCACCTTTTCTTTTAAATACAGTGTAGATCGAGGTTGGGAATTTTTTATTTCTCGCTCAGCCTGATTCCCATGCAGGCCTGCATTTGATTTTTCCCCAAAGAAACTGTTTCCTGTTGTCGTAACGTAACCAGATGGGGAGGGTTCAGTGGAAATATCTCAGGAGAGACTGGCAGAGAAGTGGATCCAGGCAGCAGATCCTCCCCGTACTATTGGCACGGTTTGGTAAGTTCCATCTGAAAAATAAAAAGCTGCTCCCTTTGCTGAGTCACAGCCCCCTTGGAGCTGGAGCTGTGACAAGCCGGGAGATGCCGCGCTGCTGGAGTTGAAGCAAAGGTGAGGAGAGGCTGTCCGGAATCCTTCTCGAGTGCATTTCTTGTCTGAAATGTTTTTTTTTTAAATCTCTTTAAAGGATATTGTGAGGTTAATTTGGTCTGTAGAAGTGCCCCGTTTCGTTCCTGCCTCGCCGGGCTGGGGGTTGCGCGGCTCTCCGAAGGCGAATCCCGGTGGTCGCCCCTTCCCTCTCCGGAGGGAGGGCGCAGTCCTGCGCTGGGAAGTGGGCTGCGGCGGTCTCCGCGCCGGCGGGGACGTGCTCTCCCTCCCGCACCCTCCGGCACGGCACGGGCATCGGCACCGCCGCTCAGGGGAGCCCCAACCTGCCGGGGGATGGAGGGGGGGGGCACACGGAGCAGCTCTGGGAAGGTGGCCGGCGTGACTGGGAAGCTTTTCCTTGCGAAGGGAAGGGCAGCTCTGTTTGGTTTGCTCCCGCGGGTGGGATGGCGAGGCGGTGGGTAGCCAGGTGCGCTGCCTCCTCCGCTGCTCGCGTGCACCTTGCGGTAAAGCAGCTCGCGATTCTCTGTTTGGGCGGCCTCTCGGTGTCCTGAGCCTCTTCTGCTTTCCTGGCCTTTATAAATCTCTCCGTAGCTAAGGTCTGGTACTTTTCCAGGCTTTGCGCTGTTGTTTATTTGCTGGAGTTGTAACAGCTTTATTTATACTTGCTTCCATAGCGTCTTTCAGTGGTTCAGATGCACAACCAAAGATTGTTTGCTTTCGGAAGCTTTTTCATCTTCTCAAGTCTACAGAACTGGGTGTCAAATGCAGAGAACAAGTTTGTATGGGGAGGAGGGAGTTACGGTTGTTGAAGGAAAGCCAGCTAGGTTTCCTCACAACAGAGAAGCTGCAGGTAGTCCAGGGCCACAGGAGCATTCACTGATCTCCATTAAAACGTAGCATTTGACATTTGAAAGTAATTCTGGTTTTGTTGAAATGCTGCTAACGTATGTATTGAATAGAAAAAATACTCTTGGACTATTTTGTCAAATATTTACGTGAATGTTTAATTCATGATCACTTCACTTGTAAATTGCAGGTTTGTATTTTAAGCATAAGGACGTTTCAAAAGCAAATATTAAACTTAAGATGCTATGACTGAATATATGTTCTCCGTGTACTTCTCAATGGGCTTTTAAAAAGCAAACCAAGTTGCTGTCCTGGGTGAGCATCAGCACAGGGGGCGGGAGCCGCGTTGGGCTTGCAGGCGTCCGGGTCCAGAGCGAGTGTTTGGAAATGCAAACTTCGCTGCACCATGGGCACCTGCAGCTCCGCTCCTCCTCCCACCCGACCCGCAGCTCTGTCCCGCCAGCTCTCCTTGTGTTCCCCGCCTGGGTCTCTGCCTGACCTGGCCCTGGTGCATGCCCTGCCCCTGCCCGCCGCCGTGGCCTGGGCTCTGCAGTTCCCCGGCTGAGCCGGAGCTGCCCCACTGCCGCTCCTCCCGGCCCCTTTCCCCATCCCTCAGCCTGGGGGCTCCTCTTCCTCGCGTCCCCTCCCCGGCTGCCTCGCCAGGATGCCTGTCCTGTTCCGCTGGCAAGAGCAGCAGAAGAAACTGTCCAAGCAAGGCGAAAGAAGAAACTCTGCCATTTCAATACAGATTTTTTTTTAAAAAAAAGGAAACCAGAAGGACAAATATTCTCATTAAATGGCAGGGCCAAGGCATGTCGTCGTTTCGGTCCTACCGCCCGGCCTCGCCCAGCCTGCTGCAGCTTGGGCGAGGAAAATCCAACTCTAAATGGGGAATGTGGTGCTACTGCACGGGGCGGAGGTCACGGGCTGCTCTGCACTGACAGCCACTTCTCTGAAAGTTCACTGAAGACACATTTTTTTTCTGGTATATTTTGCAGCTAAAATGAATTTCCTAGCCTTGTTTTTTGTTGTTGTTGTTTTTTTTTTTTTTTTTTTGGGGGGGGGGGGGGAGGGTTGAGTTTGTTTGTTTTTTTTTTAACCAACTGATCCATTCTAGCCGGAGCAAGGCAGAGCGGTGTCCTGGCAGGGGCTGGGGGGCTGGGGGGTGGGCAGACCTGCACGGCCTGGCAGCGTCTGTGTCCCAGGGCTGCCCTCTCCTTCCCGTCCTGCAGGGCTGTTAAATACCGTTTCTTGTTTTATTGTGCTCACTGAGGGCAGGGATTTTGTCACTGACTTCAGAAGGAACAGGATCGTAATTTTAATTATACTGCAGTAGCAAACAGTTGTCAAGGAAGAAATATTGTCTTGGACATAGTGCACATATCCTTTATGGCCATGTAAATATTCTAATTCTTTCCTAATTATAGCCTGATTCAGGGCAATGTTAAGGTAAAGTTCTGAGCCTGATTCTGTGCACATGGTGTTCTTTCTCTCAGCCTGTCACAACAAAACGGGCTTAAAATACATGAAACTGTGAACTGTGTTCGTATTCACATTCTCCCCTCTGTCATGGAGCTCCACAGCCCAAAAATGAAATGTGCACCCAGCCTATACTTGGGTCCAACACTTGAGATTTTAGTACAAGCATTTTTAAATGCTTCGAAGGGTGTCAACACTTGTTTGAATCTGGACGGGGATCTCTGAGGTGATGTCAGGGCTAGTTGGGGGCCAGAAAAGCAACCGATCCAACCTGAGTGCAGCTGGGATGCTGCTGTGCTGCTGGACAGCACAAAGGAGATGTAAGGGGACGGTTTTCCTGGTGGGCGCTCTAATTGGGCACAAGTTTAAAAACAGCTGTAGAGCCATGTTAGCCGCGTACCGCGCACTTGAAGCGGGCTGGGATTAAGGTGAGGCATTCCCAGAAATGAGGACAATCTCACCGTCCTCCTCACTGCGCTGTGGGTGGACTGCGAGGCTCCGCCGTCCTGTTTATAGGCTGTAATAAAGCAGCACATTACCCTGCACGGGCCCCACAGACTGAGCGAGCTTGGGTCAGAGCGGCCATCGTCCATCCTCGCGCATCGGAGCTGAGCGGGGGGTGCTTGGGGGTAGAATTAAGAGCAAAATTGTAATCCCGACTGAAACGACGTGGAAGGCTGCAGGTAAAGCGTCTTGATGAGCTTTGCGTTCCGAGCTATTTTCTGGAGAACTCCTGACTATGTAGGGAGAACGCCTTAATGAGTGAAGCAATGTGGAAGCTTAATTATAAGTCCAGAACCGTCTAGAAATTATAGCTATGAGAAATGAAGCTGGATTTTGCTAATTGTATATGGTTGCAAATAAAGTGAAACTGCACACTATAGGCCTCTTAAAAAAAAAAAAACACCGCCACCGAACCCTGTGCGCTACAAAGGCAGGCTGTATGATTTAACTGATATTTCTTTTATTTCTCTTGGCATCCTTCCACAGCCAGAGTATGTGAAAGCTGGAGCAGACTGGGGGGCGAGGATCGGAAGCTGTGCCTTTTAGGGCTGATGTAGGTGCAATACCTGCAGAGTTTAAACCAGTTCTCTCGGCTGTATTGCACTCGCTGCTCCCGGCAGGTCGCCTCGGGCAGTTTGTGTTGCAGGATGATTTCTGCCCAGCGCAGCAGAGGCTCCGGCACTAACCACGCACCAGCCCGGGGAGCGCTCCGGCTCCTCGCTCGTCAGGGATTTGTACAACGGATATTCAAAGCGAGAGTTTCAGAGCAATATGGTTCTGCTCTTGGCGACACTTGGGAGGCGTTTGCAGCAAAACCCGTTGCGCCGCTGCTTCGGGTGCTGAAGCTAAACCCAAGGAGGCTGGTAGCAGAGTTGCTGCCAGGGCTCTTACCGACGCCGTAGCGGGTCGCACCGGGGCTGGACGCTGCTGGCTCTGCCGCCGTCGCCCTGTGCCTGCTGTAGCAGCGCGGCCTCATTTTTCTCCCCCCACCGAATCTGGGTTGTGGTGGTTTGAGCCCAGGAGCGGCAGGACGGCGTAGAGCTGCTGCCAGGCTTTGTGATGCGTGGTACGAAATGGAAAAATTCATCTTTCCGCTGGGAAAATTGCGTAGCTACCTCCTGCCAGTGCCCCCGTAGGGTGGCTTCTCGTTCTTGCATTATTGTGAAAAATTAAATGAAACATACTTTCTTCCTACGTAATATCAGTCATTTTATAACTGCCTGTTTAATGTCTCTTCAAAAAATTCACAGATCCTGATTCTTTTATTACCTGGTTGTACCTGTTATGTTTCTGTTAGACGAATATCAGTGTAATAATTAGTACCTACCACTTATCTTTCTGCAACATGATAAGGCTTTTCACTTTATTCCCCATCGCCTGCTATTACAATCTAATATCTTATTTACCTATCTGGGTACACAACAGATGTCCTCAGTGATGACTTGAGCTTTCCTTCTAAATCTCTGTGTGCAGGATATGTCAAATTGTACTTTTAAATATAGATTATCTTGTACTTTCCCATATTGAATTTCACGTTGCTTAGTTACCTAATTTTCTAGTTTGGGGTTATTGTTTTATTTTTTTTTCATCCTTTTCCTTGCTTTATATTCCTCTCTCATCTTGATTGACCTAAATAATCCTCTACTATCAGCAGATTTTGATATCCCACTCTTTTTTTTTTTTTTTTTTTAATACAGGTTGCCAGCAGAATATCAAACACTGCCAGCCCTAGCTCTGGTCCTTGAAGCTCACAGCTGTGAGCCTCCCCATTTTAGTAGTAATTCCTCCTTTGTTTCTGTCCCCCATCCGTGGCTAGAGTTTCTTACACATCACGTTACTAAATCTTCTCAAGCAGTTCATCACATCGGCTCCAACCCTTAAGCCTACCCTGTGAGACTGAGATTCTGCGTGGTGTTCTCACATCCTTCACACGTTTGCGTGCAAGGTTTCACTGAGGTCATGTCTGCCAGCCCAAGCGCAGCTCACGTTCCGGGCTGTGAAACCCTTTTGCATCACCATGTCTGCTCGGGCATGGACTTCTCTTAGGGTTTGAATGACCTATGCGTATCCGCACAGTTCTTGCATCATTTTTGCCCAAACTTTAACAAACTCGGGTTACCCTGGAGCGGAGCAGCCACAGCTATTGCCGCGTGTTATGTTGCGTGTCTCCCCTCTCCCGGACCTTTGCAGACACGTAGTTCCACCCCTCTGTTGCTGCTGGAGAACTTGCCGGGCTGCGATGCGGGCGGTTGGCAGGGACACAGACCCTGCAGGCAGCATTTCTTGTGCCCTCGGGCACCCCGACTGGCTTCTTGCGGGCAGAATCAGATGCCACCGCTCCCAGTGCCGGCTGCTCCCCGCTCCTGAGAGCAACCATCAGCTGGAAGGTCGGAAGCCAGATGGATGCATCCTCTTAGCTAAAGCTCAGTGCGCAGCAACCCACGTGGGAAACAACTTTCTCAGAAGGAGTAAGTGCGGAAGGCTAAAAGTTTGGAAAATCCTGAACACAAATCCTGGATTAGCCGGATACCACACTGAACAAATAGCTAGGAAAGAGAGAGCTCCTCTGGAGCTGCTTCCCGTTTGTAAACGGGAATGGTTGTGAGAATGCTTTCCCAGTTCTTTCATATAGCGCTTTTCACAATCAAAAGCAAGGCTAGCACTTCTGCAAATCCTCTGCACAAATCTGAGAGGGAGGTACCTGCAGAGGAGGAGGTTCTCCCAGGATAAAACATCAGCAGGCACTGCTGCCGGGAGGTGCCACTCGTGAATGAGTGACTTGGCCACAGAAGCGAACTCCAGCAAGTAAATTTTAGCGACGCAATGGAGAGCATGAGCAGAAGCAGTTACCGAGGTTCCCTTTTTCCTTTTTTTTTTTTTTTTTTTTTTTCTCATTTTTTTCTCCTGGCGCTAGAGAAATGAGAGACTTTTCCCTACAGTTACATACCCTGAGATTTCTCCGGTTCTGTCCCTTCGTCGAACCAGGAGGCCGGCCCCGGGCTGGGCTCCGCAGGTGCCCGCTGACACCGGGGCCAGCGCGCCGCTGCCCGGGAGCGCCCGCTCCTTTCTAACCTCGCCGCTGGCGAGCAGGGAGGCTCAGGAGAGCTCCCGAGGCTGCTGCTCGGGTTAGCTCACCTGTAACGCCCCTGACAGCAGTTATGCAGCTGCTGCTGTGGTGGGGGGGTTTGTGGTTTTTCAGAAATAATTTGGATATTGTTCCCTGGGTGTCTTTTGTGGGCACACGGAGGCCACGCGGTGCTACTGGAGATTTAATCCTCTGTGTACTTTTGTCGTTCTGGGTCCCGGTAGCAGGAGGCTTTGCAACACGGTGTAACTTCTGTTACCTTTCTCACCGTGTACACACACACTTGGTTTGGACGGCCCACTTCCCGAGTTGCTCATTCCAATTATTTTTACATTACAAAAAATTTTAAAATTATATTTATATTCAACATCATGCTTACTACATTTAGTGTAGCATTAAAGGGATCAATTAGTTAAGCTTGTTACTAACTGAAATTATATCTTGAGTATGATAGTGTATACAAACTGTGGTTTTTCATGAAAGTCAGCCTGTCTTCTGGTTGTTAGTCTTGGTTAAAAAAAAATGGAGAGCTCTTGTGATGAAAATAATTAAGGTTTTCCTAGGGGAATGGATCCTTTGACTTCAAATGTTAAAGTTAGATTGAAACAACCCTTACCTTTTTATTCCCCTTAAAAGCCTGAATTATTTAAGAATGGGTCTGGTTTTCCTGTGCTGAAAGGAAGTCTTAAACCCCCTTACTGACCTCTTCCGTGAAACTACAGAGAAATGGATATCTGCCTGCCAAGCAAATTGGGTTGATGCAGCATCTCAAATCAAATCAGCTTAAAAAAAAAATCAGATTATAGCTTAAAAATTCTCAGCCGTGTACATCTGGTTAATGCACAGGCACCTACTAACAGAAATCACCTTGGCAAGGTCAGCAGCAGCGAAACACCATCACGTCGGCGTGGCCGAGCCTGCAGGCGAGAGGCTTTGTCTCATCCCACACCAGCATTTCTCACTCTTCCGTGTTCTCAGCCTTCCTATGTGCTTTCAGCGTTTGCCCTCCTACCTGTTGCTTTGCCTCTCCTTTGAGAAATGTGAGCTTTGTTACTGCAAGGTTTCTTAGTATTTCTGTTTTGTTATCTGGGAGGGCGTTTTGCCCTTAGGATTTTATTCAGTCATCCTCCAGGGGCTGGGTTGGGTTTTTGTTTTTTTTTTTTGCTTGTTTGTTTTGTTTTTAAAATCTTTTTAAAGGTGGATGTTTTCTTTGTAGTTGGAAATATGTATTTAACCAGATGAAATTGGAATATTTCTCCCCTTCTATATAAATACTGCGTACTTTGATACTTGCCCTGGACTGTAGGATCTGTTGGTCCTTGCTTTAGAGTTCGCTTCACAGCACAAGTGTCAGCAGGGTCCTTCTCTGTGCGCCTCAGTGCCCAGGTCAGACTGGGATTTACGGGAGTGTGTCAGAGTTCTGCTCTCCAAGCTGACAGTTTATCTGCCAAAAAACGGTCAATCAGAATGGGCCCTGTACGTACCAACAGCAATACACAAACCACTATCAAAGGCCGATTAACTTACTCATATTTGGTACAGCTATGCCTAAATATGAATTTGCTTTCACATGTAAAACTCTTGCAGGGTGGCAATAATGTTCATGGTCATCTAAGAAACCCTTCCTCTTATTCAGTGTTACAAGGATTGAGTATTATGCTTAAAACTTTATACGCTGCTTTTCTTCAAAGCGCTCAACCAGCTCCACTGTCCTCAATCTCCTTGACCGTTTTTCTGGTTTTTCGTGACATTTCACCTGCACTTGCCCTGGCGATGAGCGGGCGAGGGGGGGCCCCTCTGACCCGTGTCCGCGTGCGGCTCAGGGATGTCACCCCTCTGCCCCTAGAAGCCGGAATTGATCCCGAGGAAAAGAGCAGCGACCTCAGGGCGCTTGGCTCCAGCGAATCGCCCTATTTCCAGCTCCAAGGATAAATCATAACCTGTTTATTTTCTGGCGTTTCTCCTGACACAGCTGCCCTGGTTCTTCCCCCTGCCCGTGGCACGAGGAGGGCCCAGGGGCGCGGGGGGACCCGACGCGTTCCCGGGAGCCGGCCGTGCCCCCGCAGGGCCACCCCTCGCCTTGCCCGGCCGGGGCTCTGCTCCTGCGCCGGGGCCGGAGCAGCAGCACGACACCTCCTCCTGCCCAGGGCTTTCCACCACCCAGGGCTGGGCCCATCGCCGAGGAGGGAATCCTTCCCTTTTAAACGGCAGCTCTGCAGCAGTGGCTTTTAGGTGCTTATTTTTGACTTCTGCGTATATCGGTGACCGGATCGTTACGGTGGATGGAAAGTTTCCTGCTGACTTAAGTGGAGCTTGGCTCCAGTGCCTCATTTGTAACCCAGAGGAGCAGATGGGGAGAGCCTGGTTTCAGCGGCCGTGGGCGAGGCTGCGAGGGGATAGATGCGGCTGCTCCCGATCACATCGCCCTTCTCTAGCATCCTTATTCCTTGCAGAGATGCATTCTTCCCAACGATGTATTGGAGCTCTTGTATGAAGTCAGCTAACAGTATTTTTTTCTTTTTTGCAAATCCTTTTCTGTTTGCTAAGTATTTCTACATTTTCTCTTAACCGTGTATTCTACTCAGCTCATAGCTTAAAATGTGCAGTATCGGTGAGCTGGGTATTTTAGCTTTTTCTTTCTGCACAGTGTTTATTAGCTATGACAAGGCACTGCTCACGTGCTGACTATTGGGTGGATTGTTTAATCTGTGAAAACTTCCAAAATAATTAGATGCGCAGCAGTTCATATTAAACAGTGATCTGCTGTCCCTAAGAGTACTAGTGGTAAACTCCATAGCTTTTCTGATGTTTAAAAACAAACCAAAAAAAAAATTTCTGTTACTTTGTAGCCAAGTGTATAAGCTAAATACAGCAGTTCTGACCTGCTGAGCAATATTTACAAATAAGGGGAGGTTTGGTTTGTTTCAGTGGTGGGTAACCCAGGCCCGAGGTGGAGGTGGTGCGGAGGGAAGCCCTGTCTGGCCGGGCTGCTGACCGGGAGCTGTTTCTGGCTGCTCAGGAGATGGTTCTGGCTGGCATCAAACCTCTGCCCGGCTTCGGGGGAGATGCCCGGCCCATCCCGCGCCCCGCATTATTTTTAGTGGGAGCCAAGCCATTCGTACGAGTTCACACTCAGTAAATTCGCCTGCTGTAGCTGCCACAGGGCCCTGGGAAGCCCCTGTTTAACACAACAGTGAGGACTCGCTGTTACTGACGTTTGTGCTACTGCAGCTTAGAACTGCTGTTCTGACTTGTGAAAACCTTGGCTTTTTTATTAAAACCGGCAGTAGCAACACTCTTGTTTTGTCTGTTGTATCTGTGTATAACTTAAACCTCTTATGCGTGTGTGTCTGCAGCTCTTTCCTTTAAGAAGACAAAATCTTACGCTGTCGTCTCCCAATCTGTTGTGAGAGATGGTGCAAGTACACGGATGAACACCGCTAATTAAAAAGCATTGCTCTCACTGAATCCGGCAGAGCTCTGATATATTGAATTGCCAGCTTCATTCAGGAAGGAATATAAGTCTGAGTTAATAAGCCCCAGAGCGCATAGTGATTTCCAGAACTGCTTTTTATTTCCCTTCCACGTGCCATGATGTTATCACGTGATAGAGATCTGTGTACCTAAAATAATTCCAGCTAATTGTGTGTCAGTACATATAAATCACTGCTGTGTTCGTTATGGTTTTCCCAGCCTAGTTCCGGTTCTCACACCGAGTATTCATTTAGCGTTGCCCACTTCAGGCGTTTAAGAAGCCTCATTGTGCGATACTGAGCGCTGACTCTCAAGTGACGGTAATGCGATATTTGAACAGCTTCCCTTTCCTGAACTTGTTTGGCATCTCTAAATTGGGTATCTCTCTCGCCGTTATCTTCCCCAGCAATGTCCTTGCCAGAAGCTTGCCCGGCGTGACGAGCGCTGTGCTGTCTCTTCGGTTGCTAAAATGCAAAAGATCTCCCTTTCACTAGAATTTACCTAAAGCTCTCTTGGTCTTTCCCAGGGACCACCTTCCCGACAGAGATCACGCTGGGGGGGCTCACGCTTGATTCCATGAGATTTTGGACCTCCGGCCCCGCCGGGACTGCCCTGCTCGGGCAGATGGTTGGGGGAGAGGAGCGGTGTTGATCCCCAGCGCCGTCGCCTTCGGTGGGTACTGCCCCCGGCCCCCCGAGGCCTCCTCACGGTAAATCTCCAACAGGTCTGTTGGTTTGATCACATTTGTGCTTTCTTCATTCCAAATCAGTCTGTGGGCCAAGGGACGTGCTCGCTAGTAAATAAATGGGCAGGGATGGGCTGAAATTAGGGAGGGGAGTCTCAGCAACTGTCAAGAAGAGGTTAATTAAGTTAGGATATTTAGTAATGAAAAATCAGATTTTAAATAATCTGATCCTCATTTTTGGGGGGCTGAAGGAGCAGCTTTTCATTAGAGCTTGATGGGCATGTAGCAATTTGCCACTGTTTCACTTGGAAGATTAATTGACTTTCCATTCAAATTCTTGTCTGTTGCTGTTAAATGTAAATTTTTATCTTAACTTAGAACTGGGCACGCGTATGCTGAGGAATAAAACAAACTGTCAAATAGAAATATCTTTTTTGGATAACCACGGTCAGCCTAAAGAGAGGTTCCTCCTCCCATCAGTGTCCTTCCACCACTGCCCAGTTCCTCAAAGCTGAGTTTGATGAAGATGAGTCATTCTGGAAATTAGTCTTAATTCTGAAATCTAAAGTGCAATGTTTTTGTTGCCACAGTAGAGTCTGTTATTTTCAAGCTAATTTATAAATTGAATAAATCCAAGAACTGAAAATCTTTTATAAGAGTGTTGCAGTTAAATACTGCCTTTTCCACTCAAATCCAGCTGTGTTGCATGTTCATGCAGAAGAGGGTTGGAGAGGCAGCGTTAAATAGTTATTTAGGGATGTTAATAACATGCTTAAAATGTTTCCATAAAGTGCTTTTGGATCATACAGTGCCATCTGTGTTACAGTTGATTGTAGTTAATTATACAGGCATGAATTCCTTGGGAAAACGGATGGCATTACTCAAACAGTTTGTTTGTGATCAAGATAATGGAATGACACAATATTAAACTGATGGAATTAAGTCTGAAAGGCATTCCTGGTTAATAATCCTCCACAAAATCAGTGGAATTATTCCGAGTTGCTCCAGTTTAACTGAGAATTTGTAAAGGTGTACTGCTGTAATATTATTGCAATAACTCCAATGGATTAAAATGGAGAAAAAAAAGAAAAATTAGCTTCCTACATAATAGCCACTATTTCTAATTAATTATTTCACTTTCTGCAATTTAACCGTAAGAGGTGTAGAAGTTAAACAGGTGGCGTACTTTAAAATATACATGTTGAGATTGAGCAGCAATTATGTCTTCCAGTGCTGCAATTGTATTAATCTCTTCTATTTTACTATAAACCATTAACTATTCACATCATTGATACCCAGCTATGTTTTGCATTTAAAAAAACCCCCAACAAACTGTGTAAGGCTTATGATGGAAAATCAGTGGATGGGATTCAGTTGTGCATGTGTGTGCTGCAGACAGGTAACTACACACACACACGCTAAGTCTGCACAGAGGGGTCTGTGTAAACGACATACGTGCAGTTTATAAGCTGCAGGATTTTGCTTGGGTTTTGTAAACACGGTCCAGCCATCAATGAGGGAAAGCTAAATGCAGCTGAAGGATTAATCTTTGAGGAAAAATTCAGGTCAGTCAGGATTTGACATGTGTCTGTTAAAGCTGTTGTTGGAATTGATCTAATCCTAAGCAAAACTTTGGCTAGACTTCCGTCGGCGGAGACTCATTGCTGCATGGTGGGGGCTGGGGGAAGCGGTGTTTGTTATTTCTAATTAAAATCAGACATTTACTTTGTTAACGGTAAGTTCCAGGACTTATTTCACACTGGGAACCGTTGGTTGCTTGGCTTTTTTTTTCCTCCCTTTCGGAAAGTGAGATTTGCTGTGGCCCAGGCGGCCGTTGGTAAGGGAGTGCCCGAGCCCGGCGCCGTGGGTAGCCTGCCGGGGCTTTGCTAGCACGTGGCGGAGCGTGGTGGCTCGGTTTGAGTGGAAACCTTCACGACAGGGCGCTGTTTCCCGGGGAGCATGCCCTGCACCCACGGCAGTGCCCCGAACACAGACCTCTCGCGTCCTGAGCGAGTGCCCCGGGCACCCGAGCTTCGCGTACGCCGCCGCCTTCTGATGGTTTTGGTGAGAAGTTTTGTTCTGGACCTGAAAGTTTCTCAGCAAAAGCGTGGTCGAGCCAGATACGCTCCTTTGGGAGTCTGGGTTGAGTTGCCCACATTTGGTTGAATTAAAAAAGAAAAAAAAAAAAAAAAAAGAAGTGTTTTATCAAAATATTCTCAATTTAATCATTATCTGAACAGCACGGAGAAAAAAATCCTCATGGGATGTACACAGGAAATATGCCACATAACCATACGTACACAACAATACGTCTTGGCAATTACTTCTTGATCTCAGCGCTTTCAAGACTTGCTACCTGCTTGCTGTATTTTTCCATGTAATTTCCAACAGATTTCCTTTTCATATTGCAGCCGAGTGAATAATATTCTGTTTGTGACAAATGTTTTTACGGAAGAACAAAACAAAACAAACCACAAAACCAGCACGTGATGCGATTACATTGGCAGAGCGCTTTGGCTCAGCACGAAATACCTTTTCAGAAGAAAACTAATTTTCTTGCATTCAGATCTACAGACTGTTGAAATCCTAACTGAAAAATTGAGGTTACCCAAGAAAAGCTTCCCCGCATGAGGAAGTGAGAACTCAGCCATAGGCAATATTGTATTTTCTTTCTATTATAATATTTTGAGATGCACCAGAGACTCAGAAAGGTTTGTCTAAACTAAGTATTTATAACAATTTGTCAAAACCAGAAAACAACAATGTTCACAAGGCTGTATCATACATTTGAAATGTTCAGTATTTGCCGGAAGTGTTGTACTTAAGCTATGTTTTGCTTAAAATATGGGTACTCTGGGTAGGGATTTATTAATTTATTTTTAAGTGCAGTAAAACACAGATTTCAGAAACTACTGTCTAGAAAACACATTTTCCAATTAGCCTTGATGTCTGAATTGCAAGTCAGGAGGCAAAAAAGAATGATGGACCTTGCTAAAGGCAGCTTATGATGCATTATTTATGCTATTTTCAATATCAAACATGACAACAATCATATGCATAATATATTCTCCCAGAATCAAAAATACGAAGACCTTTCTGTTCTGTTGAGATGATGTGCTTTAAGATGCTCTCCCTCTGCATGACTCATTGCGGGGAAAAAAAAAAAAAAAAAAAAATGGTAAAAACCCAAAGGTAACGTAACTGGTTTTACAGCAAATGGCTTCTCTGCCCGCTGCTGCCCAGCGCGGGTGGTGGTGGCCGCTCTGCTAGCCACTGGGCCAGGGCCTGGGCTCGGTCCTGCCCCCCCGGCTGGCTCTCGGGGCTCCGCGCTCCCTCGCCACTGTCAGACCCTGCTGCTTGGCCACCTTCCCTATCAGCACAAGTGTGCTGGCTTGGAAGCATCTTTTGCGGGAAGTTTTCCTCCCGGGGCTTGGCAGAAATATTCTTTTAAGACTGGCATTTGCCCACCAGGCCCCAGAGGGCTTTTCTGTGCGCAGACGTACACCAGCAGACACCACTGTCTCTGTATGACAAGGCTGGCACTTCTATTAATACAAATAACTACTTTCACAGTTCCCAGCAAGGATGCTTGTCCTGTCGCGCACACAGAAGCTCATGGCTGTCCCTAGAAAGCTGTCTTAGTCCAGTCTGATCTCCCGTTTTACCCCTGGGAACGGCAACCTGCCATACACCAAAGGGACCTGTAGCTCCAGACAAAAGGTGTAAACCCCTTTCTGGTCTGCCGGACGGTGGACACAGGAGCGGGTCTCTGTGCGTATCGCCGCTTCTTGAAAATGAACCCATTGCTTTCAGGTTTTTCCCTTCCATCTGCACAGCGACCTGGCTGTTTGAGAAATTTTGGTCAAGGGCCCCCCCAGCCCCAAACGATGCCGCAGCCATTTCCCGCCGCGGGCTGCTGCACCCCGCGCCTGGTGCGCTGCGTTCCTGCAGCCAGAGGCCTGTCTGGGGGGGGGAGCTGGGAGCCCCTTCGCTCTGCTCTGTGCCCGTTCTCGGCGGTATTTTCATTCTCCGTGTTGCTCAGCTCAGGGAGAGATGCACCAGAGAGAGCCACAGCCCTCTGGGTGGTGCAGGAGTGCCGGGGGAGACGGGGGGGGTCCCGTGTCCCCACGTCCCCTTGCACCCACCCCGCTGCTCCCGCACCAGAGGGCTGCCGGGCGGGAGGCAGGGTGCTCGGCGCAAAGGGCTGAGACCTCCCCGAGAAGGGCAGAACAGCAGGGGAGTTACTGCACCAGAAACGGTGGGAGTGAACCCTGAGCAAGTGGGCAGTGCTCTGCTACCCGCTTTGCTTCTGTTTATCCTTCCTGCCGCTTGCTTCGGCGTGGAAGAGTCAGTGGTAAGGGAACGGCGCTTGCAGCTTTCATCCTCTGACATGAAGTCTCTGTTTTAAATACCATTGGTTGCTTTCTGCTGGCTTTGCCCTCAAAATCAATGTCCTTGCAGGTGAACAGCAAGCGCGATTATATTTTTTGGTTTACCAGTGGGGTAAATCAACCTGGTCAATAATAACATCTACTGCTCAGACTGCATTTTAATCTTTAAGTTCAAGAGCCTGCAGGCTTCTTTAGTTTAAGTTTCCGGAATGCCTTTGAAACCAATGGAGTTTCATGAATGTAGATTGTCTAAAGATCTTTGTATTGTTACTAATCATTCATTAATTTGCATAGAGCAAAGCAAAATTACAGTTAAGCCATTGAGGCGAGCACTTGGTAACGCCGAGACTCCTCGGTCGCTCCTGCCCCGGGCAGGGCAGGGTCAGCTCCGCTGGCACAGAGGCTCTGTGCCCGGGGGGGAAGCAGGAGCCTCCTGGGTCTCCTCGGGGACCCGGGCGAGGGCACCTCCTTTTCCATCACGCTGGGGCACGTGCCTTGCCAGGCTCGGGAGGACGTGCCCGCACCTCAGCCCGTGCCCCGGGGCAGCTGCCTGCAGGGCCTGAGCTTCGGTGTGTGCGGGAGCCAGGGTAGCCCTTTTCTACCAGGAGGCAGAAGCAGCGTGCTGCTTTCTTGCAGGTCTTCCTCGGAGAACCCTCCCCTGCCTCCCCCCAAGGTTTCCGTGCTGCTGGGAAGCTCGCTGTGCAGAGCAGCTTCCCGTTGTTCTGCAGGTCTCATTGCTATTAGTTCATTTCTGCAGACAGACCGTTACCAAGGCTGATCCAATTGCTATTATCTGGATCGCTTAATCCTTGGATGTTATTCTTGGCTACATTCAAGTTTTGTCATTATGTCCCTTTTCATCCTTAAAGATTTCATTGAAGGAGTCCTCAGCTGATTTCTGTGCAGTTCTTTTTGAAGCAGGCTTATTGCTTTAAGTGCTGGCAAGGGAGCTGATTTTGCTTTGGGAAAATCTCATTAAGGCTTCAGCATTCCAGCGGGGAAGATGTTCCCCACATCAGCCCCTTCGCCCGCGCTGGGCCAGTGGGAGTCTGCAGGATCCGAAAGTCAGTGCTGTCCCCTTTCCTTGCCACCTTGAACTTGCCGTGGGACGCGTGGATATGAGCCCCAGCTAGGCTGGCAGGGGAGAAAGCCTCCTGGCACTGCTGGGTGGGGGCAGCGACGTTGGCTAGTGAAGCCTTGGCAAAGCTTGGCTGAGGGTGGGCGACTGCAGCCCTTCACCTCTCCGCTCCTGGGCTGCTTTTATGGGGCAGCAGGGGATGCCCTGCCGACAATATTCCAGGTCTTGAAAGGGTTCGTGGACCCGTGTGGAGCCACGGACGAACGACACGCCGAGACGGGTTCAGTGTGGGTGATAGAGCATCAACCCAACTTTATTGGTCCGGGTACATATATTTATACAGACAACGCTAATTATTATGCCTACTAGTCACTAGCTGATTGGCTTAAGCTCTAAAGGTCGTGTTCGCACGGTCCACCTACTTGCAGTTAGCTTACAGCACAAGCTTCTCATAACACTAAGTTTCTCATGCCACTATTTCTGATTCCTCTTGACTTGTTTTCAATACACGACAGTACCGTAACACAATGTTTCTCAGACCACTGTTACCATAACACTGGGTTTCTCAGACCACTATTTCCAATTCCTCTCAACCTGTTTTCGACACACCACGGTACACGAGGCCGAAGCATCCTTGACATTCCTCCTGTATCAGCAGCTGCGAGCAGCTGCAGGCAAACCCTAGTGAGGCTCAGCATCAGCCCCTAGAACAGGCTCTGATCATACAACTGCTCGGTGGGCTCAGGACCCTTGTCTCGGAGCCATTCTCCGACAGACCCGCTCAGAACAAACCCTACAATACAAGCGTTTCTTTCTTGTACAAGCCATGCCGATTTTAAACTTCCATTTTTTGGTAGAGAAAGATCAGATTTAGGCAGGTGCTCGGCATGAAACGCGTCCGCTCCTACAAAGAGAGCTTGGTAAGATTTTAAATGCCGTTTAACCGCTGCAGGTGCGAGGACGCGTGGCGCTACAAGCCGAGCTCGGGCAGACGCGCGGGGCCCCCCCCGCGCCCGCCTCGCCGAGCAGCCCTGCCTTCCCCTTTACTCCCGGCAGTTCCAGAGCTCCGTTTTCTGCAATCAAACAGGCAAAAAAACTGTCGTAGCCCCTGTCTGTCAAAACCAATCCTTCTGACTGAAATCACTCTCACGCATCCCTGGATCGTTCAAATTATTATTTGTCCGACGTTCAAATGTAAGCAGTTAAAAGCTTGTATTATGCTGCGTCTCATTTCCCCAGGCTGTGAAATAACCTGGCTCCACCTACCGCATGTTTCATTATAGCATATCATTTCAGAAAATAACTGTAATATGCACAAATGCGTCATTGGTTGCGGTAGGTAGAATCCAGTGCCTCTGGCTATAAACTGCCCCATTTTTTTATCCGTAAAGGGGAAGGGTTTTTAAGACCTCCATTGTATTGTGTCTTCTTTGCACAAAGAAGCAAGAATCCTAAACACGAAGAACATCTACTCCTGTTTATAGGTGTTTCAGGCGATATCTATAAAATGTTATTTATTTATATTTCTTTGACCAAACAAACACAATTTTTCTTATAGTAACTTTAAGGCTACAGAGTCAAGCACCAGACTGAGAAACAACAGAATTCAGACCGTTTGTACTACCTTGGTTTGGTCAACTAATATCAGGGATTTTTTCCCCCCCCCCCCCCCACTTTTTTCTCTAAGTCTCAGCCTCCCCACTCTGACCCAGTGTCGATCTGTAGTGACTGCTTGTCCTGACTGATTTCCAGAGCTCTCAGCAGCTTTGCCCAGCAGCTCCCAGACTCCAGCCACTTCTCTCGGATGCTCTCAGCCCTCTCCTAGCTCCAAATCCCATTTATATATATCCCCCAAGGCAGCTGCCTCCCTCTGCTCTTTTCTCCCTAATGGATGCAGGTTTTCTCTCTTAGAATTCTGGTTTATTATTATTATTATTATTACACAATTACGTTACTACTGTTATTATATTGTTATTTTACTAGTATTATTTATTATTATTTTATTATTACAGCTGGCCTGAACTGCTAAGCCTCATTACTCGTCCTTGCACAGGGAACAGCGTTGCTCTGTTGTGGCTTTGACTCTGAGTCATGATGAATAAACCAAGGCACTGAAGGTCATCGTCCAGAAAGATTGTTATCCACGTTAATAAGGTTAGTATTAACAGGGTTGGAAATGTTTTCCCAAATTTGATGGGGTTTGTGCATTTTTATGGTATAAATTGAACAGATATTTAAAATAAAGATTTACTTCAAACTAGAAATGTAGTGACAGTTAAAAATAAATCCTGGAAATTTTGTGAACTGAGAAATACATGCAATCTCTTCAGGGTATAGTTTCATCTAAGCAAGTCAAAGTTTTCTAGTTAAACGTTTTTTCATTAGATTTGACATTCTTCTGTAAATTTACATGTTGTTGTAAAATTCCTGATCCATTCTGCCTTTTAGTCTGAAACAACAAAACCACATTGTCCTCAGCCTTGGGTCAGAAGTGGGCCCAAGTCTTGCCTGAGAACTCTGTTGAAAGACAGAGCCTCTGTACCACTGGATTTCATACCTCCTCTGTTACTAGTTTTTAGGATCATCCAGTTCTCTGAATATTATTTTGGTCCTTCTCTTTGCTGATGGTGTTTCCCCATTTCACATTACCACGAGTGTGTAACTTTTGTGTGAGCTTGTTAGCTGGTCCTCTAGGCGTTCCATTCATGGTTTCACTCTCATTAATGTTTTCACAGACAATTTTAAAATAAACTTTGATAGTGAGTCAGCTTTGTCCAGAGGCAACTGTTTCTTTGCATGTGTTGCTGTTTATCATTTAAATAGGAATGAACTGGGTTTTCACAGCCACAGTCTGTATCCACAGATTGAAAAACTGCACGAGATGATTATCAAGGAGCTTGTGCAGCAGTGTGGGGATCGTCCTTCCGTAGTGCTTTAACAAAGTCATGTTGTCACAGGAGAAGAGCCATCTGAAAGTGTACAAAGTGTGCAAGAAGCACTGGGGGAACGTCCCTGTTTGGGGAACAGAGCAGCCAGCGCCTGGGGCAGGACAGTCCCACGGCTCCAGGGCTAAACAAAGCCTCCAGAACACAGCCTTCTGCCCAGAATTTCTTGCTATCCTCAGGTTTCTATGAAATTATATCGGTTCGTGCTATTGATGAGCACTGAATTAAACACTGATCAGAGGAAGAATTGACAGCAACCTGAACCTGTTCAGCACAGAGTCATCGAGTGCAAAATATTAATGAACTCTCTGCATCCACAGGTCTAAGAAATGAACCAAGTGAAGTAAGGACAAACTGTGATGCCATCAGCCAAGTTTACCCCGTGCAAACAACTCACAGATCACAGGGATTTAATTTGACTTAATGAATAGGTTAATTTTTTTATTTTTACAGAGAACTCTGTCATTGTTTTCTGAACCATGGGATGGATGCAGCATAAAAATGGCAGTAACAAAAAATAAATAACCATCTTTCTCCCTACCTTAAGCTGTCTGTCTCGGATTGCAAATTCTCTGGAGTGAGTTTGTGTCTTGTGTTATATTAAGCTAGAATATGTTTTTTTCAAGGATTACATTTTCAATAACTCTTATACTCTTTCCCTAAGAGTAGTGATTATAGAGGGGCTTTGAGTTTCATTGGTAATAGGATGTTCTAAATTTGGCACAGTCTCTACAGATTTTAATAATGCTTACCCACTCCAGAACGCTCCTGTTTAGTTTTGGGCAACACCTTTGTTGGAGAATTTTGAAATAAAAATCAACAAATGTAGCTTTTAGCATAGTACTTAGTATTATAGTATCTGTTTTACTGACAAATCTGAGGTTATCGTTATACATTGTCTATGTTGTATAATTTATAAATGTGCTGGGATTAATGGGTTGGCATAAAGTGCAAACTATATTAAGATATGAATTCTCTGACTTTTGGTCCACTTTTGCCTGATGCTCTGCTGTTTAACAGAATGAATTTGCTTGTCTCAGGGTTTTTTTTTCCTTAGATTTAACTCATAACCTCTTTGTGTAAATAAAACTCCTGCACTGTTACCAGACTGAGATAAACCTATATAGTTCTTAATTGCTGTTTCGAAGATGCGCTGCGCACTCCTGTATGGAAAGCTTCTCTTGCCTTCGGGTAATCTCTGCTTGCTTCCGTTGCTTCTTACTATTTTTATTACTTTCATTATTTTCATCGTGAGTACCTGAAAAGTATTTGTAGGAAACCAAACATTTTTTTTTTCCTTAAGACTTTTTTTTTTTTTTTTAAAAAGAACATAGAAATATTCTGCCTATACTGAAAACAGTTTTCCCAGCTGCTGCCGTGACGGTGCCAGGGGCTGGTGCTGGGATGTCCCTCCCGAACATCCGCGTCCTCCGTGCTGCCTGAATTCCAGTGCAAATGAAGTGACAGAGACTTAAATGTGAACTAAAACGTGATGTAAACCTTTTGCTCTAGGCAGGTGTAAACCCGAACAGTATTACACCTGGCAGTGTGTCTGGCTCTCAATGCAGGGAGGAGCCGATGCTTCCTAGAAATGCCTGGGGTCTCACCGAGCCTTTGGTGGGATCCGCATCGCCTGCCCCCCCCGGCGCCCTGACTGTGGCTCTGTGATTTCCCTCCTCCCAGGCCAGGAAGAAGATGTAGTGGGACGGAGGCGAGGACGAGAAGCCCCGAGCGAGCGCTGGGCCCCGCGGCCTCACCATGTCCAAGAAGGGCTCCAGCAGCCGAGCCCGGGGGGAGAAGCCGGACGCCTTGGCCGCCTTGCAGGCAGCCAACGAAGAGCTCAGGGCCAAGCTCACCGACATCCAGATAGAGCTCCAGCAAGAAAAGAGTAAGGTGTGCATCTTTTCCCTCCCTTCTCCCGTTAATTGAAATAAAGCTAGTCTGTTCTTCCTAACCGCCCTTCGCCCCACTCGTGCCTGACCTCTGCCCAGCTCTGGCAATAAATCAGAGTGCATGCAGCTGCAGCTGGCCGTCCGTGGGACACAAGAGGCAACCCCTTTGTTGCAGATTTTTAAATTGTTCTCCCCCAATTTATAACGTGCATACGGGACAAAAGGCCTCTGCAAGGGAGGGTGCTTCGGTGTCACGGCTCCAGCAGGAAAGCTGAGCAGTGAGGATCCCGGTCCCTGGGCAGGCAGGACTCAGCTTGTTCCCGCCGTCCAGGAAGGAATGAAGTTGAAAAATCACGTAGCTAAATGCCAGCAAAAGGTCTGAAAAAAACAAACACCTGCTCAAAACAGATGGCATCATCGTAGTGGTGGGCTGAAAGCTGCCCACATCCTTTGTTTCTCTCGTGACAACTTTTTCTAGTAAATATTTACCTATTGATGAGGATGGCTACACTGAGGGTTTTGAATGCAATTTTGTGTTCTTCAGAAATTCTATTTGCTGATTCTTCTCTTTCACATTTACACTATTTTCATTCGGATCTTATGCTGCTTACAGTTTCCAGATGTACGGTAATAGGCCTCAGCTCTGCCTCCTGCTCTCATTGCCAAAGTTTAAGGAGCCACAGTTTGACCTTGAGCCTTTGACAGAGCGGTGGTTGATGCAGCTTGAGCCTCAGTTTAAGAGCTTGCAGCCATGGTTTTCAGACCGCTTCTCAGTGAGGGCATGAATCATTGGCTTGTTTTTCTCTAATCCTCCAAATTAGTCTCTCCTGATAAACTCTGAGGGTTTTTTTTTTTGTTCCAGAATGTTAATGGAAACGTGCATTACCATGCAGGGACAGAATGATATTCTGCACTTTTCCATTAATTTGCATCATTATTAGGCATCGTATACTATGACTCCAGTTTTTAAGGAAGCTTTAAGGGCGGGTGTGTATATGTATAAATAGAACATTTATTAATCCTTTTGTTGTGAAGCAGCATTTGCAGTTTTAAGACTGAGGACCCTGTTTTCCCTCTCCCTGTCTTCCCCAGCCATTTCTCATCATGGCTTCTTCTGAGTTTATGGTATGGTTTTAAATTGAAATGTCATTTGACCCTTCTGCGGTCAGATACAGTTAGTTATTTGTACTGAATAATTCATTGCTTAAAAAGCAGCCGATAAAACGCAGTTGTTTGGGGCTTCACAGTAGCTGGCACAGAGATTTTTATGCTTTGCATATGCATACGTGCATGGAGCAGCTTGATCTGTGTGCCTGAGCCTGCCAAAATAATGGCTTAGCATCTGATTTCTCACGTATTCTTTTGGGGATGTGGTATGAGAGCTTCTGCAGATACCCAGCTGATAAATAAAGTAAGGACTCAGACTTAGCCCACAAGATACTGGCTAATTCCTAAATGTGTATTAATGTTGTAAACACGAGTCTGTTTCCAGCACCTCTTACCCGCCCGTTCGCCTGGTTCTGGAGCGTACACTTCCTGCAGTGCTTGGATACAGATGGTTACTTCACCTGGGTTTTGTGCTGCTTGCATAAATTTATGACACTTATTTATATTGAGTTAATGTGTGCTTTTTAGGGCACCGAATTGGATGAATTAAAAAGTCCATAACATTGCAAAGGATTATTATTTAATTATAAAAATAGAATACGATGCTAAAATCAGCAGTGGTGCCTAGACTTTCATCCTCGATAACAATCATTTGCAAAATGATAATGATACATTTTTGGTTTTCTTTTTCTAAATATGCAGATGTTTCCGCTTACGCTGGTTTCCAGTGAAAGGGGTTTTATACAAATTTGTCAGGGTTCATTTTCTTATTTTCACAAATTACTTTCTCCTTAGAAGAATTCTCAAAGTTCTTCATGATGTCACAGTTTTTTCTTTGTACTTGCACGGTTTGGTTCTGCAGCGTTCTCATCTGCCAGGCAGGCTTCTGCGCATTCTTAGCAAGGAAACCTGATTATGTCAACTGAGGAAGAGAAATGCATCTTTATTGAACAGAACTGCCCGGAGCATCTTTCCCAATAAACACGTCAGTAAATAAATGCAATGTAGCGACTGATCCACTTCTTGATTTTAGCCTTTAAATATGCCACGGGCTGTTCTGATAAGCAGTACGGGGCAGAAAAGGCCGAGCGGGCAGGGGCTCGGCCCGAAGGGGAGGGTCAGCAGGGCAAACACCGCAGATGCGGCGGCAGACACCGGCGGGGGTATCTCCTGCTGCAGTACCAGCAGCCACGTCCCTAACAGCGTGGGGGTGTCTTTCCCCCCCCCCCCCCCCCCCCCCCGAGACATGGGATCCTCATGTCTAGCCCAGGCAACCAGTGCGGTGCCGAGGGGAGCACGCGCCGGGGCTCGGAGGTGCTCCTGAGGTCCTGCCCGCCGTATTTGTGGTAGATTTAGAATCGCTTTAGAACGGCGGCCCCGAGTCCTCCCGACTGCGCTGCTGACCTGGGGATCAGCACAGGTTTGCTCTAGAGTTACTAGAGATCCCCGCAGGTGCCTGCCAGGCCCCGAGTCCGGCGGCAGCTGTGACCCTGCGTTGAAAGTGTTGGCCATAAACTGTAAAAAACCTTTTCCCCGGGGAAATGTTGTGCAGGGGTTTAGTAATGTGTATTTTCATCACACGGAATGCACCGAGAGGGGATTGCTCTTTTGGAAGTTTACAGCATGAAGGCTGTGTGGCAGAGCTCGGTGACCCTAGTGGTACCTGGAAAGCCCTTAAAAAAGGCACGTTTAATACGTAATGAAGTACTAAATCCTAAAGAATGAGCAAAATGCCAAACGTGTAGGTCTGCGTGTGGCAATACGAACTAGGCTGGGCTTTCTCTCTAAGGCACGGCCATGCAACATGAAGGTCTAACATCGTAAAGCAATCCGTACCATTTTTAAATAATACAGTGGTTTGTATTAATAATTTTGTTGGTTGAGAATACTGCACTTTTTTGATTTTCCTTGTAGGTTAGCAAGTTGGAAAGAGAGAAAAATCAGGAAGTTAAGCAGATCAAAGAGCACGAACAGCATAAAAGTACAGTGGTGGTAACAGAGCTCAAAGTCAAACTTCATGAAGAGAAAATGAAGGAGCTTCAAGCTGTTCGAGAAGCACTTTTGAGACAACATGAAGCTGAACTACTTAGAGTAATCAAAATTAAAGATAATGAAATCCAGAGACTGCAGACCCTCCTCAATGCTGTACGCGATGGGGCTCCTGACAAGGTGAAAACGGTGCTGCTCACAGAGGCGAAGGAGGAGGCCAAGAAGGGGTTTGAGGTTGAGAAAATAAAAATGCAGCAAGAAATTTCAGAGCTGAAGGGGGCTAAGAAACAAGTGGAAGAGGCTTTAACTATGGTCATCCAAGCTGACAAAATTAAAGCAGCGGAGATAAGGAGTGTGTATCACCTGCATCAAGAGGAAATCAGCAGAATTAAGAGGGAGTGTGAGAGAGAAATTCGCAGACTGGTACGTGTTGCTATCTGCATCTGTGTTTTTTCTAACACTTATGTTATAGATAGTAGGTAAATGAAGGTTAGGTGCTGGACTCAGATGAATGAATAAGGACGGGCATTCAGACTTCTGGAGCTTGCTCCAGATCTGGTTTACTAGTAGAGATGTCAAAATGTTTTTTAAAAACTATTGGGATGTCTTGTAAGGAACTTTTTTATCCATGTCAGTGCCTATTAATATTGTTCACATTTCAGACACCGGGAAGGAGGCTCGTGTTACTAACTGGCTAGGGAAATCCTACAAAACAGTTATGTTTCTTGGCCTGTGCTGCTGTTTCCCCACCGTCTGTTCCTTGCTGATCCACCCTGGTCCTTCCCTTTCCCTGCCCTTGCTGGTTCCCGTAAACACCCTACAATGAGCTTTACACAACCCCAAGACGCATCCCATAGTGAGTCCTGTTACCTGTGGGCAAGGACGCCCCTCGCTCGTTGGAGAGGTTAAAATGGATCGTTTTGCTTGGAAATGGGGATAACTCCCCGCAGGAGGGAGCTCCCTGCAAGGGGGGCGCCTTTGCGTGAGAGCCTGGCAGGCCCCCAACGCTTTCTGGGCTTTGGGACCATTTCTTCTCCACCACCACCTCAGACCCTTGCCTTTCGATTCACACGGTGCTGTGAGTGCACAGCTGATTTGCAGGACTGGATCCCTTGACTCTTGCTGCCTTTCCCAAGGACACGGGAACAAATGCGGCACCCGGACCCTCGTGATGCATATTTTGGGTCTCGTCTCAGTATTGGTTTGAAGTCACCGTCTCTTTCTGTTTGCCACGCTTTTTTACAGCATGCAGTGTCTCCGTCCAAACTCATCCATGTCTCTTCTAAGTCGTTATCCCTTGACTATCATCCAAACCCTAAAAAATTCCTTTAAAACCAGGCGATCAGCTCGCAGGCTGGCCCCAGGTGGAAGCACGGCAGTGTAGCCGCGCGCCCTCCCAGCCTGCCTGCTCGGCATCCTCGGCTCCTAACCGCACACCGCTCCCCCGGGCACTGCAGAGTTACCTACCCATTATTTAGCCACCCTTTCCTTCAGAATTTAGGTTGTAAAGTTTGTTTTGTTTTGTTTTGTTTTGTTTTGTTTTTTCCCTCTGGTAGATTATTTTATTTTTATGAAGCAGATATTAAAATAAGTTATAACCAACTATTGATACTCTTCAAATATCCTGCAGTGTAAGTACTTTCTTCTCTGAACATACATTACTAGATGCATTGATTTACTACATCAGAATGAAAGGATGGCTAATGTACATCCTAAATAAACCTGCTGCATCTCATGAAAAGTCCTCACTAATGGCCTCTAATGTGGAAGCTATAAAACAAGTATGTTCTTAGTTATAAGGAATAGAGTGGCTTGATGTTACGTTTTCTAAATTGCGTTTAAGAATCAAACTTTTTTTTTTTTAATTCCTGCTTGAAAGAATCAGATTATCTAACTGTACTAATTAAATTACGTGGTGCCATCATCTTACCAAGCCCTGAGAGCTTCCTGAATGACTTTAAGTACTCTCAGCTCCATTGACTCGACCGTAATTGGTTGCAATGGGAGCTGTTGGCTCCCGGCACCTTGCAGGGAGGGCCCTGGCGTTTTGGGGGGAAAGGCTGGTGCCATGTGGCATGATAAAAGCTCTCCTCTCTATGAAAGTGAGGCAATTCTCAAAACACTTAAGCCATTACTGAACACCGGTGCTTTTTTCCCTTTTTAAGGTAGGAGCCCTCGATAGGTACACTCAGTGAGCCTCACTGGGGTTGCAGCGAGGGGCAGCCCGAGGTGAGCGGGCCCGTCCGTCCCACAGAGCGATGGGGTTGCACCTTCACGGAACGGCTGTGGCAGACATCCAGCCCCAGGTCGTTAAGGGATTCACAGCAGGATTTTCATAGCTCCGTGATTCACATACGATGCACTATTTCGTCATTCTAATCAAGCAGGGAAGGAACCTCCAAGCGAACGATAATTTCACGCCTAGAAAAATACTGCTCTTTTTGTTTAGTCAGAATAGAGAAAGACAAGTTGCGTTCATTCGTGTTTGACTTTTCAGTGATGTGAAGCCCTTTAACATAAAGTAATTTTTTCTAAGTTATTTGTCTCTGATAGATACAGTTTCTCATTTCCGAGTCAAGTACATCTATGCAGGCTTAGTTTATGGAAAATACTTCCACACATAGTCAGACAGAGATTGTTTTAAAAAGGTGATTTAGTACTAATCCCTTATTCTCTTTTCAAATTAAAACTTTTTTTTTTTTTTTTTTTTTTTTTCTGCATTGGACAGACAGGAATACATTCATTGATGTCTCCCTTCAGACTTTTGGAAAAATGTTAGATGGCCTTTAACATAACAGATGTGGTAGGAAGGTGCAGCATTATGCAAAAACGAACTGTACAGCCATCAAATTTACTTCAAGCAATTTGGAGTTTATTTGGTCTGCAGCATCATCCTCTTTTGTCAGATTTTGCTAAGGGAGATGCAGAGTATATACGCTCAGGATTTCAAAATAACCAGCTCTGCCATGAACCTTTGTTTGGTTGACTTACTACAACTTTGAATGAAGTTAAATTGTCACATCAAGCCAAACCCTGTGCCAGGGAACAGACCTTGGCCTCACCAGGTTTCCAAGGGGAACCCCTGCGCTTTTGCCCTCTTCCAGGAGAGGAGATCTTGGCGAAGGCACAGCTGCCTGCATGCTGTACTTATCTCTGGCAGAAAAACTACATCCAAACCATTCTTGTAGTCAAAAGGAGATTTCCCAATGCACCTGCAAGCTGGGGCCTCCCCTGCCTGCGCTCTTGTGCCGAGACATGTTTACAGCAGACCCTACCTACGCAGCACACGGGCTGTTACTGCAGGGGTGTAATATTTGCAGGTGGTAATTCTGGTAATTTTGCACTAGAGGCACACAGAGGCTTGCAGATTGTAACAGCTAACAAGGTGTGAGCTCTCTTTAGAAGCAGTTCCCACTTAGCAGTTCCCAAATAAAAATCTAGCTGTTTATTCTAGCTATTTTTCAGGTGCCAGGGTAATTATTAGTCGTTGCTGCCAATGGCTTAGCTCTAATGCCATACAGCAGAGCCGAGCGCCTTTCAGTTCTGTGAACAGCATAGGAAAGGAAATAACATGTTTCACAAAAATGTATGTTCAAATTATTCTGGCCTCGTGGTTTCTGTTTGCACATATGGCTCGTGCTGTTTGTGTCTGTAAAGTCTGAGCGTGCCGCTCTCCAGAGAAGTACAACTAACCCAGTTACGCTCTCCCTGGCGCAGAGGCTTCAGGAATGTTAATGTAAAAGATGAAAGTCCCTTGCAGATGGTAACAAGTATGGCACCAACCTTCTTTCTAAAGAATTTCTAATTTTAGTAAGCTTTTTTAAAATTTTAATTGGTGCATTTTAAAACAGCTTAAAATACTGTGCAAATGGATTTAATTGCATTCTTATGGTCTCCCACTAATAGCAGCACTCCCTGTGTCAGTGTGTGCACGTCCAGGGAAAACAGCCCTCCAGTCAGGAGAATCCCCTGAGATTAGCTGGCCTCAAATTTTGTTAATGGGGACTAAAATTCAATGAGGTTAAGAGCATTTAAATTTTACTTAAATGTGGACTGGTCTGAAAGGAGAAGTGCTGAACAGCAATGACCACCGCAGCCTCCCTTCCCCCTGCCTCTGTTATAAGGGGACTAAAACAGAAATCGCAAAAACTGAAGAAATGAGATTTCTTAGAGACTGGAAAGTATTCTCAATTTAAGATAAACTCTGACTGATGATGACCACCAAAAGGTGTAATCACCTGCTCTAGTCCCTCGGGTAAGACCACTGTACGTTGATGCCTTCAGGGCTTCCTTACGGTACTGCAGCAGCAGAGGCGCCGGGAGATCAGGCCTCTCGGTACCGCTCCGAACCTCTGCGTTTGCCCGCACGCCCTCAGGTCTCTCTGCCAGGCAGTGGCAAATTGCTGGAGAAGTCTGATTTAAAGGACGGTGTCAGATGAAAAGTGTAGGAAGCTGACTTTCTAAATATTCATTTTATTGGTGATTGATTTAGTCTTTACCTTCTCCTTTTTATTCCCTTATGTGGTGGAAAATTGCCATATTTGGTGTTATAAAGGTATCTCAGCAGTCATCCCATACTGAAAGATAGACAAATTATGCGAGGTGAATAATTCCTTCTTGCAAATGTGGATGTTTTTTCATCATTTGTGGTTTGAACCTCATTTGCATTTATTTATTTCAGCTAAACCTGGATTACTGAAGGATTTTGTCGTATATTAAAAGCTATACAGCATTACTCCTCCATTTTGGAGGATCAACAAACCTCCTAGGTCTGAGTTGCTCCTTTGTGTCTTACAGTCCACTTCTTAAAACATGTTTTTCTCTACAATCCTAAACAAGAAGTCTGCTCCCTCCTGTGCTGTAACCGCGTTGTTGTTGCACTGCAAACGCCGAACACGGGGCTTGGGGGGCTCCTGTACTCCTGGAAGCGCTTTGGACCAGGAGGTGAGGTTTCTGCTTTCAGCAGCGTAGGTCTGGGACAGCACCACCGTCATTTTATGGCATTTACCAGTGGCACTGAGTAGCCACACTGTCCCGAGCACGTCCTGAGCGTTTGTTTTTCTTCTGTATTGAAATAGGGAGAATTTTCCTTGGTCAAAAACCCCCAAAATCTCAGCTTGCTCCTCCTGTGTTGTACCGTATCGGCTGTGTTCCCAGCGCTTGCAGCGGCAGGAATCAGTGTGGGTTTGGTGCTGCAGCATTGTGAGTTAGAAGTGTGAGCACATCAGTGGGGTTTAAACGCCTTGAGTTAGGAACATTAACAAGGCAGCTGCAGGAATGCTACCGCTGCCCCCCTGAGCTATCTGCGAGGCATAAATCGTAGTAGTTGATATAAATGTGCGGTTTCAGAGCAGCAGCTTGAATTACTCCTGTAGAGTATTTGGTAAAAACCCATTAATGCAATCTGGCTGGCTGTTGCTGGTGAGTGGCGTACGTCACCAGGACAAAGGGGCAGCTGCATTTATTTCTTTGGGAGCCTTAAGGAAAAGGATGGGAAAGTGGAGAGGGCAGGTGAGCGTGAGCACCAGGGCCCGGGGGCCAGACATCCCCTCCTGCCAGCCCGCAGACGTGAACCCCGGCTCTCGGGGTGATCCCCCCCTCCTTTCACCTGGGCCTTCTGTTGCCCGCGGGGGTGACGGGGGGCCTGGCAGTCGTGACGGGAATAATACACTTAAAACAGAACCACGCGCCTTTAAACCAGCTGCATGTCAGACGGTGACAGGCGTCGCACCGGGAGGGAATAACAAATCTAACTTTGCATGGGATTACGGTTGCATAATTGGCATCAGCTGTGCTTGCGGGCTGGCTGTTAATTAGCGCTCCCACATAAATATTCATCCCGAGTGGAGGCAGCCTGCTAGAACTGCAGTGGGAATACCCACAGCAGCCTCTCCGGCCGCTGGATGCGCTCCCACGCGCTGCGGGTGTCCGAAGCCCCAGGCCCCCCGGGTGGGGAGGGGGGGTCCCGCCAGTCCCCACCCCCCCCAGAATGAGGCTGGGGTGCGCGACAGCCCGGGGACCGCCGCCTCCTCCAGTGAGTTCCAGGTTGTTTCTTGTCTTTACGTTTGCTCAGTGCTGCCAGTGGTAGGAAGGAATGTGCTAAATGATATTTTTCAGTGAAATGCTTCCTTCAGTTTGTACTATTTCTGCGACGTTGCTAGTTAATAATGGGCTGGAGACATCAAGCTTTTGCGCATATCTCACGGACGTGAATCTAATCATATGAGGGCAAATGTGAATACTGATGTTTCCTTTGTTGTTTATGAAGATCATGTTTAGAGGTTTTTTTCTGGAAAACAAACCATTAGTGAAATACTGTGAAATGTTTTGTGTTTTCTCCAGTTTCTTTGTTCCTCCTCATTTAAAGTGTTGTCCGCGTTGTACCATGTCTTTGTTTTCATACAAACAGGGATCAACTACCCAATATTCTGCTTATTTTAAACAGATAATCATTTGATGATGTGTTACCTTTTCATTTATGCATCCGCTTAGACTTCTACCTGATTAGGTATTTAGGAGAAGGGCTTCAGTGGGCACCTCTTTGTTTCATTCATAGCTAGTAGATTGTTGCCTTAATGGAAATTGTTCAAAGCACCTTTGATAAAATGGCACCCAAGGTACATTTGATTTGCTCCGTTTTACTAAAAGAATCTAAATTTTGCTTAACCTTGAAACACAGTTTCCACGCTGGTATTTATGAGCTGTCCTACATTATTTTTTGGCAAAGGCTGGCTCTTCCCCCGGCAACGGTGCGGGATCTCTCTGGGTTTGTGGCTTGGTGCTTCCTTCCTCCGGCTACCGAGGGGCAGGACCCCCTGGGGGAGCACCTTGGCTCTCGCCCATGACGGGGTGATGATGATGATGATGATGGGGTGATGGTGATGATGACGGGGTGATGATGTTGGGGTGACGATGCACCTTGCCTGGCCTGGGTCGAGACGCAGCCCCCCACGCTGTGTGACCCCATCCCACCCTGTCCTCTCCCACATAATTTATTTCACAGCTGGAAGCTCTCCTCCACCCCCCACCCAAGCACACCTCATGGAAGGAACGTCCCAGGACCGTTTCCGGGTGTGTGTAAATTTCCATCACTTGCTTTTTCTGTGAGTGGGCCATTTTTGCAGTTACTGGAAACAAAGTGCTTTGAGCGATCTGTTAATTCACAATATCATTTTTTTCCAGGTTTACAGGCAAAGCCGTCAAAAGTACCAAACGCAGTTCTCACAAGGCAAAATGTTCTTATTTCAAGCAGGCCACATTTTAAAAACTGATCATTTAAATTAAATGTGTAAAGTCTCAAAATCTTATGCCAGGAATCTTATCCTTGTGGTGTCTGAAACCAGATCAACAGACATTTTAGGGGATGTATCTGATTTCTTTCTTATCATTATCTGTAAGCACATTTGGCAGCCCTGTGGCGTGTGAGTGTAATTAATACTTTATATTCATGTATAATGTATACGTATGCAATCCAGCTGGGAAGAGCCTGCGATTCCGTCGCAGTGCTGTACCTCATCGCAGGCACAGGAGAAGATTTCGGGCTGCGCTCAGTAATTTTTCGTTTTCAGGCGGGGCAGGGGCCGGCCCCGTTTGAACTCTCTAACCAGGCTCTACGGGTCTGATCCAGCGGGAGCCGGGGGCCGTGCGCCCAGCCTGCAGCCCGGGACCCCCCGGCCCCGGCCTTCCACCCGGGCGTGCAGGGGGGCTTTCATTCCACGTTAGCTTTTGGGAAAAATATCCAGCAAACCAGCCTGGAGCACCTGCAGATTCAACGTGCCCGATCCAACAGCGACGAGCGCGGCGCTCAGACCTCGGCGAGAACGGTGCAGAGAGATAGGAGAGAGGAGAATTAGGGGCGGGTGGACGTTTGTCATTTAAGCACTTAATGATTTTGCCTAATGTTTGTTATACGTAAGCAAATCCTTTCGTGGAAGGGGGATAATTAAACAAATTGCTCACACGGGAGACTTTGGAGAAAGAATTTTAAAAGTTCGCATTCCTTTTATATGTTGAAAATGAAAAGGATATTCAGGTTTCTAATATTGTAAAATGATGAATCCAAATTTTCAAAAGGTGATGTCTAAGAAAAATGCTGCAAAATCATTAATATGTTTGCATGAACTAATCCAAATTGTGATATCAATATTAGGGTTTAATTTTTTTTTTTTTTTAAAGATATTCTGAAATGGCACTAAGACTGTGGGTTATTTCCCAATCCCTTTACTGAAAAAATTCCTGCTGAAAAGAGGGATTTTATTCTGGGTGCCCCCCCTCCCCGGGTATTCCTGGGCTGGTGAAGTGTTTCAGTTCATATGTTCCCTGCCAGCTCTTGGGTGCTGTTCCCCCCCCAGGCGAGCGGTGTTGCCTTCTCCGTGCGGCTGCTCGCTGCCCGCCTGCGGGGTCCCACGATGCGCTGTTGTTGCCAAGCCGCTGCCTGCCTGTGTGATTGTGTTCTGTTCTCCTTGTAGATGGAGGAGATTAAGTTTAAGGACAGAGCAGTCTACGTGCTGGAGAGAGAGTTAGGGGTTCAAGCCGGGCATGCTCAGAGACTGCAGCTCCAAAAGGAGGCTTTAGATGAACAACTTTCCCAGATCAAAGAGTCTGATCGGCATCTGAGCAGCCCCAAGCGGGAACTTCCTTATGCAAGTGGTGCAGGAGACGCTTCAGATCATTCGGGAAGCCCCGTAAGCACTTTCACGTGGTTTCACCTAAACGGACGAGCAGAGTGACAAAATGGCACGAAGTGACAGAATCTTGATGAGTGCACCCTCGAGCAACAGCTTTCCCATAGCTGGGCAGGGGAAGCCCCGAGGCACCCGTTTCTTGCTCTCATTCCTTGGACAAACCTTTAAGTTTTAAAATCAAGCCTTGTTATGGGAGAGCTTTTGCTTTTTTGTCGTTTTGTTTTCTGGTTTGTTTGGTTTGGTTTCGTTAGCAGGGTGAAATTTTTCTGTTCTTTTTCTCTTCCTTTTCCTCACTGTACCATACTTCTGCCACCTGCCTTGATTTGACAGCTTGACACAATTTTGCCAACAAATGATGCAAATGCACTTCTAACCAAGTAATGTATGTGTGCTAGCTTTTGGAACCGCTAACAGCGTATTTTGTGAGCAGATGTACAAGGCCAGTTTACAAAGGGAAATGGGGGAAGGTAATCGGCATCCCACGTCCTCCCGGCACACCGCAGCTAGCTCGCGTTTCCGTGCTGCTAAGTGCTCTCGCTTTCCGCGGACCAGAAAGTGAATTAATCACCTGCTGACCTATTCTCCCCTATTTCCTTCCTATAACGCAATATCCAGTACATTAAATTTTAGTCACCCTTTCACAATGGCTTTTTCAAATATACCTACGGCACCTTTCTGCTTTTGCCTTTATTTGCCAACATCAAAACCCCCTCAGTTAACTGACGTATGCGAATTTTATTCATCGCTGATTCTCATCAAGATTTCTTTTGCAACAGCCTTAATTTTTCTCAGTAGAAGTGTAAATGCTTACACATGAGCAAACCAATCTATTTTATTCTTTGTCCCAAGCCTCTCCTGCACCTGTTGAATGAGGAACCCTAGACCTCCCAAAAATGCCACCGGCACTACAGACACTAATTCGCATGTTTCGATTTGCTCCCAACTCCCGCCAAACACGAGAACAAGTCCTAGAGAGGGGGAAAAAGTCTCTCACAATTGTAAATAGATGTAACTTCTCTCTGATTCTGAACGAGAACAGGCCTACCTATACTTCTAGTGATAATTTGATTTAAGCTTTTTCCCTCGGATAAAGTGCTGCCCCTTGGCTTTACGAGTGACCCTTTAGAACCCACTAAGGGCCACAGCTTTATGGAAGAAGAGCTTATCCAATGGCGTAATTGCATGGAATTTCCCCAGTTGTACTTTAGTATTTTTAATATAATTTTCTTACGACAAAGTCCTCTGAGTGGGTGATGTGTCTGAAGCACTCAGTTCAACAGTGGCATACATTGGAAACATCGCCTTGATTTTTGATATTTTCTTTTCTATTTCCAAGTTGACCATTTGTGACCTTGCATTTGCATATACATACTTCTGCATTTGCATACTTTGTTACATTTTCACTCCTAACTTTCCGTTGGTCTCATCCTGCAGCTTTCAGTGGTCAGTTAGGTTACATAAGGTTACACTCTGCCATAAAATGTTTTGAAATGTTTGGATTTGGGGCAAGAAAAAGTTTGAGCTTTGAAAAATATTGATATTGCGTGCACACTGACGAACAGTTATTTGCAGTTGATCTTTGTTTTAGGAACAGCAGTTGGATGAAAAGGATGCCCGGCGTTTCCAACTCAAAATCGCGGAGCTCAGTGCCATCATCAGGAAGCTGGAGGACCGGAACGCGCTGCTGTCGGAGGAGAGGAACGAGCTGGTGAGGGCAGCGGCGAAGCACGGCCGTGACTGCCTGCGAACGCGCTGTCGTGGGGGTGCCTTGCCCCCAAAATACCGAGATATTTTCCCCTCCTGTGCCGTTTTGAAATCATTGCTCGAGCAGCTGGCTCCCCCCCCACGCCCTGTATTTGGCGGTACGCCTCATCACATTCATCTCTGCCTATGGAAGAACGAATTTTTCAGATGGCACCAACTGGAGTTAATTTTATTTATTTTAAAAAATAAATAAATACTTTCCCCAGACGGTACGCTTGTTGCACAGGTTGAATACCTCTTGGAGGAGGGACGATCTGCTTCCTAATAGAAAATACCAAGAGGTTTTGGTCAATTCTGCTTTGCACTAGGAGAAAATATTGATAGTGCGATAGTTAAAGAAAATGATGAATATATCTGATGAAAAATAACAGCTCCAGAGGTGTTCATTCTCTCTTAATCTTTCAGTTAAAACGTCTTAGAGAAGCAGAAAGTCAGTATAAGCCCATTTTGGACAAAAATAAACGCCTTAGTAGGAAGAATGAAGAATTGTCACATGCCTTACGTCGGATGGAAAATAAATTGAAGTTTGTCACGCAAGAAAATATAGCAATGGTAAGTCTCTGTGTGCTCCAGAGAGAACGTGTAATTTAGTGCTCACAGGGCTGGTGGAGGCAGGCGTCGTCCCAAACTTGCAACTTTCCCCTTTCCAGCGCTCGCTGAGATGTGCTGCTGTGCACTGCTGAGCGGCCTGTGGCTGGAACAAGTTTTGGTTTACGCCGAATGTTTTATTTTAGCTTTATGACCAAAAAGCTCCGCAGAAAAAGGGGGTGCGTGAGCTTGGCACATTTTGCTCAGGAGGCTGCTCGGTCCCTGGCTGCTCAGCCTCGGCGTGAGCACGGGTCTCCCCGTGTCACCTCGGGCTTTGGTACCAGAGCCGCCCCGTAAGCCCGAGGCGATCTCCACTTGTGACTCTTCCCTTGTTTCCCGAGGGAATGCTGTCAGTGGGCAGGAGCTGGTAGCCAGCACCTCACAGGTGCTGAGGTTCCCCCCGTGGGCGCTGCAGGTCAAACCCAGAGAGGAGAGACGCCGGTCCCAGCTCTCCGAATCCCTTCTCCCGCGGGAGAGAGCCGCGCAGCTCCCCGTAACGCCCAGCTGCCGCCGCCGCCCGTAGAGCCGCGGCCGGCCCGGCTGGGAAGGCTGCTGCCCTTGGGCAAAGCCGCCTGATCGCGTCCTCTTCTGCCCTGGGGGTCTCTTTTAGAGGCAAAGAGCCGGGACCATAAGGAGACCGAGCTCTCTAAACGACCTTGACCACAGCCAGGAAGAAAGAGAAGTTGATTTCCTGAGGCTGCAAGTTATTGAACAGCAAAATATCATTGATGAACTCTCCAAGGTAAGATATAACACTGCCGCGCTCCGGTGGGGCCGACTAGGGGCACAGCAGATGACAGGGAGCCTAAGCAAGGGGTGCTTGGTGTTGCGTGGGCCCCCAGGCATAGCTTGCATCGGCGTGGTGGACATTTCTATGATTACTAGCAGTTGAACCAAATGGAAGTTGCCTGTGGTGTAGTATTTGGAAAAATCCCCTCGATCTACGTTGCACTTGCAGGACAGAACCGTTGCAGCACGCCCGGTAAAAATGCTGGTGGCCAATCCTGCACCCGCGAGAGAAAACGCCAGGGCTCCTTTAGCTGGAGGTGGCATCAGGGCTCAAGGTTGCTGACTACGGGGGGGATGTTCTGCAGTGTTGTGTTTGGGGTCTTGCTTCTCTGCTGACGTTTTTCTGTGTCTTTGGAAACAAAATAGTGAAATCGTAACACTCCTCAAGAAAATATCTTTTGTTTGTTTGTTTGAAGTCTGTACGTTTACTGACATTGTTTCGTTCTTTTTCATTAGACACTGGAAACTGCTGGCTATGTGAAGAGCGTCATGGTAAGAATGACGTTAACTTCATCCTCATCTTTGTATGCTTTAAACGGCTGTTCATGAAAAGCTTGCAGGGTACAATAATATTTCTTATCATTTGCATCTCCATTCAGGAAGCAAGCTACACGGTGTCTTTCTCAGCATAGAGGTTGTCAAAGGCCGTATCTGCAGAAGTTGTTCACCGGAGAAAAATGTAGTGATAGTGGAGAGGAGAGCTCTGGTGGGAGAGGAAGCCTTTTTTTTGTCACTACTAGGATGACCTCAGAGGCAAATTCAGAGTGGTCACCCTGTCCTGACGGCCAGTACCGAGTGTCCCCCATCTCTGGGACAGCTCTGCCACGTTGAATTTGCATTTATTTTAGCGTCTGCTCACCATGGCTTTGTCTCACCCATACTGGCATGATCTCAGCCACGGCCCTTGCCCGACTCATCCCTTTGTTACTATCAGGAAAGATTTTGCAAAGTTCAGCTGCTAATACGTGCAGATAAAGCACGTACTGTTTTGTTCTTCATTGCCAAGTGTGCGCCAAAGCTTCTGTTGCCAAGCAAAACAAGTATTTGATTTTATTCTGTCACTGCTGCTGATGTTAGGCTTTGCCGTGGGGCTGGTGGTAGTGGCACATTATCAACGTCCCACGGCGTCATCACATCCTTTTACCAAATGGTTAAAATGAAAGTTTATAGAGGTTTTCCCTTTAGAACTTTATTCTTTGCATTCCTGGACTTTGCCTGTGTGTGCAATTCGGAATAGAGACATTTTTTTCCGTACTGTAAAAAATTGACATGACTCTGTGCAGCGTGTCGGAATTTCCACTGACCAGAAACATTTTCTGGCAGCAATAAATGCTCAAACCCTTTTTCAGAGGCAGTGGGAAACCTGCAGATCCTTGGAGAAGTCAGCTGAGCCGGAGGGTGCTGAGTTCAAACGGTCTCTGCGTTTTGTGTAGTCGGGCTGTTACATCCCCAGGGCAGCACCGGCCCCGGCCCCCAGCACCAAGGGCAGGATCTGGCCGTCGTGCCCCGGCGCCCGTGGCAGTCCCCTTGCCTTTGCTGCCGTGATTTTCAGGAATAGAAAGAGCAATCGCCACTTGTGTGCGGTAAACTTGGAAGATGTTGGAGTAAAAGTGACACCTGACCGATGAAAGGCTGGTTATTTTGTTTTGTGGCAGTGGCCAGCGTTGGCATTACTATTGCTTGATCGCCTAATGACTACTGGTACTGACATAGTTAATTTAAATAACAGGTCTCTGAAAACAGCTAACCTGTGTGTCTGATTCTTTCAGGAACGTGATAAGCTATTAAGGTATAGGAAGCAACGGAAAAAAATGACGAGAATTCCCAAGGTAAAAAAAAAAAAAAAAAAAAAAGCTTGTATCCTGACATGCTGATGGGCACGCTGGCTTCCCGGGGTGCTCCAAGCGCCTCGGAGCCACGCGGGGGGAACGTTCTCCCCGGGGGTCTGCAGGAGGGTCCTAACCTTAAATCTGGGTCTCGCAGTCCGAGGACGCTCGTAGGCTGTAGTGGGCTGTTCAGGCAAGATCTGGTGGGGGTAGGGGAACCGCCTCTGCTGCGCATCTGCATGCTCTGCATTTACCCCCGAGCGATCCCGTGGGACTTCAGTGGTGTGAGATTGTCTTAAGATGAGACAGATTTTATGAATTAACACATCTCAAAATGATCTTTTAATGGCGCTGCCTGAAAACATATGTAGGTTGTAAATAATTCATTGTGGAGTTTAAGAACGTGCAAAAATTGCTGGTTACAATAAAGCAACGGTTAGAGCTTAGGGAAAAAGAAAATGTTAGTTAATGAATACTTGGCAGGCTGTTAATACAAATGTTAACACTACCAGCATCATAAGGTATAATGTCAGGGGCCTGAGAGCAAGCTGTGTTCTACACAGAAGGAACTGAGGTGACGCCGGAGCTAATGAATCTATAACTGAGGGATTGCAGTCAGTGGGAGATAACTCCTGTCCTCCTGCAAACGGCAACCTTCAAAGGTTATCCACTGCAAATTAAAACAAAAAGCCAAAATCTAGAAATGTTTTTGCAAATCAACAATTAAAAATACTTTAGGCCTGTGTTTGAAATATCATCCTTGGCTTTCAAGCATTTAAGAGTAAATCTTTCTTTACCACCACTCCTCTCATTCTTTTAGACAGAAAGCAGCTTTCAGTGGAAAAATCGAGTTCTTCAAACTGTGAAAACATTGCCATGGTGATTAACTTCAAATTTTCAAGTAGAACGTTTCTTGCAAACCTAACTTTTCACGTGAAAGCAGCGGCAGTGACAGGAGGGACGTTGTGGTGATGACAGTGGGTTAACAAGGGCACTTCAGCGCACAACTCCCACCTCACGCTGAGAGGAACACACAAAGCGCTAAAAAGGGAGCTCTGCTTAGCTAGAGAAATCGGGGGGGAAATACATGAAAAAGGGGCAGGAGCTCTGAGGTTGTACACTGTGATACCTGGTAATAACCGCGGCAGTTCCGTGATTCGAAGAAGTTTTAGGTACCATTAGAGCAGAGCCATGGGGTGAAAAACCCCTGGGTGTGTACGCATGTAGGGAGCTGGGCCAGTTTTTCCAAAAGCAATAGAGTGAGGATCTCCAATAATGTGGGGCTGCGGTCCCTCGGAAGGCGTGCGTGTGCGGCGCCGAGCTCAGGCGCGTGTCCCCACACCGCGGGGCGGGGGGCGCCGCGGCTGCGCCCGCTCACCCCTTCTCTCTGCCAGAAGCCGGTCGTGGAGACGTTTTTCGGCTACGATGAAGAAGCTTCCTTGGAGTCTGATGGTTCCTCTATCTCATACCAAACTGACCGGACAGACCAAACCCCTTGCACTCCTGAAGATGACTTGGAAGAGGTATTTGTCAAAAAAACAGGTGGTGTTGTCTTTTGAAACCTCGCTCCTAGTTTTTAACGCAATTCCTGGTCTGTTACATCATCCATCTGCCACCTCCGACCAGAAAATTAAAAGTTGACTTTAGCACTTCGCATGCCGGTTAATATCTCTGGATCTCAAGTCTTCGGTAATTTCACAACGTTTAGCCAAGCTGGAAATCCTGCATCCAGAGAATACTGTATTTGTAATGGGTTTATGGGCTGGAGATCTAAAGAGGCTGCGAAGCTGGGTGACCCCAGGCAGATCTGTTCACACTGCGATTTACTGCAGGTTTGCGTGCACGGAGGTTAGTTCAGGTCCTTCTGTTCGTCAGCTTGACCTCGGCGCAGAGTGCAGCCTTAAGCAGAAAAGGTTTGTGTTTCTGGAAGGAGAAGTAGGCAGTCAGGAACAGCACCAGCCCCCAGAGGAAGGGCTGTCTCCCCGCCAGTATATTGAGGTGGCGACTTTCCTGGAGGCTCTGAATGCAGAGCGCACAGAGGCGGCTGGTAATCCAAATAAAATGGATTATTCCTGGTGTTTTGCAGGGCTTCCCTACAAATGCACTCCCGAGTGTGTGTCAGATCACTGTACCGTTACACGTTTCCAGGCTTAACAAGAATCTTGTAATGAACAAAAGATTCCTAATAATGACTTGCAGCCTTTTTCTGGTACGCTGCCTGCAACTTTTCATCTGCCGTTTCACCCGTTCCAGGGGTTGTAATTAGATCTGTTAAAAGGGAACCTGAGGAATTCCTATCTCCATCATAAAAGATACACAGCTGGTTACCAGGTGTGTGCTGCCCTGCAGGGAATCTGAAAGTATTTTTATATGTATGAGCCTATTTATTTTTCATTCTTGTATTGACATTTTTTTCCCTGTTCAGATAGTATGAAGTTTACGCATGCAACCGGCAGTATCATTTCATTTCATGTCGAGTGAACTATTCTGATCAACCTGACATGAAAGCATCCGGTGCTGGATATTGTAAGGAGAGTGAAGAAGATGAAGGGCTCTTTTCATGTTGATGTCGCCATTTCTACAAGTATTAAGTCTAGATTAGAGTTTTAATAATTGAGCGAGACTGTCAGGTTTGGTTTATTTTCCAGATTGGAAACCTTTTGTCGTTTCAAGGAAGTGGTATTTTCACCTTTAAATGTGATGACTTTGCCTGGTACAGTAATAAAGGGCAATTCATTCGTTACTGTATTATATGGATGGCAAGTTCTTATCTTTCCAAGGCGGGGGTAATTCTCTTTTTTTTTTTTTTTCTATATTGCGTTTTGTTGAAGCAAGTGTATGCAGGAGATGTTTAAGGGACAAAAGAGAAATAGTCTGGGAACGTGTGAACAAGGTCTTTGGTACTGTGCTTCCCAAATGGCGTTTTGAAAGTAATCATTTTTGCATTTTTTTAGAGAAAGCCCACTTATATTTATTTTTTAATAATTTCCTTGCGGAAACAAAAACAACTGGTGCAACGCATCTTTGTTTTTAACTCCAGGGCATGGCCAAGGAAGAGACAGAACTGCGGTTTCGGCAGCTGACGATGGAGTACCAGGCTCTGCAACGAGCATACGCCCTATTGCAAGAACAGGTCGGAGGAACATTGGATGCAGAACGAGAAGTTAAGGTCTAAATGGCTTATATTACATGAAAATAAGGATTGTAATTGTGTGGGGGTTTCCAATTTACTTCCTCAGGTTGTTTCCAAGCTAAACTGGGGTCGGGCAGCCCCCGCAGCACGCTGCCGGCTGGGCGGGTGCCAGGGGGGCTCTGGGGTCCGGCACCCCCCGTGCAGAGCTGCTTGGCAGGAGGAACCGTGTTCCTACCAGCTAGTCTTTTCACCTTCAATCCGCTGAAGAGAAATTCAGAGAGAATTTTGATGGGAAATCCTTAAAATTAAGCTCATCTTCTATAAAAAACTAAGACGGCTAGACTGAAATGTATCATACCTGGTATTGAATTCCTTCTGGGTTCTGTGAGGTTACGTGGCTCTTCATAAAATGTTTAGAAGTCTTATAGCTGAGATTCTTTTCCTTAACTAAATTCCGAAGTGTCCTACGCCATTCTGCCCGCCTGTCTGCCTCACACGTGGCTTCCAACAGCTGCCATAAAATGTGACGTTTATTGTGAGCACGCCGCATACTGCCCCGAGCTGGCAGGGCGTCTCATGCGCAGAATTCAAGGGTGAATAATGCAGCAAACAAAAGGCCCCGGATTCCGTCCGGAGCTGACAGTTTGAGGGTGACTAGGAGAGACGTGAGCGCAAAGTCCCAGCGGGGCTCCCTGCGCGCGGTGTGAGCATGGTACCCCGGTAGGTCAGGGTGAGGGTGGCGGTGCTGGGGACCCCCCGGGGGCCGGCACCGCGCACCGCCGGGCTCCGGCCGTCCCAGCCGCCGCCGCCTGCCCGGCCCCCCCGTGGGCAGAAACCAGGCGGCCAAGCTCCTCCAGCGGAATTCCATTTTTACAGCGTTTGGCTTTCCTAGCTCTACAACTGAGTAATTCGGAGCACGAGCTGCTGAGTTCAGCCCCCCCCCTCGCCTCCCAGCAAGCCCCCCCCCCCCCGTTTGTGGGTCACAGCTCACCTCGCCCCGAGGGCGATCCCAGAACCCCGCTCTGCCCTGGGCTGTGAGGGGCTGCACGTGGCAGGAAAAGCCTAACGGAGCAAGACATGCCCCACTTGAAAAGTTGCCTGATTTTACTTTTTCCGTAGTGAAACCAAAAGGGAGAACAGTGCAGGTAATGCAAACGAATAGGATCGTTTCCGTTGTAAGCAACGAGATAAATAGCAGATAATGGTTTGAGGAAATAAAATGTTCTATAAAACAATATTTAACGAATAAACCAGCTAATAATAGTTACATTTATCCTCCAGAAAAGACGTGTAGGAAGGTGATGTATATTTAAATAAGCATGAAGCTACAAATGTAGTGAAAAAGTTGCACACAGCACGGTAAGGCCGTAAGACAGGGCGCTAAATGCACAGGGGGGAGCACAGCCTGCCAGTTGGTAGTGCTACATAGGTAGGGCCTGTTCTGAGCTTTTTAACTCATCAAAAATGTAAAGGAAACAGGTGTGCCCAGAATCGTGGCATAATAATTTTCATTTGTCTTCATGGAGAAGTGAATCTCTGCCTTACACTGGCCTTTTTAAACATCTTGTTCTAGAGTAGGAAGGCTGCTCACTGCAGAGGGGCATAACCAGCCGTTTATATTTTGCTGTCCTCCTGTCTTTCCTAATGGGATGCTGTTTACATTAATCTTGACTTAAGTCTCAAAATTATTATCCTATCTCACAGACTTCTTTTTATGATTAAAGGCAAATGTTACATGCTTGGCTGCAGATTTATTCTGCCAAAGAACAGTAAAAAATATTTGTTAAAAGTATTGGATGTTTTAAGTATTTTCCGTGCCTGTGTTAGCTTTTGCCTTTTAGAGAAAGTTTGATGTCTTATTTTTAAATTTTTCCCTCGTATCCTACAGACACGTGAGCAGCTCCAAGCAGAAATACACCGCTCCCAGGCTCGGATTGAAGACCTGGAGAAGGCCCTGGCTGAGCAGGGGCAGGTAACGCACGCGGGCAGACAGCAGCCGAGGCTGGCAGCCGCGCCTGGCTGGGGTCCCGTGCATGCTGCAGGTGCTGGGGAGTGTTCATGTCTGTACGGGATCCATCCCATAATCCTGGTGCAACTTCCCGGTGGCTGTGTCATTTCATACGAAGCAGATGTACTGGGGAAGCAATTACCGTCCCCGCCCGTGTGTGCTGGAGCGCCCTGCCCCGCCCAGCCCCGATCCCCCCCGATTGGGGGACGTTAATGTAACCTGCCCAGTACTGTTTCAATAAGCTAATTAATTGAAAAGAAAGCGCTTAATACACGTGGTCCAGTTGGCTGTAGGGCGAGTCGGGCTCACGAGGGCTTTCGCGAGCCCCGCTCTGCGTCAGTCCGCGAAACACCAGCCCCGCCCCGAGCCCCCCCCACCCCGTGCCCCCCGCCGTGGCTCCTGACACCAGCGCCCCTTGCCACCCCGGCCCCGCTGCCTCGTCTGCTCCAGCGCCAGGGAGGGCAGCGCGATGCCAGGGAGGGGAGGGCAGCACGATGCCAGGGAGGGGAGGGCAGCACGATGCCAGGGAGGGGAGGGCAGCACGATGCCAGGGAGGGGAGGGCAGCACGATGCCAGGGAGGGCAGCACGATGCCAGGGAGGGGAGGGCAGCACGATGCCAGGGAGGGGAGGGCAGCGCGATGCCAGGGAGGGCAGCACGATGCCAGGGAGGGGAGGGCAGCACGATGCCAGGGAGGGGAGGGCAGCGCGATGCCAGGGAGGGGAGGGCAGCGCGATGCCAGGGAGGGGAGGGCAGCGCGATGCCAGGGAGGGGAGGGCAGCACGATGCCAGGGAGGGGAGCACGAAGCCAGGGAGGGGAGGGCAGCACGATGCCAGGGAGGGGAGGGCAGCGTGATGCCAGGGAGGGGAGGGCAGCACGATGCCAGGGAGGGGAGGGCAGCGCGATGCCAGGGAGGGCAGCGCAATGCCAGGGAGGGGAGGGCAGCGTGATGCCAGGGAGGGGAGGGCAGCGCAATGCCAGGGAGGGGAGGGCAGCGTGATGCCAGGGAGGGGAGGGCAGCGTGATGCCAGGGAGGGGAGGGCAGCGTGATGCCAGGGAGGGCAGCACGATGCCAGGGAGGGGAGGGCAGCGTGATGCCAGGGAGGGCAGCGCAATGCCAGGGAGGGGAGGGCAGCACGATGCCAGAGAGGGGAGGGCAGCACGATGCCAGGGAGGGCAGCACGATGCCAGGGAGGGCAGCACGATGCCAGGGAGGGGAGGGCAGCACGATGCCAGGGAGGGGAGGGCAGCGCGATGCCAGGGAGGGCAGCACGATGCCAGGGAGGGGAGGGCAGCACGATGCCAGGGAGGGCAGCGCGATGCCAGGGAGGGCAGCGCGATGCCAGGGAGGGGAGGGCAGCACGATGCCAGGGAGGGCAGCGCGATGCCAGGGAGGGGAGGGCATCACGATGCCAGGGAGGGGAGGGCAGCGCGATGCCAGGGAGGGGAGGGCAGCGCGATGCCAGGGAGGGGAGAGCAGCACGATGCCAGGGAGGGGAGGGCAGCGCGATGCCAGGGAGGGGAGAGCAGCACGATGCCAGGGAGGGGAGAGCAGCACGATGCCAGGGAGGGGAGGGCAGCGCGATGCCCGCGCACACCTTGCAGCGGGGTGGAGGGGGGAGGGGAGCTGGGAAAGGAGCGCGGGAGTTCGGCCCGTGTCCGGGTGGGCCGCCGGGCGGGTGCCGGGGGGCGCAGGACCCCGAGGATGGCCCTGCGCGGCGGGAGAGGAAATGCACTGCCACAGTCACTGCCGCTGCCCCGAGTCCCGAAGCCCAGGCTCTCTTCGGCATCCAGCGGGCAGCCGGGCCCCCCGGCCCTCATCTGTCCCCTTGCTGTCCCCAGCAAAACCAGCTCTCTGCTATTTTATCAGGCATCTCCTGAAAGTTAAATCTGTGGATAACAGGTCAGCTCCCTTATCAATTTGAAGAGGTATATAAATACTGAGAAAGGATTATGGTAAAGAGAGGGAACAACTGTGTTCGGCAAGAAGTTGCTCTACTTTAAACTCTCACGGACTAACAGTATTTTTTATACCGAGGAGAAAAGTGGGAAGGTAAAATAAAGGAAGAATATTCATTTTCTAATGAAATGTCTGTTTAGTGAATATAAAAATAAGTTTTCCTTGCCAGCAGCTTTCCTTGTAGCTCCACAGGATTTTACTTTCTTAAAAGGAGAAAAACAGGTGTTAAATTAGAAAGTGGTTAAACATTTCAAGGGAAGGAGGAAGTGCACAGCACAGACTGTGTATTTTCAGGAAAAAACCCAAAATGGTTCTCATCATGTAAAAAACTTTGCTGTGAGTGCTTTCTTTGAAATCAGGGTTATCTGTGTCTTAGGGCTATTTGAAGTGTCCGGTTCGGCTGTTGGTGTAGTTCACTGTGCAAACTGTACATAGCTTGTCAAATCATCTCATCCTTTCAGAAAGGATTAATTTGAAATACAATTGAATAATCCACGAAACTGCACTCTAGGAAATTTGGTCTAAATGATAACATGAAGCACATAGCATTCAACCAAACATCTACTGAGCTCCCCCTTCTTCATCCCATCGGGTATTATTAAGAGGTCTTATTTTCGCTTTGATATGTTAAGGCTTACACTTGGTAGTTTTAATTTCTGAATTCTCTGCAGGGTGTCTGCTTTTGCATGACTGGCTCATTCAAGGCTGGCTCAGTGATCTGTCACCTTGGCCTGACCTTGAGATTTCCCTCTGCAGAGCCAGCCCCACTCGAGGTCTCGGCAGGTTTGGGTGCCACTGCAGCTTTTGGTGGGTGTTTTACCCCTGGCTGCTGCGTGCCATTTGGATCCCTTCGGACCGCAGTGCTCAGGTCCAAATATTTGCCGTTTCAACATGTCCTTGCCTAGCTAGGGTTAGAAAATCCTCCCTCGCCGTGTCCCCCAAGCAGAAAAGGCAGGGAACGGTGGAAAGAAAATGCACCTTACAGTGGAAGAGCACGGAGTTCCAAACCGCCTCGCAGGCTGGGTGATAAAGAACCAGGCTCACGTGGGGAACAGGGCGCTGCTGGCTCCGGTATCCAGCCCCCCAGCTGGAAATAAAAATGTTCCCCTGCTGTTTCCTGCTTTTGTCTTACTCTTCCAGCCCCAAAAACCCCAACAAAACAGGAAAACAAAATACCCCAGAAACATAAAATGGTTTTTGAGAACTTTAAAATAGTACTAAGTCACTGACCCCTTACCCTCCCAGCTTACCTCTTATTATTGTTAACCTTACTGATAAACAGTGTGCTGGGTTTGGGGGCTTTTGAATATCCACCCAACTAAGAAATTAGTTTAAAAATAAGGTTTATTTTGTGGAGTGTTCAGAAATAAGTAATTTATATTCGGTATAATTGAAATGTAATGGTAACTGCATAGCTAGAAATATCCCTTTTCATGCAAACAGATCTTTTATCTGAAAGCAGTTTTTTAATCATCGGAGTGTTTCTATTCCATTCATATACTACAGACTTAAAATAAGACAGAAAGGGTGAGCTTTCCTATCCTAGGAAATGACGTAATTACAGTTTCACATGCAATATTATTCCGTCTCTCTTTTCTAGATGTGTGATTCAGTGAAATACTTGCTACTGTGTTTGTGCTAAACATTGCCAGCTTCACCTACAATGTTGGTCCTTTCTTTTTCAAGGACATGAAGTGGATTGAGGAGAAGCAAGCATTGTATAGAAGAAATCAAGAACTGGTAGAAAAGGTGTTCAGCGTTTCTGTTTGTATTATTCAAATAATATTTGTAGCTTAAGTGCTGCAGAAGGCGCAATATTTTAATCTGTATCACAGAGCTCTACTGGAAATAATTCATGTATAAAAACCAGGTCCTTATAGCCCTGCCAGAAAAAGTGGGTTTCTGGCATTGCCCCTCGCCCCGTTTGATGTCCCGGTGTGAGGACGCGGTGGTGGGGAAAATCTCCCACAGCCCCCCGGTGCTGGGGCTGCGGCCCCCACTCATCTCGTGCTGGCCCAGGGGGGTGGGCTGGCACCCCCAGCCTCTTCCCGGGGGGTGGGCTGGCACCCTGGGCCTCTCCCCGGGGGGTGGGCTGGCACCCTGGGTCTCTCCTGGGGTGTGGGCTGGCACCCCCATCCTCTCCCCGGGGGGTGGGCTGGCACCCTGGGTCTCTCCCGGGGGGTGGGCTGGCACCCTGGGTCTCTCCCGGTGGGTGGGCTGGCACCCCCAGCCTCTCCCGGGGGGTGGGCTGGCACCCTGGGTCTCTCCCGGGGGGTGGGCTGGCACCCCCAGCCTCTCCCGGGGTGTGGGCTGGCACCCTGGGCCTCTCCCCAGGGGGTGGGCTGGCACCCTGGGTCTCTCCCGGGGGGTGGGCTGGCACCCTGGGCCTCTCCCCGGGGGGTGGGCTGGCACCCTGGGTCTCTCCCCGGGGGTGGGCTGGCACCCCCAGCCTCTCCCGGGGTGTGGGCTGGCACCCTGGGCCTCTCCCCAGGGGGTGGGCTGGCACCCTGGGTCTCTCCCCGGGGGTGGGCTGGCACCCTGGGTCTCTCCCGGGGTGTGGGCTGGCACCCTGGGTCTGTCCCCAGGGGGTGGGCTGGCACCCTGGGTCCCTCCCGGGGGGTGGTCTGGCACCCTGGGCCTCTCCCCAGGGGGTGGGCTGGCACCCTGGGCCTCTCCCCGGGGGGTGGGCTGGCACCCTGGGCCTCTCCCTGGGGGGTGGGCTGGCACCCTGGGTCTCTCCCGGGAGGTGGTCTGGCACCCTGGGCCTCTCCCCGGGGGGTGGGCTGGCACCCTGGGCCTCTCCCCGGGGGGTGGGCTGGCACCCTGGGCGCTGCACCCGACCTTTCCCCAGCACGGTCGAAGCGTGGCGGATCTCCAGCAGAACGGCGCTAACACGCGTTGCTTTATTTTGCAGATAAAACAAATGGAAGCGGAGGAAGCTCGCTTGAAACACGACGTCCAGGACGTTAAGGATCAGAACGAGCTCCTGGAGTTCAGGATCCTGGAGCTCGAAGTGAGCACGTGTTGCAGCCGGGGTCCTGCCCTGGGCTGCGCGAGCCTCGGCCGGCACACCGCAGCTTTGGGAGCTTGCCCGTGCTTGTTCTAAAGAGCTGCACTGCACCAAACGAGACCAAAGAGTTTGGTACAAAGTGCTAGCAAAAGAGGAAAAAATCCCAAACGCACACCCAGGGATCAGTACTGGTATTCCTGATAGGTGGTTCTGGCAGTCTTACTACTTAGGTAATGGTAAGATCCAGAAGATGGGCTCATGATGTAGGTGTGCATTTTACTATACTCCATCTGTCCTGAAAATGCAAAGAGGTAAAATCTAGAACAGTTCATACATGGGAAAGAAAAAGGAACTTTTTTTTTTTCATTGCCAAAAATCATTGCTGTGTTTCACCTCTTGCTAAACCTGCAGAGAAGGAATCGCGTGGCCTGGGCTGCTCGGTTTACTCCACTCAGCCTTCTGTTTTCTATGTCGTGACCCGTATAAACAGAACCCATAAGCTCTTGGGAACTGTTTCCCAAATTCTCCAAAGAGAGATTAACAGAGCAGCCGCTTACAAGAAAAATGTAAACACTCCTTTTATTTAAACACTAGGTATAAGTGTATAGTTTTGTTCGGACAGATTATGTAGTCAAAATAATAGGTAAGTGGTCATGATTGGTGCCCGATGAAGAAGCACGGTGGGAAAATATTAGTGCTGTTAAGATGTCCATTGGCCCTGCTCTGCAGTGAGGTGGAGGTTCTCCCTGTCAGCCCCGCGCACCCTCCCGGAACACGTGCTCTGGCCAGAGGAGAGGCTCTTGCTCCTGGCTGCTGGTGTAAACGGGTGCGGGGCGCAGGGTTCCTGCGCTCTGTGCACCCCAAGGGAAGCCCCCCGGCCCTAGCACTGCTTCGCAACGCGCTCAGTTGGGGGGAGCCTGCCGAGCGCCTGGCGGGGCTGCCGTTTGTGACACACTGCCCTGGGCCACCAAGCAAATTATTGTCATTGCAGGAGAGAGAAAGACGGTCGCCTGCCATCAACTTCCACCACGGTCCTTTCACAGAGGGGAAAAGCCCTCTCCAAGTCTACTGCGAGGCAGAAGGTGTAACAGTAAGGAACTCTCCATTCGCATTTTCCTTTCCCTACACAAAACCAGATGCTCTGTTCTGACTCCTGGTTTTCCATTTCTCTCTTGTTAGGACATCGTAGTAGCAGAGCTGATGAAAAAATTGGACATTTTAGGGGATAACGCCGTAAGTGTATGTTCCTTTAATAAATTGTGCATGCTTTGGTAAATATTTGTCCTCATGTTAAGTTAGCAAAACCTTCTTGGTTTGTTGCTGCACAGCCTGTCCTCCCAGTGGTCAAAATTCTGGGCTACAAGCTAAGCATTTTCTGGCTTTTTGAGACTTTGTTAACAGCCTTCTGATGAGTGCCATGCAGGATCTTGGTGTCAAAAATTGCTTTCAGTTTTTCAATGATTTGGAAAATATTTTGAAACTTCAGTGTTTGTGTTTTTTTCTGGCCACTGTTCACACGTGGTTTCTTTATTTGCTTACACTGCATTTGCTTTGCTTTTGCATTTTATCAGCTCTGTGTTTTAATTTTGTTTAATAACCCATAAACCTTTGTTAGCAACCAGGATATTAAACAAAAAGTTATGACAGCAGCATGAAAAGAAGCAGCAAATAAGAAATTTGAAAGTATTTCTCCTTTACCAAATGGAAGTGAATAATTGCACATATAGTTATGTATATAGAAGAGATCTGTGCCCTCGTACACTTTTTCCCTGTACTCTCCTGTACCAGCACAGCCCCCGTGGCTGTGAGGGCAGAGGAGAGCAGAGCCCCTCTCCAGCCCAGGCTCTCGCAGAGCCCTCGCCCGGGGCAGGGCTCCTCCCTGGGCTCCCCACCACCGACCCCGGGTCTGCAGAAGGGTCCTCACCGTTCCCCCAGCTCCTCACCTGAGCTGCCCCAGCTCTCCCCCTGCCTCTGAACAGTCCAGATACCAGCAAAACCGCCCTCCCCAGGGCTGTGGGGCAGCCTGGCAGCACCTCTCGTCCACCTCTCCAGTTAGGCCAGTTTGGGTCATCATGTCTCCAGTTAGATCAGTTGGGTCATCATGTCTCCAGTTAGATCAGTTGGGTCATCATGTCTCCAGTTAGGCCAGTTTGGGTCATCATGTCTCCAGTTAGATCAGTTGGGTCATCATGTCTCCAGTTATATCAGTTGGGTCATCATGTCTCCAGTTAGGCCAGTTTGGGTCATCATGTCTCCAGTTAGGCCAGTTGGGTCATTATGTCTCCAGTTAGATCAGTTGGGTCATCATGTCTCCAGTTAGGCCAGTTGGGTCATCATGTCTCCAGTTAGGCCAGTTTGGGTCATCGTGTCTCCAGTTAGATCAGTTGGGTTATCATGTCTCCAGTTAGGCCGGTTGGGTCATCATGTCTCCAGTTAGGCCAGTTGGGTCATCATGTCTCCACTGTCCCCAGTCTCTGATATCTACATGCTCTGCCCCATAAAATCAAGCCAGGAGCTAGTGGAGGACCTGAAACACATTGAAGCAACTAATAATCTTCCCCAGTGCTGCACTTACTGATATTCACGCTGGCAGAAATACCAGGAATCCTAAAATCTTTTGTGTGCGAAGAATAAAACAAAGACATGTATAAGTTTAATCACCAATGAGCTAAGACTGACCCTGCTAATGTGTAGGAAGATAAAACCCATTAACCTATTCATCCCTGTAGTAATGTTGTCTTCAGTGGAATTATTAGTGTCAGGTTAGTCCCGTGCAGTGTGGTTTGGAACACCGTCCCAAACAGGCAACTTGCACACAAACAGAAAGAGAAAAAATGAAAACTTTTCTCCCATTGTCTATTCCCTTTTGTTTCCTCTTGGCTTCTTTACTGATATTAATGATCCCGAGTCTGTAACATTATTTCCTCCTGATTTGTTTTTTTCCCTATTACATAAAACAGCTAGCTGCCAGCTGTTAGAAGTTCCCAGCTCCCGACTCAGATAGCTTTAAGCTAAGAGTAGACCCTTGCTGCCGGGCGTTTTCCTCTTGCTTTCACGTGTTTCACGTCCCAGACCCAGGCACCGGCGGCAGCCGCTGCCCCGTGGCCGCACGCCGGGCGGCTGGCTGGCCGGGAGGCTGGAAGGCGAGCCCGTGTCCCGCCCCTGGGCCAGTCGTTCCACCCTTTCCCGGGCGTTTCCTCACTGACATTGCCATAAAACCCCCTGGCAGCTTCCCCCAATATTCGATATTTCTTTGAGGAAGGCAGACCCTGAGAGAGCACCTCTAGGAGTAGAGCAGAAGCAGTCTCTTTTCCCAATGCACATCGCGCTAAGCTTGATCTTGTCTTGTGTAGCTGTGTGTTTGTTCCCTGCTGGGTAAAAATAGATCCAGTGTCACCTTTTTTTTTGGTAAATGTGAGAATTTTAGAATAATTAACTATATGTATGATAAGAATTCAGCATGAATAGTTACGGTTGTTTTTACAAGTGTTGCGTTACAATACTAATTTTCTTTGCCTTAGTTTATTGTTCCTTGACATACTCAATTTCACATTTATTTAATACAGCAGTGGCCCAAGTAGTGGATTAATAACAAGACATGGGGATTTGTTGTAATTCTGTTCTGCTTTTGGTGCAGAATCTGACCAATGAAGAGCAAGTAGTTGTCATTCAAGCAAGGACAGTCCTCACGTTGGCTGAAAAGGTAATAACAACCACATCGCTCGTCAGTCGACGCGTGTCATGACCCTCTCAGAATAGCTCCCTTGGAGACACTGGTGATGGAAATGATAGCTTCATCACAAAATGCCGTGGTTCTTTGTGTGGAACCACACTAGTTTTCATCAAAACAAAGGTAGCGCTCGGGCAATACAGACAGACATTGCTTATCTTAAAATGTCGCTTAGTTCGCAAAGGGATGTTAAAAGGTAAATGGCCAGGCTTTGAAATAGTGCCTTTTCCATCACCAGTGCATATAAAATAAAAGATGTAATCGTATAGTCAATTTTTCCTCTTTTATCCAGCGGGTTTAAATAAGCACTCGCAGCGTGTGCTGCCACACCCTCACGTCGCAGCGAAAGCCGAGCGCGCAGCCGCGCCTGCCTCCGCTCTTTCGGCTCAGGCCCCTGCTCTCTCTTTCTGTGCACAGTGGCTACAGCAGATAGAAGTGACGGAGTCCGCGCTGCAGCAGAAGATGCTGGACCTGGAGAACGAGAAGGTACCGGGGGCCGCGGGGAGGGAGCGGGCGGGCGGGCGGGAGAGCCGGCGCGTTGGGGCCGCGGCCGCCGCGCTGACGGCCCCCCTCCTTGTGTCCCCAGGAGCTGTTCAGCAAGCAGAAGGGCTACCTGGACGACGAGCTCGACTTCAGGAAGCAGTCCCTGGACCAAGCTCACAAGGTGAGGAGAATCCGTCCTGGCTGATTTTCTTGCTGAACTTACCTCGTGTAATGCGTGTTGTCTGTTCTCGATGGGAAAACTCTCTGCTTTGGACAGCACTGCTCGTGGAGCCACCCGAGGACTAAATGGGCTGAATTTTAAACAAACCCGCTGTACCCTGCACTAACAATTAATTCCTTATGGAGAGAGGTCCTCGGGTTTGGGTGGTCCTTGCAGGATTAGGACCTGAGCATTAATTTATTAAACACAAGTTTTCATTTAGCAGAGGTTTCAGTAAATGACTGATAAGAAAATCATGTTTTCAGTGACTTCTCTTTTCCTTCCAACATAGAGATTTTAGCCTAGACATTTCCTTAGATCTCAGATTACAGTTTCTGTAACCAAAACTGCTGGAGGTACTATGTGATTCTGTAAATTTGAAATGAAAATGTTTTTAGGTCAGGTTCCTCATTAGCTGATCCTAAGCCATTTCAACCATCTTTTCAGTCGTCAGCTGTCTTGTTTCCTTCAGTTAGAGAAAAGTTCAATATATACCCATGAAAGACATAAGTGCATAAATTTTCATATCAATTTATCACACTCTTTCAGTTTCGTTTAAATCTGGAGCACAGTTACACTTTCTGAGAAGCAATGAGTAATTACGCCTCTTTTTGTGGATACCTATTCTCTATTTGTGTCTCAAACCGCTTGGGAGAGCTTTTACTCGGCACGCTTTCTGTTCCTGTAAAGATGATTTTTAGGACCGATTTTGCCAAATGCTGAGCTCTGTCTGGAACCCCCATGTCTAGGCACAGTGGGAACCCTGGAGAATACACAAGGCCCCCTCGCCTGCAGGCTCGGCCCTAGGGCCCGATTCTCACCTGCAGCCTTGCGAGAAGCAGTTTGGTGCAGCCAAGGGCTGAGCCCGTAGGATTCATCTTCAAAGATAAACCCTGAGAGAGGCGACCCCCTGTGTCTTGGCGCGTTCTGAAACAGATCCATAAACCTGAGTTTGCAGAAACTTGCAACAGCAGCAGAGTGGGAAGAGTCATATGGCATCGCTCGAAACTCCCGGCACCGCCCCGGTGCCGGCAGGAGAGCGCAGGGGCGGCACCGTGGCCACCAACGCCGGTTTGGTCAGCAGCCCGTGCAGAGGCAGCCGGGGTTATTTGCATTTTCCTCGATTCTTCAAAGGCATCATGCAAATTGTCCCCAGGCAAAGGGACGGGCTTCACTCCCGGGCACAAAGGCAACCTGAAAAGAGCACGAAAGCTTTGTTCTGCCCCGAAATTAGAGTGGCGACAGCTCTTTTGAATCGTACAATTTGTTTCACGTCCATGTTTTCTTTGTGCCCCTTGAGATGAGGAGCTGCTAATCTTCCCCCGCCAGCAGCAGCCAACAAGATTAACAGCTGTAACCTCTAAGCTTTTTGCACGCTTTTCACCCCTTTGGTTGCTGGCGGGGGATTTCACTCCGAGAAGCACTGGGCTCGCACAGAGACTCCTGACGCTGCTGCTGCTCTGGAGACCGTCAATTCCCCCCCACTCTTCTTTCTTCACAAGTCAATATAATCAGAGAGGGATAACGGTTGTGTAATTGAGGTTTGGGGCCCAACAGAAATCCGTGTTTCAAATAACAGCATTTTGTTGGGACAGCTACAGTTAGCAAGGGTGATGGCGTTATTTTTAAAAGTGAAAGCAGAGTCTTCCTCTGAGGTGGGATCCGATTTTCCCCACGGGGACACCATGGTTACTGCCTTTCAGTCATCGTCACTACCCATACCTCTTGCCATGATGGTATTATTCTTGTAAACGCTCATATTCTTCTGCCCTGACCCTGCTAAACCATAGTAAGAAAACACCACCAGCAGCCTCAGGTGGAAAAACTTGCTGAGTTGAGCTGAATTACCACGACAGACATGCGCGGCATTTTCAAACAGCCCGTCTAGAGGTTCAAGCTGCACTATTGCAGCGTATTCTCCTGAGGCCGCGGGGAGCTCTGCAAGGTTCAGACCCCACACTATTGCACTCATGTTCTCCTCCAGCTATGGAGAGCTCTGCAAGATGCCACCAGCTTCGGAGGGTGTGCAAAGGTGCCATCGAAGCTGGTTTGTCTTTTGCCCTATAGCAAACTTGCTGACAGAGATTTCGGCCTGCTTTAGGCTTGCATGAAGGAAGAGCGTTTATCTTGGACTCTGAAGCAGAAGACATTGTCCAGCAAGGTCACCTGCCCTTGGAGGGTGCCGGGCTCAGTGACCCTGGGGAAGGGTCACCAGCCCATTTCCTACGCTCTTCTACATCTCAAAAAATCTGGCGGGTACATCCGTTTGTGTGCCAGAGGCATTTTCTGATGCAGTAAAGTAAAGCCTTTGTAGCCTGAGACTAGCAAGAACAGAGCCCAGCTACCAGACATATTTTTCTTGAGCATAAAGCCTCTTAGAGCCGGCAGCTCTGCCAGAGGAAGTGCTGGAAACACCTTCACACGGGGCATTCTAAACGAGTGGGCACAAAAAGCTGTAAGCACCCAGCGGGGAGTCAGTCCTTTCTGGCAGGAGGATGAACTGGTGCCGTATCCTCTGCTGGCAACAGCTGGGAAAGGTGAGCTGAGAGACTGAACACTGAATTTAAACAATATCTAACTCACAAAATGAGTCTTTTTTTACGAACCTCCTTTTCCCTTTTCCTTTTCCTCTCTTTCATTTCGCCTTTTCTCCCCACGGCCATCTCCCCACCTCCAGAAAGGAGAAGTTGATACCCACGTGCTTTTTGGGAGGCAGATTAGGCTGAGCGAGGGGCCGTCCCCGTTCCAGTGCTGCCCAGAGCCCACAGCACAAGAGCAGCCTGGACTATTTTCCCCTGGATTGGGTTTTCTGCACTGTCCTGTGCGGGAGGCTCAGCGCACAACCCCTCTGCCGCTCCCGCTGCCTTCCCGGGGTAGGATTTTCAGTTCCTCACAAAATCCTCATCCAGCCAGAGACAAGGTCAAGCTGACAGCCTTATATTGTTTTTGATTAGCAAATTCTGGAATTAGAAGCCATGCTCTATGATGCCCTGCAGCAAGAAGCTGGAGCCAAAATTTCCGAACTTCTTTCAGAAGAGGAGAAAGAGAAACTGAAGAGCGCCGTAGAGCAATGGAAGCGGCAGGTCATGAGCGAGCTCCGGGAGAGGGACGCCCAAATCCTGCGAGAAAGGATGGAGCTCATCCAACACGCACAGCAGGTAGGCACCGGCGCCCGGGCCCGGCGAGGTTTGGGTGGGACGCTCCCTCCGGTGGAGACGTAATGAGCTTGTGAGCACCAGCCTCTCCTCGGAGAGCTGCACCACAAACAGCTGGTCCGGGGGCCAGATTTTGATTTGCCTTGGGTAACCGCTGCAAACAGGGCATTTTGATTTTCATTAGTTTGTCGTGCATAGTGACATTCGTGGAGGACTCATCGACAGCTTAAAACCCAGTTTATTTTTTTTTAGAAGCACGGCACATACAACTTATATCTCCCAAAATAATGCATCTTCTGGATACATTTGTATTTGGTTGGTTAATAAATATTTTTTTATTTGAAATCTGACAGAGAATTAAAGAGCTAGAAGAAAGAATTGAAGGCCAAAAAAGACAAATAAAAGAGTTAGAGGAAAAGGTAAGGTAATGCAGATGAAACAGTTATTGTATGTGCACATGCCCGTGTATTCATTTCACCTTGGCTAAGAGAAACAATCTTGTGAAAAGTTGATGTTTGTTAGCGCAGTGAGCTAATGTGAGAGCGCTCCATGGAACCATTCTGCATTCGCACTAGTCCCTCTGAGGAGGACAGGTTACCAGCTCAGATGGAGCCTTTCCTCCTGTTACCCTTCAGTAAAGCCCGAAACACGGGGCTGGGCAGGGCTGGGGGGTCCGGCTGCCCTGGGAAGGGAGCGACGGGAGCCGCCGGGCAGCTCAGGGCTGAGCCCCACACGCGCTCCGCGGAAGGAGCTGGGAGTCTTTTCTCCCTCCCTCCCATCACCAGCATTCGCATGGGCAAGTAACGCACGTGGCTGGCGTCATCAGGCTTTCTCCAGTCGAGCCATAACTGTTGTATTTTACCCTAAAATTACCCTCATCTGAAACTGTCCAGCGAAGTTGCCAATGGAGAACCTGTTCAGGTACAGCAGGGGCTGAGCTGGACTTCCACCTGAAACTAAACCCAAACCTCAGCGGTGTTGGTTTTGGGGGGGTTTTTTGAGGTTTCAGAAGAATGCAGCTGATTTTTTTCCGTTCCTGTTTTCCCTGAGCCCCTGGCTGGGCTGGGCTGGGCTCTGCTGGGCGGGAGGTGACCCTCCTCTGTCCGAGGGGCGCGGGGGCTCTGGCTGAGCCCAGCCCTCAACCCTCCGAGCTCACTTCACACTTTGTATTTCTTTTCAACGGAGAGTTTTGTTCTGTCTGTAACCACAGCTTATTTCTCAGCTAAACACACTGTAAACTCTTATTCTCTCTCTTCTTTTCCATTTTTTCCTCTCTTCCCTCCCCTTTTCAGTTTTTATTTTTGTTTTTATTTTTCTCTTTAGCTTTCATTCTTTGGTCATAGTCCTTCAGGCCACATGCAAAAGGTAAGCCCCTGGTGACCTTTTTGTAAAGCATCAGAGCCTTTCCCTGGCTACTCAGGCTGCTTCAGCAGCATTGGGGGGGTTCTCCTGGGTGCCCCAGATAACCCAGAAATGGAAATCTCTAAAGCCTTTCAAAAAAAAAATGTGAAACCTGGGCACCAGCAGGCTTAAAACCTTGTCAAACAGAATTTCCTTCTTCAGATGGAAGGGCAAGGAAAGAGCAAAACACAGCAGGCTTAAAAACAAGGAAGCTTTTAGCAAGCCAGGGTAAAGGCCCAGGCTGTGCTCGTCCCTCCGAGGACGTCAGGGCTTGCTCCAGCTGATCCTTGCTGGAAATCCGTGGAATTCTGCTGCCCCTCCTCCCCGCGCGGAGGGGCTCTCTGGCGCGCTCGCCGCCGGGCTGACCCCCTTGCGTGAGCTTGTCCTGCCTTCAGGCTAAGCGACCCGGATGGTCCGGGGACGAACGGGTCGTTTATAAATGTCTTTCTCTCCAAATATCATGCCACAGGGCCCCAGATACTGCCTAAAGCCCTCCCCGCTCCCCGTGTAAATAGGAGGTAACTCGCCAATCTGTTTGTGCTTCCAGAGAGGGCAGCAGTTACCACGACACGGGTGGCATTGAGGGGAACGTTCCCTCTTAGTCATCAACATCAATGGAATCTAACACAAATCCTTTTTTATCACTTGTACAATTCAAACAGATAATTATAAATATAGACCTTACAGAATTTCACGCGTGTTATTTTTGCCCACGCATACTTTGCTTCGATTCATGTTTTTATATCTTTTCTTGTTTCAGCCTACTGAGGAAACTACAATTCCTTCTGCTGTTACTAACAGTGAGACAGCATTGATTACCAAGACAGAAAAAGAGACATTGCCATTTCAAACCCCCCGAGTATCTCTCATATTTTGCTACTGGCGATGGAAGATGCAATCCTTCTGACCCTTTCAGACTGAGGCTGATCTGGGGTACGGGGAAATTTCTGCACAGGTGACGTCTGCACCACTGAAATCTCTGACTGAGCATTTTGAAAAGCTACAACTAAGCCGGCAACGAAGAAAGCCAAAAACCCCCTCTCTCTCCTATAGCCACAGGCTCCTTCCCGGAGCCCTGGCTCTGCTGCTTGAAATAGCTCTCAGCTTTACGTAAGGAGCAGTATACTAATTCAGATAAACTGAATATATTTTGGTTCCCTGCTAAGCAGGTAGTAAATTGCTTCTCTGTAGAAGTGACCGTGTCCTGTTTTATATGTCACGCATTTATATTTGTTATTCATAGTCATTTAAGAATCTGTCTCGAAAGAAGATCTTAGGAAGAGTTCCAGAGGAGTAACTCCCGAAAAGATAAATGTGGACGAAAACCAAGTGTTTTGTTCCAAGGTATTTCTTCATAACACAGGGTATGTCCAGTGGCTTACTGAATATCCCACAAGCCCAGTTTTAGGGAAAAAACGTGAAGCTATGTTCAGGAAGGAGATCAAGTTGTAATTTTTTCGGGAGTCTTCAGTAGACCACGGCGCACAGCACGATGAGAAAAATGGCACAATAATTTATAATTTGCTGTCCCTGAATGCTGACAAAAGGCTTAACATTGTCCCAGCAAAAGTTTTCACCTGGAAAAGAGTGAACATAAAACATTATCCCCGATCTGCACGCTCTGGGCTGGGGGAGGCGGCGAGAGGCAACAGAAGATTTTATCACCGTGAGGCAAGAGAGCACAGGAGGGGCCGGGAAGGAAAACGGATCCTCTAGAAAAACAGGTGAAGGAAGGAAAATCCGGAAGAAATCCCAGGGTGTGATTCAGCCCACGGGAGCTGCAGCCACGCACAGCTGGGGCTGTCGGAAGGAGCTCCCGGCCGCCGGTGCCCGGGCACGGGGTGGAGGAGCTGCCCGTCCCCTGGGAGCAAACCCAGAGCTCCTGGCAGGTAAAGACGACCGATAACTGGAAACCCATTTATTGTAAGATTACACGTGTTATGTAACCTCCTGGACGCGGCTGTTAGTCTCTCTCGCTTAGGTTAAAATGCTTCTGTTGGTAACACAGAGAAAATTTTGACGTTACCAAAGTCTTTATGGAAACAGTATTTATTTATCTCTGTTTTACTTTAGTAATTTAAGTATTGAATTTCAGTATGATATAACCACAAGTGCTAACTTTATGATTTTAGGTCAGTGGTCGCTCTTAACAAAGAATGACTAAGGAGGTCTGTCAGATTAGCTTGAACAGCAAGCAATCCTGCTACTTGTAAAAAATACATATTTTAAATGCAGTAGATGAAAGTATTTTTCATTTTGGAATGAAAAGACAAATAGTATTCAGAAAAATATTTTCATTCACAATTTCACTTACTTTTTTTCACATTTATGCTAGTAATTAGTTATTTGGCTGGTAAACATGATGGGGACACTAGCAGTGGTCATCCTAGTGCTGTTTGAAGCTGCCTTTTTTTTAAGAATATTGAAGAATACAGGAATGTTAAACAGGGGTCCAGAGCCCAGCTAGAGAGCTGGCGAGAAATCGCTGCTCCTGCAGCACGGGGGAGTCTGTCGTGCCCAGAAAGACCAGTGCTTGCTGGGCTCCCTTATCGCTCCCAAAATGAGGGAAAACACTCAAATCTCCCCCAAAAAATAACAATTTGGAATAGAATTCAGTCACTCCTGTGGGTAGTGCTCAGCATACCTCAGCCATCAGGCAAATCAGAGCACTTGCAACACTGCTTGGGGGCCACCTCTTTTTTTGGTTCTGTTGGGGCTCCCCCGGGACTTGTTACCTTGGCTGTAACTTGTTGTACCTCTCACAGCTCATGCATCCCACAGGAATTGTTTCTGATTTAAAGGAAGAATTGTCTCTCTCTACTTCATCCCATTGGTTGCTTTTTTTTTTTTTTTTTTTTTTTTCCCAAATACTTTTTCTAAGCAGAATGTCTATCAGCTCTGAGTTTGAACATCTCTCAGAGCTTAAGGTCTTTGATTGCCGGTTATTGATTTGATGCTCTGGATAAGATTACTGCTTTTGTAGCACTCAGACCCAGGATTTCTCAGTACAGAGGGGTACATGCAGGAAGTCTTAGAAATTATTTGTTTTACCTGGTGCTCGCTGAGGTAATCTGTGCTCGGGGTTAGAGTCGACGGTGCACGCCTTTCCTCAAAACTTGCAGTTGTACATCCCAGCCCTGCTAGTTTTTAGCGAGTGATCCCAGCCCTTCGTGCCTGTCAGTGTCACACCGGAGCCCAAGAGGCTGGCGTTCCCTGGGCAGTAAGAGCAATGAGATCTGTGCGTGTAATAACCCCCAAAAAAAGAACCAAAATGCAGTTGAAGGAGGAAAATAAAAATGCTTTGGACTGTAATTATGAAATGTCTGTCGAAACAACTTCTCAACAGAAAGTTAGATTTCAAGTAGGTGGGGTTTTTTTTCATTAAGAATGCGTGGTTTTGGCAAGAAACATGGTGGTTTTTTTCATTAAGAATGCGTGGTTTTGACAAGAAACATGGTGGTTTTTTTCATTAAGAATGCGTGGTTTTGGCAAGAAACATGGTGGTTTTTTTCATTAAGAATGCGTGGTTTTGGCAAGAAACATGGTTGTTTTTTTCATTAAGAATGCGTGGTTTTGACAAGAAACATGGTGTTTTTTTTCATTAAGAATGCGTGGTTTTGACAAGAAACATGGTGGTTTTTTTCATTAAGAATGCCTGGTTTTGACAGGAAGCATTGATCTCCCTTAAGTGACAAACCAGAAAGCCCTTTGGCCTTCCCAGCCCCACCACCGCCGCCCGTCTCCCCAGGCGCCCCAGCCCCTCCCTGAGCAGATCGAACGCCAGCGGCTCCGTGCGGGGGGTTTGCAGCAGCCGGAGCCCCCCCGGCCGCGGGAGCTGCGGGGCTGGGGGGGCAGAGCCCAGCCAGGGCCCCCAGCTGGGAGCGCCCGGCCAGCAGCTCCGCTCGGGGCACGGCTGGGCGGCACGGCCGGGCTCCGTGCGAGCACCCACCCCCGGCTCTCAGACCGCTCCGCCTGGCGACGTGGAGGCGTTTCCCACGGGTGCCGAAGCAAAAATTAAGTGTTCACGCATGGGGGTGGCGAACACATAGACTCCGAGTTCACGGAGTCGCAGTCTGGCTGGGGTTGTGTCCTGGGTTGAGTTGGAACGACAGGTTGGAAGGGGAAAAAAAAAAAAAAAAAAGCCCCCCCCCCAGTGCCCCCTCCCTGCCCCGGGCAGGGCCCCCTTCCCCCAGCCCAGGGGGCTCCCAGTCCCGTCCAACCTGGCCTTGAACCCTTCCAGGGAGCAGGAACCTGCCCCGGGGAAATGGGAAAAGAAGGGAGAAGGGTTGAGCGGGACTCGCAAGGCTGCGTGCGGCACGGGGTGCTGGGGGCAGCCGGGGACAGTGGTGACACTGGCACAGGAGGCCCATCAAGGTCCAACAAGCGCCTTTTTCTGGTTTCTCTTTGCCTATGACTGTTTAACTTCTCAGCATACTTTTAGTAACGGTTTGATATAAGTGTGTGTGTATAAATACATCTCTGTGAGCTCAGACAGTAACCCATCTATTTTCAGATCTTCTACCCCTTATATTTCTTATACCGATATAAATTCCTTTTATAAGTGGCCTTCACATTTCTAATTAAGAATATACAAGGTATCTCGTACCGTAGGCAGCACTTAGAAATGCCAGTTTCAGATGTTCGGGTTCTCATCTTTTTATTTAACGTGGACAGTGCGTGCGAGCGTGCGCGGCAGGAGGGCGGGTGGCATTTCCCCCAGCGAAAACCTGCAGAGCTCCGGGGGCCGCCTTCTCCTGCACCACGGCTGGATCCAGCCACCCGAGCCTCCTGGGTTCGTAGGTCGTTAGTTTTCTTCAAATTACTTTGTACATTGATTCCAAAATCAAATTGTTCTTTTTCACTGGTGTGCTTTAGTTGTCAGAAGAGGTTGGGTTTTTTTAAGGTCAGCAGTGTGTTTTTCCAGAAGTGATCTGCAGGGGAGATGATGAGCTGCTGGAGCTTAAATTTTCCTGTGATGTTCTATCAGCCGCCTTCTGTACGTATATGTATTCATGCATTTTGAAAGGGGTTGTAAATGGCTTTCTTCACAGGGGTACAGAGACAAGGCTAATGAGTTACATTATTAGAATACTAATTGGCAAGTGTTTGCTGTGCAGGATGACCCAAAACATCTTTGTTTAAAGCGTAGGGGAAATTCAAGCCATCAAGAAGACTCCAGTTGAGCAAGTGGCATTCCTGGGAAGATATAGAGGAAAAGATTCAATGGCTGCTCATTTTTACTGCGCTGCAAATCTTGTGTGACTTGCTTGATCTCAGTAAAGAGCAGAATTTGTCTCAGTAATAATAAAGTGATTTCCAGCAGATTAATAATCTTTGATTTATATAAAAGCGTAGGGTATCTCGCTGCACAGTATTTCTGCTTTAGTGTTTCAGGGGTTGTTACAAACTGAAATGCATAGAAATGACAATGTCAGTCTGAATTTAGAGATGAGATAAGATGAGATGAGATGGAGGTCCTCGGGCAGGAATAACGGTGTCGCTGGTGCAGCTTTGAGGCATGTCTGGGAAAGCTCTTCCATCCGGGAGAGGTCTCGGTTTATGAAGAGGCCGCTATTTACTGTTTTGATAACTCCCCCAGGAAAGCAATTTGAAGCAGACCTGCTGAGATTTTCCTTCTAAGCAGAGTGCTGGGTTTATCACGGCGGTAAGCTTTGGTGCTGCTTCCTGGATGGGTGGGAAGGGGCAGTGCCTGGGACAGCCCCGACCCTCTGCCAGCCAGAGCCCCCATGCCCGTTCCCGTTCCCATTCCCATTCCCTTTCCCATTCCCATTCCCATTCCCATTCCCATTCCCATTCCCATTCCCGTTCCCGTTCCCTTTCCCTTTCCCATTCCCATTCCCGTTCCCTTTCCCATTCCCTTTCCCTTTCCCATTCCCATTCCCTTTCCCATTCCCATTCCCATTCCCGTTCATTCCCGTTCCCATTCCCGGTCTGGGGGGGCCTGACCCGCAGCCTGACTCGCACGGGCGCGCTTGTTCCCGCGGGAAGTAGCGAAGAGCTTTCTGGTGCCCGGGAGCGTCCCGTAGCTTCGTGCACGGCAGCAGCAGTTCTGTGGCGTGTCCGCTCCCCCCGCAAGACCTCGGGGGCTTCCGTCCCACATCTGTCAGAAAGAAATCTGCAGGTGTGGTCCGGGCAGAGCCCGGCGTTCGGAACAAACCCCCACGGAACAAACTCCCCGCGCGCTGGGGCCGCACACGCACCACGGGGCCTCCTGCTTCACACCCGTCCCTTGCCAGCAGCCTAGGGGTTATCCCAGGTAAAAACAACAAATCAGTAATTCTAATCAAAATACACTTTCAGCAGAACTCAGCACAGAACTGAGATTGGCGTTGTGAGAGCCTGGTCCACTGTTTTTGAAGATAATTACTCATTTAATCATTCATTTCCAAAGCACTCCCGGGCATAGCAGACTCGGTTGTCATTAGGTCTGAAGTGTTCTTCTCCTTAGTTTTATCCTTGCTGGATTCCTGTAAATAATAAGGACACATTACATTTTTGTAATGTACCAAACTCAGTACTAGCCTGAAGAATTAATTAGCTGGAAAATCTATTACAAAGTGAACTTTTTTTAAAAAAATTCATTATATTTGTAAATTAATATGTTTGTGTACATAGCCCTATATATATAGACACACACACAAATATATTTTATATGCATAACATTAATCTGCAAGGCTTGCAGCAGTCAAAACCTTTCAGGAAGTTGTTATACTGATACATAATAGGAAAAGAAGAAAAAAATACATATTTTTGAGCATACTCTAGCATAAATTAGCAAGAACCTTTTCTTGGTTCCTGTCAGGGACCTCATCATTTCACTTCTAATAGAGAGCCAAGATGTACAAGACGACACTTAAATATTATCTGGAGAATCAAATTTTGAGCAGAAATGCAAAGTAGCTGATTAAACTTAGTTTTTTCTGACTAGTTCACAGTGCTGATAGGCAGAACTTTTGGGGAATTCATGCTCTTTATTCACAAAGATTTCATGTAGTAGGCCTGAAAAGGTTGTACAACTGTTTGATGGTATCATGTGAATCACCATAGACACGATGCTCCTTGTGGGTCCCTTCCAACTTGAGATACTCTGTGGCTCTACATCGTGGACATCAGGTCTCATTTCCGATGCTATTACAACATGCACCTACAGAAGCGTAAAAAACTGTTGTGACGTTTATGTCTCTTTTGGAGACACCGTCTAAGTGCAATGTGAGCGCGAGGCAAATTTTGTAGGTCAGCGTGACTCCCGGGTGGAAAACCTTGCAATCCCTCTGCGTGCGGCTTTGGGGTGCTGGGGGTGAGAGGGTCAGCCCGGCCGGGGCGGATCGGGCGCGCGACGGCTTCGGGCTGCGCCGGGGCGGCCGCGTGTGCGTGGGATGCCGCTCCACACCTTCCCCAGACCTCTGCTTTCCTAGGGCTGGCGTGTCTCTGTGCTCCACGAGACTCAGAGCGGATCGTCCCGCTGGCTCGGGGGGGGGGGGAGCAGGATGGCCCCTCGCACCTCGGCGCGGCTCCTTAGAGGCAGCTGTAGGGCATTTTGTTCTGTCAGTGCCTTTTCCTGAAAGCAGATTGCCCCGATGGCCGGTTTCCTTCTTTGTGATAAAACACACCTTAGGGATACAGCAAGTCGGTGAACTGCGCGTGGGGTCGGCTGTCAAGGCGATGCCAGCGTGGTTAGCAGTGCTGTGATGGTCACAAGGGACTGTGAAATGTTCACGCGCCGCCAAATCCAAGCAACCTTTGCACCCTGTGCCAAGGGAGTGACTGTACCGTCCTAAAGGCAGTAAGTTCGTGATTCAGCAGGTTTCTGGGAGTGTTAATTGTAGCTATGTTCCCTAAAAACCGCTGTGAAAAGGTCACCTAGGAAAGAGGAGGCTGTTTGCTAGGATGAAGCAGGAGGTCTGTGCCGAGGTGGGGGCTGGCGCCTTGTCCCCCCCCCCTCGCCCCCCCGGGCTGCCCTTCCCCGCTGGGGCTCAGCCCGTGTTTGCTGCGTTAGCGCCGCATTTACGGCTCCGCTACCTTCCTCCCCGCTTGGAGAGCCTCCCTTTTGTAAGAAACTATGAACTAAGGGTATTGTTTATTGAAATTTATGTTAAGCTCAATGTAAAGGTTAGGCGGCAAAAGACAGAAAAACTGCTTATGCAAATAGCTGCCAGACACCGCTTGTGTGAGACAAGATAACCTGTGAGACAAGATGACCGCGTGAGATAAGATAACCGCAATTGCTTACACAAACCAGATACTTGTGCAAGCAGAAGGGGTACTGATCAAAGACAACCACGAATGTAAAAATGTATAAAAAGGAACTGTTTGAACTGATCAGTACGGCAGTTGGCGGAGCGCAGACTCCCCTGCCGTCCAGCGCTGTCTTTGCTCATATTCTACTTGCTATAATTAATAAAATTATAATTGGATTATGATCCATTGTGGTCTCAATTTATAACACTTTCCAACTGTCAGGGATTAACGCCGCAGCCGACCTCCTGCCCGTGACCTGGTGATCTCCAGCAAGCTTGTGAGCAATGACAGGTTGCAATGTTTTTTATTATTTCTCTGTCTCTCGGCGCTGTTTCAGCCGTTTGCTGCCGTCGCCCCTCAGAGCCGAGGTAGCACAAAGGAGGTGAGCCGGGGGGATGTTTTTATCCCCCGCTATGGTGTGTAATTGTGATTTTCGAGCGGCGTGGAAGGACCCGGCCGTGAGCCCAGCGGCGGAGCGCGCCTTGCCCTGTGGCGGTGGAAGGGGAGGGATGCGGGATGCAGCGGCGTGGCCAAACCGCTCCCCCTCGGCGGCGCAGAAAATCCCTTACTGCCCGCCCGGGCTGCGTGGGGCCCCGCGGCACCTCCGCCCGCCCGGGCTGCGTGGGGCCCCGCGGCTCCTCCGCCCGCCCGGGCTGCGTGGGGCCCCGCGGCTCCTCTGCCTGCCGTGCCCACGGGACTCCCCCAAACACGCCGTTCCCGCTGCCCCTGGGGACACCCCCAGCTAGAAGCCTGGTTCCCCCCCGGGCCTCTCCAGCCCCCCCGCCGCGGGGGCAGGCGGGTCCGTCTGTGCCATAAGGGCCCCCAGCCAGGCTACACGCACACGGGGCTTTCGGTAAGGGGCAGGTGCTAATAAAGCTTTTAAAAGCCACATTACTGCAAATATAGAAGACACCTATTTTTAAATCTTTTCTTTAATTGGAAAACAAATTGTTGCTATTAAGGTTTTCTGGGTACCTAACAAGCAGCGATATTATCTAATATTTTATATATAACAGCGTGTAATTATGTTTTACAGCTATCATACCACATTTTCCAATACCATAATGACTGTCTGCCAGTAGATTTGTCTTTTTAAAAAGCATTCTAGCATCATTTACCAATTACGTGAAAAGTACATGTAAATGTATTACAAATTCACTCATAAGCACCATTTACCCAAATGAAATACCCCCAATAATTAGGGGTTAATACCAGCAATTGATGTAAAACAGGTTTCTAAAGGGCAAAACAGTTTTCAGTGCAGGATCAGCCATTATTGTAAAAACAACACGATTAAAATAGATAAATTTAACCTGTTCTGGTGGGAGTATGAGAACTAAGGCCGTGCTTTCACGTGCTTCTTTTTGGATGGTATAGGAGTCACCGAATAGTTTTAATTCTAAAACATTTTCTCGTTCTCTGTTACACAGTGCTTCAAAATCCAACACGGGAAGAAAATGCTGTAGACTTCTTCAGTGCACACACAGAGCTCCCCCACCCGCCCCGGCGCCGCGCGGCGCCGGGCCCACCACGCTCCCCCGAAGGTGCCGACGAGCTCCGGGGGGGCCAGGGCCCCCGGCACAGCGGGTCAGATTCCAGCCCTATAAATATTGATGAAGTGAAATGCTTTTATGCTCGCAAATAGTTCTTTTGCGTAGCATATGTTCACGAGTTTTATCAGCGTAAATGGATAATGTCGGGTCATTTTCCTTGACTATTGTAAGGGGAGGAAAAGCCCAGAATTTTCCAAATCAGGAACGAAACACACCATAAACATATTCACTGGGATACCTTCCGAAAATTGCTCTTAATGCTTAAATGCCAAAATCAAAATTAAGAATTTAGTAAGGAATTAAATGGCCAAGAAAAGACTGTTAATTGCTGATTGCTGAGATTCCTGGAGCCGGTAGCAGGTTACTCATGCCCCAAAAGCTGTTTGGCTGCAGTCGGCCCCATGCCGGGCTCAGGCTCAGGCTCAGGCTCAGGCTCAGGACCAGGCTCAGGCTCAGGCTCAGGCTCAGGCTCAGGCTCAGGACCAGGACCAGGCTCAGGCTCAGGCTCAGGACCAGGCTCAGGCTCAGGCTCAGGCTCAGGCTCAGGCTCAGGCTCAGGCTCAGGACCAGGACCAGGACCAGGCTCAGGCTCAGGACCAGGACCAGGACCAGGCTCAGGACCAGGACCAGGCTCAGGCTCAGGCTCAGGCTCAGGCTCAGGCTCAGGACCAGGCTCAGGCTCAGGACCAGGCTCAGGCTCAGGCTCAGGCCCAGGCTCAGGCTCAGGCTCAGGCTCAGGCTCAGGACCAGGCTCAGGCTCAGGCTCAGGCCCAGGCTCAGGCTCAGGCTCAGGCTCACTCGGCAGGAGCGGGGCAGCGTTGGCCCGTGCTGTCACCCGAAGGGAGCACGAGAGCTGCGGGCACAGCTACAGACACCACCTCGGATAGTCAAACTAGCTTTGCTCACAGCACTTTTTTTTTTGTTTTTTTTTTTTTTTCTGGCAGGATGATGCTCCTGTAGAAACCTTTTAATTTTTGCAGACACTGATTTTTGCTCAGTAGAGAATTAAGCTAGGGAAATTGCATGGGTGGTCTTCAGCTGCTCACCTGGCTCACACAGTCAGGTATCAGCAAAAAATATCGTCTTAAAAAATAGGGTGCATCTTTTCCAGCTCTGGTTGCAGCCGTAATTTGTGTAAGTATTGAAAGCTCCATAACTAGTATTGGCCTGTTCTATAGTTACTGTAAATCACTACAATTTCATTGCAACTAGCAGAGAGTTTCCTCTTTCTCCCCAGAAAAAAAGAAGGGAAAAAAAAGAAAAAAAGAGAGTTTGTCTCCTCTTCCTCACTAGGGACCTGCCCCGTCATCTTCCCCAACATAAAATGTTCACCATTCTATGGAACCTATTTGAATTAAAAGGCCACTTTTTTTTTTTTTTTTTTCCTATTTCAAATGGTTAAATAACCTCCCTTGATATTTCATTCTGCTCATGATTTCTCGTCTTCCTCCTCCCTCCCCTGCAGTAGTTACCAGTGGGTTAACTGCATTTACAGGAATTGGGGTTGAATACGCCATAAATTTACTCGTTCGCGTGGGTCTAGTGGGAGAGGAGGGGGAAAACAAAGAGGAAGCCAAGCCTAGCCCGTTTTCCTTAACATGAAAACGAGATTGCACCTTGTTATTCTCGGCTTGGTGCTAGGTGGGAAGACAGGAGAGGGTTTGCATTCACGCGCCGGAGCGCCAAAGCCGGTGGGTCCGGGGGGAGGCGTGCGGTGCCCCCCGGCCCCGCGCCCGCAGCGGCCGTGCCGGGGGGCCGGGAGCCGCCCCATCGGCAGGGCCCGGGGAGGGGGTCACCGGCCCCCCCGGCCTCGCGGAGGTCAGCCGGGTCCCGGGGCGGGGGGGGGGGGGGGGGCTCAAGCAAACGGTATTGCACATCTTCAGCCGGTTCAGGCTCGCCCCCATGCTTCAGCTGGTCACCGTGAGCAGAGTCAGGTGTTGTGAGGTGTTAAGGCAGCGGGTTGAGTTGCTGCCTGGGCGTCCCAGTTGCCTTTTTTATTGTCCCCCGAGCGGTTGCAGGAGGGGCCCCGCGGGCTCTGGCGGTGTCTGCTCCTCTCGGCCACACGGCCCGTGCTGCGGGGGCAGGTGGCCCAGCCGCTGGGCATCGCCGGGGAGGGACCCGGCGTCACCGCCAGCCTCCGCGTCCTACCGGGGCGTGCGATGGGCAGGAGCCTGCGGAAGGGGGGGGTCGGCTCAGTGGTGTGCTTAAACAAACCCCCCGCAAGTCCCCTTAGTGCCCTTCGCAAAGAAAGAAGCACCCCCCCCCCCTTTATCTATATATCCCCATAGAACCTTCCATTGCAGCCTCGGTAAGAGGCTGTGCGTAATGATAACAGGCTAATGGAGGCAATCATTCCTTTTCCATGGGAAATTTTACCCATCATCTTTGACAAATTGCGCTTCTGGATCGCGCCGCTTCAGTGAAGCTGCGGTTTGCCACAAGCGCTGAATGCTCAGGTGCACAAACATTAGATCTGCATCCATTACCATTTTAGAAATGCTTCTTTCGTCCCATTGTTACATCTTTCTGGGGGGGAAAAAAAAAAAAAAAAAAAAAAAAAAAAAATCTCTGTGGCAGAAGATTGCGTGGTGAGAGAACGATAACTGTGTTCCTTTTAAAATAAGCAAGCGTCAGCCCTCCAGACAGTGCCCCAGACGGCATTTAAGTGACATTTGCAACGGCAGCGCCCGCGGGCTCCCCGCACCATCGTTTGCCGCCACGTAAACGCGCTGTGACTTCCCTGCCCCGCCCCGGCGCTGCCCACCCGGGTGCTGCCTGGCGTGACGCGCTCACCCACCAAACAGCGCGGCACCTCTACACGTCAGTGTTACCTGCCCTTGATTTCTCCCGGCTCTGTGTCTTTTTAGGAGCCGCTTATTAAAACTCTCGGGTTTTTATCTCCTGCGTGGGAGCGGCGCAGCCCCTGTCTGGGGAGCGCTGGGGACCAGCAGGCCGGGCAGTGGGCGGGCTGGGAGGGGTTGAGTCATTGCCCGCACCGGGCGAGGGGGCGGTGAGGTTTGGGGGGAGAAGGGGTCGGGAACGGGGGCTGCTCTGCCCTCCCAGCCCTCGCCTGACCTGTTTGGCTTTGGGTGTTTGGCCCCGGCCGGTGGGATGCTCCGGAGGGGAGGGGCTGCTCGGGAAAGGCGCCTCAGGAGATGTGTGGAGACAGACAAATTTTAAATTCCTTGTTCATCCTTACCGTCATTGTGTTCTGAGTGTCACCTAAAAACTATTAGGGGATTATTGCTTAAGAAAAGTTAATAATATAATGTAAGGTACAGCCCATAGAAAATAGGACATCTAACAAATCATCTTGGTTTTTTTCTTCAAAAAAAACCCCAGCAATTGGACAAGCCTACTCCAACTGTAGACTTAATTGAGAGCTAGCCAGCACAATGCAGCAAACCCCGGGAAGTGGGCATGTCGGAGTGCATGGGACTAAAAATCACGTGTTGGAGAGAAAAGCCCAATTGCAGTTAATCCTTGTGTTTATTTTATTCTGTAGGTACCTGCACCGCTTCCAAAACTTGTGATGCGTTTATAAAGCTATGAAGAAAATCCCTTGATACTGAAATTCTAAAAACACTCCGGATGCTTCTACATCAATCATCTGTTGTAAACCGGACAGCCTGAACAGCAAAGGGAGCTAAACTACGAAAATGTAACAAAATTAAGTGGTCAGAAAAGTGTTCTATTTGTGCTGAAGTAATATGCCATTTTAAGTCAAAGGTTATGGATTTTGATATCAGCATATGATTATATTATAAAAGTGTTTTAAAAAAATTCCAATTCTACCAGACGAAAATACCAATGCTGGGATTACATTGTTGAGCTACACTTTTACTTCTACATTTCATGTTTAAAACATTTTGAGTTCTACTTAAATACTTAATGTCTTGAAGTATTTTATTTGCTTGGAAGAGCTGCGAACACGCCCTGAGGTACCTGCCTGCGGTCTAGGGTGTTCCTGAGCTCTGGCTGCAGGAACGTGGGGTGCTGGCAGCTCTGCAACTGCCTTAACGGAGAGGCCGGGGGCTGCAGCCCCCCCCGAGCTGGGGGGGGACAGGGGGGACACCCGGGGCGCTGCCGGGGCTGGGAGCGGTGGTGACAAGCGCGAGCGGGAGCGGCTCGGGGCCGTCTCATCGCTGGTCGCTCAGGCCCTGCTTTCCACAGTGCGTGTATGGGTCTGGAATTTCAGTTCCATCTTGCCATTAATTAGACTGTCTTTATCATGTGTGTGGGGGGTTGTTTATTTATTAAAAAGCTGACCGTACAGGACAGGCACACGTGTAAATAAGGGATTGTGCTTATGTATATGTTAGTATTTATATGTAAAAAGATATGTACATAGGAAGGGAAAAAAACGGCTGAAAGAATGTTTTCAAAGCTGTTTCTTTCTTACAAAGGCACAGAGAGGAAATTCACAGCAACGTGCTCCTTAATTTCGACATAAGGGTTTTCACTCAATTTCCAGTCACTTTGCGTTTGGTCCCGCTGGGGTTTTGCTCGCTGGGTTTGTACCACGAGCCCTCACCCGCGGCCTGCATCTGCCCTGCAGCCCGTGCCACCCTTGCTCCGTGAGATGAGCTGTGTCAGGTCTCGTTTGCTGTCTTCTCGCCTCGGGGCCTTGCGCATCTTTTGCAAACACGGGCCCAAAGCCACAGGGCCGCGGCGGGGGGGGGGGGGGGGGTGGGGGGGCATTGCCCTAATCTGGGGCTGTCACCCCTCGGTGCGGGGGTAAAACAGCAGAGGAGAGGTGGGTTTGCAGCCTGGGGAGGGGGGACCCCGACCACCCTCAGGCTGGCGAGCTGCCCTACGGCACCTATAAACACCCAAAGGTGTCCCACCTGTGGGCACCTTCCCTAAATCCCCGCGGCCCCTCCAAGCCAGGGCAGGCCATGGGGCCGGGGAGCCGGGCGTGGGGCTGACACAGCCCCCTGGCCACGAGCCGCCGGCGCAGTGGGGCGCAGGGCTGCGGGTGTGCTGGCCGGGGGATGTGGGGTCTCTGCGGGATGTCCCCGGTGCCCGGGGACCCCGGGTGGGAACGGGGCCGAGCTGAAACCCCGCAAACCACGCCGCGCACTTCGGGCGCCTGCACGGCCGGGCTGGCGGGGGCCCGTGGCTCTTTGTGAAAGCGTTCTGCTCTAGAAATCTCTGTAGCCTTCAGTGTACCCTCGAGTGCCTTACACAGCTGGTGAGCAGACCTCCTGGCCGCGAAGGGGAAGGGGCCCAGCTCCCCGGGCAGCCCGGAGCCACGGCCCCGCGCCGGGCAGCCGCGCTACCGCGGGAACGGCTTCAGTTCAGACTCAGGAAACCGTATTGTGAATATGTGTATTCAACCCTGTACTTACCTAATGTACATTTTATAAAAAGGAACTATTGTAAACTTATGCAAAACGTAAACCAGAGAATATGTTTGGTTTGTTTTTTTTTTTTTGTTTTTTGTTTTTTTTTGTTTTTTTTTTTTTTTTTTCCAATGGCCAGTGTGCCGTGACTTGTGTTCTCTACCATAATCCTAACAACCATATCCTAAATAAGTAATGTTTGGTTCAGTGCTGAAACAGTAATTGACAGGCCTGAAGTAGGGCTGCATTGATCAATTACAGAATTTTACACATATTTTTGTATCGTGATTCATATGATATATATCAAGAGACTTTCTATTCATTTGTAAAATACATAAATTATTGTAAGCTTTTAATAAAAAGATCTGTTTTAAACCTTCGAATGGGGTAAATTGTCGTGGTACTTTCCCCAGGTTGCAAAAGGGAGGCCTTTGACCAGTTACTGTAACTTTGCTGATTTTTGTTTTGCAATGCAGTAACTTTTTAACCACTTTTTAAGCGCCACCTGAAAAACTGACCAAATCGTGAACAAAAAAAAAACAAACAAAACCAAAAACAAACAAACAAACACCCAGAAACCTACCCTGGCACACCCACGGCAGGGTGACTTCCCTCCTCCCGAGCTCAATATTCGCTTTTCCCCCATCCCCGTGGCCCCGGCGACCCCGGGCTCCCTCCCGCCTCGGCCAGCGGGGACCGGTAGCCCTCTCTCTGTGGCGAGTGCCCCGGGGCGAGCGGGCGGGGGGCCGGGGGTGTCTCCTTGGCGGGGGGCGGCTCTCCCGCCCCACCCGGCTGCCGGGCCGCGGGTGGGTGGCCGCGGGTGGGCGGGCGGCGCTTGGTCCCTGCGCGGCTTTTAACGCGCGTCTCGGCTCTCGCCCGGGCGAGCCGGCCGCGGGAGCGCAGCGGCACCGGGGAGGGAGGAGAAGGGAGGGGAGGGGAGGGGAGGGGGTCCCCGGGCCCCCCCCGGCCCGCAGCCCATGTCGGGGCGGCGGGAGGCGACGCTGCCCGCCTGCTTCGCGGGGCTGGGCGCGGGTAGTCCGCGGCCGCGGCAGAAGCGCGGCGGGATGTTCTGCAGCGTGGAGGACGCCTTCGACAACAAGACGCTGGACTTCGCCTCGCTCGGCGCCCCCGGCCCCGCGACCCCTGGCCCCGGGCTCCGCCACCCCCCCGGCCCCGGGCCCGCCGCCGCCCCGGGGGAGCCGCCGCCCGGCTGCCCGCAGGTGAGGGGGGCGGGCGGGGGGGCTGCAGCCCGGCGGGGAGAGCCCCAGCCCCGGCCCGGCGCCCTGAGCCCCCCGGGGCGAGCAGTGGCCCTCGCCGCTTTGCGGAGCTCCGGGCGGAGCCGCCCTGACCGAGACCCCGGGGGAGGACGGCCGGGGGTCCTGTCCCATCCCATCCCATCCCTTCCCTTCCCTTCCCTTCCCTTCCCTTCCCTTCCCTTTCCCTTTCCCTTTCCCTTTCCCTTTCCCTTTCCCTTTCCCTTTCCCTTTCCCTTTCCCTTTCCCTTTCCCTTCCCTTTCCCTTCCCTTTCCCTTCCCTTTCCCTTCCCTTTCCCTTTCCCTTCCCTTTCCCTTTCCCTTTCCCTTTCCCTTTCCCTTTCCCTTTCCCTTTCCCTTTCCCTTTCCCTTTCCCTTTCCCTTCCCTTTCCTTTCCCTTTCCCTTTCCCTTTCCCTTTCCCTTTCCCTTTCCCTTTCCCTTTCCCTTTCCCTTCCCGTCCCAGCCCCCCGGAGCCCCCCACCCGGGGAAGCGGCGGGAAGGGGCCGGCGCACCGGCCGCTTGCAGGGGACCGAGCGGCCGCTCCTCCTTCGGGGGGTCACAACTTCCCCCGGCCCCCGCCCCCGCCCGCGGCTGCCGGGCCGCTCCGGGCCCGCTTGGGGCTGCGGGGACCCCCCCGGGGGGCTCCGCTCCGTGTCCCCCCTCCCCCCCCGCCCGGGCTTTGTCTGCAGCGGCGGGAGCGCGGCCCCGGGCGGGCGGGCGGGCGGGGGAGAGGCGGGGGGCGCGCACGCACGCGGGGGCGCGCACACACACACACAGACACATCGACAGACGCGCACAGACACACGCGCGAACACACGCGGACGACGGCGGAGCGCGGCGGGAAGATGTCGCACCCGGGCAAGAAGAGCATCCCCCGCATCACGGTGAGGGGCGGGATCCCCCGGGGGCTGCGGGGCCGGGGCGCTGGGGACGGGGCTGCCGGGTTCCCCCCCCCCACACCCGCCGGCGGGGCCGGTGATGGAGCGGGGCGGTCCCGCCGCCCGTGGGGCCGGACACGCGGGGAGCGCTGCGGGGGGTGCTGCCCGCCGGGGCGTGTGTTGCCGAGGGCAGCGCTGTACCCCCCCCCCCAGCCCCCCGGGGGCGCACACCCCCCCGCCCCGCCGCTCCCTTTGTTGGCCGCGGCCCGAACCTCCCCCCCCCCCGGCGCCGGCGCTTTGTCCGGGGTCCCGCCGCCCCCGGGGGGCTGCCGGGGGACAAAGGCAGGCGCGACCCTCACCGCGGCGCCGGGGCTGCCCCGCTGCCTCCCTAACTTTCCTTGGGCGCTGTCTGGGAAAGGCTTTTTCCTTTTTCTCGCGGAATGGGTTTGCCGGAGTGGGGGGAGCCGCTGCTCGCCCTGTCCCAGCCGCCGGCCCCGGCTCCGCTTCTCCCGGGCGCGGCTCGGGCGGGCGCCGGATCGGGCCCCTTCTCCCGGCGCCGGGCTTCTCCGCGGGAGGAGGGAAATATCTCTAGAGAGTGATGCGCTTCTTCAGTGTTTGTTTTTCCCCCCCTTGTTTTGCTGGCTCATGGCCGAGTTCCCCCGAAAACATCCCGGTGGAGGGGGGAGCCAGTGACGAGCTGCGTTAGTGGGCTGCGGGGGGAGAGCTGGGGCGGCACGGGTGGGGGGGGGGATGAAGATGGGGTAAGGATGAGGATGAGGATGGGGATGGGGTGACGATGGAGGTGGAGTGAAGATGGGGTGAGGATGATGATGGGTGAGGATGAGGATGGGGATCGAGTGAGGATGAGAGTGAGGATGGGGATGGGGTGAGGATGAGGGTGAATATGGGGATGGGGTGAGGATGAGGATGGGGTGAGGATGAGGATGGGGTGAGGATGGGCCCCACGAGGGGAGGGACTGTAAGACTCTCCCATGAGGCACCCAACACAGACGCTTCTTTCAATCAATTTTGTGGGACAAGGAAAACAATAAAGATGCAGTAAAAGTCTTCATAGGTTTTAAAACACAATGCAGTTCTTTAATAGTTTTTTGGGGTTTTTTTATAGGCCAGTGATGCTCTTTAAAACGAGACCCCAAAATGTTTTCCAGGCTGTTTAGCATCAGCACACGTTGCTGTAAGTCATCTCCACGTGCTCTTGCATCCCTCAGTTGTTTTTGTGCTGAGGCCAAGCTCTTTGTCTTGCGCACTTTAGCCTTGGTAATCATTTTTCTACCACCAAAGAGCAGGAAAGGAACCCTTTTAAATCAGGCTGCAGTTCCACATTTACATAAATGCCACTGCTTTCTAATTTTTCTGGTTAAAGATTCTGCAAATCTGACACCTGTATCAGTGTCTTGCTTTGAAGTGAGGAAAGTCCTTGAGGCATTATATGCCTCCAGCTAGACTGTGAAAACAAACAAATGCCAATAAATTACCAGGTTAATAAGCTGCACTTTGAAGTGCCCGTAGCTGGGGCTGACGGGGGCGCAGGTCGGTGGAGGAGCTGCAGGATGGTGCCCTGCAGACCTTGAAAACTGCGGAGAAGCTGGGTCGATCCTGAACACACCCTGGGGGTGGCAGGTCAGAATGAGTAAAATAGCATCTAAAAAGTGTTGTGGTCTTTTTTTCTGTTAGAGTGACCAGCTTCTAATCAAAGGAGGAAAAATTGTCAACGACGATCAGTCATTTTATGCGGACATTTATGTGGAAGATGGTTTAATAAAGTAAGTTAAAAATTTATATTTCATAATACCATTTCCGAGCATGATACAGTGCCATAGAATTTGAGCGAGTTTCCTTTTCATCATTTTTCTCATGGAAATACATTCCCTTTTTGGAAAACAAGGACAGCTTTTTAGAATAGTGTCAAGCAAGAGCTAGATTAGTGCAGCTGTGCAGCTGGGAAGAGGTAGATGTGCTGTGCGCCCAGCGGTGAGCTGTGCGGGGCGCGCGAGGAGCCGGGGGAAGCGCTGCCAAGGCGCCCGGGGAGCGGTGCTGAGCCCGGCCTGGGGAGCTCGGCAGCTCCTGAGCCCAGCTGGGTCCCCGAGGGAGTGGGGGGCTGGCCCCAGGCTGCTGGGGGCGATGGAAATGGGAGTGGGGATGGGGATGGGCATGAGGTGGGAATGGGGATGGAGATGGGATGGGGGTGGGATGGGGATGGGGATGGGATGGGGATGGGGATGGGAATGGGGGTGGGGATGAGATGGAATGGGATGGGGTGGGAATGGGGATGGGATGGGATGGGGATGGAATGGGGATGGGGATGGGATGGGGATGGGGATGGGGATGAGATGGATTGGGGATGGGAATAGGGATGGAGATGGGATGGGGATGGGATAGGATGGGATGGGGATGGGGATGGGATGGGGATGGGATGGGGATGGGATGGGGATGGGATGGGGATGGGATGGGGATGGGGATGGGATGGGGATGGGATGGGATGGGGATGGGATGGGGATGGGATGGGAATGGGGATGGGGATGGGGATGGGGATGGGATGGGGATGGGATGGGGATGGGATGGGGATGGGATGGGGATGGGATGGGATGGGATGGGATGGGATGGGATGGGATGGGGATGGGATGGAGATGGGATGGGCCGGTGGGGTGTCAGAACCCGGCTCCACTCCCACAGGCAACCGAGGACGACGCGTCCCCCCCCGTGCGAGGAGGCCTGGGCAGTGCACGCGCGTGTGCCCGGTGGTGTGCCCATGAGCAGCGCTTCCCTGCATCTTCACTTGGAAGTTGCTGCCAATGAACAGGCGACCTTAATATCCTTTCCAGACAAATCGGAGAAAAGCTGGTTGTTCCCGGTGGTGTAAAGACAATCGATGCCTACGGCCAGATGGTGATGCCGGGGGGGATAGACGTCCACACCAGGCTGCAGATGCCCGTCATGGGGGTGACCTCTGCTGATGGCTTCTACCAAGGCACCAGAGCAGCCCTGGCAGGAGGCACCACGATGATCAGTAAGACGGAGCAGCGTTCCAACAGACCGCTAAGTAGAACTTTGTGTAGCAAAATGCACTGGGCCCCTTATCATTGCAGAGGTTATTTACCCTCATAGCAGGGAAATGTTAATATCTGCTGTAGAAATCAGAGCATTACAGACCTAATTAAAACGCATTATGTGCTTGTCAGAACCCCCTTCTGTTGCTACACACATATATTAAAAATGTATAGCTGTTCCTGCTTTACCTCATAAGAGAATAAAATAGAAGAACACTTTAAACAACTTTTAATATGTTTTTAATAGCTTTGCAAGTGTTTTCTTCTAAGAGTTTTTCAGCTTTGTGAGCATGGGTTCCATTTTTGTGTTAATGTAAACTAATTTTGATTGCCGTTTTGTTCTTGTTCTGGTCCCAAGGCCCACGGTAGCATGTGACTGAAGGACCAGTCTCAGCAAGTCCTGGCACAGCTCTGTGCCGATCTCTGGGGGGAATAGGAACAGAGCTGAGGGAAGTGCCTCGCTGGGGGGGCTGGGGGGGGGCTGCCTCTGGAAAATGCCCAGGGGAGCTGAGCAAAAATGTGCAAGGACGTGCTTTGGTCACCGGCCTCTCAGCTGCTGTGCTAGGTAGGCTGTATGGAAAAAAAGCGTAATAATACCCATAACTTGGAATTCGTTTGCTCCGTTTGTGTCACTTTATCCGGGAAGTTTATTATCCTTCGTCTTCAATCGACGCTATAAAAGTGAATTGGAATTAAAACGTCTCCTTTTCGCAGCAGTAAGGTCTTGCAGGAGCACGTTGGTGGCTGCTGCTCCCCCCCAGGTGTGTCTGCAGCCCGTCGGCGGGCGGGCGTGCTGACGCTGTGCAGTGTTTCCCCAGTTGACCACGTCTGCCCGGACACTGGGACCAGTCTCCTGGCTGCCTACGAGCAGTGGCGCGGCGCCGCCGACAGCCAGGCCTGCTGCGATTACTCCCTGCACGTCGACATCCCTCGCTGGCACGAAAGCCTGAAGGAGGAACTGGAGGCCCTGGTGAAGGACAAGGGTAAGGGCAGAAAGGGCGCCGTTCTGGCAACAACCCACGGCCCCCCACGTCGCGCGGGTTGCACAGGAGCGAGTCGCCGCAGGGTGAGCTCTGGTAGTTACGGCTGCTCCACCGTCCTCTCGCCCAGCGACAACTGGGGGTACGTGGAGGCTTGGAGCTGGGGCGGGGGGGGGTACGGACACCGGGGTCACGCCGTAACATCGCCGTCATGGGCTCTCCCCTTTGGGCCACGTGCTGCCCAGTCCTGATCGTCCTTTTTTGGAAACTAAAGGGATGGTATCGGGCGCCCTGATTCAGGCTGCCTGATGGGCAGGATAGGGAGGACCCGGAGCTGCTCGAGCGGGGCCAGAGGAGGCCACGGAGATGCTGGGGGGGCTGGAGCAGCTCCCCTGGGGGGCCGGGCTGAGAGAGTTGGGGGGGTTCAGCCTGGAGAAGAGAAGGCTCCGGGGGGACCTTCGAGCGGCCTCCCGGGGCTTAAAGGGGGGGCAGGAGAGGGGGGGGGGGACTCTGGATCAGGGGGTGGGGGTAGGATGAGGGGGGATGGTTATAAACTGCAAGAGAGTGGATTTAGGTTGGATTTAAGGCAGAAATTGTTCCCTGTGCGGGGGGGTGAGGCGCTGGCCCAGGGTGCCCAGAGCAGCTGTGGGTGCCCCCTCCCTGGAAGGGTTCAAGGCCAGGTTGGACGGGGCTGGGAGCCCCCTGGGCTGGGGGAAGGGGGCCCTGCCCGGGGCAGGGGGGGGCACTGGGGGGGCTTTGAGGGCCCTTCCAACCCCAGACAGACTGCGATTCTGTGATTTAAATAAAAACATTCAAGATGGGGTTTATAGAATGAAGCGAAGCTTTAGGTGTTCTGTAGAGATCTCTCTCATGTCTATAAATTCCTGCACATCCTGAAGTACCCGCTGAACACAGCTTACTGGAAAGCAGGTCATGCAGCAGGAATTCATGCATTTCATTAATAACTTATTACCATGGTTGGAACTACATTTTGCTTTCAGATATGCTAATGTAGAGCTAAATGACTTCAGCGTAATTTGCAGTCTTGCAAGCAAGGGCTTAATTGGTCAATTAACATAGAAATTTGCAGTGAATTTCCTATTAAAATACAGAGTAGCTGAAATAATGCAGCTATTTCAGACTTATACCGGGTATTTTTCATACGTATGTTCCCATGAGATGCAGTTTATTTGTAATTTGATCGTGGTTTGGGATTAGTTGCTGCCTCTATGTAAAATACAGTAGCAATTCTCTGGCTTTGACTTGGTGCTTCATGAATCATCTTTTACATTAGAAATACAGTGTGCAATGCTGTAGGCAAAGTGCTGCCCATCTATTTCTCTAGCTAAATAGCAGTGCATGAAATAACAGTGCTCTGATATTAGAGAGCCACACCTTTTGCTGTAATTTAGTCTTAGCAGGAATACATTAATTCAAAGAGAGTTATCAGAAAGAAGTTGGGGACAAACCATAAATTGAACCCACCTCTGGCAGGAAAACTCAGCTTGGGAGCAATGCATTTGATTCTGGGCATTCGGAGCAAATTAGGGAGAGTACCTAAAATCAGAAATGGACTGTGGGGTTTTCTTTTCTTGGTTCATCCAGAGATAGGGGTGTATTGTCTTTCGTGGCTTCTAAGCTTTGGGGTTCAGTTCTGGTAGGGGCAGTTCCCATTTCAGCCCTTAGCTTCGCTTTGCTTTCAGCCTAACCCTAGCCTAACGCCTAACACTAGCCAGCACAAGCCCCCCCGGTTCGAAAGCCCCCTGCTCAGCCCGTACCTGGTCTCCGAGTTCTCTGCTGGGACAATAAACAGACGTGTCGTTTTGTTTTTCCCAAGGTGTGAACTCCTTCCTGGTGTTCATGGCTTACAAAGACAAGCTGCAGTGCTCCGATGCGCAGGTAACGGCCGGCGTCCGCTGGAACTCGTCGCCCGCCCTCTGAGCACCAGCTGTGCTTTGTCTGACGCTGGGCAACCCCCCGTCTCTTGGCAGATGTATGAGATATTCTGCATCATTCGAGACCTGGGGGCCATTGCCCAAGTGCATGCTGAAAACGGAGACATCATCGATGAGGTACAGCATTTCTGTTCAGTTAAAGGTTGACGGGAGTATTTTGATTTAAGGCAAAGCGCTGGCGTTAGCGGATGGGCTGTCGTGTCCGGTGGAAGGTGGAGCAGCTTTTGGCTGCCCGTGGGTGCTGCCAATTCAGTGGGGATCGGTCCAGGTGGGAGAAGGGGCAGCTGTGACCCCTGGTTGCTCAGGGGGGTGTCAGTGGGGCATCACCCGCCCCCGAGCTCGCCCCGAGCTCCCCGGTGAAAGCAGAGCAGCACCTGGGGCCAGCAGCACCCTCCCAGTTCCTCGCACGCCCGTGGGCTTCCTCGCAGACACCTGCACAAGGACTGGTGAGTGGTTCCCAACAAGAGCCTTCTGGGCCTTCTTAAAGGGTGATGGACGGCCTTAAGTGATACCGTGTCACATTATCTATCTGGTTTAGAAGTCTCGAGTACTTGGGAAAATAAAGAGCTTTGCATCATAATGTACATTACACTTGCCAATATTTATCTCCAAAAACGGCACTCAGGAGCTTCCTTGGTATGGCAGTTTTTTCTCATGTACATTATTTTTCCTTTTTACCTTTAGAAAAGAAAAATCTTAGATAGATACTGCAATGAAGTGATGCAAGGTAGAATTAGACTTTCTGTTTCCTTCAAGCTTATGGTCGTGCAAGTGTTAGTGTTCAGTCTGGTGTGGAGGGCGAGTTTAAAACGAAAGCAGGAGCCCAATCCTCCAAATGAGCTTATTTGAACAAGCAGGGTAGAGGCTAATTCCCACCTCCCCGGGATTTTATCTGAGAACCCTTTTCTTCAGCTGGCTGTGAAACATAATGTGATCACAAGAAGCTCAGTATCTTCAAAAGTATTTCTTTAAACTGCCATCATGACGACACTCAGGCCCTGAGGACAAACCCAGAGGGGATGTGCAACAAGAATACAGAGAAATAAACATCCTCTAAGAGCAGGATCCTTTAAAGCCTGCGCGGTCTGGTCCGTAGACTTTAATAATGTCCCTGCGTCTAATGCCAGCTAAGCGGGAGCATTACATGATACAGAACATCACAGAAAGGAACGGGATGAGGGACTTGCTGCACATCTGCTTCCCAATGCAGCGTGAATAACCTGGGGGCAGCCCAGGGTTTGTTCCAGCCTCTGTCACCCTGGGATCCCAGCCAACATAGGCACCACATCCAGCCCAGCCTTGGAGGAAGCTGCAGTGGGTTTAAAATCCCACCCCCTCCAGCCCCGTGGCTGGGTTTGGAGTGGGGAAGGTCCAAAGGGGCTGTTGGGACACAGCAGGTCCCAGTCCAGAAATGTTTCCACAGCGTGAGGGGGGTCTACCCGGAGGCAGCTGCAGCACCTTGTGGGGTGTCGCGGGTGCAAGTGGCATTGCCTAGTCGGGTTCGGGGATCCCCATCACCCTGCAGGTACTGTGCAAAGGAGTTTTGTGTCCCGCGTTGCTTCTGTTCATATCCCTGACGGCTCTTTCGTTCACCTTCGTCCACCTAGGAGCAGAAGAGGCTGCTGGAGCTCGGGATTACGGGGCCAGAAGGGCACGTCCTCAGCCGCCCCGAGGAGGTAACGGCTCCGGCCCCTCTGCAGAGCCCCCCGGGGCTTTTGCGGCAGCAGGGGGGCCCCGACACGTTTCTGCCTGTGTTCTGGTGTCCGCAGGTGGAAGCGGAGGCGGTGTACCGTGCCATCACCATCGCCAAACAAGCCAACTGCCCCTTGTACATCACCAAAATAATGAGCAGAGGAGCAGCAGATGTCTTAGCTCAAGCGAAGAGAAAAGGTAAAGCGTTGGTTCGTATTTGCACATTAATTGAGCTGAGTATGTCCAGGAATATCATTGTAGCTGCAAGATTTGAGCACCCGTTATCACCCCAGGTCTATCACATTTTGCAGGTGATAAAACTTGGTGCTGTCTTTTCTTCACAGAGCGTGCCAGAGCTAATTGCTCTGAGCTGGAAAGATTGGAGGAGATGTGCTTGAAACTTTGACACCTGCATCTCAGTAGATGCACCTGAAAAATAAGGAAGTAATTCACTTGCAATCATTTGCCATGGGCTAAATGAAAAACGGGTGTGGAGCAAGCTCCAAATGCAAATTGGGGGTGGAGTGGGAAGGGCTGGGAGCAATCCTGCCGGGAGTAGGGCTGAGGGCCGTGCCCAGGGGCAGGCGGGGGTCCGCAGCCCCCTCTGCCCCCAACCAGGAGACTCTGCTTTGATTTAGGGGAAGGCGCGATGGTTTGTAGATATAAGTGTATGTTTGGTCCAAGGAGAAAATAAATAGGTTCAAAACTTGTTTTGACAGCGTTTCCTGGTCGTATGGGATAAACTGAGGGGTTAATGTGAATTTAAAAAGCTGAAGTAGTGGAACTGCTGAAGCTGAGTGAAACCATCTCGTGGCATTAACCGCAGTATTTGTCTGCAGCGTGTGAGAAGAGGCTGCGGGACACGCGGCGCGTTTGTGCTTATCAATTTCTTGCTCTGCAGGCGCGGTTGTGTACGGAGAGCCCATCACCGCCAGCCTGGGCACCGACGGCTCGCACTACTGGAGCAAAAACTGGGCCAAAGCTGCAGCCTTCGTCACGTCCCCCCCCATCAGCCCGGACCCCACCACGCCGGGTCATCTCACCTCCCTCTTGTCCTGGTGAGTCCTCGGGTGCCCCAGCGCGTCGGCCGTGTTTGCCTCCCGCCTGCATTGCTTCAAATGCCATTGACAGCAGCAGCATCGCCTGCAGAGCTGGGGCTGGCCGGGGGGGTCGCAGCCCCTGGCCTCCCCGGCTTGGGCCCCCCCCCCCCACCTTCAGCAATGGGTGACAGTCTCCCTGTTCCTGGGGCACCCCCTCTTCTCCCGTGCCTGGGCGCCGCAGGGTGCAGCAGCACAGCTGCACGTCAGCCTTCCCCTTGATCTTCTAATCAGAGTAGGAGAAATAATCAATCCTTGCTCAAAGTTTGTCGAACTTATGGAAAAGTTGTTGCACTTTTCCTTACCAAAAGAATAAATTTTGGGGTAAACTTTGAGCAAGGAGCTGGGTGACTCTTTCAAAAAAAATCTAAATTATGCTTTGGTGAAGCCAGGTAATAGTTACCAGATTTTCTGTGGAAAACTCGGGCTCACGCTGCCTGGTTTGCCCTCCGGGACTGGAGGGAGGGAGGGAAGGTGCAGCGTCCCGTGGGGTGGCCGGGACACCCCCAGGACAGCCCAGCACAGGAGGGACGGTGGCTGCTGCCGCCCTGCCTCGCTGCGTCCCGGGGAAGCCTCCTGCACGCCTTCAGCGTTAAAGAGAAGGGTTTTATCAGAAACAACACTGGGCATTTGCAAGATTTTAAAATGTGTGAGACATAAGCTTTTGGGGCACGCCGCTGTGCAGGGAAGCGCAAACCCCGTGTGCCCCAGCGGCTCCGCTGGCCGGAGCAGCACCAGGCAGCAAAGCTCCCCCTTAACTGCGGCTTAGCGTGGGTGCAGGTAGGAAAATCAGGTCCAGAAGGAATACACAAAGGATTTTTGAAATGGGATAAGAGACGTTTATGGATCTAGATAAATGTTAAAATTTGCATTCAATATATACCTTAAAGAAGAAATAAAGATTTCTTAGGATTCCCTGAAATGTGATTTTTTTTTTTTTTTTTTTTCCTAGAAGGATAAACAGTTGTTAACAAAAGTGTTTCATGTTAGTATATCTTACATAGTATATAAAGATATCCCAATGCATTTAATATTTTCTTAGAGGCGGCGGTGAAACGCAAGCATAGTTCAGTCTGGCAGGGCTCTGACCCAAGCCTGGAGCTGTGCTCCCCGGCTCCTCCAGCCCGTGCACGCTCAGCTCTCATCCTGCCCTGCCTGCCAGCACAGACCCAGTGCCCTCACCCGTGGTGTATGAGAGCACGTAACCTTTGGCTGTACCCGCGACCCGGGTTTATTTAACCATATCTTTGCTTTAAAAGAATCTCGCTTTAAAATCAACCTTGCTTGGCGAACCGTTTCCTAAAACAATTTGAGGTCCAAAAGGATGGTACAAGGTTAAAATGTTGGCTTACATAGTTAAAATAATCTCCGGTTTAGGAGAGAATATAAATAGTGCTTCTGTTTGCATCTCTGAGATGATTCCTGCGCTTAGTTCCTGTAGCAGTGAGCTGCCCCAATGTACCTGTACAAATTGCCTTTTAACTCGACTTCTGTTGGCATTTGCGGACCGTACGCCGCCCGCCTTCCCAGCCGGTGTTGGTGCGGCCGCTCCGTGCCCACCCGCCCGAGCACGGAGCCCACGAGCCCTCCTTGCCACACGCAGTGGGTGGCTTCTTCCCGCGGCGTCCCCGGGCAGGGGAGGGGACGCGGGGGACCGCCGGGTGCCCCCCCCCTGAGCTCCTGCTCCTCGCTTCGCCTTAGCGGGGACCTGCAGGTCGCGGGCAGCGCTCACTGCACCGTCACCACCGCCCAGAAGGCAGCGGGGAGGGACAACTTCACCCTCATCCCCGAGGGCACCAACGGCGCCGAAGAGCGGATGGCGATAGTTTGGGAAAAGTGCGTGGTAGGTACCGAGATCAGGACGACTCCTCGCGAGGCTGCGGGTGCGAGCGCACGTGAGCAGTGCTTGGGCTAGGCGATGTCGGCGTCCCCGTTAAATCAACGGACCGGGAGGGCTGATGTTGGCTGGAGTGCTCCTTCACGAGGAGGGAAAATGTGGTGCTCGCATGCCTTCGAAGTGCCTTCAAAGGCTTCGGCACCGGGATCGCCCGCCCCGCTTTCACTCAGTCACGAGAGAAAGTCTCTCCAGTGCGTTTTCCTAAGGGTAAGACGCGCCGTGCCCCTTCCCCGGTGCCTGCAGGAGGCCCGGGGAGGGGGCTGGGCACCGGGTGTCTCTCCCGTGGGGGCCGTGGCCATGGCCGTGCCTGCCCGGTCACCCCAGGCTCTGCGGAGCGGCACCCCAGGGGCACCGAGCCCCCCTCCCTGCACCCCAATATTCCTTCACCGAAATATCCTTGACCACCTTTAGTGAATGTGTGACGCCTGTACAGCTGGACCCCTCCAGTGAAGGTCTTGTTTTTCAGAGACCTTAAACTTCAGAGCCCGGGGAAAAGAAAACCCATCTATTGTATCATTTAGCCAACAGAAACAAGGCTCGGCCCCCCCCACATCTCCCTTTCCCCCCTAACTCCAGCCCTTTGTTAAACTGTGGATCCTCGCGTGGTTGGACTCTGCGATTTCTTCTCCCATCGTGGTCCTCCTTCCCTTCTCCTCCCCAGGTCCCCGGGAAGATGGACGAGAATGATTTCGTCGCGGTGACCAGTACCAATGCTGCCAAGATCTTCAACTGCTACCCCAGGAAGGGCCGCGTCGCCGTGGGCGCTGACGCAGACTTGGTTTTGTGGAACCCCAAAGCTACTAAAATCATCTCCGCAAAAACCCACAATCTGGTAAAATATTTTTAAAATTCTTTTCGCCATCTGGTTTTAGAGTCGGAAGAGAGCAGTAAAGCAAGATATTCCTTCGGATCAGGAAGATCAGATCATTCAGTGAGGGAGGAGCTGTTTATGTGGATAAAGTGAAAAAGGACCTTGCATTTGCTTTTTGAAATACAAGCAAGAGAAAATATCTGTTGGTTACTGTCAAGGGTAGGATTGTGACTGAGCAGCAGTGACTAGTCCGAGTCCAATGCATCCAATATGGACATTCTAAGATCAATCTATTCGCTGTGGACTAGAGAAATGTAAGTGCTGAACTCCTTCTAAATGTTAAACTATTAATCTAGGTGAATATATCAGCATCCTCCCCAAAGACCAGAGCTGTTCCCGTGCAGGCTCCGCGGGCGCTGCCTGTCCCCAGGGGTCACTCACACAGGAGAGATTCAGGTGCATTTTAACGGCATTTTAACCGTGGCTTTCCAGGCCATGGACATCCCCAAACTGATTTCTAACGTGAGCCTCAGACAGAACGCTGCAGTTGAACGCAAGAGGGGCGGGTGAGGTGTTGTGAGGAATGTTGGTGATAGAGCTGATTGAAGTTAATGTAGAACCATTTCGCCCAAGTGGTTTTTTTACCAAACTGTTTTTTATTGAAGGAAATTGTCACTATGATTGAAATATTCAGGTGTTTTCTTGAAAAAACAGAAATGGGTTTTCCTTATTCCAGAAAACTCACTTTTGCTTTTTTATAATCCCGCATTTTTTCACCGTAAACTTTGGTTTTTGTATAGTTTGTTAGTGACAATAGTGGAAGCATTTGAAGAAAGTGGCACAATTTTGCGTTTCACACAGAACAGAGCTGGCTTTCCATACCTGTTTTGGTAGGAGACTTGCAGTGACTTGGAAGAAACAACAAAAACCTCTGTCCCCAAACAGAGAGACTAAGCAGGGCTCGTCTGGGGCATAGAGAGAATTAATTGCTCACGTACAGTAAAAGCCTAGTTTGCTCCAGGGGTGCTCCATGTCTTTTGGGCAAGCAACAAGTGTTTTGAGCCTTTAGTTTCTCCATTCCAGTTTGCTTTAGTTCATCCAATTAGAAGAACCTTGTTGTTTGAAATAGGAAGGGTTGGTTAAGTACAACTGACGGTGCAGAAGGAGCAATGTACAAAAATGAGGGAGGGTGAAGGGGGGTTATAACTGGCTAGACTGTCACCTTCTCTTCTTAAATCTTAACCTTGTTGAATATCTTGGTTTGTTGTTTCCAGAACGTGGAGTACAACATATTTGAAGGCACAGAGTGCCACGGGGTTCCCACCGTGGTCATAAGTCAGGGAAAAGTTGTTCTTGAAGATGGAAACCTGTGTGTCACCCAAGGGTCAGGCCGCTTCATTCCTAGAAAGACGTTCCCCGATTTTGTTTATAAAAGGATAAAGGCAAGAAACAGGGTAAGGAGAATTTTATTTGCCTTAATCCCATATTTTCATTGCAATCTCTCTGCATTATTGTATTGCAGTCACTGCTATGGCAAGCCTGCTGATGGAATAGGCAACAGAAACAGGAATATCACTAATATTATTTCTAGGTCTTGGAAATTTATAATGTTGTCAAGGAACTGCTTTGGTGTGTGGCTTGGCACATTAACCAATAATGCCTATTTTGGTATTAGAGCTAATAGTGCCGGAGTTATTAGTATTACTTGCCTGTTACAAAGTTGCAGAGCAAAAATATGACTTCTGGCAAATTTGGAGGTGTTTGGTTTGTATTGAGGTAGAGGGGAGGAGTTCCTCTCCCAGCTGCATTAGAACAGTTTATGTTACTGTATTACCAGTGTCCGCGCTGCTCCTCTCAAAGGGCAACGGCTGCAGCGTTCTGTACTTGCTGGGAATACAAGAAGATGAACCCTGCAATGTGCTAGCACAGCTTGTTAAGGAGATAAAGACATGCAAATATTTTAAAAAGATTCTTAACAGCTCTGCCCTCCTCCCCTTTTCCATGTGTTACTTTAGACAGTTTCGTTATGCAGTGTAGATGAAGATAGAGCAGAAATCATTAACCCCAAATTACCTGCAGAGGCACCAGGGGCGCTGGCAGCTGCGGCAGGAACCCCCCGCTCCTGGGGTGCCTCTGGGTGCCTGGGGGTGCTCCTGGGGTGCCTCTGGGTGCTTCTGGAGTCAGGTCCCTGGGGGATGGGGATGGATGGGACCCCAGCGGGTCCCTGGGGGATGGGGATGGATGGGACCCCAGCGGGTCCCTGGGGGATGGGGACGGATGGGACCCCGGCGGGTCCCTGGGGGATGGGGATGGATGGGACCCCAGCAGGTCCCTGGGGGATGGGGATGGATGGGACCCCGGCGGGTCCCTGGGGGATGGGGATGGGGATGGATGGGACCCCGGCAGGTCCCTGGGGGATGGGGATGGATGGGACCCCGGCAGGTCCCTGGGGGATGGGGATGGGGATGGATGGGACCCCGGCGGGTCCCTGGGGGATGGGGATGGATGGGACCCCGGTGGGTCCCTGGGGGATGGATGGGACCCCGGCGGGTCCCTGGGGGATGGGGATGGGGATGGATGGGACCCCGGCGGGTCCCTGGGGGATGGGGATGGGGATGGATGGGACCCCGGCGGGTCCCTGGGGGATGGGGATGGATGGGACCCCGGCGGGTCCCTGGGGGATGGGGATGGGGATGGATGGGACCCCGGCGGGTCCCTGGGGGATGGGGATGGATGGGACCCCGGCGGGTCCCTGGGGGATGGGGATGGGGATGGATGGGACCCCGGCGGGTCCCTGGGGGATGGGGATGGGGATGGATGGGACCCCGGCGGGTCCCTGGGGGATGGGGATGGATGGGACCCCGGCGGGTCCCTGGGGGATGGGGATGGGGATGGATGGGACCCCGGCGGGTCCCTGGGGGATGGGGATGGGGATGGATGGGACCCCGGCGGGTCCCTGGGGGATGGGGATGGATGGGACCCCGGCGGGTCCCTGGGGGATGGGGATGGATGGGACCCCGGCGGGTCCCTGGGGGATGGGGATGGGGATGGATGGGACCCCAGTGGGTCCCTGGGGGATGGGGATGGATGGGACCCCGGCGGGTCCCCGGGGGATGGGGATGGATGGGACCCCGGCGGGTCCCTGGGGGATGGGGATGGATGGGACCCCGGCGGGTCCCTGGGGGATGGGGATGGATGGGACCCCGGCGGGTCCCTGGGGGATGGGGATGGATGGGACCCCGGCGGGTCCCTGGGGGATGGGGATGGATGGGACTCCGGTGGGTCCCTGGGGGATGGGGATGGATGGGACCCCGGCGGGTCCCTGGGGGATGGGGATGGATGGGACCCCGGCGGGTCCCTGGGGGATGGGGATGGATGGGACCCCGGCGGGTCCCTGGGGAAGGATGGTCTCCCCCGTGGCACAGCCCGGCGGTGGGCAGCCATCTCTGCTCCGTCTGTCGGTGCCCCATATTTTTTTAACATAAAGGCAGGAGTTTGGTAAACACGAGCCTGGGTGTGCAGCGGGCTGCAGTCCCTGCTGTGGTGGGACGGCAGCGGTGAGGGCTTGGTTTGCTTGGTTAATGAGTTTGGCATTTTGCAAACAACCCGGCAGCCGGCCCGTGCCAGATCTCCATCCTTGATTTAACCGGAGCTTTCAACAAAAGCTACGGTCAAAAAGAGCGCTGGAAGACATTGAGCAGGGTATTTTCTTCACGAGATATGCAGCACGATGAAGAAAAAGGTCATGTAAGAGAAAAATTTCTACAGAAAATGCTTTATATGTCTTGATAACCCATCACTCCGTGCCTTTTGAATTTGAAACCCAGCGCTTTCTGTCTTCAAAATGTGTCCCTTCCGACCCTGTGGCTGTCGAAGGGCTGTCACTGCTTCTCCTGGGGGGAGGAACAGCCTTTGGCAGGTCCGTGGTGAACCCCGGGGAACGAGGTCGTTAGGGCTTGGGCTCTGCCGTGAGCCCATTCCCCTCGCAGGCGGGGGTGACGGTCACACCGGGTGACACGGGCTGGGGCACCTCGCCGAGCCCCTTTTCGGGGGGGGGCAGGAGCTCTGCCCACGGGGTGCGGGCAGCATCCTTTGGGGGTGGGACGAGCCACCAGCTGCCTCCGCGCTGGGCTCTTTGGGGGTGCAGTGTCCCCCAAGCCCCCTCGGCTAAGCGGTTAAGTGCAGACAGAAGGAAGTTGGTCCCGGTTCTTGTTCGCCCCGGCTTAAAACCGTGCCTCACGCCTCTGCTTGCCCCCCCGCAGCTGGCCGAAGCCCGCGGTGTTCCCCGGGGGCTGTACGACGGGCCGGTCCATGATGTCCTGGCCAACGCCAAAGCCGTGGCCCCCGCCGCCCGGATCGCGCCCTGCGCCGGCAAAGCCCCGGCCCCCCCCGTGCGCAACCTCCACCGGTCGGGGTTCAGCTTGTCTGGTAAATCGGGGGGTCCCCTGAAAGGCGGGGGGGGGGGGCTGGTTTGCATGGGTGTCACAAAGTCCCGGGCTTGTGTGAGTGGCAGGGCAAAGCTGGGGAATAGAAACTTAATTTTTTTGCTCAGTAAAACACAATTCTTACTGTTGCAGCAGCCTAGGGACTAAATGCAGCGCAGAAATCTGTAGAATGTTTTACAGTGTCTGTGTAAAAGCGCTGATGGATGTCTATCACACAGCCTGGGGGGGGGGCGGGGGGGGAGTAGAGGGTCCCTGGAGGGTGGAGGCTGCTCTGATGAGGAGGAGGAGGATGAGGCTGGTGTCACCCTGCGCTGCCACGGCTGTCACGAGGTCGGGACTCCAGCCCCAGCTGCATCCCCTGCCACTCAGGGGTTAGATGTGGTTGGTTTTGTGGAGATTAACCAAATTAACTCCATTTTCAGGAACCAAAAAGGTAAGTTCTTCAGTCTTTACATTTAAGCAGGCAGTGATTCAGCATCGCTCGGCTCAGTGTCCTGCAGAAATCTGCCCGGCAGCTTTAGGGACCTTCTGACATAAAATGGCTTTTGTAATTTTCTTTTCTTAGCTGGTTGAGATCAGATGGATCACGTAGTGTTTGATAAATGTATAAGGCCCCACATTTTATTAGATAGAGACTGATTATTTATAGGAAAGCCACTTACAATGTTTTCCCATAAGAAGCGATAAAAAATATAGACGTTCGGGCAAATACAGCCATTCCAAACTGTGCCATGATAACACAGCGACCAAAACGATAGCTAACGCAAAAGCCTGTTTCCCACGCAGGGGCCGCTGTGTGAGTGTTTTTTTTGGACAGCGCGCCCCATGCCCGTCCTCTCCCCCAGGCTCGCAGGCCGACGACCACATCGCCAGGCGCACGGCTCAGAAGATCATGGCCCCGCCGGGCGGGCGCTCCAACATCACCTCGCTGTCCTGACGGGGGTCCCGTGTGTCCCCCCCCCCCGCCCTCCCCGGGGCCACCGGTGTGGCTGTCCCCACCCCAGGCACCGCCGGGGACGGTGGGTCACCCTCCAGCTCGGGATGCAAAATTAGTTAGTCATCAGCTGCCCCTTCTCGTAGGTAGAAAGTAGAGTGACCCCCCCCCCCCCCCCCCGGGGAGGTAGCGCTCCCCTCTCCACCCGCCCGCTCTGCATTTCGTCCCTGCCCCCCGGGATGCCCCTCTGCGCGCGGGAAGAAGCGGGGGGGCTGCGTTTTGGCTGGCAGGGCCCCCTGCCCAAGCAGCAGCGGCCGCCCTTCCCAGTCCGGAGGGCGTTTTAACCGCCCCCCGCTGCCGAGTCGCTGGGGTTTGGGCTCGGTGGCTGCGGCTCGTCGGCCCGCAGAGCCAGGCATGAGCGTGCCCGTCGGCGGGGCCGTCGGGCAGGGCGGCTGTGCGTCCGTCTGTCCCTGCCGCGGGGTGGGGGCCGGTGCTGGCGGGCGTGCCGGTGGTCGTTCTGTTCCGCTTGTTTTTTAAAGATTATTTATACACCTTTTCAAGAACCAAGTGTAAGTCTTAGAACCAATAACAAGGCTCGTTTGAAGGCCAGTCGCATATGATAAACTCTTTTATAAAGGTTATTATAGTCTGTTTAATATATTTAAAGGTATGTATAGTGAAGGTGAACCTCTATGCCACAAAGCTATGCATGTACCTCCAGCAGAATGGCTCGCCGTTCCTCTTCTGTTCCTTGCTTTGAGTAAAGTTTGTCGGAAATCATAAAACTGTAGAAGCGGTTGATCCATCTGAGTTGATGTTTGTGTTTTCCTCCTTTGGGTTTTCATGCATGAGGGTTTGCAAAATCAATTCACGCCGTGTAGGTTCCTGCACCCCCCTTTGATGAGGAGCCTGTCGGGGGTGCTCGCTCAGGTTGGGGGTCACGCAGCTGGCCTGCCCGCCGAAAGCCCTCGGCTTGCAAACGAAGCTCAAATTCCGGGAGGGCGGTTTGGTTGTCCCCACTGGGTCGGCACCGCGCTGCGGCCCGTGGCCGCGGGGGCAGCGCCGGGGTGCAGGTTTGCCTCCCGCTTTGGTTCCCAGCGCTGGCTGAGAGCGGGGGGCAAGAAAGGGAACACAAGAGGTGGGGGAACACGAGGAAGCGTCGGCTCCCAAGGTGGAAGCCAGACTCGTATCCAGCGGCAGCTCTGGACATACTAGTTCAACACGAATGAATGTATTTAAACCAGGAAGGGATTTTTAATATTTTTTTTGGTGGGGTTTTTTTGACTATCTGATCTGATCTACAGCTCATAGAGTAATGTAGTGATCTCTAGTAATTTCTGCACCAGAGATATATGGAATGCATTTGTTCTTCTATTTTATATTTCATTTTAAACAAATCATTTAAAGTCACTTGTTGGTTTTCTCTTTTTCTTGTGATTTCACCAAGACTACTGAATATTTATTTTCTTTCTAAATACAGTTTTAAAGTGATGGCAGTGAAAACTACATAACGAATGGGAAAGATCAAAGTTCCAGTCTGCTGGCAGTGACCGCTCCCAACTGCCCAGACATCCATGGGGGGACAGGGATACCCCCAGCTCGGTAGCACTCAGCAAGGGAAGTTCTGTGAGCGCTCTCCTGGCAATATCCCTTTTCCAACAGTCTGGCTCGTTGGTGAAAAGGGTGGTGGGAAGCCCAGCCAGCACCAGAGGCACCGGCCCCTCGCCCGGCATCGCCCTGCAGAAGTGGCTCTGGTCCCTCCAGCCCCCGCGCCAGCCGAGGGCTTGAGTCCCCCTTCCCCACGGAGGGAGGCTCTGCAGGTGTTTCCTCGTGGGGGATTGAGGCAGGGGGACAAGAGTGTTTCTGCAGCTCCCCCCGTGCTGGGAGATGCCGGGCAGAGCCCCGGCAGAGGAACCACCCGGGGCACAAACACCATCTCTGCTTGGCCTTAATTCCTTCAGACAGCTTTCCTGCGGGCTCCGGGTCGGGCACACCCAGGCTGCCGTGGTTTGAGCCCAGGAGGCAGCTGAGCACCACGCAGCCGGTCACTCACCCCTTCCCCCATCACGAGTGGGAAGGAGAAAAATGAAGCAAAATGGCTCGGGGGTGCTCACCCTTCACAGGCAAAAGACAGACTCGTTAGGGGAAGAAAAGAAAACCTCGCTTTAATTCAAACACTAACAAAACCAACAACAGAGCTGCAGCGATTCTGGTGGTTTAAGTCTTTCAACTTTTCCACCCGCCGTGATTAAAGGGCTGCGTGGGGGGGAACTGGCCTCCCCACTGCTTTCACCTCCCCCCCTCCCCGTACAAGGGGTGAGTGACTCGGCTTGCCAGGCGCCCCGTGTGCCCCTGGCCCCCCCGGGGACACGCAGGGACGCTGGGAGGGGTCACAGCAGAAGCACCAGATCAGCCCCAGCGAGGTCGGGCTCTGCAGGGAGAGCCACGGCTCCTACCGTGCTCGGCCTCGGTCCTTTAGCGCATCTCCTGAAGTCAGGAGGAGCCTCTGCAGGTGCTCTCTGCACCGGGATGAGGCGAGCCAGCACACTGCGCCCACAACCATAATAACTAATGCCAAGTACTGATGAGGGATGAAAGAGAAAAAAAAAAAAAAAAAAACGGAGACCTCCTGAAGTTCCCTGGGGCCGTTTTTATCGAGTTTAAGATACAAAATCCGGGGCTGTGCAGTGAATCACTGAACAGCAGCGAGCCGCAGCGGTCGGTGCCTGGTCCCTGCCAGGGGCATCCCGCCCGGCCCTGCCCGCTGCCCCGGCTCAGCCCTGGGCACCAGCCCTCTATTATTTTATAATTATAATATATAATATATATTATATTATATATATTACATATTATATATTATATATTATATTATATATAATATATAATATATATTATATATTAAATATAATATGTAATGTATATATTATAATTATAAAATAATATAATATATAATTATACATACCCTCTAGCTGGTAAAACCGGAGCTGCAAAACCTCTGGATTCAGCTGGTCCCCTCGTAACGCCTGTTTTGCAATTTTTAAGGCGCTGCGTTCCTGCAGCTCTCGTCCCACCCCCGGCTCTGTGTCCCCGGGGGGGCTCCGGCTGCGCTCAGGAGGTTTTGGGGGTGCTGATGGTTTCGTGGCTCACGCCTTCACACCCCCCTCGTCACCACCAGCCGCCAGCTTGGCCCTTTGCTGCAGAGGAACAGCTCCCGGCGCAGCGGCGCGTCCTGGCTCCCACACCCGCCGCTGCGCCGCGGATGCTGGGCAGCTCCTGTCCGCGATGGGCAGACAAGAAATGTCGTTTTTAACATCCACTTTTCATAAGAGTCAATGTTGTTTTCTACACAGCAATAACCTAGAAATGACAACAAATACTTGGCAATGTTAAAAATACACATTTATTACTCCACATACGCAATGGCTTCTCGCAGTATCTGCAAAAACACGAACTTGTCATAACTTAAATATTCTGTGACATGGTAAAATTTTCATGCAGTAAAATTACAGAAATGTATTAACGTAAAATACAGATATAATTTACATATATTTCCACTGAAATCATTTTAAAAAAAATACCCTACCAAGGCATGAGGATTTCAGCACTGTCCAATGTCAGGTTCCTATTATTGGCCTTTTTGCTATTATTTTATTACTCTTATTCTCTTTTTGGCAAGGTATATAGTAATAAAGAATTGTCGACAGAAGAAACATCAGGACTTGATCTGGCATTTGTTTTCTACGCAAAATTCCCAGTGAAGTCTGTGGAATTCAATGGAAACACTTAAAGATATGCAACTTTGCAAAACTTCGTAATCTAACAGAGATAAGAAAACAATCTTATGGCAAGGAATTTAAGGAGAATAATTCATAGGCGATGTAGACTTTTCACAGCGAATGATGGCACGCCCTGTATAAATCTGTCATACAAAAAATACATGTATTTAAATATTTATATACAGAAAATTATTGTATTCTGGTAGTAGCGGAGATGTAAACCAGAGCTGCGACTGACGCCTTTCCAGCTCTGCGTGTCGGGAGCATTTCACGGCTTCACTGCGAGTTTTCTCCCGTGGAGCCGAGCGGCTCCGAGCCCCTGGGCACCTGTTTCCTATCGGTTTTCCCATTTTCCAATTACACTTTTCTTGGAATTTCTTCACCGGGGACTGGGCATAACCGGGCATCACTAAACCTGGTCCCCAGTGGGCACTGGTGAAGTTGTGCCCATGCTTTACTGGAGATCAACCCCCAGTGCTTCGGTTGTATCGTACTCACGGTGTCCCTCCTACTCAGCCCAACGGTCCTAGAGGTGCCTCCTGTCGCTTTTTGCACTGATTAAGGTTTAGAACTAGACTGAGGCAGAAAGCGGCGTTTCCCCCGGCGCGTCCCTGGAGGTGTGCTGCCAGAATCTGCCCCAAATCACTTCCCGGACAGCCAGAATCTGCCCCAAAACAATTCCCCTGGCAAGGAGCAATGACCTGGTGTCTCCCAGCAGCTTCCCCGCTTTCCGCAGGGTGCTGCTGAGGGAATTTTGCACAATTTACCCAGGAAGGGCAGTGCTGAAAAGGGAACATAAATGACAGACACGGAGAGGGTTTGGGGTGAGAATCATCCATTTCAGAAGTGAGCCAGCTCCCCCCTACGCACACCAACCTCGAACTGAAGGGCCGTTTGTCACTTGTCCTCCAGAAAGCGATAAAAACGCCCGGTTAGACACGGCCCAGCAAACTGCCAACATCTCCCCTGGCCCGAGAGCTTCTGGTTGAGCAGGATCTATCTGCGTCTCTCATACACAGGACGGTTTGGTCAAAAAGTAAGTTACACTCCTTGTTGTTCTGATAGTCCAAACTTTTGTCATTATTTACAGAAAGATGATAAATAGTGCAATGGAGTTTACTGAAAAAACCCGATCCATACCAGTGGTGCAAATCACCCGTAATTTATAATTCCTGGGTCAATACATGGTTTTGCCCCTGGTTCTGCTTCTCCTGCCCTGCCCGTGCCCCGGCAGGCGGGCGGTGGGTTTCGGGCCCCGGGCAGAGCAGGGTTATCAGACTGCTCTGCTCAGCCCCAGACCAGAGCCGGCCCTACGTGGTTTTGTGACTCGGGATTAAAGCGTCACCCCTGCGCTGAGCCCCTCAAGGCACACGGGGAGCCAGGACAAACGCGGGGGGGGGCGCGGGGGACGTGGGGGGTGCGCGGAGAGCGCGGGGGCGAGGACCAGGCAGAGCTGGGGCTGCTCACCGGCCACCAGCGGGGCCCCTCCGCACACACACTGGTGTGCAGGAGAAGGTCATTAGGGGAGTAGGGTAATTAGATTACCCTGGTACCCAGTAATCAGACTGGAGGCAGCTTGGGGGCAGAGAGGGCAGGACCCCCGGCGCAGCCCGCGATGGGAGCCGGGGGGTGGGTGCCCTCCGGTAGCTGGGGCGGAGGAGCAGGGGAGGGCATTTATTTCAGTCCCCTGCTCTCGGAGCGGCCGCAGCCCCCTCAGCCCATCGTTAACGCAGCTCCTAACGAGGTGTGACCCGGCTCACCCGCCCCCGGCCTGAAATACCTCTGCGCCCCCTCCGCCAGCTCCGGCTCCCCGCCCCGCGCAGGCACGCCCCAACGCTTCTCCTACAGACTGCTGCGAAAGTTCGGTTCTGCAGAACTTTAGCCACGTACTAATTTCCACATAAAACTGTGGAAAATAAAAAAAATAAATGCGCCGTGTCATTTTCCATCTAAAATCGTTTCGTACCAGTTACGCCTTTCTGTTTTATTCGCGGAAACGAAAAACGCAACAAAATTTGTCCTGAAAGAGTCTGCATCTGTTAAAAACATTTTCTACCCAATTTTGCGTTACGAATATACAGTGAGGGTGCGAACCCTGCAACCTCCTCATGTCTGACAGCAAACAGATGTTGATAGTTTGAAAGTGAATGCAGCCCTAACGACACCCCTGTGTATCACAACAGCCGTACGTTGCAGCGGAACCCATGGCTCGTTTTTAGCAATAGTAACCAAAGCCACTCTACAGCAGATTAAGCAACTAAGATAGTGAAGGCTTCTGAAACAAGAAGAAAGGCAATATCCACAGCTGGAACAAGTTAAGGAGATCTCCCGTCTTAGTAACAAGTTAAACCAGGTATTGGTAAATTATGTACAGTACTTTTACTTCACACTGAAAACAAAGTAAATCGAAGGGTGAAATAAGATATTCCTGTCTTTCACAACCAAGCAGCGCTGCGAGGCCACCCGCTTTGCCCCCAATAAAATCTGAACCTGTGATAAACAGCGTCCTCCGAAGCCGGACAAACAGAACCAAACCCTCCGGCCCATTCGCACAGCGCCTCGCCACTCGCAGCAGCTATGTGAAGAAAGCAAACGTTTTAAATACGTTCTGCATCTCAGTGACACGGTTAATCATTACCCAGCCCCTCAAGAATTCATGGAGTGCACAAAAAAAAAACATTTATTTGCCCCGAGCCGGGAAAGAAACTCTGACAGGTGACGAGAGGACAGGGACGTGCCCGGGACGTCCTTACGCTGCAGGACCCAAACAGCTCGAGGCTCCCAGGAGGCTGGTGCTGCCCGCCAGAGCCCGGCGCGGCTCCGACTGACACGGGGGATTGCTCGTCCCTGCGGCAGCCTTCACAAACCGGGAACGCCAGCGTCAGACCGAACCCACCCAGCCAGCCTTCCTCCCTCGCCACACCCGCTCGGTGTCGGCCCTTGCTGCACCCAAGGACGGCACTTCTCGTCTCGTCATCTTACTGTATTAAAAACATGGGCAGATCGGCAATCTGGCGTTAAAAAAAGAACAAGGAAAGAAGTCGATCTCCCTCCTCCGACAAGTTGCATAGCAAGTACCTTTACCCACGACAGGCAACCAGCGCGCCGAGCCGGCGAGCCGATAAATCCAGGGATGCGGTTCGGTAAGAGCTGTCTCTTTTGCTACAGCTTTGCAAGACCAGTCGTCGGTGCCCTCCGGCGGTGTCGGAGGACGGCTTGTGGTGCTCAGCGCAACCTGAGAACGGGTTTGCGGCGCGGCGCGGGCCGGCGACCCTCGCCCGGCGGCTGCAGCCTAGCTGCTGCCCGCGGAGGAGCAGACGGAGCTGCACATGTTCAAGTTGGAGGTTTCGGACTCGGCCTCCGTCTCGGCTTCGTCGGTGGTCTCGGGGGGGGACACGGACTCGCTCGGCTGCTCTTGGCTCTTCTTTAGCCTGTGCGGAGCGGAGGAACCGGGCGTCACCCCCCGGGCCAAGCGGCACCCCTCGAGGGCAGCGGCTGGGGAGCGCGCCGCGCCACCTTCCCCCGAGCCCGGAGCCCGGCGCGGCCAGCCCTGCCCGGCCACCCGCACAGGCTGAGGGCAGCACGGGAGACACGGGGATGGCAGGGGAAGGGCTGTTCCCCACCGAGCTGTCGCCACGGGGCAGGAGGTGATGCGCAGGAGAGAAAAGCTCCTGCCCTGACTCTCCTTCTACCTGCCCCTCGCTCAGGTCTGGGGGCTCCGGAGCTGTGTGCTGGTGAGAAGCTTCTGTCTGACACCCTGGGAGGGCAGTGAGGACACCGGGTGCCGCCATCATCATCATCATCATCATCCTCATCATCATCATCACCATCCCTGCTGCTCTCAGGGCGGGGATGGCCTGACCTCGCTGTGGGGAACCGCACTGCTCCCCTTATGCCGGGCTCAGCGCCCGCGCCGGGGAGCGGGGAGGGTGGGCAAGGCGCGATTGCTCTCACAGCCCCCCCGGCACCCTGCCCACCCCCCGACCAAACCGACCTGCCACGCACCCACGGCGAACGAGAGGAGGCTTTCCAGAGCACACACACAGCACACAGAAAAGGTCACGGCAGGGACGGACGCCTCGCAACGCCGAAACGCTCGGAAATACCCCGCGACGACCTGGAAGGCTTCAGCTCTGCGGCGCGCTGAGCCGGGCCGGGGGAGCGGGGTCCCCGCCACGCACCCCTCCCCACGGCACCGGCGTGTGTGGACACGGCGCAAAGCAGCCGCTTCCACTCCAGCTGCCCACTCCTGCCCCGCAGAGATTGTAGCACGCTCCTTGCCTTTCCTTTTCCAAAGCATCATCCTCTAAAAGCAGGAGGGGCGAGAAGACCCAACGGGGGAACTGATACACTGTCACATACATATGTTAAAACCCAGAAGCCTCTCTGCAGCATATTCTATTTAATGGCAGTGATTAATAAGCCCTGATCTTCTCTCCCTTTTTGGTCAGAACTGCTTTTCATACAGAGGCAGCACCGGAGCTCCTCGGCTGATGTGAGTCACCCAGGGCTAAGCCGGCAGCGAGATGCTCCCAGCCATCAGCCACTGGCACTCTGATTCCTAAGGGAAGTTGGGAAAAAGAGTATTTTTTCCTTAAAGAAAAAAAAAAAAAAACAAAACCCGCATACTCACTTCTCTCTGTTAAAGATGACAAAGTCTTGCTGGATAGCTTCAAGGCATTCTTGGAGATAGTCATTTTCCTGTTGAAGAAAAACAATACATGCATAAGCAGAGCCATTTGCATCTCATTGCTGCCTACAGCATCGCAGGCTGCCAGCTGTACGCTCAGAGCCTCCCGGCCACCGGGACCTGCAGCAGCAACAGGGGATGGATCCGGCACAGCTGATTCCCTTCGTGGCTTTCACCAGGGGCTTGCCTCATCTGCGGCGAGCACAGCTTTCCATAAAACACAGAGAGCACGCCGCTTTCCGGATAAACACAGCACATTTATCTGTGTATTCTGCTTTAGGGAGCGCTATCTGCCCAGAGGAAGGAAAGCCGGCGCGGGGGAGAGCGCAGCACAAAGCCTGGGGGTGTGAGTCCATGCAGGAGCGAGGCACGGAGCTGCTGCCGTGCCCCACGGATGGCCCCACGCGTGGGCACGCTGGCCACGCGCACGCCGGGGAGGCCGGCGGCACCCGTGGGGCAGGAGGGAAACGCGGGAGTGTGGACAGCCCACGCTTCCCCATTTCTGCCTCTGTTTTACCTCGGGCACCGGCTCTGGTGCCGAGACCTCCCCTGAAGCCAGCTGCTGCTGCTGCTGCTGCTGCACGGCGCCGCCAAGGGAAGCCCGTGCCCTGCCCTGGCAGAGCCTCCTGTCACCCACTCGTGCGCCCCCGCCACGGCCCTGGCGAGGGACGGGCTCCTGCCCGGCGCCTGGCTGCCAAACGGCCGTGGGTCCCCATGGCCAAAGTGCCCTCAACCCTCCTGGCAGCAAAACCTGGGGGAGGCCTTGGCAAATTTGCTTATTCTGTTGGGTTTTTTTTATTTTTTTTTTTTTTTTTTTTTCCCTCCCTTGCTTCCCGATTTATCCTTCATCCTCTTACAGTAAGTCTCATTGATCGCAGCATTAACTCCCGCCGAAGAGGGAAGGGATCCATTGCAGTTAATTGGTGCCGACGACGAGACAGGCACAATCCTGCCGGGTGCTCCCTGCCGCTCTCAGGGCGGGGATGGCCTGACCTGGCTGCGGGGAACCGCGCTGCTCGCCCGTGCCGGGGAGCGGGGAGGGTGGGCAAGGCGCGATTGCTCTCACAGCCCCCCCGGCACCCTGCCCCCCCCGACCAAACCCTGTTTTCGGCAGGCCGCGTACCCGCTCTGCTGCCTCAGGGGATGGTTTTACTCCTGGGACATGCCTGCTCTGCAAAACCGAGATTCTTCCATTTGTCTCCCCAATGATATAAAAGCACCGTGGCTCCCAGAGCGAAAAGAAGAAACAAACGCATCTCATCTCCAGCTTGATTTCCCAGCTAATGGCTCCCTCTCTGCAGAAAGCACCAGCGGGCAGGGTTCTCCCGCGCCGTGGTGCCAGCGGCACCGCCGGCACTCGCCCCGGCGTGGAGCACGGCTGCACAGCTCACACGGCAAGGGGAAACATGGGGCATCCCCCAAACCAGGACTGGCTGGCTGGACGTTTCTGGCGCTTGGGTAAGCCACCACCGTGCGACCCCACCGGGAGCAGTCGCAGGCGCTGGGCAGCGCTTCTCAGAAGGGGGAAGATCCTATAGATGTATTTATATATATATATATTTTTTTTTTTTTTTTTTTTTCAGTTTTTCTCTTGACCGGTGTGCCCAAACCTCTGTTCCTCATTTAATTTTCCACAGATTACTGTGAAAGAGTTTTACCAAACTTATGTAAGAGGAACGCTTCGTTGTCGGGAAGACCCCACTGGGCAAAGGTTTTCATCAAAATAAACCTGCCGTTGCTGCACTGCCGCGGGAACTGCTGCCATGCACCCCAGCCTCAGCACCTCAGCCCCTTCTCCCGGCTGGCCGCTACCCCGGGAAGCACTCACGGACTGTGAGCTGTCTTTGCTGTTATCCCTCGACTTGTTCTTCGCAAGCCTCTTCTTCTTCTTGTGCAAGGGCCTCGACTCCAGGATCATCTCCTCCAGCTCGAAGGTGGGGTCGCAGTGCAGGCGGCCCTTCTGCCGGGACACGCGACGCGACACGCGGGCATTAGCCGCAGCCCAGACTCTCCCAAACACTCAGAACAAAATAGCTCGGAAGCGACTTCTCTGTCAGAAAGCCTCTGCTGAGCGCAGTGGTTCCTCTGAGGAGGAGAAGCGGCCCCTGCTCGGGGCCGGGACACAGGCAGCTCCTACTCACGTTGGGGACGAAGCCCGGCTCCACTCGCTTCTCGCCGACGTCGCTCCAGACCACCCCGGACAGGTACGCCGAGGCCTGGACGTCGGCCAGGCGGGAGAAGCGATGCTCGGGGTTCACCGTCAGCAGCTGGGGAGAGGAAAGCATTCCCGTCAGAGGAGGAAGAGGAGCCGGGCAGCATCCTGCCCTTCGGGTGACTCAGGTGGCTCAGCCATGCGGCAACCTTTCCGTCACGGGAAACAGCGTAACTTACTGGCGGGGAAAAAAAAAAAGAAAATTAGAAAAACGTCCTGGAGGTTGTGAAGCCAGACGGCCAAAAATCCAGTACCGTGAGCTCTCGGGCCGGCGCAGGTCTGCTCTCCCCATGGCTAACCACGACCTACCACAACCCTTCACCGCAGCACCCGGGCACTGCCGCTCCGTGCCGGGGCCAGACCTCGCTCCCTTCTAAAGAAAGACGTTGATTCCCCCCGGGGCTCAGCGCTTCGGTTTCAACCTCCACATTTTCACGCCACTTCTGCGACACCAGGGGATACTACTCTGTTTATCACACACAGGGATTACTAAGCGCAGAGAAAAAAAAAAAATGATTGCTTGATCCACTGAGACACCGGTCTGAGGACAGATCTGGTTTTTCAAAGAATTCTGCACCGTGTACCATGCTGTACGCCCAGCTGACTGGAGTTACAGCTTCCAGGACTGCTGGAGGTACATCTAACACGGAGATACGTCTGACCTGGAGGTACATCTAACATGGAGGAGTGTCTAACGTGGAGATACGTCTGAGGTGGAGGTATATCTAACGTGGAGGAGTGTCTAACGCGGAGGTGCACCAGACATGGAGGCATGTCTGACATGGAGGTACACCTAGTGTGGAAATTTGTCTGACGTGCAGATACATCTAATGCGGACATATGTCTCACGTGGAGGTAAGTCTGATGTGGAGGTCCATCTAATGTGGAGGTGCATCTATCGTGGGATCTGGGTAGGTCTTCCAGGGAATTCTGTGCCCAGCTTCCCCCTGCGAAAACCTTCACAGAAGCTCTGTTGATGCCACCTCTGCAGTGCATCCGCAGAGCCCCGTGCGCGTCCCTCCCCTCCCAAGCGTGGGAAGCTCGTGGCAGGCGAGTTGTGCCCACCCTCGCCCCTCTCCAGGAGCCGGCCCCCCTGCCTGCCCGTGCCGCTGGGGCCGCACCCCCCGCTCCACACCAGTTCTTGCCATTTTTCCAGAGCGCCCAGAATTTGAAGCCTGGCCTCCGGCTGTCCCAGCTTGGTTTTGGGCATCTGCAAACTGAGCGCGTACGCTCTCCCAGCTGATGGACGCCTACGGTAGGACCTCTACAAAATCTCCATCTAGGACTGTTCCCTTTGAAAAGCTGCGGCGTAATTCTAGGCACGCTAATTATAGGTGGTTACAAACTTTTGGCAGAAAATAAAGTCAGCACTGAGTATTTTTCCAGTGCCAAAGGTAACTATTCAAGAAGCAGGTAACGGCGACTGTACTTACAGCCCGCCGAGCACCCAAGCACAGGGATGCTTGTGAGGGGCGTGGGGTAAAAGACAACCCTGACCAGCAACTGCCACCTGCGGAATTTTTCAGGCACTTTTTCACGGCATAAAATTATCTTCATCTTTAAAACAAAAAGGGGGCAATTCCCAATTCCCAAGTAAGGCTGTGGTGACAGCACCAGCCCGGTGGGAAGGAGACATGGGGTGTTGATGCCAGCCCAGGGTGTGGGAGTGGGAGCTGGCCCCGGCTGGCGGGTGGGCAACAGGGTGCTGGCATCACCCCTGGGTGCTGGCAGTGCCCCTGGCATCACCCCTGGGTGCTGGCAGTGCCCCCGGCATCACCCCTGGGTGCTGGCAGAGCCCCCCAGCATCACCCCTGGGTGCTGGCAGTGCCCCCGGCATCACCCCTGGGTGCTAGCAGAGCCCCCCAGCACCACCCCTGGGTGCTGGCAGAGCCCCCGGCATCACCCCTGGGTGCTGGCAGTGCCCCCGGCATCACCCCTGGGTGCTGGCAGTGCCCCCGGCATCACCCCTGGGTGCTGGCAGAGCCCATGGCATCACCCCTGGGTGCTGGCAGAGCCCTCAGCATCACCCCTGGGTGCTGGCAGTGACCCCGGCATCACCCCTGGGTGCTGGCAGAGCCCCCGGCATCACCCCTGGGTGCTGGCAGTGCCCCCGGCATCACCCCTGGGTGCTAGCAGAGCCCCCCAGCATCACCCCTGGGTGCTGGCAGAGCCCCTGGCATCACCCCTGGGTGCTGGCAGAGCCCCCAGCATCACCCCTGGGTGCTAGCAGAGCCCCCCAGCATCACCTCTGGGTGCTGGCAGAGCCCTCAGCATCACCCCTGGGTGCTGGCAGTGCCCCCGGCATCACCCCTGGGTGCTAGCAGAGCCCCCCAGCATCACCCCTGGGTGCTGGCAGAGCCCCCGGCATCACTCCTGGGTGCTGGCAGAGCCTCCGGCATCACCCCTGGGTGCTGGCAGTGCCCCTGGCATCACCCCTGGGTGGTGGAAGAGCCCTCAGCACCACCCCTGGGTGCTGGCAGAGCCCCCGGCATCACCCCTGGGTGCTGGCAGAGCCCCCGGCATCACCCCTGTGCAGGGTGCAGGGCTGGGGCACCCCGGGCACAGACACCCCAGCACTTTGGGGGGCCACGGTGGCCGCTGGCGTCTCCCCGGTGAGAGGTTTATGGGGCGGTGGGCCCCCGGCAGCCCGCCCGCCGGCAGCCCAGCAGATGGCAATGCGAACCTGCCGATCGCCCCGCTGCAGTGGGAGCTAACAACGCCGCTGCTAACACAGAATCTAACCGTGTCCACTGCCCACCCAACCTTCGCTTGCAACCGAGTCACGTATTTGCCGTCAGCACCGTGTTTGGCTCTTGCATGGCGCGCTCATCAGCGACTTTCCCGCGTTCTTGGTCGAGCAGAAGCTACAACAGCCTCCACACGGCCTTCTTCCTTCCCTTGCTATCAAACATAACGCATCTTGTTACAGGGGCGACAAACAAAACACAAGATTCATCTGTGCTTAAGCCTGAAGAAAGTCATAAAAATTAGTCCTATTTCGGTTTTACATTATTTACTAGTACGTAGAAAACTTTCCAGCTAGCCTTGCATGCACGGCGGCTAACGCACAACGTAAACCACCCCAGCAGGGCTATTTACCTTTCTCAGCAGAGCAACCATTTCTTTTGACCACGCAGACGAGTACTGAACGCTCACAGTGCTGAAGAGCTGAATTAAAGACTCCACGGGGTTGTTGGAGTGGATGTCGTACGGTCTCTGGAGGGGGGGGGGGGAAAAAGAGCAGGAAGATGAGAAGAAAGTCCCTCTCGTCTCCGCGGGCGATCAGGACGCGCGTTCGCCGGCCGGCCGGGAGCCCTACCCAGCCCCGCAGCAGCTCGTAAGCCATGATTCCCAGCGACCACCAATCGACCTCGAAGGAGTAGCCCGTCCCGCCGTTCAGGAAGGAATGGAAGATCTCCGGGGCTGAGCAGAGAGGGCAGAAGGCGACGGGTTATTCGCTGGCTTCCGTTTGCTCCTATTTCAGTATTTCACGCGAGGTGTAAACCTGGCGGCTGTTCTCACGCCACTCCCGCCCGCGGGGAGGCTTTGCCAGCCAAGGGCGGCAGCGGCGATGCGCCTGGCCCTGCCCAGCGGCCGGGTTTTGGGGCGCAGGCAGGGGCAGCCCCCCAGCCCGGGGGTGGTGGAACCCCGGCAGCGAGCCCCGGGCAGGGCGGGAGGGGGGACGGGGCGCTGGCCGCCGCTCCTTCGCGCAGGGAGCTGCGCTTTCCCAAGGGCCGGGCGCCGCTGCACGAGTGGGCGCGTGCATTAACGTGCGGAATTAATTCCGGGCCTTTGTCACAGACACGGACTGTCAGGCAGCATGCGGTGAGTGCTCTTGAAATGTAAAATACAGACGTAAGGAACAGCTATTACTTCTTACCCATGTATGGCTTCGTTCCAGCTAACGCAGTTGCTCTTTCGCCATCCCTAATTATTGTTGCAATATTAAAATCTGTTAAATGTGCGTGACCTTAAATAAAGACACATTTTAAGAAGGAATTAATCGCAGCACAGAACAATGGCAGTGTAGTCAGAATACATTTGTTTCCCAAGCCTCTGCCCCCGGACAGTGCAGCCTGGGCACAGGCAGGTCAGGGTCACACCCCACCGAACCCCTGTAAGAGACCCTGGAGCTTTCCCAGGACCTGAGGCTGGCGAGGTGATGAGATGGTAGCTAGCTTTGGGTCTCGATTTTAAATCACACTTGGAGCAAACTAGTGACCTACACCAGCTCCAGCACTTGCTCAGATTGCTCTAGCCAGAGCCTCCAGTCATTCAAGAAGACAACAGGGAAACACTACACAGAGACATTGCCCTGGTCGCACTGATTAAAACCCTAGAGCTGTTTTTGATTAAAGCCACTGAACCACGACTACCCCAAAGTCCCAGACCTAAACCAGTGCTGCCACTCTGTACAGACCGCAGCAAATTTGTACATGCCGGTTGAATGAAATAATAACAATACTTCCCAAACCCTAGGGCTGTATGAAGAAATCATTAAGATATTTCAAAAAATGCTGGAATACCTTCTCTCTGTTTCTACCTTTTCTGTCATCAGGACTGGAGGTTAAAATTCAGAATAGGTCATTATTTTCAAGCCAGCCTGGTATACAGAAAACCCACCCATTCGCCCTTCTGGAGGCTACATTCTGCTCTCTATCTACAAGGCAGTTATGAAAGTGGTGTGTAAATCACAGACTGCCTTGTCCTGTGGACTCTTCCCTTACATCTCCTTTTTCCCGTTTCGGTTTGGGCTTTGCATCCTGCGCTATCTTCTAATTAACTTCCATGCAAGGGCAAGCTTTGGTTTTGATAAGGCTTTATGGTAGAACTCAGATGGTTTGGAGTCTGCTGTCCTGAGAGTGTGAAAGATCTACTTCTGGAAAGATCTACTGCTGGAACAGAGGTGGTTACAGGATCTCCCGTGGCAGTTCTCCCGTGCAGCCCACCGAGACAACACTCCCAATAGATACTCTCACCAAGGCTCCGGAACTCACCACCCAGCTCAGCCCAGATCCAGCCCCCCCCCCCCCCCAGAAGACATCAAAACTACCCTAAAAGTGCACGTGCAGATCACCCGCTCTAAAATTCAACCAACTCAGTTCTGGTGCTTCAGGCCCCCCCCAGCGACGCCAGGTACCGCGGTCCTGGCGTGGGTGACGGTGCCCTGGGGCCCTGGTGGGAGGGGGGTGACGGGGAGAGGGGCTGCCCGTGGTGGATCTGCCCTGGCTTTACAACGCACGGGTGCGTCCAACCAAACACCGACCAACCGGGAGGAGTGGTGCTTCCTCCACGCTTTTCCCAGATAAAAAGGCGCACGGTATTCAAGACCGTAAAGAATCTGTCCCTCACTGAAGGAGGCAGACAAAGCAAGGCAGAGAGATCCTACCTTGCTCATCGAGGAGGATGTTGTCTGGTTTTACGTCTCTGGGAAAAGAAGCAAGGTTCCAGCAAGATGAAATCTCAGTCAGATCAAGGAGGCAACTCAACAACAAAAAACCTGCAACTTTTTTATCTATCAAAAATTAGGAACAAGTGAAACAAAAATACCCTAACATTAGACAAGTCCCATTACGGTGGACTAGAAATACACTTCTGGGCAACTGGGCAAAAGAGCAGGAGCATCAGATTTCTTCAGGCATCGTTTCCAAGGAAAATGGGTAACCCAGTATCTGCGAAGCCCTCGATCGCTTTGAAACCTCCCCCCTGGAAGGTGCCCCCAGCGAAGTGTCAGCCTCTCTCCGGGTGAGCGGCACCCGGGGCCCGAGGGTGCCCAGGACCGGCCCTGCCGGCACGGCTCAGTGCCAGCAGGCAGGCAGCATCACCCCCCCAACCAGCCAGGGGCAGCTCCCGCCGGCTACCGCGGGCGAGCAAGAGCCTGCCTGCTTACCTGTGGATAATGTGCTGACTCCGGAGGTAGTCGAGAGCCAGCGCCATCTCGCAGATGTAGAGCTTGACCGTTTCTTCCGTAAACTGAACGTTTTGCTGGAGGTGGTAGCGCAGGTCGCCACCGAGGAGCAAGTCCACCACCATGAACATGTCCTCCTCGTCCTGGAAGGAGTACCTGCGGGACCGGCGGCGCCTGAGCGAGCAGGCTGCAGGCTCAGCGCCGAGCCAGGATTTTCCCCCTCCCAACGGCCCCGCTACGGGCGCGCACCGGCCTCGGCATTTGCACCTTTCGCTGGAAGCAAGTGCAGCTCCGGGTGCTGCCTCGGGTTTAACGGGTGGCTCTGCCCAGCACCGCTGCTTTTGGGGAGGTAAGTGTGCCCGTCAGCTTCCCTGTTGGCCACCCCCCCAGCGCTGCCCGGTATCCCCAGCAGCAGGCAGGGCTGCAGGCAGGGCCCGGGGCTTTGCCTGCCAGTCACTTCAGAGAAACTTCACATTTTCAACCGTGGACAATCTGATAAACCTGCTCAAAATACCTCTGCCTATCCTCAACATGAATTGGAAAACACAACCGCTAATTTAACCATAGAAAACAGAAAAAGAGATTTATATTTACTGTAGAGTAAAACGCCTCTCTAAATCTGCAGTGGGTCCCACAGGAGACTGACAGCAGTGAGGATACACTACAAAACAACGCTCAATTGTTATATTTGGCGACAGTATTTCTAAGGAAAGAGTATGTGGGATTGTATAATACTTATGAATCACACACTTCTCCTCTCATCTCAAATGTAGGTTTATTCTAAAAGTATGAGCTGAAAGGGAAAAAATTGCCAAGAAAGCAAGTTTTCTCAAGAATTTCATCACTTGCTGGAAAAAAAAAATATTTGCGATTGCAAAAATACTGAAAAAATACATAGCAACTTATTTGCCTATTCTGGAGTAACGGATCAACAAAAAGACTGAAAGGGATTACCGACTTTCACCACTCTGTGTATTAAACTCTCTGAATTCTGGAAAGCCTGCCCGAGCCCCCTGGGAGGAGCTGCCTCTTCTGGCAGTGCCTGTCCCCGCTGTCTGCCCTAAAGCCACACCTCAACGGCCCCCGAGCCCCCGCGACCCTGGGAGGAGAGCACTGCACGCCAGGCACTGCGGAGGCACTCCCATTTTTGACCCAAGATACCATTTTTGCTTACCCATTATTTTCCCAGTAAAAGCGTGGCTTTTATTCTACGTTTAATATTTTGTTCCTCCTGGTTGTGGCTGCACAAATTTTTAGGCCACGTCAAACCCCACGGGGTTGGAAAAGGTGCCCACCCACCCTGGACACCCGCTAAGCCCCGGCTGCAGACGCCGCCTTTACGAAAAGCCGCGCTGTCACCTGAGAGAACGCACTTCCAACCATGCCCGGGGTGCGCCGGGCACTTGGGCGATCAATCCTAGGCAAAATTTTGAGCAACCCCAGGCCACCTACACCGAAGGGGAAGGCCCACTCTTCGTTTCCCTGCTCAGTCTGTCACCCCCCCGCTCAACGGGCTGTCAAAGGTTTCCCATCGCCTCCCCTCAGCGCGACTCTTCTCGTGGTCTGGGAACTTCAGCCAAGATCTCCTCGCCTGTGTCACCCTGCCACGCAGCCCGTGCCCCCAGCCCCCTCCCAGCAGCGACGCCTGCCAGCACCGGATCCGCTCGGGGCTGGCGGGGGGGGGGGGAGATGCCGGATTTTCTGGTCCCGGCCCCGTTTTGGGCGCTCCTTCGCAGGGCAGGGAAGGCGGGGCGAGGGCGGACCACCCGGACCACCGGATCCGGGAGAGGGTCACGGGGCTGACTGCCAGGGGCTCCTCCCAAACTAACCAACGATCTCGGGATGTAACGCGCTATTTTCTAAAGCCTCTGAATTATTTTTTTTTTTTTGTGCAAAATTTGATAATGATATATCTAGGCTCTAGGGGTATACATTTCATTTGGTCAGTGAACACGTTGCAAAGCACTTTTTGCTCTTGGTTGCTCTCCAGCACAAGGCCACGCACTTGATGATTTGAAGAGATCTCATCAATTTTTTTCAGCAATAGATCAATACAAATAGTTATATCTCAAACTGCTCAATACTAACTTGATTGTGTGTGCATCGGCAAGAACTATCCTCGTTACTGAGTAATGTTTAAGGGTTTAACTTTAAAAAGACTCCTCAAATCAGGCTGAAATCTAACAAATAGCTTTAGCTGGTAATGCTTTTGAAACACATCTCATCTAAACAGTCACAGTAAAAAACGACGTGCAGTATATCTCCTTGGCTTCCCTACAACCATACTAATCCCTGACCGAGTCAGGACAGCTTTAAACCACCCGCTAAAACCCCCTGAGTTAGGACGTGGCTCAGAAACACTTTACTGAACACGCTGGCTACAGCTGAGAGCTGCTCTGTTTATTTAAACAATCAGCCAATCTCTGCAAGATCAAGTCCTTTAGACAGACCAAATACTTACCGTGTAAAGAGCTATATATTTTGTGTAATTTTTGTGTTAATCAAAGTCGTAAATCACCATCTCTAAATATGCTAGTTTCTTTGACTTTTCAAGCTGTTATTTGCTACAAAGGTCGGCCCCACGCAGTACCTGATTCCCCCCAGGCTGCCACAGTTCTCAGTACCTCCACGCACATGAGTTGGGCTATTGCTTTAACGGCAATCACGGGAGCATCCTCCTGCCCTGAGACCCCTGAGAGAAGCTGCGCACCAACACACCACAGCACAAAAATACTGCATGGTTAAATTGGCAGGGGGTCCCTCAGGAGGGGCCCGCTAGCAGTATTTGCAGGAAGGCCGTGAAAAACACCCAGCAAACACAGCAAGGTTTTTGATGGAAAAAGAGAAGCTAAGCTGTTTGATGCCGTAACATTTGGGTATCTTCTGGGCTTTGGTTCCTGAGCGCGCTCTGCATCACACAGCCTGCCACGGCCGCGGCGCGCTGGGATGCTCCCACGGACACCCGGGAGCCCAGGAGGCCGGGGAGAACGCGGCTCCACGAGCACCTGAGGGCAGAGGGAACGGAGCTGCTCACCAGAGATTCACCAGGAACACGTGCTCGATCTCCTGCAGGATCTCCAGCTCTCTGAACACGTTGCGAACCTCATCCCTTTCGATGCACTGCTGTTTGTTCATGTACTTCATGGCATACATCTTCTCGGTGTCTCTCTTCTGCACAATGCACACCTGAAGCACCGCAGAAGGGCAAGTTAAAAAGAGATTTAGTGAAATGTTCCGTGTCCCCATTTGCTGCAGACCCACGCCGCCCAGCATTTCTACCCCGCTATCAAATATTCCCGATCCCTGGGCTGTGACTTGGGATCTACAGATACAAGCGTCCCCGCGCTCCCGTTTGGGGCAGCCACCACCCCACCCGGGGGGTCTGTGACTGCGCAGCCCCTCAAGAGCTTCCCCGAGGATGTGATGGCTCGGGGGAGAGCGGAGAGCTTCCCAGCGGGGACTGGTGTCTGGGAGCTCTGGGAGAGAGCTCCGTGCTCCGAATGGAGACCGGCTTCAGGCGCTTCTCCCTCAGCCTTGACTCCATTCTGCTTACATCCGCGGGCTGCCAACCCCCCAGCAGATCGGTTTGCTCTATTGCGCAGATAGCTCCGCTCTGAAAGGTCAAAATAATCCCGTTTGTTTTAGCAGAAAGCCATTAAAATGTAAATTCCTTGACAGCAACAACAAACACCGTGCCCCTAGAAACGCAGCGGTGCTCCGTCCTCGCAAGCCACGGACCCCTGCCCGCTGTGCTCCCCACTGCCCGGGCTCGGGCAACCTGTTCTCCCAGCTGGGCAAGCAGGAGCCCACCGCGGGCCCCCCCGCGAGACACCAGCTTCCCACCGGCCCCAGCACCCCCCTTGCACACAGGCCCGGGGCCTGCCAGGCTGGCACCGCTCCCCCAGCCAGCATCGGGTCTTCTAACGACACCTTAACTACCAAGGGAACTATTTTTAAAAGAGCTAATTGGTTATCAAGGTAACTATTTTTAAGTGAACTAATGAAATTTCTACATCTGGTATAATTACGTCGGCCCTCTTCTAACCCTCAGACATGCTCATGACTGCAATGTGCTGGATATCTCTTCTTCGAAAAAGAAAGAATTTGCCGTTCTGGTCTTCAGCTGGAGCCGGGCAGGGAGGCTGACCCGGGGGTGGCTTCGGGCAGCTCCTTCGAGAGCAGGTCACATTCACACAGCGCCGGAGCAAGTAAAGGGAATTTCTGTGGATGGCAGAAACCAGCGCAGACAGACGGGAGCCGCCGAACTCTCCGCACTTCTAAAACACTGCCATTAATAACCGTTCGCGAGTGCTAATGGCGCAAAATATAATATCATCAAGGACACACTGCAGCAAGAAGGTGACAAAATAATAGGTGGTTATCATTAGCCTGATAAAAACATCCCAATTAGCGATGCACACAGAAATTACGGGGACTATTTTGCAGTCCTCGTCACAATTACGGTAAGAACGGAAAATTTTGTATTGAAATAACTCCACGCACACCGCAGACCTCATGCTAGCGGCTCACTTCTCGGGTGGCTTGACCTGAGCCATTTTCCCCGGGTGGGACTCGGGCTTTGCCCAGAGCCCAGCTCAGTCCCCGAGGTGCCAGCAAGCCTGTGCCCTGGTGCCCCTCCCAGCTGTCACCGAGAAGGGGTGTCCCCAGCCCCATCCCTCCTCCTGGCACCGTCCCCTCCCGCGCCTGGCACTGTACATAATACAAAAAAATCATAACGAAAGCCCCTGCTTTGTGCAAACTTAATAATAATAATAATGAACTACCTAGCGGGATTCAAAGCACCAGCAGGACCCAGCCCCTGCCTAAAGCAGACTAAATTGGCTGTACATTTCATGAACCAGGCAAAAATAACTTCATATTTTATAAATTCTTCCAGCAGAAAAGACCTAACAATATCCCTTTAAAATGTGGTCATTGCTATAAAACTTCTCTAAAAACAAACCTTTCAATAACAGCCATCCAGGCACTGAAAAACATTCTTTCCTGATGTCAATTTATTTTACATTATGGCTAGAAGCTCATTAATTTCTAATTTTTTTATTATTTTTTTTTTTTTTTTAGGTTGTGACTTGCAATATTTTAACAGGCATTTTATATTTATGTCATTTGCTTCTTGTTTCTCTGCAGGGAAAATGGAAACCTAGTATAATAAATGAGAAAATGATAAAAACTTCTTGTACTCTGTAATCATAATAAATGGTTTTCTGAAATGGAACAGCATCACCTACATACAAAGCAATGCCAGTTTCAGGCACTCTGGAAATTTTTGTTCTCTGTTTTCCAGAAAAGAACACCACCGTGGGCGTCGATGGAAATGTCTTTCTTGCCGGCCGGCCCCCCCAAAACGCCGGGGTGGTGGGGGTGGCCCCGCGGGACGAGCGGCTCCGGCTGCGGGGCCAGGCGGGCGCGGCCGTTCCCGCTCTTCGTTAACGATGACGCTAATAGGGCGCGTGGCGGGGCGCCGACCCACGCCCCACGGACGCCAGCCCCGGGGTCGGTGCCGCCCCGGCCCTCTGCAGCCGTCAGTGCCCCAACACGTACCTTCTCCTTTTTTTTGTGCTTCTCCACGCGTGCATCTGGGGAAGGAACGAACATCTACTGGGGAACAAGTCAGAGTGGGTTTTTAAATGACTCTCGATCCATTTTCAAGCAGATCTACAATGCGAAGCAAGGCAAGGAAGCAGAAAGAAGAGACTACTTTGTCCTCGTTCCATATAATGCCGTCCCTCACCGCACAAAGGAAATTTTCAGTGGTTAAATACAGCCATTAGAAAAAATTGTATGTAATGCTGCCAGATTTGTGAAGCAGAAGGCAGGCATCAGCTGGTACTATATTGCTCAAGACATGGCACATAAAAGATTTAATAGAATCCCAGATACCCTGAACATTCAGCTGCTGCCAAATGGTTTGTATACAGCTGCCTTTGCTTTTATTGCATTAAAGGCATAAAGGGTTTGGAGCTCGCATTTGCGATTCAGGACATGAGATGCGCATTTAACATCTCCCGGTTTGACCTGACTTTATGGGGTCCCAGACAACGCCAGCGCCTGTATTGCCACCATGGCTGGTGGCTTCTTCTTACCTGAACCTGCTCATCACTCAACAGCCCCGGCTACCTCGTTAGTTTAGAGGGGACTAATGAGGACTGTTGACATGGGTGATATTAAAAAGTAACAGGCGGGGAAAATGTACTCTTAGCTTTGAAATACTCACCTGTCTTTGAGGTAAGAGTTATCATTAAAAACCACAGTATGTAACAGAGGTGTCCAGAGCCGCCTCTCCGCTTTGTGCACAAGGTTTGGTTTATAGGGACAAGAGCCGTCAAGGAGTCAGCCTGACCCTGCTCCACTTCCCAGAGCCCCCAGGGGATTTTGGCCGCTGCCGGCCCCCTGCCACCCCTGCCCGGAGAACCTCCCCGACCTCGCCTGCGGCAACGCCGTCCCCGCGGCTTTCCCACTGCCAGAACACCTCACCCTCCGCTGAGCCGGCAGCGAATCCGTTTAATCTGTCCCGATAACCAGTGGGGAGAGCCGTGGGAACGGCCAAAGGCGGAGGGGTGGGGAGCCAAGGGGCCGGCGGCGGGCCCGGGGCTGCACCCCTCCGCCGCGGCCGCGCCGGGAGGAGCGCTCCGTGCCGAGCTCCGGCCACGCTCCCGCGGGGCGGACGGCACCGCGCCGGAACACGGCACGGCACCCAAGGCCCGCCTGGCTTTCCTGTAGCCTCGGAAAATCAGAGGGGGACAACGGGACCAGCCTTCATTTGAGGAGAACTAATGAGCGGGACCAGCCGGCACAGCTCTGAACCGCCGTCCCAGAGTCGGCTTGGTGGGGGCTGTTTTCACCAGCTTCCAGCTGATCCAGGGAAAACATTAAGAATTTCAAATATCAGGCCACAATTTAAGATTTAGAAACCAAAATAAACAAAAAAAATAGTACTGGGACTAAATAAGTAGAACATATCTGAGGAAATTACACTTTCGACCAGTTCATCTTCCACCACCCACACCACGACTGTAATTTGCAGGGATGAACCTTGCTCTTTCAGCAGGAAGGATACGCACCATTTACACTCTCACACAAAGCTGACTTTAGGATAAAGCCTCAGTCTGAACCTTATTCTGTAGGATCAAATCACTCATCACACCATGGACTAAGCACCAAAAGCAGAAACAAAGTCTGTAACCTGCCAGGAATTATTTGGCTTCTTAGTCCCCTGCATCACTCATTGGGCTGTTGCTTATGAGAGCTATTTGTACTTTCCACCCAATCATGGTGTAAGTTGGCATGGAAATAGAGAGCTGGGATCTGGGTGTTTTCTGGTGTCCAGGAGGCTCAGACATCACGTCCTTTCTGGAAGTTTGTTTTTTTTTTTTTTTGTGCTTGTTAATTCAGGTTACTTTCCCCAATCACCTACATTTTTGCTGCTCTGTACATTTTTCAGCCCAACTTGCTCTCTCTTAGGCAAACTTTGACTTTTCTCCTTTAGAAATCCAGTAACTTTTTCCTGCTGATTCTGAAGGAATCCAACAGGCTGAAATCCCCACTCAGATGAAAGGTCATCTAATCATTTAATAGCATGTCCTGACTTATCTCAAACTAATTATAAAGGGGCAGCACAATTTGTCTGGGCTCAAACAAAAGCAGGTAGTCTGCATTCTGGGCGAGATCTGTGGAGCTGATATATAGTTGAGACTGCTTGATCTGAGCTGCCCAAAGATTATTTTTTTCCTTCTGCGGATGCAGCTGTCATCTTAAATCAAGGCACCTGCGCTCCTGTCCTCCCCAGGATGTTACCATCACATCTGATGCAAACACCCACGGCTGGGTTCAAGAGATCTTCCTTTTGCTTCTGAACTGTGAGCAGCAGATTTTCTCCTTGACTATCTCAGTGGCTTCTGCCTTTGAAAGACGAGACCAATGTGCTGTAATCCTTACGTACACAGACACTTCACTGACTTCGGCTAAGAGCCTTCAGGAAGTTTCAGTGTACAAAGATGGATTTCGCTCATTTTGTTTTTAGAGTCAAGGTTTAGGATTAGCAAGTACTACGCACCAACATCAAGCACCTTGATCCTACACGACAGCGAACCACAGCTGAACACTGCTCTAGCTTACAAAAACACTTATTTGGAGTGGGTGCACCTTGCCCACATGTATTGATTTCTCCTCCAGCTTCTGCTGACTTCCTTTGGGTATTTATGTCTGGAGTCCCAGTGTGGAAAACCTACAAAACTCCAGTTAGATATTGAAATGGTTAAAAAAAGTCTCCACGTTTCCCCTTCTCCAGGGATGAAAAGCACTGCAGTTGTAAGTGGTCATTCTGGAAACGGCTGTGACTCTGGGATGATGCATCGATCCGTCTGGCAGAGCTTATTTGATCCCAGCAGCGCTCTCCAACCATTAATCACCCGGAGCAGCAGTTTTCAGCTCTCAAAAATAAGCCAAACCCGGATGAAGTCATGAGGAATTATCACGAGCAGAAGCACAACCAGACTCTGGCCCTAAGCTTCTACCCGGCAAATGAAATACCAGTCACCTCCGACACCAACCAGGTCCCGCGCTGCTGGGCTGGGACCAGGCGCTGCCTCCGCCCGAGAACGGCCCGTGCAGAAGACGTGCAGAATGGGGCAAAATCCCAGCCCAGCCACGCAGCTCAGTGAGAGCTGGCGGTCCCCAGGCCTGCCGGGGCCACCAGCACCATGTCCCAGCGCCGGGTCCCTCCGAGACACAGGCTGGAGCCGGGGAGGGTCCTGGCTGGGCCACCGCGGGGGCTCGTTCCCCCCTCGCAGGCTGCCGGGGCCAAACCCCTCCCCATTTTCCCCAATATCGCCATAGCTGCCATTTTACTTGCAAGGGTGAAACTTGAAATGTGAAGCTTCAAAGTAAAATTGCCCGTGGCACCCAAAAGCACCAGCAGGCTTTGGGACTGCTCGGGGGAAAGAAGTCCCTGCTCCAGGGGACGGCGTGGGAGCAGCCTCAGGAGGGGTCTTGAGGAAATGGGAGATTTACAGCCTCTGGAGCAGGAAGAACTCAGTCCTTCATTCCGAAGGACCAGAAGCAGTAAGGAGGCACTTACCACGATGTATAACCAAATCGAGCTTTTTTGGAGAACTGAGTTCAGTTTTGATCACTACATGTTCCAGCAGAAACAGGATGAAAAGAGAAAGAACTGGGAATTTGTGATAGAGCCACGTAAGCATGTGCTTACTGCAGCTCCGGTGAGACCACCCTGACTGCTGGGCTCGCGGGGAACGTCTGGGTTAAATACCAGTCACCCCAGTATGGCTGGGAACGACCCGCAGGAGCTCGGCGAGGGTTTCAGCCTTTGGAGACAGACTGCAAAACCAGGAACAGTCAGTTCTTCCTTGCAGAGAAGAGCAAGAAGATTGTGATTACTTGTTTCTTGCCACCCAGAGCGAGTTTGTTGGGCAAATAGAGACAGTAAAACAGGTAAGAAAGGGTTTACTGGAAATTACACGTTGCTGTTCTGTTGCTGAAAGAATAACCTTTAGTATTGATTTGTAACAAGTTCATCTCCTTTAGAGAAGCTTTCCTCTAACGGCTCCCCTGTTAAACCAAGATAATAAACCGTTCGCTTCTCTGAGAGTTTTCATTCTTTAGAAAGCAGCTATGTCTGATCAGCTGGAGGGAAATTACTGTCACACAGCCTGTAGAGAAGAGTTGGAGAGGACTTTCTTTGGCAGTTAACGCTGCGCTGGGGAGAGCGCTGCCCAGGCAGGAGGAGAGCTGCACCCCAGCCCCTCAGGACCCCCTCTGCTTCACCACTTGAGAGCAGTTCTGTACCAAAAGCTTCAGACAGAATCCTGCCAATTACATTAAAAAAAAAAAAAAAAAAAGTCTCAGCTGCTATCAGAGAAGCAACAAACGGGGACCATGCTATTGAAGAGAAACCAAAGGCACTTGGCACGGCCGTCAGGGTTGCAGAGGACACCGTATCAGTTACCCTGTCATTTAAAAGCAATCTTCGTATCCATTTTGTATTATGATAGCACTGATGGTAATTGAAATACAATCTTTGCCTGGTAATTAACATCTGTGTAACAGTTGTAATTAAAAAGATAATATTAACTTGTGCTACAGTTCTCACAACCATTAAGGATAAAACCAGCTAATTCATTTTTTTTTTAGGCATGGCCAAGATAGAAAAGCTTGAAGCTGCCTCCTAGGTGTATTTGCAGTGACACAATTAAAATATCAGGGATTCATTAAGCACGTGAGCCATGGTGAGCAGCTGGACGAAGCTCTGCTGAAGCGTCTACCTTGCTTTCCACGGGCCTGCCCCTGACTTTTGTGTCTGACTGGGAAGGACCCCAGGCCCGAGGTCACCCCACGAGCCCAGGCGTGGGTGGGCATGGAGAGGGTGGTGATTCCTCCCGGGCCACGGCTACCAGCCACGGGCAAACCACGGGCTCCCCCTGCAATCGCGAAGCGTCCGTTCCCAAGCCCCGCCCTGTCCGGCCAGGGGCACGGCCCCCTGAGAGCCCCCAGCGCCCGGAGGTGGCCTGTGCCAAAACCATCCCCTGCCTTCCCTTGGGGACACTCCCTTGGTCAAAAACTCCTTTGGTCCCTGCAATTCCCACGCTGGCTGCCAGCTACTGCCCTGTGACAACCCATGGGAAACGGCACCTCCTACTAAAACACAGCAGCAGGTGAGTTACGGGTAGTATCAGGTGCGGGAACTTCCACTGAAAATCACCTCAAATTTATCAAATCAGATTTATCTAATCAAAAGCGTCCTCAAAAAGGCAACAGTCGCGTTGACTCTGACAGAAGCAATGACTGGGCGGCTGGGTCCTGGGCATCTGACCACCCTGCCCGGCTCTGCAGACGTTCTCCTCTCCCAGAACCCAGAAGTGAGCAAACAAGGAAGGACGGACGGACAGACAGACAGACGTGCTCTCCGGAGCATGGCTGGAAGTGCAGCGACGGAGAGCGTGAAGCTGCGTGCCTTGGGCAGGATGAATGGTGAACCAAAAGGAAACTGATAATTCCCTGATACAGAGGACAGCACCATCAGGTGACCCGAGGGGAGAGGGCTGGGGCTGCAGAGCACAGGTACCCCCACCCAGGAGCGGGCCCAGAAGAGGCACCCAACATCCCAAGGGTGCTGCTCCCCCAAGGTGTGACCCCTCCACGGCTGCTGGCAGAGCTGGGCTCGGTGAGCGCAAGAGGCTGGCACCGCCGAAGGCAGGCGGCACCGCAGGGGCCTGTGCAGCCCCTCACCGTCCCGTCGGGGCCGGTCCTGGCAGAGGGCGTTCTGGGCAAGGCGGAAAATTCCAGAGCTGTCCCTGGCGGAGCTCCTCGGGTGATGCCGGTGGCCCCGCGGGCAGCGGGTCTGGTGCAGCTCAGAGGGGCCTCGCGGCACTTTGCTGGGCACCCACCGCCGCCCCGAGAGCCCCGGCGGGGACGCGACGGCCCGGGAGCAGGGCTGCGGCTGCACACAACCTGCCCGTGACACGTTACTATAATACTGTCTGATCCTGAACAAAAACACACTTCGAGACAATCACAAACCTTCATTGCTTGATTACGCAGCTCATTTAACCAGAACTTTGTTCTGGGGACGGCTCTGACCGCCGTGTCTCTGGCAGTGTTTTTCCCAACTATTATCTCCGGCACACAAAGACCCACTGAGAAGAATGGGACATCTGCAGCTCTGGTCCCAGCGCCAATCTGCGCGGCAATCTTCCGTATTGTGCCGCGTCGCTGAACGCAAACACGCGGGCGGCTGCTGGCCGTGACGACAGCCCTCCTCCACCCTCCCGCACCCCCCACCCCCCGGTTTTCGGCCCCGTGGGTGGACTGGATGGGGCCGGTGGCTCTGCCGGGGTCCGGGCTGCCCGGCGGGGCGTCCCTGCCCCTGGCCGTGCCGTCGTGCTCCTCGGACGCTTCCCGGCGTAACGCTCACGCCGCTGCTCCGGTCCCCCCCAGGTGCGGGGCCCGCGCTCGCAGGCGGGGGGGACACGGCAAGAACCGATCCCTGTTGCTGCTCCTCTGCTGTTCCTGGGGGAACCTGATCCCCCCCCACACACACACCCACGGGGCTGCACCCCAGCACCGGCACCCGGCCCCCACGGGCACCCGGCACTGCAGCGGCTCGTCTGTGACGAACCATGGGGACCACATTACAGCTACAGCCCTACCAGCAATGACAAGTATTTGAATAACACCCTCTCCCCTTCAGATGCAAAGGTCAAAACCAGAACCTATCTACTCGGGTATAAAGCAAATTAAAAGGTGTAAAGTTGCAGCGAATGGAAAATGACTGCGATCCTCAGCAGCCATGCTCTAAGGACACCAGCTCAACAAATCTGCCTTCACATCTCCAAGGGACGGTTTTGTTTTCTATTCCAAGTGCCTCGCCACGTTTCTCTCCTTAAGATATTTTTCATGGAGCCATACGACTTTACTTTTTCCCTGCTGAAAAGTTGTGCTTTATCACAAGATTGATGAAGGGCTGGTTTGTCAGAACAGTATAAATCATTAAAATCTCTGTAATTCAGTACTGCTGTTTGCTACAGCCAAGTAGTAACAATGGCTGATAAAACTTTTATTCGTAGCAAGCCTGTTGGTGTTCTCAGGTCGTGTCAACACTTCCATTAAATATCCCTTTCTCAGTTGCTCATGCTAGAGACGAAAACCCTTCTGACCCAAAATAAAACCTGCCATTCAAGACGGCACCTCCGTGACCCATACATACATCAATAACTTCAAGTCGGCAGTCTGAAGAGTGTGTTCACGTTCTCATCTCGTGCAAATCTGCAAACACCCCCCGAAGCTCAGCAGGCCCGCGTGGATTCGTATCACCTGCGAAGGGGGCCAGCCCTCTCTGTACCGGGAAAGTAAAACACAGCTCACAGCTATAGCTGGGAGCATGCTCAAAACACACGCAAAACTAGGTTTGCCCATGTTTGTTTTTTTTTTTTTTTTTTTCTCGGAATGAACCTTATTTCTGTCCTGCTGTTGACATAAATGGCACACAACCAGCACACTGAAACTATGTCAGGAAAAGCTCTCCTTATTGGCACCTGCACACAGCAAGCAGGGAGCCGAGTTCTTGTAGCTGGTGTCTGTCACGGAGTATTTCCCGATTTTCCTGCAAGAATTCAGGAGAGGGGGATGCAGAATGTTACCTACATGCTCTGAATCCTATGATTTAAAGCAATTTTAGATGGTTCAGATTAAGTACTTCCTTTTAATGTCATGCTGAGAAAATAATGTCTCGTCAGACATTAAGCAGATGTTTCTATAATCGAGTTTTGGGTATGGGTGATTATTTGACTTGCAGCTCCAAAAAATGTGGAGACTTTTTTACCTCAGGAGAGACATTAATCCAAATAAACAAGGAAAAACTAAACAAGTGACAGCACACAAGCCTAAGAAACAAACAAACAAAAAGGAGCATTTTTTCTTTACTTTCGTTTGTCCTTGTTCTCCACCCTCTCCCCACCTGCACATCAGCCCCACCATTTCATCGTTTGACAGAAACTGTAGTCAGCCAAGCGTCTCAAAATCCGATGTCGCTACTGAATTTTAAAACAGCCAACGCAGGCGCTTAGGGTGATCCTTTGGCCACAGTCCTGAGCACGTGTCCCCGAGGGGGCACGGCCCGGGCCCGCTGACCCGCAGGATGTGGGGTGGCAGCCCCTCGCCCCGGAGGTTTCCGCGTGGACGGGAACCGTGTGTCCCACTGTGCGAGGGCTCTGCCGAGAGCGGGGAGGAGGACAGACAGGGAGATGTGTTCTGGAGCTGTCAACCTTCCTACAGAAAGGCTGTTAGGCATCTAAATTTTTGTGTAGCTTTAATCACGTGCTCATATCTCTGCTGGGCTTTTCTGGCTTTAATATTATTTAAAGAGAAAACCAGACCGACCTGCAGAAATCCCTGAAGACACCGTGACCCATCTCCTTCTTGCCTTCTGGATGGATCCAAACCGGGATCCACCATTTACCTCAGCTCAGCAGCACTCCACAGGTTTACATGAGGATCTGATACCGTCAGCAAGTCTTTTCTGAATAAAATGTGAAAAGTACATCTTATGCTTCCTATGGTTGACATACTTTATGAGTTAAGTCTTGTATTTGGAGTCATCTTTCATTACGGCCATGATTAGTCTGTGATGTTTTATATGCTGGTCAAAGAGGCAGACAGAATGATTTTTCTAGTTACATATTTTATAAAACTTGGGAACAGAGAGAAATCTAATTATTTCCAATGAGGAATGGAGGGCTTTATTTAATCTTTGAACGTAAATTAATGTTGAAGCTCTTCCTGATCCCAAGGCAAGAACACTCGCTGTGCCATTTCGAAAGACCTCATCAGTCATCGCGAAACGGCGCCGCCGGGCAATGGCATTGAGAGGGATGTGGCCTAACGCCTTCGTTCGTGCTGCTGCCGCGACGTGCCCCCCAGGCACCAAAGTTTCTATTCCACACTGAAGTAAATACATACAGGTGAAACTTTTCAACTAAGGAAGAAGGGGATATGCGTGTTTCACAGTGCAAAACCGTCAGGAAGAAATAATGCCACTTGCAGTCCAAAGCTTAATTCTTCATTGGCAGAAGCTTGCTTCGTTGCCCTGCTGAGTTTACCACCAAACTGCTACAAAGGGCTCTGCCCTGGCAGGCATCTCCTCTAAGTGAAGGTCCTCTGTACTAAAAGACCTTGTTTTTCAGCACCAGGCCCAAGGTACTGCAAAGAAACCGTAAGAGCTGTCACACCACAGACACTTGTGCCTCAGGCGCCAGCAAATTGTGAAGTGATTCCCAGCATGAAGGTGAGCAAAGCTCACATCAGTTCATTAAAAACAGCTAATATGCCAAAACTATGAGAACCTCCCAAACTTTAATATCAAATGCTGGGTCTGACAGCTTGAAGACAGAAATTGGAATAACTATAAACAGTTGTTACTTGACAGCAAATACCTCCGTGCACATACTGTGCACGTTGCACACAGCATTAATTTTTCCATCAACAGCAGCACCGCTCTCCAGGTTTAAAGTCAGTAACCTGGCTGGATGGAAGTTTGGCCAGATTATAGTCCCATCTGTTCCCATTTGCCTTTCAATATCGCCATAAAATCCCTAGCAACTTTCCCTTGAGAAAAAAGGCAGTTCAAAACTAGACGTGGTAGGACGTGGCCACACATAGCTTTATTTTCCCTTTGTCCTATAGGCCCAACGCTCAACACAAAGCACCTGGAGGGCCACCAACAGAGACCATACTAAGGAAATATCACAGTATAAAAATAGCACAAGTGTCAGTGAGAAAATATCATCTTGGAAGGGACAGGATTAATGACAATTTGTGGTTAAGACCAACTTAGCATGCCTAGCACAACTCTATCAGCTACTGATAAATCTCTTTGTGACCACTGTTGACCCTTCCTTTAGAAAAAGAGAGAAAGTGAATGTTACAGCAGCTCCTCAAGGAGATGTCTCCTCCAACTCCAGCATCGACCCCCACACATGCAGGAGGTCAATATACAAAATATACCCAGTCCCTTCACCATGAGGAATTTCTTGCAACTCTTCTAACGATTGATTTCTGCCACGGCTGGCTGGAGAGAGCCACGTCTCCTGGGAGAGAGAGCTGTAGAGGCTGGGGAGATGGAGGCCCCTTCCAGATGGGGGGCACAGGGGCTGGGCACGAGCCTGGACGCGGACAACCACCCCTGGTCCTCCTGGCTGGTGTCCTTCCTCTGTCACTGCGGCCACCCCACCAGCTGAGCCCAAGCAGGTGGGTCACCAGCAGACACGGGGCTGCCTCCACCCTGGTCCCAAGGAGCCACAGCACTGCCTCACAAGCCTTTCTGTCAAACCCACCAAACCGTACGTAATTACATCATACTACCAAACCGAAGAACTACACTTCGAGCATTCAACAGCAGAGAAGAGGCTCTCCTGCTGGGCACCTACGGAGCTTTTACGCTTCCACCCATTAACGCTGCTGAGTTACTCGCCGTCCCTCGAGCGGCCCCTCGTCACGCACGCCTGCAGGAGCGCCAGGCAGCACTCCCAGAGCTGACTCACCGCTGGGACTGCAGCCTGGCCGCCCAGGGGAGCCAGCACCAGCCCCGTCCAGCCCCGCGTGCGCGACGGCAGCCAGATGGGTGTCGCAGAGAATGGTGCTCGCCAGACTCATGGCACGGGGCACCGGGAAGGGGCAGATCGATACCCGAGCCCAGCGCTGCCACTGAGCAGCCGTGCTTGACCGCGGCTTAAATTCTGCCTCCATCCTGGAGGCATCGCCCAGACGAGGAACTGCTGCCGAGAAAGGTCTCCGGTTGGAGCACTCTGCCCAGGAACAACCTGGCCTATCTTATCCACTCTGACAAGCCAAAAGGTAACAGCAGGGGGCTAAAATCTACTTTTCTCATCTTATGCAAGTGTTCTCCTTCAGGTTTGCATTTGAATGGGTTTCCCCACCGAGGAAATAAGGTGGAGCGGGGCAGAGCTGCGAGCCTCGGGGTGCAGCACGACGCACGGCCCTCGGCAACGCGCGCACGTAGGGCACTATTTCACACCGAGATGAGTGGCGGCCAAACAAAGCTCCTACAGCCTTTCTGAATGGCACTTGTCAAAACGGCAGCTGTGAAGAATGGGTTGGTTGTTATTTAATCTTCAGTATGGTTCGGTTTAACTGCACCATTTGCTGAATGTGAACAGATAAATATTTTATACCGCATTGCCCTTTACTTAGAGAAATTTTTAGCACTTACTTTTAAAAAGAATTTTTAGATCAAAAAGCAATAATGTAGCGCAACAATCTTACTGAAACTCTGCGAGTGAACAACATTAACAGAAGGATTCTTGATGGATTTTGTACATACATAGTAACTAAACAGGAGGTGAGAGTGAAAAGCAGAGACACAAAAGACTTCTGTTTAATAAATACTGTTACTTTCCATTCTTTTCTTTCTTGAAAAAATCTCACGGGTTTACAGTTCAGAGTGCTTTCCCGAGGGAGGTAGAACTACTGATCGCACAGAAAAAATATAGTTTACCACAACTGTGATGGGTCAATAAGAATAAAAAAAGGATAAAACATTAGAAAAGCATATTTGTAATCGTCAAGGTGATATTACAGTTAAGGTTTTATTTCAGAGAACAACATCACCAGTTTGTATGAAAATGGAAACCACTACATTTAGAATTCATCAGTGTTTTAATTCCTAATCTTTGATTTGATGAGGCTATTGAAACAGCTAGTATTTTTGCTACCCACATTATATAAATAAACACGTCTAGAACTTTTCAGCAGGTGACCCTTGCCGGGTCGTGTCGACAGCCCCCAGGGCCCCCACCGCTGCAGAGCGCTCACCTCGCGCCCTGGGGATGGCAGCAGTGGTAATAACGGAAAGAGACGGAGGGAAGCGCCGTTCGGGGACTCGAATCCACTGAAAATCACATCCTATTACTTATGCTGCTCACAAAACTCGCTCGTTATTTCATGGCCATTTCCTCAGACGCTCTTCGCTCGTGACGGGCTAAGCAGCTTGACCTTTCCCTCTGCCTGTTCTTCGCCTCCCCACTCCCCCAGTGCCAAGAGCGGTACTTAGCAGAAAGCTACAGCAATGCAGACAATGAAAGAGCCGGTACCCGAGTGACAGAACAGAACACAGCTGAGGCATGAGGACTGGTCGTTTCTGCCTCCTCCCCGCAGATCCATCGGTCTCGGGCAGAGAATGAAACGAATGAAAGTCCCAGTGCACAACTTGCGATACCGTGCCTGGGGAGACGCGAGGAAGACGCGTTCCTGTTTCTGAGGGGCAGCAGGGTCTCCTGGCGGCACACGCCCTGCCCCGCTCCGAAACATGGCACGTTCACACGCGTGGCCGATCCCCGCGCACGCTGGGCACTCCGTGGGAGGGACTCGGCCGGCTCACCCGCTGCAAGGGAGCGAGGTTTTCCATGTCTGTGCCAACACCTGCACCCCACTTGGCCGAATTCATTAACTGTCAGAGAGCAGCCAGACAAATATCAAGCTTCTGCGAAACTGGAGAGAGCAGCAGCTCTTTGCCACTCGTTACTGGCAAAATGGCACCCTTTGTGCAACAAATATGTGCTCTTGCTTTCCCTAAACGTTTCCTAATTAAGTACTTATTCTATATAACGCAAGTCGATTCTTCAGGAAGCTCTTTCCAGCCAGTCGGAGAATGAAAATACTCATGAAAATACCCAGTATGTTGCACTTTGGCAATTCTGGTTATTTTCTGACCAAAGCGCACGGGCCTCAAATGTCCCGGTGTTCACGCACCACCCAGCAGAACAAACAGCAGCACCGTGCTGACTAAAGGACTCAGCAGCACGCTCGGACATGGGGGTTCACTTACACCGAACCACTGCACAAAAAGGAAAGGTGCGTCTGAAATGTTTACCTGTATTTACAGCAAATGACTCCAGGATCCCCCAAATTTGTAAGGAACATGGTCAGACATAATGATTTTAAGCAACACCATAAATAAGCAGGACTGAAGCTAGCCTGGCTCGATCCACGGGACAAATTGTGTAGCTCTTACAATACAATCGGGTAGCGAGACTGGAAGGCTCATTTGCTTCCCAGGGAACAAGAGTCATAAATAAAGACCTCCTGGGAAACCACAGCCCTTTTGCAGGAGGACATCTTACGTCAGCAACACGTCCTGACACTTCTGAAGGACAGATACCCATACAGGGGACCTGGCTCATTACATGGGTTAAGAAATCACATGTAGTTCAAATCCATAATGTTGGTGTTTCCTCCTTTTGGGGCCAATGATCCACAAAAGGAAGGCTAATAACCATCATAAGCTCTGTGTGTTTGCATGGGTATGTATGCATCTACAGACACACCTGTCTACCTACCTAGAACCGCTCTCCCAGTAGAGCCCAGTTCCACAGCTCAGCCTAACACAAATAAAAATCCTGGCCTACTTTTCAGATTCAGTTCCCAACAGTAAACTGGTGTCTTTGGACTGCATCACTGCTGAGCTACCACTTGGGACGTGCTCGCCAGCGCGGGGACGGGACCAAAGGCTGAGGTGCACAGGAGCACGGGGAAAGGTGCTCAGAGGCTGATGCAGAGGGTCACCAAACTCTGAAGCCACACCAAATAGAAAGGGTACGTGAACAGAAATGAAATGGTGCCTAGAGTCGACACAGAGGTCTCTGCAGACTCAGCTGGTTGGTGTGCAGCTCAGGGCAGCCACGCGCTGGGCAGGACGGCGGCCGGGGGAGGGAGGGGACTCCATCCCACCCCGGGGTAACAAGAAATACACCCTCACGGTCTCCCCGACCTCGTCACATGAAATACCCAACCCTCCACACAACCCTTCCAATCCACCTCCACGGGCCAACTCCACAACAACATTTTCCACACCCTCCCTTTGCCTGTCTCCAGAATCCATCAGCCTGGTTCATCTGGGAAACGAGGCAAACCACTACCTAATTCTTAGGAGACTGGAAAAGAGGCAGTGTCAAAGGAGAAAGGCAGGCAGGAATAAAAGCACACCGCGTGTTCACCAGTGGGAAAGACGCTTCCCAGTACGCCTGGCTCAGGGGAAGTTTCTGTCCCTGGCAGGTTGGGCCCAGGTGCTGCAGCTGGCGTCTGGTGCACAACACAGGCGGCAAGCCGCCCCGGCCGTGGCACAACTAGGTCAAATCTGTCACCGCAACGAGAGTTTCTATTGTTAATTGTATACCACTTGCATCGGTTTCTATTCATATTTCTCATGTTCCGTTTTTTCTTCATTGCTGAGACACAGAAAATCTCAGTTGCCTTTTACTTACTGGGTTGTGGGCAGTTCCTGTATTCACCACGGGAACACCAGAACAGACCTGCACCCAGTGCAGCTTTACGGATTTGTGTCTGTACAACTGACATGAGATTCAGATTTGGTTTTAAGCAGTGCACAGACATTTTAATAGCAAGTTGCGAACTTCAGACTTCTCTGAATGCTGATCCAAGCCACAAAAAGAAAAAAAATCATATGAAGAAAAAGAGCAAGTCTCCTTCTGCAATCATCATTGAATTACGGTGCTGCCTAGAGTAACAAAACGGGTACACCCCATAATGCTCTGGGTAAACCCAGACATTATTTACTTTAACAAACTATTCTAAAAGCGCTTAGGGAATATTTTCTGCATCATGCTGATATATTCATAATTTCCTAAGAACAGAGGAGGCTGTTCCTTATCATTTATGACATTAAGTGGTTTGTAATTGGATTGTCCCACCGTGAGCATTAACAGAACATCCCAAACTCATGAGCTGCAGCTTCTAAGGACCTGCAGATGACTTTGATGTCCAATGCAGCTTCAATTTTATTGTTGCCAAATCCTGCATCTGATGCTGAAACACCCCATGCTCTTGGTTCAATTAACTAGCTTGTGGGGGTGTGTTGTATGATGGCTTGTCAGAACAAAAAAAAAAAAAAAAAAAAAAAAAGATTCAAATGCTGGTCCTATTTAAGCCACTGAGAAATTTATAATTAACATCAGCAACGCAGGGCACATTTTATTTACTTTAAAAATGAGCCTTTTTTATGTCGGCCATGTTAGACCAGCAGCCTGGTGTTGTCGGCACGGCTGGCGGGCAAAGACCCCGCCGCCGCCACAGCCAAGGCACAGCTCCGTGGGTACTGACAGCTGAGCCCCGCCGAGCCGGCGTTTCTCTGCAGGGTAATTGCTAGAAGAACAATAATCAGATTCCCAATTATTAATCCAATCAACTGCCAAAATACTCTGCTCTTTGTCCCCACGGATGGATGATCGTTTATCGAATTCACCAATGCGTTTAGGTCGGGGTTCTTCGCGGCCACGCCAGCGAGGCCGGCTCTGCCCTCTCCTGCTCCCACAGTTTCTCTTGTGAGACTCCTGCAGAACCACCTCCCACGGCCCAACACCTCCTCCTCCCCCCAGACCTTTAGCTCTCCGTCTCCTTGGCCCACAGCTCGCCTGGCCCTCCTGATCACAGGTGTCAGTGCCGGATTCAGAGACATCTGCCCCTCAACAGACAGCATACGCTAATCCATAAAAAGGTGTCCTTAAAGACCTAGAAATGAGATTGCATTTGTGGCTTAGGCAGGGGCGGGGTGACGCGTGTGCAGTTTGCTGTTAGAACTTAATATTTTAAAAACTCACAGGGAAGAGCAGGAAGAATCTGAGCAGGAAACAGCTATTTAGCCTCGATGCATACACGGTAACGCATGTGAGAAAAAAACTCCCGCCGCCGCAAGCCACAGCAAGCTGTTGTTGCATCGATGGGCAGGAGGCAGTCTCGCGGTTCACCTTGGGACGTTGCTTCTGCTTCCAGCCCGAGAGGAGCCCCCGCAGCGATGCTGAGAGCGCGCGCCCCCAAAGCCACCCACCGTGGGCCACCGGCCGCCTCTGCCACAGCCGCCCCCGCCTCCCCAGCCCGGTGCTCCCGGCGGGGCCGGCAGCCTCCCGGGCCCCTCGTGCAGCACCCCTTGCAATGCCTCCTCGGGTATTTACGAGCCGTTGTACAAACAGTGAAGCAGCAGTGGTAGCAGGGAATGAAAAACGAAAGCGGCGCCACCTTCAGACCCAGGAGACACGGCACGGGGGTTTGCCTGGCAGAAGGAGACCACGAACAAGAGCTAGAGGTCCAACCAAGTCCAGGCAGAAATAACGTGGTAAAGAAAAACCAGGCAAAGCATATGGCAGAGAGATGTCCTAGAGGGTCCAGCCCACGGCCCTAAATTGTCAGAGAGCTCGCTTGGGTTAATAACACCAACAACTAACTGTACACTTGCAATAGCCACAAGTAATCGGAGAAACACCGTGTTCTTAAAAGGGCACACGAGAACACGCTGCACGTTCCCACCCAGAGGGACTTCACTGCCACTCTCATTTTGGGTGGCTGGAGACAACTGCGGGACTCTGGTAGGGGGATTCTGTGAAGGAAAGAGAAAAGGTCCCTAAGGAATCTTGGCTTCGTGCCTCCAGCTTACAGGACTGAGCTGTACTTTCCTGGGAGTTTCTTTTGCCTACGATCTGACGGCACTGCATCATTTGACTCTTTATAGCAAACAAGAACCTCATAGTCTTTACACAAACATGTCACGGGGAAGATGTATTATGGGTTTGCTGTCTAGGCTTCCTCCCACTAACGACCTTTTTGCAAACTGCCGTAGGAAGCAGCGTATATGCCTATCACCAGGTGACTTCAGGGCTGAGGAAGCCCTGAGAAGGGGTACAGGGCCTGAGGAAGGCCGGGTTGCCTCAGAAGCAGCAGCATCTTCATCTCCTTTACTATTTTCAGGAGCTAGCTGGCCCCCGGACCCTTGCTTTGCAGGGCAGAGCAAGCGGAGAGCGGATTCCTCCGACGGCAGAGAGATTACGAGCGCAACCCACCTCCCGTGGCACGAGGAAGGTCCAGGACCACAAAGGTGCTGGCCAGGGTTGCCAGCCCCCCCTGGGGAGCTGGGATGGCACCGCAGGGCCCTCCAGCCAGCGCATAACCCCGCTCCAAGGAAACGAGGGTGGTTTATCTGGCGTGCCAGCTGCGGGTGCGTACCCCCCGCCCCGCCGCGCCCACGGCTCCCTTAGCTGCATCCCGGCTAACGAGGCAGCGGCGGTTGCTGCTGCGGGGAGGCTCTCGCCACCCGGAGGCATCGCCCGGGGCCACGCGCTGTTTTGGGGTGGGGTGACGCTGGCTCGGGGCCGGCGTCGCTGGGCAGGGGGGTGCACGGGGCCGGGGGTGTGGGGCCACGGCCATGGGGCCCCCGAACCCCGGGCGGCCAGCGCCGCGCCGCCGCAGGACTGCCAGCTTTGAGCCTACAGAGCTCGGGGTTAATGTTGCACTTACAAACACAGGCATCCTTTCCCCTTTCCACGGCATGCTAGATTTTTAAAAAATGTTTTTAAAACTACATAGAATTCTAGAAAACTTTAAAAAATTTTGTACTTTGTTTCATTCCTTCTTCATTTTGTACGGTTCAGAAGCGGTAGGGGAAGGAAAAAACACGGGAAAAAAAAAAAAAAAAAAAAGCAATAAACCAACTTGGAAGTGGACACCAGTCAGGAGTGACAGCCTGGGGCCAACAACATTAAAGAATAAGAGTGAGGCAAGACTGAGGAATCGGGGGACGGGACCATTCAGCACCCTTTGTTCTTCCCTTTTCCATCACTTCCCACCTCTACAATTGCCAGTCATGGTTTATCATGACGCACAACCAGCGCTGGCGCACCCCGAGGCGCCACCACCGGCGCTGTGCCGTTCGGAATCGGTGCATCCCATGGGGAGGGAGGTGGGGGCTGGCGGGGACGGAGGGGGACGGGGACACGGCCTCACACCCCGACCCGCTCCTCCAGCAGCCCAGGGCTCCAGTTTGCCGGGCGAGCAGCTCCGCTGCATTACAATGCAGGCTCACGCCAGGAGGGATCCAGTCTGTTGGACTTGCTTACAGCTTCATGAATTAAACATTTGTGTCTGCTTTCCTAAGAAAATTAGACTATGGCTTTTTTTTTTTTTTTTTTTTTTTTTTTTCCACACTCACCCCTACGGACTTCTAGGACTGTTGGCCAGTTTCAGCCAGATTTTACAGATGGATGGACATCTCAAAGATGTAAAAGTTCCCCTCAGCTTTGTGGAAGCCAATCAGACAACACAAAAGACAGATCCAGAAGGAGGGAAAGGCTCCATCATTAATTAAACCACGTTATTAGACACCAGGGAATCCTCATGAATTCATCACATCAAATCAGGCTTTGCCACTATGCATGGGTTAGTAGAGACGAGCTTTGTTCTGGTAACAGGGCCTAGGTCCTCTCGGTTGGTGCACTTTTGATAGCAAAAGACGACTTGACACGAGCAAATGACAAAATTCAGGCACGGAGTAAAGAGGCATTTTCCCCAACAGCTCCGCAAGCACGAGGTGGAGCACGTCTCCAAAGCGTGGGGGAGCAAACCAGATGAAAACATCTTCTGGGTTGTTTTGTAGTGGATAAAGGAGAGAGATTGGCTCACGCGCAGATTTTACTCTTGGTCGTGCATAAGACCTGCAGTGCATTTCCCAACTCCCGACGTGCCGCTAGCACGACCGGCGTGCTCTGCCTGTCCCCCGGGCCAGGGAGGGAGATGTTCAAGGCAGGAGCTGATGGGCAGGGATGTGCATCGGTGAATAAAGAGAGGGTGTCACATACTGCCCCAGAAAAGCCATCCTTAGAAGAGGCTTCAACAAAATACACAGGAGACTCCTCCTGACACAAGATGCAACGAATCAGTGGACAGACCACTGCGAGATCAGGGTTAGTGCCTGCCTGAGAATAAGCGTCACATTCAAATGCCGCGAACTGCAGCCGGCACCGTGCTTTCCTCCAAGCCTCCTGGCATCGGGGAAGCAGCAGGTTCTGGGGCTCGGGAGGGACAGAGGCCGTGCGAGCTGTGCAACGAGGAACTGCAGGAGTGAGGGGCGAGGCGGGCACACAGAGCGAAGCCACCCCGCTCGAGAGCCAGCTCCCGGGATGTGGCAGCCGCGCACCCCCCGGGCAGAGCCCTGCTCTGGGCTGAGTCCCTGCCCACGCGTGGGAACCTGCCCGGGTGGGATTTGGGGTGGAGGAAGGTGCTTCCACCCTCTGCTCCCTTCCGCCGCTTTCCTGGCCACAGCCTCGCGACGGTCCCACGCCGGCGTGACTCATCCACAGGGAATGATGGGGGCTGAAATCAACCCCAGGCAGTTTCTAATGCAAATGTTAATAAGGCACTGGGTATATAATAATAACAAAAGTGGGCAGATTTTACTCGAAATCACTGCCTTATGAGGTCTGATCCTTCAGAACCCCCAAACAGGTCCCCGGCGGGCGTGCGCACTGTCATGTCCCAGGCCCCCTTCCAGCAGAAGCCACTGTTCACTCTGTCACTCAAGATCATCCAGCAGCATGTCCTGCTCCGTAATTTTACTGCTGCTGCCCCCACAACCCGAGAGCTGGACAGTAAGGTAGCGCTGGACCACATCGTCACTTGGCCTTTTCGTTCTTCGACATTCTGCCTCCCGTGGATTTTACCGATGACACACTTACAGCTTAGCAACGTCCAACAGAGGAAAGAAAAATCACTGAAAACTGTTGAGGAGGTTGCATGAGAGGGAGGATCACTCCCCGCGTGCTCCGGGCCTTCTCACGCACCCACTCCTGGTCACCGCCAGACGAGGGAATTGGGCTCCCAGCCAGGGCAGCTGCTCCTGCGCCAGACGCGATGGGGAAGCAGGTCCTTCACATCGCTCACTACTCCTGCAATCGCCTGTCTCCCGCCGGCAGGACCTCCTGCGTCCCGCCCGACAGCCTCCGGAGCTTTGGGGGCCAAGCAGGATGGCGCCGGCGCAGCGAGCGAAGCCCTTCCCTCCCCGGGGCCGGGTGGGCACACACCAGAGGCTCTTGGCTCACGGCCACCCCTCGCCCGGCCGTCCCCCTTCACCAGACCAACTGCCCTTTTGAAAAGCAAACCCATTTTCAGCTCCGGAGCCTCCTGACGAGGAGGCAGGTCCTCCCGCTGCCCTCCAACACCGCGGTGGGGGCCATCAGAAGCCAACGCGCGACGGGGCCGGTGGCTGGCAGGGACACGTGTCTTGAGACCCTGCCTGCAGCTCTGACAAACCCTCGGCCTCATGCGAGCACCAAGGAAAAAACAAGGGCAAAAAATATCCTGTGGTATTTTAATATCAAAGGATTACGTTTGTAGCCTTGCTTTTGGGGGAAAGATCCAACATTTATAAAGCCGGAAAAAACGACAAAGGATCAAAGATCCTTTGATATCAAAGAGGGATTCAGTTGAGAATAGACTTTAAGGGAATTTTATTTACCGTATATCGACTGGGTGGGCATTTATGACCTTTAGAAGATGGATTAAAGCTTTTCTATACCCAGCTCCAGGCTGTGTGAATTATTAAAGCAACAAAATCATGAAGCTGAAGTGCTTGAGCGAAGCAAACCATGTTCCAAGCGAGCTGTCTGCAGAAGGGTCAGCGAGAAGCCGCCCTCGGGGAGCAGCAGCCCGAGCAGGGAGGGCTGCCGGCTCCCCGGCCCAAGCTGGCGGCCACCTCTGCCCACCCGCCATGCTCTGTGCCCACCCGCCGTGCTCCGTGCCCATCTGCCGTGCTCCGTGCCCACCCCTCCATGCTCTGTGCCCACCCCTCCATGCTCCGTGCCCATCTGCCGTGCTCCGTGCCCACCCACTGTGCTCCGTGCCCACCCGCCGTGCTCCGTGCCCACCCCTCCATGCTCCGTGCCCACCTCTCCATGCTCTGTGCCCACCCCTCCATGCTCCGTGCCCATCTGCCGTGCTCCGTGCCCACCCTCCATGCTCCGTGCCCACCCACTGTGCTCCGTGCCCACCGCTCCATGCTCCGTGCCCACCCCTCCATGCTCCGTGCCCACCTCTCCATGCTCTGTGCCCATCTGCCATGCTCCGTGCCCACCCACTGTGCTCCGTGCCCACCCACTGTGCTCCGTGCCCACCTCTCCATGCTCCGTGCCCACCCACTGTGTTCCGTGCCCATCTGCCGTGCTCCGTGCCCACCCCTCCATGCTCCGTGCCCACCCCTCCATGCTCCGTGCCCACCCCTCCATGCTCTGTGCCCACCCCTCCATGCTCCGTGCCCATCTGCCGTGCTCCGTGCCCACCCCTCCATGCTCCGTGCCCACCTCTCCATGCTCTGTGCCCATCTGCCATGCTCCGTGCCCACCCACTGTGCTCCGTGCCCACCTCTCCATGCTCCGTGCCCACCCACTGTGCTCCGTGCCCACCCACTGTGCTCCATGCCCACCTCTCCATGCTCCGTGCCCACCCACTGTGCTCCGTGCCCATCTGCCGTGCTCCGTGCCCACCCCTCCATGCTCCGTGCCCACCTCTCCATGCTCCGTGCCCACCCACTGTGCTCCGTGCCCACCCACTGTGCTCCGTGCCCACCCCTCCATGCTCCGTGCCCACCCACTGTGCTCCGTGCCCACCCCTCCATGCTCCGTGCCCACCCCTCCATGCTCCGTGCCCACCCCTCCATGCTCCGTGCCCACCTCTCCATGCTCTGTGCCCACACTGCTCTGCTCCACGCCCACCCCTCCATGCTCCATGTCCACCCACTGTGCTCCATGCCCACCCACTGTGCTCTGTGCCCACCCTCCATGCCCACCCCTCCGTGCTCCATGCCCACCCTGCTCCACATCCACCCCTCCATGCTCTGTGCCCACCCTGCTCTGCTCCACACCCACCCCTCCATGCTCTGTGTCCACCCACTGTGCTCCGTGACCACCCTTGATGCCCACCCCTCCGTGCTCCATGCCCACCCTGCTCTGCTCCACACCCACCCCTCCATGCTCCATGCCCACCCTGCTCTGCTCCACACCCACCCCTCCATGCTCTCTGTGCCCACCCGCCGTGCTCCGTGCCCACCTCTCCATGCTCCATGCCCACCCTGCTCTGCCCCATGCCCACCTCTCCGTGCCCACCCTCCGTGCTGAGGACGGTCATCCCCCACCGTGGCTCCTGCCCACCTCCCACCCACCTCCACCCCCCAGGTGCCAGTAGGCCGGGGGGTTCTCTGGGGTCCCTGTTCTCCAGGCCCTCACTGTGCAGCCTGACAGCTACAAAAGCCTCTTTGCTACCAGATGGGTTCCCCTGCACCTTCAGAGGTCCCATGAAAACTTCACAAATTCCTCAAAGGAAAAAAAACAAAAAGAATTAAAATGACAACACCACCCTCCAGGCCCCTGTGGGCTACCTGCACGGGCTCGCCCAGCACAGAACGTATTTGTTCTCTCTGGAAAATTTCATTTCACGCTGCTGCTCATTCCAGCCCCCATCCCTTGGTCTAATCCCCTACTTCCAACAGCAGTCAAAGACATAAATTCATGCGGAAGAACTTCAGATATGTTTTTATTTCCTCACAACAGTAAAGTGAAAATAATGAATTCCCATCACCCTATCCAGTTTTTTATCCCTTGGAAAAGGTGGCAGCAGCTGACTTGAGGGAGAATCAAGAGGGAAGCCCAGGTGGGAGGAGGAATACAGGGGCAAACAGCCCCTTGGCTCCCTCCCAGTTTGAACGGACAAAGACATAAGCCGGGAGAGGCCAATTTTTAAGGGAGACGTCAGGATGCCTGCAATGCAACCAACACCTTCTGAGATCTCCAGATCTCATACTGTCTCCCGCGAAGCGTAACGAGACTCGCAGCACATTTCCCATTAAAACAGGGGGTCCCAAAGTGCATCGCATTCTGGAAATCCTCTCCTGGCTACTGCTCCTGGGGTAACGGCAATGGACCAGCTAAAACCCGAGCAACTGCTGCTGCTTGAGAAAGGAGTCTGTGCTACAGGAGAAATACAATGCTCCTATTAAAATACTGAAAGTCGAGTAGTATTACCTCTAATATGTATGGAAAATATTGCACATTTGCTAATTTGAATAAACACAGAGTTGAGCATGACCTTCATTTGATTAATAGTATCCTAAAGATGATCAAACCCATCTCTAGGAAGCAGAAATTGCCCAGTTTTTGCAGACATGCCAGAACCACAGCTCTGGAGCTCTCCTGTCTCTTCAGGAGTGATTTCTGAGTCCCTTTTTCCTGCCTGTGGTACAGTTCCTGCGGCGAGGACCACACAGTCTGTCCTGAGAGGTGCACAAAACACGAGTGGAAGGCAAATGCCTTACCCAAAGCCAGCCAGCGAGTTGCTGCCTCCTAAGTCTCGCCACTGTGGGATCTCACGGCGGCACAGATCTCACAGCTCACTCATTGCACACTGAGGGGCTGCACCCCTGTTTTGAGACGGACAGGACAGCGGCTCCTAAATACCTTCCTGAACTGTGGGCAGACAGTGCTTAAATCAACGAAAGCAATTAAATTACTCATAAATTTAAAATAACAGTTTTCAGGTAGGCAGTTCTACATTTTCTGTAATTAAATGTGAGTTGTAAATGACTTTGTAAATGTAAAAAGGTTTTCTCAGTATCAAACGAAATTTAGCATATTGACATAATTATCCAGAAAGATGACAGATGAATCATTTCAGCATTTCGTTGAAAGTGTATATACAATTCTGATGCCTGATAGACTGCTATGTGCTAGACTTAACCTTACTTTAACATAAACAGAAAAGGAAGCAGCCATGAGGAGCAGCTTTCTTCAAAGCCAAAAAGGTCCTGCACTTGGACGAGAATATTTTTTTCTCCTTTTCATGTTCTGAGCAGAATTAATTTTCCAACACCAAGTGCTGCTGCTCAACAGAATTAAACCTCGTTTTTTCTGGAAACTTTACATTTGGAAGTATGAGACTTCTCGTATGAGCTTGATAAAAATGTCAGCTGCTATTTTTTAGTAAGATTTTGAGTTAGGTTTTGGTCTTTGATGATGAGCAGAAGCCAGAAGACCCTGAGAGTCCCTGTTCTTGACAGGAGTGTCTGGGGAGACTTTCCTCTGCTGTTTGCCTTCTCTTTACAGTGTTCCCCTAATGAAGGGCCTCATCTTGTATTTAATCATCCTCCATCATCTAATATAACCTCAGAAATCTGACATAACTCCACTGCCAGCTTTTGCCTCTTCTTGCTCAAGAGACATGGCTGTAATTAAAACCACCCTCTCCGTGACTTGCACACTACTGGGCATTACACTTTCATTAGCCATGAAAGTCCCCTGTGGTCCTACAACGAAGCCAGGAGGGAATTCACGTGGGTAGTTTGTGCCCTGAGCACACCAGAACAGTGCCACAGACACCTCAGTGTTCATCAGTTAACTGAGGCTGTGACAAAACACCTTTGTTAGCAAGCTGTGCTAATGACAGCACCATGACTAATAGTGTCTGTGCTCTTGACTCTAAGAAAAGCTGGACTCCACCTCATCCAGACTGCCACCGGATTTTGTGCTGCTACTGTTCCTCAAGACTGACGCTACTTAATGCATTTTAAGTATGCAAAAAGAGATTTTCAGTAATTGCTAAAAATTTGGGCGCTTCTGGCCAAACAGGTCTCAGATCTCCTGAGAAACTGCTGCTTTTGCAAAGTTTCCAGCCATCCAAACAGCTTCCTAGCACCGAATGCAGCAGGTCAGGCAGCTCACGGGGCCGTCACCCGCTGTGACACTGCCTCGTTAAAAGCAAAGGACAGCACAGTTCATCTCCTGGGCCAGATGCAGATTTTCTTACCCCACGATATGACCAAAGTAAGATGGGAGAAACCGGCCAAGATGACCAGACCACAAAGAAATGAGAGAGGTTAGAGCTTTCCTCTGATGGCTCAGCTTATCTTCAGTTTATCTTAGCAGCGTGTGGAGACACAGAGGCGCTTGCCTCGCCCTCTGAACTAGCCTGTGCTACTTCACAAGTTCAGTATTGGACATTTTGCACAGTTTCAAAGGCCGTTTTCCTGCCCCACCCTAACACCCCGTCCTGGCCCACGCCCGCAGTCGCACACCAGGAGAGGGTTACAACCAGAAAATTCAGTCGTTTTCCTGAATCAAGGGCAGGTTCACACAGCTCCCGCCCATGGGGCGTGGATGTCTCAGATAAACAGAGGGGCAGGGCTGCTGTGGGGCGCACAGCACAATGCAGGTGACAGTGACGACAGAGCAGCGCCGATGCAATGAAGTCTCTGTGTGTGCAAGGACGTACGCACATGCACGCACAGACACACACACCGAACCCGTGCTTGCAGTGCAAACAAATGGCGTAAAATGCCGTGACAGGAGCAGCAAACACTTATCTGCACAGGGACTGAGTGAGAGTCGGTGAAAAAGAGAACAAAAAAAGGAATAAAACTAGGAAATCAACCAGTAGCTGATTTTCAGAGCTATCCAGCTTTTTGATCATCACCTCCCACCTTCTCCCACACGCTTGGCAAAAAAAACTTGTTAAAAATAAACAACAGAAACTCTGCAGCATAACTCATTTCTGAGTGGGAAAACAGCCCAAGGCTTCAGAAAACCCTCTTGACCACATTGTGCCAGCTCAGTCACCCGGCACAACTTCCACCACCTTCCTGACTTCCCGTCCCCACTCACAACCCATAAAGCCTCTCAGGAACCAGAGAACATAATGAGTATTTGCCATGAAACGATCACAATGCTGGTAGTTTAAAGTACAGCAGTTTCACCAAGATGCCAAGTATTAAAGCAAAGCCAAATGGCAACGAGGTATTTTCCTGAGCACGTTTTTCCTGTGTTTACTTAGCAGCCATAATCCGACAACAGAAATAGCCTGTTTCAGCACCGTTACTGTTTCAATAAACCCTAAGTACATAACAGCAGGCACCTGACAAAACATACAAGCAAACTCAAGAGGGAGCGTTCAATCCTACCTTGCCAAAGCTGCCCTTCCCAATCGCCCGGAGAATCTGGAAGTGGTCAAAGTTCACTACAAGGTAAAGAAAAAAGAATGTAAATTTGTAAACGCTCTACTGCAAAGATCTTACATTTAAAAAGAAGACAAGGAGACAACCGAAGAACATTGGTCAAGCTTTTAATAAAAAGTCGCCGCCTCCCGGGGGAGGTGCAGGACAGCAGTTGGTTTTTTCCCACTGGTGTCTTTGCTGGGTGCCCCAGGCAGGCGAACCCAGGCGGAATTAGATTACTGAATAAGCGGTGTAGCACCAGCTAACCCGCAGCTTCCACCCGTGTCGGTACGGGAGGAGTCTCACCGAGACGCCGTAAGCGCGCGAGTGCCCTCAGAGCGTGGCAGAGCCGGCCAGCCCCCCGCCCCACACCCCCACGGCTCCCCAAAACGCCTGTGCACAGCCACCAGCCAGCCGGCCTGGCACTCGTGCTTTCCAAGGGGTGGCAGGCAGAGGATGGGGACTGACCTCCCCTCTCCTCATGTCCAAACCCGCCTGGACCAGATCCGCTATCTTTTCCAGAGCCACGCTGAGGGGTAATGACAAGAAAGGCCAGCGCTGCCATAACACTTCAGCTATTGCCTTGATCAGCAACCACTGCAAACAGTATTATTTTTACTAAACTATTGCTGTGATCTAATCTAATACCAGTCTTAAACAAATAAAAAAGATAGGTCTATTTATACCAATAATGAGATAATCCCCATTGCCATATAGTTGGGAGCGTCTCGCAGGCAAACAAATAAATAAATGCCATCACAAAAGCCAATGTAAAGGACACAGCCTTGCTCCCATTTCACAAACTGCCTCTCTACACCTCAGCTCCTTTACGTCCTCACAGCTCCGTGAGCTGCACGGCTGCAGACGAAGCCCGTGGTGCACACCTGCGCTGCCCAAGCACCAGCTCGAGCTTTTGGCCAGCCCCGAAGCGGCCAGGCTGGACTAACAGCCATTGCAGGTCCCCTCCGGCTGAACTGTTGGGTTCCACTCCCGGCCCAGCGCGCCCTCAGCGTGGCCAGACGCGTGCCAGAGGAGCTCGGCTCGGGGATCTGCAGCGTGAGTGAAGCATGAGGTGGTCAGCAGAGAGCACTGAACTGTTTGACTGACAGCGGAGACCGAAATCACACAGGAAGAGTGGGAGCAAAGAATTCACCGCAAATATTCCGAGTCCCACTCCCAGATCTTAAATAAATGCACATCTGTCATCTCTGAGGATGAATCAAAAGCCCACGCATGCCCGTGGAGTTCCTATTACCCTTTTGTGCTAGGCTTATCTCCAAAATATTGTTATTGTCACTTTCGTGGGACATTTTCTGCAGGAGAACTCGGACAACTTTGCCAAATGAAATTGAAAACAGAGCCTGGGCCAGCTCCTACCGCACATACCCCCGCACTCCCAGTCCATTCCATCAGCGAGGCCGGAGGGCAGACGCACCTTCTCCTCCCTGGGATGCTCCCGGGGACCCCAGGAAAGACCAGGTGGGGGAACCAGCGCTGCCCCGTCCTCCCGGGGGCCTCCCACGCCCCAGCGACACCCGTGGTGCGTCAGCTCCTTATCGCCCCTCTTCTCCACGGGTGAACCCCGTGCTTTCAGCAAGGGACGGCTCTGGGGCTGAGAAGCCAGGAGGTACCAGCAAGGACACGGGTAGCGCCCGGAGCCAGCGGCCGGCTGAGCCGAGAGGCGGCGGGAGCTGGGGAGGGGCCGCCGGGCCCCTCCCGTCCCAAAGGACCCAGCCCTGGCAGGGGCCCCCGCAGCCACCGGCACCAGTTTACGGAGGTTTTTTTTTCCTGCCGCCTCTATTAGGGAGCCTGTAGCGAGCAACGTGCAACCGCAGCTACATCTTGCTCACAAACGTTCCCACTGAAATTCAGAACGCTAGCACACACAGCGCTGAAGCATTTGGGGTAGCAAATCCAATTTTTCTGACGTGGAAGCTAGTCCATTAATTGAACTTCTGTCAGTTAGAAACACTCAAAGAGGAAACCCAGCTATAGTGAGCACCTTTAAAGCACAGCATTTTCTTGGCAATTAAACCACGTGCAAGCGCTCATGATCTGTGATTGCTCCAGGAGGGCAGTTTTTTGGCAATTCTTTATTACAATGTTAGGAATAGTCTGTAAAAAAGCATTGCTGCTGAGAAAACAAAACCAAAAAGTGTCACTTCCATGTATCCATGACTACAACCGATCTAGAAAGCATGCTCTAGTCAGCAGTCAAGAAACAAATCTAGAGATGAATATTCACCAGGCCCTTGAACCTATCAGCAAAGATGTCACTCTTAATAAATTAAATATATAGTTCTGATGACCTGAAGTTCAGATGATGTTAGATGAACGGGCGCTGACTGGGTTCTTCAGTTTCATTATCTTCTGCAGGAATTAGTAAGCAATCCCATTAAAGAAAAAGCAAATCTCCACATTTGAGGAAGAAAATCATAGTAGCAGCATATTGCTTTCTGTGCACGACACACTGGATTTCTAAAAATGACAGCATATCACTACAGAGTATGTGATTATCCCTGAAATAGAAATCCCGAACCTGCCTGGAACAATTACGTATGCTCCAGAGACTCCACTTTCTGCGAGCTGACAAGAGAAAGCCGTCTCTCACCCGCACCTAGGAGAGCTGGTTATTTGGGGGTGACTGGTACGAGCCTGAGTCACGGGCGGCGGTGGGGGATTTGGCGACACGCTCCCAGCGAGCAGGAGGTGGCAGCTGCTGCCCGCCGGCCGGGGCCGAGCTCACCCGCTGCTGCGCCTGCAGCGCGGCACGGCTCTGACAGGCAGTCTGGCACCACAGAAAGGCTTTGGGCTGGAGGTTGGCCCCGAGGAGCCCGCGGGAGGGGGCGAGGGAGCTGGCTGCCGGGTACGGGCGCGCGGTGCCGCGGCTCGAGGGCCCCATCTGTCCTGGTGCTTCGGCAGCGCCTCGGGAAGGAACGACGCTAATTGTTCCGCCCGACCGCTCTAGCAGCTCGTTATCAGTACAGCACCTTCGCAGGTAAGCGGAACTGCCGGGCATAAGACGCTGGTATCTACCACGAGAGAGACATGCCTCTCTCCCTGGCACCAAGTGACAAACCGTGAATCGCAAATAAATCCCGTGACCCGGTTTTGCTCAGTTCGCCGTGGTTCTGTTCCCCGTCTCCAGTAACGCGTGAAAAGCAGGACGGCAGGGTCTCACGCGCCTCCTGGACCCCACCAACCCTCACGCAGCCCGGCCCAGCCCACTCCACAAGGGAGTGCCAGGTGCTGCGCTGACATCTCTATAATTAAGATTTCATTGTAGTCACAAAATGTACTGTGTGATAAAGCAGACTGGATGCGCAGCTTCTATTTTCCAGTGAAATAAAGGGAATGAAGAACACGTTTCTCTGCAAAAATTCTTTATACAGAAGGATGAGTGTGCCTCAATGTGAGATGCAAAAAAAATTAGATTTTGGTCTTTACTATCTTAAAATTACAAATGTTTTAATTATTTTTGCTGTCTATTCTGCATTTATTTACAAGATTTCTAAAAGTGTGGCAAGATAAAACTACCATAAAACTTCAGATACACAGTGGACACCCAGTGAGGGTTCAACAAACATCAGGAATGTCCAATAGTAGGAAGACAATGGCTGCTGTTAGTAAGCCTGGTATCCAGTATCCTGGGGAAACCAGAAAATTAAAGGTCACGTTTTAAAGATCAAGTCAACTTTTCACCATGTGTCTGCCTGTTTTCCAGCTTCAGCAACAAAACCAGGGAAGTTTTAACGCCAGGAATGACTCTACAGCACTGAAGACCTACGAACTTCTTTGAGTCTTGTAACAGCAAACGTGTAGGGCTGGTATGGCACGATCAACTTTCTCTATCAGTGTATTTCTATATGTTGGCATAATTAATAGCATTTGTCTATCTATTCTATTACTGCAACCTAGCTTTGGAGGAAAGCACCACAGTAATTGATGTAGAAGCACTAATACGCGGCCACAGGAACCACAAGCTCGCCGCCACAAAATGCCAAGAGTTTCATCCCGCTGAAGAGGAGCTGCAGCCTAGACTTAAAAGTCATCGCCCAGCCCGACTCCAGCCAGCAAGGAAGGGCCAGCTCTGCAAGCCGGGAGGCGGGGGCCGGGCAGAGAGGGCGGGCTGGGCCGGGGGGCGCGGGGGCAGCGGCCCGAAACGGCCCCCGGGGAGGCAGCCCGGCGGGCTGAGCTGGGGTCGGGGTGCCGAGCAGCGTCTGCCCAGCGACGGCGTGGGGCAGGGCAGGGAAGCACCGAGAGCCCCAGGGACGCGCAGGCACCGCTGCCGACCGAAACCTCAGAAAACGGGCAAAGAAGTGAGGAGCCCGCCGAAAACAGCGGGAGGGACGGGGAGGGGCAGGACAGCCGCAGGGACGGGGAGGACTCGGTCTGGAAAGCTCTCAGACCGGAGGATGAACCTCGCGAATTGGGAAGATCGGTAAGACCAGGGAGATGAAAAGTCAGATTCGTGATTATAGATGAGGTTAAGCCGCCTGGGGGGAAATGCAGAGGTATGTGACGGAGAGAGGGAGCAGAGGGCAATGGGGAACAGCATCAGCAGCCCTCCCCACGCCTGAAACCCTTCGAACGCAGGGCATCCGTTTTCCTCTAACTGGAAGGCTCCATATGGCGCAAGAAACCACTGCTTTCCTTTCTGTCACTGGAAAAAGCACAAGCAATATGTTCGGTCTCCAACACTGCGGGCTGATCTGTTTTGCCTATTCATATCCACAGAGAAGATTACACGGGTGAGCAAAATGGAAATACGGTATAATATGACTGACAGGAAACTCAAGTGAGCATTAACTACCCAGGAATTCAGGGAATGCCGGTAGATAATGAAAAAAATTAAAGGTATAATACAAGCCCAGTGCTATAAATGAACCCCTTTAGAAAGTAAGAATTCAAACATACTGTTAGGAAGCAACTCTGAAGTTGTGTAAAAACAGCAAGTTATTGTGTGATTAAAAATGAATCGCTGCAACTCCGCAAGGAATCAAATATACCATGCAAAGCAACTGCAAAGCCATTTTAGGAAGACTGGGTTATTGATATTGGGTACAAAAATGTTTGCATTGGCCAGAAACCGTTCCTAATTAGCATAAAAATACTGCTTGCATTGGCCAGGAACTGTTCCAAATGAGTGCAAGTGTATTACATTCGTCTGCTTCTCCATCAGTTTGCTCAGGAGGTACTAGAGATCGTGGGTAACAAGACAGCACCTTGTCCCTTGTGTTCTGTAGGCTTCACAATCGCTATTTCTGTTAGGAAAAACTACCTTACTTTGCAATAACAACCCCGGGGAAGCAATCGGGTTATTCATTAACCACCCAGCTGAGCTCTCCGCGGGTGCAGATTAGCGAGCACTAATCGAGTTCACGGTGGTCTTGGCCAAAAGCACAGGAGACAAGCGTGTGCTCCACACCCGCAGGCGGGCGGGCAAACACACGGCTGTTTGCATCCGCAGCTCCCCCGGCAATCAGCCACCCCCAGCTCCAGGGCGAGATGTTTTCGGGGGGTGGCTGCAGGAGGGCAGCCCGCACGGAACACTCGCCAGAGCCCCCCGGACCGCCCGAAACGGGCAACTGATGCCCCGAGGCCAGTGCTTCTCCGTGCTCCCATGTACCCGGCTAGTATTTCTAGAGGGGTGCTGCCTCTCAGCAAAACTCTCTGGCCAATGGCCTGGATTCTGCTCGTAGCGATCGTTAAACAGCTCCCCAAGCCCATTGAGAGTGGCGGTAGTGAAAATGCGAATGTTCTCCAGGGATTCGCCCCGCTACCCGTGTAAACGCCGCGGTTGGAGCACTTCACGGACCGCCACGTGCCCCTGCCACAGCCGCTCGGCCGAGGGGAGGAGGTGGGTGCCACGCTGGAGAGTGGCAGACACCCCCCAAAAGCAACCCTTCCTGCACGGGGAGCTGCTGCCCGGAATACAAGCAGCCCTACTGCACCCCGGACACAAGTCCCTCTGCTCCCGTGAACAGCAACTGCAGGCTTCTTGGGGCAGAGCCATCACATTAAATTTGTAAGGGAAAAGTTTATATGCAGCTGGAATAAAATCTCACCGGCAAATAATCAAACTCTTCCAGCGCACCGAGTCTCAAGTGGAGCAGAGCTGAAGCTGTCTGATCACCGTATCGTCTTACCTAGGACTGCTGATTAGAGCCCTACCAGGAACGACAGGAACACGCTGTTTTCATCCCAGCTCCTCGGATGTTTCGTCCTAACAAACCTGAGACCTGCCTCCTGGGGCAGACGCACCTCTCGGGGGCTAACACTGAGGTGCAGGTTTTGATGCAAGAGGACCCGGCGAGGGAAGGCTGATGTGGCTGCGAAAATGAGTCTCTGCCCTCACAGCAGCAATCCCAGCGCCTCTCCCGTCTGCCAGGCAAAAACCTCCTCCTGTGAGGAAGAGTGGGGAAGGACCAGCGCTCTCCGAGGGACCCCTTGCTGGGAGCAGAGAGCTGACGGCTCCGGTGGGTATTTGAGCATTACTGATAGCTGAGATTAGCTTTGCTGAGTGATGGCAAGCCGAGATTTTTCCAATTTTCCTATCTTCTTTTAGTATTTTCAACTATGGATAGAAAAAAAAAATGGGGAAAAAAGCAACCTTGGGTGGAGGAAGAGTAAAGCTGACACATAAACTCTTCAGGAACAGCATGTCGAGTGCTAAATATGACATTAAATCCATGATGATCCAAGCACTGCCCCTCCAGACACAAGCAGCAGGGTGCCCTCAGCTTCAGAGGCACAGCGAAAGGCCCGGAGCTAATTTTCCGTGCCAAATAATTTAAGCTCAGCCTAACGTGCCCGTGATCACCCAGCGCATCGGCGGTGCTAGGCAAAGGTAAGCTCGCCTACCACATCCCCCTGACTCGCCCGGTCTCTGGGGGCACGCGGGATGGAGCAAACAGGACTTGCAGGGACGGGACCCTGCGCGGAGCCACCCTGCTGTGCCCCCGGCACTGTCACACTGAACAAAGTCACGCTGGTGGCGAAAGAGGAAGAGTGGGAGGAGGACTGGACACAGGCTCTTCCTCCACTGCCTCCACCAGCTCAGGCACACAGCTGCCCACCTGCCTTTACAGGATAATCGCCACTTCTCCCACCACAGCACTAGTAATTATTTTTCCTCATCTCTCCCTGCTCTTTATCCCAGGACAGAACAAGAGGATCAGGAAGGTCATCTGAGCCATTTAATCCTGGGATAGTTCCACCATAATTATAAAGTTTGATTTTTCCAGCGGCACAGAGGGAAAAAAAAAAAAAAAGAGGGAACCAAACCTCCCCCCAGTCACCTCCTCACTTCTGCAGGCCAGATCCCCTCCAGACCGCCCGCCAGCCGCCACGCCGGGCTTCCCCGGTGGGCTGTCCCACGCCAGGAGCTGGGGACACCCCCTCCGTTGGTAGGAATAAAGGACACGGTGCACTTCGGCTGCAGCCCAGATGAGAGGGAGCAGGATGACGCCTTGGGAATGGTGCTGCCACCGCCGTGCTCGGTCGCGTTAACTGCCGGGCTCTGCATTTTCAACGTAAAGCACTTGCAAGAAAAGGCTCCTATAGGAGGGTGCGCGCCCATACAGACACGCACCCCACATACAGACTTGTGCACGGGAAAGGACTGACCAGGCAGTAGGCAGAACGGCTCCTCACTGTTCATATTTTCCCCTTTCTTCCGTTTAATTGAGAACGGAGCGTGAGCTCAGCCCTGGACACAGGCAGGGCCACCTTTAGGGGCACAAGCGACCAGCAAGACAAGCCGGGGGGTCAGCTACACCAGGACAGCGTGCCGGGCTCGGTGCCACGGAGCACCCATGGAGCACCCACGGGGCACCCACGGGGCACCCACGGGGCACCCACAGGGCACCCACAGGGCACTCATGGAGCACCCACGGGGCACCCACGGAGCACCCATGGAGCACCCACGGGGCACCCACGGGGCACTCATGGAGCACCCACGGGGCACCCACGGAGCACCCATGGAGCACCCACGGGGCACCCACGGGGCACTCATGGAGCACCCACGGAGCACCCATGGAGCACCCACGGGGCACCCATGGAGCACCCACGGGGCACCCACGGGGCACTCATGGAGCACCCGCGGGGCACCCACGGGGCACTCATGGAGCACCCGCGGGGCACCCACGGGGCACTCATGGAGCACCCACGGGGCACCCACGGGGCACTCATGGAGCACCCGCGGGGCACCCCATGCCCCCCCGGGCCGAGGGCAGCCCCGCTCGGCGCGGAGGAGGCGGCAGAGCCCGGCTGAACGCCGCGGGGAGGGCAGCGGGCCGGGGGGCCGGGGGGCCGGGGGGCCAGCGGCGCAGGCAGGGAGCTCAGGCCAGGCCTCCTGCTTTTCCACCTCCAGGAATCCCAAACCAGATAACCAGTTTCTAACGGGCCAAGCAGGTAAATGTTTTAGCCAGCTGGCCAAAAATTACCTGTAAAATGTACTACAACGTTCCTTCCTTGAAAGCATGGCATTTTGCATTAGAAAATAAATTTAACTACCACATTCCACCTTTTATCAAGCTGAGAGATTAGATGTGTACTCTAGCCTTTACTTGTTTTGTTGCTTTTTTTTCCCCATGTCTACAGCTTAGAAAATTTTATTTCAAGTAACTAAAATTGCTTTACCAAAAAAAAGAAGTCTTTATAGCACATGTTTATAGTAGCATAACATTAGCAAAAAACATCTGCTAAATGTTACTTAATGTTTTTGCAACATATGCTATAAATGATAAACAGATAACTTTAGGTGCCTTATAAAACATTTAGGTTGTATTTTGTTCGGGACTGGGTTGTGACTGCTAAAAGCTCTAATCTGAACAGAAAGCACCTTACTAAAGCTAAAAAGTTTTTGACAAATTTATTCCAGAAAAAAATATAAAGCTGGCTGCACCAAAACAGTGAGTTCACTTCCTCTGTTTAATTTCAACTTTTTACAGCACAGAGGGAGAAGAGAAAGTCTCTCTTCTTCTGGAAGGTTTTCAAAACTGACCTTGGCAGTACTTTTCTGCACAGTAAGACCTTTGCGTTGTAATTTTAGAAGGTAAAAAGAATAAATAATTACACAAAATTAAATGCTTGGCCAAAAATGCAGTTTTGCTTTCTCTGCTGACAAATGTGGATTTCAGGTCCACTACCCCAAGCGGGTATTTCACTCTGAAGTGCTGCTGAACCCCCAGCTCTTGGCAGGGACGGCACGGGAGGGGAAGCCCCAGCCCTGCTCCACGTGGCTGCGAGCCCTCCACGTGCCAGAGCACCCAGCCCCGGCGCCCGCCCCGGCACAGCGCCTTTGCCGTGTCCCCCCGGGCCGGCACCCGCCCCGTGCCAGAGCTACCCCCGAGATACCCCCGCCACACTGCCCCGCGGGGGGACGGGGGAGCCCTGGCACCCGCCTGCCCCCGCTCACACAGAGTGCCCGGATGACGCTCGGCTGATGTTTGACTGATGCTCAGCTGATGATGCTCAGCTGATGTTCGGATGATGCTCAGCTGATGTTTGGCTGATGATGCTCAGATGATGTTTGGCTGATGACACTCGGCGGATGTTTGGCTGATGCTCAGCTGATGATGCTCAGCTGATGTTCGGATGATGTTCGGATGATGTTTGGGTGATGATGCTCGGCTAATGTTTGGCTGATGCTCAGCTAATGATGCTCGGCTGATGTTTGGATGATGCTCGGCTGATGTTTGGCTGATGATGCTCGGCTGATGTTTGGCTGATGATGCTCAGATGACGATGCTCAGCTGATGTTTGGCTGATGCTTGGCTTATGTTTGGCTGATGTTCAGCTGATATTCAGCTGATGATGCTCAGATAATGATGCACAGCTGATGTTTGGCTGATGTTCGGCTGATGATGCTTGGCTTATGTTTGGCTGATGCTCGGCTGATATTCGGCTGATGTTTGGCTGATGCTCAGATGGTGATGCTCGTTTGATGTTTGGCTGATGTTCGGCTGATGGTGCTCAGCTGATGTTCGGCTGATGCTCGGTTTTTGATGATCAGATGATGTTTGGATGATGATGCTCTGTTGACTCGCTACTGGGTGTATCAGCAAAGTGAGCCGGGCCAGAGCCCTCACCGCGCTGCAGAAGCAGCACTTGGCTTCTTGCTACAGCTCAGAGACAGCATCCTCTGGGCACTGGTTTTGATAGAAAACACTCTCATAACAACAACAAAGTATCAAGTTTTCTTGAAAACTAGGCTGAAAACAAAGTTTGAGGCATCTTTGCCATTTCCATCTCAAACTGAAAGCTGACGATCTGTTTTGCTCAGCACAACAGAAAAGTTTGGGTTTTGTCGGCCTCAGTTCATTCCATCCATGGGGAAGATGTTAATGTTTTATGTACATGTTTTGGCTCTGCAGTGGTAAGGTTTGCTGAGCAATGCCAGTTTAAATACAATTAGGGAATTCTCATAGGAGGACGCAGAAACCTTTAGTAATCAGAAATAAAATCCAGACAGTGAAGAAATACACATTCCCAGGAAGAAACTTATTACTATTATAGTCCGCCAGCTCCAATCCTCCAAGTTTTATGAAAAGGCAGCTACTGACTTCGGATGAACCAGAAGTCCACAAGGGACTCTTGTGATGAAACAGAAAGCACGAGGAATAAGAATAAAAGAGAGAAACGTTTAGAAAGTCTGTAATAAAATTGGGGAGGTAGAAGTTCAAGAACTATTTCCAAAATGAAATTAAAAGATACATGAAGAGATGGATCTTTTAAAAGTCCAAGTAATTTAATTAGGAATTCCTTTGATGCAGGATTTTTCTCCGCTTCATGGGGTTGCGTGCCTAGTCTCGTGGGACCCCGGTTCATCATTTCATCTCCTTAAACATAACTCCAGATAAATGCTTTTCACCCAGCCAGCAGGAGAGCTTTTATGTCACTGCAGCCCATTCAGAGAAATCCTCCCTTGACTATTTCCCTCTGAAAGTCACCTTGCTCCAGCAGCCACGCCAGTCGCCCACCTGAAGTTCTACACCAGCACACCGGGAGGCTGCTGCCCGGGACAGCATCCCCCCGCTCCCCGCCCGGCCGACCGGGCGTGAAAACCGCAGGGACCGGGGGGGCTGGGTGGGCTGGGGGGTCCGCGGGGCCCCCCACGCCCGGGAGTGCTGCTGGCTGCACTCCCCTCTCGGCCCCGGAGCCCTCGCTACCTCTACTAGAGAAAGGAGACCAAGGATAAAAAATACACTAATCAAAGGTTTTTTTATGCACGGACACCTTTGTATTTTGATAGCAGCCGTAACGCCAGGAACGCGTAAGACGTAGAAACGAAAAACGCCCGAGTGCCGGGCTCGTCCCCCCGGCGGGGACGGGTGCAGCAGCGGGGCTGGCCCCGCTCGGCAGAACCTCTCACCTCCTGCAGACGTTCAAACCGCACGGCGGCTTGCTGCTTCGCCACAGCCTTCCTCATCAGACCTGCCACCTCATAAAGAATGGATATTGCAGCGTTGCTCAGCCTCCACGCCTGTGGAGAAAACCTGCACCGCACCCACGAGCTGGAGCTGAACTGTAAAATATTTAAGCCCGTCCAGCGATGCTTGATGAATGCTGACAACACGGGCCACGCCAGTAGGGCTTGCAGCTAAGCTTGTGCGAAACCGTACTGAGGAATCACGGACTCACAGAGTCCCAGGGTGGAAGGGACCACAAGGATCGGCTGGTCCAGCCTGCCTTGACAAAATCCCAGTCTAGACAAGCTGGCCCACACCCCGTCCAGCTGAAGCTTAAAAGTGTCCAATGTCGGGGAACCCACCACTTCCCTGGGGAGATTATCCCCGGGGCTGGTGGCTCTCACTGGGCACAGGAGCCGTGCTGCCCTCCTGCACAGGATCGTAGTTTGATCTGAAAGCACGCTACCTTTTTCATGTTATAGTTTCTTCTCTATGTTAATCACTTTGAAGTTGCTAAATTATTCACCGTTCAGAAAATACATTTTCATTGCCTAGAGTTGGCAATCGAGAATGACTTACAGAAATAGGTCATCCTCATCCCGTAGAAGAATTAACATACACTTCATGTGCTTCCCCCTGCCACAGTTTCCATTTTTAGGTTCTGCTCCACGTGAGGATGGGCCAGATTTAAACCGTCTGCATTTTTCATGCTGTTCCATCACAGTAAACCCACAGTCTTCACAATGTGTCCTGACTTTACATTTCTAATAAACCGCACCCAGCAGCAAAATTAATAGACCAACTTCTGCCTGGTATTCCCACAGACAGTGAGCAAAGCTTTAACAACAATAGCAAAGGATACAACCCAAGTTTTCCAGTGCCGCTACCTCAGCTTGAGAAAGCACCCTGCTGCCTGGAGCCTAACCATCGACCCACCACCCCCCTCGGCCACAGGGTTTTTTCATCTGCCTCGGAACGGGGAGCAGGTTGTGGTTTTCTTTCTTTTCTTTACCTACATACCTACAAAACAAACATTTAACATAACCAAAAAAAAAAAAAAAAAAAAAAAAAGAAATTTTTTGCTGGCACATTTAATTTTCTGTTTTTACACATTTCCAAATTAAATACAATTTGCTAAGGACTGTTCCCCAGCAAGCTGTTAGCCATAATATGCCCAGGCTGCTGTGTACTGGGTCCACATTAATTTTTCCTCACTGGGAACCACAGAACAGGGCGCTGATCAAGCTTTCTGCTCCTGCTAGGCTCCACATGGGCAGAGGTGGCACTCGCCAGCATTTGATTACATGGAAATCGCACTGGTGTCTCCAGCCTCCGGGAAACGGGATCCAGCTAAGAGGAAGCAAACAGCACATGAAACCAAAGTACAGAGCAAGAAATCTTGAACTCGCCACCACTGGAACTGATGATAAAGAGCGAAAGCAAGACCTGAGCTCGGCGTGCAGCCAGGGGAGTGAAGCCAACCTGGCTTGGCCGGTGCAAAGAAGGACGGAGGGGGACCACAGCACCGCGCAGATGTTACAGGGGACAGGGGCCACCACCAGCCCCGTGCTCGGCTCCTGCCTCCCCCTCTGACCCCGAGCGAACCCAGGCGACTGGCAGAGCCTGTTCTGCAGCCCACAGCACCCTCGCACCGTGTGTCACACCCACGGGAGCGAGCAGCGGGGGCCCGCTTCTCACCAGGAATTGTGCAAAGGTGTCGGAGCCGAATTACACACAGACGGGACAGCTTGCTGCTGGCAGGTCAGCGCTTGCACCCAGGGGGATGCAAAGCAGAAATAACGAGGAGAAGAGGCCCACGAACCCTTGTTTGGGAGTTCTAAGGTCCAAACTGAACTCTACTCACAGCGGCAGTGGTGGAGCTTGCGGGTATTTTGGCCCAGGGAGGCTTTCGGACCGACTTCAGCGAGACAAGGGTAAAGCTTTCAGCAGGGTCAGCGTGCCCAAGACTGGCAGGGAACCCACGGCACAACCCGGTCCTTCGGGCGTAACACTTCGCCGTGGGACCCCACTCGTTTGTGATTCACACCAAGAGAGCTGCTGATCATGGAGTAAAACCTGCCCTGCCATATGCAGTGGATTAATTACCGCATGGTTTTGTTCCCGTAGCAGGTTGAAGCGATCATTACCAACTCAGGAGAACGAGTGCTAATAATAGTATTGCTCACGGTCTTATTTCAGCATTCAATTCAAACCAATTGTTCGGCTCAATAGCGAATATCTTACGCTAATTCCTACTAACTTTTAATACTCATATATTGAGAAATACAGAGTTCACACCGAAATGGCACAAATTCTAATACACAGCAGGATTAACTCTTCATGCTTTAAACTTAATTATGTGCAGTCAGGTGGCACTTGATATTCCCTCTTCCTTAGCTAAACCCAACAACACATGTTTAATGATTTTGATGCACATACGCTGATGGAGCTAATTAGGACTCCTGTAGGGCTGAGCTCAACTTTTTCAGCGTTGTCTAAACTGAAAACAAAATGTTCCAGAAGCCATACTGCGCAGCACAGGCTCTGTGCAGACAACTTGCTCCTGTAAATCTACAACAACCCAATAATGTTTTCAGGGGAAAATTAAAATATCTCAAAAGATAAATATGGAACACTCCATTTCCTGGGCTTTCAAAGTGTTTCACCACTGATTCCAGCTTCAAGAGGATCAAACCAGGAACCAAACTGAAACCTTGCTTAAATACTTTGAAATTAATTATGCTAAAGGCTAAATAAAATAAAAGCTTAATTTAAAAGTACAACCAATAAAGAAAACAAATTCCTTTGTCTGCGACTCAGTATTGGACGTGAGAAGGGCACACTGATCGATCTGGGCAGACGTTAGCTGCTCTATCATTAACCTGGTCGTACGGTGTATTACCGCGCCGTTACAAGCCCAGACGGCGGGTTCTGGTGCACGTTAGCTGGCTGGGCTATGGGGCAACCTTTCTGCTATAGCCAGGGGCACCCAAGTCCGCCAGGAAAGAATGTCAGGCCAGCACCCAGGTAGGGACCTTGCCGAGGCGTGCCTGGGCACCTCAGCCATTTGTGTCCCCAGGGCCGTCTACCCACGGTCTGTGCCAGCAGCCCCCAGGTGGCCCGCAGCCCCCGGGCACAGCGTGGCCAGCAGCCCCCGGGCACAGGGTGGCCAGCAGCCCCCCGGGCACACCGTGGCCAGCAGCCCCCCGGGCACAGGGTGGCCAGCAGCCCCCGGGCACAGGGTGGCCAGCAGCCCCCCGGGCACAGCGTGGCCAGCAGCCCCCCGGGCACAGCGTGGCCAGCAGCCCCCGGGCACACCGTGGCCAGCAGCCCCCCAGGCACAGTGTGGCCAGCAGCCCCCGGGCACAGCGTGGCCAGCAGCCCCGGGCACAGGGTGGCCAGCAGCCCCCGGGCACAGCGTGGCCAGCAGCCCCCAGGCACAGCGTGGCCAGCAGCCCCCGGGCACAGTGTGGCCAGCAGCCCCCCGGGCACAGGGTGGCCAGCAGCCCCCAGGGCACAGCGTGGCCAGCAGCCCCCCGGGCACAGGGTGGCCAGCAGCCCCCAGGGACAGGGTGGCCAGCAGCCCCCCGGGCACAGGGTGGCCAGCAGCCCCCCGGGCACAGGGTGGCCAGCAGCCCCCGGGCACAGCGTGGCCAGCAGCCCCCAGGCACAGCGTGGCCAGCAGCCCCCGGGCACAGGGTGGCCAGCAGCCCCAGGCACAGCGTGGCCAGCAGCCCCCGGGCACAGGGTGGCCAGCAGCCCCCCGGGCACAGGGTGGCCAGCAGCCCCCGGGCACAGCGTGGCCAGCAGCCCCCGGGCACAGGGTGGCCAGCAGCCCCCCGGGCACAAGGTGGCCAGCAGCCCCAGGCACAGCGTGGCCAGCAGCCCCCGGGCACAGGGTGGCCAGCAGCCCCCCGGGCACAGCGTGGCCAGCAGCCCCCCGGGCACAGCGTGGCCAGCAGCCCCCCAGGCACAGCGTGGCCAGCAGCCCCCAGGGCACAGCGTGGCCAGCAGCCCCCAGGGCACAGCGTGGCCAGCAGCACCCCGGGCACAGCGTGGCCAGCAGCCCCAGGCACAGGGTGGCCAGCAGCTCCCAGGCACAGCGTGGCCAGCAGCCCCCGGGCACAGGGTGGCCAGCAGCCCCCAGGGACAGGGTGGCCAGCAGCCCCCCGGGCACAGCGTGGCCAGCAGCCCCCCGGGCACAGCGTGGCCAGCAGCCCCCCGGGCACAGCGTGGCCAGCAGCCCCCCGGGCACAGCGTGGCCAGCAGCCCCCCGGGCACAGCGTGGCCAGCAGCCCCCCGGGCACAGGGTGGCCAGCAGCCCCAGGGCACAGCGTGGCCAGCATCCCCCAGGGACAGGGTGGCCAGCAGCCCCCCGGGCACAGCGTGGCCAGCAGCCCCCCGGGCACAGCGTGGCCAGCACATCCCCCGGGCACAGGGTGGCCAGCAGCCCCAGGCACAGCGTGGCCAGCAGCCCCCGGGCACAGCGTGGCCAGCAGCCCCCCGGGCACAGCGTGGCCAGCAGCCCCCCGGGCACAGGGTGGCCAGCAGCCCCCCGGGCACAGGGTGGCCAGCAGCCCCCGGGCACAGCGTGGCCAGCAGCCCCCCGGGCACAGCGTGGCCAGCAGCCCTGCTGGCTCCTGGTCACAGCGGGGAGCTGCTGGTCAGGAAGGGGGCAGGATTTGACCATCTCCTCCCAGCCGGTGCTGCCGGGCTGCTGACCCGCAGCAAGCTCCGTGACGCCAGTCCATGCCCTGACCCGTGGGAGGGAAAACTCCAGTTCGTGCCTCTCCCGGCACGGAGGTGGGATTACAGGGATGAAACTTCTGTCCTGCTCCTGTCTGTGCCCTCGAGGTGGGAGAAGGGACACAATGGAAAGGATGGGCCACGTCCTACCCTGAAAGCTGTCGTCTTACATACCATGTCAGGTTGCTACCTGGTCCCTTCCCTCCACTTCCCTGCCGGCAGGTATTTTTAACCCAGACCAGTTCAGACAGCCTCCCCGCAGGGAGCACAGGATGCCCGGGGCGGTGGAGTCTCCATCCTTGGGGATATTCAGAAGCCATCTGGACATGTCCTGGGCAGCTGGCTCTAGGAAAACTTGCCTGAGTAGATGGGGTTGGTCCCTTCCAACCTCAACCAGTCTGCGATTCTGCGGTCCCCGACACAGCAAGCTAACGGGGGAGCGCAGCGGGAATCACCGCGCAGATGAAGCCACTGGATACGGCCTCTGCGTTCGAGGCAGCCCAGCCTGAAATGACCCACCAGCTCCTGCTTCCACCACGTCCCCACGCAGTTACTCCGCAGCGTCCCAGCGCGCTCCTGCACCAGCGGCTTCGGACCCCGTGCAGGAGGGTGCTGCTCGCGGTGACGCTGACGTTAACGCCCCAGGCAGCGTCTGCACCGAGCAGGACGGCCGCAGGGACACCCACGGGACGGCACCCAGACACTCCTGACCCAGGAGCTACAGCTCAGGGGAACAAACATCCACACGACTGAGGCCACTACGAAAAGCAAGGCAGAATTTGCATATTCTCAAGAGCCGATTAAGTTATTTGTTACAACATTGGGCTGCATTATTACGGTACTAAAAATGCACATTTGGGAACGATGTTGGGAAATCCTGCTTTCTGAGAAACTGCTGATCTGTTTTAAGAGCCTGCAAAAATAAATACTTCAAACCATTAAACTTGTATCATGATATTCACATCAAGGGAGGGGATTCTCCCCCTCTGCTCCGCTCTGGGGAGCCCCCCCTGCAGTGCTGGGGCCAGCTCGGGGGCCCCCAACAGCAGAAGGACACGGAGCTGCTCGAGCGGGGCCAGAGGAGGCCACGGAGATGCTGGGGGGGCTGGAGCAGCTCCCCTGGGGGGCCGGGCTGAGAGAGTTGGGGGGGTTCAGCCTGGAGAAGAGAAGGCTCCGGGGAGCCCTTCGAGCGGCCTCCCAGGGCTTAAAGGGGGGGCAGGAGAGGTGGGGAGGGACTCTGGGTCAGGGGGTGGGGGTAGGACGAGGGGGGACGGGTTTAAACTGGCAGAGGGCAGATTTAGGTGAGCTCTAAGGCAGAAATTGTTCCCTGTTTGGGGGGTGAGGCGCTGGCCCAGGGTGCCCAGAGCAGCTGTGGGTGCCCCCTCCCTGGAAGGGTTCAAGGCCAGGTTGGACGGGGCTGGGAGCCCCCTGGGCTGGGGGAAGGGGGCCCTGCCCGGGGCAGGGGGGGGCACTGGGGGGGCTTTGAGGGCCCTTCCCACCCAAACCGATCTGTGATTCTATGAATCTATGGCACTGATTAAAGGTATGAATCCAAATTCGGGGTTTCCTTCTGTCATTTCCAAAAAGAATGACGATATTCAGCAATACGTTACAAATGCTTTTTGTAACTTTTTTTTTTAAATAACTTCAACTTATTTAATAACAACTTCAGGGTGCTCATTACTGGTATTTCAGTACTATCTGACTTGTCAGAGCAAAAAATTCTAATTCTGAAGTATAAATCCCTGAAGCCCTCCTAGCAGCTGATTTGAACATCTCAGCCACCCTATGGGATGCCCAGGGCTCGGTGGGGTCACACATACCTGCTCAACGCCGCGGTGCCCCACAGAGCCTACCTCCCCAGGCACACACGTGCATGTGCGTGCATTTGTGCGTGCATTTGTGCGTGCATTTGTGCGTGCATTTGTGCGTGCATTTGTGCGTGCATTTGTGCGTGCGTGTCCTCGTGAAGTGGGGCAGCATCTTATCCTCTTGAGGTCACTGAGGATTTGTTGCTAAAATTCCAGTTTTTTTAAATCTTGGCTGGCCTTTTCTCCGGCAAAGGTTAAGGCATTGGGGGTGGGTATCCCTTTGGAAACGTAAGCTCTGCCCCGTGCAGAACCCTTCCCGAGCCTCCGGCTGCTCCAGCTCACGGCTCCGGCGCCCGGAGAGCAGCGAACCTCCCGCTGAGCAGCAAATGTAGGTCAGGCTCCCCCAAAGATGGTGCCTCCTGCCAGGACGGAGGCATCTCCATCATCTGCCACGCGGGCACAAGAAGAGCTTCAGAACCAAATCCTTTCAACAAGCAACTCATTTGTAATTACTTCTACATTATTGTTAAAGGAGCGACTGCAAATCCTCTAGGGCAGACTCATTAGGCGTTGCCCAGAACATGACTTCAGACTGCAAATCTTCATGCCTGTTAAGAAGACACCAGCCTCCTTTTTCTGGAAAACCTAAATTCCTTGCTTCTGCCATTTATTAAAGCAGAAAATTCACATCATGTGAAACCGTCAGACAACGTGACCACAGAACCCTATACAAAAGGAAAATACAGGATTAGCCAGATCCCAACACTAAATTGTCCTCTCTCATCTTTCCCATTCCCCTACCTGTACTTTATTTTCCCTCTCCTGTTTTATTTCGCTTACAAATTTACATTTCTTTCCTCCCACTCAAATACTGTAACAAACTGGTGCTCGGCTCCTGTTGGAAACACAGCGATCAAGATGCATTAACTCATGTAAAATCCTTTTCACTTTCCTACCTCAGCAGGAGGAAGTTGGAAAAGACCATTTTGAAGTTTGAGGTAAGTAACTATGGTATGCTGACAGAAACAGCTCTCTAATCACAGTAGGCGACACTTATTTCCCACATTCCTGCAAAGAGAGCTAGTCAAACTATTCATTATTAAATTAGCCCCTTTCTTGTCTGACAATTAAGACTCACTCCTGCTTACCACAAAGGGATTCTCGCCGCGAGCGGCGGCTGGCCAAGCTGCCACGAGCAAAGCCGGGCGGGCGGCAGGAGGCGCAAGCAGCGCCTGGGCAGGGGGAGAACAGCAGCTCCCCAGAGAGCAGGAGGGGTGCGCGTCCTTCCCGACCGAGAGCTGCTCCCCGTGGCAGGCACTACCCCATCCCACCGCCGCGCACCCACCCGTGAGCCCACCCCACGTGTTTCAGCACCTCCCCGGGCAGCGCCGAGCGCCCTCGAGTCTCGCCCCCCGGAGCGGAGCCTGCCGGCCGTCACCGCTCTGTCACGGGTGAAACCAGCCCGGGGGCACTCCAGCACCCCAGAACCAGCCCGGTCTGATGAAATGTCCTGTGAACACCAATCAGCGGGAAAATACGGGTGATCTTAACGCTCAGAATGCACAGTATGCCTTAGCATACTTATGGATATTGACGTGAAAGTATCACTGGCTATTCTGAAAACGTGGCTCCAGTGGACGTAAGGATACCCACTGTAATCTACAGATTCTATATCCCACTTACACCTCGCACAGTAGGACAGAAAATCCCAGTACTCAGTACAGCTTTTCAGCCAAATACCAGTGCAATAATGCCGGACCATTTCTGAAGTCTAAGGAAACATACCCATCCACCGCTGGACATCTGTACATTCTTGATTAAAATGGATCCAACAAATCTTAGTAGATCATTTTGCAATTTTTTTTCCACGGGGACGGGGGGGAGGGGGAAAAGGAAGTACTTCTATTGCAGACCAAAGCGACCTTTTAATAAAGAACATGAGATACTACACTGCAGCTCTGAGCATGAGTTGCCATGTTCTTATGTTGCAGCTGCACACTAACAACCTGTACGCTTATAACATTAAAATATTCTCAAAAAACAAGCACGTGTGGGAAAGGTGAGCCTCACAGCTGCAGGCTGCTCAGGGCCGCGTTTCAGCGGCGGGGCCCTGCCCTGGAGCAGGCTGTCCCGCGCTCACTGTGAGCAAACCAGGCCAATCAAACACCACAACACTGTAAATCCATGGATTTTCACTGCCACCCTAGCAGGGCAGGCAGGAACCCTGTTTGCCTGCCGGGAGAGCGCACGGCGCGGCCACGCTGAGACTCACACCTGAAAATATGCAAAAAACCCCAAACCCAGCCGACGCCAAAAGCACCCAAGTAAATACATGAAGGAGTAACCCCCTATGAAGCGCCATAAACACAGCCTTGAAATACACAGTCAAAATGCCAGTGAAGTCCTGCCTTTACTCAAACTAATGCAAATTTGCCCCCCCCCCCCCCCCCGAGAAAAAGGGGGTGGGTTTCATCCCTAAAAAAAGACAACCTGGACAAGCAGGAGGGGGCAACACTGGGGGCTATTTCTACCATTAAAATCTTCTCCACCGAGGGGACGTGAGACCCTGTCCAGCCCTCTCAGCCGCTCGCACGGCTGCCGCCGACCCCTCCTCCAGCCCCTCGGGCTCCCTACGGCTGGGCCACCTCTGGTGCCGTGCACCTCAGGCAACCACTGCACTGTGAACCGCACCGAGGGCAGATTGTTTAGATTTTTTTACTTAATTATCAAATTTTTAAGAATTCTGATAAATGATACAGTCAATTGAATAAAATCAAAACCTTTCCCTTCTCTCAGCCTCTGTTCTCATACCTGACACGTCAAGCACTCTCCAAGTTGGATCTAATGAATGGATGGAAAGTGTTCTCTCCTTATTCCCTAAAGGCAAATACTACTTTCCTACCTTCCGGGGAAAGAAATTGCTCAAGATCTGTTTCCTTTCAATGAAGAAATAGAGAGAGAAAGACTAAATGTTCCCTAAATGAGCTTAATAGTATCCAGAAATACTCAAAGAGCCATTATAATGGCTATATATATCTCTCCATATAATGGGGAATATATATATATATTCACACCACAATTGATCCCTGGGAGGAAAGAATTTGTTGCCAGAGGAGGGGCCAAGTCTGCTGCTCACGGTACGAGCGGAGTGGCACTGTCTGACAGAGCCCACGGAGATTTCTGCCCTTACTGGAAAAGCTGCGAGAGCACAACCTGGTTTGTGCCTTCTGGCTTTGAAATCGTTGTCTCACCACAGCCTCATCTCAGCACAGAAGGCACCTGTGGGGCCACGGGGAAAAAAAATGTGGAAAAAAAGAAGTTCTGCATTTCCAAAACCTCCATTCTTTTTCTTGCCTTTTACCTCCTCTCAGTGTGCTGCTTCTACATGAGGTATTTTAAGATGTTCGCTCTCGAGCACAGAATGAAGCCTGTCATGCGGCTTGCACTGGTAATCACAACAAACTGCAAAAGTCTGAATGAATCGTGCCTTTCCCCTTCGCCTCATCACTCGCTACACTTTACCATTCGCGATCCATCTGCATAATTAAAAATTTCAAAAAAGCGTTCGAAAAGAAACAGAAACATTATACTAAATCAGATTTTGGTCTCAGCATTCCTCCAAACATAAGAGAAAGTTAACGCCGTGAATGTTTTCTCCACTTTTACAGTAAGACAGAACACCACACATCACTGTGCAGCCTCTTTGGTAAGGCAGAAATTGCGCGTTTGCTCCTGAACGTGCATCTGCCCGGCAGGAGAGCCTGTCTCCCCCAGACCAGAGAAGCCCAAATGTCACCCAGCATCCCTGCGAAGCAACATTTAAGCCTTTTTTTTTTAAAAAACCAATACAGATGGCTTAACTACCTGTTCGGAATTTATACAAAGCATCTCTAAGGGTAACAGACCGAAGTGCTGACACTGAAACATCTCCAGACAGGAAACTCTCCCCAGAAAGGCAGTTCCCAGCCACTTCAAGTAAATGAGGCTTTAGACATCAGCATTTTTGTTTCTTTTAAAAACCGCCGTGTTAATTGCTGGCTGCCCTCACTGAGCCCCCCGAGCCGCCGCATCCCCGCTGCGGGGGGAGGCAGTGGTCCGGCCGGTGCCAGGGTCTGGGGGGGCAGCACCCAGCTAACACCCACCACCCAGCTCTCCTGGGCGGGACCCCTCCGCGCATTCAGTGCAGACCTGCTCGCTTTGAACTTTCTTCCGGAGCTTAGAGAAGGGCTACCAGCAGACTCCGTACCCCGCTCTGCATCCACGGGCCCAAGTGCTCTCCAGGTTCCTGGGGACTCGCGGTTTGAAGCTTTATGCAGCTCCGTATCTGCTCGTTTTATTTTATTTTGTTTTATTTTTAATGTTTGCAATTTACAATATTGAACAAAATAGGGAATAAGTACCGCTTGTCATTAACCCAATGCTACAACTCCCCTTAGCCTGTAATTATTTACAGAAGCCTTTCACTACTGTACGCATCTCCCACAGGTTTTGCCCCAAGTTCAGGCAGAATCTGAAGACTGGCATCTGAAAAGATGTGAATTTATCTCGACCTATTTCTCTCTCCAGTTTGACCTATCCCAAGGATAAGCAGAAGAGCTGTACGCTACCTAAGCTTATTGAAAGTCCTCAAAAAGTTCACGACAAGACTGTGTGTGGCTGAGCCAGACGCGAGCCCCCCCAGCACCCCCCGACTCCCCCTGGGGAGCCCCATCCTGCCCAGCCCCGGGGAGCCTGTCCTCCAGCACCCCCGAGGGTCCCCGAGGTCCTCAGCCAGCCGGGGAGTCTCCGCTTTGCTGGATGTTTGTCTAAACACGCAATCCGCATTTTTCGAGATCAGTGTCCAGCAAGGTTTGCAAAGCTCAGACTACGTGGGGGCATGCTCACCACCCACGCCCCGCACGCGAACGAACGCGGAGCCACGGGGACGTGGTGGTGCCCGCAGGTGGCAAGCCAGCTCTGCCGACTTCTTGTAGCAGGTTCGGGTCTGTATCTTTAAACATAAGGTGTTTTTTTTCATGTCTTTTTGGGCAAGAAGTACTCAAAATGCATTAATGTCTTGCTCTATTAACAAAGAAACTATGGCAACACACACATAGTTGCCAAGAGAATTACTGAAACAAGGTTTAATAGTTAATAAGCAGCCAGATGATGTCAGACTCATCTATTAAGACCAGTTTATATGTGCCTATTAGAACTTAATGTCCCAGAAAGTTGGGTTGGCCAGGATTAAATAGTCTTCCTTTTAGCCCAATTACCAGTAATAAAACCAATTTTCTAAAGAATAGGGTAGAGTTATCCAAAATGTGGCCAGACCATGCCTATATTTCATAGCACAACTATTACACTCCTTTCTTTAAGGAGCAATTTTCTAGATGTCAGAGATGTGAATCAAAATTTAATGTAATTGTGTGTGTTACAAAAATGGAAATTGGAGAAGTTGCTCACGGAACACCCTGACTGCCAGGCAGACTGCGCCACTCGTGGAGGAAATCAAAGGCTTTGCTAAATTAATATTTGTGCCAATGCATTTCTGAAGTGTGCTGAAATTATTTTTCCTTCTTTTAAATGAGGCAATCGAGAATTCTTAAGAAACAATTTTCAGTGAAAATTAGTTTCTAAAACGCGTTAATAATTAACTTAGGGAAAAGCATTAAGTTGGCAGGTACACTTGTAGAGTGGTTTGTTTCCCTAGCTGGGCACATCCGCCACAGGGGGACCCTGGGACCCTCAGGGCTCCGCACGGCAGGTGGGGAGGGCCACGTCCAGCTACACTAATAATTGCAAAGCTGGAGTCGTTAGGGACTGCTGGTCCTGTGCCCTCCCAGGCGTGAAGGGAAACACGCTGCCACGGTGAGTCTGCGATCCAGCACTGCAAAAGACCTGGAGATGTGAAGCAACATACGTCTTGCCATCAGCTTAATCCAATGGCTTTGGCCAGCATCACCTCAAAAACTGTAAAGAAAAATAATGTTTGTGTGGAAAGAATGTGGTACACATTAAACACTGAATAACTGGGGAAAAAAAAAAAAAATACTAACAGATTATCAGCCAATGCAAGCACAAAGAATGCCACAAACCTGCGTCAGTGAATCACCGACCCTCTATTGCCGGGCTCTCAGAACAATGACCATTGGAGTTTCAAAACCAGACAAGGTTTCTGCTAAGCGAAGAGCTTTGCAGATACGGTAAGGGACGACCCTCGCACTGAAACAGCTGGGCTTCTGGTTAGGCAGGGCAAAAAGCCATCCCGAGTCAGGATAAAGCAAAACAGAAGAAAGGGGCCAAGGCTAGGGAGCAAATCCAGAGCCGGGCTGGGACCGGCCGTTACACCGCGTCTCCCTCGGCTCGGCGCGCCTGGCAGAGCCAGCGCCGCTCCCGAGAGACCCCCCGTGTCCCCCAGATGAAAAACGAGACCTCACGGGAGTGCTGTGAGATTAGGTAATGTTACCAAGAAATCCACCTTTTTAGCTGGCGATCCTGGTAAAGCTCTACAGAAGGAGAAGCCAGGCTTGGAGCAGGTTCCCAGCGGCACAGCCGCGGTTTCCACCCAGGGCATTTCCTTGGATGACAGAACACGGTGCTGGAGCTGTACTACTGATCACCTCTTCCAGGCACAACAACTTCTCTTGCAGAGCTGCTCTCTAACCAATCTCTTCCAAATCACTCATCACTCCGCCGCTGCTGCTATCCCCAGAGACGCTGCATCTGCATGAGCATCCCATCAGACTACCTGACACTTCACTTTGTCTCTGGCGTGCGCTATTCTTAGCAACTCTCAGCTCACTGATCCTTTAAATCATCTCATCTTTGACCTACTGCATCTTCCACGACTTTCATTTTAGTCCCCAGTGCTGCTTCCCCCGAAATCAATCATGAAACTCTTAGTACTTCCAGAGGAAAAGACGGGATGCTATCTCTGGACAATTTCTAGCTCTCTCTCTTGATGACATCTGACTCCGCTGCCCTTACGCTCGATGCAAAATTAAAGTTCTCTGGCAACAAACTGCCCCCTCCACTTCTTAAAGCTCTTTGTACCACCCATCTCTAATCACGTCTCAAGCCAGAAACCTCCGCTCAGCATCCAGACGCGCGCCCAGCCGGCGCCCGAGAGCCAGCCAGACCCCGCTACCACGGACGTGCCTGGGCAGCCCCGGCGTTCCCAGAACACAAAGCGCACGGTTTCGTGGGATTGCTCATGAGCTAGCGTCCACTCCCTAAAGAAAAACATTGAACAGCTTTGAAGAACTCGGCTCTTCACGTGAACATCACAGGAGAGATACGGAAACGTTCTCTCCTCTATGAAGTGAACAGCTTAATCACACGTAACAGATGGACCGCATTTGGATCTCTCCGTCATAAATACAAGACTCGGCATTTGGAACAAAATGAGCAGTGCAGCTGTCCACTGTCCCCCCTCAGAGGGGTTTTTTGTTCATTAAGCAAGCAGAAACCCAGTGGCTGTGGAAGGAGGGCAGAAGATGGGAGCACGCCTTCCACACCGACGGCGCCACTTGGTCAACAGCTTTGCAAGGGGCTCACGTCGCTCACACACATGGAAATCAAAACAGGGTCCTGAAAGCCCTCCTGGAGCAAAGACATTTTCTCCTGTGAGCAGTGCCACTGGAAGGAGTAAGACCTAATTCACTGCTCAAAGAAAGGGCTGTAATTCTGAAAGGTTGCTTTGCCTGTACGTATTTTGCTACACAAACCCCACAACAGCTACAAAAATAAGCAATAATTAAATTGCAACCTAATCTGTTGTCTTTATTTATGATAAATTATTAATTACTGTATTATGGACACTCACTAAATTCAGAAGGATGCTAAATAAAATACATCAATATTCATAACTCCCCGATCCAATGCCCACATAATTTAATAATAACAGTCTTGCATGACTCCAGCAAGGCCAGCAGCAGGCTGTGCTTGGTGGATTCAGGTCCTGTTGGGAGTAGGCGCAGAAAGGAGTTTAAATCTAAACTAGGGATGAGATGACTCAGACAAGACCGTTAGAATGAGGCAGACGATAAAAATACCCGAAAGACGTAAGGCAAGCCTTAAAAACACTCATCTGGTTCCCAACCAGCAAGGCTGGGCCCTTCTTCCTCGCGTTGCCCCACCAAGCCCCGCAGCGAGGTGTGAGCGGGGTCGGGGCGCGGAGCGGGCGGCAGGGACACGGACCCCAGCGCATCCCGAGCCGGGGGGGCCTCCACGCCAGCCCCCCCACGCCAGGGGACGGCACCCCGGCAGCTCCACCCGCACCCCCTCGGTGAGGCAGCCTGGGTCAAGGCTGGCCGGGAAACGCCGGGAATTTTCCTGGATGGCCACGGAACGGCCTGGGGGGGGGGGGGGAGAGGGGGGGGACCCCCCAGGGAGCAGAGGCTGATCAATCGGCCAGGGCTCGCTCTGCGGCTGGGATTTCCGCAGCAAGCGCCCGCGGGACGCCGACGCGAATGTTCTTCACGCTCCAAGTTAAATCCCTCCAAGCACAGACATCCATTTCCTTTAGGCTTCAGTTCTGGAGCAGAACGAGCTATTTTTATCTTATTACTTTAAAAAGCAAATTTCTGTTAGGAAACTGGAGATTTTTTCCACTTTCAGAAGGATTTTTCTCTCCATAATTGCCATTAAGTAACGGACACTCATTTAATTAAAGACTCTCTGTAATTTGACAAGAATCTCTAGAAATAATGCCTCCCTCAAATTACCTCCTTGCAAGGTTTTCTGACAGGCCATAATGGAGAGAACGACCTTCAGCGGGACGGGGGGAGTTCAGAGAGCCCCGGGCAGGAGCCGGGGGGGGGGCAAGGGCTGCTCACCCCGGTGCCGCCCGGGGCGATCTGAAACGCAGCCAGTGGGCGGCTAAACCCCCTTCACCACCCTGGGGTCCCAAAGAACTCTTCAGAAAGAAATTCAAACCCTTGGCTTAATTCATCCTCATCCCTGTCAACGGCCCGACTGAGGGAGGGGAAATGGAAACCGGCACTCGAGAGCTTCTCAAAATCCTGTTCTTAATTAATAGTGTGTCAAATGCGTGCGGCACATTTCAATGATATTTTGAAAGACGTGTACATTGTAAGCGATTCCTTGTTAACTAATTATGAAATGCAAAGTCACTGCCAATTTACCATCGCAAGACAATGTTACAGCTGCTTTCATATCGACACAATAGGCTCAGACTTTAAAACAGATCCTTCAAAGGCAGTAAGTGATTAGCAGGAAAATCAGGCCCTTTTCATGGCAAGTGACAACTGAAGATACCCGCTGTTTTGAACAGAGAACTCGCTCGGAGACTTAAATATTGTATTCCTACGATATCTGAAGCTGTTAACTCGAAATAAATGAAGACACAGAAGTGGTTTTCCCTCCTTCTTTTCCTATTTTTCAGTTTCCTTAGCTCACTTCCCCAGCGTTCACCCAGTCACTCTCGGTGATGTCTCTGCACAGCATCTGCTGCTGCTTTGCACACGGGCTGCAAAAAAATGAACACGAAAATCTACACACTGGAAGTTCAGCTCCAGCTGACTCCGGTTTCAGCAACTAGGCTTCAGCGCGACAGTGTATCTTTAATAATCATATCTCACATTAGCAGAACATCTTTGTTTATGCCAAACATACCACACAACATTCAGCAGTATAGGAGGAAGAAGAATCGCAATTAAATCTGCACTGTAATTGTCAAAACAAACAAGCAACATTCATTTTGCTCATTTGCTGATACGGATTCGCAGCGGAAAGGGAAGAATGGATGTGTTGGGACGAACGGAGATGGATGAGTTCAAAATAATATTAAGCCATAAGTCTAAAAGAAAGAGCAGCTCCGGCGAGCAGCGGAATTAGGCACCTTTCTCCCGTTCCTTCCCCCAGTTCGTGTGCCCACTCGCCGGCAGCCCGGCCGCGCAGTGCCGCCGCGCGCCCCGGTGCCGCGTGCGGGCAGCACGAGTCCAGCGCGGGGGCAAAGCCCGGCCCGGGAGGGCCGAGCCCAACCCCGCGGGCGCTTCCAGCGCCGCCTCGCAGGTGCCTTTCACAGACCCCCATCCCATCAGCCAAACTGGCCGACTGTAACGCCCGCGCACCCGCGCAGCACGGAGAGCCCAAAGGGCCCCCGCGACCAAGGACAGACCGACGCGGCCTCATCCTGCAGAGCCCCCCTGCACGGTGCTGGTACCACCCCGGCAAACATTTCGGCGTAGCCAGAGCCAACAAAAATAATTAAGAGTTCATCTGCGAGTAGGCTCATCCCCACATCCTGATGTATCAAGCATCACCCTCTGAAGCACTTGTAGGATCTTTTTTTTTGTGTATGTGGGCCATCTATTTGACAGAACCGTAAATGTTCTACTTGAGCTCGAAGCCTACCCAACCACTTCTGCAACGCACCTTACGCAAAATGTGCCATGCTAGTACACAAAGAACACGCGAGCCCTGGGGCTTCCCCAAAAGGCTTAAAAAACAAACGGGGAACGGAGCTGCCACTTACGGCACACATGGGAAATTTGACTTGGGATCCACTGGAACAACCCCGTCGGTACTCCCGACAGCAGGTCCATACAAGGAACACCAGAATAAGACAAGATGAGGGATATTGGAGGGCCAGAAGGAGATGTTGTCCAGATCGGTTACATCCCTATCCTAGTAAAAATTATTCTTTTTTTTTTTTTTTTTTTTTTACAGATGTGCCTGTATTGATGGCAACATAAGTAATTTCTTACGTTTAATAATTATTCTTGACAGCAGTTACAGACCTGACCTTTTCCCTGTCCTGTGAGAAGGTCATTGCTGGCGGTGGCCAAGAGGCAAGAGCACTCTGACGGTGCTGGTCAGACATACAAGGTTTGCAATCCGCTCACAGGAGACCAACAACGACCCAGACACTAATGAAACCCCCGGGCTGCCCCCCACCCCCAAAGCCTGGAAGGTGCTTTCGGCTCCCTTCTGCCCAGGAAAGGCAACAGCCCCACCACCGTCCCGCAACCCACCGCAAACTCAGCGGGCCGGGCCGCTCCCCTTCTCGCTTCTTCAAAAATTTTGACAACGTATGGATTTCACTTAAAATCAGAGTCCACCGCACAGTGCGCAGAGGAGTAATGTCTGACGTGCAAAAAGCCAGATATGCAGATGACTTTCCGGGCTTGAGTAATTAAACAGAAAGAGGAACAAACTCAAAGAGTGCCCAGCCAGGCAGCTACGGCTGCAACTGCCCCGTTCCCTGGATCACTCCCTGCTGTAAACGTCAATTTGTTCTTGATATTTTTCTTTATGCTCTGTGACATTAACAGAGTATATTTAGAAACAACAGACTATTGCTTTATATAGCAACAGTCAACCTGTGGAAAGCAGGGCCCCAAGACTGCAGGAGAACAGATTCTCCGGTCATTTTTTTTTTAAGGGTTGTCAGGTCGTATTACCACTGAGAGGCTGACAAGCTAAGAGAGCAATAGGGACGCTCTCACTCCTTTCTCCAGACGCACGCTGAAGGGCAGGAGATATTCCTGCCCGGCTGCACCAGGCTGCCGGGCTCCCCTCGCTAGCTGCTGCTACGGCCGTGCACGGAGACGGGGTGCTTGGATGGCTCGGCGGTCTGATCAGAGTAGGAACCATACAGAAAGTTAAGCAGCGATGCTAACTGGCTCAGAAAAAATGAGGAGGAAAAAGAAAAAAAATTAATTTCCTTTTTACAAGATGGGAAGAGTTCTGACGGAGCTCTGGTGAATGGGGAGACAAAGCCGTGCTCCCGGCGGCACCGACACCCGGCCAGCGCGGAGCGTGCGATGGCCGAGGGGATCCTGCCTTCAGCCCCCGCGCCTCCCCCGCCCCACGCACAGCAGCGGTGGGGCCACGGCCAGACCTCCCAGTTGCTATGGAAATACGGATAATAGTGAGCAGCAAGAGCGATTGCAGAGATGCACCAGTTGCTAACGTGAAACCCAACGCTGTAACAATATCCCAACTCCTGATGTGCAATCACACAAATGCATCTTAGAGAGATGGAGCCATTTTGGAGAAGGGAAAAAAAAAAAAAAAAAACAACAAATAATGCTTTGTATTAAAAGATCAGGGAAATGGCTTAACAGGAATATTCAGAGTAGACAGAGCACCGCTGATCCTAGCGCTGTATCACTTGGAAAGGCCCTAACACTGTATTTGGAAGATTTTAAGCATTAATTAAATAGGAAAATTAGAAATATTAATAATTAGCAATGCTTTTCCAAGAAAGAGTGAGCCACATTAAATCCAGCAACAGCAGGTAATTGAAGTCCTCAGACTTGGCATATTTTTTCTGTGTACCTGGAAAAAGCAACAAAGGCTGCTCAAAGCAGAAAAGGAGCTACCTAATTCTTGTTTAACCTCGTGTTCTACGCAGAAACAAGCGCCGAGGTATTGCGAAAAAATTATTAGGCTCCCAGCAGCAACTGGTGCGTGACTGATGACTGGGGAGCAGGAAAAGTCCCCTCTGTTTTTAGGATAAACAGCCCCCCAGCTGCCCAGCTCGCCCCGGCCCCGGCGGCTCCCGGCGCGTTACCGTAACAGCTACCGCAGCGGCGCCGGGGGCTCTGCAGCCACCCAACACCCCCAGCTGCCCACCCCTCCTCACGCTCCTGGCCAGGGCACAGAGCACCCGGGTTTCAAGCGAAAACTTAAAAACGGCTGAGAACAAGACAGAATTCACCTTTTTTTAAAAAAAAAAAAATACTAGAGAGACTTTAAAAGGTCTGAGACTGAAAAAAATTGGTCTTTGGGGGAAAACGCTTCATTATTCTATTCAATATCATACATTCTATCATTTAATATAGGTTTCCAGATTATCATCGCTCTTTCCAAATAAGCCCAGAAACATCAGAGCTTCCTGCGGACTCAGTGTGCAACAGCCCTGAGACAAGAACTCTTTGTAACAACAAGTCTCAAAGAATATTTTCTACAATCAGCTGATTCTAATTTTTCATCAAAAGAGGCTTTTACCACTTGCCACACCAGCAAATTCATTGTGGGACATGAAAGACGGTCTTGTTCCTCCTACTATTCCACTGTGGCTGATAACGACTATCAGAACATTGGGGAAATAAACCAAAGAAAAGTAGCTTATGCACTGGCCAGATCAGCCTGTGTACTTTTCTATCCCAGCAGTGAATCTCCGGGGTTAAGAGCACAAACCCTTGGCTTCCACGCGAAGATAAGCAGCCACAGCCTCAGCTGTAGCTCAGTCAGCAGAGACACTTCTATCATCGTTTATCACCTTGTGGGTGTCTAAGAAGCATTTCGCTGGCAAGGGCTGCAATGGAGGAGACACTTAAAAATGAAATGCGGTTTTCTTGCTTTTTAGCACATATATACTGCAACTCCAGTACTGCTGCTTATACCACAATTACAGCGTGTAAGGGAGGCCTCTGCTACAGCGTTTCATTCCACTCGAGTACCGTAAAGCAAATTGAAAGGAAAAAAAGAAATCTCAGGAAAAAGGGCTGGAGTTGTCAGCTATATTCATTTCTTGGCAAGTGGATGGATAGCACCATGGAAATACAGTTGGTGTCTGGGTTTGGAGATGGTGTGGGGTTTTTTTCGTTTCTGTTTTTTTTTTTGTTTTGTTTTGTATTTGGTTTTTTTGTTTTTGTTGTTTTCTTTTTTTTTTTTTCTTCTTTTTAATGTATGCGTATTAATGAATGCACTGGCATCGACCACTAATTTCTCCATGGCTCGGGAGCAGGCCAGCCGTGCTCTGTGTCACGGGAAGGGTCACCCCAGCACCCCTGCACCCCCGAGCCGTGGTCGCTGCCCGTGGGAGCACTTCACCCTCCCAGCACAGGGCTCCCGCGGAGCTCCCTCAGCAGACACCTCCAAAAGAGACTCTGCGCTAGCTACAACAATAGAAAGCCTTTTCTTCTGCAACAGGCAGCCCGTTCTATATATATATAAATTTTAAAAGCTAACAAGTCCTTTATTTACTTACACTGTGATGCGAGCAGTGTGCGATATCCGCATGTGTGTACATCATACTTGGAGCTAATTTATACATTCCCAGTTGAGATAGCTTTCCCCGCGACAGCCCTGTCAACACAGCGCTGATGACTTGAAAACAAACTCTGGATTTTCCTCCCGAGAGCAGCCACCGGTGGGGTTTGCACCGCACGCGTGGCTCCAGGACGCTATTTTAGGCGCACGGTCCTATCTTTGTCCCGGAGGCTCCCGAAATACCTTCGGCTGGGCTCAACGGACGCGCCGCTCACCGGTTCAGCGCCCCGGGGGAAACGCTGCTGCTCAACCGCCCTACGCTTTTTTTGGACAAATACAGCTGGGGAGGGAGGGGGCAGGCGCCCCGGGCCAGCAGTGCCGGCAGCTCACCGAGGGCTTGGAGGGAGCCCAGCCACCCCGAGCAGGCTGCTGCTGCACCGGTGCTGCGACCAGCCCGGCGGCACCGGGAGCCGTCGGCTCCGCGGGTGGCGAGCACCAGCACCACGCAGGACAGGGCCCACTCCCGAGGCCGGGGGGGGGATCAGTCTCCCTGCGACCGCCCGTGTCCCCCGCGCGCTCCGTGCTCTGCCACATCGGGCAAGGCATCTCACACAGCTCCTGCGACAGCAGGGGCTCTTCCCGGCAAAGAGCGAAGAATTAGGACCAAGACAGTATAAATGAGCGGCTGTTAGTCACACATGCTTGCGATGCAGATAAATCTGGAATGGGAAAAAAAAAAAAAAAAAAAAGAGCCACAAGAGATTCATGAATAGTTGAAGGTATTTTTGCCAGGGTAGGCTTGACTCCAGGTAGGAACGGTGATCCCCTTCGGTGTTTCCTGAAGTCAACAACAAATCTGTTCTTTATTTTGGAGGTGCCAAAACAGATTGACTCAGTGGACGGACCACACCGACGCATCTGAGCGAGCTGAGCATCGCGGGGACTGAGCCTGCCCACCCAGCACCCGCAGCAGTGCGGGATGGACGGCCACAACCCCTCAGGGTTCATTTCAACTCAACAACGAGAGAGCAGACCCAAATTCACAGACAGTGGGGGTGTCAAACACATTTATTCACCAAGTTTAACTTCTCGGGGGAAAGCAGACATCTGATCTCTGTGAGAAGAAATTCTCTTGAACACGGTTATGAACCAACTCGCTCTGGAACGACAACATCTCCTGAAAACGGCTTTAAACGCGAGGAAGAGGGAACCCGCCTCTCCTGCAGCGGCAGGCAGCGTGGAGGGCATCACGGTCCCCTCCGGCTGTGGCACGGGGGGGTACCCCAGGGGGCACCGGGGGGGGGGGTACCCCAGGGGGCACCGGGGGGGGGTACCCCAGGGGGCACCGGGGGGGGGGGTACCCCAGGGGGCACCGGGGGGGGGGGTACCCCAGGGGGCACGGGGGGGGGGTACCCCAGGGGGCACCGGGGGGGGGGTACCCCAGGGGGCACCGGGGGGGGGGGTACCCCAGGGGGCACCGGGGGGGGGTGCAGCCCTCACCCCGTCACTCACCGCAGCGCTGTGTGCGTGGGGGGCGGAGGGGACCCTCGGGAGAGCCCCCTCCTCGCACGGCGCGGCACAGCAGCTCGGGGTGCTGGTACCCGGGCACGGACGCTCTGCATCCCACCCCCACCGCCCGCCCTCACCCGCGCTGGTTTACCCCCCGGCAATAAACCCCCGTGCAGGCTCCGTGAGAGTAAGTGCAGAGCTGGCAATGGAAAAGTCCCACCTCGCCACAGGGAGGAGGAGGAGGAGGAGGAGGAGGAGGAGGAGGAGGAGGAGGAGGACAGAGCCTCCCAGAGAGAGGAGGGGGAGAGGCGGGGGTACCTTTGGAGATGCCAAACTGAGCGCATAGAAAAATCCAAACCAAGGCCAGAGGAAACACTAACTAAAATTATTTCCAAAGCAGCGTTGAGGGGCAATCAGAGGCTGAATTGTCTGTTGATGCTACTCAACGTTTGGACAAACAGAAGCAATTTTTCTAGTTAAAATAAACCTGTTGTTTTTTTAAATAATTTCACACATTGATCTTTATATCAGAAAGCCATGTAGAAAAATATACAACACGCTGAAAATACTCATTAATCAATCCCTGAGTTCGCCTCGTCGCAACTGCGCTTGTTTTGACACCTGCTTGCAATTTTCCTGCTGTGGCATTTAACACGCAATAAAAACCAACCGAACAGAACGAGCGGTGGCTGCGAGTGCCCCCAGCACCGCGCGCCCGCCCCGTGCTGCACATACCACACCAGAGCTGACGACACTGGTTTTTTTAAGGTGTTACTGAGGGACTGTCACAAAATCCTGATACGTTGGCACGCCAGCAGCGAGTGACAACTTTGGGCAGCTCCCAGCTGGCCAGCGGGTCGCGCCCACGAAGCAGGTGCTGGAAGGCAGAGCTGCAGCCGGCCGGGGTGCCCGAGCAGAGCAGGGCGGTGACGCCGTCAGCACCTCTTTGCCCACCAGCTCTGCCCCGGACCTCCCGCCTGCGTCGTCCGTAGAGCTGTGCCTAAACCGCGGGGCTCCCCGGTCACTCCGAAGATCCCAGCAGTGAGCCGGGGGGGGCAGTGAGCCAAGCACACCCGCACACCGGGGGAGGGAACCCAAGGCAGCGCCTGCCCGCCGGCTCCCGGGTACTGCCCACCGCGCGCTGCTTTAGCTGCGGCTCTTCCCACAACACGGGTTCACTTCTTGAACAGGCATCACTCGCCATGTGGGGAACAGCGTGCCGAGCCCACAGCAACGGCTCAAGCCCACGCTGACTGTCCCGGTAGCGTTCGTTACTGGCTAAAGGTGCAACGGTGGATGAAAGCAAACGAAAGCGCGTCGAGGTCAGCCCCCAGAGGTGCTCGAGCCGCCGAGCTCCGGACACTGCCGGAGAGACCGGCCAGGCTGCCCGAGCGAGGACGGCGGCAGCGGCTCCCAGCCCGGCCCGGGACACACGGCCAGCAAGCTGCCTCCTGTGCCGGAGGAGCCACTGATCGATGGCACTTCAGAGCTCTGAGCAAATCTAGAGCCAGGCTTGCATATGAAATTCTGGGGACTGCTTGAATGCGTATGAATTATTCATGTGATTACAGCATGCGGCATCGAGCCTTTAAAGTGCAAATTATTTGGGACTAGGCTTCAGCCTTATTTTCTGTAAAGCATAAAGCAAGTTTTCCTACAGTGCAAACAATCCGAGTCTAATGTATATCATTTTCTGTGTTTCCTACTTTCTGCTCCTGTCTGCCAGATTCCATTAAGAGTGGGGAACCAGTACAATATAAAGCAAATGTGCAGTATATAGCTTCCTGGTGCATTATATGCTATTTGTTTTACAAGGCACTTGAGCATGCTACATACCACAGTTTTTTTTAAAAAAAAAAAAAAAGGTCTTACAGAAGAGATGTAATATCCTTCTGACAATAAAAACGCCCTGAGTCATCGAGGTGATGTGTCCAGCCACCACCAGTGACGGTGAGAGCGCATTGATCTGCCGACGGCCTGGGGCAGCCGAGGCTGCAGAGCCGGCGGGAGGGAGGGCTGCAGCAGGCACAGCCTGCTGGAGCGGTGCAGAAATGGCACTGCCAGTAAAAAGCCACTTGTGGGGAAAAGGAGAATGTGTTTCACCCAACACCCAGAGGCTGCTGAGCTGTGGACACGTACCGTGCCACTCGTGCCGCCGGGGGAAAACAGATTTGGAAGGCTCTTGCCTGATCTGATGGTCCTGGGTGACTGACCAACGTCTGCCGCAGTGGAATTCCCAGCTATATAATTTACTCCATGTTTTGGATAACTGTAATTAACATTCATTGCAGTCTGCACATCCCTAAGTGTTTTACCTAATCCCCACCGAGAACTGCTTGCTCGGATGAGGACCCTGAGCTTCAGTCCAAGCCAAACCCCTTCCTTCTGCCCTTTGCAGTACATTCAGGCACTAGAACTAAAAGCACACGGGAAGTCTTCAAGTGGCCACAGAAGCGGACCTAAGTAAGTACTTCCCCACACGCCCTTATACAGAATATCCTGCCTATACACCAATAACATTAAATGCCAATGCTAGCAAGTGTCTTGGCTGTTAAGTTCCTAAATACCACAATAGTCTCCTTTCAATGGAAGTTTCTTCCCAGTTGCTACTGAGTTCCCCTGTTCCCTTCTTTTTTTTCCTGTCCTGGGTATCTGAAATACGTATACATATATGTATTTATGTAATACATGTATGTGATGGCCTTTTGTTGCCACCAGGTAATCCCTCTAAATTCACAGGACATAAATCATACACCAGTATTTGAAGCAGCGATGCCAACTTTTGTTTAGTTGTGGATTTTATTTGGGTTGTTTGTCTGTTTGTTGGAGGGTGGGGGGTGTTTTTCTGGTCAGGGAGTTAACCTGAAACGAAGGAAGATAGAACTATTCTTTTCTGAGCAAAGACAGCAGTATTTTCCCTTGTACAGACCATACAGAAATGGGAGACCTGAAGCATTGTGCCAGGATGTACAGTGCCGCGCTTCTACAACTTTACTCTTACCCTCTCCACTTAGCTTCAGAGCTACTCGGTGCACTTTCTCCAGTGCTCCAGTACGCTGTAACCGTCTAATATAAAAGATCACTTATCTCTTCAGACAGCTAGGCTGGAATGAAAGGAAAACCTTGGACCAGAAAGTAACCTTCTGTGTTGGAACAGCCTTTTGCAAGTTAACCTGAACGCTACGCAGAGCACCATCAGCCTCAGAAGCCCACCAGCTCTCTGCTGGTGCCACTAGAACTAAACAAGTGTATTTTTTGGAGTAATAAATGAAAATTATCAGCTTCCAGAACTGTCAGCTGAGCTGCAAATACATTACATTGCTGTTCAATTTAATTACACAGCACGGCTAACCATCAGCCTATAAAGATTCGGTGTGCACAGTCAAATCAGCAAGCGGCCGAGTTCAGAACATCAGTCGGTGCCTGCATCTCTTCACTACAGCCAGGTACTGGAAAAGACCCTGAACAACAGACTAGATGTAAATTAGCACATCAACATTCACACACTGTCATATCTCACCGCTTAGCAGTGTTCGGAGCCGTCTGTTCCCACACATCCTAAGCACTTTTAATTTTCCATAACTGTCACCTAAAGCAATTTAATTCCTGAAGAACAGCGGGAGAAGGGAAGAGGACACTGACATTTATCTTCTCTTGCTAGGGGAAGCTCAGCAGCTCGCCCGCCTCTCTTGGCTTGGGGAGAGGAGTGCCCAGCAGGGGTTTGCCGTCGCTGCTCTCCCCGCGGCACCTCGCGGACACTCCACCCGCCGTCCCCCTGCCGCGGCCACCGCGCCCCGTGTCACCTCTCCAGAACTCGCCGCCAGGCCACACGACAGAAAGTTGCTATTCGTGATTCCCGTAGGTGCCTGGCTACGGGATCCTGGGGTAAGGCGGTAGAAACCGCCCGTTAAGAAAAACCGCAGCGACGAAACGCTGCGGGGACCGCTGAGCGACAAAGCGCCTGGAACTGCGGCCAGAGAGCAGGTCTGCGGAAAAGAATGGGAAAAGCCGTACCTGATTTTACACCTCCCAGGCTGACCGTGAACGCCAGGCTCAGCGACGTCCCCTGCCCGAGTGCGCCCAGGCAGGCCACGCTCACGGAGACTCGGTCGTGGAGACGGCGAGCGGAAAGCCCAAGGCCTGACCCGGGGCCAGAGGAACACTGCCGCAAGCGAGCAAGCGAGCATCTTTGTTCGGTGCAAATGTTACCCACCACACTCAATTTCAGGCATTCCCACAAGAAAGAAAGTGATATTTGAAAGGAAACACGTTATCCCCCCAACTGCATGGGCCTGTGAGAGTGCACCGCGCTCCACAGCCCTCCTCCGGCCGAGGCGAGAGCAGATCCAGCTGCAGCTTTTTAACCTGCTGACGCCCCCGAGCCCGAGGCTCGTAGGAGAAAAAGGACCAACCCGCAAGAAGAGCAACGCCTTCCGTCTCCAGGAAGGTCCCACTGGTCAGGTGAGACGTGCTGACCCTGCCAGGCACAGCACGGGATGGTCTTGTGCCTTCGCCGCCAGCGCTGCCGGGGCTGGTGCCTGCGGGCGACCGGGTACCCCCGGTTCCGCGGAGCCGTCGCCCCAGCAGGGCTGGGCAGCTCACCGCGCCAGCAAGGCGCCCGGATGCCAAGCAGCGTGCTCCTGCATGTTATTCCAAATGCACAGAAAGCCCGTTTCGAACCGAATGTGAGGACTGGGGCCTTCACAGAATAGACCAAGTATTTATTCGGTTTAACCTTTTACTCGAGCTGCGTTTCCAGTAACAACTTCTTGATCACCCTTTTCCCTCCCTATCAGTCAGGCGTTCCAGGAACTGCAGTTGGGTTTGTTAATTTTTTTCTTCCCTAAGCCTCATGCAAGCAGCCTCAGCTGCCCTCAGGGTTTGTTTTACCCGCATCTCCTCCCTCCAGACCTCCCACGGGCGCACCAGCCCCCCGAGGCCTCGCAGGACCTTTCCTCCCTCCCCGCCAGAAGACGCCTGGGCTGTTCCTGCAGGAGGGAGGATGCGAATCCCCATCCAGAGCCGCTCGGCCCCGTCGGCACCTCCGCTACCCGGGAACTTGTAAATCAGGAACCGGCAAAGGAAACCCTACAGGGATGCGAAAGAACAAGATACATAACGAAACGCTGGAAACGTGAAATCTCCAATCTTTATGCATACTAAGTTCTCTCTATGAAAGGCAGCTTAGTTTTGTGAATAGTTGTAAGTGAGAAGATTTAAATGGATGTTCTTAAACCAACACAAGCGAAAGATAAATCACAGTCTTAGGTGAGCAATAGCAATGGTTTTCCATAACTGCAATTTTCAGTGCTCAAAGGGAGACATTTTGTCCCCCTTCACCAGCACAATCCAGAACGGCTTTTCTTCAGATTTCTTTCAGCACTATTGACCGTGGCCTTCAGTGTGGTGAGTGACGGCAAAGTTCTCCATTATTTCTGAAGGAGATAGAGAGCCAGTAACCCAAACGTCGTACATATTACCACACACCTTCATGACTTGCAATTGCCGAGTTCTCTGGATTTTAATCTATTTCTGCATTACGTGACACACTGAAAACGGCGAAGTTTTCAATCTTTAGCCTGCACAAGGAGCATAGGCTCTGCTGGGGAGGCTGGGGGGCAGAGAGTGTGTGGCAAGAGGTTGGCTCTGGGCAAAGCACACACAAAAAGCCACGGATCCGGGGGAAGCAAGATTTAAAGCAAAAACAAAGCACTGCTGACAATACTAAACACAGCTTTTCTGACACCCCCTTGTAATTCCCACTCCCTCCTCCCCCCACTTACTTACTTAGCTACCACTTTGACAATACATAAAGGCTTTTTTCTCTTGTTTTTAAATAACAGGGAAAAGCATCTGTGCTCACAACCCACAGCCACGTAAGAGTCAGGCTATGAAAAAAGTTTGCCTTGCAATCTGATCAGCGATTACTTTAGTAAGTAGTTTGCAGAGCGTGGAACCTTAACACATCTGTACCTGACCATAAATATACAGGATTCGAGATTTTATAACCTCCTTACTGACCATCAGCCCATGGTTTTCCAATCAAAAGGGCAGTGTTTTCGAGATGATGAAGCCGGGTGGGAGAAGCAGCACCGGCAGAAGGAGCTGGGGCAGGGACGATGTTGCATGGCAGCTCCAGGGACCAGGGGACCCAGCCAGGCCACGCCGCACGGGATTTATGACACTTATCACCTTGGGAGAGGGAGAGAAGCTTCCCCTGGCCCCTGGGTCAGGGCTGGGACTGCCCCGTCTCCCAGGGCTCCTCTCCTGGGATGTCCCCAGACCTGGTCGCAGGGGTTTGGGTCGCCGCAGAGGTAAGGGACGCATGACAGGGCCAGGCTTTGCCCCCCCCCCCCATCCCCTCCACGTCCCCATCGCTCCAACAGTCTGGCAGCACGTCCTTGCTTCCCGGGTCCCATCCCCAGAACAAACACTTATGAGGGAGAACCCTGATCTGAAAAGCTAACGCCTGGCGCCGTGGAGAATGCTGGACATCTTGCTCCCATCGGATCGGAAAATAGGAAGTAAAAGGAGGATGCAAACAGCTTGCCAATCTGCAGTGACTGAACTCTTGACTCGAAAGCGATGCAAGCTGATGATGAGACCTGGGTCTGAGAGTCCTCCCCGGAGCCTCAGCTGGAGGCACCCAGCACCCAGCGGGTGCAGGCTCAGCAGAGGGTGGCTGCAGGATGGAGCAAGAGGCAGGTTTGGCACCGGCACGCACGGCTCACTCTCTGTGCATCAATCCAGGAATGAAGCGCTCCCGTGCTCGCTCGCCAGGGCGAGGCAGGAGGGATGCACGCTCCGGTGCGCCTGTAACCCTACAGCCTGCCAACTCACCGTTTGAAATTAAAATGGGGATTATTTTAAGCACGTTCCCCCAGGTTTTGCAGCTTCTCGCCCGTTTCCATGGGGACAGGCACCGTGCCACGCAGCTGCCGAGGCTCCCCAGCCTCCCGCCAGCCCCGCGAGGAAGAGGCTGGTGGGGAGGCAGAGCAGGGTCTGTCCTTCCAGCGCTGCTCGGGCGTCAGGAGCCCCCCCGGGCCCAGCACAGCCCTACAGCTGGGGCGGGCACCTCAGCGAACCGCGCGGCCAGGAAAGCATCACCGAGACAGGCAGCAGTTTTCTTGTTTTACCGCAGAAACACATTTTATACGGAGCGGTATTTCTCAGCTTGGAAGCTCGCAGCGGGCATTCGCAGAGTGGCTCTTTGATAAGTTTCAGCCCCGCGGGCCCCCCCCCCCCCCCCCGCGTGGGTGTCGCTGCCTGCGCACAGGACGGTGCCCCACGGCCCCTGGAGCCAGCCCGGCCCCGGGCGAGGAGGGGGCACGCACCCACCCACCACCCCAAAGCTCTGCACCCTCCCAGGACGGGGCTCCCCTCCTCCCCGGCACCCCTCGCCCTCCTGAACGCTGCCGGCTGCCCCCGCAGTGGGGGGGGGGGTTTGCTCCCCTAAACTCCCGTCCGGTGCCTCCCTGAGCCAAGGAATTTCAGAGATCGTTCCCTGAGAGGGGAAACACAACTGCCCACGGCCATTTCACCTGACCCAAAGGCTAACCCTGAGGACACACTCCTGCGAGTCGCACTGCCCTACTCCACGAGCTGTACCTGAGGGCTGTAAAACTGGGAACTGCTTTGAAAAAATTTGATTTTGATGCAACTAGGATAAACCCAGGAGACTGGACTTGACCCCCTTACAAAAAGCCATCTGCACTCTGGCAGCGAGAGTCAAATAAAGGATGGGTAAAGAAGTGATCAAGGCAAAAATCACAATGAAAGTAACTGGGCTGCAGCATTAAAACCTTGTACATCAGCTGGAAATCTAATTCCGTGTCAGGAAACAGGCAGAAAGCCCTCGGACCACTCACCTTGGTGTAAGAGAAGGAAGGAACAGCTCAGCAGAAAGCAGCAGATGGCTTTACATATTCTCATGTATATTTACATACACTTTTTTAGTAAGCCACTTTGATTCCGGAGAAGCCACAACCAAAACGCACTCTTGAAATTCCTCTTTAGGTATAACTGCATATAAAGATACATCATGATGTGTTTTTCCCCCTCTTTCACATAACACAACTGTGAGCAACGCTAATAGCACTAAGTGTAAGAATGCCTTGTATTTCCTATTACTCAGCCCTGTTTCCCAAGTTCTAGCAACTCTGCTAAATGGTGGGTTGGTTTTTTTTTTTTTCAATATTTAAATATACTTTTAAATAAAATGTATTTTTAAATATAAAGCATTCCTGTTGGCTTTACAACGATAGGGTTTCCCCCCACTTAGTATAGAAAATAAAATATTAAAAAAGGGAGGAGTGTCAATAAAACTCGCTCGGCCATTTCCCAGAATGGCAACGGAAAATACTTTCTGCCCACGTGAAAAACAAGCCTTGCGACTGCCGTGCCCCGTGGCCTGCTGCTGGCGCCCGCACCGGGCCCCTCCTCGCTGCCGGAGAACACATTCACTGACCAGGTAAGAAGCTTTTGAAAGGTTCTTACGGGTATAAATAAGAAACCTTAAAAAGCCGTTACAGACAAAGGCCTATTTTTCCCGATGGAAAACAGCACATGGTGATAATGATAAATCTACCAGCCCGCTACGATCCCCTTCAGCTTACTGGGGCCACCTTACCCCAGCACACTAACTCAGAGTGCTCAACCTTGCAACCCTTCTATTCCTTTGCCATACACTCTTCTTCCCTCCTTTTTACAATCTTTTATCTTTTGCCTGACTTTTTTTTTTTTTTTTTTTTTCTTTCTTCTTCTCCCCCATTCATTAACATTGTCTGTTCAGAGACAACATCCCTCCCCAAAAAGGCATCAGTAGGCAGCATCCCCAGCTGGACGGGCTGGAGCTCGCACCCGGCCGATGCCTGTGCAGCAGCTGCTGAACACGCCAAGTTTTCTGTGTCAGTGGAAGCAGCTGAAGCCGACGCTCGCCAAGCGAGGGGAACCGATCCCTGGCGTACCAGGGCCTTCGGGAAGCGCAGGCGAAAGGCGCAGGCACTCTCCTTTCAAAGTCAGCTTTTCTGCTAGTTGGATCCCAACTCCGCGACGTCTCAAAGGCGGCACGCGCACAGACGAATCGGCAAGCTGTGCACGCTGGAGCCAGGCACGGTACCTGAGGGGTGTCAGCAGCATGCACGGTCCCCCCCACCGCCGCTCAGGTGAAGCCCAAAGGGCCGGTCACTCTTGGCCTGCACCCGGCTCTGCAGCCATGGGAAGTCACCCGAGCCGGGGGAAGGGGGACGCGGCACCCCGGCGGGGCAGCGAGGAGGGAGCGGGACAGCCGCTCCCTGGGCTCCGCACGGCCGGGGATGAGGATGCGGGCTGCACCCTGGGCTCGACCCGGCCAAAGCACCGAGCTCAGCCCCAGCACCAGCAGGAACGACGCTGAAAATAACGGGGAGGGCTGGGAGAAGGTCCACAGGACAGACTCGGGAATGCGAGGTTTACCCTGGGGTCACGGACTCGGAGAGCTCAACCCACACATCCCAGCGACGAGGATGCCGGGCGGCCGCGGACCCAGCCGGCTGCTACACCGACACAGGCGTGACAACAGAAACTCCTCGGGTTTATCAAGGTGGGATCCGACAGCAGGAAGCTGGGGCTGGACTGACGCAGACCGAGAGAAAGGGCGATTTCTAACTGTGAGGTTAATAGCGGATAATCCTCCGGGGCCGGGCGTTTTACACCGAGAGCCCACACATTACTGCCCACCCCCAGGAAACCCACCACGCTCTGGCTTAGCCACACCACTAATTCAGCAAAGGCAGCAATTCAGCAAAGTCCAGAAACCAGTCCCTAGAAGTCAGGCAAGAGGACTGTAAGGGTTTGTTTGCCTCAGAAATCTACACGCTTGGAGTTTATTTATCTGTCGGTAAATACTGGGCCTTGTGTTACTACTCAGTAGAATAAATGTTAACCTTCTATTTATATACACCCCAACGTAATTAAAAGGGATTAACCATTGGATTTAGACAGTCAGGCTCATTCTTGTATATCCATCACTGGGATCCACCTATGGGTAAAATTTCATATACAAACCTATCTTTTTCCTTTTTTTTCTTTTTAAATTTATTTCACCTTAAATTGTCATCACTAGTAATTCTTCCACATTAGGTCACACACAAGGCCAAAGTATTAACTGGCTTCTTTATGTAAGGAAGTTATCGGAATGTCTTAAGAGATCTCCATAGCAACCATGCCGTGCCAGTAAATATGAGTTCACCAGAACAACACTGTAATTACTCTGAGCACACACTAACAAGCAATGATGAAAAAAAGCAGGCAATATTAGTAAAGTAACGTCCTAATAAGTCCCAGCTATTGCAGAAGCACCACTTGAAAAGATGTTATGAGATGTTACCAGGTTTCTGCCAATGGTCATTTACCTGCAAAGCTCAATTTCCCTATATTGGCTGCATACGGGCTCAGTACAGAATTAAATGCTCTCCCAATTATGTAGCAAAGCCTCCAATTTAAGCGTTTTCACTTGGCTCACTTCCTGTTCCTGCTGACCCACCACAGCCAAGATGAAACACATTTTCCACTTTGAGCACAAAATTCTGGTAGAGCCCGCGGGAGCGGCACACACCCAGCAGCCACAGCCCCCCCGCCTCACACACCCCATCAGTATAAAGGGGCGGGGGGGGGCTGGGTGGATTTTGCAGTCCCTTCCCACAGCAATTTTGCTGCACGGTTCAGTCACAGCACGGCACGGCCCTTGGGCAGCGAGGTGTCGTCCTAACTGATGCTTTCTCTACACTTCTGCAACGAGCGATGCAAGGGTTAACAATCCAATGTTATACTCCGAGTTGCTAATATATACGTGGTGATACCAACTAGCTCCTTCTCCAGTAAAAGTTCCCCTGATTTAACACCCCTTCAGCTGTGGGAGCAGCACAGACAGTCGCAGGTTGGATCGCCCTCACCCAGAGGACGCCCGCAGAGCCACCGCTCACCTAAGCTAGACCATCGCCATGCTCCGAGGGCTCAAATTAACGTGTTTATCTCACTCCAGGTTTATCCAGTGCAGAATTCCAGCAGCCCCAGCGTGGGGGGGGGTGGGGGGGTGTTGCCAGCTCTGGGTTGGGGCCCCAGGGCCAGCTCTCTGCCCGCTGGGGTATCCAGCACCCCGCCTGCTGCCCTGACGCCTCTCCCGAGTCTTCCTCCACTCACAAAGTCTCCTTCCTTTGCTCCTCTGAAATTTCACCCTGCACCTTAGAAGTCTAACGCCTCTGTGGTATTTCACGGCGCATCTCTATAAAAAGCTCACATTTGGGGAGAAATAAAACAAAGCAGCGTTTTCCAACGGCAAGTAGTTTTCAGAAGTTTGATGGCCAGCTGCACTTGATCTTCCCTTCTTAAAAGCTGAGGCTTCCTCGCACAGATTGAAGCTCCATCGCTGAACTGTCCCCTCCCCGCCCGCTTCTCGGTTACCCGGTATCGCACCGCCCTGTTTCCGCGGGGCTGCCGGGGAGGTGGGGGGGGGGGGCTCCGCGGTCCCCGCGGGGACGTAACACCGGGCCGGCAGCCCCGCACCGGGGGCTCGGCCCCGCTGCCCCCGCCGCGGGTGGGACGCGGTGGGACCCGCGGAGCGGAGCGGAGCGGAGCGGGGCTCAACAGGTGCGGGGCAGCGCGGCCCGGGGCATCGCGGCCCGGGGCATCCCGGCCCGGGGCATCGCGGCCCGGGGCATCCCGGCCCGGGGCATCCCGGCCCGCACTCACCGTCCTCCCGCTCGTCGAAGACGGGTCTCTTGGAGGAGGAGGCGCTCGCTCCCATCCTCTTCTTCCACTTGCCCCAGTGAAACATCGGGGCGAGGTGGATGGCATGCCCTGCGCGCCGCTCCCCGCCGGCCCGGCGGCTCCCGCGGGCGGGACCGGGACCGCGGGCGGGACCGGGACCGGGACCGGGACCGAGACCGGGACCGGGTCCGGGACCGGGACCGGGCGCCGCCGCCCTCACCCGCCGCCCGCCCGCATGGCAGCGCCCGGCGCCGCCGCCTCCGACCTCCTCCTGCCCGCGGCGGCTGCCGCAGCGGGGCCGGGGCGGGGCGGGGCGGGGGGCGGGGGGCGGGCGCGGAGCGGGGCCGGGGCCGGGGCCGGGGCCGGGGCCGGGGCGGAGCGGCGGGGAGCGGGGGGCGGGCGCGGGGGAGGGCCGGGCCGGGCCGCGCCCCCCCCCCCCCCAGCCCAGCGCAGCGCAGCGCCCCCGGCGGCAGCGGGAGGGGCAGCGGCGGCAACCGGAGGTGCGGGGGGGGGGGGGGGGGGGGGGAGCGGGGGGAGCCGTGGGAGCGGGATCTGGGGAGCGAGGGGAGAGGGGGGAGCCGTGGGAACGGAGGGGCGGGGGGTCCGGGGAGCGGGGGGAGCCGTGGGAGCGGGGGGGGCGGGGGGTCCGGGGAGCGGGGGGGCGGGGGGTCCGGGGAGCGGGGGGAGCCGTGGGAGCGGGGGGGCGGGGGGTCCGGGGAGCGGGGGGGCGGGGGGTCCGGGGAGCGGGGGGAGCCGTGGGAGCGGGGGGCGGGGGGTCCGGGGAGCGGGGGGAGCCGTGGGAGCGAGGGATGCAGGGAGCGGGGTCCGGGAAGCGGGGGGTCGGGGGAGCGGGGGGGTCCGGGGAACGGGAAGCCCTGGGAGTGGGGGTGTCCCGGGGAGCGGGGAGCCCCGGTAGCCGGTCCCTCCCGGCCCTGCCGCCCGGCGGAGGGGCTGCGGGGAGGGCCGGCCCCTGCTCCGCTCCGCGCCCCCCCAGCTCCGGGTCCCCCGCGGGGGCCGTGCCCCGGGACGCGACCGTGGGGTGGGTCACGGCACGGCAGCTCCCCGCGGCTCCCTGCTGAGCCCCGAGAGGTTCCCCGGCCCCGGCAGTGCCGGCGCCAGCAGCCATCTCGCACAGTTTAGTTATTTTTAAACTCATACATAAACATCGCAACCAGTATGAAAGGCAATCAGATTATATTATGGCCAAGCCTTTTACCGGCGTTCGGTTGTTATTTGTGAAAGCACAAATAGCTCATCTTAAATTAGGCACTAGTACTCGCTGCTGACTTTTAACCTTACTACTGTAAAGACAGCTGCATTGATTTTTATTCAACTATTGTAATAAAATAAGGACTTGATTTAAATTAGCGGGTAGCTGGGAAGTCGATGTATAGCGATTCCACAGCGTTTCAGAAGCTCCCCGCTGTGGAGATGGTTATTGCACTGTGACTGAAGATGTTACATGGGAAGTTTCAATACAGAGAAGAAAAACAAGCCTGAGGTTGGGAGTTTAGGCCTGAAATGCTGGTTCTCACTGATCGCCGCAGTGGGTGCAATGCAAGAAACCAAACAAAAGCTGGAAAAATAATTGGTGCCCGAACCCCCATCTTTTCCCCAGGTAGAAGGTGAGCCCTGAGGCAGGTGCATGCTGAGATCCCCGGGTTTCTTCAGCATGCGATAAAGGTGGTGGCGGCCGCCCGGCCCCGCTGCTGGGCCGGTGCAGCCCGCAGCAGGCGATGCTCGGCGTGGGCCGGTCGCTGCCGATAACCTCCCTGCGTGGAGGAGAGCTCGGGGACCCACGGGTGCTGGGCTCCCTGGCAGCCGGGGAGGGGCACACGGGGGCAGCCCCGAGGAGAAGCAGAGGCCCAGAGCCAGATGTGCTGCTGCCACCGCGCTGCCGAGTCCCTCCCGCGACCGGGCGAAGCCTCCGAGACTTGCTTCAGAGCCTTAAAACAGTAACTCTGATGCCTCCTTTTCCCAGAGGCACATCCAGATGATCCCAGGCTGGCTCAAGAGCAGGGTGGGCAGCAGGTCAAGGGGAAGGGATTGTCCCCCTCTGCTCCGCTTTGGGGAGACCCCCCTGCAGTGCTGGGGCCAGCTCGGGGGCCCCCAACAGCAGAAGGACACGGAGCTGCTCGAGCGGGGCCAGAGGAGGCCACGGAGATGCTGGGGGGGCTGGAGCAGCTCCCCTGGGGGGCCGGGCTGAGAGAGTTGGGGGGGTTCAGCCTGGAGAAGAGAAGGCTCCGGGGGGACCCTGAGAGTGGCCTCCCAGGGCTTAAAGGGGGGGCAGGAGAGGTGGGGGGGGACTCTGGGTCAGGGGGTGGGGGTAGAATGAGGGGGGACGGGTTTAAAAACTGAGGGTAGATTTAGATGAGCTCTAAGGCAGAAATTGTTCCCTGTTTGGGGGGTGAGGCGCTGGCCCAGGGTGCCCAGAGCAGCTGTGGCTGCCCCCTCCCTGGAAGGGTTCAAGGCCAGGTTGGACGGGGCTGGGAGCCCCCTGGGCTGGGGGAAGGGGGCCCTGCCCGGGGCAGGGGGTGGCACTGGGGGGGCTTTGAGGGCCCTGTCAACCCCAACCAGCCTGCGATTCTGTGATCCTTATTTTCCTCCATAAAGTACTGGGCCTGTGACTTTACTTTCAGGTAATCAGGACAAAAGCGTGTCCCGCAGCCGCATGGCGAACAGCCTGCCGTCACACCAGTAGCGAAGGATGCGAGCGTGCCAGTCTGCTGTATGAACCGATAACGCAATCGGGGGGCGAGCTCTGACAAGGAGCCTTATGCTGCATTTTTGTTCCGTGCAGCACGACGTCATGGAAAAGCCACATCGCCTAAATAATCAGTGTCTGTGTCTCGCTAGCTCTAGAGAGTTCCTGCTCTTCTGTCGGTGGTGAAACTCAGGATTGCTGCAGAGCTCCTCAGTAAAAGAATTCATCCCGAGTCACTACAGCCTTTGCAGAATGCTGAGCTGTAACATGCTTGTGACACCGGTTTTTATGGCTTGTTGAACTGAAATGTCTCATAGAATGTCTAATTAAATGCATTTCTCAGAAATAACTTACAATGTTATCAGACCACATCAGAAATGTCAAGGCGAGTGACAGCTCTTCAGCCATTAGATTGTATCTGTTGCACCATCAGTAATTACTTTCATAATTTCTGAGATGCTGCTTCCTAAGTTTTAATTTAAAATTGATACTGTTTTCTTTCAGAGCATGTTTTGAAATGGATATATTCGCTATTGTACTCCTTACAGAAAATTTGCTAGGAGTTAGTCATTATTTAAAAGAGCCTGGAAGTTGTAAAAGGATTACAATTGAAGGGTGTAATTTAAGAACAGTTTTCCAAAGGCAAAGAATAGTTCTTAAAGAATATTTCTTTGAGAAATCAGAAAGAATCACTCTCAAAAGACAGAACGCTTTTATACAAGGCAGTAATTTTTGCTTTGTTTAGGGATAGCTTTGTTTTCAAATATACTGCAAATCTCTGAGCTATCAGCTTTCACTCCTTCCTTTCTCTCGCCTTTACATTCTGTAGGAAAAGCGTGAAAGATGCCATTAAACAGCTTCAGTCTGTCTGCCATTCAGTTGTCATTTCTCTCTCATTCTCCACTAATATGTGGACAATCAAATCCATAGCATAGAATCGTAGTCTTTTTCCGAGAAGTTTGCAAGATGTACTGTAGGAAAAAAGAGTGGGAAATAAGGAGGTGATTGTCCTAATACCAGAGGAGAGCTTCATTTCATGACATTTTTTGGTTCCTTTAGCTGCAAAATGGAGGAGGGTGCAGCATGGGGCTTTGTTTAACTTTTGCTTCATTAGAAATGTAGTAAGTAGTTTTACCTTCACAAAGATAAGTTGAACAGGAGGCAGATAAAAGACCTTGTAAGTTGGTTTTTGTTTGGTTGTTTGTTTTTTTTTTTTTTTTAGTTCTATTCACAGCACTACTGGCTAAGTGCTGCTGAAAATTCTTGATGGTAATGCAGGCTAAGCAAAACTACATCCTCTTGTTTACTCCTGCTTTCTAGAAAGTCAACCGTAGGCGTACATACACGTCCTAACAAACACGTAACAAATCCCAAGAAAATTATCATCTTGCTGTCATCAAAGATGCTATCATCTTGATGAGGTCTGCCTGTTCGCGACGCCCATCTATTGCATAGCCAAGACAATCAGAATTTTAATCTCGTTTTATAAGGGAAGAGCTATCAGGTATCTGAATCCATTCCATAATTCCAGAGGGTTTTCTCTACTCAGAGTGGAACAGAAGGAGCTGCCCCGACTGCTACCGGGAGTCTGGTCCTGTGCTCAGTACTCAGCACGAGAGCCACTGACTTCCTGGGGTTCTATGGGAAGCGGGTGCCCGTGTTTGAAACCTAAGCCCCGTTTCCATCTGAATTATAATACTGAAATTGTCAGCGAAAATGTTACCTTGAATAGAAAACTGGGTGAGGTCTATCATTAATTGAATTGGACAGATTTTGTCAGGTGTAAATTCACCTGATTTTTGCCCCCTGACTTGATTTGGGAGAGGATATTCTTGCTCTAAATACCAAACCTGGTATTTGGAGACTGTTGTGCCATGCTGGTGCCTTTTGAACTGCCACCAACAAAGATGATAGAACCAAGAGATAAGAGGAAAAGAGTTTAGAAAAGTTCCTCCTGACTTCTGTGGCACGGGAAAGAATCTGGGCCACTAACAACGGTGTTGGGCTGTATTTTCTCCCCAGAAATTATGTTTTGATTATCTAAATTGTTTGTGATGTTCCAGTTTGAAAACCAGTATTTTTGCTTGTGATCTTAAGTCACATCTGACAACATCTGAATGATGAAAGGAGAATGTGTTGGAGAGGAAAATACAGACATATGAGCACGGACTTGGGAGGATGTATGGAAGAAAAGGAGGAGAAAAACAACACTGCCATTAAACATGGTGTTTGATAAACAGGCTCTAAATCTTGTCGTGGTGGTCCTTCCTTTGGGCAAAACAGCCACAGCTGCTCACTTCATTAGGAAAAGTGAAATTTGCAATTAGTTTGCAAATATTTAGCACAAATGGTGTTATATAAGCTTTGCCATTCTCGATATTTTAACACCATTACAAATAAATTCCAATTTATTTAGATCTCTAACTCTCCATCTCCTGTTGAGCAATTCCGATGGAGCTCTGTTGCTGTCGCTGCACCAACAGAAACTGGGAGAAGGGTGACAAGCTCACCACCTCGGATCAGCCTGGGGACCAGGGGACGCTGCGTCGCGGCTGCCCGTGCACAGTCAACTACAGTGGTGCAGAATTAGTGCCAAAAATATTAAATGTGGCCCTTCTGTCAGACCACAGTGTTTGCTCTCACCCGCAGTGCAGCTGTGCTGGAGGTTCAAGCGGGTGGGTCTGCGTTATCTCTGTACCAGAACTGGATTCATTTTTTGTTTCTAAAACTTGAAGACTGGGTTCCCCTTCTGTGCAGTGGGCACTCATGCCCGGTACCCCTACTCAAAGCCTCTGCAGCTAACGTGCAGTGGAAGATGCTGATCCCCGCAGTGAACAACTGTGCGTGGAGAGTAGGTGAGCCACCAGCGACACAATTACAGTCCCCTCGTGAAAACGTCCATTCAGTAATGGATGCTAACCCTGCAGGAGAAAAAAGTAAGATACATAAGCTGCTCTACAGTGGTCCACCATAGGAGAGGGAAACAGAGAGAAAGCTCTGCCTTCTTACATATCCTGGTCTCCAGGGAAACCGAGATCCACTTTGGTTTTGAAATGAGGAAGTTTAATTAAAAGCTGACTTTTACGATAATTTATTCTTCAAGACATCTTTGGGTATAACTCTATCTCACATCTAAGAGAGAAATGTGCAAGCTGGGTGACCAAAGAGGTTATTGGGAACAGACTGTTCTTGAAACCACTAAGAATTCATTAGTCTTTTTTTTTTTTTTTTTAATTATTTTTCCTCCTCTGGTTTCCATTCTTCTTACTGCATTTTGTATTTTACTAAGAGACAGGCACTTCACTACTGAAAGTCCTGGGGATACTATGTTCATGTCTGTTTGTCCCTGGAAACGGTTAATATACAACAGATCTAATGATTTTCTTCAATCCGAAAAGAGAGAAAAGCTGCCGGGCGGTTCTCTTCTTTCTGGGGGAAGCGGGAGGGAAACCTTGGGCAAACCAGGGCTGCTGTGGCCGGGAGCGTGTCCCTCGAGCCCTCCGCCCCGGCTGCTGGCAGCCCGCTGGTGCCAGCGCGCAGCCTGCGCGCCACACGGGGCCCCATCCTGCTCCGCCTCTGGAAGCGGATCCAGACCTGGAGCGCATCCACGTGCGCACTGCGCCGGGAGGCGTGCGACGGTGGAAGACCAGCGGGACGAAGCGCACGTGAGCCCCGGCTAGCCCCCGGGTAGGTGCCACGTGGCAGCCCCGCGGCAGCCCCGGGAGGGTGAGGCTTGAGTGACTTTCACCCGGGTGTGAGCGGAGACGTTCAAAAGGCAGAGCAGCCACGCTTACGTTTGGAAGAGCTTGTCTTTTCCCATCTGTGTTTACTTCTGCGTATTTTCTCCTTCCTCACAGATTCCGAGAGGCCGGAGTTTTCTTTAATGTCACCGGCCATTAAACCGTCTCTGACTTCACAGAATTACATACGCTGGCCCAAACTCACCAGGTTTTCATACAGCCAGTACCACCTACACTGGGTCCTACCAAAATCGCAGTGACGTTCAACAGGCGAAGCCAACATGCATTCATTTACCTGGGGGACGTGATACCTGATCTAATCTAGGACAGGCCAGATCAATTCTTTAGGAAATTTTAGGATCGTTCTTTTAACCAAAGGATTTGTATCAGGTATTATTTAATCTAATTGCTCTCAAACACCACAGTTCTGCACGTGAATGAGTATGCTTTGAGGAATAACTGATCATTCTCATTCCCAAGCATCGTGAGCTGTATGTTTTATATCACGTCAAAATTAGCATGAGGGAAACTGAAGACAATATTTCAACTTTTTTTTTGTTAATCTCACACTTCAACTAAGCATTACGGGCCCTGCAGCTCACCTCTTTATGCTATACTCTACTGGTAGCTATTACTTACGGTTCCCTTTCTGTCTTTTTACCGGTCGCGTGGAACCCTGACCGTTTTCTTCTTTCATCACCGTGGATCAGGATCAAGTTCCCTGGTATCAGTGAAGTTATCCTGAATAAAACCTGTGTAAATAAAAATAGAACTGCCTGAAGTAGCATTAACATTCTTTAGGGTTATCTGCTCTCGGTGAGCTGGTGAAAATGGTTTCCAAACAAAAATGCTACCGATTATCATAAAACTGCAGAGGAGGCAAATATAACAAGACACTCTTAATTTAGGCATAGAAACAAGGGGGGCAATATACCATAATATTACATTCCCGTTAAAAGCCCTTTACTGAATATAATGGCTATAATTACAACATGTTTAAGATGATGAAAGGAATATTACTGTGATTCTTAAAATTCACATGCCTTCTTCATCAAGAAGAAAGCCTACAGAGAAAAGCTTACGTTTATTTTTAAAAGCTCCTCTAAAAGAGCACATAATTCTTTCAATAAACGTTACAAAAGGGAGAAACTTCACGTATTTTCCTATCGCTAGTGCTTCTGTAAACAGCGCCAGCTCTATTTTTAAAGGCGCTAATAGCAATCGCTCTGCCCCAGCTGTTTCACACTCTCCTAAGAGCACCGCCGATAACCAGTGACCCCTCCACCCGCGGTGGCCGCGGTGAGCGCCGGCAGGCGCCCGGGGCTGCCGGGCAGCCTTGGATCTAAAAGCTCCTCGGGGTGGGTAGGGAAGGGGGTACGGCTCTCGCTGCAGGGCCCGGCTGGCAGCTGGGGGGGACCGGGGCCGTGGGGGGGCCGTGGGGGGGCCGTGGGGGGGCCGTGGCTTCCCCCAGCCGTGCTCGAGCCCCTGGGGTGGGAAAGGTGCCTCCCTGCCTCCCTCCCGAGCCGCTGGGGTGAGTGCGTGCTAGTTCAGTTGCTTGGTTTGCTTTGGCCTTCAGCAGTGTAAAAATATGTGTCTTGCTTAACTTTCTGTATGCTGCAATGCTTCCTCTTGCCTAATCCTGTGAAAGAGTGGTTTTATTTCTGGTACTATTATGAACAGTTGAGCCCTTTGAATTTTTGGTGATTTCTGCCTCCTTTTTTTTTTGTTGTTTTGTTTTGTTTTGTTTTGTTTTTGTTTGTTTGTTTGTTTTTTCCTTTCATTTACATATCTGTTCACTTTTCTGCTTATGTTATTTATGTAGGTTAACCGAACGTTGTGGTAAGAAATTAAGAACATATGCTACTATATTTTAACAAGATGCATGCTCAGAACTTAGTCATCTAGTTCTTTCACTTATGGGAGTATTAAAAAAAATCTATATAAAGCTATAGAGACTAGTTTTACATAAAAAGCAATGACATTTCTTGTATTATTTAGTGACTCTTACTTCAGAAAGTTGAGGAAAAACTTTGCTTCTTGAATTATCTGAAGGTAAATGTGAGTAAAACTTGTGCAACGTGGATGCCTGCCCACCCGAGCAGGGAGCTGGGCAGGGAAGCTGACTGCCCCTCTCGGAAGCTCGGTTGTCCCTGGCGGCTGTGCCAGGCGGGGCGATATCCGTGGAGTCCGTCGCCGAGCAGCTCCCCTGCGCGAGGACCCCGCCACGGGTCGCTGTCCCCCCGTGGGTGTAGGAGGCTGTGGGGCAGGCGCTGGGGCAGGCGCTGGGGCAGGCTCTGGGGCAGGCGCTGGGGCCGGCTCTGGGGCCGGCGCTGGGGCAGGCGCTGGGGCAGGCTCTGGGGCAGGCTCTGGGGCAGGCGCTGGGGCAGGCTCTGGGGCTGGCTCTGGGGCAGGCGCTGGGGCAGGCTCTGGGGCAGGCTCTGGGGCAGGCGCTGGGGCAGGCTCTGGGGCTGGCTCTGGGGCAGGCGCTGGGGCAGGCGCTGGGGCCGGCTCTGGGGCAGGCTCTGGGGCAGGCACTGGGGCAGGCACTGGGGCAGGCTCTGGGGCAGGCGCTGGGGCAGGCTCTGGGGCCGGCTCTGGGGCAGGCACTGGGGCAGGCTCTGGGGCAGGCTCTGGGGCCGGCTCTGGGGCAGGCGCTGGGGCAGGCGCTGGGGCCGGCTCTGGGGCAGGCTCTGGGGCAGGCTCTGGGGCAGGCGCTGGGGCAGGCTCTGGGGCAGGCGCTGGGGCAGGCTCTGGGGCCGGCGCTGGGGCCGGCTCTGGGGCAGGCGCTGGGGCCGGCTCTGGGGCAGGTGCTGGGGCAGGCTCTGGGGCAGGCGCTGGGGCAGGCGCTGGGGCAGGCGCTGGGGCAGGCGCTGGGGCAGGCTCTGGGGCAGGTGCTGGGGCAGGCTCTGGGGCAGGCTCTGGGGCAGGCGCTGGGGCAGGGGCTGGGGCAGGCACTGGGGCAGGCGCTGGGGCAGGCGCTGGGGCAGGCGGGGGGCAGCGCGCCCGGGCCCTCGCTGGGCTGTGGGGCGCAGCTGGCTGCCACGCTCCCGTGGCTGCTCCGCCGGCAGCGGCGCGCTTGGGGCGCAGCGCCTTTGGAACCAGGGCGAGGTCGGAAGGAGGGCTGCGGTTCCCTGTCCACCCCGCGATGGTGGATTTTGAGCCCTCTGTATGAAAACTCAACAGCTTGGGTCCTGACAGGAGATCGGCGCCCAAGGGTGGTCTTCTCAGGGTCTAGTGCGCTTGAACGGCAAGATTTTTTTTCTCTTTTAAATTGGACAAAACCCATGAAACTTCCGTTCTTGCTCAGCGAAACAGCTGAGCCCGAAAGTAGAGAGCTGTGCACCTTTGGAGATAATCTGGCGATCGCTCTGGTCCATCGTAAAATATAGTAGTGTCGCTGCAGCTGAAGGATTTAAAACCACGTCCTGACACCTGTGAGAAATTCTTCTTTTGGTGCCCAAATAGATTCTGTGTTTGTCAAAGGATACAAATGCAGGTCTTCAGCAAACCCGTGCAAGCTCTTGGCCATCACTGTTCCTCTTTGTTCTGACATCCCTCCTCTGTGAAACGCTATCGCTAGGATGGCTGTTTCAGATGGAGACCTGACTGTGTCTCGATGTGCCGGGTCGAGATCCCGTCAGGTCTGGACAAGGCTGTTCCTGCAGCCTGCCCTTGGGCTATTTCTCTCTGCACAGCAGTTGCACAGTTTTTTCTTCGCGCGTTCAATCCCTGTGTGGATTTTCCTTCTAGGAGGGAACTCCCAATGCCAAAAGCTGGAGCCCTCGGTTATCTCCCAAGATCAGAAACAATCCACACAGAGTGTTACTTGTTCGCCATTTCGCATGCCAATTTTAATGATCCTCCTGTTGTTGTGACCGTGTTTGCAAAGGAGTTCGTAGCATGTTGGAACTGGATGGCCCAAGGAGCTCAGACGCGGGAGGGTAAGCCTTTAGTGTAAAACTCCCGGGCAGCTCAGCAACCTGAAAGCGCGGTGAGCAACCTGAGCGCGGTGTGTGCAGTGACGTACGCACACGGGCTCTTGCTTTGCAACTGCAGCTCGTGGCTCTGGCTTGCCAGAGGTCAAATAAGCCTATTGAGGGATATATTTATTGACTTTTGATCGATTATTTCTTTTTGCCTCCTCGTTAATATAAAAATCTTCCTAGATACTGTCGCGTCAAAGAAATGGTGTTATGCTACTGTGCTAATGCTGCACAGAGAACTCAAGCTTCAGTGAGCAGGCCAAACTGGATAACTAGATTTGAAAAAGGAATTTTAAAAATCCTGTTTTAAGTTGATTTACCTAAGTTGGGTATCTTTCTGGATTCACTTTCTTTCCCTGAAAACGTTTCTCCATTACTATTGTGCTACAAAAATTCTAAACAGGATGCTGAGATCAAAACTACCTGAAATAACCCCCTCTTTAATTAATGGAATGATGCTCAATACTAATGTATTTTCTCAATTAATGTTAAATAAAATTATCCTAAGATATCTTTTGGTTTTTGCATAAAGAAATGTAAAGCAATACTTCTTTCAGTACAGCTTTGCCATTGATCTGGTTTTAATTTTCATAAATTTTGCCCTCTGGTTTATAACTATTGCTCATAATTAGGGCTTAAGCACCTAAGTAGCCTCAAAGAAAATCTCTTCCAGGAAAGGCATAATAAAATTACTAGTCATACCTGTTCTTTCTTAATCAGCAGTAATAGCCTAATTAGTAGAATCTGTTTTTTTCAAAGTGGAGATGCATTCAAGCTGAGTAGCAGGTGTTTCTTCTTATTCAGCCCAGGTAATGCTGTATTTTTCAGAAGCTTGTGGTCCTGTAACAAAACAAACATGAAGATTTAGGCCTGTTTAGTTACACATTTAAGCCCACCGTTCACATGAAAATGTCCATATTGTAGGTCACTGCAGGACAACAGTTTCTTCTTTCAGAATTCAGAGATTTCCTACAAAATGGAAGTTTTCAAGGTTCAACATGCTCTACTACAAGACGGGCTCCTGTCTGGATAGTCTTTGGAGGTCGGGAGTTCCTCAACCAGGGGATTGTTCGAGTGAGCCAAGGTGAGAACAATTCTAAATTTAATGGAATCAAAGCTCTGTGCTATTGCAGGACCTCTGTCGGTTTGAGACATTCCAGCCTCCAGCTGTACTTGCTACAAATGACACGGTGTAGGCACAGGATCCGACAAGTTTACCTGTTTGCCTCAAATAATATTGCCAAGGCTGTGTATTTTGCCACGGGATAGTTCTTAGTTAGTGAGATATTCTTTCCTATGGAGTGCAATGTGCATTAGAGGTTACAGACTCTAATAAAATGTGTCAGCTTCACTTCCAGGAAAAAAAAAAAAAAAGCTTCTGTAAGGAAATAGCTGAAGGAATACCATAAAATAGCTTTGTTTTCTCATTTAGTTTAATAAGCATGGTATAAATCAGAAAAAAAAAAAAAAGTGCTAGTGATCAAACTTGTTCAGGTCACTGGGAACATAATGATTTGGATTTGTAAGATTAAGTAATCATGTCTCAGTAATGGATTTCTACCATCGTGCTGACCAAGAGCACACTTTATTTCGGACCAGGGCAAGCCCTGATGAGTCTTTGTGCTCTTCACCCCCCCGGGCTCGGGGCTGGGGGCGATTCCCCCCGGCTCGCCTGGCAGCCAGGATGAGCAGGGGAGGGAGGGGAACCCGAGCGCGAAGGCACTGCTCCCGTGCCCCTGCCCCCTGCTTGGGAACGGACCACGTGCCAACTCGAGGGGCTTGGGAAGGGCGGGGGACCGGAGTGTTGAGGTGCCCCCTGAGCCCCCCCCGGTTCCCGCCCCCCTCTCCTACTGCTTAAAGAACAGTGGGAACCATCAATTCTTCCTGACAGCCCAGCGCACCCGTACGTGGTTGTGGCCCGACAGGTGCCATACCAGAACTCCAAGGTCTCCAAGTTCTGGGTCTGCGCAGCTGGTAGAAAGTACCAGAATATTCCGAGTTGGGCTGAAGCGGAAAAGTACCTGATGAAAGTCAATTATCTCAGACCCTATAAATACCGGCCCTAATGGGGACCCCCTGAGCTGTCCCGGATGGCCGCGGGCTGTGACCGGCCCCCCCGGGCTGGGGTGCCTCTCGGGCTCAGGCTCCTCGGCGCTTGAGGGTCATCGGCTCACAAAGCCGACGGGCGGCCAGGGCGAGCTCAGACCCCTGCACGCTCCGTTATCGCTTCCGAGAAATGCTGGCGCGTTGTGAGTGTTTGCCGCAAACTCGGGAAGAGGGAAATTGCAGCTGCAGGCTGGCCTCTTCCACCTGCCTCTGCCTCTCTATGAGCTTAAATACGCCCATTTGCCTCCACAAGTGTGGATGTCTGCATATTTTGCTGGATATCCGAATATTTCTGCTCTGTTGATGCGCATGTTTTGTGTGTTTACATACATACTTATATATATTTTGATTTAGAATGCTTTGTAGCAAGCTAGTGTGAATCTTGTCATTCTTGAACGTGTAATCAAGTTGTTATTTTAATCGTAACATATTTTGCTAAATCACTTTGTTAATCTTGAAATCGACCGACCATTAAGTGCTGCTAAAATTTACCCTTTGCTCTACCTCACACCACGAATGAATCTTAAATTGCTATGAAGCGTAACCCTGTGAGATATTTTCATGCACAGCGCAGTGAGCCGACGGGGCTGTGCTGCCGGGAGGGTTTTCTCGGGGGGCCTGGAGGCCTTTCCAAGGCTTTTTTCTTTCCAAGCCTTTTACACTGGATGCACCCACCCTGTGAGCTCCCCAAACAGGGAAACCTGAGCAGGAAGCCGCTGAATTGGGGTGCGGGGTGTGGTGGGCGTGGGCCCTGGAGGGCAAGCAGGTAAGTAGTCACAAGGGGAAACGGGGGAAAAAGTGCTTTTTAAAAGCATCCCCCGAGTGAAGCAGAGGAATCGGCGCCTGTGAGGCTGATGGGGGCGCCTGCCAGCAGCGAGGCGAGGGAGCCCGGCGCAGCGTGAGCGTGGGGCGAGGATCCCGCGGGTGGGTATTTCTGCTCGCCCGCTGAGCAGTGACAGAGCCTGTAATTAACTGTTCGGGCTGGAGATGCTGCCCGGCCCTTCCAGGCAGCGGGAGCTCCGCTCCGGGGAGGAAGGGAAGCCTGCAGCACAGAATGGGGTTTTTCTTGGCGTGGGTTTGTAGCACAAAGAAGAGCGGCACGGCGCGGGCCAGGGAGCCGGGGGGTTGCTCTTCGGGGGGGGCTGCGGTGCCCCTGAGGGTGCCAAGGGCTCCAAGGGCCCATCAGTGGTATTTTTTTTTTTTTTACTTGCCTTCAAACATGTATTACAATAAATTGTATCCTTGTTATAAGTGTGTCTATATATAAAAAAAAAAACAATTTCAGTGTTTCATATCGTACACAGAATACATAGCACTGTGGATACTCTGCAAGCTAATGGCATAAAAAAGGAACTTGCTTTGTCTGTGTTCTCTTCCCAAAATACATTGTCAGGTTGTTTTTTTTTTTTCAGCTCGTGACTTGCCTTCATCCCATCTAGTTTGAATTACTGAGTCGGTATTCCAGGCTTGCTGACAAATGGATGACAACTACTCTCAAGAGTTTAATGGCAGCAGCGATAATTTTGGAGCCGAACGTCTCAAAAAGAGAAATTTGTCTGGTTCTAGTTCATCAGAAGAGATCGGGGAAGCTGCTGAACAGTGTCTGTCGTCATCTTCAAGTACTCTTGATGCCAGCAGAAAAAACATGAAACATCTTAATAAAGAAATATATAGACTGCCCAGCATAAAGGTGAGTATTTTATGAGTACTTCTGATACCTTTCGCTAGAGCATAGCACAGAATAGCTAAGGGCTCATTGCTTAGTCAGATGAGTGGAAAAGCTACATATTCTTAGCTATGATCCTTAATTCCTGCGGGGTTTTTTTAGGAAAAAGTCCTTAAATAAATCCCTTCTGCGTGAAATTTATAGAGCTGTGTATCCTTTAATCCCCTTTAATGGTGTTCTTTCCATAAAAGCGTAGAGTGGTTTACAGTTTTCACATTCGACATTTTGCATGCCAAAGAACAGACCCTCTCTTTCTGGATTTAAAACATGTTTATGTTTTTCTCCCTTAGTACTTTCATCGGGAAGGAAATGTCATATCAACAATTCCTGAGGATTTATTTCAAAAACTGCCACATCTTGTTTGGCTGGATCTCTGGTATAACAAGATTAAAGCTCTTCCCCCTGGAATCGGTTACCACAGGTGAGATCATTGGTCATACATATAATTTAATAACAAATGTATTTGTCTTCTATTTGCCTCACTGTAATTTCATTGTAACAGTCAGACTTTTACAAGCTTTTGTCTGGCGTTGACCTCAGTGCAGGAGAGCAGTAAATAGGCTTAATTTTGTTTACAAGAGCTCAGATGAGCTAATAGGTCCAATTAATATTACATAGTGAATTTCTAAACTTTTAGCTTTAGAAATGTAAGACCTGTTAGTCTTCTCATGCAAGTTTTTACAGGATGGTAGGTGAGGCCAAAACAGGGACTCCCAGTCACAAACCTCATGTCACCCCTAAGTGACAATCAAGGACAGTTTAGTCAAAGAACTTTACCCATTAATCTGGTGTTGAAGTAGTCTGACGAGGTATTCCCCATTGGAAGGATTAATTTGCTGTCACCGATTCAGAAGGGGTATGTGAGGGAGAAAGTACACCGTGTTGCTCTGACCCTGAAAAGTGTACTTACTTTCACATTGCCAGGATCACCAAAACTAACTTCCCACCATTTTTTTTTTTTTTTTTTTTAAATGTCTTTGGACAATTCCTCCCTTCCCATTCCGGAAGGGGAAGACCACAAATCACAATATGTGGTAATTAACAGGGACAAAGAAATTATTTTGCTACCGGAATAAAAAAAAAAATAACGGACTCGGGCAAGTCTATGAGAGTCATAAATCGAAGTGGTTCATTGCCGCTACCAGCGCGTTTATGGCTCTTCCTAGCGGCCGATGACACACAAGCAGAGGGCCCGGTCGGTTACACGCGTTCTTCAGCGCTGTCCACGCGCCGAGGACTGACAGCGCATCGGGCGTTACCCCTGTCCGTAACGCACCCGACACCTCGCTGGCTTCCAGTCAGTCACTGCTGTCCTGGGCCTGCTGGCTCATTAAATCTTGCGAGCCCAAACACAACGCTCTGTACACCCCTAGCTCAAGGCACAAAACTTTCCACCGTTTAAGGAAACGGCCGGACGTTTTCCATTAACCGTAGCCTGGCATGTCTGCTTCGGGCAGATCTCCGCATCCTTATCTTGGTTTTTCTACATCCCTGTTTGCGGCTGCCCAGGCTGCTGGCCGGCCGAGGTCGCGATGTCCTCACCGCTCACCAGCTGCACAGCACCCTCTTCTTCCTCTCTTCGCGTCCCGTTTGCCACAAATGTTAATCCAGTGTTGAGCAGCTGCCAGAATGTTTGATTTGTTTTTCTTTCCTAGAGGTAAAGAAATGTTATGACAGAAACTACCAAGCTTTCTTCTTGTTTGTTTTGTTGAATTTTAACAGTAAACGTGTGAAATTGCAACACAAGTAAATAAAAACCCACCAACTTCTCTGTTAGGATGATTTTTCACGTATGGTATGAGCAGCACCTTGCCTATAGAATACCATTGGAGCTGATGTGTTTGCTGCTGGATATTAAAAGCTATTTAAGAGAGTGCCACTAGAATGGCAGAATGAAGCGGTCAAAGGCTGGGAAGCAGGCGGAGCATGGTTTCTGTGCCCTCTCCATTTCACAGCTGCCCGGGGCCAGGGGCTGTGTGCTGCAAGGGGCAAAGGGACAGCCCCTGCATTAGCCCGGGTGGGCCCGGACCCTAAACACGCAGTAGCCCAGGGGCTCCCATCGGAGCCCCTCCGAGCAGCAGCATCTGCAGCGACGCTGGGCGGTTTACGTGCTAAGCAGTGCCGACTGTTTTCGGAGCATGGGCACACCGACTTTTTTTAAGAAGCTTAGGATTTGCCTAAATGTTTACAGATTTTTCAGGTGTATCAAAAAGGTATTATCTCACATGTGACACAAATGCCATAGATGTCGAATGTGACCCACGTCAAGCTGCTTCCAAGAATAGGACCACTAGTACTTCTGAAAATAAGAAGTGGACAAAATGAAATACAAATAGGTCATATTTCTTTCTAATCTCCTTATCAAAAAGGCTGATCGGTTTTAGCTCAAATTTAGCCTGAGGAACACACTCAACCCAAACAGTTGAAGTTCAGCAAAGTTGTAAACAGCTGGAAATCATGTGTTTGCAATTGGAACTGTCAGTATCAGACTTTAAAGTGGTAAACAGGCTTTGCAAAGAAAGATCAGATACTAAATACTGAAGTAGTTTATAATAAATGGACATAAATTAAAACCTCAGATTGTCCTACCCGAAAGCTTTGGGTGTGATATTTTCCAACACTGATGTTAACAATAGAGAAGTTTGGATTTGCCTTGTGGAATCCTTTCTGTAGTAGGAAACAAAAGCAAGAAAGAACTAAGGAGGAAAAATAGTCTTGTGTTTCTATTTAATTAAATGGACTTCACTCTTACAGTTGCTCCTATTTTCTGTTTTATTCAAAAGGCAATTGAAAACACTGCTTTTAGAAAGGGATCCTATAAAAGAGCTACCCACAGAGCTTGGTAAGTACTCACTTCTTTTTTGAAGATATCAAAGACATTTTTTGACTCGTAATGTTTAATTCTGTGGTTAGACTTTGATATATTTTGATTTTATCTAAAGAATGGTTTTAACTTACCACGAACATGTACCATGAGAGGAGGGGAAAAATTACTTAGGTTATTTATAATGATTGCCTCCATTGATAAGAGGGGAAAATCTTATTAAAATGTCTGCAGCGTTCTGGTTGGAAATGTTCAATGTTGTTTCTCTGAGTAAGGCTGAAGTAAAAAGCAAATCTCGGGCATTTACATAGTGAGACGTATATAGCTAAATGTGATTAGAGCCGAGAACTTCTACAGCAGTTTCTTACACTCCAAGTTGTCTTTATGGTTCGTAACTTCATTTTACTGCCTCTTTTTGCATTAGGAGTTGCTACTTTGAAATAACAAGTATTTCCAAATTAAATGATCCTAAACAAAACAGAGCAGGTTGCGTGGACTCCTGGGACGCTCCAGCTGGGACTCCTTGGGCTCTGAGTCCTCAGAGCAGAAGTGTTGGGGTGGGTTTTTATCCCTGTTTGATGTTGTCTGAGCTGTCAGGCTCCCAGGTGTCGTGCTGGGAGCCTGACCTCCAAAGCTGCCCCTGGAGCCTGGGCTTGTGTGGCCAAAAGTGGCTTGACCCGAAGATGGCCACACGGCTACAACAGAGCAGAATATTTCAGCTGGAGGTGTTCAGTCAGCCCTCGCTTCCTTCTGCCCGCGCAGCCGGCGTTTGGACGGCACGTGGGCGTCCCTCTCCGGAGTTGCTCGCGGCAGACGGCGCTGGCTGCTGTGCCTCGCCCCGCTCCCCTTATGCTTGTTCTCACTTTCCAGCACCGCCGGCATAAAGCCTCCCGCCTCTGGCCCTGAGATGACACCTCAGCTCGTGACTAAAGCGCGCCCGGGAATGTCCCCAGGTACTGAGGCCAGCGGCACAGGGGGACCCGTTCCTTGAGGAATGCCCTGTCCCCGTGGCAGCGTGCAGAACTCCCCTGGGCGCGGGTCTGGGGCTGGCGCTGCCGGGGGAGGCCTGGCTGGCACAGCCAGACGGGCATCCCGAGGTCCGAGCCCACCGTTCGGTGATGCAGTCGTAGTCGAAGGCCCGAGAATGTTCCCAGGCACTGATAAGCTTGCTGTTCCTTTAACAGCGCGTTGCTATCCCCACGTAATGCTGTGCTCCTGCCCCTTGGGCAGTGCACTGAGAAAGCGACCAGGCACGGCAAATACCCTTGCATCACAGCCGTTCTAGCCCCCTACTTTTGCTCAGATTTTGGCAGAAAATGCTGCCGGAGCAATGCTGACCCTCTTGCTTTCCATCTAGCAGTTATTCTGGACTGGTTCCTTTTCGAGGTTTCCAGCACCAGGATCTTCCACGCAGACCTGTCTCTCTTCAGCCCCGTGGGTCCCTGCGTTCCTCAGGCCTGCTACCCACGGGCTTCGGGCCAGCTCATCCTCCTGGGGCAGGCCAGAATCCCCTCTGCCCTCGCCCAGCTCTGTGCTGAAATCTTTCGCAGCCAGCGTGACGGAGGGGCAGGCGTGCTGCGCCCCAGTTGACCTGATGGAATCTTCAGGCCTTCACCGGGAAGAAGGAACCAGCTGAGCCCTGCAGTTCAGATGCTGTTTGCTCGGACACGATTCACACGTGCTGCCGCCTCTGCTGTACTAGTTAGCCGTTAGCTGCACCCTGAAACATGGCTTATTCCTGTGGAGTCAGCTCTCCTTCAAACAGCTCTTCTAGGAGATACTTGAACAGGGGATCAAAGCACATAAGGATGCAGGGAAGCGACCTCAAACTGGAGTTGCATGCGGTGACCAGTGCAGCCCTGCTGTCACCCATCTGGCTGCTGGAGAGGAAAGGCTGGTGGCCCAGGCAGAGGAAGGACAGGGCGTCACTCGTTCCGTTACTGCTTCGCATGAGGCAGCCTGTTCCTGGAGCAACTCTGCTCTTTCTACCCTGAGCTGAGCAGCGCCTGAAACAAAAACCCACTGATTTAAACGTCCTTGTGTTAGCCAGAGTAGAACAGGTCACTGGTGCGCTGGCCTTCCTGCGGTAAAACTTTGCAGTGCTGTTTTCGGGGCAGGGCTCCCTTCTGCTGTAATACTTTGGTCATTGCAGGTTTCCCAGCTCGGTATTTAGACGAGGGAATTCCTACCACACGCGACACTTACCCACTTCTGCCGGCTGCGTGGGTGACAGGTACCAGAACAGGGGCTGCCAGCCTGCCTGCTGCGTCGGAGCTTCGGCTCAAGCCACAGCAATTGGCAAAGAGCGCGGCAGGCTCTCCGGGGCCGGTTTGCTGGGCGGCAGCGCGGGCTGACAGATGGCTGGAGGTGTCTGGAGGGGCGCCCGCTGCCAGGCTTCCCGGCGGCACCTACGTGCTCCTTAGCGAGTGCTGCAGTGACAGCCGGGCTGGGCGGGGGGGGCCGGGTCCCGGCTGCTCTGCCCTGCTCTGCTCTGCCCTGCTCTGCTCTGCTCTGCCCTGCTCTGCTCTGCCCTGCTCTGCCCTGCCCTGCTCTGCTCTGCCCTGCTCTGCTCTGCTCTGCCCTGCTCTGCTCTGCCCTGCTCTGCCCTGCTCTGCTCTGCCCTGCTCTGCTCTGCCCTGCTCTGCCCTGCTCTGCCCTGCTCTGCTCTGCCCTGCTCTGCCCTGCTCTGCCCTGCTCTGCTCTGCTTTCCCCTGCCCTGCCCTGCCCTGCCAGCTCCGCTCGCGGGAGCGGCACCATCGCCTGCGCACATCCACTGCGGTGTTTTTAACGGCGGCAAGGCTGGCAGGATTGTTCTCCTGGGGCGATGCTGTCCTACCACGTGCCTTGCCCCGGAGGACCCGGTCCCTTGACAGAGCCCGTATGCCCGTGGCATTGCCACCTAGCAGTTGCGTATATACCACAGTTGCCCCCGTGTAACGGGTATAGCTGTGTGCCTGTGCTGGTGTGCGCACCCGTGATCTGCAGAACCGTGCCTGCCTCTGCCCGCCCAGCAGCAGCCCAGCGGCTTCAGCCTCGACTCCTTACACAGTGGACAACGTGAGACTTGGGCCAGCACAGTGATTTGCAGCTTCGCTGGAGGAGGGCGGGCGTAAAGCAAGGGCTGCCTTAGTCCCGGTGACTAAAGGCTTCCCGGCTCCCTGCGTGGAGCTGAGCTTGTCAGGACCCCCCAGGCAGGGGCATCGCAGGCTCCTCCGGTCACGGGGACCCGAGGGGATTACCAAGCCGTCCACCCGGTAAACTGGGAGGAAAACTGGGAATTGTGCTGTGACGTTATGAGGGGTTGTCAAAATCTAGTACTATTTTACAAAACACTCGTGTTTTGACAAGACACCTTTTTCTGACAAAATCATGTTTCGCGAGCTAATTCCCAGCCCGTTCTTCCTCCTACCCTTCTCTGTCGCTCTCCTGTCGGTGCACTTGCCATCATAACCACCTGTATCAAGAGACAGAGCAGGAGCTATGCTGACAGTGTCAGCACTGACTTAAATTAGAGTTGCTGTCCTACAGTGGCCGTTCCGTCATTCTTTGTGTTCTCTTTTTGCAGTGAGTAGAATACCGGGTTTTATGATGCTGGTATCATCAATACCAAGCAAAAAGTTTATAATGTAAACAGATGAGTTTGGAGGATGATCCATGATAATTCTCTGCTAGTCTTCATTTCTTGGGGGTGTTTTTCACCTAGGCCTGGAATGAATTTGCAATGTTTGCCTTCATTTGTTGAACTTTTTTATAGTGAAAAACTACTCGTTCAATGAATGAAAAAATCTTTCAGAAGGGGAGCTGAAGTCTCAGTGGTGACAAAACAGTTTTGTTATTTGCCTGTGGCTGTTCCTAGAGCGTTTATACTGGCTCACCTGATTTGTGTAGAATTATCATGTCTTCTGAATTTAACTGTCAAAGATGAAAAACTCATTGCCAGCCAACACGTTTCAAAAAAACCGTTTGGAACTCCAGCGTACTGCCTGCCAGTTGGGCAGTGCTGTAGGGAACTTGCTTGACGTGCCTTCTCGTTCCAGGGCTGCCGGGGCTCGCTGGAGAAGCCAGGAGAGCCACCCGGCTTAGGGGAGAAGTCACTGGACTGCCCACGCCTCGGTTTCCCCCGCTGTAAAATGGGGGTGAGAATATTGTGCTCTTCAAGCCTCCTGAAGAAAGCATTGCGTAGAAGCTCGATAACTTTATTGCTGCATCTACCCAAGCGTTCTTCAGAATGATTTAGGAGCAGCTCTAAAGCATGGAGAGTTCTCGGTAGGTGATGCCGTTTAAAACTTATGCAAATGATTTTTGAAAAGGATTCTGAAAGGTAGAGTGCCAGTTTGCCATCCTCCCAGGCGTGCAAGCGCAGTCAGTGCGTACTGCCACATCCCGCCGCCTGAGCTGTAGCGGCATGTCCCCTGTAACTCCCCCACTGCATTCAAATCGTGGTCAAACCTGAGCGGTTTTCAGCAAGATAAAAAAGCGATTTCATTTTTCCAGTACTGAAGTCATCTGTGTGATTCATTCTGATCGTTTCCATTTAAAAATAGTTTAAATTTCTCCATACTAAGCTATTTTAAATCTAATTGTATTTCCAAGTATTTCTTTACAAGGTGCATTTTCAAAGCCATTTCTTCTTGTTAATAATGTAGCTCTTTCTTTCTCCATTTATATTTTATGATTATTTGAAGTAATTTTCTAATTTGTGAATCGTGACTGTATGAAAAGGCATTCTGGTAATTGTAGCTCACTGAGCAAACTTTTGGTTTTGGATTGTTAGAATACAGTCAATTTACTAAACCTCCAAACCTCAGCATTCCTTACCAGCTTTACTGACAGCTAGCAATAAGATGTGGAGCACTGGGATGTGTGCTCGTTTGACAGATATAGTTGCATGTGAGCTCTGTGGCGATATTTCTTGACAAAAGCAACAGCAGTAATTACACAACAGCATGTTTAGTCTCTGGAATAAACACAGATTTTCAGTTTTAAGCACTTTTGTTACTCTGTAACATAATGAAGTATACAGTACTGCTGGTCTGTTGTATTTTTAGTTTGTAGTCAAGTAATTCTTCCTTGTGGGTTTTGCTTTGCTTTGGTTTGGATTTTTGAGGGGGTTGTTTTTGCCAGTTTGCCTGCCTGGGGTATTTCCCTCGGTCTCTGGTACTGGACACTCTTTTTTTCTGACCTTCCCTCAGAACTCTTGTCCTTCCGCGAGACTTTGGCAGGCTGATTCCACATTGTTCCCTCATAAACTTAACTTACAGTAAAACAACAGTATGTTTCCCCAGGGATTTCAACAAATAATTTTTTCAGTTCCGTTCCTGTTCAGTTTATCTAAATCACCTCAGTTGCAATTTGGGTGCAATTTCAGAACGATTCAGACCGTTCTGGTTTTCACTGCTTCCCAATTTGAGTTCAACATTAGCAGACTTTAAAGTATAATTCTGATTAAAATTTGAGTGTTCTAGCTATGGTCTGTGAAGAGAAAAAAAAAATAAGTTTTGAATCATTTTGATGTTTGAGCTGAATTTTCCTTAACTCTCAAGTAAGTAACTTTGTCGGTGTTGTGATGGGAAAACTGGTTTTCTTACACTACTGGTAAGCTACCAGTCGGCTAAGCAAAAAAAAAAAAAAAAAAAAAAGAAAAGAAAAACCCAGAAAAACATTGAAAAATGGGAATGTAGTTGAAAAGAAACAGGTTTTAGGTGCCTTTGTTCTGCATTTCACTGAAAGAAAGAATTTGGAGAACAAATGTGCATTCCATGGCGGTAATAGGATGTCGCAGTAAATTCTGTGTGTAGCTGTGGTATAGTTTTTGATGTAGCAGGTTGGACATACTGTCTCCTCGATGTGAAGAATCCATTTGCACTTGGGTCCCAAGTCTCTCTTCCAAGAGAAGGGATCCCAAAGGATCCAGCAGTTGTCCCCATCGTGACGTTTGGAAAAACTGCTTCGTGCTCCCCAGCTTCCCAGAGAACCCCGGCACCCGCTTCAGCTGCTCACTGCCTTCAGTTGCTCTCGTGCTGGTTTTCACTTTTTGTTTTTAGGTGTACTTTGTCAGTATTGCTGCAGTTGGCATTTCCAGAGAAGTAACGTCAAATGGAGTTGTTAATCACATTGTAAAATTTGTTTTGTAACATTCCTTTCAGCTTTAATTACTGGTAATTTAAAAGCAAATAGCTGTGCTATTAGTAATGTATTTGTCATTTCTGCAAGTAAGATTTTACAAAAACATTTTTAAAGAGCAAATACACTATTTTACCTTGTGATGAGTAAAGCAGATAGACACAGAATTTTAAGCAGTCAGCCTGTGGAAACTGAGGCAGAGTAGACTATACAGTCAAGTTGTAAATGGAGATTTAAAGTGTGACTCCGGTAATACAATATGAAAAATATATTCTCGTTGACTTGATTGAGACTGTCTATGTGGTTTTCAATGCTGCACTTCCTAAATACAGTATTATAAACCATATGTCAATCTAAAATAAATGTCAGGCCAAAAGATGGCGTTACCTTTCTTTTAGAGACCTGGTACATTTATTTTTTGAAAGATTGAACAGATTTCAACTGTTGTGCTTTTGTCTGAGTCAAAAATGGCTGAAAGTATTATTTAATTCTGCAAATCTAGTTAGGAAGGGAAAACTGCTCATTTTATTTTACTTCTCTGAAACATAATTTATAAATATTCATAAATAACCAGCATAAATCTGATTCTGAAATTGATTGTGTGTATTTTGCACTTTGTTCCCATTTTACCGGACAGCAAGCAGAACATGACAGATGACTTTCCACCCTGCTGGTCGTCTTCTCTTTACACACGTAACTGTGCTGCGTGTACTTCTGCTTTTGAGGTGGGCAGGAGGCTGACAGGCCTGTGTGATGCAGGGGCTCAGTAGCCCTTGGGAGGCTGAAGATTTATGTCCCTCTTGTTTGTCCTCAGGAGCTGGTGGCTCTTTGTTTCCTTGGGCAAGGATAGCGAACAGTGAGGCTGGGGGTGAGAAGCTACATAGACCCAGTGATGTTAGAAGTAGAAAATCAGAACAGTGCACTAGAAAGAAAAGAAGGATAACTGTAATTCTTTTCCTTTCCCATGAAAAAATGAAGTTAGGGCAAAAGCACAATAACAGCAGCTGGAGGATTGTGCTGGTTAGCTAAGCTGTTGGGAGAAAGTTCATTTTGTCTAGACTAATCTTGAATGGGGAGAATCATTTGCTTAGAGAGAAATTAAATATTTAAAAATTTTTAAAAATCCAAAACATTAAAAGATTGCAAAGCTATTAAGCAGCAGGAGAACATAAGGGCAAAATCAGGTAGAAGAAGAGAAGGCCTGAAAACAATCACAAGAAGAATGACAGGCATAAGGGTCTGTTTTATACAAATTCATGTGAAACGTCTCAGAAACCAAAATATAAAATGCCTGAAGTCATTAAGGGGCAGAATACACGCCCGCTGCATGCTGCATCTCTGGCTCAGCTCAGAGATGAGTTCCCACGCTGGGAAAAGGCAGGTGTGCTTGACAGAAGAGGTGACAGTTCTGAGGTTCAATTAAAAGTATATGAAGTGATAAAATACGCCTTTGGTTCTGTGTACCTCTGGTGCAAACTCTGGAACTGGGTTTCAGCTGACTTCTTTTGTCACAGAAGCCTCAGTCTGAAGGTGGCCTTGATTAAGCATAGCAAATCAACAACTTCAGCGTTCCGAGGAGTTACTTTCAAGGAGAAAGCAAATATTTCAATGTAATTCAGTCTAGTCTGTCCAGAATAGCCTGAGATTTGAAAAGAGAAATATAGCCCATCAGGAATTTGGTAATAATCTTAAGTATTACGGTATTGGTAATACTGTGCATATATAAACGTGTTAGTTATTTGTAGCTCTAAAACCAGCAAACTAAAAACCACTAGACTCGGCCAAATAAATAATTTAAAGTAGTATATAGTATCTGCATATGCAGTAATGGTAATTATCGTAGAAATCACAAACACAGTAAATACCAGTCATTCACTTTGACTCACCTGATATATATATATATCTGAAAACTCATTCATCTTTCAAAATGTCGAAAGGTTGGGCCCGATGATCTTTCGAGGTCCCTTTCAACCTGGGCTGTTCTGTGATTCTGTGTTTGCTAAATTATATTACTTCCCCAGGAAACTTAACTTCATTGACAGCCTTGAATCTGAGACACTGTCCACTTGAATTTCCACCAAAAGATGTCATACAAAATGGATTAAAATCCCTCCTGTGCTTTCTTCGGGACCGTGGGAATGGAAAACTGCTCTCTGTGGAGCCAGCCACTTCAGGTATGTTGGAGATGTATTTGTGTGCGTCTGCTGTAATTTGGCTTGAAAAAGGTGTGAACCACGGGATGCTTTCCTTGTGGGCCCTCTCGCTAGTGCGTGTCATCCACCTTCGCCTCTGAAAGGGATATTGCTGGCTGGAATAAATGAGGGAAAATAAATGCTTCAGTGTTGTGATTAAAAAAATCAAACCGTGAATCTTAAACGTCTAAGTGGAAAAGGAGAGGTTGTATTTGTGTAAGAGGAAGTTTTAATTGCGTGTGATGCGCTTAGAGAAACAGAAGACGAAGTTTCAGCAGAGGCTGTTGTTCAGAATCAGCAGAGGAGAAGCACAAGCAGAAGGTTGGGCTGTTTCACTATGATGGGAAGTGGGTGGTGTGGGTGCCAGGCAGCTCATCAGGACCGCAGGGAGGACAAGAATACAGGTCGGTGACATTTTATAGGGGGCATGGGGGAAACCGAGATATTAGGGAAGTGAAAGAGGACACTTAACCGGCAGATGACTGGGGGAAAAAATGGAAATACGGTACCTGACTTACAGAAAAAAGGTGGAGCTGGTAAAATTCCAGATGGGTCTGTAGCTCCTGTTCCAGGACACAGACTGGTTCAGGTACTCGGGCTGCTGCGGACGCCGGGGCGGTTAGTGTCAGCCTCCCGTGGGCGTCAAACCCAACACCTTGCCCTCCTCGACTTGCCCAGCCCGGCGGGTCCCGCGGGCTGGGGGCTGCCCGGGGCGGCGGGGGGTGCCGCTGAGCACCGTGCCGGGGTCCCCGGGAGCGGGGGGGCTGCTGCCCCCCCCCCCCCCCATTGCAGAGCCGGCGCCCGGCTCCCGCCCCGCTGCTCGGCCTGGGCACGGGGGGAAAGGGGAAGGGGAGGTGGGCCCGGGGGAAATGCCTCCCACCCGCCTGCGGGCCACGGCGGGGGGGGCACGGAGGCATCACACCCGCATGCACGCCGCAGCACGGGCCGCCTTCTTTTTAAAGAGTGAGTGTGCTACAGCCACACCGCACACCGTCACCCATGTTTGCAAGCTGCTCCGCACGCTTCATCCGCCTACCAGGAGGCCGACGGTGGTTTTGGTGTTTTCATATCGTGTCCGAGCTCACAGCCTTCAAAGGCAAACACAGTTTGTTCTTTATCACGCTTTCTCTTTTTTTTTTTTTTTTTTTCCACAGTATCGCAGTTATAAATTTACATTAGGAGGGGAAAATTAAGAAGTTGTCAGCAGAGAGGAAAAGATGCAACGTAATTTGCATTATTTATGCTCTGATAGACTCCAGAAGTCATTAATAATAGAAATACTGGTCATATTCCCACAGAAGACCCTTTTCTCATACTTAAGATTTCCTGTAATGAAGGCTAATTACTGTGGACACCATGAGAATCAGACTGGAATTAGGGGTGTTAAAATGCGATATCATTAAAGGGAACGCAGTAGATTCAGAGTATGAGTGAGGCACTTAAAATGCTAAGCAATATGGTGAAATATAAAAATATCAGTTCAAAATACCACGATACTGAAAATGAAATCAAAATACTGATGTAAAGATAATGACTGGGGGGGGCGGTTATTAATCTCAATTCCATGTATGGTGTCGCTAAAGGAAACGATGTGCATTTTCAGAACTTCCCAATGTTGTCTTCATGTTTGAAGACCTGGTTTACAATTCTTGTTTTGAGACAAATTATATCCCAGTGGCGTTGCTTAATTACCACTATTTACTTTAAAATTTCACCACGCTTCAGCATGACTGGAGAGCAAGCAGTGTGTTTTTCTACATGGACAACTTTTATTTGCGTTACCAGTGCTTAATGTTTACATCACTTTTTTTATTTGAATGGACATTTGTTTTAGCATGCATAATAGGTAAAAATCTGCTTGCTTAATGTTAAGTCAGCAGGATGCAAGTGGAGTTACAGAATATGATACCAGCTGTATTATCCACCCAGCGTGGCTTTTATACTTGCAAGAGATCTTTCTGCGCAATCTGCAGCTGGATTCGCGTGACGTAGTAGAGAAGGAGCTGGTGGCTACTTGCGCTGGCAAGTGAAACTGTTTTCTCAGAGGGCTCAAATCAAGGCTTAGTTTCAGAGCACCAGTTCTGTTAGCTTCACACCGATTTTGATACCTCCTCAAGCAAGGATCACGCTAGAGGAGAGCTGTTGTAGGTGGAGAGCGGAGACAACTGGAGGAGGTGCTCGAGGAAGGGAGCCCGGCCCCTGCCTGCAGGCAGCGCTCCTGGAACCTGCCTCAAGCCACGTCCTGTCACAATTAGTGTAAATTCATCATCTGGAGGAATGTACAGGGCCTTCCAGGGAGGAAACCAATCATACATTAAACCAGACCTTTTAGGATGCAAGATTGCTCTTTTAAATACACTTTACTGTTTTAGAAGTCCAGTCCTAGTGTAGTTTTTAATGTAGTCACAACGAGAGCGCTCGAACCCCAAAGTTCTCCAAGGTTCTGCATTTCACAGAATTGCACGTGCTACAGGAATCGGAGCAGGCCATTGCTAAACACTGTGACAAAAAATCAGACGGGTCCTCTTCCTAGGAAGGTAGTCGGTGGCCCATGGAAGCAGGTGGGCTTCATTAAGTGTTTGGGGGGTTTTTTGGTTAAATACTGGCATTTTAATATAGGAACATATACTAGTTGTTTAACTTATTTTTTGCTGTACCTTCTGTGGAATCCGTCATGTTTACTGGTGCACTGTGCTACGTTAGTTTACAGAGCACTGAAATGAAAGGGAAGTAAGATCTTAGTTTAATTTGTGCTTCATTTGTGGATACATAGTTTGGGCTAATGTTTGTTTTTCTGGACATAGGCCTAATGACAAGTGTAGGTGTTTACTTGGTATTTCCATCAACAGCAGAATAATGTTTAGAATTGAATTAGGAAAACCACTCAGGAATAAAATGCCAAACATTTGCCATTCATTTTCAATGAGATCTAATGTGGCTCTCAGATATTCAAAATGATGCCTTTTATAGACTGTCAAAGTGTTTTGGTAACAAATCCTTATCGTGGTTGAAATTAGAATGCTTCAGAACAGTTAAACTAAGCTTCCTCTAGCATTCAAGTGAGTTTTAGCAAGCAAATTATGTAAACAGAAACAAAACTTCTGTGCAGTAGAGTCCACGTTCTTACTGTACTTATGAATGTTCTCCTTTGCAATTAGGAAATTGGTGTATCTTTGAGCATTTCTAATTGTTACCTAAAGTAAAAAAAAAAAAAAAATTAGGGTAGCAACAAAAACATGTCTTTTTAATGTTAGACTAAAGAAATAAAACCCCTGAACAGAAGAAAACATTCATCTTGGGGGCGTCTGGCAAAGTATATTTATGTACTGTACCCCTAACACTAGTGCTAGGAGCTCATCATGAGCTGAAAGAGGTTGGGTTGTCTTGATTTTGTTTTTAAAGATGTGCAGGTTATGAAAATAGGCTGTCAACTTTTCGTCTTATCTGTCTGTGTGAGATGAACCAGTATTATTTTGCAGAGATCACTTTCTATACTTAGCAACACAGAAAGCAGTTTAGAATTAGTTACAGCTGATCACTCTTCAGGTTAGTATGTGAAGTGAGAGTTTTGTCTGGAAATTAGCAGAGTAGTGTCTGACGGTAGTGTGGTGTTTATTTTGTAAAGTGGACTATTACAGCTGTTCTCTCTTACACGTTTGTTATACGCTTCTTTTCAAAGTAAACATGTAACATACCTGAAACACTCTCGTTAGTTATTTTGGTCTGTAACTCCCTTCAGTGGTACACAGTCTTGAAAATGTTGAGGATTTGTTTTGTGTTCTTCAAAATAACAAATCAAAAGCGCTTTTTCTGCTGCTTTTGTCTGCTTAAGAACGTGGGATTGCATTCTCTTCTACTTAATTCAAACACAATCGGTTGGAATGACAAAACAATTGCAAATCGTACTCTGGAACAGTGTTGGAAGTTAATTATGTTGTTATGTTTAATGTTAGTTTAGATAGTGGTATATTTAAAGAAAAATAATCCCTTTAATATTTAGAATCTGTGGGCATGCACATGAAGTTTGGGAACCTTCTGTAATATGCAAGAGTTTCTTGCTCCCTCCCACGCGGCCCATCTGTTCGTGTTGGATGAGAGCAGTGTGTAAGAAGTAGTATATACATACTTCGTGCAGAGAGGATAACAGAATGTACCTTGGAATAAGGCTTCTCCAAAATGCGAGAAGAAGAGGGAGATGAAATCCAGCGTGTTTCTTCTCCAGGGTTCAGGGAACCTCCTGAGCCTCCAGTTTGTAAGAACCCGACCTTTGCGTATCTTACGGTCTCTCAACCCCGCGGCCAGAGGCGAGCGGAGATGCAGTTGGCTGTCGGGGTTATTGTTCGGGCAGCAGCACGGCTGGGGCACAGACCCACCCAAAAAAGAGGATGGATTCTGTGGTGGGCAACTATTGCCGAGCTTGACACTTCTGTGGGTGCCCTGATAACTTACCGGTAACTCTGGTTTGTGTACCTAAGTGTAAGTCACACTTTGGAGTGCAGGGTAGATGTGCCCCGGAATTAATCATCATCAGGTAAAGATGAAATTTCAGCTATGTGTGAAGATTAATCCCTGTAAAGGTGTAATTTGAGATAATGCTAAATTTGTTTAACCTGAGATGCCAGTTGGGATGAACTGCGAGGTGTGCTACGGCTTTCATCAGCGCTTTGGTTTTCGCCATTACGTGACAATACATTAACTATTTAAATGGATTATGTTAAAAGATCTTTCCTGCTTTGACTCACAGATTGCATTTGGGCACTTGTAGTATGTTAATGATTATTGTATCTGTTTGCTTTGCCTTTTTACTTCCTCTGATACATGGAACGTATTTTTAACTACTATTCATCATACAGAGAGCTCTAATTCAGTCATACACCGTTCATGTAATACTTATTTCTACCCACATCTACACTGGCAGGCTATAAATGCTGCAGGAAAACGGAGTGAGGAAGTTATGGATTTACACAGCCTTAACTCAGTCCTTATATCTGCACGCATTATGTGAGTCTTGATTTCCACTCTTTTCTTCCTCAGAGCAGAGATCCCAGCATACAGCTGGGATTTTCCGCTCCCGCGTCCCGCTCTGTTTCAGGGTTCCCTGCTGCTAATTCGGTGTATTTGCCACGGCTGTGCCTAACTGCTGCTAATTCGGTGTATTTGCCACGGCTGTGCCTAACCCTTGCTGGTGTCCGCAGCGGACCCCCGGCTCAGCTGCGGGGCCGAGGGTCCCCCGGGGGAGGCGGGGGCTCCGGCGGGCCGGGGGCCCTGCTCCTCGGGCTCCGTGTCAGTCAGAGGCATTAAGCACTTAGCAGAACTGATTGTGAGTTGAATCGGCTCCTGCGTGGTAGAACTGATAAAAAGCTGGGTGAAGAGTTTGCCAGATTGTGAGATAGATAAATTATCGATCAGAAGGAAGCCGCTGTTCTGCTCACATTCATCAGTAGACTGTTGGTTCCTTCCAGAACACGGATTGCTCTAAACTTGTGAAAAATCTTTGAGTAAAATATGTATTAAAAAAAGACCAGCGAATCCTACTTCTGCTAGACTGATTGACTGACGTTATCTAAACATTGTGTTTTGCTTAAAGAACAATTCATCGACACGTAGGACTACCGCCATCTCCCTTTAATTCCAACAGAAATGCCACCTGTTGAAAAGCTAAACGTAAGTGAACTGTTGCAGTCCGGTCTGGAGTTGTCGGATGAGTGGCCTAACGAAGAGGAAAAGCTGCGATTTCAGAAGCTGAAAGAAGAAATTATAAAAGATGAAAAAGAAGAGTCTCTTGCTGACGAACATGTAGGTGCAACCCATGAACCGCGGGAAGAAAGAAGAGCTCTGCTCGGAGTCAGCAGGTCTTTCCAGGTGACCAAGCTTCACGCCGTGGGGTCTGACCGGGGTCTGAAGTGCTGGGAAACTGTTGCTACTGGAAGATACAAAAGCAGCTTAATATGCATCATTATTGTCAAATATGTATTTGATGAATAAATGGTATTTTTGACATGAGTAGATAGAATACAAAACAACCTTTATATTTTCTAATACTTTAAAGACTTTTCCCCCAAAATTAAAAAATGCTATCCATCTTTTTTATTTCCTTATTTACTTCCTCTTTTGATAATTGTGCCCTTGAATGTCTAAATTCATTCTACTGAAAAATACAATTTTATAAATCACAATAACAAAGAACTGTAGAATCCTGCCAGTAACTTAATTTTCCATTTCTAATATATACAAGATGGTAAATAACTACATGTAAGTACAAGATAATACATTAAATTCCTTTACACTGGCATACAAATCATTTTATAAATGCTTTATTTGTCATATTTCATAATATGTGAGTAATGCAAACCCTATTTGTGAGAATTTTTTGTTGAATCCTTTCTGAAAAAAGAAAGTACTTTTTTTTTTTTTTCCTAAGAGAATAAATACACCGGAAATGTTCTTAATTTTTTTTTTTTTTCAGTATTTACCATGATATCAGTGACTCCCCCCTCCCCCAATATTCGTGAATGTTTTTATTGTTACCTAAATATTATTTCTCAGCACTGTTTTTTAACAAACTAGAGCTGAGTGATTTTATTTATTTATTTATTTATTTTTAATATCGACCATTTGATCGGGTCTCACACTGCAGACAAAACAGGGAAGGGATTTTTGGATGTCCTGTGAATTTCTGCCTTGCCTCCGCCCTCCCCGGGTGGGTCCCCTGCCCCTCCGGAGCGGTGGGTGCGCAGCGGGGGGCCGGGCTCCCCAAACCGGCGGCTGCCCTGGGTGGGGGCCGGCCCCCCGCCGGCGGGACACCCCCCACCGGGCACTGCCCGCCGCCCGCGTCCTGCCCACCGCTGGGTACCGATACCCTCATGGCTTGGGGTTTTTTTTTTTCCTTTCTGAAGTATGAACGGTACGGAGAAAACCTGGCGGAATTCACGGTTTATGCTTTACTTTGTTTCCTCACAATACAACCCTGGGCTCGCAGCGGTTTCTGTGAAGTAATTACTCAGGTAAATTACCTAAGCATGGCTTTTTCCTTTCAATATTTTAAGGGTTATATGGAAATAAAGCAGACTGCTCATACGCAGGATCACTAGTAGATAAAAAACTGCGTTTTGGGCGTGTATTATCACCATTGTTAAATGTGCTCAGTTTTCTCTGTAGTATTTAAACAACAATATCAAGCCGTCCATTTTAAAAGGAGAACGTCCCTCCAGAGCAGTAAGTTTATTGAGTTTCTATCCTGTGACAGGACGACTCCGGCAAAGCCAGCTGAAAAGGGCAGGTTGGGAGCAGAGAGGGAGCTGAAAGAGGAACGAGCTTTACTTGAGCACAGGAAAAGGCAAGTGTTACAGGGTAATTGTCTTTTAAACATTGTGATTTAGCTGCTGAATAGATTGCCTGGGTGACTGTTTATAAGGGAAGAGGTAACTTCAAATATTTTGCGCTACAAGTGTAAATATATACAGTGCTTTCCCTCACAAAACGCAAAACAAGGCAGGTGGCTTGCCAAGCTTCTTACCAACTTGGCCATCAACTCCGTGAATTCCCGTTTCAACTGAGCAGGAAACAAATTTATGTCAGTTAATTCGTACGTTACATTCCAGGTAAACTTAAGTGTAACTTTAGCTTTGCTGACAGAAAGCTACAGCTAGAGGGCAAACTCTGCACATGACATAAGAATGTGACATTTCTAGGGTATAAAAAGTATATGTATTGAACAAATTTTGCTAGAAGGACTTGTTTATATCTCTGCATATTTTCCCACTGTATGCAGACATTTGGACTGCTGTTCAGAAATCAATCCACGTGTTCCAGACTAGATCCAAGAAATGAGGCAATGTTAGTCCTAATTTGTATCATCTTAATACATTTTTTTTTTTCTTTTATAACCGGAGCTATAGAAGTCATGCTGCAGAAGAAGGGCATCTCCGTGGCGGTCCTGGGAGCACGGGGTGGTCGTGTCGCGGCAGGGCAGTGCCCGGGATTTGGGGGGTACGCTCTGTGTCCCAGCAGTTTGGGCCATGCCCCCGGGCTCTGGGGCTCCACCCCCGCCCCCGGGGAAGCCGGGGGAGCAGCAGGGCCGGGGAGTTCTGCCTGCCCCCTCGCCCCAACCCTCCCCTCCCCGTCAGGCTGGGGCCACGGCCGGCTGGGCGCTCCCCGCTCCGGAGGAACGTGTAGCCGGGTGCTGGCGTTGGGCCGTGAGCCATCGCTGGGGCCGGGGTTTGGTAAAACCGATCCCGCTGCTGCTGGGAGTTACCCAGCGCGCCGGTGTGCGGCGCGGGAGGGCGATGGCTGGGAACCCGGCTCAGCTCTCACGCCGTCTCCCGCCCCGCCTTCGCATCGCGGCTCCCTTGGGCTGTGTTCCCCACCCTCCTCGTCCTCGGGTGAGAGGCTGACCCAGAGGAGGTGTTGGCTCGGCTTCGTGTCGGACCTCGAGGCGAGCTTTGTGAACGGTTACAGGCAGGATATAGAGGCTGAGGAAAATAATGGGAAGACTTTAGGAAAGCATCCAAAATGAGAGACTGGGGACACTGTCTATTTTTAATTAAACTATTGATTTATTTGGCATTACTATAGTTGACAAGTTTTTTTACAAAAGGCGGTGGAAATGACGAGCGTTACTCTGTTGACGTGCCAACGGCCGTACAAGCAGGAGCCTGAAACTTAGGACTCAACCAAAGAAGAGCTGGAGAATCACTGCGGACACCCAGAGTCCGAGTAGACACCATATTACTGGGACCTTTATTGATGAACCTTAAAAATCTGATGGGCCAAATTACGTTATCCAGTAGAACTTTTCGTGGTACAACTCTCTACTACTTCTTTATGTTCACGCAAATTTACTCCGTATCTAAACTTACCAAGTTTAAACCCTGGTCCAGAGATGAACCGTGTACCTTGCCACCGGTCCTCTGAGCGGTTTCGTCACTCTGCGTGGCTTTTGCTCGAATCTGTGCCCTGCTCTCTGCTGCTATATTCCTCCACTCAGCTGGGAAGTGAGGGCGGGTCTTCGCAGTTCTCACCTTCCTGTGGTAAGTTTATATTTCATGAAGGTGCCCCCGGTATTTTATTTCTCTTCGTTAGGAATCAGTATGTCTATCTATGTATCTTTTATTGCTCGGCTGTAAATGGCTAAGCATGCAAACAAGAGTGGTAATGCTCATCTCTTAAGTTATGGCTTTAAAAGTTTGCTATAAATCAACTTTTTCAGCAATGAGGAAGTGCTTCAGGAATGGCGCAGCCAAGGGAAGTTGATGAAAGAAGAAAAAGAAGCGTTTAGATTTTCACCTACAAATGCAGACACGGTATGTAACAGAAAATAGCAAGGTAGCACACTGGGAAAGCAATCCACTAATGGTATCCTTGGATTTATTTTATTTTTAGCCCATATATTGAAGTTTCAAACTTAAAAAGAGAAAACCAAGACTTGGAATGCCAGCCCTCTGGCAACGGCTTTGCAGACCCTTTCTCAGATATCTGTGTGGACTGTGGCTCCTGCGCGAAGCGCTGCAGCCCCACGTGCAGTGTAGGAGTTGCCAGATCCTTCAAACTGCTGTTCAAAATCTGTAGTGGCTTCAATAATCAGGCTGCTTGGAGGCGTTGAAACAGAAGCGCGTATGGTGAAATACGATTTTTTTAAAATTATTGAACGCCTCCGATATGAGAAGTTGCCTCTGCCAAACTGAATTTGAAGTCGGCTGGATTTTCTGGTTCCTCCAGGAATTTGTAAACACTGGCATATGAAAGGAGGGGACCTCACTTCTGGTTCTTTCTGAGTGACATAAAAGGCCTGGAAAGTTTTTCTCCCCAAAGTAACAAACTTTAAAACAAAAAACTCAAAAAAAAAAAAAAATGATCCCTTTTAGTTTTGCCATTAGATTCTCATTCTGTATAATACAGTATTGCAAAAGATGAGATGGTGAAAATGAATACACATGACTTTTCCAGTGCTCTGGTGTGAAAATGAACTGCGACACAGACACTGAGTAAGGCAGTTAGGGATGATCACTGAAGGAACTTGAAATGCTGTGAGAGTTTTTCTCTTGCTGTGAAGAATTCTTTCATCTCAGTTTCATGATTGCTGGGCATACTACTTCTAACCTTGAAAGTGTAGAAATACACCCAAATTTTTCTGAAGTGTCAGTAGGTTTTAAATTAACATGAATTACACCTTTCAGTGATGAGAAGGGGATTTGTACAGGTTTAGTGTTACATTTTACCGATACCTGTTTAGCAATACCTGGTACTCGAAAGATAAAAAAGGACCTTTGTATAGCACATTACAGCCTTTCTAAAAATGCAGGAAAACTTGCAGTTTAACATCTGACACAACCAAACTATTTTTTGTATACGTTTTAAAAGTAAAAAAGCAGCCATACTACCAGCTTACTGGGCTTTTTTACTGGTTGGTTGGTTGGTTGGTTGGTTGGTTGGTTGTTTTTTAAACTCAGATTTTTAAAACAGTCAAATTTATGTCACTAAACGCATCAGTGCTTGGAGAAATGTCTCTGGAAACTGCAGCTGATCGAACAGGAGATGACAGGGCTTTACCATCTACCGAGGGGCCTCTGGCCCAGGCGCCCGGCGCGTCGGGACGGGCACCGCACGCCGTCTGCCCTGGCCGGGCGGGACCCTGCGCTTCGGACAGTTTATTCGTGTTAATACAACCCCTTCTCACCTTTCTGCTCGCCCACAGTGTGACATTTTCCACCAATTAAACAGTATTTCTTCATCCTGGCAGCAGAACTTTGCTTAACCTGCAGAGCCCCGGGGATGTCCCAGAGGCAGCTGCTGGGGGTCGGCGCTCCCCGTTCCTCTCGCCGAGCGGCGGAGCGTAAAGGTCGTATCTGGTTACTTCAGCAAAACAGAAATTTTGATTTATGCAGGTTTTTTTTTTTTTATATCCGATACTATATATGATATAGTGCTAAAACGTTTTGGAAGCGGTGGCTGGAAAAGTGGTACGAGCAGGATGTCACTCCATGCATCTTCACCAGAGCTGCTAACCAAGTGTGTTACCAGGCGTTTTAACCCGATCCTCTCAGACTGTGGTTATTCATTGCTGCCTTTCATTGTCCTGGAAGCTGAATAAAGGCGTGACTGTAAGGCTTCTCTCTGCCATAGCGCCTTCGGCCGGCCGTGGGCCAGAGCTGAAGCGAGAGCCCCTTCCCATTCCGGGGCAGGATTGACAATATTTACTCACGCTTCACTAATTTTACACAGAATTTCCCGTGCAAAATTGTCCTTTTGGTGTATATGGATGAAACCAAGGTCGGCCGCTTATTGCCGGCTCTCTCCGCGCTTTAAGCTGGTGATGTCAGTGCGGCAGCTCCCGACACTGGGGTTTGTCGTGGGGCAGTTTCATGATACTCGAAGCAGGAGCGTGACCAGAAGCAGGTTGTGTGAGAAAAAAAATTGCGTCTTTCTGCTGTGAACAGTAGGGGTCAGATCTGAACACGCAGATTGGTTTTTGCTGGAAGCCGACTGGCTGAACTCCTGCGGGAGCCCTGAGCTCCTCCCGGGTGGTAACGGCTCCCGAGGGTTCGGCTCACCCCGTCGAAGCTGTGCAGGTCTGCTTTCTCTGTGCGGGAAGGTCTTTGTCGTGGCCAACTTGACGATTGGTTTTAGGACTACAGAAATTTGGTTAGCACAGAATGGAGCTGAATTCTGATTGACAAGAGAAGGAGTAAGTGTGCTGTTACGTGATGCATTTAAACATCCCTCATTTTTTTTTTTCTCTTCCATGTTCCCACATAAATGAATGGGGAGAACGTGTTCACTCCCAGAGTGAACAATTCTTGAATTCTCCATTTTCCAGCAACTGAATTTCTCCTGAAAAGTTGTTTCTTCTTTAAAAACAAAACCAAAAGAAACCGAACCTGTTTAGGTACTCTACGAGGTGGTAGAGTACCTATAGGTGGTCTATAGGTGATACGCACCCACGGAGGTAACAAACGGGGGGGTTGAGGTGGCAGTGGGGAGCCAGAGGCTCGGCGAGTTGGGGGTGGGTGTGGGGCGGCCCCCGCGTGCGTGTGCCGAACGGGAGGTGGCACCACGGGACCGCAGACGAGCCGAGGCGCCGGGCTCCTCTGCCGCTGCAGTTTACATCGACACCCCATAAACAGTGACATTAACACCAGCTCTGCAACTCGTCCTCGCAATTTCATACGAACAGTCTTTAACCTTTGCTCTGATGTTCAGTGTATTTCTTTGTTCTCTGACCGTCTTGTTAGAAGCAGTTTTCGTATTCCCGGAGTGTTACAGAGAAGATTCCTTTACCTAGCCCTGAAGATTTTAGTTTTCAAGTTGTTCTTGTTGGACTGAGTGGTGGGGGGGTGGAATGCAAGGCAACTACCCTTAATTAATAAAGCTGAAAATATTTTTCCTAAAATTATGGGATTGTCTTGGATTTTGAATCCTAGTTTTGAGCAGTTATGATAAAGGCATGGGTAGGTGAGTAACGGTTGCTTGTGGTTGCCGTTGCATACCTTGACTTTCCCCAAAGGAAACACTCTTTTTGTGTGTATGTGTCAGATCAATGTGAGCGTGCCATGTCATTTCTGCTCTGTCTTCACCTTAATTGATAATGTCATAAGGGACAGTTCTGGAAATGGATTTATTCTGCAGCATCCTTCTTCTGTTAGCTGATTGACTTTCTTTGCAGCAGCGTGGTTACAGAAGCATAGTCATAGGCATTACTGTAAAAATATAATTGACGGTTTTACTGTAAGCCAGTTTGGAGGTAAGCTGAGAAAAATGAGGTGCCTATAAAATATTTCAAATCTACCGCAATCATTTTTCTCAGTGCAAAACCTTGGAAATTTATTAACTTGAAGTATAGGTAAGGTGGCTTGTCTGGGAAATAATTTAGTTTCACAGAATATTTTTGGGTTTTTAAAGGCATTCAACCTGGCAGAGCAAAATCAAACTTTTTTTGTAGCTTTATATGGAAAATGCTGAGGGAAGGGCCTACCCTAGAGCCGAGTGCTAAGGACTAGGTTTTCTGGAATGTGAGAAGGTGAACGTGGAGGTCGGGCTTTGCCTTTGCTCTTCCACAAGCCTCTCCGCAAGGCTCCTGAGTCAGCACCCGTCAGCATTTCCCGCTGGAGCTGAAATTACCCACTGCCTCCTGAAATTACTGTTTTCTTACCAAATGGCCCCTTGCCCTACCTACTTTTGCTCCCTCGATTTGGCTCAGGTAATTAGGAAACACACACTTGCCCCCCCTTTTCCCAGGCCCTGGTGATGTCACTTGTATCGCAGACAAGGCTTGGACTCGCAGGCTGTTGCCACTAGGCATACCCAGCCACTCCATGAGAAAATACGTTAAGTGAGCTTTCTCAGTAGCATGTTTTTAAGACTGGTACTTTTGGACAAAATTTACTTTATATTTTAGTTTAACTAAAATATTTTGAAAAAATATTTTTTGGAAATTTGAAATTTTTTTGAAAAAATATTGCCAAAACATCTCCAAAAGTTGTTTCTACTTACCAGTTCAGGTAATGCCCAAGTGCCACGCTGCCACGTTGGTGCAGGTTTTGGGTTAGAAGTCCCAAAATGGGATGACGGCAGTTTTACAAACTCAACCCCCCACAAGCTACTTTTTCACTGCTGTGATAACTCGGGATGCAATTCTGTGCCACTGAGCCTCGTTCCTGGAGCTCAGGTATCGTTAGGAATTACAGCTGTGTGCCCTTAGGGTAGCTGTCTCCTGCGGGCTACTGAGCAAGGGACACTGAAGGTACAGGTGAAAGTCATTTTCACAGGTGAAAGTCATTTTCCTCCTCCTCAGTAACACGAGATCAAGCAACTACCTCTTTCAGCTCTAATTGTAAGGCAAATGCCTGTCTGCCGGGGAAAAAAGATAAGGTAGAATAGAATTTTAAAATATAGACTATGTTGCCAATTACAATTGCTGTTAGTTCAGTATTCTAGATTTGAAAAAATTTATATATAAAAGTCCCGATTTTTTCCCCTTGTCCTAAACGTTGCATGCTGTCGTGCCCGCCACCACCTTGATATCTTTAGACCTGAGTACCTTTTATAAAACCATTCTGTGCTTCTACTAGGGATAAAATTCATGTATTCTGCGTCACTGTTGCTGAACTAAGTACACAGCAATGTGAAGGAAACTCGGTCCTCTGTGAGGGAATCTGCAGGCCAGACACTGCTGCTGGCACATCTTGCTTTTCACCTCAGTCCAGTCCTCGCTGTGAACGCCTCCTCTGAGGCAGCAGCTGGGTTTAAAACCGTTTCAGAGAAAAGGGCTTTAGGGCCGAGCGGTGTAAAATGTCAGGGCATCCCGGGGCTGTTTCCAGCCCCTGAACTGCGCAGGTGCCTCTGTGGTTCAGCTAGAATGGCCCTGCAGAAATCCGGGGGGGGGAACAACCCACGCAGAACACAGTCGAGAGCTTCTGAAGGAGTGTTGGTGCAGGGAGTTTTACAGGATCTGAAGAGCTTAAATGCAGCTGGGTGGCACCGACCTCACGGGGGGGTGGGTGCCGCTGTGGCCTGCCTGGTTTCTTCTTAAGTCGTTACGTAGTACGTTTAAGTTCTCCACTTTATGGTAGATAAAGCAGCAGAATTAACTTGAATTTAAATAATTTAAACAGATTTGGTTTATCTGTTTTTTTTGGGGTTTTTTTTTTTTTTTTTTTTGTCCAGATCTTGGGGAAATAAGACTCTTGTAAGTAAATATGAAATAAGTGTCGCATTTCATCCGTGACTGTTACAAGTTAACTGAAGGCAATAAAAGCATAGGCACGCAGGGTGCAGAATTCAGTTCTAGGGCCCTGACTCCGGCCATCGCAGCCGCAGCAGAACCGGTGAGCGCAGCCGTTGCACAGCTCCCCTTGGCCTCCACAGAATCCTTATTATTTTACTCAAAAAAAAAAAAAAAAAAAAAAAAAAAAAAAAAAAAGGTGTTTGAGGCAAGCCTTCTGGCAGCTGTGGCTCCTGAAGTGCTGGCCGCGGGGTGCAGCCCCCGCACAGGACGTGTGCGCTGCGCGGCGGGCGGGACCCCCCCCTGTCCTGGCAGCAGCGCGGGCCCTGCCCGGCGGCCGCCCGGGCGCGGGGGGCGAGGGGCTGCAGGCCCCGCCGCCGCTCCCGCTCCCGCACGGGCTGCCAGCGTCCCACCGGGCTGCCGCTGCCAAATCCGCACCGTGTGCTGCCGAGAGCATCGGGCACCGCGCCGTGAAGGGGGGGGGAGCTGAGAAACGGGGCCAAACACCTGAAATAACGGAGGGAAAGGCTGCCGGAAGCGAAAGATGAAGCTGCCAGGAGAGTGCTGAAAAGACAAGATTGTAAACTGTTTGCTGTTGATGACTTCCATTTCATTTTGTTAGTGTGAAAGTATTAATTTATCCTGTGAAGTAAAAAACCTTGCACCTTAATCAGACAACGCTGTGACTAAAAGAGAAATAAAAAATCAGGTTAATTCCAGGATTACTTTAAAAAAAATAATCATTTAAAAGATAATCACTAGTGCTTCAAGACTCGCACCTGAGCTACGTGCATTTTCTCATTCATGGGCAATGCAATACCAAGACAAGAAGCATGCTGTTAAAGCAATTCTTATTTTATTATAGTAATAATTTCTTTAAATAATAAACCAACTATTTTATAGTATCTCTAGATCATCTTAATACAGGGAGCATGAGCCAGAGGGCTGACTAGAAATTGAGTATCTCTGGTCCTTTTTGCAAAATGAACCAAACAAATCTCAGCTGATTAACGGGCTCACCTTGACAGGCTCGTCGTGGAGTATAAATTTACATACTTTTCTCAGTTGTTCTAGTCTGTCAGCTAGGCTAGAAAATACTTGAAATCATTCTTCTTTATGGGAGTTAAAAAAAAAAAAAAAAAAGAAAAAAAAAAAGGAAGAGAGGGGAGAAGTATGAATGTGTCCCAAAATTTTTAAGAGGCTTTAAAATATGTGATGTTATTTTTAGAAAGTATTCAAATTAAGTTTAAGGCTATTTTTCTATTTGTTTTTAACATATATGGGGAAAGCTTGAAACGTTCTGCTCGTTTTTCTGATTACAAGATGTGTTGGTTTGCTCCATTTTGCACCTCTGAAAATTCATGCAGCTTTACACGCGGCTGTAACTTCACTAACTCTACAAGCATGCTCTAGATGACGATCACAGACATCTGCTTAGTAATTTTGTCCTGAAAACTGGAAAATTTTAATCAGCTTTAAGGAAAAATACACTGTATTATGCTATCTCATAATATGAAAGAGGGGGTTACAGATGCCACGGCTGTGGCCAGACCGCTCTGATGAGCACAGAAAGTTCAGCACGGTAAATACATTTACTGAGCAGCCGTTGACCTTTCCGTCCTGTTGTTGTACCGACTTTCACACCTGCCCGAAGGACTCTTCTGCAGTACGTTTTTTTGTGTTTCTGCCGCCCAACGTGATTTTCAGTCTCCAGGCCAGGCGCATTTGCGGAATGTCATTTGCAGCTGCTGCGGGTGGCTCCGCCGCTGGCGCCGGGTACCGGCCCGCTGCCCCTTCAATTCTCCCTTACCAGCGTGCCCTCGCAGCCTTTCCCTTCGCTCCACCTGCTCCCTGGGCTGAGCTCCCCACCGGGGTGTCCTCCCTTGGGCTACGGGACCTCGGGACCCCGCTCCTCTCCCTCTTCCCTCTTCCGTTCAACCGCCTCGTTCACTGGGAGTCTTCCAGCTTCTGCAGCAGCCGTGCCAAGAACCCGCCGGAGCCCCGGCAGCCGCAGCGCCGCCCTCCGCCCCGAGCAGCGCCGAGCCCTGAGCAGTGCTGTGCCCTGAGCAGCACCGTGCCCCGAGCAGTGCTGTGCCCTGAGCAGTGCTGTGCCCTGAGCAGTGCTGTGCCCTGAGCAGCACCGTGCCCCGAGCAGTGCTGTGCCCTGAGCAGTGCTGTGCCCTGAGCAGCACCGTGCCCCGAGCAGTGCTGTGCCCTGAGCAGTGCTGTGCCCTGAGCAGTGCTGTGCCCCGAGCAGTGCTGTGCCCTGAGCAGTGCTGTGCCCTGAGCAGTGCTGTGCCCCGAGCAGTGCTGTGCCCCGAGCAGTGCTGTGCCCTGAGCAGCGCTGTGCCCTGAGCAGCACCGTGCCCCGAGCAGTGCTGTGCCCCGAGCAGTGCTGTGCCCTGAGCAGTGCTGTGCCCTGAGCAGTGCTGTGCCCTGAGCAGTGCTGTGCCCTGAGCAGCACCGAGCCCTGAGCAGCGCTGTGCCCTGAGCAGCACCGTGCCCCGAGCAGTGCTGTGCCCCGAGCAGTGCTGTGCCCTGAGCAGCACCGTGCCCCGAGCAGCGCTGTGCCCTGAGCAGTGCTGTGCCCTGAGCAGTGCTGTGCCCCGAGCAGTGCTGTGCCCTGAGCAGTGCTGTGCCCTGAGCAGTGCTGTGCCCCGAGCAGTGCTGTGCCCTGAGCAGTGCTGTGCCCTGAGCAGCGCTGTGCCCCGAGCAGCGCTGTGCCCCGAGCAGTGCTGTGCCCTGAGCAGTGCTGTGCCCTGAGCAGTGCTGTGCCCTGAGCAGCGCTGTGCCCCGAGCAGTGCTGTGCCCCGAGCAGTGCTGTGCCCCGAGCAGTGCTGTGCCCTGAGCAGTGCTGTGCCCCGAGCAGTGCTGTGCCCTGAGCAGTGCTGTGCCCTGAGCAGTGCTGTGCCCCGAGCAGTGCTGTGCCCTGAGCAGTGCTGTGCCACGAGCAGTGCTGTGCCCCGAGCAGTGCTGTGCCCTGAGCAGTGCTGTGCCCCGAGCAGTGCTGTGCCCTGAGCAGTGCTGTGCCCCGAGCAGCACTGTGCCCTGAGCAGTGCTGTGCCCTGAGCAGTGCTGTGCCCTGAGCAGTGCTGTGCCCTGAGCAGCACCGAGCCCTGAGCAGTGCTGTGCCCTGAGCAGTGCTGTGCCCCGAGCAGCGCTGTGCCCTGAGCAGTGCTGTGCCCTGAGCAGTGCTGTGCCCTGAGCAGTGCTGTGCCCTGAGCAGTGCTGTGCCCTGAGCAGTGCTGTGCCCTGAGCAGCGCTGTGCCCTGAGCAGTGCTGTGCCCTGAGCAGCGCTGTGCCCTGAGCAGTGCTGTGCCCTGAGCAGCGCTGTGCCCTGAGCAGTGCTGTGCCCTGAGCAGCGCTGTGCCCTGAGCAGTGCTGTGCCCTGAGCAGTGCTGTGCCCTGAGCAGCGCTGTGCCCTGAGCAGTGCTGTGCCCCGAGCAGCGCTGTGCCCTGAGCAGCGCTGTGCCCTGAGCAGTGCTGTGCCCTGAGCAGTGCTGTGCCCCGAGCAGTGCTGTGCCCTGAGCAGTGCTGTGCCCTGAGCAGCGCTGTGCCCCGAGCAGCACCGAGCCCTGAGCAGTGCTGTGCCCTGAGCAGTGCTGTGCCCTGAGCAGTGCTGTGCCCTGAGCAGCGCTGTGCCCTGAGCAGTGCTGTGCCCCGAGCAGCGCTGTGCCCTGAGCAGCGCTGTGCCCTGAGCAGTGCTGTGCCCTGAGCAGCGCTGTGCCCTGAGCAGTGCTGTGCCCTGAGCAGTGCTGTGCCCTGAGCAGTGCTGTGCCCTGAGCAGCGCTGTGCCCCGAGCAGTGCTGTGCCCTGAGCAGTGCTGTGCCCTGAGCAGCACCGAGCCCTGAGCAGTGCTGTGCCCTGAGCAGTGCTGTGCCCCGAGCAGCGCTGTGCCCCGAGCAGTGCTGTGCCCTGAGCAGTGCTGTGCCCCGAGCAGTGCTGTGCCCTGAGCAGCGCTGTGCCCCGAGCAGTGCTGTGCCCTGAGCAGTGCTGTGCCCTGAGCAGCACCGAGCCCTGAGCAGTGCTGTGCCCTGAGCAGTGCTGTGCCCCGAGCAGTGCTGTGCCCTGAGCAGTGCTGTGCCCTGAGCAGTGCTGTGCCCCGAGCAGCGCTGTGCCCCGAGCAGTGCTGTGCCCTGAGCAGCACCGTGCCCCGAGCAGTGCTGTGCCCTGAGCAGTGCTGTGCCCTGAGCAGTGCTGTGCCCCGAGCAGTGCTGTGCCCTGAGCAGTGCTGTGCCCCGAGCAGTGCTGTGCCCTGAGCAGTGCTGTGCCCTGAGCAGCGCTGTGCCCCGAGCAGCACCGAGCCCTGAGCAGTGCTGTGCCCTGAGCAGTGCTGTGCCCTGAGCAGTGCTGTGCCCTGAGCAGCGCTGTGCCCTGAGCAGTGCTGTGCCCCGAGCAGCGCTGTGCCCTGAGCAGCGCTGTGCCCTGAGCAGTGCTGTGCCCTGAGCAGCGCTGTGCCCTGAGCAGTGCTGTGCCCTGAGCAGTGCTGTGCCCTGAGCAGTGCTGTGCCCTGAGCAGCGCTGTGCCCCGAGCAGTGCTGTGCCCTGAGCAGTGCTGTGCCCTGAGCAGCACCGAGCCCTGAGCAGTGCTGTGCCCTGAGCAGTGCTGTGCCCCGAGCAGCGCTGTGCCCCGAGCAGTGCTGTGCCCTGAGCAGTGCTGTGCCCCGAGCAGTGCTGTGCCCTGAGCAGCGCTGTGCCCCGAGCAGTGCTGTGCCCTGAGCAGTGCTGTGCCCTGAGCAGCACCGAGCCCTGAGCAGTGCTGTGCCCTGAGCAGTGCTGTGCCCCGAGCAGTGCTGTGCCCTGAGCAGTGCTGTGCCCTGAGCAGTGCTGTGCCCCGAGCAGCGCTGTGCCCCGAGCAGTGCTGTGCCCTGAGCAGTGCTGTGCCCCGAGCAGTGCTGTGCCCTGAGCAGCGCTGTGCCCTGAGCAGTGCTGTGCCCCGAGCAGCGCTGTGCCCTGAGCAGTGCTGTGCCCCGAGCAGCACCGAGCCCTGAGCAGCGCTGTGCCCCGAGCAGTGCTGTGCCCTGAGCAGTGCTGTGCCCTGAGCAGTGCTGTGCCCCGAGCAGTGCTGTGCCCTGAGCAGTGCTGTGCCCTGAGCAGTGCTGTGCCCTGAGCAGCGCTGTGCCCTGAGCAGTGCTGTGCCCCGAGCAGTGCTGTGCCCTGAGCAGTGCTGTGCCCCGAGCAGCGCTGTGCCCTGAGCAGTGCTGTGCCCTGAGCAGCACCGAGCCCTGAGCAGTGCTGTGCCCTGAGCAGTGCTGTGCCCTGAGCAGTGCTGTGCCCCGAGCAGCGCTGTGCCCTGAGCAGTGCTGTGCCCTGAGCAGTGCTGTGCCCCGAGCAGTGCTGTGCCCCGAGCAGCGCTGTGCCCTGAGCAGCGCTGTGCCCTGAGCAGCGCTGTGCCCTGAGCAGCACCGAGCCCTGAGCAGTGCTGTGCCCTGAGCAGTGCTGTGCCCTGAGCAGTGCTGTGCCCCGAGCAGTGCTGTGCCCTGAGCAGTGCTGTGCCACGAGCAGTGCTGTGCCCTGAGCAGTGCTGTGCCCCGAGCAGTGCTGTGCCCTGAGCAGTGCTGTGCCCTGAGCAGTGCTGTGCCCTGAGCAGTGCTGTGCCCTGAGCAGTGCTGTGCCCCGAGCAGCACGGAGCCCACGCTCCGAGCCAGGCGAGGGGCTGTTCTCCGTAGCTGCCTCCCCACGTCGACCCCTGCACGTGCAAGAGCCGGTGTAGGGAGCAGCAGTGCCGGACCCCAGGCGGGGTGCACAGCACAGGGTGCTTGCGGGCAAAGGCAAAGCATTTGCTCCCTCTGCTCCCTGTGTCCCAACCTGCATTTCTGGCAGAAATGTGTTCACCTACTTGAAACTGGAAACAGGGGGGGGGGGGGGGGGTCAGTGAATATAAAGCAACTGAAATAATTTTGCCATGCTTACTTAGATCCCTCAGAGAAAAGAAAGCGGAACAGCGTGTCAAACGGCACACGCAGAGGATGAAAGCAAGAGGAGAAAAATTAAAAGGAATGTCCCAGCTGGAACTGAAAAAAAGCAAAACAAGGCACTGAGACAGTAAGTATCTTCTCTTTTTCTGCGAGTACAGTGAACACGGTTCTCCGTGCTGATGAACAGTTGTTAGTTTGACAAGTTATTAATTTTACAAAAATCTGCAGTACCATATATTTTAAAATTAAAATTGCTAAAAATTAAACATTGTGGTTTTGCTCATGATAGAATTGTGTGTGTGTATGTGTATACAACATGCACATATAGAAACAGACATAAAAGTCTGTAGTGCTTTGAGTCTTTCGAAAGCAAAACCAAAACGCTAAGATAGAATACAAAAACCACGAAAGGCATAAAAGACAACCAGAGACTATTATAAAACTCAGTAGACGATGATGATTTTTATCGTGTGCTGTACAAGCCATTCGATGCAAGTGGTTAATACAGCAAAAAGTCGACATTCAAAATTATCCATTTACAGTTGGAAAGAGAACCCCTAAATCTATACACGGAGACATCAGTAAGCGTCCTCATTGGGAAGACAAAAATGCGAGCTGTCATAAAAAGTGGTGTAGCTGTAAAATTTATTTGCCTGTTGAAACGCTATTAGGAATTATTTTGTCTTAACTGAAAGTATTGTTTCAGTTTTCCAAGCTGCACAGCTAGTCAAAATGAAGTTACAGGTCTTTCAATAAAATGAGTCAGTGCTTTGCATATAGTCTGTTTGCTGTGCATAGTGAAGACGCTCAGCTCCAGGCCAGTTTTGCCTCCAGAGCCCGGGCTGATGTTTGATTCCCGTGGGTCTGGGGGAGCAGCTGGTGCTGCCGCTCCCCCGGGACCGGCGAGCCGGCAGCGCGGCCTCTCGCCCCGCTGTCCCCTCTCCTTTGGCTTCTGCCTGCCGGGCCGCTCCCCGGGTCTGATGATTTCGTCAGATTGAGAAAAGCAGTCTGTCTCAGAAATACGTTTCCTGGGAGCAGAGCCACCACAAATGCTCTGTCCGGTTCTCCGAATGCCGCGGCGCGCTGTGTACGTATCGCGCACGCTGACCAAGAAATCACCGTCAGTGACGTGTAGAGGTAGTACCGGTGGTACGAAACTTGGCAAAGCCTTTTCCCAGTGAAGAGTTGCATTGTCGTAATGATCAAACCCCTTTTATAATGCTGAAGGAATACGAAACAGCTCCAAAACTGTTCACTTACTCTGAATAGGAGCAGCAGCCAAAGGCCCCTTTTCTGCGGCAGCTCCTTCTGGCGCAGCAGCGAGAACCTGTGCCTGCTGGGTCACCCACGTTTGCACCCCTCGCTCGCGCGCGGTCCCGGGCAGTCCTGGCAGTGGCCGAGTGGGAATACTGGCAATGCACACGTGGCTGTACCTGGGCGAACTGATCGTCTAAAGGCCGTGGGTTTCATAGCCTCAGTTTTTGCAGCGTTCGCACCGCTTTACGGTATGCATACTTCTGGGGGAAAAAAAAAATAAATTCTGATTTTATAAAAAAATTAAAAAAAAAATAACAAATTCAGATCCTGCGCCCCAGCTGCACCCACAGGTGCTCGGCAGCGCGGGGGGCTGCCTTGCAAAGCCTCTCGTCCGGCTAGCTGCAGGGGCAAGCGTGTCTGCAGGGACTCGCGAGCCTTGCAGAGCCGGGGCACTGCTCCGTCTGCAGTGGCCTGCGCGTATTTTAAGAGTGGCAGTTACCACCCAAAAAGGGAGGCATTTCTGGATGGCGACCGGGGAGCGGTGGGATTTTAGGAGCTGGAGTTCATTCACCAAATCGGAGCGACCCCCAGCTTCCCGGCGTGCAGTTAGCACGCGGTGCCTTGTGCTGGCACAAAGGAGTGTGTTTTGCAGGGCGCGCGCTTCAAGCAGTGGGAAGATGTAACTCTATTAGCTTAATTGGTTTAATTTTTTTTTTAAATCGTTTTAAAGAAGGCACGTGGAATAGACTGTCAGGAGCCTAAGCCTGCAAAGATCTACTCATAGACTTCACTGTGAGCTTTTGCTTATGAAACGTGTGTAAAGTTGGTGTGATGATCTTAAGTTATTTTGGAATCCCCAAAGTTATTGCTTTTTGACTATGACTGTCTTGTATTCCATAGTACTCCTAACGTACTGAGTAGCAAAATAATGTTTTAAAATTTCTGGTTGTATTTCTAAAAAGCAGAATATTTTCATGAAGGTTTGTAAGAGCTTTACTGAATTTCCATCAACTTTCAAGTTTATTACAATTTTGTGAAGCATGTAAGTGAACGATTATGAATCGTAATCTGGTAAAAAGTATATTTACAAACCAATATTGGGTTGAGGCTATTCACAGATATATTTATTAATAATAAGTTCAGTGGTACATGTAGTTACTGTTTATTGCTTCCAAAATCTGCCGAGCTTTAATGCTTCCAGTCCTTTTAGAATCGATAGCTTCTGTATTCCTACAAACTGACCTACGCATGTATTTGCACTGATGGGATTTAAAAACCCTGTTTTCTCTTCAGCTATTTTAAAACACGCACATATTTAAATGTTAGCACGTGCACAGGACTGCAGATGCAAATCCCGGCGCATGGTTATGCTTGCACAGTTCACCTGGGCGGACCCGTCAATGTAAGTGTGTGCTCCGGCTCCTGACTGTGTCACGGCTTCGTGGCTGCACAAACGGAGGCTGCAGAAGGAGCAGGTCAAACTCTGGCCCGATAGACACACGCACTCTTTCTGTTCTTAATTATAGATACTTACTTATACATTATTTTTGTTTTGTTTTAAATCCAGGGTTGAAGATCTGCAGACCGAGCTAGCAAAAGCAAAAGGAGGCCTCCCTCCCCAGCAGTATCGTCTCACGGCCTTCACGGGCGAGCTTCCACCCGACCCACCAAGAAGGCAAACTCAAAAGGTCTTTTCCAGTAGCAAATTCTGGTTGCTTGGAATTGTTAAAGCGTGAAACATTTACTTTGTAAGAATGAAAATTACAAAAGCCTCCTCTTCTCACTTCTCCTTCCCGGCCGCATTGGACAATGTTAAACCTATAATGATAATCAATCGGCTTTAACGGACTGCAAAATTTGTCTCTTTTAGAAGATTGGTGGCACAGTGTTGTAAAGTGTTTTCTTCAGACTCTCTGACACATTTTCCTCCAACACGCTCCTGTAGGCTACAAAAATCCTATGAAAACAAAATTCAAAAATTGTCCCTAAGGTTTGGAGCGGCCATTTGTAATCTTACTAATATGAGGAACTGCGTATTCTTAGTTATCTAATTTCATGAATAACACATCTCTGGCCTTGCACTCCGTCCTAGTCATATCAGACCAGTCTGGGTTTTCACCACAAACGCTGTGTTTTAATGTTAAACCGTAACGTTATGCTTAAAGCCGGTCTTCAAACGCAGAATGACGTCACTTGCGTTTTGCTGTGACGAGGGCTGTGCCCTTCCCCTGGACGGAAGGGAGCAGGCAGGAGCCCTGCCCAGGGCTGCAGGGGGAGCGCCGGCCGGTGCTGCGGCGGCCGCCGCGTCGCTCCTTGGGGACCGGTGGAGCTGCGCAGCGCCAAGGCGGGGGGTGCCAGCGCGGGAGCTGGGGGGCTCTTGCCTTCCACGCCCCCGGAGCAGCAGCAATGCCCCGCAGAGGGCTTCACCGCAGAACCGCGCCGCAGGAGCTGGGCCAGGGGTCTTCCAGCACCACGGGAGCCCCCTGCGAAGGGGCTCGCGGTGCTGAACACCACCAGCGGCAAAGGTCTCCCTCCCTCCCTCCCTCCCGTGCTTTCTGTGCTCTCCCTCCATCCCCGGCCTCTCTCCTCCCCTGCCGTGGTCCTGTCACTTGTCCCCCTGGGACAGCAGCGGCACCTCAGCTGAGCCTTGCCTCCGCTTTCTGCTACGGCGTTGGAAATTCTGGTCGCGGGAATAAGCAGTAGCGCCACTGATCCGCTCTGGGGCCGAAGCGGCAGCGTTTGCAGGGGAAGGGTGGACGCGCAAAAGGGGAATTTCGCGTTAAGGGCACAGGTGGGGCCAGGCCCCCCAGCCCGGTGGAGCAGAGGTGGTTGGGTGGCGCAGGTGCAGCAGGGCCGGCTGGCGCTGCCCCGCGCCCCCGCGCCCCCGCGCCCCCGCGCCCCCGCGCCCCCGCGCCCCCGCGCCGCCGGGCTCCCTCGTCCGGCGGGGGTTACGGTCGAGGCTCGCCCGGGCGGTTCCGCCGACACGCAGACGGAAAGCTCCCCGCAGCTCCGGGCTCGGCGCCCTCTTCCTGAGCAGGCGCTGTTCACGGTGATGGTCACCCGATCCACTCCTGACGAGGTTTCCTCCGAACGCCCGTATCGCGCGTGCTTACGCGGTCCCGCCACCGTTTCCATACTGGCAGCTGTGCGCTGATTCAGTCCGTACTTTCCAAAATGGTCTACATCTGGCCCAAGCTGTGCTCAGAGTCACCGGATTTAATGAGTGCCTGTGGCAGCAGCAACTGCCTTAATTTCTGAGCAGTTCTGAAGGCAGACTTTCTGAAAAAGTGTATCACCATGTTTTGGATGATGCTTCAAAGAGAATCCTTTTCCTCCTGAAAATTAGTACGGATTTCTCTGTCCTTGATGACATTAGAACTTTCCTCTATGCTTGCCTGTTGCTCTAAATGTATTTTCAAGGTTTTGCAGAAAGCCAAGGTTGCCGCAGAACTACAGCTTGTCCTGTCCTCTAGGTACTGCGATTGCAACATTAAAAAGTTTCCATAATAAACAATAACAAATACCAATTCAGCTGAGGGTTTTAGAGTAACAGAGAAAATAATGCATAGCAGTATTCGTGTGAGTAAACATTTATTAGCCCTTTTTGGAAGGTCTCTACTTGAAACCTACACTAAGCTTCACCCGTTCGTGTTTAGCTCTTGGTCCTTTGTGTACAATGAGAATTCAGCTTTAGTCAATAGCAGAGATGCTTGATTTATTCCATACGAATCTAGTGTGCTTGAGTCTGTTCAGCAATTCAGATAAAATGGGATCCTTCCCTAAAAGATTAATAAAAATATACATGTTATTTGTAAAGGATGGCTATAAAAATAAGTTAGTGGATGCTACCCATCAAAACGTTGAATTTCGAAGAGCCCTGGAAATGAGTGTGACCGTTCTCTGGGAGCTGCACCGCAGGCAGAGCTGCAGAGGCGTGGGTTCACACGCACGTGGAACAGAGCAGGGGGAGGGAGCGGAACGTGTCTCGTTCCTGGTTCTAGCTCATACTGTCTGGAGGTATCAGCAAAAGCATTCATTTATGTACAGCATTCCTCTTTGGCTTGTGTATGCACCCTAAGGAAACCCTGAAGAAAATAGTACTAGCAGTTGTTACAGAACTACATTGTTTAAGTTATTAGCAAATGCAAGGTTAAAAAAAGGATTTTCTCTATTTTGTTGTTTTGTTTTGGTTTTGTTTTTTTTTTTTCCTAAAAGTCACATTTAAGAAGGACTTTTGTTTTTCATTGTTTTGACCTTCATGTCCCTTAAGTCCTAAGTGGAAAGCATCTGTTAAGGCTGAACTGGTGGATCCCAGGAGATCTGTTGCGTTTGTAGGTTTGTGGCCACCCCTAAAGCATCCTTCTTGCTTTCTGTGTGAGGTGTCGCTGCGTACACTTCCAGATATAGAGGAGAGAGATTTGTCTTGCACATGTCTGGAGCAACAACAGATTAATAGGAGGCAGTGATTATTTCAATTATTTTTGTACAAGTTCAAATGTGATGATTGATTTCTGTGCTGACTGTATTGGTACTTGCTCATGGAAAACTGGAAATGGACGCTTTCGCTCCAACAGGGGGGCTGAAATGAATTCATGCTCGTTTGTTCCACTTTCAGGAATGCCAGACCTCTGAGAGGAGAAGAAAAGAGGGAGGATCACCAAACACAAAAATTACTTGTTTTATCCTTTTGTTTTGTCACGCTTTACAGGCAGAGCACAGCAGGTCTGGCAGCGACGGTGCCCAGCACGCCTGCAGTCTGATCGTACCAATAACCGCCCTGGCTCCGGGTTCAGTCCCACAGGTGACGCTGATCTGTGCAGATATCGGTGAGTATTTAACGAGCCAGATTACACTTGTACCTGCAGCTGAACGTCACTCAGACCACGGGTGAATCGGCTGCTCTTGGGTGTTTATTAAGGCTGAGGGCTTGGAGCTTTTCCCAACCGGTTTCGATTCTGTGGTCTCACTGTCGCTTTTACACGGGTTTCAGGTGCTACTGGGGCATTCACCCGCTAAAATCTCGGGGTGTCTGGGCAGAAGGAAAGGCTTGGAGCGTTGAAACTCCCAAGCCAAGCTTTCCCAGCGAGGAGCTGCCCTGCTCCGGTGTGCAGAGCGCGGGCGGGCAGGACGGCGGGGCGGCAGCGATGGGCCTGGCTGCGCGGAGCGGGACGGCCTCCGGGCGCGAGGGAGGGATAATCCCGGCCCCGTTTGGCAAACGGTTAACGGGACTCTTTATTCTCAGGGATGTCAAACCCGTGCCACCGAGAACAAGCTCCTTGGAGCAAACACCCAGAAAGAAAAATAATTCAGCGCAAACCGTTGCGTTCGGCGGAGTTAACAGAAAGGCAGCTTACCTTGGGAAGTGTTGGGTGACCCTAATTCTCGAGGATTTCAAAGGCACAAACCCAGGTAGGAAAACACTACTACATTTGCCTACAAAGGAATAGAGACACCATCAGAACCTGCTACGCAGCCTCGCAAAACGTGCTTAATAACGTTTCCCTTGTGAACGGGGGAAAAAAATGTAGAACTTAAGCATTAGCAGGAATGTGTTCTCCCTCGTGACTTTTGAATATATGTCAGAGGATGAGCAAGCTGGTTGCAAGGTCATTGCAGTGAATAAGCAGCACAAAATCTACCCGGCAACAAAGGTGGAATTAATTCCTTCACAGTGGTGAAGTGACAGAAATAAACATTGGAGATGGGTGAAATAAATAAGATGTAAATTGCTAACCTTAAAATCTGAGGTACGTGGGAGAAGTGGCCTTGCAGATGTTATCTGACTCTGCTGAGGTCACCTGAAGTTTTCTCAATGATTTTAAGCGGCCAAAATTTCTCCCCACGTTTCCATCTTACGCATAATAATTGTGTCTTAGAGCCATGGTAATGTTTTTGATGTGTGCAGAGCAGCAGGGGGAAAAATGCCGTGGGTTGGCAGGTCGCCACCGAGTATTTCGCGTGTTGCTGCCGTGCGCGTGGCACGCGTGCTCCCAGAGGAAACCCCGGGCAGGTACGGACGGACGGACGGACGGACGGCTCCGAGCTGCCTGCGAGGTGGGAGCGTGGAGGTAGCTCAGGGCAGCTGCCGCCTCCGCACCGCTCGGGCCCGCAGCGCGCCACGGCCGAGTCGGACCCGAGGATTTCGGCTTTCGTTCGGACCGTGGCGTGTCTCAAACTGCAAAGGGGGTTTGTGACGTGCCCGGGGTTGGGAGGCCGGGCCCTCCTCGCGCCGCGGCAGCCCCGGGTTAGCGTTCCTGCGGGTGGGGGTCTGCGCAGAAGTCAGGCAAGGCGTCGGGGGGGGGCTGGGGGAGGACGGCTCCCCCTGGAGCGCTGGCATCCTTTGGCATCCCTAAGGGCACAGCTGAGCTGCCTGCGCTCGGGGGGGACGGGGGGGCAGGGGCTGATTCAGGCCCAGCGTGGCCCCGTAGCTGCTTTCCTCGACACGCGCCGCTGCCGTGGGTGCTCCTGGCGGCTGCGTTCTCGTTGCTGCCCCGCAACGTGAAAAGGCCGCGGCGTGCGGCTTGATGCGCGGCTCCTTCCGTTTTGACAGAGCCCGCTTGTTTCCCTAATTGTGGTGTTGGCAAAAGGCACCGCAGGCTCCTAGGGTCAGACCCCCAAAACAAGAAAAATCTGCCTGAGAGATGCATCAACACACAAACTTTAGATTTTTCAGGCTCTCTAGGAGCATTTAAATTCATGCACAGGCATTTTCTCAGAGGTGTGAAAAGCTGCAGAGCAGCTGGGTCTCCGGGGTGTCTCCCACCCGGAATTACCCCGTCCTTCAAATACAGTGACACCTCCCCTCGTTCCCCGGGCTGAGAAATTTCAGGTTTCCAAAAGGAATGGCCTCCCAGACCCCGAGTCTCGGCCCCTCTGCCCCCGCCAAAGGCTCTCTGCCGCCGTGCTCTGCTAGGGGTCAGCCGAGGTCGTGGGGAAACGTATTTGCTGTTGTGTTCCTCGTTACTGCTAATTCCGGCCCTTGCCTTTACCGTGCATAAATACTTTTAGCGTGAGCAGATTTGCCCAATTTGGTGTATTCTGAGGAAGCTGCGGCTGCGTTCCAGGGGCAGGGCTGGGGTGCTCAGGCTCCTCTGGGCGGGTGCGGAGGTGGGGTGCTGCCGGAGGGGGGTGCTGCTGGAGGGGGGTGCTGCCGGAAGGGGGGTGCTGCTGGAAGGGGGTGCTGCTGGAAGGGGGTGCTGCCGGCCCGGGGGGTGCTGCTGGAAGGGGGGTGCTGCCGGAGGGGGGTGCTGCTGGAGGGGGTGCTGCCGGCCCGGGGGTGCTGCTGGAAGGGGGTGCTGCTGGAGGGGGGTGCTGCTGGAGGGGGGTGCTGCTGGAAGGGGGGTGCTGCTGGAGGGGGGTGCTGCTGGAAGGGGGTGCTGCTGGAGGGGGGTGCTGCTGGAAGGGGGTGCTGCCGGCCCGGGGGGTGCTGCTGGAAGGGGGTGCTGCTGGAGGGGGGTGCTGCTGGAGGGGGGTGCTGCTGGAAGGGGGTGCTGCCAGCCCGGGGGGTGCTGCTGGAAGGGGGTGCTGCTGGAGGGGGGTGCTGCTGGAGGGGGGTGCTGCTGGAAGGGGGGTGCTGCTGGAGGGGGGTGCTGCTGGAAGGGGGTGCTGCTGGAGGGGGGTGCTGCTGGAAGGGGGTGCTGCCGGCCCGGGGGGTGCTGCTGGAAGGGGGGTGCTGCCGGAGGGGGGTGCTGCTGGAGGGGGTGCTGCCGGCCCGGGGGGTGCTGCTGGAAGGGGGTGCTGCTGGAGGGGGGTGCTGCTGGAGGGGGGTGCTGCTGGAAGGGGGTGCTGCTGGAGGGGGGTGCTGCCGGAGGGGGGTGCTGCTGGAGGGGGGTGCTGCTGGAGGGGGGTGCTGCCAGCCCGGGGGTGCTGCTGGAAGGGGGTGCTGCTGGAGGGGGGTGCTGCTGGAGGGGGGTGCTGCTGGAAGGGGGGTGCTGCTGGAGGGGGGTGCTGCTGGAAGGGGGGTGCTGCTGGAAGGGGGTGCTGCTGGAAGGGGGTGCTGCTGGAGGGGGGTGCTGCCGGCCCGGGGGGTGCTGCCGGCCCGGGGGGTGCTGCCGGAGGGGGGTGCTGCTGGAGGGGGGTGCTGCCGGAGTGGGGTGCTGCCGGAATGGGGTGCTGCTGGAGGGGGGTGCTGCCGGAGGGGGGTGCTGCTGGAGGGGGGTGCTGCTGGAGGGGGGTGCTGCCGGAGGGGGGTGCTGCTGGAGGGGGGTGCTGCCGGAGGGGGGTGCTGCTGGAGGGGGGTGCTGCTGGAGGGGGGTGCTGCCGGCCCGGGGGTGCTGCCCCCCCGCCGTTGCGCTCGCTGGGCACGGCCCCGGCCCGGCCCGGCCCGCGACGAGCGGCTCGGCTCCACGCGCCGAGCATCACCCCGCCTCAGCTTCGCGGCCCGCGCTGCCCCGCGTGACGCCACAGCCCATCGTTACGTCACCGCGGCGGTCACTCCGCGGGGGGGTGGGGGGGAGGGGAAGAGATCTCTCGTTCCCAGCCCCCCGCCGGGGCGGGGCGGGGGGAACAACGCGGCGGAAAAAGCGCCCGAGGCGGCGCCCCGGCCCCGCTGGGCGTGGGGTGTCCGTGTGTCCGTCCGCGCGCCCGCCGGTGGGAGCGCGGCTCGGCCGCCAGGGGGCGGGCGGGGCCGGTCCGCGCCGCCGCGCTCGCCCCGCCCCTCCCGGCGGCACGCGTGCGCGCAGGCCCCGCCCCCACGGCGCGTCGCTGAGCGCGGGGGTGGGGGGTGGCGCGCCGGTCCGCCCGCAGACGCGGGGGCGGCGCCGTGACGTCACGCCCCGACGTCAGCGGCGGCACCGTGAGGTCATCGCGCGGCGCGGCCCGGGCCGGCCCCAGCGGCCGGCGGCGGCGGCGGGGGAGGGGCACGGCGGGGCGGCGGCGGCGGCGGCGGCGGCGGCGGCGGCATGGCCGAGGCGGCGGCGGCGGGGGAGGCGGCGGCGCCGCGGGTGGGCGCGTGGCTGCCGGTGCTGGTGGAGCAGATGGTGAACGACACGCTGGTGGTGACGCTGAGCTGCGGGGAGCGCCGCTTCACCGGCGTGCTGCTCGACTGCACCAAGAAGTACGGCGGGCGGGGCGGCGGGGGTCGGGGGGGGGGACCGGGACCGGGGTGGGGGGGGGGGAGCGCGGAGCGGGGGCTGTCCCGGGGTCGCAGCCCCCGGTGCTCGCCCTTTGTTCGCCCGGCCCGGCGGGAACAAAGCGTCCCGGGGGCCGCAGCCAGGCCCGGCGGCGCCGGGGCCCGCGGCCGGTGCGGAGCGGAGCGGAGCGATGCGGGAGGCCGCGGGCCGTGCCCGGCGGCAGCAGCCCGGCCGCTGTGGTCATCCCCCTCGGTGCCCCCCCCCCCCCCAGGCCCCGCAGCGCTGCCGTGTGGGTCGGCCACCACCGGTGACCCCGGCGGGATCTGGGAGCGTATCCCCTCCGGTTCCCCCCCTCCTGCCGTGACAGCAGCAGGCCCCCGGGGTCCCCACGGCTGCGTGGGCGAGGCGGTGAGGGGCGCTTCTCCCAGAGAGGTGCAGGGAGGGCTCGGCCTGGCGGAAGGACGGGGATATTTCAAAGCAATGGGAACTTCTGGAGCATCCTCAGACGCGCCCGTGGCAGGCTCTGGTTGGGGGCCGGCCCTGCTGTCCCACGCGGGCGCTGGGCGGCTTTGCCCTGCGCCGTGGGAGAGCTGAGGCGAGGGGCTTGGTGTCTGGCGGCTTAGTAAATGAATTGTCAGGTTAGTGCTGGGTAGGAGGAACAGCCAGCTTCACCTCCGTAATTCTTAAAAGATGCGTGGAGCATGGCTTCTGAACTTAATTTTCATGGTTTGTTTAGTTTCACGTGGCTCTCCCAGAAAATTGGAGCCAGATTCTCAAAAGTATTCAGGCATCTAGCTCTATTAGGGGGTCTGTAAGCCCTGCTTGGTGTCTAGTTCCAGCCAAACCCGTGAGCAGTAGGCATCTCCTCCATCAGTTCAAAAAGCCAGCTGGTTCTATCTTTTCACATTCCAGTCATCTTCCTTCCTGACAACTTGCACTTTTTTTTGCCTCGTTTTTTTTTTTTCTCCACTAACCTTTCTCCATGACTTTTTTTTTTTTTTTTTTTTTTTCCCTTCTTGCTCCTTATGGATCCAGGAGTTGCCCAGGCGGGTGTTTCCCCGGGCTTTAAGCCTCTCCCCAGGCCTGTCGCTGGCAGCGCGGGTCTCTGCTGGGGTGGGAGGGGAGCAGACAGCCGACGGGGGCTCATCTCTGAGGGCTGGTGCCGGTTCCGCTGCCGTCCCACCGCCCAGGAGAGCCGCGGCAGTGGGGGTGCCGAGCAGCGTCCTCCTTTCTGACTTGAAGTGGAATGGAGAGGGCAGAAAGAAGGGGCTTTGTTGATGTGTTTTACCTCATGAGTGGGATAGCTGCCCCCACCTCCTCCCACCCACCCCAGTAATTATCATCTCTTAACGATCAGACATTGTGGCCAAAGGTGAGCCTTTGGGTGGGCCCACCTGCCCCTCCCGAGGTTACACAGGGATGGGATTGCTGCTCCCTCTCCTCACCTTAAAAGAAGTGAAAATCTTTGCGAGGGCCAGTTTCACAGCCTGTTGGTACAGTAGTGCTGCCTCGGGGAGAGAAATGGGAGGAAAAGCAGTCCAGCTTGGCACTGCACTCTGATCATCACTTTAGGGCCGCGCTGGGGCAGGAGCACATCCCACCTCTCTCCAGGAGCCTCCGGTAGAGATCTTCCCCGCTTCCACGGGTCTCTTGCAGCACTGGGAGGAGACCCTCTCCCCGGGGGGTGGGAGGTCTCCCCGCTTCAGGTGTTTTACCAAAGCTGAATACAGAGCAAGGGCTGGGGCCGCGTCCCGTCCGTGGTGGCCCCGATGGGCATGGGGAGCCCGTGACGTGGGGTGGCCAGCACGGGGCTGGAGAGCCACGGCCTCTGGCTGCGCCTGGTCAACAGGTCGTGTGTGAGGCGAGTGCCTGGCGCCCGGGGGGACCTCAGTGACTTCAGGTGGGTGTGAGGAATAGGCTGGAAGCTCCTTCTCCGCTGCAGCAACCGTGAATTTGGGATGTGGAGGGAGGAAGAGATCTCGCTCATCACGCTATCAGCAGAACATGGGAGTTGATGAAGCTCGAGAGGTGTCCCAAAGGCAGTAGGAATTTGCCAGCTTGGGGCTCAACTCTGAAGGCTCCAAACCGGAGACGTGGCAGAGGCATTGCCCCGCGCGCTCCCCGCTGCCCTGCCGATGCTGCGGTGTCTCCCGCTGGCCTCTGCCCCGCGCAGGGGCCGCCGGGGGCTCTGCCAGTGCCCCCCGGGCAGTGCCACCCCCCCGGGCAGGGGGCTGCGCAGGCAGGACGGGGGGCGACCAGAGCAGGTTGTTCTACCAGTACGAAAACAGGGGAGAACCCCAAAAGAGAGGGAAAGCCAGTGTGGTGGCTCTTTGGCTTTCTTTTGTGTTTTAAACTGGTTTTAGCGTTACACAGAGGATGAATCTGTTTTATTTCTCCTCGAGTGTAGCGAGCGGTGTGGGGAGCTGAGCAGGAGGCTGGCCTGCGACCCCGAGAGCCCGGGCAGCCAGGAGATCCCCTGATCCCTCTCTGTCCAGGTCCCGCCGCCGGACACCCGTTATTTTGGCCACAAAGAAGCAGGCGCAGGTTTGAACCCAAAACCGCCTGCCCAGGTTTGCTGGGGCTTGGCCCGCAGGCTGTTTGCGTGGGGAGCGGGAGTGGCTGGGGACAGGAGCCTGCCTGCCGCGCCCCCCCCCCCCCCCCTGCCTGATCCCCCCCCGACCTGCCTGCCCCCCCCCCCCCCCCGACCTGCCTGCTGCCCCCCCTTCCCCGGCCTGCCTGCCCCCCCCTGCCTGCCGCGCCCCCCTGCCTGCAGCCCTCCCTGCAGCTCTCCCCTCCCTGCCGCCCCCCCCGCCTGCAGCCCTGCCTGCAGCTCCCCCCCCCCCGCCTGCAGCTCCCCCCCCCCCGCCTGCAGCTCCCCCCCCCGCCTGCAGCCCTGCCTGCAGCTCCCCCCCCCGCCTGCAGCCCTGCCTGCAGCTCCCCCCCCGCCTGCAGCCCTGCCTGCAGCTCCCCCCCCGCCTGCAGCCCTGCCTGCAGCTCCCCCCCCCCGCCTGCAGCCCTGCCTGCAGCTCCCCCCCCCCGCCTGCAGCCCTGCCTGCAGCTCCCCCCCCCGCCTGCAGCCCTGCCTGCAGCTCCCCCCCCCCCGCCTGCAGCCCTGCCTGCAGCTCCCCCCCCCGCCTGCAGCCCTGCCTGCAGCTCCCCCCCCCCCCGCCTGCAGCCCTGCCTGCAGCTCCCCCCCCCCCGCCTGCAGCCCTGCCTGCAGCTCCCCCCCCCCGCCTGCAGCCCTGCCTGCAGCTCCCCCCCCCCCGCCTGCAGCCCTGCCTGCAGCTCCCCCCCCCGCCTGCAGCCCTGCCTGCAGCTCCCCCCCCCGCCTGCAGCCCTGCCTGCAGCTCCCCCCCCCCGCCTGCAGCTCCCCCCCCCGCCTGCAGCTCCCCCCCCCCCGCCTGCAGCTCCCCCCCCCCGCCTGCAGCCCTGCCTGCAGCTCCCCCCCGCCTGCAGCTCCCCCCCCGCCTGCAGCCTTCCCCTGCAGCCCTGCCTTCTCTGCTGCGTGCTGGTGTGCGTGCCTGCCTCCAGCCTGCCTTCTCCCCTGTGCCTTTGGGAACAGTGGGATGTAGTTAAAAATGCATGCCTGACTTCCAATAGCTGTGGAATTATTTGAAGAAAAAATGGCTATTGGCTTCCTACAGGCATCCTTTTTTGACCTCAGCCTAGATTGTGCATGCAGCAAGCACCAGTACTCGTTATCGTGTGACTGGCAATTATTTTGTTCTAATAAATTCACTCTTACAGACAGTAAGCTACATAGCATCCATGCTCATGAGATTTAAATGCATTTTGACTGCAGTTAAGGTGTTTTTTGATAACAAAACTTGGCAATTTTCTTGCAACTGGACTTATATTTAGTTGTTTTTAAATTATGCATGAGTATAAATTGGAGGATAATGTTTCCTGTTTCAAGCAGAGGTTGGGTGAGGGTAACTCAGCCCTTTTGGCTACATCTGCTCCAGAAGCGGGGATTGTGAACAGGGTGAAATCACATTCTGCGATGTCTCCTGGTGCTTGTAGTACCTGCACGTGCACTCACACCCCTCACCCACAAACTCAGGCACCTTCGTTCTCAGTTGAATGAGTTTTGATATGCAGAATCAGTAGTGACAGTAAGCAGGTTGAAGAAATACATCAGTGACATCCACAGTTGTGCAAAAAAGTGTGGGGGATGTAGGGAGAGCTGGTGAAACTGATATTTGTGCTTGTGGCAAAAAGTGAGCTGCTCCTGGAAAGCGAAGTGTGTCAGATGAAGCGTCTCTTGTTCCGCAGTGGGTGGAAAGACACCGGAGCTAAATCCTCTTACCAGGAGCTGTGCCTGCGCGGAGGGCGGCTTCGTGCCGGCCGAGGGGGAGCACGGGGGGCTGCGGGCACAGCAGCCGGCTAGCGGGCTCCAGGGGTAGCATTGAATCGCTTTTAGTTGGTCTTCCCACGGCTGCAGGAGCCGGGGGGAGCTCTGTCTGTCAGCGTATCCCCACTGGTAGCGTGGAGGGTTAGAGAAACCGAAAGCAGCTTTGGGCGATGGCGGTTGTTCGCTCGTGCCCAACGGGCAGTGCTGGTGCCCGGCGACGCGGTGCCGAGAGCTGTCTGTGCTCTCCTCCTTCCCCCCATGCCCGAGGTAGCTGTAGGGCCGGGCTGCCTATAGTTTCTTGGGGAGGCGGGCAGCATGGCAGGACCCCCCTTACCTGCCCAGAGCTGGCGTGGTGGGCAGCCTGGGAAAGAGACGATTCCGCAGCAAAACCGCTTCCTTAGCCTTTGGAGATGCTTCCAGGATGAAGGAGAAGAGCTAGAGGCCCCTGGGGAGCAAGTGCGTCCATCACCCCTGCTGAGGGTCCCCGGGGCAGGGATGCTCGTGAGCGCTGGCAGGGAGAGGGGGGAGCCTGCGAGCTGTTGCCGTGCCCGCCCTGTGCCGGGGGGGTCCCGAGCCCGGGACTGGCTGCTCACCTGGGAATTGCCAGCACCCCGTGCTGCGGCTGCACAGCTGGGTGCTGGGGGGGGTGCGGGAGGCAGCGGTGGGCCCCCAGCGCCAGCACAGCAGCAGTCCTGCCGCAGCAGGATTTGTCCCTGCCTGACCGTGGCCCCCCCCCCCCCGACAGAGCCGCTGCCATCGAAAATGAACCCTAAGCTGCTTTGTTGTTCAACATGGCAGTTCGTGTAATCCCTCAGAGAAGGCAGGGGGGTGTATTTTCTCTCAGACCGCTGCTGCCGCCGCCACATCTTTTGGCTGAAGAGCTGCTGAACTGGTGCCCTGGCACGGGGTGACGATTGATTCTGGGTGAGGAGTCCCTGCTGCGGGGGGGCCCTCCTTGATCGGCTTTTTTTCCCTTGTGTTTTTGTCTAAAATGTCTAAAATGGCAGGACCCCAGCCTAAACGGCGTCTGGTTTACACGGCTTAAGTGCCACTGCGCTTCCCGGAGGCGCCTGTCGTGAGCTGCAGGCACCGGTACCCGAGCACAGCCACGCTCCTTTGTGCTCTGCGGGAGCCCAGCCCTGCGGCAAGGTGGGCACCATGCGCTAATACAGTAACTTTGGAGGCGTGAGTGGTGGTGTGAAGTTAACCTCGCAGTGCTCTGCCTCTGCCAGGCGCGAAGCCGCGCCGGCTGCTCGGGGAGGACGCGGGTTGGGTGGACCTGCCTGCTCGGAGCCGGGCGGCGGCGAGCCCACGGGGTCCGGGCTTGCCCGCAGGAGCGGAGGGAGCTGGGCTTGTGTCCAGGTGAGGGGCAGACCTGTATGGTTTTCTGGTGTGACCAGATTATACAATCCCGGCGCATAAAATAACTCAAATTTATAGCCAGAGCTTTGGAGATGCTGCCACTTTCAGTTGTTTTATGGAGGACGCTGACATCTTTGTTTGGCTGTACAAACTGTACTTGCTTTCTTGGTTGTCATTTGAAAGACACCTACATTCTCGGTTGTCACTGTTTAAAAAAAAAAACTCTTAGAACAAAAACATTTTGTTCCAAATGATGTGGTTTCAAGAGCTTAATCCTCTTGACTTGCTAGCATTTGAACTAGGAGCTTCCCAGTTAAACTAAACTGTCATCTAAACAGTTCTTGCACTCTGAATAGTGGGAAAGGGCTTTTCGGAGCCCAGGTAACTCTTTGTTTTAGGGAAGAGCAGTGTCTTGGTACCAGAATCAGAGTAATTCCTGCTTGCTTAGTTGACGCAAGCTTTATTTTTAAACTTGGTGGGAGTCTTCATGGAAACCAGGTGAGAGAGAGAGGCGGTCTGTGGTTGTCTGAGACAAGGAGCACGGCGGCAGCGGGTTAGGGCCGCGTTCAATGGGATCCACGTTCCCCCTGCTCCCAGAGCCCTGCGCTCTCGGGTCTCTGCTCTCGGGGGGGTTCCTGCCCTTCGCTGCTTTCTGCCCGTGCTCCTGGGCAGGAGCCTCCTGGCGAGGGGACGGGACGTTTCCAGGGTCCTTCCCGCAGCGGAGCGGTGCGAGCCGGGGCGGGGGGAGGCTCCTCTCCATCGGCCACCCTGCGGCAGGGGCTCCGTGCCTCCCTTGGGAAGGGGGGTGTGACTGAGCGTGGGTGCTTTCAGCTTCTGTGCGGTGCGCTGCTGTCTGACAGCTGCCGGCAGCCTCCTCTCTCTAACGCCACCAAGAAGCTCCCGGCTCGGTGGTGGGTGGAAGGCGAGCGGTGGCTAGCGAGGAGGGGAATGGGGAAGGGCAGCATCCTCAGCTCAAACCAGCGTTGGGTCTGTAAATGTTCTCCTCTCTTTGTGGCTCCTTCGTGGCTCACCTGTGCAGCATTTTGTTATTACTGAAAAAGCTGAAACGCTTCACTGGTGGTGCACTTTCTGCAGAAGTATCTCTGGAAAGGCAGGACAGCGAGCATTGCCCAGTCTGAGTCAGTGTTTCAGGGCAAATATTTGTCCAAGTGCTGTGTTAGCATAATATTTCTAATGTCAGGCCAAGGGCATAAATTCTGGTGCAGAAACCCAGAAACATGAGTCGCAGTTGTGAGCTTCAGTGTGTCAGAGGATTTGCTTTTGCCACTATCTGTGCAAGATATTGTATCCAGGCTTTGGTAGCCTGTAATGAGACTTGGCATTGAACAGCAGTTATCATCATTGTAAACCTTGCTATTCAGAGGTAGTAGTAGTATAGTTCCTGTTTTAACAAATAATGTCCTATATGGAGAGACCAGGGGCAGAGGAGCAGAGCTGTGCACTGGTGGACCCGTGGCTGGAAAGTGGGGGCTGCCCATCCAAGTCGAGATACTCCGATTTTTAAGGAGAAGCTGAAAAATCAGCTGTGCAAGTACAGCGTGAAGGGAAGTTTAATAGCTCCCAGAAGGCCTGCATAATCTGTATCACAGCACTCCTCGTGGCTTTACCAGCTTGCTGATAAACTAAACTGCTTTGCCTGATAAAATTCAAAACTTATTAGAGCAAAACTTTGTGCAAAGAGTTCATGGAATAGAGATTTTGATCTCCGTGCCTTTTTCTGGCAGAGGAGTAGGACACCTTTCCTAAATTCTGGAATGCTGTTATTTTTTTCAGCGGCAGAATTGGCTGCCTTGTCGTAAAAGTTGAGGGAAGACGTTGTGTTCTTAGTATGTTGAGGTTGTGGGGAAGGTGGTGGGTTTTTTGGTTGGTTGGTTTCATGTTTTTTTTTTGTTTGTTTTTAAAAGGAACCGGCGTGTTTGTTTTGCACGGTCTCCCCAGAGAAGCACCTTCCAAACATCCTCACTCTTTGTCTCTTTCTCTCCCTGCCCTCTCGCCCCGTTTTAGGTCCGGATTGTTTTGCCTCCCGTCCTCCTTCCCCAAGCCCGAGGACCCCCCTGCCGACGCTTGCGCCAACGGAGTTGCTGACGGCAGAGATGCTGCGCAGGGCAGGACGGAGCCGCAGCCCGCTGCCGCCAGGCCTCCCAAAGGGAGCGGCGATGAGCCGGTACCCCCGCTCCTGCCTCCCCCGCCGCCTGGCAGCCTTCCTCCCTACCCCCCCTACTTCGAGGGGGCTCCCTTTCCCCGTCCGCTCTGGCTACGGCACACGTACAACCAGTGGGTTCCCCAGCCGCCGCCACGGACTATAAAGAGGACGAGGCGGCGCTTGTCGCGGAATAGAGACCCGGGAAGGCTTATCATGAGCACCATCAGGCTACGGCCAAGGCAGGTGCTGTGTGAGAAGTGCAAAAACACGCTGAACCCCGAGGACGCGAACACAGCTAGGCAGAACGCTAAGACCAGGAGGAAGCTGAGCATTCAGGACAAGGAGCAGAAGAAGCACAGTGACTCCGACTACGTGGAGAAAAGGAACAAAAGAGAGAAGAGAGAGGATGACAAGTTCTCTGGGGAACTCGTGCATCGAACACCGGTGATAAAAATATCCTACAGTACTCCGCAAGGGAAAGGCGAAGTTGTAAAAATCCCTTCCCGGGTTCACGGCTCAGTCAAACCGTTTTGTCCGGAGCGAGTATTGCAGAATGGAGGGGAGGACCAAGAGGAGACCAGAGACTCTGAACGGTGTCGAGAAACCAAATGTTTAATGGACAAGTCAGCAGGCAGCCAGCTCGCCTCCATTCCAAAACTGAAGCTGACGCGGCCGGTGCATTCCAGCGCGGACGTCCCACCCCCAAAGATACGGCTGAAGCCCCATCGCATAAATGATGGTCAGAGTGTTTCAATTTATAAGGCGGAACTTATTGATGAAATAAATGTCCTTCAGAACAGCAGGGAGTCCAATCCTGGCGCGTTTTACAATGATGAATCCACAGACAGAAATTTAGCCGAGATGTCTTCAGGGAGTTCAGGTGAAGATGATGACTTTAAAAGATTTCCCCAGGGTAAAGATGGACACGATAACTTGGCTTTCCTTATGAATTATCGTAAAAGAAAAGCAGATTCTTCTAGTTTATCGGTGTGTAGTAATGACAGTCTAGACGAATCCAAGTCTTCTAGTTCAGAAGTAACATCACCAGAAATGTGTGACTTTTTGCCTGGTGATGATGCATCCGTCTCTTCATCTTCAAAAGATGAACGTAAAATTGTGCCGCCACTAACAGTTAGACTGCATACCCAAAGCGTGTCTAAATGCGTCACAGAAGATGGAAGAACTGTTTCAGTGGGGGATATTGTTTGGGGTAAAATTCATGGTTTTCCATGGTGGCCAGCACGTGTTCTTGACATAAACCTCAGCCAGAAGGAAAACGGGGAACCTTCGTGGCGAGAAGCTAAAGTGTCATGGTTTGGTTCTCCAACGACTTCATTCTTATCTGTTTCAAAACTCTCTCCTTTCTCTGAATTTTTCAAACTGAGATTTAATCGCAAGAAGAAAGGGATGTATCGGAAAGCTATCACAGAAGCTGCAAAGGCAGTAGAGCATCTGACTCCAGAAATAAGAGATCTCTTAACACAGTTTGAGACATAATTTTGCCTCCAGTATCAGGTGAGTGCTCGCGGGGCTAATGCTTCCCATGAAAAACCTCCTTGTTTTTTAAGCTACATTCCGCTCTGTGTTTGCTCTTGTTTCTCCATAAAAACTGAGGTTGGCAAATGTTAAACTGAAATGCATCGCTGTTAGCTGGTGGTGGTCTTTTCAGAGGTGATAAGGAACCTTCAGTTCCAAACCTTTGGGGGGACCATGGGAATTGGAGCCCCTACTCCCAGAGGGGAGTAGAAAGCAGCTGACATCATGAGGAAGCAAGCATCGCTTGTGCAAAGAGCTAATGAAATCGTAGTCGTGTATTAGTGCCGCTTATAGCTAGGATGTGGCGAGGACTGAGGATACTCCGTTTGCGTCAAAACTGATCCGGGGTGGCTGGAGGGCTAAATAGCTCCTAGACTTCAAGTTTCTTTGAAACATCTTTTGGTTCAAAGAACTAAAACTCTTCTTGAAACTGAGATTGCACATATCATATCTAGGTACTGATGCCCAGCAGTTGCCCGTAACAGTTAAGGGCCCTTGGAGGCCCTTTGCTCCCTGCAGTTTCTCTGACCCCTCTGATACGGATTTCTTATGAAGGTGTTTTCTTTATGACTCTTCAATCTGGTTGTACCAAAACTGGCTTTAACCGGGGAACAATAGCTCAATATTTCTCGTAGCGCTTGAGGTTTGGCCTGTGTCTGAAATGTCAGTGCGTTGCTGGGGAATGGCCTGGATCATCAAATTAAATTCTTTTGCGCTTCACCTGAAGCCTCTTTGAGGACAGAGGGGTGGGACGTGAGGTGGGAACATAAACGTGGGAGCTGATTCTTTGTAATGCTGCCGCATTTTGCTTTTCCTGGTTGCAAGCATGGAGGGGGATGGGAGTCCCCTTCTCATCAGTCTAAACTTTGCCCAGGATGAAAATTCGGTACATAAAAATACAGGATGTGGTGTGACTGGGAATAGAAATATCATCAGTTATGTCAGTTGATGCTGCCTACTACACTGCCCTCAGTGAAGTCCATGGGAAAAATCCAGCACCTTGAGTAAGAACTAGAACCGTTCCACAACCTTCCAGTCGTCACTATCTAGACAGCACCTCAACTGTGATAGTGTTAAACAAGAGAGGCATTAGCTTTTTGACCAAAAAACATAACTAATCATTATGAAGAGTCTTCTTGTCAGAGGTCTTGCTTTATACAGTGTGGTTCATTATGCTGTTCCCTAAATTTTTCTGCTCTTTTTCATGCTAGAAAGGACTGTGTGTGCGCAAGCCGATACTCCTGCTGTAGACTGTTTTTCTCTTGTCTATGCAGTGGGACTGCAATGGTCACTCCTCATGTAGTCCTGGGGGAAAAGATCTGTTTGTTTGTTTGTTTTGTTGTTTGTATTCTCTGTCATGATGGGACTTCACCACTTGCTTGAGTGTGGTGGAGTTCCTTTGCTTGAGGTATTATTCCATCTCAGCAAGCCTGGCTGGAGTAAATAATCAGAGCGTGTATGACTGGACACTCGAGCAAGTAAAAATGTACAACTGCAGCAGCAGCATTTAAATGTCATCCTCGATCTTGCCCCTTCAAATGCTGCTTAACTCTGGCTAAAGGCTTTGTTATATCAAGACTGTTTGGGTTGGACCCAAATTCCTATTAGCTAGATCTGGGGTATAAATAAACTTGACGCCCAGAATACGCCATCCTCACCAGCGAAAGCATCACGGTGAAAATCCATCGCTCCTGTACGAACAGTCTCTATTTAAAGGAGCTGCAAAGCTTCATCCCCGTCCTGAACTGTCTTCGCGGTGCCTGTACGTCCCATTTGGGACAGCTGTGGCAGAAGAGATGCTGTCGCCAGTGCCGGCCGCTGTCTCTGCGGCTGGGAGCTCTGGTGCCGGGCAGGGGAAGGGGCAGGGTGAAGAGGCGCCTGATGCTTCGGATCAGTCGTGCTGGGCAGGCCAGGAGGGGTAGGAAAGCCTGTGGCCGAGAGGAGCTCCAAGCCCAGACCTGGAAGTCGAAGCGGGAGGGTGTTTGCCCGGTCAGGCTAGCCGAAGGAAGAGGCTGCCCGGTCTCCCCAGGCAGAGCAGCGCGGCTGGGGCGCCCCTGGTAGCGGCTGGCCAAGAGGTGCGGGGTGGCAGGCTGCGGGGCAAGGCCCCCGAGAGGGAAAAGCAGCACTTGTTCTGGGGGAGACGTGGGTTACTGCAGGCGCAGGGGGGACCCGAGCTGCAGGTGCGGAGCAGAAGGGGTGGAGCAGGTCTGTAAAGCGGGGGGAAGGAAGGACGTGGTGAGAGCGAGCGCCTGGGGTAGACCAGACCCTTCCTTCCCTCCGTCCTCTTCGGCCAGACCCCTGCGTGTTTGTGTGGGTATATAGATACATTATCAAACACACGGCATCATTTCATCGTTCTCCTCGCGCTGGCGTTCCGCAGGTGGTTCTCTGCCCTGCGCGGGTCAGAGGTGAGCTGCCAGCACCGTCTGCCTGTCTGGAGGTGGCAGGAGCTTGGGTAAACAACTGCAGTTGCTCAAAACCAGAAAAGCAGAACAAAACAACTTCCCATGTGTTACATTTACTTAGATCCCTGATTAGACCAGCATGTGTAGTGTTCTGGTACATCACTTACAAAACAACTCATTATTTCGGAGACTCGCCCTGTACTTAATTCTCTCCGTTCAGGAGGATTGAATTTTATTGCTTCCCTTGAATTTCCCTGAGGTAGAACTGAAATGTTTCCATCAGTTGCTCATCGACTGTTCTTTCCTGAAGGGTATAACTTAAGGTTTCACTAACGCTAGCGATTCCCGAGGCCTAGGACCACACTGGCGCTTGAGCTCCGGTTAAATATCTAAAAGCTCTGAGGCCTTTTCAGGACAGTGCAGCCTTATTTCTGGTGGTTTCCAAGAGCAGGCGCCGGGCTGGTAACATCGCACATCGCCACCGTAAAATCTGTCGCGCTGCGACTTCACCGCAGCTGCACGAGGGCTCGAAGGAGGGTCCGGGGGTGCCTTGGGCGGCAGCAATTCGCTGGCGCCGCTTGTGCTAACCCCGGGCACGGCAGAAGTTTGGGGCTGTTGACACTTTCTGTTGTGAAACTTTCTGTCTTCTGGCACGTGATGCTCTTCTGCAAAGCATGGAGGGTAATTACTGGGAAAAATGTCCAAACAGTTCAGGTAACTTGTGAATGCATATAAAACTGGAAGCAATTGGATTTTTTTTTTTTTTTAAATTTGGTTCGGGTTGGAAAAGCTGGTGTGATCACTTTGTTTTTATTATTTCATCCTTATATTTTTTTTTTTCCCAAAGAAAATCCTTTATTAAAACCCTGTCATTAACTGATTAGTTAAACAAGGTTTCCTGAAAAACAACAGGCAGCCCAGCAACCCGTAGAAGTCACATTTGCAAGACGCTCGTGGTTTAGAGCGGTGCCGGGGGAGAAGAGCCTGCTCAGCACCTTCTCGTGGCGCTTCCTCACGCGCAGAGATGCCTGTGCCCCGCCCGGGTGCTCGGTGAGTTTTTCTTACCTGCTTTCAAAGCCCCAGACACCGGCCCACCTCCGCTCGTCAGGCTTTTGTGACTTTTAGGCCTGTGTTGGTGGCAGAAGGCGGCTGCGAGCGGAGCCCAGGCTCGGGTAGTGCCGGGGTAAGGGGCAGCGTCCCGTCCCCGCGCAGCCTGCCCGGCCGGGCCCCCGCGCCGTGGCCGCAGCCCCGTCCCGCGGGGGGGGAGCCGGGGTGCAGCCTGAGCCCTGGCTGCCCCCAGCCCAAAGCAGGGGGACGGCGGTTGCCCCGTGCCCGGGGCGAAGGCCGGCTGCCTTCCTCTAACAGAACGCCCGGCCGGGGCAGCTCTGCTGCTTCCAGAGCTGTTCGGGGCGGTCGGGAAATCTCCTGCAGCATGCCGAGCGCGTGGCTCGGCAGCGGCTGCTCCGAGAGCCGCACCTGCAGGCTTTGGCCCTCCAGCCCCGGCTTTTTTTTTCTCGGGAATAAGAAAATCTCCTGTGCTTTTGCGTTTCGCTTTCTGCTCGCGTCCGCGATAGCATCGCCTTCAGGCTTGCAGCTGCATAAACTGCAGATTCCTTCAGCCGAGCGACTGCTGGTCCGTTGCCTTTCGGAGGGCAGCGCCCCGGCTCGTCCCTGGTTTTAGAGCAGCAGGTTTGCCGGGGTGCCCGGGGCGCGGCCGCCGCAGAGCTGTGGTGGAAGGGCGGGCGGTGCGGCGGGAGGGCACGCTCCTGGGCTGGCGGGGACCCCCCCCGGGCATGGGGGCCGTGGGGCTGGGGCGCAGGAGGGGAGGGGAGCCGTGGTCCCCAGGGCCACCCCGTCCCTGCGCCAGGGGATGCGCGGCGGGATCGGGGATGTGCAGGGGGTAGCGTAGCCCTGCCCGCGCCGGTACAGGGCCCCGCGCACATCCTGCAGTGCCCGCTCTCCTCCTGCTCCTGGGACAGAGCTCCCAGCCCTGCCCACAGCCCTGTCCTGCAGTGCCGCTTTTTATAAAAACTGCCTGTAGGTTTCATATACGTCTCTGCGTGAAACAACTTTACAGTATGTTCATTTGCTTTTTCAGTCAGGAAAATCCTTTATTCTTCCTCCCTCTCGTTATCCCCTCTACCCCCCGAGCTGTGGCTGTGGTGGAACCATTAAACTTGAAAACACTGGCTTTTGAAGGTTTTCATTTTACTGCTATTAGCTTAATAGACCCTTAGTATCAGTACATTTAGCCATTCATCACAAAAGCACACTGCTACTATGTGCAGCAAAATCAAAGCTTATTGCATACTTGCTATATATAGTAAGCTCTAACGTAAAATTTGGAACACTGGGTTATGACTTCACCTTCAAAGATGTTCAGGGCTTTGTATGTGCATGTAGCCAGTACTGCTTGCCAGCAGTTTATGAAGCAACATAAATCACTCTTCTTTTTCCTTTTACCTCTTCTCTTCTGCTCTACCAGTGGCACAAAAGGGTTATATAACTTTATATAAGCTGTGGTGATTGCTGCGATAGCTAAACTTTTAAAAACACCTGCCTGGTTACGGGAAATATTTCAGCCCAGAAGATGAATGCCTGAGATTTTTCTTGGCGTGGTTTCTAGGTGGTTCAGTCAACTAAAACCAAGCATCCAACTTAATTACTGTTTCTCAGCCTTCCTCCAAACAGCTTGGAGTCAGCGTCTCTGCATATTAATGCAAAGTAGAAAAACAAGTCTAAAATAGACTGCACTGCATATTTGTGTGCCCCAGCGCTGGATGTCTGGGGCTGCACGTCTGGTGGCACCCTGCTGATTGCCCTCTTCCCGAAAGCACTGGCACCTTTGGCTTGTGGCCGCCGCGCCGGCTGTTGGAGACCGGGATCTGTGCTGCTTCCCCCTGGTGCTGCCGTCGGTTGCCCCTCTTCCCCCCCGCTCGCTGCTCCCGGGTGTGCTTTTTGGAAATGCCAGCCGGCCATACATTGTGCTATTTCTAACTGCACACGAGCTGCGCGGATGCCCGAGAATGCGATCTGCTTACGTGAGCTGTAACTTCAGCTGCCGAGGCGACCGAAGGGCTCAACAACTCCCTCGGAAGCCCAGCCAGCTGCGCCCGGGAGCGGGGGGTCCCCAGCCCCACCTGGAGCTCCCGGCGTCTCCCGGCTGTGCTGGCCGAGCCTGGGTGGGCGCCCCGCCGCGGTGTCACCCCAGCCGGGCACGGGGCTGGGGGCTCGGGGCCGGGGGGTGCTTCCAGGGGAGCGTGCCGGGGCTGGGGGCCAGGCAGAGCAGCCCCAGCTCCCACCCAGCGCGGGGCAGGCGGGCTGCACCGGGAGCCCGGGAACTTGCTGCTTGGAAAACGGCGACGAACCGCGTGGAAGCGAAATTTCCGTAGCCTTTCCTGAATTGCACTTATTTAGGCGCTTCGTTTGTAAACTCGGGTGGTGGAAAGGGTCTGGCCCTGTCCACGGCGGGTTGGGCAGAGGGCCGGTGGCTGCCCTGCGGTTTGCGGTGCTGCTCGGCCGAAGGGGAAAGCCCTTCTGGGGGGACCCCCCGTGCCCCTTGGCAAGGCTCACAAGTTCATCCAACTTCTGGCATTTGCAAAGCACTAAGCGCCTCCAAGTTGCACGTACAGAGGGGCTACCTTGGGCCAAGCAGGAACGGGGCGTTTTTGGAAGGTTGGGATAGCTCTGTGTAGAGGAGGGTGCGCGTTACGCTGATGGAGAGGAGCAAACAGGATCCTCGTGCAGTAGCTGTGCAGTTAATGCGGCTGCTTGGCTCGGGAGGCCTGCTGACATGACGGGGTGACACCAAGAGTTCCCATTTTAATGCTTAGGTGTGAAAGGGAGGATTTTTTGAACCCAAAAATTGATGTGAAGACTCGTTGGAAAGCTTGCAAACTGTTGTTTTTCAACCTTGATACGTGTGTTGTTTTTTCCGTGAGTACCCGTCACTGCCACCGGGATCAAGGTGAATGGGGAGTGTGTGGGCTGAGTGACAAACTGAACTTCTGCTTAACGAAAGACTTAAGGAAGCTGCTTGCCTGTATCCTGCGAACTAGACGGGGATGAGCTGGTGCCTGTTTAATTTATTTTATATCTGCTTGATGCATCTGTTTTTGCAATCTGTGTACCCTTACGGAATACGTGGGCTTTGCATTAGCTGTTTGATGAGCTCTCGTGCCCCCCCCCGAGATCACCTACATCTGAAACAGCCTTCTCGTGTCCGGCAGCGACGACAGAGACGGGGCTTAATACCTCGACCTGGGCCGTGCTTGTGCTCTTCACACCAGCAGTCCCTGCACCCCAGCTCACCGGCTCTCCAGTCAGTCGGAAAGTGTGTGTCTCTCTGGAAGGGAGGAGCAGGGCATCCTTTTAATGAGGCTTTTTTCCATTGAGTTGATTAATTTCTATAAGAGTGAATGCTTTTAGCTGTCGTACCAGTTCCTGTTTGATCTGCGTTACATCCTTGCTGTTGTAGGGTCAGACTGACTTGTTTTCTTTATAAAGCCTATTTCCTGTGTGCTCTCTGCAGTTGAAGAAATGAATTGTAGCAAAATTGCTGGTTTAACTTCCCTTACGAAAGACGACCCGCTCCATTTTGATTCAAGCCAAGCCAATAGCTTGAGCCTTTTCTTCACGCAGAAAGTGGCCCTTTCGAAGAGCAGAGAACTGATTGAGGATTTTTCGGGCAGGTGCCCGGATGGTAGAGGTTAATATTGGAGAATGCAGCTGCCAGCCTGTTCAGGTCAGCTGGATCCTGATGCCTTGGGAGGTGGAGACAGTTCCAAAACCCGCTCCGGCAGGTCGGGCCGGGGGTGCTGGCTACAATCCGGTCACCCCTACGCCCCCAGCCCTGTCCCCCCGAGGAAGCCCTGGGGAGGAAGGGCTTTCCCGGGCCGCTGCCAGCAGCAGCCTCTCTGCCCTTCCGCTGGCACCTCGGGCTGCTCAGCCGGGCGGGTGCTGCGGGACCCCTCCCTGCGCCCCAGCCCCGCTCCTCCGGGGCTCCCCCGAGGCTGGGGGAAGAGTGGCTTGGTGATGCTCCATTACAGCCTGCTGTTAATTGCGCTATGCTTAGCAAACGCTCCTCAAAATAAGCTTCCTTGGGCGGAGAAAATGAGCGGGCTTCTTGCTGCCACTGCTTCCCACCCTGCCGGGACGCGCGGGGTAGCCGGGGCGAGCGGCGGCAGCGGGTTTCAGCGCGCCGGGGGCTTCCCAGAGAAACCGCCCGACGGAGACGGGGCCCACCCGCCGGCTCGGGCTCTGGGGCTGCGAGCGGCGGCGCGGGCCCGGGCGCAGGGGGACCCCCCTCGGCCCCCCAGCCAGCCCCCACGGAGGCGGGAGGGGTGCTGGGGTGTCCGGCGCTCGTCCCGCCCGACGGGTCGAGGCGCATCGATGCGCTCGGGATGCAGGAGCCTCGGAAGACGAATCGGTTTGCTGCGCTCTGCTGCAGCGGTTAAATCTGAGTTTGTGAATGGCTTGCTTTGATCCAAAACTTCATTTTTTTTGTATGATGAATAAGCACTTGGCTTCGGGAGAGCTTCCTTGGCTTTCCTTTCAACATGCAGCTTAGCACACAGGCTGCTAGGTCATGCCGTTGTCCTGAGTCAGTCGGTCTGTTATGTATTCATTACTCATACGTGTAGCAAGGCTGCAGCAGCCTCCAGAACGCGGTACTGAAGCTGCTTCTCCATCTTGACAATTCCTTTGCTGGAACAGAAGTCTCTCGAGTTTTCCAGCGGCGAGCTGAGAGCGTGTGAGCGACCGCTGCTGTGTTGCTCCCCTTGAGCGCGCGTTGCAAACTCCGGGGTCGGCTCAGGGGGTTTTGCCTAAAGCAGGCGCTGAGCTCTCGCGGGGGTGGCTGCTGTCCCCCCCCCCCCCCCCCCCGGCCTGGGGTGCGGAGCGGGGTGGCTCCGGGCCGGGGACCAGCGCCCGCGGGCACGCGGAGCGGAGCAGGGTGCTGAGGTCCCCGCGTTTCAGGACGCGGAGCATCGGGTGTTTTAAAGCACTTTTGCCGTTTTGCCCTAGAACCGCCTTCCCGCTCCCGGAGGAGGGGGCCCCCCCTCTTTGCCCCCAGGTAAGCTCGGCGAGCAGCCGCGGTTCGGCCGCGTCCCTGGGCCTGCGGCGGGGCAGCGGCTGCCCGTGCTCGGGCAGGAGCCTTCACTCGGAGGTTGGCTGGCTTCGTGCTTCTGTTGTGATGCTTCCTTCCTCCCGGGGTGAAAATTGCAAACAATAAAAGTGGCCTGAGGGCTTGCTGTTAGCTCCGCCACAAAGGAATGCATTTTGTTTTCCTGTTTAGACCAAATATTCTCAGTCTGTAATCTATCTCTAAAGGGTCAGCTTTTTGCAGGGATATTCTGCCAAGTCCATGGACCTCACTACGGCTTTGGTGGGTATAGGATAAGAAGCCTGCACGTGAGTTTGTTGTGTGCTCTTAAAATCTCACCATTCATCAGAAGGCAGATTAATAGATTCTCCTGCAAGATTAAGAATAAATTTATACTCGGTCGACTATAGGTAGTAGAGCCTAGTTGTGAGACATCCCAGTTTCTTGGGAGCGGGATGGTTCTGCTAAATGCTGAAGGAGTTTATGAAGCCTGCTTGCAGTCTTTCCCTGGAATACAGGTTTTAGGGCAGGTGCTCGTGGTGTGTTGAATCAGCTCTTTGAAGTCTCAGTTGCACAGACAATACTGAGCATCGTTCTGGATGCCGAGTCTGGGCCAATCAGTGTCGCTTTTGGTTCCCTGCCCGCAGAAAAGGTGCTGCTGTGTTTTCAGCAGCGTTGGAAACGTGATCATCTTCCTGTGTGTGGTGTTGGTGTTCTTGGTTTCTTGTGCTCTGTATTTGTAAGTCGCAAACCTCAGCTGTGAGGGGGTTGTAAAGGTCTTTGATGTTCTGCTTTGTGGCATTAATCCTGTTTGTCAGGAGCACTGATTGGAGCCTGTTGCTCTGCTGCAGGCGCGTTGGTTGATCTGGGTGGACGTGTCTCAGCGCTGGCCAGGCTGTTGCGCTGGCTCAAACCGGGCTGCGTTTGAAGCGTGGTGCGGTGATGCCTTTCCAGGTGGAAAGTGTAAGTGTAGACCTCCACGCCAGTTTTTTTTTTTTTTTCATTCGCTTCTGTCCCGCTGAGTTGTTCCGCGTGTGCTCTCATTTCTTCGCTTGATCTCGAAGACAAACGGGCCCTCCCTTCGAACTCTCTCCAGGCTTCCAGCCCGTAACCCGCCGCGCAGGCCCCGCGCGAGTGCCTCTTGCTGGCAGGGGCACCGATGGGGGCTTCCACCCTCGGCGGGGCTGCGCCTCGAGGGGCCCGTCCCTCTGCGGTCGGTGCGGCTCTCCGAGCGGGTCACCCGCCCTTAGTCCCGGTGGGTCTGGCGAGGAGGGCGGGTGCCCGTGGGGGGTGCAGCCGCCGTCGCGGGGCGGCGTGGGAGGGGGGCCCGGGGGGCGGGGGGGGGGTCCGGGGGGCGGCGGGGTGTCCTCCAGGGCCTGGCTGCTCCAGCTCGCCGTTAACGCGCGGCTGAGTGGCGGCGGGCACTCGGAAAAGCTCCCGTACGGCGGGCTCTCAGGGGGAAAATAATCCTATTTTATAGATTGTGCTTGGGAAGTGGAGGCAGATGTTCTTCACGTGGTTCCCTCTGTAGGGACTCGCGGCAGATTAACCTGCAGTAACCCACCCTGAGCAGGGACTTAAAAGTCTTTAAGCCAGAGTCTGAAGATTTATTATCGTCCCTGAAGTTCGTATCATGTCTACCTTGGAGAAAATTCCCACTCTTACCTTGGGTTTGTTAACTTGACGAGCTTCTTCCAAAGCTGTAGCTGCTGCTGGTTCTGCCTGCCGGGCCAGCCGGGAGCAGGAGAATTCCTGGCTATATTTAGAGGAAACCCAGAGGGTACGCCTCGCCGATAATGCCGGTCCTGTTCTGTGCCATGCCGCCTGCAGTAACCTCTCCCTCTTTCACTTTCTTCAAGGTAACAGAAGATAAGAGCACAGCTGTTCTTCTAGAGGGTCACGAAGTCTGTAAACATCCTGACATGCTCCCCGGGAGAGTCTGGAGGTTGCCGTGTGCGTGGCAGGAGGGGTTTCTTCGGCAGGTCGCACTGCTTTTCATCTGGGACAGGTGACGGGCACCGGGACTCGGCGTTAGGTGGCTCTTCTGGAGTGAGGCTGGCAGGAAAGTCTTAAGGATATCTTACCCTAGAACGAGAATTCGGCAAGTCACACGGCAGTGAACTAGGAGAACAGCAAAAACCACAACTCGGAATGTATTTATTACTTAAAAGTTAGCTATTCTTGATAAAATCCAAAAATTTATTGCTGCTGCTTATTTTACTTACAGATTTCACACACTTGTTAATTTTAAAGCTACCAGACTTTTACTCAATACTGTACTCTGAGAAATGTAATTGGAGCAGGACATGCAATAGAATGAAATCATTGTAGTGTCTTAAGTACAACGGACTCACTTTTGTGTCTATTAAAACTTGGAAAATGTGCAACACAAAGCTGTGTGGCTGTCATTGCGCGTGCTGAAGCTTGTTCGTGGCGTTTACTGCAGAGCTGAGCGAGTCGGTGTTTCCAGGTACGGGAGGGGGTCTGTGTACCAGGGGGGTGCTGCCCTGCGGAGCGGGCGGCGCAGCCGTGGCCTGGTGGCTCCCGCTGGGGCATGAGCTGCTGCTCTGGATGAGCTTTTGCCTTCACACCTAGTCGCCGAGTGTAATTTAAGGCCCCTTGAACACGTGTTGTTGGATAGAAAGGATCTTCATCTGTACACATGACCGGAAACGATTAGCAGTCTTTAAAAAAAAAGAAAACAAACAGCTTACAGCTTTTGTTCTAAATTTAGAGTACAAATGGCTTACAAATTAAAGTGACGTCCTATGAACAAGCTTTTGAAACTATATCGATTATTTTTTTTTTTGTTTTGCATTAGTCTAGCTTTCCCTTGGGTTCCCTCAGTCTAGAAACATTAATTTGTGGTTAATCTGTTGCTTCTGATGCTGGAGAAAACAGTTCAGAGTTGTCCCTGCTAGGTAGAACGTTGTCTGTGTGTAGAAGATTGCCTTCAAGCTACAGGATTGTTGCACAGATTCTGCTTCCTGTTTGTTCTTAATCTCTTGCAGCAAACACTGACGAACTATTGTTGAATTAGAAGAACGAGCAGATCGGAAAACATACAGGCTCGTGTTTTCCTGGTTCATGCTGGTTCACACTGTGGTCTTTCGAATGTCAGCAAGAGAGGTCAGAGCTTCCCTTTTCTGTTTAACAACAACAAAGTTGAACAAGAAGAGTTCAACACCAGAAAAAGCTTTCTGCTGAGTCTCAGTAAGAGCATACAATGAGTCAAATACATCTCCCTTAAAACAGTTGGAAGGCTGCGGTATTAAACATGCACACTAAAACGCAGTGCTGAAATAGGACATCTGTCTCCCAAGACCGATTTTGGCCACCTCTGCAAACAAATCAATAAGCTTCCTGTTTTCCAAAAATAAGTGTAAAAAGGACAGCAGTATATGGCAGAGGAATGCGTTCCTGCACCCTGTGTGAAGCCTTTATGAAGCAGTTGTTTACCTGGGCATCCGCTTTGCCCGTCCCCGAAGCAGAGTGCACGGCTGGCAAAGGTGCTCTTGTGCAGTGAGTGCTCCCACTCATGGAGAAAACAGTTCTACCTTTCTTAGCCCCTCTCCGTCCGTCTTCAGGAGTTTCTTGGTGGGTTTGTTTTTTGGTTTTGTGTTTGTTTTTTTTTTTTTCTAGCATCTTCTCGAGCTAGGCCTTGGGATAGCTGATGACTGCGTGAGGTAGTTTTTGCGTTTTCTGCTCATACAGTTCTTTATTGGACAAAATCCCTGCCAAAAAGCGTTGCCAAGCTTTTTGGCTGTAGCATTGCAGCAGTTAGCCGAGGGGAGTTACAAGCAGCCTTCTGTTCATTTAAAAAATAAAATTACAAAAAAAAAGGCAAACCAAAAATAACGAGGCTCCCACCCCCTCCCTGGGCAGGCTGGCCGATGCTGCCCGGGCCCCGCGGGCAGGCAGGAGGGTGCTGAGGACCAGGCGCTCAGCCCCCGCGGGGCGAGAGGGCAGGCGATGCCGCTGATGCGCTCGGGGCTGGGGGCGGCGAGCCCCACAGTCCCGCACCCATCCCTGAGGCTGGATGTGGTCCCCGGGACGGAGCTGTTGGGGGGGGGATGGCCGAGAGCTTTTTCCCAGGGGGGCTGGGGGGGGGTTGGCCCCGCAGTAGAAGCCCCCGGTGCGCATACCTGTGCTCCGCCAGACGTTGGGCCGTACCTTCTGCTTCTGCCCGCGTAGCCGCCGTCATCTCGCGTCCCCCCGGGGCGGCGGCGGTGCTGCTGCTGGGACCCCCCCGAGGGACCCCCCGGCCCTCCCCTTGCTGCTTGCTGTGTCCCCCCCCCCCGTGCCCCCGGTCCCAGCTCCTGCCGAGCGTGTGACGTTCCCGACCCCGCTGGGCCCTCAGACCACCGGCGAGGGGCTGCTGCCCCCCGCGTGCGCCGGCGCGGAGGCGAAGGGCCGGAGGCCGGTGTACCCCGCGGCGGGGCTGGCGGGGCTGGGGAGGGACCCTCGGAGGGGACGGGAAGGCTGCACGGGCTGGGAGCCCTGGGGTGGCCCGTGGCCCGACGCGCGTGTCCGTGGCAGCGCCGGCGGAACGGCTGGGGCCGTGGCGTGGAGGCTGAGCGCTGCAGGTGAGTCACCGGATTTTCTGCCGCCTCACTGAGAACCGCTACGGAGAGTTTCAGCAAAAACGTGGTGACGGAGTAAAACCGTGCTGAGGAGGCACGTGAGCGGGTTGGACGCCGGGGTCCTTCTCTGACGCGGTGCCGGCGGTGGGTTTAACTACCACTCTGAAGCAGTATCCCACCAAAAAGCACAACTTCGGATCTGCCTGTGGGAGCTGAAGAAGCCGGCTCACTTCACTTCAGTGAAAAGGTGATTCCTTGGTTTTGGCAAGGCTTAAAGCAAAATCCGTGTAGCAAATTGCTTTTTTTGCCTCAGCCATTACGCAGATAAATGAAAATAGTTTCTCAGCAAATGCAAAAGCATAAACCAAGAGCACACCGATGTTTCATTTCTTAACTAATTTTAAAAAGCTAATGGAGAATTTCCCAAATGTCATTTTTAATAACGTGAAGTTTGAAAGGCTTACTTTAGTCTTTTATTCTGTCAGAGGAAAAGCTCTGTTGGGTTAAAACCTAAACAGCGAAGTTCAGGAATAGCAAGTGGTCTTCAGTATTCTCTGTAATGGGCTCAGTGCTGCCCATCGAACATTCGTCAGCAGATTCCTGTGTGCTGTGAAATGTCACTTTTTGTTCAATTTTTAAGATTTCCCTCCTTGCTCTTTTAAAACTTGTGCATGGCTTCAGGACATGGTGGGCCTTTTTCAGCCCATCTCAATTCTAGTTACGCTAAAGGCTTATTACAGCCGCCGCTGCTCTGCACTGTGGTTTTGGAGGTTTCCTCCTGATCCCTACAGCTGTGCTTCAGTGCACACAGCTGATTTCCTAAATGCAAGCCCTGCAGAATCCAAGTATGGTTTTCACTGGGGAGGTTCAGTATTTTATTCTGCCATTATTCAAGCCAAATGCTAAGCCTATGGGTATTTTTTGTAATAAGGCATTTTGCTAATATTCTGAATCTACAGATTGAATTTGGTGTGCATAACCTGCATTCCTTTTCCTTGGTTTCACGTCTGACGTGCTGTGATCGGGTTTTCCACCCGAAAGCTGCCTCAGCACCCCGCAGCACCCAGGCCCCCCTGCCCCGGGCGAGCACTCCCACCCGCCCGAGGGGAAACCCTGTTTTCTGCGACTGGAGAGCGAGCCGGGTTATTTCTGTTCAAAAGCATGGTATCTTACCGAATTTGTATATCCTGTCTTTTCTGATGTACTAAATTTATTCAAAGGGACTCGCTGTGTAGGTGGCCTGACTTAACCGTTTCTGTAGCTGCGTGAGCCGTAGGCTGGCTCGGGGGAGCCGCGGGTGAGGGCTGGCGACGCGCTGCGATGCCCGTTTGGGAACCAGCCCTCGCTCGGGGCGGGGTGCCAGCGCCGGGGAGGGGGCCAGCAGCGAGCTGCTGTCTCTCCGACTCGTGCACCTAATTACCTTGATTGGCGCTAATCCCTTCGGTAAGTGCAGCTGGGCGGTCGCCGTGGGTTCCCCTGCGGTGGGTTCCTCTGCCGTGGGTTCCTCCAGGGTGGATTCCTCCAGGGTGGGTTCCCCCAGGGTGGGTTCCCCCAGGGTGGGCTCCTCCAGGGTGGGCTCCCCCGAGGTGGGTTCCCCCGGGGTGGGTTCACCCAGGGTGGGCTCCCCCGAGGTGGGTTCCCCCGGGGTGGGTTCACCCAGGGTGGGCTCCCCCGAGGTGGGTTCCCCCGGGGTGGATTCCCCCAGGGTGGGTTCCCCCGAGGTGGGCTCCCCCGAGGTGGGTTCCCCTGGGGTGGATTCCCCCAGGGTGGATTCCTCCAGGGTGGGTTCCCCCAGGGTGGGCTCCTCCAGGGTGGGCTCCCCCAAGGTGGGTTCCCTCGGGGTGGGTTTCCCTGGGGTGGGTTCCCCTGGGGTGGGTTCCCTCGGGGTGGGTTCCCTCAGGGTGGATTCCCCCAAGGGGGGTTCCCCCGGGGTGAGTTCCTCCAGGGTGGGTTCCCTCAGGGTGGGTTCCCTCGGGGTGGGTTCCCCTGGGGTGGATTCCCCCAGGGTGGGTTCCCCCGAGGTGGGTTCCCCCGAGGTGGGTTCCCCCGGGGTGGGTTCCCCCGAGGTGGGTTCCCCCGGGGTGGATTCCCCCAGGGTGGATTCCTCCAGGGTGGGTTCCCCCAGGGTGGGTTCCCCCGAGGTGGGCTCCCCCAAGGTGGGTTCCCTCGGGGTGGGTTCCCCCGGGGTGGATTCCTCCAGGGTGGGTTCCCTCGGGGTGGGTTCCCCTGGGGTGGATTCCTCCAGGGTGGGTTCCCTCGGGGTGGGTTCCCCTGGGGTGGGTTCCCCCAGGGTGGGTTCCCTCGGGGTGTGTTCCCTCAGGGTGGATTCCCCCAAGGGGGGTTCCCCCGGGGTGAGTTCCTCCAGGGTGGGTTCCCCCAGGGTGGGTTCCCCCAGGGTGGGTGCCCCCGGGGTGGGTGCCCCTGCAGTTGCTTTATTGTGGCTGACAGCGCAGCGCCCGTTCCGTGCCGGCACGGGCCGGCAGAGCTGTTGGACCAGCCGCCCCAGCAGTGTCCCCAGCAGAGCAGAATGGTGCTGGGCGGTGGGGCCGGCCGCTCCCGCGGGGCTCTTGTGCTGCTGGTAGCAGGGATGGAGGGGGCCAGCCTGGGGTGACGGTGCCAAACCAGCGCAGCACCTGCCTCTCCCTCAATACCGGCTGTTTTCCTAAAGCTTCCCCTGCGGGCTCTCTTCCTGGGTGTCCTTGCTCTGCTGGGCTCTCGGTCCGGGCAGGGAAAACCGAGCTCTGCCAAGGGGCTCCCAGCTGCCCGCACCCCGACACCCCTCCTCTCGCCCACCGAGGTGCTCTGCGCCTCCCTAAAATGCCTCATACAGCAGAACAGCCCTAAAAATTACCAAAAAGTGGTCTTTGGAAGAGGGGGCTGTGGCTCTGCAGCCGTGCGGGTGGCACTGGGCGCTGCCTGCAGGAAACCCTCCCGCTGACCTTCGCTGTTGGGGTGTTGGCTGTGGGGTTTCTCGAGCTCTTCCAGCGACCTGGAGTAAACGCTTCTCATAATTTGGCTTTGGGAAATTCCAGCTTTCTTCCCGACCTAGTGTTGAACGGGGGAAAAGGCATTTTAAAGCGAGTGGGATGGAAATCCATTTCCAAAACAGCTTTGTCACTCGTGATGGGCCTGTCAGGCTGTGCTCGGGAGAGGATTCTCCACATCTGGTAGCAGTGTCTTTAAGTTTGCAATTTTTGACTGCTTCTCCTCACTTCTCCCTTCCTGATTAAGCTATGGCCAGTAAGGATATTGACATCTCAGAGCATCTTAATCATATGGACGCCGGTGTGCATTTCAGAGGCTGTGACGATGTCAGTTGGAGCAGCAGCAGCAGCACCAGCTGAATGAACAAGCTCTCGGCCAGCGTAGCTGTCGGGGGAGCCGGGGGCAGGAGGAGAGGGGACCCAGGCCTGGCCCAAAGCGCTGGCCGTGCCGCTTGCCCAGGCAGAAGGTGAGTGGCCGGAGAGGGGCCGGGTGTTGGCTGCTGGACAACCCGGTGAAATATTAAGCTGAGAGTCCAACGGAAAACAGGGAGCGCAGCTGCTATTTTTTGTCTTGCAGTGCGTGTTTTGTTGGACTCTGGGTTCTCTGGAGCCACGCGGGATCCCTCGGGGGTGCGTGTGCCTCGGGGAGTGGTCACGTCCCTGCTGTGCCGGGCCGGCGTGGCCACTGGTCCCACGGTGCCCGGAGCCCGTGAGGAGCGGGCAGGCGGGCTGCAGCCTCTGCCTCGCACCAGGAGAGGGAACCTGCCCTCGAAGTGCACCCCTCGAAGTGCACCCCTCGAATCACACCCCCCGAATCACACCCCCAAATCACACCCCCCGAATCAGACCCCCCGAATCGCACCCCTCGAAGTGCACCCCTCGAATCACACCCCCCAAATCACACCCCCCGAATTGCACCCCTCGAATCGCACCCCTCAAAGCGCACCCCTTGAATCACACCCCCCAAATCACACCCCCCGAATTGCACCCCTCGAATCGCACCCCTCGCCGCCGGTGCCAGCACAGACGGGCTGCGTGAGGTCGTCCCAGAAAACCGGGGTGGGTCAGAGCCCGGTCGGTCGGGCCCCGCGGGGGCTGGCAGCACGGCCACGGGTCGCTTCCCGCGCTCGAGTCACTGCTGGCACCAGCCCGGTTGGCACGGGGCTCCCAGTCACTCCCCGTGGGAAGAGCTGTCCTTACAGCTGGACTTTACAGGAGTTTTCAGTTGGCCTACCCTCCCGGCTTGGCTGCAACCCTACACCAGTAATCCTTCCTGGGGCTACAGTATCCCTTAATAGGTAGGAGAAAATGGGAAGTTGAGCAGTTGCTTCAAAAGATGAAAGTAGCTTTCTGCTGGCAAAAGCAAGATCTGCTATTCTCGTATGTAGTAATTTTCTTATTTTGCTAGATCTTAAGGTTATTACTACTGTCCTTCTTTTATTACTGCTTGTAGCAGAGGACTTCCAAGCAACCTTGGTGGGGTTTTTTGTGTCTGCTCTGCTGCGAGGCTGGGGTGAGGCCCCCCCCCAGGCCCTGACAGATCCATCTGCCCGCGCCCGCCCCGTCCCCTGGCAGGGCCCCCCGAGGCCGGGGCACCTGGAGCATCGCTCCTCACGTCCCGGCGTGTCCGTCCGTCCCGGCGTGTCCGTCCCTGCCTGCACCCCAAAAGCTGCCGCCACCCCCGGCCGGGAGCAGCCCAGCTCTTCCTCCGCGTCACTCCGGATTTCGGGGCTTCTGAGCTCCGTTTGCGCAGGAGGAGCCGGTCCCCCGTGGGCGGTGGGGGCTGGCCGAGCTGACGGGCGCCGCGGAGAGTTGGGCACGGGCGCCCGACTCCGGCGGTGCTCCAGCAAGCCTGATTAAAAGGGAAGCTCGCTTTAATCCCATCAAACGTCTGTCTTGTACGGAAAATATCTTCTTTCCCCTAGACTCAATTTTTTTTTTTTTTTTTTTTGAAGTGCATATTATAAAACACAAAGTTGGGCAAGTTGTTTTTAAAACTAATTTCTCAGGAAAAACACATAAATTGTAAGCTGTTTTTCATTAGACACCAAAACCTGAAGCATTTGGCTTTGATAACCAAAGCCTAATGTGGCTTGAAACAGAATGTAGTTGAAATAGAGAATCTTAAGTGCAGCCGAGCTGAATACGGAGCAACCCCCACCGAGGGGCTTGGGGGAAGGGGAGGGGGGTCTGGTTTTCTTTGCTGAAAATCCCTGGCATCGGCGGTGTCACGCTGAGGGGGTGAGGCCGAAGCGCTGGCCCCGGGGTGCGCAGAGGGTCCCGTTTTGGAGGAGGTGGGGGGCCCTGCCGTGCCGGGGGCTGGGGGGGCTCAGCCCCCCGTGCTGGGCTGCGGGTTTCCCATTGCCCAGCCTGGAGCGGGGAAACAATTTGGGGCCAAATCCCCTGAAAGGCAGCATCTCGCCTGTGTGCTTATGCCACCCGTGCGGTGGAAGGGGGGGCGGGGGGCTGCCCAGGGGGCTCCCGCCGCCCTCGAGGCCCTACACCCCGCTCTGCTCCTAAGAGCGAGCTGGTTTAAGGGACCGCAGGCAGCGTGGCCCCGGCGAGGCGGGGGGGCTGCTCAACCCTGAGGCACGGAGCAGGGGGGGGTCCCAGCCCTGCGGCCCCACACAAGCACGTGGGGCCCACATCCAGAGCACGCGTTTGCTCCGGGATTGAAATTTGGTCCCGTTTGGTGTGTTTCTGCTGGTGCGGGGGTGGGGATCCTGTCTGCTTTGATTCTGTTTATGACTTTCCTCCACCCCATCATTTTGCTCAGCAACGTCGTTTGCAGAAGCCTGTAATGATTCTGCATGGTTTTAATTTGCTCATGGGCGTGAGCTAATGAGCGGTTTGAAATCAGGCTTTGCTGGTTGGTGCGTTGTCACCGCACGCTCCCGCGCGGCACCGCGGCTTTGCCGCCGACACTCCGGCGCTGTTGTAAGCGATCAGTGATGCAGCTGGTACAAGGGCATCATAGGCACAAATATCTGTATCAATGAGTTTTAAATAAGAGCCGTCATGTTACTGTAGTCTCTCCGAACCGTATTTATGTATAATTTCCACAGCTGAAGCTCCGTTGCTAAAGAAAAATTGAATTTTCCCAGTGGCACGGAGGCTTGGCTGATGAGTCACTGTGCTTCATTAGCTAATCTTAGATCTGCTGTGAATTACTCAGTGACTGCTGATACAAAGTGGGCTGAGAAAATGCTCACTTAGAGCAGATAATTTTAAAATTTGGGTCTCTTCCCTGGCAGGAGAGGGTGCGAGCACGCGGGGGCTCAGAGCCGCTTGTGTAGGTGTGTGCTGCTCCCCCGAGCAGATCTTAAAAAAAAACCACAAACAAACTTAAGAGCCTGTGCAACCTTCCCGAGTCAGATCCATGTGTGAATCCCAGTTACGTGAAGATGCTTTTAAATGAGGGAGTAACTCGGTGTAGGTATGTAAGTATTGGATTAGATGGAGTTGGGGTAATGGCCCTAGGGAGCGGGAGCTGGGGAGAATGGGGCTTATGTGAGCAACGTTCAATGTTAAGGTCTGTCATGGGGGATCACAGGGCTTGGGGGGGGGCAGTTCAGTGGTTTTCAGCTTTTACTCCACAGATGATGTTGTTTTCTTCTGAAGTCTGTCAAAAGGTGGCTGGGAAAGCACGATCACGCGTGTTCTCTCTGCAATGTCTGTGCTCCCACTGGAAGAGGCGAAGGGGTCGCCGACCCAAAAGCGGTGGGAGGCCCGGGGCCAGGGGCGCCTCCCGGGGGGTCCCTGGCCAGGAAAGTCACCCCGCGCCCGACGGAGCAGCGTCTGGCTCAGCACCCGCCGGCTCCTGGCGGAGAACCCAGAAAACCTCCTGAAGGGCCGGTGTGAAGTGGCCTGGCTACCGGGGTGGTCGCCCAGACACTTGCCGGTGAGTTCAGAGTCTGGAGGGCGAGGGCCGGTCGGGTGCTGAGCGGTGGCTGCTGCTCTGGGCCATGGGAGGGGTTGTTCTGTTCTCTGAAAGTCGACTTTTCCGCACATCTTGTAATTAGGAGCTCCGTGATGCTAAACTGACCGGACAATCCTTTTGTTGGCTTTGTTTCCTCCGATTTCAATATTTAAATACGTATCGCGCTTCCGTTAATAACCTGTTTCTGCGTTAAAACTGGACCGTTATTACTTGCATCCCCTGCCTCTTGGCTGGTTTCTAATCGCAGCTGCTCTGTACGTTCACCCAAGGGACTCGGTGAGAAGACGCTGCCCTGCACTCGTGGCGGCAGGTCCTCCTCTATCCGCGGTTTCGCCGGTGTAGGGGGGCCCCCCCGGGTTTCCCCCCGCGGGTTCCCGCAGCAGCAGCGCCCGGTGCCGCGGCGGTGACGGCCCCAGCCCGTGCCCGCGGGGGTCTCGGGGGGCCGGGGCTGTGCCACGGGGAGGGGGGGCTGCTCCCCGCTGCAGCCTTTGGGCGCCAGGAGGCATTTCCCGGGGGAGCAGAGGCACTCCGGGTTGTACAGCACTTTCTATCATTTCATTACGGCTTGCGTGTGCACCAAAAGTTACACCGGCAGTTTCCACTGTGGCTTGACCCGATGAAGTTTATTGTCATGTACGAGTCCGTTTCTTCTTCCCGGTGCTGGACGCTGTCAGCTGCTAATAAATGCTGCCTGGCTCAGCCCCGGCGGTTTGTCCCCAACATATGAAACACTTCTTGGTATGATAATTGCAGCAATTTCAAGAAATAGGAGTAGGGGTCTGAACAGGAATTGCCTTTGGAAACATCTGTTTCGCCTTTCTATCTATGACCTCTTTCTGAAAAAATCTTTTCAATTAAGAAAAAGGTCATTTGATGTAATATAGTCCCTGGAGTGGCTTACAAAGGGCTGTAAAAGCTGCACCGGCGCAACGCGCGGCCCCCCCAGGGCGGAGGGACGGGGTTTGGGGGGCGCACCCAGAGCTGGCAGGTCGGGCCCGCCGGCCTTTGGGGTGGGAGGGGGCTGGGGCGGGGGGTGGTGGCGGGGGGGGGGGGTGGTGGCAGGGGGGGTGGTGGCGGGGGGGGGTGGTGGCGGGGAGCGGGTTCTCTGTGGGGCAGAGCACTGCGTGGTGACACAGCCAAGGCTGGCTGCGGGGGGGCTGTGAGACATGGCACCACCCCGCCCCGGCCCCTGCTTCACACCTGAATTCAATTCACCCTTATTTCAAGGTTAAACTGCTCCTCCCATCCCAGGCGTTAACTATCAGCTGTAACCCATGGTTTTCTCCTACCCCTCCCATTACAGATACTGGGGGTTAGTTGTGATCAGCCAGGTAGAATCAGTTGCTTGCACAGCAGGGATGGATGCTCTTTTTCGGGCAGTATCACTAACATTTGCTTTATTACAAACCACTGATGTCTCTCTGGGAAGCGTGCAAAGGCATTCTGTTTAGAAAAGCATTTTTTGTGCAGGGCTTTGGGTTTTCCCTTTGCTACAACAGCAAACAAAATCGTTGTTTGCTAGTGCTGCCCGTCCACATCGTCTGCCGCTGCGAAAGGGGAGAGGTAATTCTCTAAGTGAGGGAACGAGCGGCCGTGGCCAGAAGTCAGGACTTCCATCCTTGGGGAATTTATGGGTACAACAATGATTCACTTCAGAAGTGCTTTGCACCCGCTGCAGAAGGAAAATCCAGACGGGTTTCACGCTGAAATAGGTCACCTGGACTTCTGTTCCTGATGGTCTCGGTCGAAGCTGGACCTGGAAGGTGGTGCTGGGAGAGGCAGGGGCAGCCGGCAAACGCCCGTATCCCCCTTCTCTAGCAGAGAAAAACCTCACCAGTCCCAACGCCCGCTGTGCAGCATCCCCCCAAACCCGCACCGGCTGGCGGGTGGAGGAGAGCCCAGCGAGGAGGGACGCAGCTTCGCAGGGACAGGGCTGCGAAGTTAAGCGCCCGGCTGTACCAGCAAGGGCTGTTGGCCTTTGGTCACCGAGGGAGCAGAAAGTCCTGGAGAAGCCGAAAATAAAGAGAAGTGAGGTCATGCAACGGGAACACAGTAAGAAGCACAACCCTGTCCGATTGTGGTGTTTCCCTGTCTAGAAAACACAACCAAAGCGCTCCCGCCCGCCGCGGTCCCGGCCGTGCCCTCCGCGCCCGTGCTGCCCGGCGCTGGCTCCCCACCTCCGCTCCCATCACCGGGGGGGCCGCGGGACCCTCGGCGGGGCTGTGCTGCTCTAGCACCTCCAGCAAAGCGCTGCCAAACCTTGCAAGGCATCTCCTAATGAATTACTTGCCCCTGCGAGATTTGAAAGCAATCCTGCAGTCTTGCAAAAATGATATTAATGTCTACGGTAGCAACTTACCACTCATCTCACTCACGTGGCTTAAAATGCAGCACTGTGTAATGGAATCACTAATGCCCTGCTGCAGAAAGCCTTAAAGAAGAAGAAAGTGCCACTTCGATCAATAAACATTTTTGTTCAGCAGAACTTATGAGCCAGACAATCACAGGGAGCCTGTTATTACAGTCATTCAGATCTTCTACTTAAAGGAGATAAATGACATTTTTACCTACTAGAAATTTGGGATTTCGGGCATTTCGGTTTGGCTTTTTAACTGCATTTATTAGCTCTTGCTAACTTAATCGCAAGCACCACCAATAGCTTTATTGCTGTTATTTGCAATTATCTTTAGCAGAACATTCCAGGCGGGCCGGGCTGCGGGGGGCACAGAGGCCCCGGCACCGTCGCGTGGCGCGAAGGCAAAGCTGGTCCCGGTGCCCCCTCGGGGCGTTTCGAGGTGCCCTGTTCCCTCCGGCCTCCCCCGGAGGCACACGGGGACGCGATGCCCTTTCCCGGCTTCGCTCGTTTGCTGCCAGAGCCTCGCCAGAAAAAGTCTGAAGGCGGCGAGGTCTGGGGGGGGGGGGGGACCCGGGGGAGCAGGTGGGACCTGGGCTGCCGGGCACCTCTGCGGGAGAGAGCGCAGCGAGCCGCCCGCGCCGCGGCGGGAGCCGGGCTGGCTTTGCGGGGCCGGGGGGCGCGCGGCCGTCACCGCTTTGCCCGGTGAGTCCCTGCGGGTGCTGAGCATCCCCAGAGGAGACCCCGGCCGGGGAAGGGGAGGGAAAAGGGGGATGGAGGGGCTGAGGGGGGGGGGGGGGGGCAAGGGAAAGAGACTGCGCTTCTCCGGGGGGGGGGAGGCTAAAAAGTGGGGTGTCCTAAAAGTGACCCTGCTGCCATCCCCACCACGGGCTGGGGGCACGGAGCGGGCGGCAGGTCTGGCAGGGAGAAGCCTTTCACCTCGCTGTGGCTGACACACGAGCCCAGGCCAGGATCCAGGCTTCTGTTGCTGGTTTGTTGTTCCTTGGCTGCTGATAATTATATATATTTATCGGGCAGCTATTTGTAATATGTTCGAGGCTCCTTATGTAATAAAGACAGCAGACTTGAAGGCAGAGCAGCAAATTGATGCATTACACTGAAGTCCTTTTGGAATAAATCAAGTTCTGAGGCCGAGCCCTTCAGAAGTTGATGGAAACACCCTCTCCACGGGTGGGTGAGCCAGGCTGGCCGCGTGAGGAGCTGCCCTGCGCACAAGGCAGGCGACGGTACCTTTGCTTTTCCAGTTTGAATAAACATAAAGCCCTTTAGCCTTAAAGCCATTATTGCACATGCAATAGAGAAATAAGCCACGCTGCAGAAATCCCTCCTTGCATTTCGCTGCTGAAGCTCCTCCGTTTGCAGGGAGGCTGTTCCTCAGAGCGCTGAGGTGGGTTCTCGTTGCGCCTCTCATTTTGGGGTGATATTTAAGCAACTGCACCAACAAACCCGCTCTCACCGGAGGGCTGAAGGTGGGACACGACAAACCACGGAGCTCTGGTGCTGGGGGGGGTCAGTCACCGAGCGAGCGGTCAGCCGGTGGAAAACTGACACTTCCTCCAAAGCGGGTATTAGTTGAAGTACTAAATTTAGATGCTGTTGCTTGGTGAGCACAGTAAATGGGCGGCTGTGAGCCGCAGCTCCACGTGCGCCCCCGGTCCCGGCTCTTGCCCTGGGCGGCTGGCAGCGTGCAGGCTCCCGTGCGGGGCCGGGGCTGGCAGCCAGCGGCAGGGAAACCCTGCTGCAAGCCATCTGTGGGCACCGAGAGCAAAAGCACATAGGGAGTTTTCATAAATCACAGGGGTTTAAGTCACGGTTCCTGAAAAGAACAGTCGTCTTCAATAAATCACGAGAAGAAATGAGCTGGAAGCCTTCTGCTTCCCGGTGCAGGGCAGCTGCCGAGCCGTCCCAAACGTCAGGCTCGCACATGGTTATCTGCAGTGATTCACGGGCGCCTCTGCGGCAGCACCTTCTGGCCCGGGGGGGATGGCATGGCCACTCCGGTGATTTTCCGCTAGCCTGGACAATGCGCATGGACAATACAGACATTCCTGTATTGTCGGGAGGTGGAAAATGAGGCTGCGGCAGCTGGCTGTGCACGGGGCCAGCCAGAAGATTTACCTCAGTCCCGAAACCTTCGGAGGTCCCGATCAAAAAACTGTTACCTCGAGCAAAATGGTGTGGCTCTCCTGGCGTGATGTGTGTACTACAGCTCTAGCTGGGTCGCCCCAAAATACTGATGCAACTGTACTGTCCGTGATGGAGTCGACGACTACAGGTGGTATAGGCTAACACAAAAGTGTCGCATTTAAGCAAAAAAAAAAAAAATGTCCTCTTCCAGCTCCTGCCCACCTCGGGATTGCCCTGATTGTAATTAGGTGGGGCATGCTGATGAGCTAGGCAGATTAGAGGCACATAAGGTGCTAGCAGGACATCCTTGATGACGTGCCTTGGTTGGAAATCCTCTCGCTTCGGTATAATCTGGCTTTGCGAGCTCCCGAGGGCTCCTCTGAGACCCACCGAAGGAGCTCTGCAAACATGTGATGGGGATGGGCTGGGACTGGACCTGGGACCGCCCTAGGTGTCACTCTGCGGTTTACTGGGATTTGGTCTTTGCTTTACTTAAGTTTTGCATCAGTTTTCTCTTGCTGTTAGTGCTTTACCCCTCCGCTCTTGGCGATGGGTGGGAAACAACCCCTCGGCGAGCAGGCAGGCGCCGCGGGACGCGGCCTCGATGGTTCGGGGCAGCGGGTTCCAGCTGTGGCCGGCAGCAGCAGTAAATCCGTTCAGCTGGCAGCACGCACGTGCCGGGCTGCCCGGGAGGGTTTTTCTCCCGGTTCTGATCCTCCTCCAGCAGCGGCAGGCAATGCGAGGGGGCTGGTGCCCTTACCTGGCTGCTCTCAGCGGGAGCGGGCACGGCCCCAGCAGCCGGGGAGCAGAGAGGGCAGGAGCCACGAGAGCAGCTTTTCCCCCGGGCAAGGCCACGCTGGCTCCGTGGCTCCGTGGGGCGGCCGCCCCCATGCCCCTCGTACGGCGTCCGGGGATGCTCGGCACATCCCGGGACAGGTCAGCCTCCCCCCGCAGCCACGCGTGCTCGCCGTGCAGCAACCGGGGGCACACGCGCTCCCTAATGAGCTCTGGTAGCCGTGTTTAATGAGCACACAGTCGCTGGGCTGAGCGCGGCTGAGAAATGAGCTATTCGTGGGGTTTACAAACTGGCAGCGTGACGGAAGAGCGATTCCGAGCAGCTGGGCACAGCTCGTGGTACCCGCACCGCCGTGCGCTGGCTGCAGGGCCACCCCGCCAAGCCGGAGCGCCGAGCAGGGCCAGGCTTTCTCACACTGGCCTTGGTTTTCAGCCTGAACGCTGAGGAAATGCGTGTGGTTTTTTTGTTTTTTTTGGTTTTTTTTTTTTTTTTTTTGTGATCAGCTCGAGTTGCCCATCCGTCGCGTGGGCACCCCGGTAACCGGCTCGTCGGGCGCGCTCCCCGTCTCCCGCCAGCCCGAGCATCTCGGGGGTGACGGTTGATGCGCACCCCAGGACACCGGTGTGCTTTCTGACCCCCCCCCCCCCCACCACCACACGTGGGGCTACTTGTGGGGACGGAGCGGCCGCGCTCGCGCTCAGCCCGTGGGGCCACGGGTGCCTGAGTCACCCCAGGCGAAGCACGGGGATCCCTCACCCCTCCCAAAGCAATCAAACCCCACCCTGACAGGGAGCAGAGGTCCTCTCCCTCCCTCTGCTTTTAACCTCCTCAGCTGCTGCGAAAGCCCAGACCGGTCTTGTCACCCCGGCCCGCGGGAGGCCCAGTAAATCGAAGATGGGAAGGGGACGGGGTGGTCGGCTGGGGGGGGGGACGGGGTGGTCGGCTGGGGGGGGGGACGGGGTGGTCGGCTGGGGGGGGCCGCCCCTGGGAGCGGCGGGTTGGGGTGCTTGCCCCAGGCCAGGTGGGAAGATGCACCCCGGGGTCTGCGGCAGGGACCCCCCCGGCTGCGGGGCCGGGGGACGCCCCAGGGCTGCGGGAGCTGTGGGATGGCCGGGGGGGGGCCCACAAAACCCCGCTGCTCTCCAACGGGCGACGCGGCCTCACCGGCTACGGGTGACTCTCATACTTCAGCACACGGTGTGAAAAAAAAAAAGATAAAAGGTTGCCCAGCTTTCTAGATGGGCAAAGGGCGTTTCTTTTATTAGCGGGGCTTGTGTTTTAAAAAGCCGTTTACGCTTCCAGTGGAACAAAATCTCCTGACCACAGAGCTTAGAAAATGCATTTTAAACTCCAGACAGACCAAATAAATTCCTTCTTCAGCTTGCTTTTCTTAGTCATTTCATGTTTTATGTTCATACTAGATGATAAAGAAGAAAACGGACACCGTCTGAGCCCAGCCACTTCTCACACAAGCCCTGGCACGCATCAACCCAAAGTTCCTTGCTCAGCTAGAGGAGCTGAGGTGGTTTACGGCTTGAGGTGAAGAGAGGGAGATGTTTCCTTACACAGACATTTGGCATTTTAATATCAAATTCACTGGTGCCAGAGTTAGCCCCCAACAGAAACCCTTGTCCTTCCTCTGCAGGACAACTAATGTGAAATAAATAAAGCACAGTCAGAGTCCGCATGCAGCCCTCACACTTAAAACATCAAAAATAGATTATCATCCCCAAACAAACAGTAGGCAGTTTAGGAGCGGTTTGTTTGTAAACAAAGTAAAGTAGCACAACTGAGTTAATACAGTGTTCAGTAGAAATATACATCTAATACAGAAAAGGAAATCATGTTTACAAATATGGCAGTTATTTATGGCTAACGTTTAAAAACATAGATTGTGTTTGATGTGAAATTCATTGAGGAGTCAACTACGTTAAACGCTTCCTTAAAGCAATAGTCAAGAACATGTTGTCTACCAAGATCTGTGCTTCTACTTTGGACTTGACTCTGGAAATCTTTGCCGGATGTTTCCAAGGGGGGGAGTTACACTCTGGCAATTAATGCATCATATGTCTATGTTATCCTCCCTGTCAGCACTGATAAGCACATTTCTTAGGCTTGAAAAAAGGAATTGGCGGAAGAAAAAAAAAAAAACAAAAACAAAAACAAAACAAAACAAACAAAACAAAAAAAAAAAAAGACATTTGTACGCATCTACAACCCAAAGATTTACTCTGAAGGAACCCAAGCAGTGGCTTTTCATCTGCTTTGAAAGAAAGTACTTTTCTTCTTCAAGCAAGCCATGAGCACCCAACTCCAGCCGCGCTCCCCAAAGGCCGTGCTGTGTCTGTGTCTGGGCTGGCCGGGGGTCCCGGGGCCGTCGCAGCCCCCCCGGCCAGGCTGCTGCTCCCCCCAGGGGTCCCCGGGGTTCCCCCTCTCACAAATGAAGCGGGCTCTTGGAATAGGGAGCCCTTGTCTGATTTTATTTATTTGCTCGGTATTCTTATCTCGGGGCTGTCTCACAGCGCTGTGTGTGCTTTGGGCTGACTCACTCCTGCATTTAAATAGACAAAGGAATTAAAAGCCATGGGGGGGGGGGTGGGGGGGGTGGGGGTGAAAACCTTCGGGTGAGTGGCAGGGAGGAGAGCCTTGCTGGCACCGGAGTGGTTTGCTGACAGGCAGGGTGACTTCCCAGGCTGACGAAAACGGGCACCTGCTTGGTTTGCTTCTGGATAATGCATCTTGAGAATTCAAGGATTTTTTTTTTTTTTTCAATTTTCCTCTACTGTTGTTTTTTTTTTTTTTTTTTTTTTTTTTTTTATCCTGCATGGTTTTTTTCCATTAGATGTTGAGGCTTCATCTGTCCAGGAACTCAGTGTAGAAAAATATAAAGAATTATGACAGGGGATGAAAGCTGAGCAATTGAAAGCAGAAGAGATTTATAGCCAGACTGTTTAAACACTTTGCTTTTTGTTAGCACCTATTATGCTGCAGTGCCTTAAAACCATTTGGGAGGAGCGAGCATTTTGTGCCAGCTTTGGCAGCCGATCCCCGTACGAATCATTATCAGACCTGGTCAACGTTTTTCTTTCAAAACTTATTGTCCAAACTCAAATCTCTGGGCTATAAATGTTTTGCCCAAGGCCGCGCAGCGGGCACCACAGGCGCCCCGCGGGGTCCCAGGCAGAGGATGGTGAAGGATGGGGCCGAAGGACAGACCCGAGGTTCGTGTCCCTGCACCGGCCCCCCCCCCCGCTCCCTGGGGGATCCCCCGCCGAGCGTCGGTGCCCACCCAGGGACGGGGATGAGCCCCCATCCCGCCCATGCAGCGCGGCGGGGGTGCTGGGCCCGTGTGCCCCCCGGGCGCCCGCTGCAGGGAGCGTTTCCTAAGGAGACGAGGGGGCCCAAGCCCGTCTGTAGGGGCAGAGCCACCCCTCTCCCGCCCGCAGCCCCGTCCCCCGTGCCTGGGCTGAGCCGCCCCAGTGGGACGGGGGGGCCTGTGTCCCCGTGGGGTCCCCAGCAGCTCAGCACCAGCAGTGCCCAGCGCCCGGGCCAGCATCCCGCTGCCACGTCCTGCAGAGCCCGGCTGGGGAGCAGGATGCTGGGGGGCAGGATGCTGGGGGGGGGGGATGCTGGGGGGGAGGATGCTGGGGGGGGGGATGCTGGGGAGCGGGATGCTGGGGGGCAGGATGCTGGGGGGAAGGATGCTGGGGGGAAGGATGCCGGGGAGCGGGATGCTGGGGGGAAGGATGCTGGGGGGGAGGATGCTGGGGGGCAGGATGCTGGGGAGCGGGATGCGGGGGGGCAGGATGCTGGGGGGAAGGATGCTGGGGGGGAGGATGCTGGGGAGCGGGATGCCGGGGGGCAGGATGCTGGGGGGCAGGATGCTGGGGAGTGGGATGCCGGGGAGCGGGATGCCGGGGAGCGGGATGCTGGGGGGAAGGATAATGGGGGGAAGGATGCTGGGGGGAAGGATGCTGGGGGGCAGGATGCTGGGGAGTGGGATGCCGGGGAGCGGGATGCCGGGGAGCGGGATGCTGGGGGGAAGGATAATGGGGGGCAGGATGCTGGGGGGCAGGATGCTGGGGGGGGGGATGCTGGGGAGCGGGATGCTGGGGAGCGGGATGCTGGGGGGAAGGATAATGGGGGGCAGGATGCTGGGGGGCAGGATGCTGAGGGGGGGGATGCTGGGGAGCGGGATGCTGGGGAGCGCGGTGCATGAGCAGCCCCGGGGTCCTCCCCAAGCCGGGGCACAGCTTTTGGAGCAAGTAGTCACCCCACACTCGGCTTCCCACGCCTTCGCTTTCCCCGCCAGCAACCCCGAGGCGACGGAGCGGGGAGCAGCCGTGGGGGATGGCGAAGCACGGCTGGAGAGCTCGGGCGCGGCTTGCCCGTGCCAGTGCATAACAGGCGGCTTAAAATCTTTTTTATTTTCTCTGCAAATTCCGCAGTCACACAGAGAAATGCCTATTTTGAAATACTCTGCGGGAACTTGGAAAAGGAAAGTGGCTACCTTTTATTTACTTGCTTATTTATTTATGGATAAGGTTTATTTGTCTCTTGGTTTCATCCCATGCCATAACCACCTTGTTTGTTGCCGTTTTCCATCAGGTGTTATATTTAGCCATGTGTTTGTGATGGCCAAATACAGTGTGGTTTTTATTTTCAGTGGCTGCGACAAGTATTTCTAAATACTGCAGAACTGCTGGGATGTATGAGAGTATTGAAAGCTTAAGGGGGAAATTGCAGATCTTGTTTTTTGCTAGATAGTTTCCAGGTATCTCTTGCTTAAAGCACATTGGTTTGCAATGAAAGTTTCCCTTGCAGCCTGAAATTAAAGCTCACGGTTCTCAGCTCTTGGGAGTGGGATCCGACCAGTAGTGTTAGCGAAAATGCTGTAGTTCAAAGGACATACTTTCAAAGGACATCAAAAGGAAGATTCTTCTAGCAATAAAAGCCAGAGTAACCATCCCGCTCAGCAGCGCAGGGGATGTGAGGCTGGAGTGTTTGCTTTCCTTATGATTAATTTTCTATACTGGTAATATGTGTAAACAAACGTAAAAGGCACCTGGTCCCATAGGCCACAAGTGTACGTGACCGTCCCCCCGCACTGCGTTTAGCACACGTGTGCTCGCACACGCTCAGCGTGGGAACCTCTTAGTGCCACATTACCAACAGGCATAAACTTTAAGAATAATGCAGAAATAATGGCAAGCTGTTCCTGCAGAGCCTTGTCCAGCCCCGCCGCTCGCCGCAGGGCCCCGTGAGAGCAGGGAGCTGCCGGGCGAGCGCCAGGGCCTTCCTCCCCGCGGGCCACTGCTTTCTAGGGATTTTCTTTCCCCTTGTGTCCCCGATGCCTGAGGATTTCAAGACTTTTTCTATGATCCGTAATAATAATAATAATAATAATTAACAGCAGTATTTTTCAAGAGGCCAAGTACAAATGGAAAGGTCAGTACAGGTAGAGCCATGCGAAGAGATATTCTTCTCGCAGGGCATTGTATCTCTCTGGAATTCACTTATGCAGAAGACTGAAACAATTAGGTTGGCTAGAATGAGAAGAAAAGCTTTGGCTGGATGCTTTTGTGTCCGTCTAGAACAGCTGCAGCTACGCAAGCGCTGCCCGGTTACCTCTGAGCAGCCCAACGCCCGGTGCCAGGACGTGGAGCCGGTCCCCGGAGCAGCGGGTGGCACGGGGGGACGCGGGGCACCCGAGCGGGTTTGCTCACCGGTGGCCACCCCGCCGCTGGCTGGCGCTGGGGGAATTCCTGCGAGGGAATGAAGGGCTTTATCTTAATTGCTGGCCCCAGAGCTTGAGTGTTATCAGCTAGAAGGTGAGCTCAAATACTGGGAGTTGTAAGAGAGGGAAATAATAATGCTAATAATGAACTATTAACAAGGCTAGGAGTCTATTTGAAAATGCTAGCGATGTTTTTCTTACTACAAAGCAAAAACTGTAAGTTTTTTTTTCATAATGAAGCTGAGTTAAAACTCAATGAGATTTTTTTTCTTGTGAAAGATGTGGTTGGGGCTTCTTGGAAAAATGCAGCTTCCCTTAAATGCATTTTTGTGGGTTTTTTAAAAATACTTTTTAATGAATTGCGATGAAACTTCTGGTGGGAAAAGTGAAAATAAATCATTTTGACTGCGACGCGTAATTTCAGCTATCACTCTGATTAGCAGCGAGTGGGCAGTGGAGCGCTTCCCAGCCCACCCGAATTTCCCTCCCCGTCCGCTGCGGTGCTGGAGACACGGAGCTGCCACCGCCGCCGGCCCTCGCCCACCGCAGCCCATCCCCACCGCCGGCACTGTCCGCGCTCCCAGCGCTCGGCCCAGAGCTCCCGGTGCACCCAGGGTTCCCCAGCTCGGCAGGACGGGCAGGGGGTGGGAGCAGGGCTGGCATAGGCTAAAGACCAGGGAAGATAGTCGGGATGCTGCTTTTGGATGTGAGTGAAATGAGAAAAAGGAAAAAAAAAAACCAGCTTGGTTATTTCTGATCGCTCACCGCTGTGGGCGCATCCCCGAGCAGCATCTGCACCCGCCCGGAGGAAACATCCTCCTCCTCCTCCTCTCCCTCCCGAGCTGGCCCCGGTGCTGGGCACGGTTATTTTCACTTACTCAGGAAGTAGCTGGAACCTAAATGGGACTTTCCCAACAGAGGAAAAGATGGCGTATTGTACTTTTAGTGAAGTCATTGTTTTTGTTACGAAAAAAGAATGAATTTGCTCTCTGTTTTTGTCTGCAATCCATCCTATTCCCTGTGCAGCTATAAAAATTTCCAACTCGTATATAGGAAATTATAGCTTAGTATGTCCAAAACTCTGTGACACATCAAACCACCTTCTGGGAAAGGAGGTTGAGGTGAAACCAAAGCAAATGGGCATTTCTGGATCATGGTGCTGCTGCTGCTTTTCTTCTCATTAACGGCGTGTGGAAGGGGACGTCGCGGAGGAGCGGAGCGCGCCGGCTGCCCGTGTGCCCCCCCGGCGTCGGGGCGGCGCTGGCAGGGGGGCACCCGCGGGCGTGCGGGGCAGACTGCGGCACAAAACGATGGGATGGAAATGTTTCTGAGGCGAAAGCAGAGATGTTAACCTGCAGAACTGCTTTAGTGGGCGCTCCTGGCCCAAGCCAACGGGGTTTCCAGGTTTGCACGGCCTCTTCGCAGTGTCCCCAGCTGCCATCGCTCCTTCCCCCGCGCGGCGTTGCCGTCCCCGTGCCGAGTGACACTGGTGCTCAGCTGGCCTGGCTGCTCCAGCGCCTTCAGAGGCCACTCCTGGTGCTGGGCGGCGGTTTGGAGCTGGGTAGGCGATCCTTACCCCACCGCCTTCCTATTTCCCGAGGAAGTGCCTTCCCAGCAGGCAGCTAATTGCGGCAGGGCTGGCCCGGAGCTTGGCGGGCGGCCCGGCTGCAGCTGCCGGAGGGGTGCCCGTCCCCCAGCACCTCCCGGGGTGCGGGACCGGGACCGGGACCGGGACCAGGGGCTGCTGCAGCTCTGCGACCCCCCCACCGCAGCCCGGCCCCGCTGTGCGGGGAGCACAGCTGCCCATGGATGGCAAACCCAGAGTTAACGATTTCCAGGCTTCTCTCGTTTGTTTGTTTGGGCGTTTGTTGAATTCCCAAGACTCCTTTTTATTTACCGAAAGTTCTCCAGATGATACGTGGGCTGGAACTTCCCCAGGTGTCTCCCGGGTGTCTCTCACCCATCACACCAGATAATAACAGCATGATGCTGAAAAAACTCCAAGAAGCTAAAAAGCTGACAGGGCTGTCGGATGCCCTCTCAGACACCCTCCTCTTAAACTGCTGTCTTTAAAAGTGCCCTGGTGCTGCTCCTGCCTTTGCCCCATCGCACGGACAGATCCTGCACCCAGTGCCCAGCCCTGAGCCCACTGCCACCCACCCCCAGCAAAAGCCGGAGGGGGCTGAGATTCGTTTTAAGCCCTCAGATTTATGCTGGGAGTGTCCCATGATGTTTCCAATTTGCAAGATTTCTTGTGTAATTATTTTCTTAGCCACCCCTCGCTGTTGACAGTTTTTCTTATGAGTCACTGAATAATGGGCAATTTATACAGCTGTATTTTGCGTTTGGAAAAGGCGTTCAGCTTAGCAAGCGTTGCAAAGACAGTTCAGGTTCTCTGTAGAAACGAGTCTCAAATCAACAGAGATGATACTGCTGTAAAATAAGCAGAAATTAATGTCACCTTTTTGTAATTAGCTACTCAATGCTGTGCAGGTGAACCTCCTGCTTGGGAAACGCTTTCCTCCTCTATTAAATTCAGTGTGACTTGCCTGTGGGCATCATCCCCCTGTCCTCCTGTGGTTTAGATGTCAGCTGCCGGCAGAGCGTGGGTCCACTCAAGCGACCGGGCACCCCACGCACAGCTCGGCCGTTCCCAGCAGGTCGGGGCGGCACCGCTCCGGGAGCGCCCTGCCGACAGCACCTTTCTGCCCGCCGGTTTCAATTACCTGTCCCTGATTTAATCTTTGAAAGCTGCCGTCGAAAAAGAAGAGGTGGGTTTGGCGTCCTCACGCCTGTGGCTGGCGGTACCGGTGGTGCCCGCGAGCGCTGTGCCGCAGCGGGGCCGGCCGGCCGGCTCCCTGCCGCGGCTCGGGGTGTCACCCACCCGTCCCCAGTGAGGGTGGGCGGTGGTGGGGACCGGCCTGTCCGTGTGCCCACCTCGGGGCGGTGACGCCGGGAGAGGCAGCGGCTGGCGCCGAGGACACGGGCGAGGGCGCAAACCTGGGCAGGGGGGAAGGTGGGGACAAGCAGCGGGCACGGGGGAAGCGGCTCGACGCGGCTGTGGGCAGCAGCGAGGCACAGTCGCTGTGCCGAGGGCCGCCAGGTCTCTCTCGGGGTGTGCATGGCCAGCTCCCCCCAAAAAAAGCCGGCAGCCACGGGGGCTGATGGGGCAGCGCTGGCGGGTGGCGGGTCTAGGGGAGAAGTCCAGTTTAAAACTCCAGTTTAAATCCGTGGCTGTCGCAGGCGTTTGTGCGAGGCTAAAACGTGTCTGAGCAGCGGCCAGAGCCCCACTGCCCCGGGGACGCCGCAGCCTGCGGAATGCTCACCGTGGGAAAGCTGCAGCCCGGCTTGCCGGGGGCGCAGCTCTCGCCGGCTGACCGAGCGTTGGTGCCACGGCTTCTCCCCAGGCAGCCCGAGAGCTCTGGGGCCGTGGGGCTCAGCAAAGCTCGGCTCGGCATGGCTCGGCTCGGCTCAGCACGGCACAGGCATCCTCAGGTGGCTTCAGCCCTGTGCCTCGCAGCGCCGGGCTGGCTCCTCAGCAGGCCGGCTTTGGGAGCAGCAGTGGCTTTTCAAATGGGTTGGATAAAACCTGAGGGCATAAAACGCTGCAGGAAACTGGGAAAGGGGCTCGCTCTGACCTCTGGAAGATGGAACCAGGTGGGGGTTCGCGGCTCTGTGCCGTGGCCGGCGGGGAAGGAGTCACGGCAGCACTGCTCCAGCTCCCGCCTTGGCCCCCGCGCAGGGTTGATGCAGCAGTGGGTCGCTTGGCCTCGCTTATGTCCTCGGATAGGCCCCGAGGGGTGGGGGTTGTCTTTCCTGTGGCTATGATGAGAGCTTTAGCTGGTACTAAAATTCAGGTTGGGGACTACATCTGAAATCTTCTGGCAGTCCCTGGAGACCAAGAACAAGTAGCTGGGCTACTGTGTCCATAGCAAGAGTCAGATGTTTGTTAGCAGGGAAAGATTCTTGTATAGATCTACTATATACACTTTTTCATCACTGTTGATATAATTAAATTGTGGTTTCCACCCGAGACTCCTCTGGCCAACACTTTGCTGTGTGCTGCAGGCTGGCTTTTGTGTACAACAGTGGGATCCTGGGGGTCTAAACTTGGATTTCTTGGGGTTAGAGAGTCCAAAAACCGTCCACAGGCCACATAGAAACTGCAGGACTGACCCAGTGCTCAGGAGATTAAATCAAGGGTTGGCTTTGCACTCTTCACGAGCACTTTGTTTCTTCCCGGCTTCCTTCCTCCTCTTCCAATCAATAATGTAAAATATTCTGAACAAGGAAAACATGTTCCAGTTCACCTCTTCTCACTGATATTCTCATTTCTAGGTACAGGGAGCAAGACGACTACACAGAAGGGTCCCAAAGCTCCATTTCTTTGTAATAAATATAGATTTTAGGGGACTCACTCTTTAAAGTTGTTTTTCGTAGTTATAAAAAGAATATGGAAATGTTTCCCTTTGGTATGTCTACATCCTTCCCACTAAATAAGTGATTTCCTTTTCTCTTTGCTGATTAGGAAGTTCACCTCTGGAGGTCTGGCTTTGATGTCTCAGGAAGAGAGAAATCAAATTAGCAAATCTACAGGAAAGAATTAGCACAGCCCCGTTGCCTGGGCCTGAAATTCAGGGATTAACCCTCCGCCTCGATCCGTGGTGGCTTCAGGCAGGCGGCGGGTTCCCCTCCACGCAGAGCACGTTCCCTGCCGGGCACGACGGGCCGGGGCGCAGGGGCTGCTGGCGGGGCCGGGGGTCTGGCGAGCGCCGCACCCCACCGTGGCTGCTGCGGAACGGGCTGGGGGCACCGGGCCCCCCCGCCCGCCCTCGGGCCCCCCGCCCCGGGCCCTGCGGTGTGCCGTACCCCGGGGAGCTAGGGCCGGGGCCGGGCCGGGCCGTGCTGTGCCGTGCCACACTGTGCCATGCTGTGCTGTGTCGTGCCATGCTGCGCCAGGTCACGCTGTGATGTGCCATGCCGTGCCATGCTATGCTGTGCCATGCCGTGCCATGCCATGCCATGCCATACTGTGCCATGCTGTACCACACCATGTTGTGCTGTGCCATGTCATGCCGTGCTGTGCTATGCCATGACATCTCATGCCATGCTATGCCATGCCATGCTTTGCCATGCCGGGCTGTGCCACACCGTGCTGTGCTATGCTATGTCGTTCCATGCTGTGCTGTTCCGTGCTGTGCTGCACTGTGCCATGCCATGCCATTCTGTGCTGTGCTGTGCCACACCATGCTGCACAATGTTGTGCCGTGCCGCGCCGGGCTGTGCCACGCCATGTTGTGCTGTGCCATGTTGTTCCGCGCCGTGCTGTTCCATGCTGTGCTGTGCTGCACTGTGCCATGCCATGACATGCCGTGCCGTGTTGTGCCACACCATGCTGCGCAATGCCATGCCGTGCCGTGCAATACCATGCTGTGCCATGACGTGCTGTGCCATGCTGTACCACACCATGCTGTGCTGTGCCATGTTGTTCCGTGCCATGCTGTGCCATGCTGTACCACACCGTGCTGTGCTGTGCCGTGCTATGGAGTGCCGTGCCATGCTGTACCACACTATGCTGCGCTGCACCGTGCTATGGAGTGCCATGCCATGCCATGTGGTTCTGTGCCATGCTGTGCCATGCTGTACCACACCATGCTGCGCTGTGCCGTGCTATGGAGTGCCATGCCATGCCACGCCATGCTGTGCCATGCTATGGAGTGCCATGCCATGCCATGTCGTTCCGTGCCATGCTGCGTCATGCTGTGCCACACCATGTCATGCTGTGCAGTGCCATGCCGTACCGTGCCGTGGGGCTGCCGGGGCTGCCCTCCCCACAGCCCCCCGCTCGGCAGACCCTGCTCCCCCCCAGCAGCTGGCCCCAGTTGGGCCTCTTGGGTGCGAGACTGGGGATAAAGTAAAAACCCTGAACTCCAGAAGTCTGAGGGCGCAGAAGCCCAGGGGAAGCCCGGGTCATGGTGTGTTTGCTGTGTATTCCTGCTCCCTGGAAAATTCAGCTGGATTAATTCCACTTACTGCATTCAGGGCTGAGCAAAGCTAATGTGACACAGAGCTGTGCTCTATGTGTTTTACTTTCTGAATAAATACCTTTGTCCCTGCTAGTCTGGCCAAAAAGTGCCCCGAGTGCCCCTAGTCCCTGGCGAAGGCAGATTAAAGCCCTTCTGCCCCTGGGGCCACATGGCAGCGATGCTCCGCAGGCTGGACAGCCTCCGCTTCTCCCAGCATCTTCAGGGCAGGAGCAAACTGCCCACTCAGCATTTGTGTGGAACCAGAAACGCCCTTGGCAGCCGAGACCCCGGCTGGTGCCCAGCGGGGGCTGCAGCACCCGCATCCCCAGCCCTGGCCCCAGCCCCAGCTGCACTGCAAGGACCGGGTCCCCATCCCCGTCCCCATCCCTGGGGGCTGGCAGGGACAGCAGGATCCCACCAGCCTTCCTGAGCCCAGGCAAGGACAACGCATTCAAGGTCTATTGCTGCGTGTTATTTTTCCATTTCCTTTTGTTAAGCAAAACCTCTGCCTTGTTTATCTGAGCTATAAATAGTTTCCTCCGTGTCTGCGTTTGCTCTTGCTGTGGTCAGTAACAGGCGGTGTTGGGGTTTGGGGATCAGGTTTAGTAAAACTGATTATTTTTTTGCCTATCGCTAGTGTCAGAACAGAGTGCAAAACCAGATTAAGCAAGGAGAGATTAAAGTGAAAGACGTATAAATGGGTCTAAAAATAAACCTTGGGCTCCTTACACGGGTCTGCTGCACAGAGTGCAGCTCAGTGCCTTTAAAAGTAATGAGTCCCTTGATTCCTGTTGATGACAGAAGGACCATGTATAGATCCTGTGATGAAAGCAGAGTTCAGCTCTGCGTGGGTGTGTGTCGGGCTGGGGGTGAATAAGCCATTTCAGTGGCTTTTACCAGTTCTGACTGAGCTCGCTTCCAGGCCGCGCACAGAACAGTTGCTGGGAGTAGCTCCGAATTCACTTGGGCACTGACTTTACTCCTCTGCTTAAACTACCAGCAACACACCCCCCAAGCAGTGAGTTCTGGCCACCTCAGCCACGCCGTCCCAGCACGGGGAGCTGGCCGGGGGCGAGCGAGCCCCCGTGCAGGGATCCAAAACCCACGGCCGGGCGCGGAGCGATGCTGGGCTGGGGAGCTGCTCTGCCGAGGAGCCCGGCACACCGGGGCACGCCGCGGCACACTGCCTCAGCCCCTGCACGCCGTGTCCGAGCCGGGAAAGAGGTGCGGGGAAAAAACCGCGACCGGGATCGTGAGCAGCAGCTGAGCAAAAAGCGCGGTGGGGCTGCGGGCTTTCCTCCCCGCCTGCCACGTGCTGCTCTTAACAGAGAGCAAAAGGGCTTGTTCCTTGGCGCTTGCTTGCTTCCCCCTCTTGGCAGGCGAAAGCGCACCAAAACCCATGGCAAAGCGCAAAGCACCTGAGTGTAATACCCTAATTCTGGCGGGCGCGGTGCCCCCCGTGCACAGCCATCCGGGAACCCACCGGTAGCTCCCCGGCGCACGGAGGGCAGGGGCAGGGCTGCCGCCTTTGCCAAAACGACTGTAACGCCGTGTCTGCTTCTTAAATAGCACTCGGTCTCTGTGAGGGTGCCTCGCAGCCTGGCGGGTGCGTCTCGAGGGTCCACGTTGGTCACCGGTGAAATGCAAACCCGTTTTTAACCCCCCCCCATCCTCTGACGCAGGAGACGCGAGAGTGAGGCAAAACCCGCGGGAGCTGGTGCCCCTACGAAACGCGGGCGTCGCGGCATTTTCCGCCTCCCCATGCCGGGAGGCCGGGGCTGAGGCCGTCCCTGGCGCTGGGGATGCCAGCGCCGGGGCCCGAGCGGCTGGAAGGGCTCCAGCCCGGGGACACCGGCGGCCCCCGGGGAGGACGCTCCGCTCCCTGGAAGGGCCTGGCCAGCGCGGGACGGAGCCGCTGCGGGGTCGTGGTGCAAGCCCTGCCCGGGGGGGAGAGGGAAGAGCACCCCCGGGGGAGGCCGAAGCTGCCTTCTGAGCAGGGAGCTCACGCCTGAATAACGCAGAGGAATTTTCGCTGATGCTTTGGTGCTGATGCGGCCCGGCAGGGCGGGGGGAGCCGCGCAGACAGGCCCGGCCTGCCGTAATTAGTGTGTGTAATTTCCTATCAGCGGCATTAGCAATACGTAAGGTGTGGGGTAATGGAAAATGTGGAGAGCTGGCACGCTGGCTTGAAAACTAGCTAAACAAGAAATAACCTTGTGCTTCTGTAGGTGTATAATTGAGAAGTGTCAATTATGTATGGTTGGTGCATAAGAGGATTACGGCGCTACAGAAAAGACTTCTTTGTCTGGAAAAATTACTAGTTGATAATGGAGATATTCCCCTCCCTTCTCTATTGTGTAAACAGTATTGGTGTATTTGCATTGCCTTCCCTTGTGAAAATAGAAATGCGTTTGCTCGGCATGTGTGTCCCAGCAGTGCCAGCACTTTAACTGGTTCACTGCTGGCACCTCGCTGCTCCTGCGTCTGCAAGTCAAAAACTATTTTTGGAAACCCCAGCAGAGGAAGGAAGGAGAAAACCAAAGAGCCCACGTTCTCCTCTGTGTTCCGTTTAACATGCGGTGTCAAACGCACTTACCATTAGTCCCCACGAAAAGCTTTCAATTCCCACTTTTATTTATGAGAAAAGAAAGGTGATTGGTTGGGTATAGGCTTCCCACAATTTTTCACAAATAAAGATTATTTGTATTTGTTTGCATTCAGGGGTTTGTTCAGGCACAAAATGTATGACATTTGGGACAATTAAGACCTTTAAATGTAGTGAGTCTTGGGAAAAGTAAGAAGGTGTTTCCTGGATGAATTTTCAGGTTGCTACATGTAAGCCAGTGTGTATCACTTGAATTGTTGCATTCTGATACTAGCTTTTACACAAACTAGCAAGTGTGGTCAGAAAGCATCTAAACTGCAGAACACTGAGGTGTATCAGCTGGGGTGAATGGCCTGAAAGGGGAATTACAGATTCTTGTGGCATACATTGTGTCTAACTTGTAGAACCCAATTCTGTGGGACCATAAACTAAAGGAGCGAGGTGTTCTTCCCTAACTCCCGTTTGAAACCCGCCCAGCATTCTCCATAATGGCTGTTTTTTCATTGTGGATTGACTTGGCCTTACGCTGTCTGTTATTTATACGTGTTTGGGGTGATGCCAGAGATTACTTTAAGGAAAAAGCCAAGGGAAGACTGGGTAGTAGTTCCTAGTAAAAGCAAAACCAGCCGCCCCTCCGTCCCCCAGACGAGGCCCCTTTGTTTACTGAATTTCGTGTGACTGGTTTGGATGGTGCCGGTTCAGCTCTGGGGGCTGCTGCCTGCCCCCCCGCCTGCCCCCCCACCTGCCCCCCCACCTCCAACCAGGCGCAGGGACTCAGGGTCGTTTTGCTCCCAGCTGGCAGAGCCGGGGTGGCGAAGGCAGAACCGGATTTATTGGGGAGTTCCTGCCTCTGTGCCGAAGCTCCGGGCACCAGGCGAGCGCCCCACGGCGCTGTGGGGGTGCTGCTGGCAAACAGCACGGGGGGGGGGAGGTTATTGGCTGGGGGGCTGACAGGAGCAGGGAGGTGCCGGAGCTTCCCAGCGGCTCTGCAGGCAGCGGAGGAAAGTCCTCCCCAAATTCGAGGCTTTTACGAGACCTTTTGCTGTGGCCTTGGCTACGTGTGGGGCAGCTCAGGGCAGGGGGGCTGGGAGGGGGTGGTCGCTCTGGGGCCAGGGGTGTTATTCACGAGCAGGTAAGCTCTGCCAGGTTGCATTAGCAGGGACAGTCGGACCACCTCCCAGCAGGGACCCCCATCCCTCCCCCGAGCATCAAGGAGCGACCTGCCGGGGGACACCCCGACTTCGCCAACCTCACGGGTCACAGGGCTGGCGGGAGCTCCCCGGGAAGAAGAAACGCTGCGAAAAGTGCCGAGGAACATCCCCACGGCTCGCACCCCTCTGTTCCCGGCGTCCCGCTGGCCGGGCCGGTGGCGGCAGCGGGTGAGACGCTCTGGAGATGCGGATCCTTGCAGTCACCCCAGGGATCCGTCCCTCGCCCCGGGGGACCGTCCCTCACCCCAGGACGCAGCGGTAGCTGATGGTGCAGAAGAAAAGAGCAGAGGGGGTAGAAAGCGAGTGTGGGGAGGGGGCCAGGGCCGCCGTGCCACTCGTGCCAAGTGACAGCTCTTCACTGAAGCCCCACGTGAACGTTCTCAGCTCTCAGATTTTCCATTCTAGCATGTTTTTATATGAGTCTATCTTCCCACATCAGATAAGAGCTTAATGACAAAACCTAATTAGAAGTAGACTATGAGTTCTTTTGTTTAACTAGTTAGGAATAAAATACTCCTCAAATTCTTTCTCCTCCGCCGCGTGTCGTGAAGGCTCGGGCCATGCATTGCCACACGCGAGGCAGCTGGTTTCCCCCCTGAAGAAGCCCTCGGGGGCTGTTGCCCTCCTCCTGTACCTTGGGCCCACCTGACCCTCACCCACAAGGGCATTTTGCCCCATACGGTCCCGTCATGGCCAGATGATAACGGCCCCACAGGCACCTTCACCTGTAAGTGTTGTGTTTTAAATCCATTGCTCTAACTTGGACCTTGATGTCTGGTCTGGGGCGAATCTCTGACTCACATTGTCTGGCGACAGGAGTTTTTCTTGATTAATTTAATTTATACCTTCAGATTTGCCAAACTTCTGCTCACAGCCAACCAGGTTTTCTCAGATCCTCCCTATTTCAGAGCCTGGGTTACCCCTGGCATCGCTCCCTGTGCAGCCAAGGAACAGACTAAGTCACTCCGAACGCCACAGCTTCCCGTAAAGCGTCCCGAATCCTAAGGGCCGTGTCATGTTTCCGCATGGTACAGTAGCACATGCTGGGGGTGGTGCCAGGGGTTTTATTAGCAAAGTGACATGGCCTGAAGTGACCCCTGTGCACGCGCCGGGGACCGGGGGGTGCGGGGACAGGTGGCTGGTGCCCCGGCACGGGGCCATGGGCCGGAGGCTCGGCGGGGGCCGGCGGGCACCGGGGGCTTCCCCGGCTCCTCGGGTCCCTGTTGCTCACTGGGGGAATTGTGATGCACGTTTGCAAAATACTTGCTCTTTCATTTCAACGTCTGCGATGCATATTTCTTTAAAATTTTTGATTCCTCCGAGTCTTTTAGCTACCTCCAAGTGTCACCTTTTCTCGGATTTAATTTAATCCCAGAATTTATGTTTGTGTTTTGTAGTGCTCTTAAATGCGGCAAAAAGGCCGGGAGAGTGCAATGCCTGAGGAAACGTGCAATGTCCGGCAGCGTCTCTGTCCTGCCAGAGTGGCCCAGCAAGGGCCACGGACAGGCATCTGGGGCAGAAGAGAATGTCACTCCAAATCTCAGGTTTTTCTGATAGCTAAAACCAGAGAGAGATTAACATCACCTTCAGAGAGAGAGAAAAAAGGGGCTCTGTAGGTCATATGTGTAATTCGGGGATGAAGTTTCAAAGTCTGGATTTAGAACTGGGAGCCAAAGGCTCTGAGAGTGCAATCTGTTGCTGAAACCATGCTGGTGACTAACTAAAAAGGTCTGCCCCGAAAATGTAAAAATCATGAATCATCCCTGAAAGTCAGAAAATGTTTCGTAACTTTCATGACTCCTGATAAAGCCTCAGCATCCTGTTCGCTGCCGGCCTTTGTTCCAGGGCTTTGACTTACTCATGTATTAGGGAGGTTTACGCCGAAAGCATGTAGGCTTGGAACTTATCTTTGAAAAATCTGAATAAAGAGAGGTGCGGGTTTGACCAAAATGTAGGTGTGTACGTGTACTGACGCTTCTCCACCACCGCTCTGTGAGGAGGAGGAATATCTATACCGAGTTACTTCCCAGGGCCCCCCGTTGGTGTTTGCCCAGCACAGCAGACGCTCGCCGGCCGCTCTGCAGCTGGCCACGGGCCACTTGGCCAGGAGGGGCTGCAGCGTGGCCCAGCGCTGGCTGGGGGGACAGTCACACCGGGGCCACTGCCTCTCCCTCAGCCCGCGTCCCGGGCACCGGGGACGGGCTGGGAAGCACTGACAGAGAGCACACACTGCACAGCAGCAGCAATTGTTTTTTTTTTAAAAAAAAAAAAAAAAAAAAAAAAAAAAAAAAAAAAAAAAAGGAGGTTTGTGTGTGTATATGCATAGATATATTTATTTACACATAGATAGTTTAGTGTGGTTTTACAGAGAGTTATCATATGAGAGTTTCTGGCTGTGGTTAGTTTGCAAATGCACCTATTGAGAGACTTGCCCAAATAACTCGTGGCTAACTCGGTGTCAGCAGAATGGGACTGCAGTATTCTGCGGGATTTCCAGTAGTCAGGCAGTGCTCAGTGCTCCTCTCCTTCCTCCGGCAGTGCCCCCCCGCAGTGATTCAGGCGCAGCAAAGAGAAATCACTAGCGGGAACTCCTGCACCAACCCTGTTTCTCTCCCCTTCCCCAGACAACGGTCTGCAGCATCAAATAACCCTTAAAGCAAAGGCACCGCTTCCTGCAGTGGTTTTTAGTGTTTCTTTCCTTGTGCAGATCCCTACAAGTTCTCCATTGGCTTCAAGTGAATTTGAGGCTGCTGAAAAGAGTCTTGTGATTTTGGTTGCATTATCTGGACCTCTTGGACCAGCAAGGCTCTGGGAATCTCAGGCCAAAATCCAGTAGCAACTCATCTGTTGGGTAAAAACTCTTGTATTATGCGTGATCCCAGGCGAGGGGAGCCTCGGGCTGCTCCGGGTTCCCCATTTTCAGATGCCATTGTTTTACAAGTGCCGAAGAGCAAATATTAATTATTGAATTATGCTTTAGGAGAGACATTAGGGGATGCGATTACTCTCTTGACTTTCAGGCCGAGAAATAATTGCTTTACGTAACGGATCCTCCCCTGGGATTCCCTTGCGCGTTTCCATTTGCTGCAGCTGGAGGAAGCTCACCAGTTTCACAGCAGGGCCGCTTGTCCCGACGGTGTCGTGCGGCCGCCGCACGCGTGAATCAGCCCACGGGGAGCTCTTACTGCCGTGGCTGGCGTGCAGCCCTCAGCGGCAGAGCCTGCCCTGTTCCTTTGCTTTCACCCCAAATGATCACTTTCCTCCGGCTCCCCTCCGAGTCCTTGCCTTGCCCGGTTTGCCTAGATAAAATCCACGGAGCCGCTACCCCTCTCCTACGGACGGCTCGAGGACCCGGTGGGTATCGCTTACGCGATCGCGCCTGCTAGTCGGGGTGTCAGATGGTAATAACCCCCCCGTGCACAACGGGGGAGCGCGTCCAGAGCCCCAGGTGCGAAGTTGTGAACGTGTGAATAAAATACCGGAGCCCTCCACCGCCGCCGTGCTGGGCTGGGGGCAGCCACCGCCGGGTACGTGCCGCAGCCCCCCCGGTCCCGGGGGTCGGGGGGGGGGATGCGAGCCCCGTGCTGCGACAGATATGAGCAAACCTCGTCATTATACAGCGCTGCGGGGTGAAGCGTCTTTCTGGGGAATTAATTAGAGGAAATGTGGAGGCAGCGGCCGCGGTATGCAAATCGGGGTGGGTGAATCACGGGTGTTGCGGTGCCGCTGCGGGGCGGGAGGCGCCGAGGCCGCCCCACGGGGGCTTCTCCTCGGGCCGCCCCACGGGGGCTGCTCCTGGGGCCGCCCCACGGGGGCTTCTCCTGGGGCCGCCCCACGGGGGCTGCTCCTGGGGCCGCCCCACGGGGGCTTCTCCTCGGGCCGCCCCACGGGGGCTGCTCCTGGGGCCGCCCCACGGGGGCTGCTCCTGGGGCCGCCCCACGGGGGCTGCTCCTCGGGCCGCCCCACGGGGGCTGCTCCTGGGGCCGCCCCACGGGCGGGCCGGGCTGCGCAGCCCAGGGCGCCCTTGGAGCCAGGGATGGGCGTTTCTTGCCTTCGCATCAGGCTCTAGGTCACTTTTTATTGTCACGCAAGGTGCCACTTCACAAAGTGGATTTCCACACGGAAAAATGCAAATTGCATTTCTTGGGGAAGGCAGTTAATGAATGCTCCTCAGCAGTTACCCTTGCTAATAGCGCTGTAATTCTCTAATGAATATTTATGAGCAGTTGCCTGAAAGTGATGAACCTTGGACTATATGGACCAATATTTCCTACTGATTGTGTTTGAGATTAAAAGGATGGTAATTTTTTTTTTTTTTTTTTTGGTGAAAAGTGCAGTGAAACAGCTGAACAGGATGAGGGTACCTACCAATTCAGGGTGCTTTTTTTTTTTTTTTTTTTTTTTTAAATTTATGACAACTAATGAATTATTCAAAAATCCCTCGGCAGAAGAAGTGCCTTGGGGAGGGTAATTTGCTGACATATCAGCTCATTTCGGGGACCCGGTCATGTCCCTGCCCCTCGCGGCGGTGGCCGTGGGCCAGACCTCCGGCAAACCCCTCCCGTGGGTCACCCCCGGGCAGCCCTGCGCCCCCCAGCCACGGGCAGAAGCCCCTCTCGCTCTCGGAGCACCCTCCTCCTGCTGAGCTGCTCCTGCTGCGGTGGCCAATTCCTCCCGTGACCGGCGAGGACAAACAAGGGTTCAGGCCCCGTTTTTGGCTGGTTGCTGTGGCTTCTAGCACGGAGCCTGAGTATTCTCCTAACACTGTGCTTCTAGACGGGTTATGTTCTCGCCCCACTGTATGTCTAATGGACTGTGGAAATCTCCTTATTAGTATTATAGTCGTATATCATAATGGCTCTGATTCCTGTCTGCCAGCCACTGTATGAGTGTGGGCTGCAAAGACGATTTCTGGCCCAAAGAACAAAAAAAGGGCAGGGAAACACTGCCATTTACTCATGTAGCGACATAATAAATGGCAAGATAAAGCGGGGTATCGTGCAGAAACTCCTGGTGTTCAATGGCATTTCCAACGTCGCCCCCCTCCCCTCTGTCGCTGTGTGCACAGCCATAAAGTGCCGCTCAGCAGCGGTGGCTGCTCGTGTCTCCCCCCGCCCGGGGGGACACCAGTGTCTCCCCGAGAGCTGCCGGGTGCCTTGACCCAGGACATGTTTTGCTGCGCAGCCTTAGAAGCAAAGAGAGAGTTTTTTGCTAATTACCCGCCGGCTTCGCTCCTTGGAGAGAACTTCCCGGGCCCTGCAGCAACCCCCAGACTGCCCGGGGCTGGGAACGGTGTCGGGGTGGTGTGTCGGTGCCTGTCAGCCCCCCCCAGAGATGGGCGAGGAGCTCCAGCTCCCCTCTGGCTTAACCCTCCTGCCACCCCGATCGCAGGTGCCTGCCTGCGCGGGTGGAAGGGCACCATTTAATGGAGTAAACAAGCAAGAAAAATATTTAAAAATTCATGCTTGAAAAGTAAAAAAAAAAAAAATTGTCTTTGCCAATTCTGCTTCAAATCTTCTGCTGGTGATATTAACCTTACTAGATCATTCTGCTTATTTTTACAATAGCTTCTGCTTTATACATGGTGAGAATCTGGGTGTTTGTAGAATAAGGGACACCTGTACCCTCCAAAAAGTCCCATTTCAGGGCGGTGCTTGGGTTTGCCCGTCTCCGTGAGACACCTCTGCTCAGCACCGAGGCTTTACCCATGCTGGCACTGAGCACCCCGCTTCCCCCGCGGGTCCCCCTCGCAGTGCTGCCCCTCGGGGACACCCGTGTCCCCCCCTCTGCAGAGCTGGGAGGTTCAGTTTCTGTGGGAGGGGAAAACCCCCAACGTGCAGATGCTCCCGGGGCAGCAGGGCACGGACACGGGCTCCCTCGCCCCACTCGAGTCTCCGGCGGAGCCTCTCGCCCGATCAAAGCCTCCTCTTCTTTCACCTCGGTTTGGCTCAGATCTCCGGCGAGGAGCAGAGCCCCCGTATGGGGTTTCCCACGCTGCTAGGAAGGCTCTCAGAGCGTTTCTACTGCCAGGGAATTTGCATCCCTGCTCCCCAAAGGGTTTCGGCAAACCCCAAGGTACACGCGGCTCCGGCAGCCTCAGCATCCCCCTGTCCACGGCACAGCCCACGGAGTCGGCCCCGGAACACCCGTGTTCTGCAGGTCCCTCACCTGCCACAGACACTCCCCAATCCCAGCGCTCCCCGATCCCAGTGCTCCCCAGTCCCAGCGCTCCCCAATCCCACTGCTCCCCAATCCCAGCGCTCCCCAATCCCACTGCTCCCCAATCCCACTGCTCCCCAATCCCAGCTCTCCCCAATCCCAGCTCTCCCCAATCCCACCACTCCCCAGTCCCAGCGCTCCCCAGTCCCAGCGCTCCCCAGTCCCAGCGCTCCCCAATCCCAGCGCTCCCCAATCCCACCGCTCCCCAATCCCACCTCTCCCCAATCCCAGTGCTCCCCAATCCCAGCGCCCCCCGTGCCCCCTGAGGACGGGCCGCAGTGGCTCTGGAGCACAGCCTCACCTTTTCCCTTCGTGTGCTCTCGCGCCGGTACCCAGCGACAGGCGCTGGGGCAGCATCCCGGGTCATTTCTCCCCTCCAGTGCTGGTGACCTGCAGGCAGGGCGGACTGACCTGGCCCATCCGTGGCAGGTGGGGGTCCTACCCCAGCCCGGGGACCCCCTGCTCCCGCCCGGCCGGCCCCCACCCCTGCCACCGCCCCCAGCCCGACGGCTGCAGCCACGGAGCAAATGCCCCCCCGTGCCAGGTCGGGCTCACGGCCCCTTCCGCGGCAGCGCCCAGCCCAGGGGTCTGCAGGGAGCTGGCTGCTGGCAGAAGTTTAAACCTGCACGTAGAAGACAATTTGTCTTTTATTTGCCTTCTTATCAGACCTGAGGCCAGTAAACAAAATAGCGTAATGTAAAGGCTTTCTGCTGAAAACCGTGGAATTGCTGCTCACAGCTCCATCAGACTTGAAAAAAAAAAAAAAAAATAAAAAAAGAGAACTTGCAAAATGAGGAGGAAAAGTGATGAACAGCTCCATCCCCGGCATGTCTAGGCCTGATTTAAGTGTCCATATTACTTTGTCGACGCTGTGACCCCTCGCTGCGGGGAGGTGGCTGCTCTTTGGCCGCCCGAGGTGCTCCACGGCACAGAGCTCTGCAGGGGAAGCTCGGCCCCGGCGAGCTGCCCCCCCGAGACCCCCCCTACAGAGTGGTAGCTGAAGGCAACGGGCTACGAACACGACACAGAGCGTGGCCATTGGCTTGTCTGGGCACTTTTTTGCTCCGGTTTTCTTGCTGCTTCTGGGTTTGCGCACAAAGCAAGCAAATAATGGCGTGTTTGGGAAGAGAAACATCAAACGCGTTTAATGGTGTTTACCCAAGGGCCGCAGATGAGCTCATCCGCAGGAAGGCTTTCAGCAACTCGCCGTGCTGGTTGCAAACCAGTCGGGTGGGGAGAGCCAGGCCCCTGCTTGCCCGGGAGCGGCTGCAGCGGCGCGGGGGCTGCTGGGGGCCAGGGGCACCCCCGGGGCCAGCAGCCCCCCCCCCCGTTCCCACAGCCCCCCAGCTCCCCCACCCCACGGCAGCACGCCCGCCCCGGCCCTCGCAGCACTCTGCTCTCCGGGGGTTGTGTTACCCGCTGGGCATCCTCCAGAGGAGATCCTGAGGCAGAGTCGTGTCACCAGAGCTTTTCTAAAATGGTAGAAAACCTTATGCGAGGGGGTTATTGGCTTCTTTGCTGTATTAGCTTTGAAAAAAAAAAACAGCTATTTAAACCACTGATAAGTGCAGGTTTTGGTACTCGCTAAGCAAGCAAGCCAAGAGGGTTGCGGGGAGGAGAGGAGCAGTGGGCAAGGGGGAAGAAAACCAAGTAGCCAACCTAAGGTGGGAGCCCCGGAAAAGCTGAGTGCGAGCGGGGGGAGAGCACCGGGGTGGGATGCGTCCTGCCCCCCCCCGAGCCGGGTGCACTCACCGGCAAGCCAGAGACAGGCTGCAGCCGATTTGCTCCAGTACTTTATTCCAGAATAGTCCGAAATATCCCATATATCAGAATACTTTATTCCCAAATATTTCTTTACCCTTGGGGACATGAAAATCCACCGATTTGTAAGTGAAAAGCGGCTGTTGGCAAACAAGACCAGCACAGTTTGTAGTTGCTGGCTGATATTAATCTCCAGCTTTAGATGTTCATGATTGATACAAATTAAGTTTGCAATAGGAGTTGATTAAAAAGGACATAGTCAGTGTTTGTGAGCATTCATTTGAATTTCAGATTGGGTTTCTCTGATAACATCCATACATATTTCCCTGGAATTTACTTTTTCTGCGCAGGACTATGGAAGAGTGATGAGAAATAGCTGCTCTTCAGATGGAGAACAGCACACTTGTGCATAGGCAAATTGGTTATTATGTAGTTATCGCCTACATATTCAGTATTAAAGTCAGTTGAAACATTTCTCCCTGGAATTGTTTCAGCGGGAGGGTACAGCTCTCCCTAAATCATGCTTCTAAAATGGTATTTTGAAATGAAAGATTTCAAAATAGAGTTTCACACTGAGATTTCAGAATGTCGGGACAGCTCATTTAGCTGTTGTCTGAGCTGAAATCTTGTGAAACTACCCAGTGTCTCCACTTCTCACCCGAATTTGGGATTAAATCAAATGTCAAAATGACAGTATTTCGCACAGCAAATTCCTCTCTCTGGCTGGCTGAATTCATTCCTTGCCATGTGTTAGCTGGTGCCGGAGGCAGGTCACCTCATGCCAGTGGAGAAAATAACAGCAATCCTTCCCGGGCCGGTGGGGAAACTGAGGCAGGAGCAGCACAGCGCTGTTAGCACGTTGCGCTGGCCATGGCAGCGCCCGCCCTCTCTCCACGCCTCCAGTGCCTCCAGTGCCTCCAGTGCCTCCAGTGCCTCCAGTGCCTCCAGTGCTTCCAGTGCTTCCATCACCTCCAGCGCCTCCAGTGCTTCCAGTGCTTCCAGTGCCTCCAGCACCTCCAGTGTCTCCAGTGCTTCCAGTGCCTCCAGCACCTCCAGTGCCGCCGGTACCTCCAGTGCCTCCAGTGCTTCCAGTTCTTCCAGCACCTCCAGTGCCTCCAGCGCCTCCAGTGCCTCCAGTGCCTCCAGCACCCCCAGTGCTTCCAGCACCTCCAGTGCCCCCAGTGCCTCCAGTGCTTCCAGCACCCCCAGTGCCCCCAGTGCCTCCAGTGCTTCCAGCACCCCCAGTGCCCCCAGCGCAGGGGCTGGCCCGATGACCTGCCGGGTGCCGAAGCTGGGTGCACAGTGCCCCTGCTCGCCCTGCACCTGGCTCGGGGGAGGAGAGGCTTTGCCCGGGGCAATGGAAGGCTTAGGCACTCCGAGCCCCGTCTGGACAGCACGTTCTGCTCAGCAAAGCTGGAGCGAGCCACGGGCCTGGGCTGGGCGTGCACGTGGCCGGCCAGGCTGTGAGCGGGGTGGTCTGGCAGCAGGGGGGACGGGACGGGCAGGGACACGGCATGGGTCCCTCCTTGGCGGCACCGTGCCCGGGGAAGGTCCCAGCGCCCCTCGCCCGCGCCCCCCAGAGCGCCAACCACCGTCCTGCTGCAAAATCGTCTTTGCATTTACTGCATTTGCCTGTTCCAGGGGCGGCCTGCTTCCCCGGCTGCCCCACGGAGAGCGTTTCCTTGTTGAACTGTCACCATAATAAACACCTGCATAATATTTACTGTAGCTTTGCTGTGGTTTTAACTCTCATATGGCTTCTTCAATTTCCAACAGGAACTGACCTACACTTTCCATTCCTTATCCACCCCACAATATTTGAGCCAAAACATAATGTGGCGACCTGACAGGGTGACGGCCATTGTCTTATGCTTTTGTTTTCTAGTCCTGGCTATCGAGGCTCTGTCAGAAATGGCCAAGTCTGTTCTTGCAAAAACATCTGAAGTCCTGTGATGCTCAGAAGCATTTTCTCACGTCATCCTTGCAAATGCAGGCTGAGACCGTTTACATAGAGGAGGCATCCGCTTTAAATCTTTGAGAGTTTTGGGTCAAACTTCAGAGCCCTGATTCTGACGCTGAGCTGCACGTGCCAAGGGCTGGATCTGCAGAGCCTGCCTGCCACCGGCCACCAGCCACCACCAGCCACCGGCCACTGGCCACTGGCCACTGGCCACCAGCTCCTCGGCGGGCCCGAGCAGCAGCCGCGTGGCTGGTCCTGCAGGTAGGGGCCTGCAGGCCACGCTGGAGTTGCTTTCAAAATCCCGGCCGTACACGCATTCTCGACACATCGCTTGTCTTTTTGTGTATGCTCAGGACTTGAGAAATAAGCTTTGACATTCAGCAAAAAACAAACCCAAACAGAAATCAAAGAAGAGATTACTGATAAAAAGGAGCGAGCAGAGACAGAGGAGCAGCTGTCAGGCTGGACAATGAATGCTGCACAAAAGAAAGGACAAATCTGCTGAAAATAATGCCCAGGAAGCTAAAGCTGCATTGCTGGTATGGGGGTAGAATTGGGTAGAATTGGGTAGAATTGTATTTTCTGGAGCAAATGTATAAGCTGTTTGGAAATGTCCGATATTTAAAAACAGAAGATGTAAATCCTATTTCATCAAGCTCTTTGAACGTGCTGCATTTACATTTCAGGTCTCCCACATAAATTGGGGACATCTCCATGTGTTTTGAGGGCCACGTGTTTACAGCATTTATTTTCCCAGAAGAAGGTGCCTCTGCCTGTGAAGGTGCCGAGGCGTGCCATTCCCCCAGACTTTCGGTTTTGCAGGAGGATGCTTTCACCCTCCAAACAGAGCAATTCTTTGGAGAGAGCTGCGAAAACGGGAAAGCCCAGCATGCCCACCCAGTGCGGGGGAAGCCTGAGAGCTGCCGCGCTGCAGCACGGGGCCGGGGAGCCCCCCCGCTCCCCCCGACCCAGGAGCCCATTTCAGCCCAGCGCTGCCGCAGGCCGCTGGGCTCCAGCCGTGTTCAGTGCCCATGGGGGGGGGGAGCGACCCAGCCCCGTATCCTCCAGTCGTGGGGGGGGGGCTGCAAGGAGCTGTGCCCGTCTGGTTTTCTCCCGGGTAAGCTGAGCACAGCGCGGCTGAGCTGCGGGGCGCGCAGTGCCTGTCCTGCCGCTCCCACCCGGGGAATTCCGAGCTGCTTTGCCCCGTGCTGCGCCGGCGGGTGCTGTCATATGCACAGGGACGGGCAGGCTTCGCTGCGGGAGAGCGGCTGCTTGCTCTGAAATGTAGGTCACTGCACGTTAGGCCTGTGGTACTGAGTGCTGTGGAACCCATGTGCTGTGTTTCTATAAATCTGCCTTTAAGTGCTTCCAGAAAACTGAACTGCAGAAGGCAGTGCTGCTAGCAGATTCTCCTTTACCTATTCTTAAGCCAACTAAGTAACAACAATAACAGTAAAAATAACAAATCTGAAAATACAAGGCGTAGGAGTTGCATGTTCTGCAAAACTTCATAAGAAAAATCTCCTTTTGCTTTCGGGATGTGATGGAACCAAGTACCTTTTGTAAGGGCATCAAATTATAAGGGAGACCTTATGCAGCATGTTTCTGTTTCAGAAATCGTGAAGGCTTTCCAGTGATGCATCTCAGGGGAGGCCTAGTAATTGAGGCCACCTCTTAAAACGAGGCTCAGACTTGAATTATGAAGTGTGCATGTGTTCTGTGATTTAGATGAAATGCTTTAACTTGTGAGCTCTGCTGTGGATGAATTTATGACACCGAGAAGGCTCGTTACTGGGTTTCCTCTGTCTGGCTTATTTATTAACATACTGAACCTTCATATGAATGGCTGCACTGATTTCTGAAAACTGCTTAATAAAATTGAAACTATTACCTAAAAATAGGCGAGCAGATAGGCAGGATGCTGGAATCTGCATGGGCAGGCTTTGATACAGGTGCTAGGCAGCTTTTACCGATGTGTCCATTACATTCTACTTTGTTTCTATGCTTGCTGGTTTTACGCTGGCAGACTGGATTCACCTAATAAATGCTTTTATTTTTTTAAGTCCCAACGAGGCAGTCTTGACGGTTCTTGGTGTCGGCTCTTCCGAGGATGAGAGGGATGCCCTCTCCCCCTTTGTTGGCTTTCCCACCTTGCGGAGCCAGCACCTCGGGAGGTGACAACGAGCCGCGGTGCTGCCCTGGGGACCGGGCACAGCGCGGGATCTGCCGGTGGAGACGAGGCCGGAGGGCTGAGCTACCAAGCACGAGCTGCAGAAGGAGAGGTTAGTGACCCGCGGAGCTTGTCCCGGGCATCGTGCCACCCTTGCGTCAGCGGTGACGTACGTCCCCTCGATCAGAGGAGCACGGCTCGGTGGAGCATCCCTCGTCCTCCTCGCCATGGAGTCAGAGTCCGCAGTCCCAGGGGGTGAGATTGGCTCCGTGGGGGCCGGGCCGGCCTGCTCAGACCGGCACGTTTTGCTCTGCCGGACTGTCCCCCTCGGCACAGGGGTTGAAGCAGGACGCAGGCTGGCTTTCAGTCTGAATTCGTGGGCCAAAGCGATCTGAAATTCTCCCGAGCGGCGGCAGCCAGGCGCTGTTTCCTGTCCCTCAGCAATCCGTGGGCCCTGGCGCTGCGGGGGGGTGCGCGGTGGCGCGCAGCCCCTCTGCGTCCTCAGCCTCTCTGCGCCGCAGCCCCACCGGCCGCGGCAGCCGCTGCTGGCGCCGATTCCTCTGCCCAGCGTGCAGCTCGTGTTGCAGCCGCGCTTTGGCTGAAGTGCTGCTGTCTGCAGAGAGAAAACCCAAATGTGCTGATGGACTGGGAAGTACTGGATCAGAAGATCTGGCCGGTTTCCCAGCGAGGGGTGACGTGCCTCCGTGGGAGCCAGAGGTCCCCTGCTCAGCTCCCACCTCCCGGGCAGCAAACGCCGTCTGTCCCGAGCGCGGGGACGCCGCGGCTGTGCTGCAAAATACGGACGATGACCACCCACGGATAAAATATTTCCTGGATCTCGGGGATCGCTTTCTGAAGCACAGGGGGGTGGTTTGAGCACGGAGCTCTGCTCTCACCCCTGCCTGTGCCCTGCCCGCGGATGGGGGTCCTGGCATCTTAACTCTCATGAGGCTATGGAGGCACGGTGGGGGGAGGAAACAACAAAGAAGCCAAAGCCCCAAATCCCCCGGATTTCTGAGGAGCTATTGGTAAATTAGTGCCAGTATTTTACCAGCTAGGTTCTGTAAAGGAAATGCTACCAGGCTGTACTTCTATAGCAGCGTGAGGAAGCCTGCCTCTTTACTCTGTTTTCTTCTGGTGTTCATCTTCAGAAGACATCTGAAATTATGTAGCTGTGACAAAGGAACGAGGCTAATTGTTACAGGACTCTCATCACTAGCAAAAAGATGTGTAGAAGGAGAAGTTGCCTTGCTAAATTCCCTGCACTATTTGTTGGGGGAAGGAAGGGTCAGGCCTTGGGGTGAAAGTCTAGATCAAAATGTGATCCCTCTGCATTCTGGCATAGTAAATTATTAAATATATAAACAGGGCCTTTCTCATGAAATAGGTGACAAACTCCTTCAGGCCCATCAGCCTCTCCATCACTGTCATGATTTCCTAGAGCTGATTCGGGTCAGTGGGAGGTTTCTGGTGCAGGAAAACATCCTGATTTTCCTCTCAGGCTGATCATGAGGGGGTTTCCAGCCTGCCTGGGAGCTGGACGGGGTGTTGGAAGGTGGCTTTATGCTGCTTTGGCTCTGCCATCGTGCCAGAGCCAGGGGGAGGCCGATCAGCTCCAGGTGTAATTGATGTGTCCTGAAGGCTTAAATCAAAGCACTGCAGGTGTGGGGCTGCCGAAATGGCCCCCTCAGGCTTGCAGATAGCCTGCCCGACCCTGCTTTTCCCTGGGGCTGAGTGGGGAGAGGTATAAAGCTGCCACAGCGGCATTCCCAGGGGGACTCTTCAGTGGTCCCTTAAATTTTGGCTTTGATCCTTCTGCAAGCTCTAGGTGTATGCTCACCGCTGGCTCAGGCTGATTCTACCTGCAAGGGCTGGTGAAACACTGTTGGGCTATGAAAGCTCGTTAGAAGCAAACTGCAAAAGGCTGATGGTCTGAAACTTTCCCTGTGCTCAACAAATGTACTGTTCTGAGTCATAGTTCCTCCCAACGTGATTATAAAACACCTCAGATCCACAGACTGAAGAGCTCCCAATGGTTAATGTGGATGCCAAATATTTTGGCTTAAGAGCTGTTCCAGTTGCAATGGTTTCGGTGCCAGTGCAGCTGGAAGTGGATGGGGGAATAGCACAGGCAGGACCAATGATCCTGCACCACAGTGAGCCTGGGATCCTTAAAATGTCCTGGGATCCGTTCATGCTGCGGACTCTGGGATAAGCGCTTGTGCGGGGGAAGTGTTTTGGAGCAACATGAGTATGACCTTGTAGCAGGACAGCAGAGGTCCCAAGCTCGAGCTGGCAGGGTCAGGGCACGGCAGTGAATCGCAGCAGCTCGTCTGCACACCGGGTTTCCCTCCCCACCCCCACAAACCCTCCAGCTTTTGCCCAGCACGAGGAGCCACACAGCCGGGGGGGGGCTCTGACAGTGTGGCTGGGGGGGTTAGCAACCTGCAGGGCAAACCCTCTGCTTTCACCCCAAAACAGGTCCCTCCCGCTGCCCAGCATGCGCTGGGGGCTGTGTGGGCAGAGCGGGGGTGGCCGAGGGAGGTCTGGGGGGCAGACAGTGAATCCCCTGGGACGAGTCGGGGCTGCAGCTGCAATCCCAGCTGCTGGGGGGAAACCATTGCATCTGGAAACATCTGTGTCATGGGGACAGCGGTGTTGGCAGCGCTGGGCAGCCTCCTCCCGGGCTGGGGGCTGCTGGGGGCTGCTGGGGGCTGCTGGGCGTTACTGGGGGTTACTGGGGGCTGCGTGGGTGCTGTGGCTCCGGGCTGGGGGCCGACCAGGGCTGGGCAAGCATGGGGTAAATACAGGACAGGCAGCAGAGAAATTCCAGGCTCGGAATAAAGCGTCCAAGGCTTTGGGGCTGACTTCAGAGCCCAGGACTGGGTGTGCAAAGGAGAGGCGGTGAGGTGGGGGACACAGCAGGTTTCTGAGGGCGGGGCAGAGATGCTCCTGCAAGGCTCAGCCCCGGCCAGGACCAGAGAGCTGTGCTCAGGGGTGTCACTTCAAATATAAAAAAATAGACACGGGATACACTGTGGGGATGTGACCCCAGGGCAGCTTCTCAGCCTTTGCTCAAAAGCAAGGGGGGGAGGCCAGGGACCCCCCAGGTCCCTGGGTCAGGGTGAAGCCCTGCAGCAGGGGTGGGGGGGTGCACAGAGAGGGGACAGAAGGGACCATCCTCACCACTGCCCTACGCACGGAGGATGGCTGCGGAGGGCGATTATTCACTGTGCTTGTTTTTCTAGCTGAACCAGTAATAACTCAGGGCTGGGAGCATCCCCTGGGCACGCAGGCGCTGGTGATGCTCCCCCGAGGCCGTGTCCCCTTCCCCCAGTCCTCGCTGCGCCACAGCAGTCAGGCTCTCCCGTGCTCCAGCGGAATTAAGTTATCCAAAGGATTTTCCTTTAACCTTGCCGTTGTTCAGTATTTTTTTTTCCCCTCAGTCTCACCAGCGCCGACGTCCTCACCAACCCACACCGGTACAGCCCGCCTCCGTGCTGCCCCGTCCCGGGGTCGGGGCTGTCAGGCCACCCCTGGGAGCGATCCTCATCGGCTGCCCCCCACCCCGGGGGTTCTGCACCCCCCGGCCGCTCTGGGCTGGGGACGGAGCGGGCGGCGAAGGCTTCCTCTGTGCCAGCCCCACTTCGCCCCGCACGAGCTCATTTTCCCCGGGACATCAATCACTGCTTTTGGGCCTCGTTTTGTTGCTGCTTCAGTGCATGGTGATGAATCAAGCCCAGGCAGACAAAGCCTGTATTAATTTTGCTGCAGTCTGGTGCATTAATACACTAATTATTAACTATTATAAATCCTTTTTATGAGATTCTGAGCAATAACATCTCCTGCTCTAAAAATATACCATGAAGGTAAGAAGGCACAAAAACATAAGTGCCAAAGAAGCTATTTTAATTTCCTAGTATATTTCATGCTATTAATTTACGAGAAAGCTGCTTGCTGTGGGTATTAAGCAATTAAATTGCTGCTGCAGGCTGAATATTTCAAATTAGGTAACATTTTCCCCCAAACGGCCGCTCCATGTTTGAAGCACAACCTGTGCCGGTTATTTCATGTTCGACCTGTGCTGGCTATTTCAGGTTTGTATTTCACTTGTAAAATGAAAACGTATATGCAAAGAGGGGCATTTGCAGTCCTGGCTGTGTTGCAGCTGTGTCATTAAAGCACAGATAATCAGATTTGCATCTGCGGCTGAGCTGCGGGTGTGAGTCGGGGGGAGGGAGGGCAGCGATGGGGGGGTAGCGGGGAGCCCCGGGGGGGACGGGGGGGTGGAAGTGAGGGTGATTTGTCCCCAATCATGACAACTGACCCCAACCAGCCCAGCTGTTTGGAACCCCCCGGGTACTGTTAAAGCTGCGCATCCGCTTGCACGGCAAAGCTCAACTTTATTCTCGGCGTTTCTAAACCAAGTCACTAATTCGAGCGACGAGGGGGCAAACCGCTGCCCCCGGCTGCGCTGGAGGCTGAGGCTGCGCGCCCGGCCGAGGGGTGACCCCAGGGAGGGGCCCCCCGGGAGGGAGGGACCCCCGGCCTGGGCAGCCCCACACCGCGCCGGCCGGTCCCACCTTCTGGCAGAAGCTCGTAACAGCAGGCAGGGAAACTGCGGGGAAACTGCGGGGAAACTGCGGGGAAACTGCGGGGGAGCTGCGGGGAAACTGCGGGGGGGCTGCGGGGAAACTGCGGGGGAGCTGCGGGGAAACTGCGGGGGGGCTGCGGGGAAACTGCGGGGAAACTGCGGGGGAGCTGCGGGGAAACTGCGGGGAAGAAGCCGCCACTTTGGGGGGATTTTGGTGGTTTTGTTTTTTTTTTGTTTTTTTTTTTTTGGTTTGGTTTGGTTTTTTTGTTTTTTTTTTTTTGTTTGTTTGTTTTTCCTTTTCTTATTATTTTATTTGCACAAAATTTTATTCCTTTGGAAAATGTCAGTTTCTCAAAACTGAAATTCTGCAGAGAGCAAAGGGCAGTTTTACATCCTCTTCCAACTCAAAGATTTTAAGGAGGAACTTGGGAGCCGCAAAAAAGTTTTGTTCAGGCCTTTTCCGAGTCAAAAAGCTCAGCTGATGCATTCCACCATGATCTCCGGTTTGGGGAATTACTTGCAATAAACCAAACTGCAACTGAGACCCAAGCATGGGCCCCGTCCCAGCGCTGCGGGGCGGTGGGGAAACCAGCCCTGCGCTGAGACATCTCCCGGGGGGCTCAGGGGGCTCCCCGGGGGGCCGAGAGCATCCCCCCCTCGCAGCCCCCCGCAGCCTTGCTTGTCGCTGCGGGCTTGTAGGGAGAAGATGTTTCTGTGCAGTTGTGTTCCCTCGTTTAGCATGAAACAAAACTCGGTGTTTCGGGGGGTGTGCCTTGTCCCGGTGTTTCGAGGCTCTGGCAGCAGACGGACAGACTGACTGAAGCACAGGGCGCCTTCTCCCTGCCCATCTCAACACCCTCGGATTTCCAGGGAAGCTCCCTGCCAAGATTTCCCTGTATTCCCCCCAGGAATATCGAGTTTAGTGGATGCAGCCTCTTTCTGTCAGAAAACACGGAGGCCAAGAGAGCGTTTGAAGGGTTTTGTTGTGCCCGTAGGAGGGCCCGGGCTGGTTAAGGTACCGCCTCGCTCACCCGCACGGCGCGTTTCTGGGTGTCTGTGCCCATCTCTGCAGGGGGTGATGGGGGGATCCCCTCCTGCCCCCCCAGCCCCATCTCCTGGGAGGAGAAGCACAGAGCCGGGAAGGTGATGTCGGCAAACCATGGGGTAAGACGGATCATCACTAGATGGTCCTTCTTGCAGGAGAAATGGGGGCCCAAGGCCCCGCAAGCAAGCGGGGCGCAGCCCCCTTATATGCAGGCAGGGTGGGCTGGCGGAGTGCGCTCCACCCGGCCCCGGCCCCCACCTCGTGCTGGAGCCACAGGCACAGAGCAGCAAAGGCACGTCCTGGCTCAAGGGAAATCCTGCGTTCGGGCAAAATTTTGGAAGAAAGTTTTAACATTTGGTGAGTTTCCAAGTAGGAAATACAGGCTGTGTTCCATCTTGTCCTAAGAGGGGAGTCTCACGGGGCTCCTACCCTCACGGCTGCTAGCATTATCATACTTGAGTGTAACAGGAAATACTGCACGTATGCGAAAAGGCAGAGGCCAACCACACAACCACGCGGAGCACCAGGGAACCGTCACCACGTCGTCTGGGCCACTCAGTCGCGGTGATTTCCCATGCGTCAGGCAGAGGCTGGCAGCGGCTGCGCTGCCGCTTCTTGGCATCAGCTGGCTCTTTTACACCTTATCAAGCTTCACATGCAATCTGTTGCATTACAAAAAAAAAAAAAAAAAGTCGTGGACAAACATCGGCGCCTGCTTGGGATGTGAGTGATCCTGCCCCAGAGACCTACGGAAGCACCAAGTCACCGATGGCTCAGTACCTGCAGCTTTGATTTTCAGGGCGTTTGGAGACCCCCTGTTCCAAACCCAAGTCCTCTGGCTGGTGTTGGCCGGCACCTGCCGACTGGCGGCTTCTCTCCAGCACACAGGATCCGCTGTTCAAAGCCCTACGTGTCCGGTGAGGAATGTGCCAGAAGGACTGAACTAAACGGACATGATACATTTTTTTAAAAAGCGATCGTCCCTCCCTGGGGCTGTCCCTGGCGTGCGAAGCCAACAAACTTTTCCATCAGAAGGAATAAGCCGGGTATAGAGGAGGGGGGCAAGGAGCCCTGCCGCGTCGAGGGGCGCGGAGCGTGCTGCCAGAGCTGCCGCCCGTGCGGCGTGGATGCGGACACGCCACGTACAATCCTGCCTTTTCACAGCCTAGTGTAAACGCTGGAGAGCTTCTAAAAGCACAGAAGAACACGTACACAGAGGGAAGCCGTGCTATTTCGATAAGCACACCTTGACCTTTAGAGCCGCTGGCACAGCAGCCGGTTTCCGTCGGCTCGGCAGGCGGCACGGAGCCCCCTGCCACGGGCACAGGGGGGGCCCACACCAGCTGCCTGCTCACCCTCCAAACCCACGTTAGGTATCGGGGGGGCACCGCGCTGCTCCCACGCACCAGCCGCTTCGGCAGGACGGGGCTGCTCCCCGCGGCACGCGGTGGTGGGCCGGGGGGGCTTCCTCGGGGGCTGCCACACAGCTTCCAGCAGAGAGGAGGAGGATGACGAGAGCACAAGGTGGTCTGGGCTTTAATACTTCGGGGCTCGAAGCCCTGAAATAGCCCTTCTCCTTGCAAGAAAAGACAGCAGTTGCTTGACAGTGCCCAAAGTAATTTGTCTCCTATTCCACATCCTAGAACTGCGTAAGCAGCTGAGCCAGGAGGGGTGAAGCGTGCTGTGCGCGACGTGACGGCCTCGGGGGACGGGCACTCACCGGCACGCTGCACACTGTAACCCTCAATAATTATTTATAGCTATTTCTTGTCGAGAGTAAGCACTATCATACATGCATGGTCACTTTCTTATTATCATGCATTTGAGAGAAAAAGAGTGTTTTGTGATTGAAATGAGTCACGGCTGTGGTTCACAGAGCACTGATGTTGCAAGCAGGATCATTTCATTAACAAGCATGTCTGGTAAAACATGATTGTTGCCTAAATTCTTAATAATTAAATAAATCAAATACTTACCCCTTAAAAGTTAATGTTGCCAAGTCCCGCAGCAATGCACCGATTTACAAGGTCAATACAAACATGATTTATTTGAACCATAGTCTATTATGAAGAGTTACAATGGTATTCACTTCAGGCAAATAGCTTTTCAGAAATTGGGGCATAGTTATTTGTGACCTTTAAAATACAAGTTCCAGACTGTGGCTCATCCACCGGTCTTAAAAATGTCATATTCCTTTCTCAGAGCACAACCAGAGGGTGGAAACCAGAAACAAGGGACTGAAAGATTCCCTCAGCCAGCCTGAGCCAAAGGGAATCCCGTCAGCAGACTTTGACTTTTTCATCTGGGAACCTTTCAAATTTTCTGCAAGCCTGTTTGACCCCAAACTCCTGCTCTTCTGCAAATCAATTTCCATCAGCTGCAAATCCTCGCCCACTTGTGGCAGTAGCGGCGATGCCAGCAGGGAAGGTGGGAGCAGTGCGCCCAGCCCACGGCAGGTTTGGCCACCCAAGGGAAATCTCATTTCTCCAGTAGGAAAAGGAAAGCCAAGGGGAGGCCAAGGGGAGGCCAAGGGGGTGCCAAGGGGAAGCCAAGGGGAGGCCAAGGGGAGGCCAAGGGGAAGCCAAGGGGAGGCCAAGGGGAGGCCAAGGGGAGGCCAAGGGGGTGCCAAGGGGAAGCCAAGGGGAGGCCAAGGGGAGGCCAAGGGGAAGCCAAGGGGAGGCCAAGGGGAAGCCAAGGGGAGGCCAAGGGGGTGCCAAGGGGAGGCCAAGGGGATGCCAAGGGGAGGGCAAGGGGAGGCCAAGGGGGTGCCAAGGGGAGGCCAAGGGGGTGCCAAGGGGAGGCCAAGGGAGTGCCAAGGGGAAGCCGAGGGGGTGCCAAGGGGAAGCCAAGGAGGTGCCAAGGGGAAGCCGAGGGGGTGCCAAGGGGAAGCCAAGGGGAAGCCAAGGGGGTGCCAAGGGGGTGCCAAGGGGAAGCCAAGGGGAGGCCAAGGGGAGGCCAAGGGGGAGCCAAGGGGAAGCCGAGGGGGTGCCAAGGGGAAGCCAAGGGGAGGCCAAGGGGAGGCCAAGGGGGTGCCAAGGGGAAGCCAAGGGGAGGCCAAGGGGAGGCCGAGGGGGTGCCAAGGGGAAGCCGAGGGGGTGCCAAGGGGAAGCCAAGGGGGTGCCAAGGGGAAGCCGAGGGGGTGCCAAGGGGGTGCCAAGGGGATGCCAAGGGGGTGCCAAGGGGGTGCCAAGGGGAAGCCAAGGGGGTGCCAAGGGGAAGCCGAGGGGGTGCCAAGGGGAAGCCGAGGGGGTGCCAAGGGGAAGCCAAGGGGGTGCCAAGGGGAAGCCGAGGGGGTGCCAAGGGGAAGCCAAGGGGGTGCCAAGGGGAGGCCAAGGGGATGCCAAGGGCAGTCCTTCTGCAGCTGGTCCCTGGCAAAGCCCGGGGCTGGGCAGGGGTCCTGCTGTTGGAGCAAAGCTCGGGCAGACGCTGGTGCCTGGCTCTTTGCCTCGGAGAGGGCCAGCAGCATCTACAGCAAATGTTGGGAGCCTCAAGGGACCGATCCAGGGCTGTTTGCTGGGAACTGCAGAATGTGAATAGGAAATTTGGGGATTTTGTGTTTTTTTTTTTTTTTTAATGGCTACTAGTGTTGGTTTGCTAGTGTAAATGCTTTTCAGTGTGCTGCACTAAAGACCGTAAGGATGTCAAAATACTCTTTTACCAGGAGGTGATTCTGGGCAGGGCCCTGGCGCCCGTGACTTGCACGGTGGGCAGGACCGGCCGCGGGGACGGCTGCCGGTGCCCGAGCCTGCGGGGAGCAGCTCCCACCCCGGGGGCCACAGCCCAGGGGGGCTGTGTGGGCTCCCTCCCGCCCTGCCGACAGCTTGAAACTGGTGGATGAGAAGGGGTAGCTCTCCCCCAAGAGCGAATTGCTGCCTCCCCACACGTCGCGGGGTCCCCGTCCCACGCGGCCCCGCGCGGCAGCCGCCCGGGCACCCATCGCTGCTGCACGGGTGCCACCCTCGGACCGCTCGCGTGGCCTGCTTTGAAATTGTACCTGCCGGCGTAAGTGGCAGTGTGGATTCCGCCACAGGGTCATTTCTGTTTGAGGACTACATAACAGCTTCTAAAAATACAAAGGGAATTTGCAAAACGAGCAAATCGTTTATACAATGAAGCACATTGCTCTGAAGCAAGAGAAAACATCGGCTTTGGAGCTGGAAACATTTTGTTCCTGGAGTCTAAACACTGTCAGCATATGGGGACACTCAGAGGGAGGTGAGATCAAGCTTCTGAGATGCAAAGAAAATTTTAAAAAATCATTTTTCTTTCTTTTGCTTTGTGTGCTTACAGAGCTGCTGTGCTCCAGGCTCATAAAAGCTGTACTGTGCCTTCAGTTCCTCTCCCCCAGCGTTTACCTGGGCTCTTGCTGCATCTTTCAGAGGAAGAATGAATACAGTTCTAAAATGCATCTTCTTTACTCCTTTCGTGGGAATTTTGGCCTGTGTTTTGGCCACCTCTGCTCTGAGCCCTCGCAGGCTCCTGGTTGTAGGATGCCTGTGCCTGGCTCTGGATCAGCGGCTGCCCGCGTGCCTCTGCCCCGTGTTGGGCTCCCCGTCTCTGGGACGGGGGTCCCGTGGGCCAGCGGTGGGCTCCCGGCACAGGGGGAGGTGAGGGGGCAAAGCGAGGAGGGTGACTTCATCCCTTGATGTTGGCAGGGGGAGCAGTGGGTCCACGCTGCCTGTCCCATGGTGGGTCTCATGGGTCAGGCTCCCATGGGTCAGGCTCCCACACATCAGGGTCCCACGGGTCAGGGTCCCATGGGTCAGGGTCCCACAGGTCAGGGTCCCACGGGTCAGGATCCCACACATCAGGATCCCACGGGTCAGGGTCCCACGGGTCAGGGTCCCACGGGTCAGGATCCCATGGGTCAGGGTCCCACGGGTCAGGGTCCCACGGGTCAGGATCCCACACATCAGGATCCCACGGGTCAGGGTCCCACGGGTCAGGATCCCACGGATCAGGGTCCCATGGGTCAGGATCCCACACATCAGGATCCCATGGGTCAGGGTCCCACAGGTCAGGGTCCCACAGGTCAGGATCCCACACATCAGGATCCCACGCGTCAGGGTCCCACTCGGGAGCTGCACACCCGCAAGAGGGAAACCCCTTCCCGGGTGGGGAGCGGGCTGCGGTGGGGAACAGCCAAGCTCCTGCTCTTAGCAGGTGTCCCAGCCCCATAGCACCCCCAGCCCCATAGCACCCCCAGCCCCACTGCACCCCCAAACCCACTGCACCCCATCCCTGCCCGGTTCCCATCTGCCGTTCTGCGCCCATCTGCCGGTACAGCCCACGGCTCGTACCCTCAGCCCTCCCCGGATCTGGGTTGTGAACTGTAGGTCGGCTCCTTCCCTTCGCCAGAGCAATGCCTAAATCCTTTAGAAACACAGAGCTCCCAAAACTTCCTGTCTGTTTGTATTTTTTCATTTCTAAACTGCTGGTAACACGTTCTACGGCAGCTGAGGGCAACTGGCCAGAGGAGGTGGTTCACTGCATCAGAGTACAGTTCCCTGCAGTCTGCTTCTCCTGGCTTCCGGAGAGCATGCGATGGAGCAAGATGCTTCTGAAGCCAGAGCAGCAAAATGCTGCTTCTGCCTCTCGGCAGACTAAATTTAGCGGTGCTGCAGGCAGCAAGCGCCCTCCTGCATAAATAACGACTGGGCGTTAGCGCTGGGCGGGAGGGAAGAGGAGCACTGAGAGGGGACCAAGGCAGTGCCGGCAGCACCGTGCTGCAGGAAACCCTCCTCACCTCTGCAGGAAACCCTCCCCAGCGCGGGAAGGCTTCGCTCAAGCTGTGGAGAAGCTCCACCGGCTCGGAGCAAGGGTCAGCGAGGGCTCAGGTCAATCAGTCAGCAGCAACGATCTGTTAATCATTCGGCAGGTTTTAATAACTGTAATTACCCTTGGCGCGCTTTGCTGAAGACTGGAGTTAATGAAGCTTCCAGAGAGGGAGAGAACAAACTTTTCAGTGAACAATCAGGTGCCCGTGGTGCGAGGCAGGGCCTGCCGAGGAGGGGGAGGGCTCCGGGTCGCCCCGAGCGGGATGTGGGGTGGGATGGAGATGCTCGAGGGACCAGCGCGGGGTGGGGGGGCCAGTGGCCACGGCTCCGGTGCTCGCCCCACGGTCAGGGCAGAGCGAGGCGCAGGTCGGCCCCAGGCTGGGGTTTGCTCTGCCTGAAGCTGCTTTACCCTGCGCTACAAGGTGGTTACCAACGTCTGAAAAGCGCCGAGGCTGAAGGTGGTGCGTGTAGCTGCGTTTACCGGGGCAATGCTCTCTCCATGCAGAAGTTCAGCAAGGCTTCTGGAGGCTGCATCTAGTCCGGAGCAGCTAGTCTGGGCCTAGAGGTAAAACTGGATTTTCCATGAGTGTCTTCATCGCCATTATCTTGTTTGTGCAGGTCTATGAAGTAGAAACAGGAAAAGTTCCCTCGGGAGAGCCCCCTTTTCTCTTCTTCAGGCATGAGTCTAGCAGCCACAGGCTAGAGCAGATAAATAAAAGGGAGATGCTGCAGGAGAATGAGAGACTGAGAACATGCTAATTATATATCTCCACCCCACACCCCCCACATTACGTGGTGCTGCTCAGGCAAACTGCTCTGTGCTGCCCAGACCCCATCCCTGCCCACATACCCACAGCTGTGGTTAGAGTTGGCGTGCCCTATTTTAGGAAACCCAGAGAAACAAAAACTTCAAAGCCTATGAGCGCGGGAATGGTGAGGTTTAAATCCACAGCGGTTTCTGCTGCAAGCACACCTCTGGGAAGGGGGCTCGCCTATCCTGCCGTGCAGTTGTCCACGGGTGGCACAGCACGGGATCCCACACTTTTGGTTTTAAAAGCATGTGTGTTATTTTGTGTTCCTCGGACGCGCAGGACTACAGAACCTTAGCGAAATTCCGTAGAGTATTTCAAATGAAAACAAGAAATGCAGCTGCGTGCTCACATACCGGGTTTGGAAGGCAGCAAGGGCTGACTCGAGCTGTAACAGCAGGCTTTGCTCTGGTTTCGGCGAGAAGCTGGCTGACCTCTCCAGCAGCCCCAGTGGCTCCCGGGTGGTTGGAGGGACCCCCCCCCCATGCCGCCGGCTGGCCAGGGCACGGCCATGGGGCAGCCCCCCAGCCCTGCCTGCGGGCACCCGTGTCCTGCTGCCGGTGGCCCCTGGCCCGTGGGGACGGCGTGTGGCCACTGCTGCTGGGGACCCCGAGCCGGGCACGGAGCTCCTCTTCTGCCTCGTCCTTCGGGGAGCGGAGCCCCAGCGCCCGTTCCTGCCTCTGACCTTCATTCTGGCTTGAGGAGGAATTTTTTTTTTTTTTTTTCCCAGCTAAAACTCTCATTTATCAAGTACAAAGTAAAATACCATTTCCATGCTCTGCAAGTGGTCCCACAACTGCCAGCGTTATCTCACACGTCTCCAAAATGCCTTCTCTGCAAGCTGCCGTTACGGGATGTTGGAAGGACAGCCTTGTGCAAGGCCTGGAGATAATTTCAACCCGAACCGCAGGAACAACCTCATGCCCAGAGAGGGTGAGCGGGTTTGCAAGTTGCAGTGTCTGAATTGGGGCAGCTTTTTCTTCCTTAATTGTGGCAGCATGTGACAGGCTCTTCACCCCATGAGCACACCCCAACTCATGTAAGTGGGATTCCTGCAGTACCATTAATGATGCAAAAGCTGTAAATGGTCAATAACGAGAGCAGGCTGCGCCATGCTGAGCAGGGAACAGCCTTCCAGGAAGGCCTACTTGCACAAAAATGTAATTTATTAAAATAACACTGCCCATTAGAGACCAATATAGCCAGGAAAAATCCAGATGCTGGCTGGCAACGGCGCACACGCTGCCTGCCCACAGGTAGAAGCAGCCGCCGAGTTGCTCCGTGCTTCTGCCAAGTGCAGCGAGCAGGCAGGGGAACGGAACGTGAGCCCCCGGGGAGGGGTGCGGGAGGCTCCTGCCAGCGCCTCAGCACCTTTGAAAGAGAAGCAGCAGAAATTGGGGCTGCCAGTTTGCCCGTACTTCAGGAGCTGGAGCGTGTCTGATGATGGAACACCCCCCTCTCCCTGTAGAGCAGTGCAGATCACCTTTCCCCAGGTCCTGCTCACTTCTTCAGAATAATCCCTCGTGGTGCTTCCTAACAGCCCACAGCGATGTGCTACGGGGCAGGAGCTGCTCCCCAAAGCCAGCGTCTCTTCACCAGGTAAAGAATAATCCCTACTTCCGTTAACTGTGAATATTTAAAAGGGTTCTACACGTGGTGCAAAACTTTCTCATAGAAATAGCCCCGTCTCACATGAGACGAAATTATCTAGCCTTAAAACATTAGGCTTGGGACTCAAAGCACCTGGACTAAATTGTTTTGCCAAACCCCTCCCCTATAATTTTAGATTACCCAGTTATGGCCTCTGTTTCTCACGTATGAAATGGGGCGAAGCCAGTTTCCCCAGCTGCCGCTCAGCCCTGGCCCCAGCAGCCCCAGGGCTTCGGGGGAGTTTCGCTGTGAGCTTGGCGGGGTCGGGGGGTGTTTGCTGCACACTTCTGTAACACGGTCCCAAACCTCGACTTGTGCTTCCCACCAATATAGCTCACACTCAGCAAAGCATAGCTGCAACTGAACCCTTCAGAGCCCCCCAGTTTCTTCTCCCTGCCATAGCATTCAGCCCTGAGTCAACCAGTTCCCAGCCAGCTGCTGGCTCTTGGCTCCTTCCCGTTCACCAAAATGTGGCTTTCTTGTGGCTTAGATAGCAATTGCCTGCACATTAGAAAGCAATTTTGGGATGGAGCTATGTGCTTTTAAGCCATGTTTTAGAACATTATTGTTGGCTACCCCTGTTTTAGAAAATAATTTATCATGCCGTTGCGTTGACTTTTCCCTTAATCTCATTTCACAATCAATCGATTTGGAAACATCCGTCTAAGAAAAATCACCTCCAGTCTCTAGTAGATGGGATCTCCTCCATCTGTCGTCATGCTGTTTCTCACTTCTGGGATTACAAAATGCAGATGTTTATCAGTAGCACATGGTAAACAAGACGTGAATCTAGATTTCTCAGAATCTTTCTATGAAACGTGATCCTGTTCAAAACCGGTTTCTGGGTGAGATGCAGAATGATGGCAGAAACGCAGATTTCTTACAAATGTATAGAGTGTGCACATCTCAGGGTTTGCCACACCGCGCTGCAAGTTTAACCCACCACGTACTGAAACAGCTGCAAATACAGCTGGAAAAAATAGGCTCGGCAGAGCCTGTGAATAGCCCACTGAGTCAGGAGTAAATAGCTACTTCCCTAACTGTGCTGCGCGCGAGAGAGTTTTATATAGATACCACTGTGAGAGTGCGTTGTGGTTTATGGACAGGGGCTAATAAAACCCGCTCCCTTGGCGGGCGGGGGGTCAGGGAGGCTGTGACCGCCAGCCCCTCGGGCAGCCGTGGTCCCCAGCGCCGGGCAGGGGCGGGGGCGGTGGGAGCGGGCGATGGGAGAAGGGCAGTCGCCCTTCCCCGGGGCTCAGCTGCCTGCCAAAACCCGGCTGTCCCCTCTGCGGCCGGGGGAAGGGGAGAGGGGCATGCGGGCGGGTGGCAGCACACGCAGGACACCCGCCCGGGTGGGCGCCCCGGCGGCACCGGACTTCACTGACTCACAGCGGTGTCACTTGGGCTTTGTTCTTTAAAATTTCCAGTAACATTGCAACACGCTCCACAGCACGCTATTTGAGGTCATATCCTCTGCTCTTCGGTACTAAAACCTCCCAATTGTAATTTTCCACTACTTAGAAGAAAGCTATTTAGAAAAGGCTTTGATGTAGGCGGGGAAGAGATTAGGAGCATGGAGCAGTTATGTTTCAGCGTGGAAAGTATTGTTTAAACCACGCACAGGTGTGATTTCATGATGGTGCATACTAAGCAGCGTTCACGGGTAAGCCAGTATTGAAGCAGGACGTTTTCAGTACATAAATAAAACTTTGGAAAAGGCTTTTGTCTTGAGATGCAACTCCAAATGGTGAAAATTTAAAATTGTTGTTTCTCAATAATGGTTTTCTAAAGTCTGTATGGAAGTGCAGGAGGCGCCCCTGCCCCGGCGAAGGAGCGGAGCCATGGCTGGCTCTCAGCCGCTGCTGCTGGCACCGTCCTGAAGCCCCATTTAACCTGCGTCAGGGGGAGGCATTTTATTCTTGTGAGCAAAGATGTCTTTAGTTTTCTTTGGTTTTCTTTTGGGTTTAGAAAGGACAGTAGTTGGACATTATTCATGGTAAACGCATACCAGGTAGTGTCTCGTGATGGCCTTGAAAATGAGAAAGAAATCTGGTCTGCCGGGTCACAGTTCTCCAGGCATTTTTGAAAAGTAAATCCATATTTTTACTAACTTTTTGAAAAATATTTTTCACTATTCTGAACACACAGAATTTTATCCAGTGTCATAAAAAAACTTACACAAAAAAACCCCACTGATGATGATGTTTTATGCATAAGTACTATATTTACTATGGGCAAATGAAGAAGAAATAAAATTCAACCTCATTTCAATTTGCAAGTTATGAAGAATGTTTCCGGAAGGTAGCTAATGACTGTGATGGATGTGTCCAGCAGTAATTGATCATTTATTTTAAAAAAATCCTGGCAAACATTTAATTCTACTATTCATTAAAGTGTTGCCCTTGCAAGACATAATCCATAAAAATGATCTATCTAATAACTATGATGTCAGTGAAGTAAGACAGAGGGTGAAGGTAAACTGGGATTCCTAAGAGGCAAATTACAGATGCTGATTCTCTTGCAGGTTAATGCAAATGGTCCCCGTGTCCGCTCAGCCCCTGGGTAATATATGATGACCAGCCTTCCTCCCCCTTCGTTGGAGTACATTATGTTTAAATACCTCTGTACAATTTAAGGTTTCTGGTGTTGGGAAGGGCAAAAACAAGTGCTGGACATATTTTTCCTGCTCAGCTCCTCGGCTCCATTGCGAGGAACGACACGTCCTGCGCAGCTCCGGCTTGGCCCTGAGCCCCCACTTCAGCCCCGGGTGACCTGAGCCCCCTCCATATCCCTCGGCCTCTCTCTTGCCACGTCCCCCTCCAGGGAAGGTGCATTTGGCTTCCTGAAGGTCCTTTTCGGCCGGTGCTGGAGGGACCCTGCCTGAGGGGTGTCACCCGTGGGGGTGTCAGTCTGCCCAGTCGGGGTGTCCTGCACGCAGGGAAGGAGGGGCTGTGCGGGCAGGGTGGGTGGTGTGGGTGGCGTGGGTGGCATGGATGGTACAGGCAGTGCGGGTGGTATGGGTGGCGTGGGTGGCATGGATGGTACAGGTGGTGCAAACGGGGTTTGTCACTTCCCTTTGTTGGGAGTTGGGGCTGCTGGAGGCGTGGGGCAGGTTCGGAGCGCAGTGGTGGGAGTGTGAGCGCAGGGCAGAGCAGCTGGGCAGAGAGTGGTCTTACTCCTGGGGAGTACTGAGGGACGTACACTGACTTCTGATTTTGGATGAGGACCGAACGCAAGCATCAGAAGGGCTCTGTCAGTGAATAATCCATGGGGTTTTTTTCCCCAACGGGATAAGACAGTGAAACGTAGACAAACAGCTCAATCACTGAAACTACAGCGCCGGTGAGAGTCAGCAGCAAGGGCTCCCCGGAGTTTGAGAGGCGGTTGGTTTGGGGCTGGGAGGGGGCTCAGGCACAGGGGGGCGATGCAGGCTGGGCAGGCTGGCTGCTCTCCCGCCGCCCGTGCGCCCGGCACTGGGGGGCCGGGGGGGTAACCCCCCAGCCAGGCTGCCGGGACCCCGCACCGCCTTGCCCTGTCAGCAGGGCGAAGAGGACGTCACGCCAGAGCACAGCTTTCGTGTCCGACCTCCTTTCTGTGTTCCATCCCGAGTGACCTTGCCTCCAGACCCCCCCGGCGGGACGGCCGGGGAAGGGAGGGGGCTGCTCCCCGCGCCAGCCCCCGGCAGTGAATTCACCGGTACCAGGTCGCCGTGTCCCTGCCCGGCCCGGGCACCAGCCACCACCGTGCTTACAGCTGCCCCGGCGTGACCCCAGGTACGGGTCGGGGCGGAGGGGGAAGCGATTTGGGGAGCGCAGGGCGTGCGAGGACGGGGGCTCCGGCTCTGTCCTGCACCCCCAGGCCCCCGGGAGCCCCGGGGGTGCGTCAGCCATGCACGCAGAGAGGCTCCCAGCCCTGCTGCCACTTACCTAAATCAAAGTCCTCATTAAAACCAGCAAGCGAGGCATCGCCGGGTAACTCTAATTAGTTTGAATGGCAGGAAAAAAAATAAAACCAATTAAGGACTAATGGAACGGTTGCCCTATTTTAGGAGGTGGTGATCTGTTCTGTTTTTGAGCAGATAAACAACAAAGGCAATGAGTTTACCCTTGCTGGGGAGCTGCAGTGCATCAGGGAGGGATGCAACACCTGCGACTCAGTATCTTGCAGGAAGAGAAGCAAAGTCTTGCATTAAAGTTTGGTTTAGAAAATGGACAGAAACTTAAGCGCAGCCCTAACGAAGGACTGGCACACCGTACAGCCGCTTCTGGCTTTCCAGTGCCAAGTCTTGGACATGAAATCCAGGCCCCCCCCTGCGCCTCCGCCACCTGTGCAGGGCAGAGACCCCAGCCCCTTCCACAGGCTCCCACACCCCCGGCCAGTAGCCCCCCCACCCTTAGCCAGCAACAACACCCTCAGATCGCCAGGAGTCTTAAAACCTGTCCCACCAAGCTGTGCTTGAGGCTCTAGTGAGGGCTCTGCTCCTCTGGGAGCAGCGAATTCAGGTACGAACATCTTCTCTTTTTCGGCTGTGGCTTGTGAGGGAAGCAGTGGTGCTTAAAGCACTTGTTTGCACAGTGAGAGCGGTTTAAGTTCATCTTCTGCCAAACGAGAATCAAACTGCTGGGTCTCCTGGGCACAGGATGGTCTCCAGACCCACCAGCCCTGCAGCTCCTCTTGTGCTTGTCCCTGTGCAACAAGGGAAAAATAAGATTTAGGGGTAGCTTGGGTGCCTGCAGGCAGTGGGAGCTGCTGGGTGCCTGTCGCTTTGCTAACAGACCCTTGAAGTCCAACCCTGTTTCAGGCACCTGAGGCAGGTTTCACCTCCTCCGGTGCTGGCTGGGTGGCTGCAGGGCGCAGCGGGAGCTGGGGTTTGGTGTGTGGCCGTGGGGCTGCCCCACCACCCCGGGGGCCCCCTTGGCAGCGGAGCCCTGGGCTGCCCCTGCCCGTGCAGCTCTGTGCGCTGCAACGCAAGCGAAGCTTCCTCTGGGGGTGGGCAACCTGCAGAAAAAAATATATCGATTTGCTGCTTGTGATCCCCGCTGTGTCAGAGGTGTCAGTCTCACCTCTCAGGCTGTGCTTTGCTGGTTTTTGTCTTTTCTTCCCGTGGCACTTGTGACCGCTCCAAGCCTCAGCATCCTTGAGGACATCAGTGAGATGCGGAACATCCAGGGAGAGGAAAAGGCTTAAAAAATATCTCATCTGCAGGGGTGGCTCAGATAGAGGTGGAAATAGAAGTTGAAGTAGGGGTGTAGTGAAAACAAAGTGTAAAAAAGAGAGAAAGCGACCCCCAAAAAAACCCAACCAAAAGTCTCTGCATCTCTTTATCAGTACTAGAATCATCTTTTTTTACCTTGGTGGGGTCAGGCCTGGCAGTCCCTTGGCGGGTGGCAGCAGTCCTTGGCCCTGGTGCTGGCGGGCAGGCGAGGGGTCTCATCGGGACCAGCTCAGGCAGGGTCAGGCCATGTCCCCCGTCCCCAGGGGTGCGCTCAGCCCCCCCAGCTTCACCTCCGTCGGCCGCGGCTGCCCGGCACGGGGTGGGCTGCTGAAACAGCGGGGGTGCTGTGTGTACGTGTCTCATGAGGGGCAGGGCAAACACTGAGGGTGAAAGCATTTTTCCAGGACAGAAATGAGACTAAATCCCAAGTGATGTTGTGTTGTGTTTCAGTTCCCGTGCTTTTCCCGGGCTCGGCGTGCCCAAGCCTGGGAAGATGCACGACGGCTGCAGAGCTTTGTGGGGTCTGCACTACGTGAACAGGAGCAGAGACAAACGGTGCGGTTTTTTGAGAGTTCTTGCAAATTAGTTTGAAATCAAAAGCAGTATTATTCATAATTCTATCAGTAATAACCTGATTCCTTTCTTATCAAAAGAATGACTCTTGAACATCTTCAAGAAATCTGAAGAACTGTATCTGTAGCATCCCAGAGCAGTGTCTAGGGAGATACCAACCAGAATCCACCAGGTATTTCTCTGCAACCACAAGCCCTGTCTTTCCTTGCATTTATTTACTGATTTTTCCACACTGCTCATGGGGAAAATAAGGTGAATTTAGCTGTACTAGACCACATAAAGACAACACAGTAATATGGTTTCCCCCTGCCCAGCTCTTGAAGTCAATAGGTAGCTGAGCTGCAGAGAAAATACAGCCGTCGTTGCTGCCTGGGAACCTGCAGCAGACCTGAGATCTCAGGGATCCGCAAGAACAGGAGTCTCACCCTGCAGTAACCAGGTTTGCAAACTTCAGAGTTTCCTGTTGCTTTACACTTTCACACTTCCAAGACTTGTCATGCACAGTCTCACACCTTTCACGTAAAAGTTTTGCCCTGTGCAAAACTCAGCACCCTCAACCCCAGTGATGCTGCGTGGGCTCTGAGGCCGTGCACCGGCGTGTTGGGGGTGCTGGTGGCACTGGGGCAGTGCTTTCACCGCCGCCTTAGTGGGGCTCTGATTCCTGCTCCCATCCCTGAACTGTTGTGCTGTCCACGCCTGGTGACAGCTCCCTGGAACGGGCCCTGCGACTGCTGTTTAAACGAAGAAAACAACACTGTGTGCAGTAACGGCGCAGAAATCCAGAGGAACGGCGGATGGAATGAACAAAAGTGCAGGTGAAGCACGGCTAGTCGAGCACTACACGAAGCGATGCCGAGGGACGTCTCCCTCGCAGCAGGGAGCCAAGCACACGTGCCCGCCTCCCACCGCAGCATCTTCCCCCGCGCTGCCAGCACCAGGGCCTCGGCTGTGCCTTTCGAGGATTTCTAAATTCAGGTTAGCATTCACGAACTCGCTAGTTCACAATATTCTCAAATTACAGAGCAAATCTGGTTCTCCGCCTGAGCTGGACAGTGCTGAACGTGTGCGATATCCAGGTAATGACTGGCGCGGACCCTGCGGCTGCATCAGGGAGGAAAACGCAGTTTTTCAACAGGAGTTTTTTTGGCTTCCTGTTTGCCCTTGTTTCCTGATTTCTGTTGCTAGTAACCATTTCTTGCAGCATGCCAGTGCTGAACAGCGGGCTTCCCCCTCGTTACGTCTTCCCAGGGAAACGCGTCTCGTTACCAGGCGCCGCGATCGTGTCTGTGAGCAGGGTTCGCATCGCCAGCTCTCCCAGCCTGGCACTGAGCGGCGTTGCTCTGCTACGAGGCTTTAATACCACAGTTATTATCTGTAAAAAGGAGGGCAGATGCACCGTGACCTTTGCCTGTAGGTGTGTGTGTCAGGGAGACCCTGGGTGCTTTTAATTCCTGCTTTAACGGCCACTTCCAAGGGCATTATTTTGAGAGAGGAGAGGAGCAGGAACTTGAACGTGTGGGAGAGAGCCATGATCACGGCAGGATCTCAGACTGAACAGGAGAGTTAATTAACTCATACCACCGTGTAGAAATGTCCTCCAGAGTATTGATTTCAATAAGTTTTTGCTCAATTAGTGTCTGTCTCAGGACAGATGTCATTAGCCTTCCACTTCCCGGGGCACTGGAAACCTTCTTCCCTGACACGAGCCTTGCCACACCGATGTGTCTCTCGGTGCCCCCCAGGCTGTCCCCGGGGAAGGGGCTGGGGGGATTTTCTTTGTCTGTGTGCATTAGGTTCTTCTGTCCCCGTCTCTCCGGCACCTCTCGTTTGCCTTGGGCCGTCCCCTTCCTCCCATCCTCCTCCTCGCAGAGGTGGCCACTGGGCACGTTGTCCTCACGAGGTCCCCGGGGCGGCTGGACCAGCCACGGGGCTGAAGCACGTCCAGGGCTGGGGCCAGCCACCCCAACGTGGAGATCCTCTCGTGGGAGCAGCCGTGTGCTCTCGGAGGTGGCTGAAATGCCCCGTCGCCCTTTAAACAGATTATTTCAAAGTCTCTTTTCTTGTTGTTGCACACTCAGTGCCATCCTGTCCGAGCCCCCACAGATGGGGCTGGGGGAGCACTGCCGGTCCCCTGCACCGCTGCACAACACCCCCAAAAGCCGCAGGACCAGTGCTGGGTGCACGCAGCCCCTGCGGCGGGGAGGATTTCTCACCACGGGACTCTTCCTCGCTCTGAACTGAGGCGGGGAAGTGGGAATTCTTCAGAGACCTGTTAGGTTAGTACATTTTCACTTTCTGCTTCATCACGGTGAAGCCGGGCGGCACCCACGGGAGCGCTGCCCAGACGTGAAGCCTTCACACAGGGACCCTCTCGCTCCCCAGGGACGCTCCGCCAGGAACGTGCTTTGCCGAGGAGTGACCTAAGGGGCTGGGAGAGATCACAAGGAGCAGGAAGGCCACGTAATGCCCAAGCAGGCTGCTGGCTTTGGAAAATGTCAGCTAAATGGGGGTTATGGAGACATGGCTCTCGTAGGAAATGCTTTTGGAACAAAAACATGCAAGCTGAAGTAATGGTGGTGAGCATTGGCAAGACCCAGACAACCCCAAGAGCAGGGGAAAATAAAGATCTGTTGCTGCTGGGAGCTCACAGACTGTATTTTCAGTCACTTATTTGGCCAGTCTTACAGTTAAAATATTCCCCAACCTTCTTGTGCCTGGCTGCTTACCTCTGCCCTTTGGCTCATGACAGTTCCCAGTTGCACTTGGGAAGTTAACTCGGCCTAAAAAAAGGCAAGAAATTTGGGTTACTGCTGGGTTTTGTTATTTCACAGCTAGCGCCGTTCCCCACCGCTGCTCAGCGTGCGGCCCGGGGAGGGCGGTGGGAGCGGAGGGGGCAGCGGTGGGCAGGGCCGGGGCAGGGACGGGGACACCCACCCCAAAGCTGAGGCTTGGCCGTGCCGGGCACGGAGGGACACGAGCTGCCGCGGGGGCTTAGGTGGGCAACGGGACAGGCCTCGGCAGGCGAGCTCTGTCTTCATTTCTGATCGAGTGAGAGGGCAGGTTTATTTTAACAATTCTTGGCTACATTCTGTTATTTCAGAGCTTTATGAAAAATAAACATAAATGGCCTTTTGGAGCCACTGTTTGTATCATTATGCAACTGTATTAGAGCTCTGTTACAGGGGTCTTATGGTTTTCAGAACAGATCCTTCCATACATAGAGACTTGCATTCCTGAGAAATGTATTTGTTTGAAGTCATAGCATTTTCTGGAACACCTCAAATCAATTTTGAGGATTAAGTGAATTATTATCATTTTGAAGTACTACGTGGGAACAAGGAGTGTAAAAGAGCTTCTCTGAAGAAAGCTCAGCTGCTGGGGCATTTCAGGCTAAGGTTGCAGTGGAAGTTGACCTGATTAGACAACTTATAGATATTTAGTTACCTAATTTAAATTGGCTGCGGTGTAGATGCCAAAAAAAAAAATCCCATTTTGCCTCCCTTCTGCCAGGTCTTCTGTTTGCAAATTTATTATGTTTTAAAGCACCACTGGAGCAGCCTTCCAGGTGCATTTTCCAAGTCCCTTTCATTTTAAAGTCATCACCACAGTGCACTGCGAACCAAGCGGGACTATGTCCTCACAGCGGTATTTTCGGGGCGAGCTCCAGCTCACTGAGGGCAGCAAGGTCTTCACCCCCCCAGCCCGCTCGGGGCGAGGGAGCCCGGGGCTGTCGGCCGGGCCCGATGTCCCCATGGTCTGTGTGGGCCCCAGTACAGCCCCAGTACAGCTGCACTACAGCTGCAGTACAGCCGCAGTACAGCCGCAGTACAGCCCCCAGTACAGCCCCAGTACAGCCGCAGTACAGCCCCCAGTACAGCCCCCAGTACAGCCCCAGCACAGCCCCAGCACAGCCCCAGTACAGCCCCAGCACAGCCCCAGTACAACCCCCAGCACAGCCCCAGGACAGCCCCAGTACAGCCCCAGGACAGCCCCAGTACAGCCCCAGTACAGCCCCAGGACAGCCCCAGTACAGCCCCCAGCACAGCCCCAGTACAGCCGCAGCACAGCCCCAGTACAGCCCCCAGTACAGCCCCAGCACAGCCGCAGCACAGCCCCAGTACAGCCCCCAGTACAGCCCCAGCACAGCCCCAGTACAACCCCCAGCACAGCCCCAGTACAACCCCCAGCACAGCCCCAGTACAGCCCCAGTACAGCCCCCAGCACAGCCCCAGTACAGCCCCAGTACAGCCGCAGCACAGCCCCAGTACAACCTCCAGCACAGCCCCAGTACAGCCCCAGTACAGCCCCAGTACAGCCCCAGTACAGCCCCCAGCACAGCCCCAGTACAGCCCCAGTACAGCCGCAGCACAGCCCCAGTACAACCCCCAGTACAGCCCCAGCACAGCCCCAGCACAGCCCCAGTACAGCCCCCAGCACAGCCCCAGTACAGCCCCAGTACAGCCCCAGTACAGCCCCCAGCACAGCCCCAGTACAGCCCCAGTACAGCCCCAGTACAGCCCCCAGTACAGCCGCAGTACAGCCGCAGCACAGCCCCAGTACAGCCCCAGCACAGCCCCAGTACAACCCCCAGCACAGCCCCAGTACAGCCGCAGCACAGCCCCAGTACAACCCCCAGTACAGCCCCAGTACAGCCCCCAGCACAGCCCCAGTACAGCCCCCAGTACAGCCCCAGCACAGCCGCAGCACAGCCCCAGTACAGCCCCCAGTACAGCCCCAGTACAGCCCCAGTACAACCCCCAGCACAGCCCCAGTACAACCCCCAGCACAGCCCCAGTACAGCCCCAGTACAGCCCCCAGCACAGCCCCAGTACAGCCCCAGTACAGCCGCAGCACAGCCCCAGTACAACCTCCAGCACAGCCCCAGTACAGCCCCAGTACAGCCCCAGTACAGCCCCAGTACAGCCCCCAGCACAGCCCCAGTACAGCCCCAGTACAGCCGCAGCACAGCCCCAGTACAACCCCCAGTACAGCCCCAGCACAGCCCCAGCACAGCCCCAGTACAGCCCCCAGCACAGCCCCAGTACAGCCCCAGTACAGCCCCAGTACAGCCCCCAGCACAGCCCCAGTACAGCCCCAGTACAGCCCCAGTACAGCCCCCAGTACAGCCGCAGTACAGCCGCAGCACAGCCCCAGTACAGCCCCAGCACAGCCCCAGTACAACCCCCAGCACAGCCCCAGTACAGCCGCAGCACAGCCCCAGTACAACCCCCAGTACAGCCCCAGTACAGCCCCCAGCACAGCCCCAGTACAGCCCCAGTACAGCCCCAGTACAGCCCCAGTACAGCCCCCAGCACAGCCGCAGTACAGCCCGCGTGGGCTCCAGCACAGCCCGCTCCAACCCCGGCTGCGTGTCCCTCACGCCTTCGGGGTCCTCCCATCCGGCTCTGCCACCTTGACGGTGGCTTCGCTCAAGGTCGGCGAGGAGCATCCACCGGCGGCCCGGCCGGTTCGGAAGGGCTCGACCTGCCCCACCTGCGGCTGCGCGGGTGTTCCGCGGGCCGCGGCCGGGCCGCACCGCTCGGCTCTGCCGGGGGAAGCGGGGAACCGCGGGCGGCCGCGCTGCCTCGCCGGCTGGCAGGGGTGAGGCTGTTCCGCGGGCAGGCCCCGCGCGGCCCGGCCCCCGGCCCCGCGGCCCGGGGATGCTGCTGCAGGCGTTCCTGGGGACCGGGGCACCTGCTCGGGGCTCGTGTCCGGCACCAGCCACGCGGTGCCTTGCAGTGGTCCCGCTGGCCCGAGCCCTCCCCTCGGAGCCGAGCACTCTGAGCAAGTGCAAGGTCTGGGGGAGAAGGGGGCCGGGAAACCCCTCCCGCTGACCAGGGCTGACGGTCCATCTCCCTGAAAGCCGGCTCCAGCTTCAGCTCCAGCTCCAGCTCCAGCTCCAGCTCCAGCTCCAGCTCCAGCCTTCGATGATCTCAACTTCTGCCCACTTGACCACACTCACAAGAGCAAAGATCCCCTCCTGTGACCTACCCTCCTGGTGTAAGTACCTGCAGGTTGTGACCGCGTTACCCCCCGGGCTCCTCTTCCAGCTCTGCAGCCAGCCCATTACGTTATTCAATTCCCCTTCACCTCTCAGTGCCGCATGTCCTCCGTGATTTAAGGGGACTAAGCTAGGAAGTCACGCTGGCAACGGGCATTAGATATGGAGTAGTTTAATTTGGAAGTCCCGCTGAATATGCTTGATATTGGGAGCTTAATGTGGTTTTATATTTAGCACTGGTACTGCAACTATTCTAATCTCCTCGGTGACACTGTGTACAAAAGGGTACAATCCACATAATGAGGTGAAACGGGCGGTCTCACTGGGAAAAAAGTCTGGTGCAAACGTAAATTATAGGCCTCTCATTAGTCTAGTAAATGACCCTATTTAAAATATCGCCTTTTGCCTTCACAGGAAGAGCTGGTGGGATTGCAGCAATCTGTTGCCCCAGACGAGAGGAGTCGCCGGCGTGTCCGGTTCCCTCCTCTGCCTCGGGATCGCGCGGCTCCGCTACGAATCTGGGAGGTGAGAGGCGGGCAGCGCCGGCCGGGGCACGGCACCCGCTGCCTGGGTCATGCTCCCCTCGCGCTTGCTGGGTGGGCAGCTAGCGACGGCGAGTGCTGGCCGGGGCATTTGTGATAAGCAGCTATTCTGTAATGTAATCTCTAACATTTAAATGCTGTGAAAGAAGCAGCCGGCAGCTTGGATTAATCCAGCATTTGAGGAATGCGTATTATTTGCTCTGTACCGCACCACCACGGGGAGCCAGGACCGATCCCTCCCTGTGGGTGTGAGCCCGGGATGTTTGGATCTGCCTCCAGTTAGGCCGGACAGAAATGAAAATAAAAGAAATCTTGGCTGTTTTCTTACTGCAGTTCTCACAAAGTGAGGTGGTTGGTGGGGATGCAATGAAAAAAAAAAAACCAAAGGGCAGCCCGAGCAAACCTGCAGCCGTGTTTCAGTCGGATGGAAAAGCTGCAACCTTAGAGGTGGCACGGGAGCCCAGCAGAGGCTCCTCAGCTTTGGGTGAACAGGCACAGGTAGCAGAGACGCTGCGGTCGTTGGCTCGTTGGCTTTTGGACGCCCGGGCGCGGGGTTGGGTGCAGGATTGGGCGGGCAGCTGGAGGCCGGTGGTGCTGAGCAGGACGCTGGCAGCAAGGAGCCATCTCACCCACACCTGACGTGGGTCTGTGGGAGCAGTTCTGCCACCCCAATGCACCCGCCAGACCTGGGGCCTCGGGGTGCTTTGGGCCCATCCTGTGCTGACGCCAACACAGGTCCTGGTGTTTCTGCTTCTCCCTAAGTATTTGTTCCAGCTGAGAGCGCTTTCCTCTCAACTGAAAGCACCTGATACACTTAATTTTCAGGAGGGGCTTGGATTCAGAAATAAGCTCCCACAGCATTTGGGGCAGCTGCAGCTTCACTGTTACAGCCAGACCCAGACCTCAACCTGCTCAGACAGAGCCGGCTCCAGCGTGGAAACCAGAGGTGCTTTGGAGCAGGGGGCTGCCCCCGACCCGCGAGGGCTCCGTGCAGCCAGGAGGGAAGGTACTGAGCCACCCTGGGCAGAAAGATGGGGGCTGCTGTTGCTGTTGCTGTTGCTGTTGCTGTTGCTGTTGCTGTTGCTGTTGCACACCTCTGGCACACCTCGCCCCATCACTATGTCAGTGCACACCCTGCTGCCAGTGCAGCCAGGGGTTTTTATTTCTGCCTCCCAAGTACAGGACAAGGGGGTGTAAATACAACCAAACCAAACCAAAAAAAACAACCAGCCAACCAAAAAAAACCCCAGCCAAGCAAAAAAAGACGGTTGCAGTTGTAACCCCTCTCAGCTAGAGGCAGAAGGAGAGAACTGGGTGAGGGCGGGTGCTGGCTGCCTGCTGGGGAGAGGCAGAGCCGGCGCGGTGCAAACACCTCTCCGTTCCAAGGGCCGGAGGGGTTTCCCGTCCAGGTCCCAGCTGGTGGTTTACGAGCTGTTTGTCGCCCTGATGATCCCTCAGCGGGGAAGTGACGGGCTGTAAATAGCACGCCCGTTTCGGGAGGGTACCGCGCCGTGCTGCGGCATCCTGACAGCGGGGACGGTGCCTGCTGAGCCCGAGGGACTCGCCCGCAGCCGCTGCCCGTGCGTCTCCCTTCCCCAACGGAGCAAAGTGCCCGTAACCCAGCGCTGCTGCCAGGGTTTCCTTCGCCAGCTGCGCCGTGCCCGGAGTCGTGCGCCAGGGAAATCGCGCTGTCCCGCGCTCCAGCATCTCTGGGATCCTGACACGGTGCCGTTGCTGCTGGCTGTAGGTCGTATTCCTTCCAAGCTCTCTTCAGAAAGTGAACAAGGTTTTAAAGGAAACAGAAACAGTGCAACTGCAGCATAACCCTTGTAAAAATGGCCAGGCCATCATGTAAATACCAGCAGCAGCATGGATACCCTCAGGAGAGTGCTGTGTTCATAGCTGGGCTCCTCTTTCAGAAAATATTACCACGTGGGTTTGGTTTGCCCTACAGCAGACAGGAAGAACGTGCTTCTTCCACAACCATTTTACTCCAGGATTCTTTTCTCATGATCACGTGACCTTTGGTCTGAGCTTTTGTACAAGATAAAAATGAGGCTCCATTGGAAAACTAGAAGGGCTTCTGTGCCTCCTTCAGAGCTCCCTTTTCACTGCCCTACAGCTCTGCCTCCCTGATCTCTGTCGGAATGAGAAGTGCTGAAGTGTCTTAAAAGCTGTTCTGCTGTCGTACTTGGAGGAAGCTTGGAAATGTGAGGGTGCCAAGCGGGGGGAGGAAATCCTCTTGTTTTCTGCCCAGGCAGCTCCTCCCCATCAGCATCCCTGGGAGAAATAACTCATGTTAGTCAGGACCTGCAAAGCTCGAGCCAAGGCATCGGTCCTGGTGCAGGATGAAGCCCCGGGGTCTCTCTGGGAAGACCCCAGCGAGTCCAGCACTGAGCTGTGCTGGGGGGCTCTGCCCTGGGACCCCCGCCCAGCCTGGAGAGCTGAGGTATCGCAGGCACCGCCCCAGGGAAGCCAGCTCGAAGCGGGGCTGGCGGAGGGGTCGCGGCGGATCCGTGCGTGTAACGAGCCCTTGTGCCAGTTCCTGCTGTGCTGACAGGCTTACTCAGGTGAGAGGAAGGCCAAGGTAAAACAAACATTGTCTCAGATGTAAAGAAAGGACTCTGCTGCACTTGGTGTTTATTTCACAAGAGAACTTTTGGGCAGCCGGCAGGCCCGGTACCCGCTGGCCCCAGCGCGGCTGCGGGAGCCGCCAGTTCCCACGCAGTCTCCCCGCTGCCCACGAGCGTCCTGCTGGGTGAGACGGGGTGAACTGGGGCCCGTTTGCTCACAGAACAGCCTTGTTTCCCCTGGTGGGTAGCGAAGCTTAATCGCCTGCTCGGGGCACGGAAACCAGACCAGGGATGTGGGTAACCCTGCACCCAGGGGCACAAAATCCCGACTCTCGGGACGTTACCCTGAGCTCACAAGCAAGCCGTAGTATTTATTTGCTGTGGATTCCCAGCATGCTGTCAGGTTGCACGGAATCTGCGTTCTTTGGGACGTTGTTTAAACATTCAGCTATAATTTGTCCAATTTCAGTAAGATACTTTAAAATCAGATTTTTTTTATTTGAAAGCTGTCATGGTTGTTCAGTTTACAATGACAATATTCCTTTTCTTCTGAAAAGTGCCTTGCTAGGTTGATTTGAGAGCTTGGCACATGGCAGGCCCCTGTGGAAGACCTAGATTTAAAAAAGACCTTGAAATTTTTGCTCAGTTCTTCAGCCCAAGAAGGAGGTGCCTGTGTGAGGGGGACAAGGCCAGCGGGGTTCGTACCCACTCTGCCAACATAATAGGGACACAGCAAGAAAGAAATAAAAGCAAGCTTAGCACTGAAATATCCAACTGCTATTTCTAATCTGCAGTGTATTTATATTGATCCCCTATAATAGTGCATTATATGGGGTTATAAAGCACTTTATGTAACTCTTAGGGATGAAGCAACTCCCCCCCGAGCAGGGCTCTAGTCCCCCCCAGCCAGCAGAGAGGGACATTAGCAGGTACACGGGTGGGGTGATGCGATGGGGACGAGGCAGCGTGGGCTTGTGGAGGGAAACAATTCCTGATAAGTCTACCAGGGGTCTCTGAAAGAGTCGGGAGGGAGATGGGGTGGTCCGATCGATAGCGTGCACTTAGATTTTTCAGACAGCTTCTTAGCGGTCCTCCAGCCAGCCCTTGTAGATGAATTAAGCTGCCAGTTTCACAGTGGGAAAAGAGGGTTAGTGTCAAAAAAAAAAAAGAAGGCAAATGGAAACAGCCTGCAAAAGAGTGACGAGTGAGGTGACACTAGCTGCTGACCATAACATGGTAGCCAAAATAAAAAAGTTAGTGCTAAAGGTGGGCAAGAAGGCAGGCAGGTTCCCTGATGTGTGATAGAATCAAGATACAGCGTCGGCGCGTGGTGTCAGGTCGTGTGTTGGCTGCAGCCACTCCTGAGAGAGGTCTCGGTGTCGCGGCGGATGCTCCGTCAAAGGCCAGCTCGATCGTGACCCGTCGTCGCAGCAGCAAGTAAAGCCTGGGAAATGCTGGCTGCAATGGCACAGGGTGCTGTGGGGTGCTAAGCCAAACACTGGCTGCAATGGCACAGGGTGCTGTGGGTGCTGTGGGGTGCTAAGCCAAACACTGGCTGCAATGGCACAGGGCGCTGTGGGTGCTGTGGGGTGCTAAGCCAAACACTGGCTGCAATGGCACAGGGTGCTGTGGGGTGCTAAGCCAAACACTGGCTGCAATGGCACAGGGTGCTGTGGGGTGCTAAGCCAAACACTGGCTGCAATGGCACAGGGTGCTGTGGGTGCTGTGGGGTGCTAAGCCAAACACTGGCTGCAATGGCACAGGGTGCTGTGGGTGCTGTGGGGTGCTAAGCCAAACACTGGCTGCAATGGCACAGGGTGCTGTGGGGTGCTGTGGGGTGCTAAGCCAAACACTGGCTGCAATGGCACAGGGCGCTGTGGGTGCTGTGGGGTGCTAAGCCAAACACTGGCTGCAATGGCACAGGGCGCTGTGGGTGCTGTGGGGTGCTAAGCCAAACACTGGCTGCAATGGCACAGGGTGCTGTGGGTGCTGTGGGGTGAGCCAAACTCTGCCCACCCTGACACAGCACGCATGGGGCTGCTCACCTGCAGGTAACCAACAGGTGAGGGGGCCGGGGGTACCACCAGCTTCCCTCCAGGGAGAACCTCAATAGGCGAGGCCTCTTCAGCTCGGAAGAGACACGGGGAAGGGGGCAGAGGTGTCGGTGTGACGGGGAAATCCAAGCTGAGGAAGGACCTATCACCTTTTCCAGTCCGGGGGAACTGGCGGTGCGCTGGGGCTGGGGCCCGGCTGCCAGAGGTTTGTGCCCCGCAGCACGTGCGCGGCGGGTGCTGCTCCTTGCCATAAGCTGTAATTAAATCTCGCCGGGGCTGAGCGGGGCTCCCGGCGGCGCTGGGCAGGCTCCTGGCAGCAGGACCGGCCGCTCGAGGGGCACAGCCCAGCCTGGGGCTTTGGCCAAGCGGCCGCACTGGCCTGGGCAAGAAGTGGTTACAGAAATTCTCGCCGTGTCCCTGCATGGGCGTCGCTATGTTACATTTTCTAATCTTGGGAATTCTGCGTGTTGAGATGAGTTTAGTTGTTTTGGTTTGGGGTTTTTTTTCCGATTTTCTTGTATTTATTTTCTTCTCATTTCAGCAGGTGATGGTACCGTCAGCTCTTTAATTTGAAGGTATTATCCTGACCATCTGGGAGCCCAGACACAATTACATCCAGTTAATTTTTCATTTTTAGCTTAGTCTATCTAAAAATTGTCCAACATATTAATGGAAAAGCATTGAAATAATAGCAAATTATATTATGTCTGCAGTAGGTGCAATTCCATCGTACTGGGAGCAAAGATTTAACCTCAAGTTAAATCTGTCAAGTTAGACAGATTTATTTTCTTTTATCTGGATCATCCCAGAAGATCTATTAATGAACCTGTTCTTCAGACAGTCCTCTGAAAAGACTGGTGACAAGCTCACAATGTAGACTTTGCTGGTTGCTTTTTAATTACAAATGCTCTGATTGAAACTATGAGCAGGAAATGATTTGGTTGTCTCATGCCTATAACCAATCTCTACTAGTACTTATGGTTCCTTTATCTTAATTTCCAATAACCTTGCTGTACATGCCTTGTTAGCATATATCCTCGCGCCTTATTCTCTGGGATTTCTTAAACTATGTTATGTTCATGCCCAGCGGCCTTCTTTCAACCGATCTGTTTATCCTGCATAGGAAGTCGAAAGTCACCTTGCAGCAGCGTGACGGCAGGTCTCTGGATCCCTTCCCAGCGCGCTCCCTGTGCTCCAGCTGATGTCCTCGCTCCTGTTGGTGATCAGTTCCTGTTGAATAGCTGAAATCAGTGGTATTATTTAGAGGTTTCATACCCAGCTTCTTAAATATTGTCAGTTTTTACATTCTGGCTTTTTTAAAAGCCCAGATTTTTTTTCAGTACCTTTAATCTTCCACTGCAGAATTATTTAGCTAACTTTTTGAATTCTACCTTAAAATGCAGCTTTACGTTTCTCTGCAAACCTGAGGAAATGCTCATATTCTCCGTCTTCCTCACTGGAATTTCTAACCTCCTCCTGGCAAGAACAGAAGTGAGCAGGGTGTAATTCCACGGCAGGAAAGACTCCAGTTTCACTGTGATACTGGAGGAAATTCCACATTTCTTTGCATAACTGGTGAAAACTTGCATTATCTCCAACTAGCTCTAGTACAGTCTTTTCCTGTTCCCAGTAGTCTCTCCTGGATGACTTTTGGTCTATGAAAAAAATGTCACAGTATCTATCATTGCTTTTTTTTTTTTTTTTTGTAAAGCTTATAGTTCTAGCACAACTTTGTTCTTCTATCAGTCAAAATGCTTCTGACAAGTAATCTGAGCCCTCGAGCTTATTACGGGCATTTATCTTTTTGTGGTGTTAAACCAGGGCCGTGGTGCTGCGGCAGCTGGTGCAGGGAGGGACGGAGCCCAGGGGGCCGCGGGAGCCATGCGCCGCTCGTGAAAAACACAACTTTCACACGGCTGCGACGGTGTCGGTCCCGCAACAGGGTAAAGCTGAAAATCAGGCCTGAAAATCAGACTTTTGGTCAGCGTCTTGTCTTGCGCGCCTGTCACACTCGAAATAGCGGCGGATGCCGAGGGGCCCGTTGCCCTCGGGATGCGGCGGAGGGTCCCAGCAGCGGGGCAAAATCTGCGCAGGGAAAGGGAAGTATCGGCTGGGAGGAAAAAACTCTTTTTTTCCCACTCTGGCAAGGTATATGGGGATGTTTTCCTCACCCACTCACAGTCCAGGGACAAACCCTCTGCTTTGAGTGCAAGGAAAGGGAGGGGAAAGAGGGAGAAATCCCGGGGAGGGCCGTCTGTGCACATGGCTTTGTCCAGCACCGAGCTGAATTCCACCCTGGCTGATGCTGTTTGGGGGCAAATTTGGGGGGGGATGTGGGCAGGTGGGTGCGCTGGGGTTCTTGTGGTGGGGGGCAGAAGACGTGGGGCTAGAGAAGAGTGGGGTTGCACGTGCATATCTGTATGCAGGCAGGCAGGCCGGCGCTGGCTCGAGGCTTTCCAAGCTGCCTGCTCCTCTCCCTGCACGGTTTCGGAAGCCAGGGGCGCGGTGCAAAGCGTTCTCAGCATCCTGCTGGCTGATGAAGGGGAAATTTGGTCAAATTTAAGCGGTGTGGGAAAGTGGTCGGAATTGCACTTGTGTAGTTATTTGCACTAACACGGTTTGATCCAGTCATCTTTCCCCCACCCTTACAATGATTTCAAGCAAGCGTCTAGGCACAGTGTTTTTTCTTGCTTACATAACTGAGTTCCAATTATGGAGATTTTATTAATACATCTGGTGTGCCTGAGACCTCACATTAAACATGCAGTACTCGCTTTCTGCATGTAAGGCATTTTGCTGAGTACTTCAGGCTCATTAATTTGGTCAGACAAAGAGTACTTGGGTAGTTTGGAAACCACGGTGTTTAACAAAACAGAAGTTCCTTCCCTTGCATCCATTGCTTCATTTAAAATTTAAAAAGTGTCTATCTCATTAAATCTTGTCACCCTTTTAGATAAAATCAGTAGCTGGTGCGTTAAGGTGCTTCCCTGTCATTACTTTGCAAGTTTGTAATCCGCTAATAGGCTACTTATTTCATCCACAGCTCATGATTTCATCCAGTTCGATCCATCTTTTGCTACTGAAAGTGACTCCTGGCAGGAGCTGGAGGTGCCCTGTGAGACCCTGGGGGCTGGAGCCCCCCAGGGTGACTGTGGGCTGTAGCTCCCCTATCACCCTCCTTCACAGCGCAGGGGAAAATCCCCGTCCTCTGCCCCCCAGCCCTCCCGGCTGTGGCCCATCTTTTTGAGCAATGTGCACAGCTCAAGATCCAGAGGTAAATTATAATCGCTTCACACAGGGACTAATCTACTTAAAGCACGAAGATTTTGGCTGACACTGAAGCACACTTGCTGCACGCATTCAAGTATCTTCTCTCCTGCTGTGATTGTGCTGAATATTTCTGAGAATCGCCAACATACCCTGTTTGCATCATAGTTTTTAAGCCATTAGAAAACTTTATCAGACTGTTAATGACAAGTCACACAAGTGTGATGTGTCCCAAGTCTTTCACTTTTTAAAAGCCCGGAGGATAAGTTCAAAAACTTATAATGTTTGACTGATCCAAGCCGAGGCTTCGGAAGAACATGTTGCTTTGATTTCAAGAGATTGTTCCTGAAACACTTCACACCAGCACCATGTGATGGTATCTGCATGTGGGACAGCGTTTTCCTGTCCTACAGCATCAGCCAGTCCCGACTGCAGAGCTACTGAAAATGGGCGATGGCTGGGGGCGGCGGAGGCAAAATAGTTTCTTCATGAGAATTTACTTTTCTGCAGGCAGAGGGAGTCTAAGGCTGAATAGCCACAGCCTTCACTGACATCATATTTGCTTCATTGTTCTGCCCTGATTTTCAAAGGCTGATGTAGGAGGTAGAAGAGGTTTATAAAAACAAAACCAGAAGAGTAAAACAGCCCCGATCCCGCGTGTTCCTTTCCAGCAGCCCGGGAGCCCTGGGCAGCAGCTCGCCGGTGCTGCGGGTAAGGGGCCGTGCCCCCTGCTCCTCCTGCAGAGCCCTGGCCGCTCTCGGTGCCCCCCGGCTCGGACCCCCCTGCCCCCGTGCCGACGGGGCTGCCCACCAGTAACCGGCCCACATCCCCCGGCCCCTTGCCCCCCCGCCACCCCTGGGTCCCCCCGTGCTGCCCTCTCCCCTCAAGCCCCAGCAGTCGCTGTATTTTTTAGCCCCATTTTGTGTGGCCTTTTCTCTACTGGAAAGGGGGAGTCACTAAACCTCCCCGAACCGATGGAAGGTCTGATTCTGCACCTCAGGAGTCGTTCGGCAAAGAAGGAGCCGGTGAGAGGGTCCCTTGGGCCCTGCGGTGTGTGGAGGCAGGGGAAGGATGCTGAGGGACCCATTTGCAAACACAGAGTGTGACCCTCCGCCCTCTCTTCCCGAGCTTGTACTCTCCCATCTTCACAGGAAAAAATCGCCAAATAAATATTTCCACAAGCTTTTCTTCTATTTTGAAGGGAGCTGCAGCCAAATTTTATCTCCAAGGATTTTCTTAGATGGAGCACAGATACTGCTAAGCTGCCAGCAGCAAGTTTTGAGAAGCGTTAACCTCTTTCAACGTGATTCCGAGTTGCAGCTTTCGTGGAACTGCGTTGTGGGCACGCGCTCCCGCGCGCGCACGGCTGAAGGTAAACCGTGGCGGGGGTGCGTTGCAAAGAAGGACCCGCACGTGGGGTGCAGGGGGTTGGTCCTGCAGCACCCCCCGTCTTTAACCCTGGCACCAGCTCAGCGCGCCGGGCGGCTCGTCCCTAAGAAATCTTCAAAGGGCAAACACCGTTCTCAGGCGCAGCGGCTCAGCCTTCCGGCGAGCGTTACCTCCGCCGGCTCCGGAGGTTATCTCCTTCTTGTCCTTCTGCAGGTTCCGCGCTGGGGGGGAGCGTCGATTTGGACCAGGGACGAGCCCTGCGCTGGCCCAACGCCGCTGGCCGGGTCCCTGTGGCCAGGCCCTCCCCGCGCCTCCGCCGGCTCCGTCCTCACCCCCGGGGCTCCACGGTGGAGCGGCCGTCCGCCAGCACCGAGCTCCAGCCCCCCCCCGGAGCAGGGATGTTTTCATCAGGTTTGGGGGCTGTTTCGTACTAATCCATTAACACAAATTAACGCAGAAATCAGCACGGATGCACTGGCTTTGGCTGAGGTACAGAGACAGATTTCCATTTGATAAAAACAGAGATATATCTAGCCACACCGCGATGTTCAGTCCCAAGCCCTATTTCTGATTTGTGTGGCTCTCAGACCTGGACCAGCTTAGAATGTACAGCAAGATGAAGTTAAAGAAAGGGAAGAGGAAAAAAATAAAAGAACATCGCATTGTTTCTGCATTCACTTTGAAGTGAGTTAAAGTCTATTAACACAGGAGAAAAGATGAAGCATATGGTGCTGAGACGAGCTGCCGAGAGTGGCCACAGCGCACATGGGGAGGTGGGAGAGCCAGGGATGCTGGCAGGGGGAGCACACCTCACACGCGTGTGCCCGGCCCTGCTCACACCTCACCCGCGTGTGCCCGGCCCTGCTCACACCTCACCCGCGTGTGCCCGGCCCTGCTCACACCTCACACGCGTGTGCCCGGCCCTGCTCACACCTCACCCGCGTGTGCCCGGCCCTGCTCACACCTCACACGCGTGTGCCCGGCCCTGCTCACACCTCACACGCGTGTGCCCGGCCCTGCTCACACCTCACACGCGTGTGCCCGGCCCTGCTCACGCCTCACACGCGTGTGCCCGGCCCTGCTCACGCCTCACACGCGTGTGCCCAGCCCTGCTCACGCCTCACCCGCGTGTGCCCGGCCCTGCTCACGCCTCACCCGCGTGTGCCCGGCCCTGCTCACGCCTCACCCGCGTGTGCCCGGCCCTGCTCACGCCTCACACGCGTGTGCCCGGCCCTGCTCACACCTCACACGCATGTGCCCGGCCCTGCTCACACCTCACACACGTGTGTCCGGCCCTGCTCACACCTCACACACATGTGCCCGGCCCTGCTCACACCTCACACGCGTGTGCCCGGCCCTGCTCACACCTCACACGCGTGTGCCCCGTGTGCCAATGGAGTGGAAGAACAAGTTCCAGATTTCTGCCCAAAACTGTGGCTGGTCACAGACCTCGTGCTCATTTCCTACCGCTCCCCTGGGACTCGAAGAAAATTTTGGCTGAGTTTTTCCTTTCACACATTTGATGGTTTTTACATAACTGTAAAGTATAGCAAAAAGTATAAATCACACCGTGGTAAACTATAAAGATGGGCCATTAGTCACCTGAAAAGTGTGCTCCCCATTGAAATACAGAGGTTGTCTTAGCAGAAAATTTTCAAGTGATACAAATAATGATGCTGATTCTTTGGATGCAAACATTGATAAATATCATTTTCCTCTATGTCAATATTGATAAATGTGTCTTGATAATCTATAGTACTAAAGGTTAAATAATAAAATTAACTTGCATCTAAGAAATTAAACTGTTTTAATTTATATTTATTTTTTAAAAACAGCCATAAAAAGCATCTTGTCATAATTTATTCTCGAAATGAGTCCTGCCTCAAGAGTTTCCATAGTTACAGATGTTTCTGATTTTGTAATGTTAGCACAACTGACATTTACTGCACAACGAGAACCTCTGATTGATTTTTCTACATGGAGAGAACAAGTGCTCAGTGATGCGCGTGGTGCTTAATTGCCAGTTTCTGGGGGACGCGGCGATGTAACTGTGTGCCAAAGGGCTGCGATGAGTTGAACAACAAACGCTAATGCTCATAAATAATTTGACAAACCCCGAGATAATCTTCCCAGCTGAGCGCAGCCGCTGCGAGGTCCCGCGGCGGCACCTCCCGCCGAGCCGCCCTGGTCCGCACACCCGGGGTGACGGTGCCACCCCCACCGCCAAACCAGCCATTTCTTCTGGTCACCACCACCTACTCACCGCAGGGTCTGCAACTGACCTAAAATGTTAGCTGTTGAGAAAAAAAAAAACAGTATTTTTCCCATTAAATTTTTGAAAGTGGTATTTTTAAATGTTTGGGCTAAGTTAACTATATTGACAACAATATTTAAGTCATAAATGTGAAGATCCGGTTATACAGTGTATTAATTTTCACAGTTCACATCTTCATAATAACAGAAAATGACACATATTGAAACGGCATCAATTTATACTGAGAAAAGTAAATCCTTTCTCCATTTCTCTCGCTTGTGGGACTGTCACTTCAGTAAAATGTGTGAAGTCTTTTTAAGTGTAATCTCATTTTCTGAAATCGCCTCTCACTGGGACTTTCTAATTCCTTCTTCCTTAGCCGTTTGATTATTTTGAACTACTTTTAATCAGGCAACAATGGGATCAGGAGAGAAGTATCTGGGGGGGGAAACAAGGTGGATTAAAGTGTTAAGGCTGTAGCAAATCGGGAAAGATTAGGAATTTCAGTTTATAGAACCAAAGGCTAATGCTTCCGAGATTTATAGACGCAGTTTAATGGGCTGATGTGAAGAGCATCAGGCTAAACTCCTTGTCTCCTTAAATCCATTTTCCTTGTCTCCTGCTGTTACCCAGATACACCTTTTTTTTACTGTTTTGCGATTCAGAGCATGAGAGAAAAGCGTCTTGTGTAAAGAGACGGATGGTAATATACTTCTGTTTACAGACTGCTCAGGGTTGGTCTGGATTCTAGTATACTGGTATGGGGGCCGTAAGCAGCTGCGTGTCTGTCAGGAGAGCTGCAGTCCTGGGGAAGTCTCGGCCAGCATTTTCCACAAAACTTATTCCTATTTAAAGCTTTAAAGATAACAGGAATTCCCTAAGAAAAATGAAATTATTTAAGAAAATTGCCAAAAAGTGGCAGAAAAAAATGCAGAAACTCGAGCTAGACTCAAGGGTACTTTAAGAATTAAATGACATTTTTCATTGAGTGGTGACAGGAGCTTGTTTCCTGCATGGAGAGTTGCCTGGGAGTCCACAATGCTCATGAACTCAGTGGAGTTGGATATTAACCACAATTGTACAGCCTAACAGAGGTAACTAGGAAATGGAGATGGAATAAAGGTGTTCTCTTACAGAAGCCCTGGTGGAAAATGAAAAAAACAACAGAAAAAACAGCCTCTTTTAAAAAGGAGGTGAGTCCTTCCCACAGTGAAATAAGCACAAGAACAAACTTTATTCTGCTTTTTTCCAACCCTAAATACGTGTGATGACATCATGTTGGTGACAACTGGAGCCCATTGTGTGAGACAAGGAAATGGCTCAGCAGAAATACAGAAAGTGGAGAAATGCATTGAAATATTAATTCAGATGCCCACCTGAGGGGACCGAAAGGGCTCGGCAAGCAGCGAGACATCACTGAAGTCAGTGCCTGCAAGAAAAGGGAGTGAAATACCCGGAGAGCCTTTGCCCTGTGCTGAGGGTTGAAAATAACCATTTCCCAGCAGTTTCACAGAGCCGGAGTGCTGCCCTGTCACCTCCAGGCAGGACATCTGAAATTCAGGCAGAGTCCCTCTGCTCAAAGGTAACCAGAAAGGGCTCTGGGCTAAAAAACTTTTGGAGTTGATAAACATTTTGTGAAGCGTTTTGGCTGTCAGGGTCCCACCTCACCCTGCTCCGTCCCGCAGCAGTCCCGCCTGGCTCGGGCTCTGCCGCCAGCCGACGCTTGCACGGGTTTGTCTGGGGGGTGAGGAGCAGCACGGAGGAAACGGGACCCTCCTTAAATCCTGCAATAAGCAGGTGACGGGGACGGGGGTGGAACACCAGCAGCATTCAGGTTTCGGTATCCGATGGTGAAGGAGTCCCGATGGGCTGTGTGAGGGGTACGGAGCGCAGAGAGCAGCACTCGGGTTTGCCGTGGTGAAGGAAGGGAGGGAGAGATAAAGCAACGGGACAGAAAAACTGCCTCCCTGCAGGCACCCCGGGAGGCTGCAGGGGCACTTCTGTCCATACGAGGTGTGGGCATGCTGTGATATTTCACACCCCTGCTCAAACTGGTAATTGTGTATCTCAAAATGCCAGCTCTTGATTAACCAGCAACATTATTGCCAATAACAGTGAGGGCTCATTAGGATTTTCCTCCCCTATTAATCTCTATTCTGCAACTTCCACGCTTCACGTATAGCCTACAGTAATGCAAACCAGCGGGTTATTACATGGGGCAGGAAGGAAGCCCAGGTAAGCTAAGAGAAACACCAGCTCTCCCCAGCGCTGCCCCCAGGAATGGGCAGCAGTAACCCGCCCTGCCAAGGGCACCTTCGTTAAGCCAAGGAGAATTCCGGGAAGGTCGCTCAGGAGCACAGCTCCCAGGCGCGCGGCGGTGAAGCGGGAAGCACCCTGCAGGTGACGGGGCAGAAATTAAGCCACTTGCCAGCGAGAGAATGGCAGCAGTGGCTGCTGTGAGCGGGGCTGCTCCCCGTGCCCCCCCGTTGAGCTGGGGCACCCGCATCCCTTCCTCGGTCCTTACTGGCCCCGAGTGCAGCCGAGGGCCGTGCTGCGCGCAGGGCTCGGTGCTCCGCCGCGGGAGCAGAGACGGCTGGAGGTTCACCCGCCCCACTTTCCTGCCCGGCTCATACCTCAGATGCTCAACCTGTATTTATTTAAATTGGTTGGCTGTAGCAGAATTAGTTTGTTTTGAAGGCTGAATCAGAAAGTATTTGGCAGCTGCATAGGAAAATCTAAAACAAGCAAATAAACAAACCCTTTAAACCATAAAGCGTTGTTTAATTCTTCAGCCTTAAGCACAAAACACCTTAGAGAAATCATTAGCTCTGTAAGAACAGCAAGGCAAGAGCTGTTTCATTTCCAAGCTACACTCTTAGTTTTGTTGGAGTTCTTGCTGTGCCCACAGCACGGGGTTCCGTGCTCACTGACACCGGTGCCGGGGGGGAGCCTCGGGCGCGTTCCCCATGCTGCGTGGTGCTGGGACGAGGCAGGATGGCTGAGCAGAAGCACCAGCCGCCTTTCCCCTCTGTATTAATAACAAGGACAAGACAAGAAAAAGCATAATCAGAGCTTTAAATCTCCATTCTCCAAGAGCACAGTATCATCACTATAGATGTAAAGTCCACACGCATGCAAAATATAAATGTGAAATAAGAGACAGAAACTGGTTGGAAGAAACAGTTGAACGTCTCCCTTTGGGACGTTCTCTACACAAACACCACATGTTGGTGAACTTCACGCTGATTTGGTTACTGATACAATTTGTGATTGATAAACCCTAATTTTTACCCTGAGGTACTGGGAAAGTGCTGCGATAGCCAGCGAGCTGGTTGAGCCTTTTTCCCCCCGGGACCCCGGTCTCTGCCGGCGTGTGGCTAGCCCGGCGTGGCAGTGGGCTTGCCCGGGGCTCCGGCTGCTGCCGCGTGGCTGAGCAGCGACCGTGTTACGGGCGAGGTGACGGTGCGGCCGGGGGGTCTCCCAGCCTGTGCTTCTCCCCCAGGGCAGGACCGACTCCGCCTGTTCTCCCTGGCACGCGCTTGTTCAACTTGCGCTTGGGAATCTCCAACGATCCGGCTGCCACAGAGTCCCTGGGAAGTCAGTTCCAGCACTCAGCTGAACTTACCACTAATGAGTTTCGTTGTGCCTGAGTCAAACCTTTCTCGCCTCCAGTTAAGCTTGCTGTTGCTCGTTGCTTGCTACAGGGAGTAGACTGTCTGCTACCCCTTTACAACATCTGTTTCCGTGCTTGAGGGCGGCCGTTTCTCCTGCCGTTGTCATTTCTATAGGCTCAGTGACCCGTCTTTCCATTTTACCTCCTAGGCTGTGGTTTCTGGTTATTCTCTGTCCTGCCGCCAGGACTTTGAGCTCTCTTCCCTGCCCTTCCCCATCCAGACGATGCCCACCGGGCCACCGCAGGGGAGGTCACCCCTGCCAGATGCCCAGCAGTTCGCTTCCTTTCCCCGACACAGAGGCAGCTATCAGATTTGGGGTGAACGTGGTCCCCTGCCTGAGCTGCCCCCGGTGACTTGCTCCTGATGGTCGTGACAGCGAAGGGACGGCTCTGTGTGGAAACCCCGAGGGAGCACGCTGCCCAGCCACGGCTGGGTACTGGTGGCTGTGGGATGGCACCAGCCACGCTCAGGCCCAGCATCCAGCCGGGCCACCACATCTTCCTCACACCGCCCTGCCAGCGATCCCCGCTCCCCCGACAGCTCGGAGCTGGGACGTCTTCGGAGAAAAAACTGCTGACGCGGCAAAAAAACTTGCAAGACTCCCGGATGTAGATACACATCTCTAAGGATCCAGGCTGAGAATCCCATTCTGGTTTTACTTGTGTCCCAAGACACTTGAACAAAAGTTTTCAGAAGGGAAAGACTAATAAATCAAGACCGTACTTCTCTGGGCCTCCGCTCCCGAGGCGCTCAAGGGAGCTGGTTAAAATTAGCAAGGAATGTGGGACAGAGGAGCCCTGCCTTGCCTCCGCAGCACGCCGCAAAGGCTGCGGCGCCGCGCCCAGCCCGGCCCGGCTCTTCCAAAAAAGGCGATAACGGGCTCCCGGGGCAGATCGGGGCCCTGGCTCTCCCCGCGCACCCAGCCAGCCCCGGCACCCGGGGCAGGGACCGGCCTCCGAGTCCCCCAGCAGTGTGAGAGGAGGGCACGGTCTAAACTTCAAACTCCAATTTAAATACTGAGGAAGGAGTGGCGTGAGGCTTCCCAGGGTCCTTGTGGGTTTAAGGGATTTTTTTCTACAGATCGCCGAATATTTATGGAACACTCGGCCAAAAAAGGCAAATAGAGGCTGTCAGGTCACTGATTGCCCAGAGCTTGCTGCATCCCAAAAAGGAGCTTGGATGGAGGGAGCGCCTGGGCCGTGGCAGCAGCCACGGGCATGCAGCGAGGTCGAGGAAACGTCCTCTGGAGGATGTTTCAGAGCAAGGTCCTACAATCCAAAGTATGCAGTACAAGCCTGCACAAAACAACTGTTATCTCCATACCAATGGAGCTAAAAGTAGGTTTGGGGGGAGGCAGGGAGGAGCCCGGTGCCCTGCCAGCCCCGAGCCGCCCGCTCCTGGCGCAGGGAGGGCAGGAAGGTTCCCCAAAGTTTTCCCAGAATTCGCTTCTTGTGCTTGTTGGAAATTGAGCATGAAAAGGGATGTCTCACTGCTACCCAAGTTTGCCACCGCTGGCAGCGGCGAGGCCCCAGCAGGCACCAGCTGCCCCCGTGCAGGACAAAGCCACCCCGGAGCAGGGTGTCCCCAGCCCCAACACCTCCAGCGTCACGCTGGAGCAGGTCAGCGGCTGCTGAGCAGATGCCCCTTTGCAAAACGGCATGCCAGCTTTTTCTGGTTGTTTCCAAGCAACAAATAATCTGTATTTTGGGAAAAAAAAACCAAACTTCTTTTTGCTAAGAAAAGAGCGTGCTGGTGGCATACCCACGAGGGGACAGTCCAGCGTAGCTGGGCTGCAGCACCGACTGCTCCAGGTGTACCCGCTGTATCACACAGTACCCACCAAGATACAGAAAAAGGGGGGAAAAGGGCCCATTTTGAGAGGTAACCAACTCGCGTCCAAGGGCCAGACGATCTGCTCAATCACTTTGTTCTTCTCTTGCTACGCCTCTCTCATTGATCCAGGCCACGAGCTTCACAGGGCGTGGGACTGTCCTGCCTCTGTAACAGCCGCACAGTGAAGTAATGCATAATTAGCTGAAACACTCCACCGCGCAGGCACTTCTTTGGCTTTTGGGGTTCTTTTGCTGCAGGCTGTATTTCTTTATTATGGGAGTTCAAAGCAATAGCACTTGTGCAAGCAGCGCCCAGTGGCAACCCAGAACCCAAGGGCTGTCTTTGCTATTCCCTCTTTAAGAACAGGGCATTATTGTTAATATATTTCTTATGTTTGGTTTCTATCAGAGTCAGTTTGTTTAACTAATAGGCAGATTTATTTATTGGAAGGAGGGGGAAAGCAGCAGTTAAAAGGATACAGCAAATACAGCAAACATTAATCTTGTCCCCAGCAAAACCACTGGCAGCACCTTGGAATTTTTTCAACTTTTCTACAAGGTCTTTAGGTTGTAGTCAAAATAACGCCTTAATCTGCACATTCCCGACTCCAGGGTCTGCAGCAGTAAGGGTTGTGCTGGGGAACAGTCTCTGCTGTAAAAAACAATGGAACTTGTTGGGCAACTCAGGAACTTACATTCCTGTTTATCTCAACAGGAGATTCCTTACTGCTACTCAGGACCTACAGTGTAGCCACCTTTACGATTTAAAAGAAAAAAGATCTCCAGCAGGAGAGGACAATGATTCAAGTTTAATTCTGTGTCCTCACTTTTACCAAAGAGAGCAGTTCTGTTTTGTTTCATGGAGACCATTAAAATTAAGATCTGCCTTTGTTGCGAGGTGACACAAATCTTACATTTCAATGAAAATGGAATTTTATATTAAAAAAAAAAAAAAAAAAAAAAAAAAAGAAGTGAGTTATCTGTGGGTTACAGTGATGACTTACAAAAAGTAGACCATCTAGTTTTTAAGTTCTTGGCAACCTAATACCATTTCTCTACATGCTTATATCGGTGCAGAAAAACCTTTGATTTTTTGTCCTGATAAATTTCTTGAGGCTTCCTGTGGTTAAAAAAGTACAAAAATGTTTGAAGTTTAAAAAAACTGAATACTGTCAATCTGAACATTGGTTGGACATACAGGCAATAATTTGCTTTTAACTTTAACATCCATGGTTCCTATACTGAAGCTAAAATTGACACCGACAACCTTTGACCACCCTGACATCCCACTAAAACCAGTGAGACTATTGACACGAGTGATAACACACACAACTACTGCAGTTTATTTGGGGTTAATGATTTATACTGTGTAATCGTACAGAGAAGCGTGGGATGTTTATATACCTTCTTTGAAGCTGTGGGAAGGCACAAGATTTGAGGAGCTCGAGTAATTATCAACACATCACAGAAAAATCCCTTGTCTCTTGACTCACACAACCAACGGGAGGACGCTTGCTCACTTTCTTAATCTTTTCTCTTTTGAGTATCCCTGGACAGCGCTTTGCCTCTGGGTTGACATCCAAGAAAGGTGAAATTAACTTGTTCAGAAAATAAAACAACAATTTCTTTGCTCACAGAATTCACCAAAGAGCTTTTTTTCTCTTTCATTTGCTTTACAAAACGTTAATTTTGCTTAAACATCAACACATAGCATTTTGTCGAAGAAAACCGTTTTTGCCTCGTTGCAATGTTTATGTTAAGAGGAAAGAACGAGCGGCTTTGTGACAAGAAAGCACCTGAGTTTTTCAAAGAAGAGGAGCAGGCTGGGTGTCACGTCTCGTTTCGCCACGTTCTCTTATTTGCACGTCAGCGTGTTGTTTGTCAAAGGTGCTCGAACGAGGCGCTCGGGATGCAGGAGCCGCCCCACGCGCCCCGGCTGGCCGAGAAGGGGCTTGGCCACGGGCTTCCGTGATGCTCATCTTTTGCTCATTAATTTTTCCTGTTTTATATATTCCCTGAAGTCAAGAGAATCACACCAGGCATGGCTTTGGCTTCCTTAGCCCTAGTCTTTCTGTCCACCAGGCATCTGCTTTCCTGGGGGCCCAGCTGTTCCTCACCAAAAAGCCAAAAGGATGCTCGTGCTCATCCCGAGTGGGTCACCCCGCCCTTCGCATCCCAACGGGATCTCTGCTCCAAAGAGACGAGATCGACGCCCCCTCCTGCCACCTGCACCAGTCCTCTCTTCTGACATCTCCAGCCAAACCAGTCCATTTAAGAGCCTGTCAAATTAATCAGGATTAGGCCTCCCTCTTTCCTGAACAGGCTGATCATTAAAGAAGGCTTCTAATTGAGACAAGTTAGTGATTTGAGAGGTGAAACCTTTCCTCTTATAACCACAAAACAGCATCTAAGATGCCTTCTAGCTGAAAGATGGTGGAGCACTGATCTTTAGAAATTCAGTGATCCGTCTGTTGTGATACTCCTGATCAAGTGCTAATCTGAGCAGCATTTTTTCTGCTCCCTACCATCCTCTCTTACCTGCTTGTACCCTTTACAGTGTGCCCCCATCCATCATGTTCCTCTCCCCGAAAAGGCTGCGTTGGGAGGGCACATTAAAACCTTATGTGGGTAGTTGCAAATAAAAGTCTGTGAGAATTTACTACCTATCAGCAGTTTTAGCTCATCTCTTGAAAAGTGCTCTCTATGTGTGAAATACAACAGTCATCATCACAGGCTTACCCAGCAAGCTACATCTGCAGAGAAGTTATCTTCTCTCTTTAGGTATATCGATACTTCTTGATTCTGTTTTTTGTTTGCTTCCCTTGTTAATTATTGCTAGCAAAGGCTGAAAATTCTGAAAACCAGTCCCTGAGCAACAACTGGTGGGAGGGCTGGTTTGCCTCTGAAATGAGGCTGCAGAGCTGTAGCACCCAGCCATCAGCCGTGGTCCCACCAGCCACCACAGACCGCTTCTGGGGGAAGGCATCTGCCACACAACTTTTTTCCAGTACCCTTTTCAGCAGGACTAATGAAGGCATCTCTGCAAAGTTTTTTTAGGATTTGTTCCCAGTAGCTCTTTGAACGAAAATACTACAGCAGATCAGCAGCGGCTGGATGTGGAGGCATGTAAACCAGCCCTTGCAGAGCACCAGTGCCAAAACAAATGAACTCGTACGGTGGGAAAGCACAGGGCTGCATCCCAGGGGTGAGTCCTTCCTTCGGCGAGTCCTTTCCAAGAGGCATGCTTCCACGGCAACATCAATTTTCCGTTTACTTCATTGGAAGTTCTGAAAAGCCAAATTCCCAGGTACTCAGGTGCAGTTAAATCCCCTCTTGCTTGTCCTTGTCTGTTGGCCGCCTCCTGGAACACATGACTGAACAGAAATGAGTGGAGGTAAGAGTGGACGTATGTTTATGCATTAAAAAAAAAAAAACACACACAGAAAAAAAGAGACGACATGAGTGAACGGTAAAGTAGTTGCAGAAAGGGCACGAAAATAATCTCCATGAGAGCACCAACATCAAAGGCAGTATGTGACGAGAGGCATCGCAGAAAGCACAGTCAGACACAGATAAAAGCACACCTGGGGAGAGGGGGAGACGGGAAAGCAGAAGAGCTCAGTCACAGCAGCTGTGGAGTTGACCCCCTAGAGACTGAAAAGCCCCATCTACTTAGAAAATAGCTGCAACAGGAAAACAAGCATGACTAAACTACCCACCTTTCTTCTTGGAAAAGGGGACTGGCAGTTGGATTAAAGAGCAAGTCAGTCTCTGTAAGCATCCCTTGTCTTCTCGGCCACAGCCATGACAAGGGGTTTGGGTATGGCGGTACATTGTTGGATAGTTGCATGTCTCCTGTGCAGAAACCCCACCAGATAAAACGCAGGAGCCCGAGAGGCGGTGCCGTGTGCCCGTGCTCTCCCGGGCGCTTGTCTTGGCTGAGCCCAACGGCTCCGAGCCCAAAGCTGCAGGAGGACTGCGTTTGTGCTCACCGTGGCCCAGCCCCGGGCAGAAGGGGCAGGCCTGGCTCCTCCGGGGTAGCACAAAGCTCCGGGCAGGCGGGCGCCGGGCGGTGCCTCCGCTGCCCGGTGCTCTCCCGAGAGGGCAGCACGGGTTGGGAGAGCGCTCTGCCAAACCACCCCTGCTGAGCCTCAGCAGCCAGAGGGGTGAGCCCGAGAGAGTGGCAGGGCTTTCCTGTAGTGAGAACTAAAATCACTTAAAGAATATCTGTTGCATATGAGTCAGGAAATGAATGAAAAGGGAAAAAAAAAAAAAAAAAAAAAAAGCAAGAACGTTAAAAAAAGGACCAGAAGGCTAATTTGATTTGTCAACATCAGCATAGAAGTAAGTACAGGGAAGAAATCAGTTAAGTCATGGTATCTGAAGGACTCAAGGGGAAAGTAGGAGGGGTGCAATCCAGGAATACTTTAATCTTTTTTGCCAGAACTGTGGGATGAACTTTCCTATTTAAATACATCTTTAATGTCTTTATATAATTAATTTCTGAGTTGGTCACCATGGCAGCAATGGACGACTCCCATGAATGAAAATAGACACTAGCAGAGACGAGACTGGAGAGTAGTTGGATGTTGGTTTTGCAGTCTCTGTTGGTCTTGGATCCAGCAGCTCCCAAGGGAGCGAGCTCCTCCGGCGAGGGCTGGTCACCGAGCTGCAAAGCTGGGGGGAGCAGGGCACCCTCTGCCTCGCAGGGGCAGTGCAAAGCACCTCCCCACCAAGCTGAGCTTACCACCCCAGACCCAATGCCTCGGGCAGGAAAGACTGACAGCTTCATAGTCATCTTCCCACGATCAGCAAAGATAAATTTGCTCCCACAGTAATACAAAACACCTGCTGGTTTATTTAGTCAGCAGCTGTGTAAGAAATAAGTGAACCCTCACACTGGATGCTCCTAAATTCAGCATCTCCATTTCCTTCCGTGCCTCAATAAAGCTCCTTTAATGTAAAGCTGGAAATACAAAGTGATGATGAATCTCTGCACTCAAAGAGGGAATCAAACGTTTGTTACAACACAGTTAGCAGCATGTTTATAAACATTTGCTTATAAAGTTTGCTGTTATGCTACCATGCTATCTAGCTTACTTTTTATATCGCAGTGTGCTTCTGCAGCCCTCAGAGCCTGCTCTGGGTGGTGAATACGGGAGATAAAGAGTTAGTATAGAAAAAAATGCCCTTTGCAACTACAAAAACCTTCTGATATGAACAGTGATTGAAGGGATCAGTCTAAACACACAGCTCTGAATGTTTCGGTGGCTTTGGCATTCCTGAAGAATAAAAGAAAGTTGCATCAATTACAGTGTTGTTTAATATGGCCAGTGATAACACTGTTGTTTGAAGAGTCCTTTTCATAAATTATTTTTCTGAGGTGACTGAGCAGCCTTTTCTCCAGCCTGCCTACCTGTCAGGGCTGCACTTTGTCTTTCTGCATTTACTGGTGCACCAAGCTCAGCTTTTCTTCTTGCTGCTGCTGCTAATTTTGCGTACATAGCATTCATTTTACTAGGTATTTTTTCTTATTCACAACTGAGCTTGTTCTGTGTTCTACCTTTATAGGACCCACGTCAGCAGCATGCATCAGAGAAATGGCACCATCCAGGCCCCCCTGGCATCTGGGGCTTTTCCCCGGGCAGGTTTTAGTGCCCCGGTAACGGGAGGATGAGCGCCAGGGGGCTGGGCTGGGTGCGGGCAGGAGGGGCTGGCGGCTGCACCCCAGCCAGCCCCACTGCCCGAGGCCACTGGGGGTGGGAGGAGAGGAACCCCACGGGGCGCTGGAAGCAGAGGGCTGGCCCGTCCCCAGGGATGTCACCCAGACAAAATACCCTCGTCCAGGGAGAGGCGAGGGCAGACACCCCGAGGAAGAGCTGACTAGCTGGACGCTGATTAAGTCAATACCAAATCTAGGGAAAATAAATGATCTTTGACTGGTTAATGACACTGCAGGAAGTTCTCCCGGGAGAACTAAAACGTTGCAGTGGGCTTGTGGCACCGAGCAGGGCAGCAGGGGCTGGGTGTGGATCCCGGGGTTATTCGCAAGCAGAAGAGCCGCAGGCGGCTCCCCGAGGCCCGCGGGGAATTGTCCGGCCGCGGGCCGTGGGGAGGGGTCGCCGCAGACCCCTCCTCGCCCGCACCGTCCCGGCGGCCTGGCCGCGACGGGGCTTCCCCTCGCTCCAAGCCTTGGCTGTCTCCTCGAAGGAAATCTCTGGTGGAAGGATTTACATATGTCTACGTTGACATAAACAGAGGGTGGAAAAGGAAGTTTATACTAAATGGAAAGAGTAGACAGTTTTCCAAATATGCTGTTTGCTGAGCCTTATCTAAATTAACCAGCTGCACTTGGCCATCCAAGAAGGGTCTGGGAGAGAGTGCTGGGCGGGCATGCGTTCACAGGATGTTGAGGATTTCAGTGCTGCACTTAGATAAAACCGATTGAGATCGGAGTCGTAAGGGATTAGATAAATAAACTGCTTTCCTGCTCTAGAGAGAGGCTGGATGTTCCAGTCATTAGGCTGAAGAGAAAAAAACCCAGGTAAAAGGAAGGCTGTGTCAGTCCTTTATCCATTTTTGATCCATGTTTAACAAGTAGCAGCGGCATTTCCAGACTATCAAGAATGCATTTTTTTGAGAAAGACGATCTTAAGAGCGAGTTATTGCGAGTATCGGTTCCTTATACCCCGGGTGGGGTGGACACCTCGGAGAACGGTGGGGCGTGTGGAGCACGTTGCTATTGCTGATTTAAGTTTACGCTCACGCCCACCGGCGGGGCCTCCGGGTGCTGAGGGGGCGGCTGGACCCCCCAGAGGGGACGAGGGGCTCCCCCGGGGTCTGCTGCGGCGGGGCGAGGTACGGGGCACTGCCACCAGCCCGCCGGCACGGGCGGCTAGTCACATTTCTCATGAGCCTCCTGTGACCTCACGGCTTGTGGTTTTCCTCCCCGATCAGCATCGGAGAGGTGCTGCAAGACAGCCAGTTACGCAGCCCAGTCGGGGTTCCGAAAAAAAAAAAAAAAAAAAAAGTTTGTTTATTTCGCATCTTTTTATTTGCTTCTAGGAAATTGAAAGACAATTTTTATCGGAGAAAAATTTGTTTCCACGGCCGTCAAAGTTTCTGCTGGAGACAAGTGCCATACTTCTAGGAAGTGATGCTCAGCCAATTGCTCTTTTGGTTTGTTTTTTTTTTTGCAGATCCATTGTATTAGTTTTCTGATCTTTTGATCAATTTCAGTGTAATTTGATAGGGGCTGAAGCATATTAACCAACCGCAGGTTTCACTGAGGAGGGGAGGCAGGAGGTCCCGCCGGGAGGAGCGTGGCTGGGGGGGACCCCGGGCGCCCGCACGGCAGACACGGCTCCTGCCAGACAGACGGACGGACGGACGGGCGGTGGCTCAGCCCCAGCCTGTGCTCGCCAGCCCAGGTTTGGTCCTCGGGTGAGGGGGGCTGTGTGGTCCAGACCTAATTCTCATTTAACGGTCTGTTGAAGGTTTGGGATTAACGAGGTGATAATTTGGACTCCCAAGTATTGCGGCCAAGCCTCAGCCCAGTGAGCAAAAAGTGAAGCACTGAACTATTTATGTTCCAGTTCCTACAGCTATTTTTAATACAGCTTCAGAGACTTACGGTATTATCCTTCCCTTTTAGCGTCTGCTTCTTTTCTTAATCTCATCTCATTTTCCCTGCCCTTTCTTTATCTTTGGATCAATTTATACCATCCTTTTTACCGTGGTCTAATCAGAACACACTTTATGATTTCAGATAAATGTAGTCATGGTAATTTTCCACTCCATTTAGGTCAAGTCAGGATGAAACAATTTTTTCAAATCTTATCTAGTAACCACCAGAAATGGCTTCTTGTTAAAATATCTGTTCCCTTGCTTTTCTAATGTTATTAGATTTTACTGTCAAGTGCCAGTCTCCTTTCTGGGGTTTTCAGGAAACCGGTTCCACGCTGTCAGCCACGGTGCAAACCCTGGAAAGAAGGGCAGGGGGTCCCTTTTGCCCCCCGGCAGCGCTGGCGGGAGGAGGCTGAAGGAGCCCTGCCCGTCCCCCCGGTGCCACCAGTCCAGCTCCCGCCACCCCTCTCCGGCCACGGCGGCCGCCCCACGCCGGGCCCCACGCACGGCTCTTCAGCCAGCACCGGGCACCCCGCGGGGGCTCGCCGGGCAGCCAGCACAGGGGCAGAGGCTGCGGGCACCCCCTGCGACCCCGCGCGGGCTTCGCCTGCGTTCTGCAGCCGACAGTGCTGCCGCGCTTCCCGAGGCGCTTCGAGCAGGGCTCTGTTATCCTCGGGTGACGCACGCCGTCTGAGCTTTAATAACATTACCCATAATAATATTATTCAGCTTCAAGCAAGCTAGCGGAATGTTAACAATCTTTTCATTTGATATCGCATGATTTCAAAAACATTTATGTGCCGAATTGTCATACTTGTCCTCTATTTTATCCTTTCTCCGAGGACGGTATTGGCTCCAGCTTTGAAATGCAAATACCAGTCCCAGCACTCGCTTCCCCTGCAAAGGTTACGAATACATTCACCGTGCTGTTCCTGGCTGATGGGAAAAGGGCAGGAGATGGGGACCAAGACGAGGGCTCTGGCACCGCGCGGGTCCCAGCTTGGCCACAGCAGGTTTCACGGCTCTACAGGTTTATATTGGCCAGTGACATTTAGTTCATATTTTGTTTACGTATGAGGAGTTGTTTTGATGGACTATTGTAGCTATTGGCAAAGATATGTACAAGCCTTCTGAACGTGTGTGAAGCGAGGACAAAAGTGTTCAGGATAAACATTATTTTAAAACTCCAGACTAATTAGCGTAGTTAAACATTTTAATTTTAAAATCATATTATGGCTGTTGGCCAGCGCGCTCTGAGGACGGGCAGCAGAGCCCAGGGGACCCTCTGTGGAGGATGAGTTCGGCATCAAGCCCTTCGGTGCCGGCGGGGCTTTGGGCGAGGGAGAGCCCCTGGCACGGGGGGCCCAGGCCGGGCCGGCCCCCGCCCCAGCCGGGCAGCGTGCACGGGGGAAGGGGAAGGGGAAGGGGAAGGGGCAGGGGAAGGGGAAGGGGCAGGGGCAGGGGAAGGGGAAGGGGAAGGGGAAGGGGAAGGGGAAGGGGAAGGGGAAGGGGAAGGGGAAGGGGAAGGGGAAGGGGAAGGGGAAGGGGAAGGGGAAGGGGAAGGGGAAGGAGGCTCCGTTTCTGCCGAGCAGCACGAAGCTGCCGGGGCGAGTCTGCAGGGTGTACAGCGCACTGCTGCGGGATCCAATAACTGGAAGGTCCCTGCTCCGCCTGTGCCAGCACCATCTCCCCGCGCCCGCTGGAAGGACACAGGCATTCCTCAGCCACAAACCCTTGTTTTCTTTTAGCGGCACGTGCAGCCTGTTTGCTCTGTCCCAGGCCCCCCTCCCCGCAGCCTGGGCTGGCGTGTGCCCTGGGGCGCGGGGGCCGGCTGGCTGCGGGTCCGAGGGCGGCCGCCTGCACCCCAGCTGCCACCACCCCAGCCAAACGTGCAAAGCAAGGGGAGGGAAGCAGGGAGAGGAGAGCTGGAGCAAGCACGCCGGCCTAGGAAAGGCACGGGCACACGTAAGGGCCTGCCCTTCGCAGCCAGCGCGGCTGGAAGGACGGCACGTCAGAGAGGTGGGACGGCAGCCAGCCCAAACACGGGTCTGGGCTGAAATTGCCCTGAGCGCAGGAGATGCTGAAATTCTGAGATGGTGTCCAAAGGGCTCATCGCATTCAGTCACACCATCTCCCTTCTTTGAAGGATGAATACGTATGTGAGCTCCTCTAGAATAAAGTAAAATCTGTGCTTCCCAGTAGTCTGCAGAGTTCAAATTCTGAAGATTGCACTATGGGTATTGCTGCTTAATAATTAAAGGTGGCAGCACAAACTAGCACCAAGAGTGCTAAAATCAAAGGGAAGCAAGGGAAATTACTTGGTGATGTTTTTATTGGGCTCTAACAGATGTCAAACCTCAGCATAAAAGCTTAACCTGACTAATTTCTACTTTCAAAATGAAACTGAAATGGAAAAGAACATGCCTAGGCATTTACTTCATGTCTTTCACTGGGTTATCTAAGACGCCTCAGGACACCTCTGTGCCACAAACCCCTTTTTGAGGAGCCTCCGGCCATCGCAGGATGAGGCGGCACAAGCACGGCTCGTGGTAACCCCGCATCAGTCCAGCCAGGTCCTCAAAGGTCATGCAAAGCTGCTTACGATTTGCAACGCTACCAACTTTTTAGTGTTGTTTTAAAATGCCCTTTGACTTCCATGCTTTTACACGGCTTTAAGGTCGTGACTTAACATTTCTCTCCCTGGTGCTGACAGCCAAGGTGCATGGCAGTGTGTGCTGGGCCGTTAATTAGAGCACTGACACCTTACATTTTGCAGTAAGACCACAAATGACAACACAGAAAATCTCCAAGTCTAGTTGTGCCACTGACATCTCGGCTGACAGTGGATCAATACTGGGACCACAGGGAGATTCAGGTGGGACCGTGGGCATCCAGCCTCCTGCTCCGAGCCGGGTCAGCCGTGGTGCCCGGTCTGGAAGCAGATGGAGACTGCACAGACAGCTCTGCTTGCCTGTCCTCGTGGGGAGAAAGTTCCTCCTTCTAACCACCCTGAACACCCCTCCTGTCTGTCTGTGCCCCACCACCGCCCGCCCCGGCCTGGCTCTGGCTCTCTGTCCTCACTGGGCTCCCCAAAGCTCCTGGCTGGCAGCCCGGAGATGGCAGGAGGGACTGGGCAGCGTCCCCACGACGGCCGTGGGCAGGACCGGGCAGCTCCCCGTGGCAGTGGGCAGCCCCGGGCAGCTCCCCGTGGCAGTGGGCAGGACTGGGCAGCGTCCCCATGACGGCAGTGGGCAGCCCTGGGCAGCTCCCCGTGGCAGTGGGCAGCCCCGGGCAGCTCCCCGTGGCAGTGGGCAGGACCGGGCAGCTCCCCGTGGCAGTGGGCAGCACCGGGCAGTTCCCCGTGGCAGTGGGCAGCCCCGGACAGCTCCCCGTGGCAGTGGGCAGCACTGGGCAGCTCCCCGTGGCAGTGGGCAGCCCCGGGCAGTTCCCCGTGGCAGTGGGCAGCACCAGGCAGTTCCCCGTGGCAGTGGGCAGCCCCGGGCAGCTCCCCGTGGCAGTGGGCAGGACCGGGCAGCTCCCCGTGGCAGTGGGCAGCCCCGGGCAGTTCCCCGTGGCAGTGGGCAGCACCGGGCAGCTCCCCGTGGCAGTGGGCAGCCCCGGGCAGTTCCCCGTGGCAGTGGGCAGCCCCGGGCAGCTCCCCGTGGCAGTGGGCAGCACCAGGCAGCTCCCCGTGGCAGTGGGCAGCCCTGGGCAGCTCCCCGTGGCAGTGGGCAGCCCCGGGCAGCTCCCCGTGGCAGTGGGCAGCACCAGGCAGTTCCCCGTGGCAGTGGGCAGCCCCGGGCAGTTCCCCGTGGCAGTGGGCAGCCCCGGGCAGCTCCCCGTGGCAGTGGGCAGCCCCGGGCAGTTCCCCGTGGCAGTGGGCAGCACTGGGCAGCTCCCCGTGGCAGTGGGCAGCACCGGGCAGCTCCCCGTGGCAGTGGGCAGCACCAGGCAGCTCCCCGTGGCAGTGGGCAGCACTGGGCAGTTCCCCGTGGCAGTGGGCAGGACTGGGCAGCTCCCCGTGGCAGTGGGCAGCACCAGGCAGTTCCCCGTGGCAGTGGGCAGCCCCGGGCAGCTCCCCGTGGCAGTGGGCAGGACTGGGCAGCTCCCCGTGGCAGTGGGCAGCACCAGGCAGTTCCCCGTGGCAGTGGGCAGCCCCGGGCAGCTCCCCATGGCAGTGGGCAGGACTGGGCAGTTCCCCGTGGCAGTGGGCAGCACCGGGCAGCTCCCCGTGGCAGTGGGCAGCCCCGGGCAGCTCCCCGTGGCAGTGGGCAGCACCGGGCAGTTCCCCGTGGCAGTGGGCAGCACCAGGCAGCTCCCCGTGGCAGTGGGCAGCCCCGGGCAGTTCCCCGTGGCAGTGGGCAGCACCAGGCAGCTCCCCGTGGCAGTGGGCAGCACCAGGCAGTTCCCCGTGGCAGTGGGCAGCACCGGGCAGTTCCCCGTGGCAGTGGGCAGCCCCGGGCAGCTCCCCGTGGCAGTGGGCAGCACCAGGCAGCTCCCCGTGGCAGTGGGCAGCACCGGGCAGCTCCCCGTGGCAGTGGGCAGCCCCGGGCAGCTCCCCGTGGCAGTGGGCAGCACCAGGCAGCTCCCCGTGGCAGTGGGCAGCACTGGGCAGTTCCCCGTGGCAGTGGGCAGGACTGGGCAGCTCCCCGTGGCAGTGGGCAGCACCAGGCAGTTCCCCGTGGCAGTGGGCAGCCCCGGGCAGCTCCCCGTGGCAGTGGGCAGGACTGGGCAGCTCCCCGTGGCAGTGGGCAGCACCAGGCAGCTCCCCGTGGCAGTGGGCAGCACCAGGCAGCTCCCCGTGGCAGTGGGCAGCCCTGGGCAGCTCCCCATGGCAGTGGGCAGGACTGGGCAGTTCCCCGTGGCAGTGGGCAGCACCGGGCAGTTCCCCGTGGCAGTGGGCAGCACCAGGCAGCTCCCCGTGGCAGTGGGCAGCCCCGGGCAGTTCCCCGTGGCAGTGGGCAGCACCAGGCAGCTCCCCGTGGCAGTGGGCAGCACCAGGCAGTTCCCCGTGGCAGTGGGCAGCACCGGGCAGTTCCCCGTGGCAGTGGGCAGCCCCGGGCAGCTCCCCGTGGCAGTGGGCAGCACCAGGCAGCTCCCCGTGGCAGTGGGCAGCACCGGGCAGCTCCCCGTGGCAGTGGGCAGCCCCGGGCAGCTCCCCGTGGCAGTGGGCAGGACGGAGCCGTGTCCCCACGGTGCAGCCGGCTGCCTTGGGGTGCAGCCCACGGCCAGCGCAGGAGCCAGAGCTGCCTCCATGGGCACTGCTAAACCCCTTCACGGGCACTGCTCGGGGGACTGTAGGTATTTCATTTTTAAGATGTTTGTGACTTACCCAAGGAAGGCTGCTGAGGTGTGAGGGGGCTGCTACATCCAGCCCTTGCCAAATTTCACATGTCCTGCTTTTACAGAAAGAGAGAATAATGCCTCATTTCCTCACGGCTTTCAGCTCCTCTTGCCTCAGGGGTGCCACTGCCACTTAACGCCCTGCCACAAACCTCCCCCTCAGGCCCCGGTTACTGCAGAACCTGCGCTTGGGAAACACAGCTATTGTAGGAACTTTTAAAATATGTTTTCAGCAATTACCTGTTTGTTTTGTTTTGTGCTTTAATGGGAGAGAGGGGAACTGTTTGTTTGGGTTTTTTTTTTAAGATTTCCTCTAGGTACAAGTTAGGAAGTAAACAGTCTTTAAAGAAATGAAGTGAATGTTATCAAGAGTATGGTGCTCTAATTATAATTACATAACTCATATTTCAATTTGATGGGAATATTAAAAGGATTCCTGGGAGAGTTTTGAACAGCCTAAAAGTGCAACAGCATAAAACCCAATAAACCTTGCCTTCTTTTAGAGGACATTTCCTTAAAGGGCCAGGTCTAGCTGCCAGTGCTGCAGTCTTCGCAGATGTGAAATTTCCTCAAACTCCCTGAAAGATAAACTAACTTTCACACTAGAATTTTCTCCAGTCCATGCGATGGAATAATGATAGCTTTTACTGTTGTCAGGGCTGGAATCCAGAGGACTGTGCGAGTGGATGCAACGCATAAATATTTTCAGTGTATGCCTTATTTGTATAGAATACAAGATGTATTTATAGCCCTTATGAACACAAGATGGATGTGAATCGAGGCAGAACTGTGTCTGAGTGGGCAGGAGTGTTTGGTGATCAACGTGGCAGTTTCAGAGGGGTTTTGGGGGGCAGGAACATTATCAGGCTTCTCCCCTTTTTAAGCCCTTGAGCTGCTCGGCAGGTCAGGTTCCCACAGGCAGCACAGAGCTGGGGAGAGTCAGCGTCACAAGAGAAATAATTTTGTAAAACTGCCTTTCTCTAGAGCTGTGGTCACACCTGTGGGGCTGAGCATGTGCCCCCTTTGTGTGGCTCGTACCCCGGGTACACGGCACGGCGCTGCCAGGGCCAGGAGGAGAGTGACCCTGCACTCCTGCACGGGCACCCGAAGGGCTTGGGGTGCTGCCCCGGGGCGGCATTTCCTCGGGCCCGTCTCAGAGCAGGAGGGAAGATTGCTCTTCGCGCCCCTCAGCCGCTACTGGGAAGCAGCCGGGCTGCGGGTGGGTGCTGGTGGGACGTGCCCACGGCGCTGCGGGAGCGACGGGGTCGTCCAGCAGCTCCGCGTGTGTCCCCGGGGTGGGACGAGCCGGGGGAAGGGGCGCTGGGAGCGGGTGGAGGAGGAGGGTGGCCAGGCTGGCCCGCAGCCTCAGCACCAGCGGGGCCGTGGCGCGAGGGTGGGGACGGGTCCCCGGAGCACCCCTCCACCTCGTGCCGCTCTGTCTATTCAGGAGCCTCAGCCGCCAGTTTCCCAGCCTCTCTCCCCTCTGATTTCTAAATACAGCCCGTAGGAAATACTGCCTGTGGTCCCCGGGGGCCTGGAGGCAGGGAGGGGCGGGGGGGTGGCAGGTCCCCCTGGGATGCAGCTCCGACCGCCACAGCCCAGCAGCGAGGGAACTGCAGCCCCCCCAGCCCCCCAGCCCCCTCATCTTCCTCAGCCCCTCAGCCCCCTCATCTTCCTCAGCCCCCCAGCCCCCCAGCCCCCTCATCTTCCTCAGCCCCTCAGCCCCCCAGCCCCCCAGCCCCCTCATCTTCCTCAGCCCCCCAGCCCCCTCAGCCCCCTCAGCCCCCTCATCTTCCTCAGCCCCCCAGCCCCCCAGCCCCCTCATCTTCCTCAGCCCCTCAGCCCCCCAGCCCCCCAGCCCCCTCATCTTCCTCAGCCCCCCAGCCCCCTCAGCCCCCTCAGCCCCCTCATCTTCCTCAGCCCCCCAGCCCCCTCATCTTCCTCAGCCCCTCAGCCCCTCATCCCCCCAGCCCCCTCATCTTCCTCAGCCCCTCAGCCCCCTCAGCCCCCTTGTCTTCCTGAGCCCCCTCATCTTCCTCAGCCCCTCAACCCCTCAGCCCCCTCAGCCCCCTCATCTTCCTCAGCCCCCCAGCCCCCTCAGCCCCCTCAGCCCCCTCATCTTCCTCAGCCCCCCAGCCCCCTCATCTTCCTCAGCCCCTCATCCCCTCAGCCCCCTCAGCCCCCTCGGTCCCCTCAGCCCCTCGGCCGGGCTCCCACGCCCCACCACACTCCCACACTCCAGCCAGCCCAGACAGGGGAGGGACAGACTTAGCAGAGCGAGAAACACAAAATGTTAGAGATGTTTCTTTCCCACTAGGAAGAAAAAAATGCCCTTAATATTTGGGCTATCATCATCTTTTACATCTTCAGATGTTGCCATTTTCCAGCTTGGTTATTTTGTGGTTTAACTGTTTCACACCCTTGAGCACTTTCTGAAATCAATTTATTTTGGAATCTTACTTTTCACAGACAAGAACTACTGGCATGAACATGGGATCAGACAAAGAAATCTGAGTAAATACCCTGACTTTCTTCACAGCTTCAAATTTCTTCTTAGTTTTTAGGTTTAATTGAATTTTTTGAGTTTCCAATCATTGGTCTAATGCAACTGCAACATACTTAGCAGGCTACTCACCTTTATTTCTCCATGTATTCTCAATCTTGAGTCAGTCATAGTGACATTTCCTACTTGAGAATATAAAGTCAGTTAAAAGTCATGCTTTGAGGGTTGCAAGACTTCCCAGGAAAATGTTGTCACAAACAAAATTACATGTAGTATTAAAGTGCTGGTTCTATTATGATAAATTTTAAATAAAATAAGTCTTGATGAATCATATTACGTAATATATTGTATTGTTTAGTGTTATATTGAAAACTAGGGGATTAACTGAAAACTGAATACCGGTCCTGAAACGTGCATTTATTGGTAAACGGATAGCACCAAATATAGGTACAGATTTAAGCCTATGAAAATGTTCCTCTGACATTTCTATTTTTATGAGTTAGTACTTATGGAGTCAGATTTTAGCCCCGATCCCAAACCCCGCTCAGGCAGAGCCTTCCCAGAGACACCCCCGGCAGCGCGTTTGCGGCTGCGTGCCAGAGGCTCGGGCACCGGGGCCGGGGGATCCTGCGTGCGGTGAAGGAAAGTCAAAGTGACACGAAGAAACCTCTCCCTAGCAAAACGCTGCTATTTGGTAAGTGTACCGGCCTCATAATAAATGCTTTCTAGCTACAAAGCAAACACTTGCACAACTTTCTGCCGTTGTGCCAAGCCATCTATGCAAATCCTTTTGTTCAAGTTTCCCCTGTTTTCTCTCCCGAGATTTTCCAGGCTTGTCCAGACTATACTTAGTTCACGAATGAGGAAAAAAGCTGCCAGTGGAATATCTGCCCCAAGGACAGGCAACTACAAGTAAATATGTCGCTACCTGCGTGGGGAGCACGGCCGGGTGATGCTCCCGGGGGGGGAGGCAGCCCCTCCGCGCAGCCGGGACAGCCCGAAGATCGAACCAGACCAAGCTGGGCTTTGCTGAGCAGGGGGTGACGCGCCCCCCGGCGCGCGGGGAAGCCGTCGCTGGCCCGGCTGGCCCCCCCAGCAGCTGTGCCACTGGAGGGGTTCGGGGTGTTGTCAGCACACGCCGCTGCCCCCCCCCCCCCCCTTTCCCTGGTGTCACCGCTTCGCTGATCACCGACCCCAACCGCTCCCCGGGCGAGGCCCTGCGCCGACAACGTGGGGCTTCTCCCCCCACCCTCCTGGGGCCCGGGGGGCCTCCCCCCGACCCTGGCACCACAAGAAAGCCGGTAGCTGTTGTTCAGCAGGGAGGGGCAAGTCCTGAGAGCTGAAGAGCACTTTTGCCTGAGAGAATGTGCTTTAGATTAGCTATTTTTAGGCGGACCTAGTGGGAGTTGAAGAAGGAGAGTGTCTTCCAGGAGATGCAGAATACCACGCTGTATTGGGTTCCAAAATAGGAGCAGATGCTTCCAATTACACTTAATTCACCTCAATTATAGAAAAAGTAAAAAAAATCCATAGTTGTGCTAAAAATATGTTTTTCTGAAGTTAAAAATATTTGGCACTGAAGTCTCCACGTTGAAGAGCAGTGACACTTGTGATAGCAGTCAGCTTCGGAGCAGTTTGTGACTCTTCGCAGAGTGCTGCTGCTGCTGCTGCTGTGGGGACACGGGAATGGGTTTGGAGGGGGTTTCACTTCACACTCCATCTTTGGGACAGTTTATCCTGTCTGTTTCCTCACATCATAATGAGCTCTGTGGTGTGTTAGTACGTCCAGGAAAAAGGTATTTTTTTAGACTTCACACAAGAATTAGTCTGGTGCTATTCCTAAACCAGGCAGTTTCACAAAGGCAACATCAGATCACCCTGTCCAGGTAACCAGAGGCTGGGATTAATTTCTGCCTCACTGGAAATCACCACAGGTCATAGCAAACAATAACAGTCTGTAATACTCTTGGAGAGTGGAAGATGTTTCGGAGTGGCATCGTGCCCGTGTTTCACCCAACTGTATTCCTCTCGGAGCAGAGGAGCCCTCCCGGGGTTTCTGGTGGTGCCTCTCCCGCCGGCGGGCAGCTCCGGGGGAGGCAGGAGGAACCAGGGAAAAGCAGCTCACCTTTGCACCGCTACGACCGGTTCTGCAGGGAAACGAGGGCTCGGATGGCACTTTCTCAGCTGCCAAGTCATGAGTCATTATTTCCTTTGGCTTTCCTCTCTGACTAACTGTTTCCTTCAGTTACGCTACCCTATTTATCAGCTGGAGACAGACATCAAAGCCCCGGGGTTTCCACCAGCTCCTCCCGGGAGGGCAGGCAGCTCCCGCTCAGGACACGGGTGCCCCTGCTCAGCTCCTGGCTCTGCTGCAGCCGGGGGCTGCCGGGCACGGGGGGGGGGCCAAGTCCCAGCCCTGCATCCCGGCAGACCCCCAGGGCCCCTTCGGCTCCCCCGTGGTCCCGGCCCCACCTCCAGCCCCCCCAGGAGCCAGGCTGCCCCGGGCCTCCCTCATTGTGCTGCAGGCTGGACAGGCTCTTGACATTTTGTTGGACCTAAGGGGGAGAAAAAGTCATTCAGTCAGCGCTGATTTCCTAATTGAGCATAACCTTTTCACTTGCAGGCTAAAGACAGCTTGACATTTCCTCTGCATCTCTGGGAGAGGCTGCAAAGCTTCTCAGCTTTGCTCCCGATGCTGCTGCACATCTCTGGAACACATTGTGCATCACCAACCATGTGAAAAATATTAAACTAATTTTTAAAGCCCTCATTCACGGGTTCACCCACTTGAGTCACCGTCGTTGAAAAGCTGCAGTGCACGCAGCTCTCCACTGTGCTCCCTGCCAGTGAAGCTGAGTTTATCGCAAGAGAACTTTGACTGAATTCCCACCATCTTTCCAGGCTGCCTCCTCACTGCCTTGGTGGTGAACGGTGGGCACACGCTGCCTTCATGCCTCTCATACCCCTCTGTGCCCTGAAATGGTGCATGAGCCATCCCACCTGTGCGCTGGGTGCTGTGGGACCCCAGCGTCTCCAGTTTAGATTGCTACCTCGCATCTCCTTTGGTTTTGCATGAAGGAGCTGACTGCACTGGCATTTCATATTTTTAGTTTTTCATTTCTTGGAGGCCAGCCTTTGATGGGACTGAAACAAACACTACTGTCCCCAAAGACTTCATGTTACTCAAATGCCAGAGGGACTGTTATACCAGGGAAAGAGGCACAGTTCGTGTCCATAAATCCTCAAAGATTCACACATCCATTTCATAGTCATTTTCAAAGAAAAATGTGAATGGATGATCATGCTGAGAAGATGCAGTGTAGCAGAAGTCACTAACAGCCACAGAAAAACTTCCAAGTGCCTTGTGCTACACTTTCTTTCTGCAAACTAGGGACCAGCCAGTTTATTATAGCTCTTCACAGTAAGAGCAATAATTGTTTCCAGTTCCAAGATGTTTTTGCCTCTTCTCTTGTATTTTTTCCCATTCTGTATTGTCTATTATGGCTGGCATAACACTTGATTTACATCGTGGTGACTGATTATGGGCCACAGGGATTCGTAAGGGTTCACAAGCCAAGAGCTGCTCCTCAGTGGTGATGCTGTAGCCCTGCTCCATGCTCATTATGCAGACCACCAAAACTTGATCCAAGTCATAAATAATCACTGACAGAGTTGAAGCGCGTAGCTGTGGCCTTTATGCCATGTGCAGGAAGACAAAACTGGTCCTAGTTTGCCAGTACTGAATTGCTGAACTGTAAACTCCATGAATGCAGCATTTCTGAACATGTACCAGGTTCTCGAAAGCCAAATACACCATCTCCAGGATCCCGAGAAACCTCAGAGATAAAGATTGAAAAAAACCCTCCAACTTAGAGCTCTTCTCTAAAGCATCAACATTAACCTTTCTAGGATAGGAAACAGAGAAGATATGTGTTACCCTTGGAGAGAGCACCAAAAGGAGGTCAGATCCACTTACGTATCACTGTGCAAGCTCTACAGGAGAAGGGGAAGGAAAAGTCATCTTTCAGACATGGAAAAATATCAATCTTAGCTACCTTTTAATAGCTTTCAGCATGTCCCTTGCTCTGCTGCTTGAAGCACCCTCCAGCGACTTCACGCACGACCAGTAGCTGCTTTTTGTACTTCCTTTCCTATTGCTCTACTCAAAGGGAAATATTATTTATCAAGGCAGAGAAGCCTTTGAAAATAACGTCTTGGATGAATTAGGTTTCCTCTCTATGCTTGATTCATTGTCCCTAGATAATGTAATGGGAACAAGCTCTTGCCAGACTCTCTCATGTACTCTTAAATATTGCCAGTGCTTAAAGGGATCATCTGAACTTTAAAAGCCTACCTCCATCTGAAAATTTTCCAGGTAGCATTGCTCCAAAAAGCAAAAGTATCTTTTGCCTTGAATGAAATGACCATGAGAGAGATTAAAGGGCTACTTCCCTTTCACTCTTTTGATATCCCTTTGTGTTCCAGTCCAGCCTGTGTCTTGTTCCCTATTGATTAAATGGATCTTTGCCTAGCAATCATGTACAGCGGAAAGAAAAAAAAAAAAAGGAAAAAAAGCCCAAACCCTACTGCTTGCAGAGAAACTTAGTAGGCTGCGTTGTTCCTCAAACTGTCTGGAGTTGTTTCTCTTTCAATAACCATTTTTCAAGCTGACAGCAGCTCTTAAAAGTAGTTTTGGATTAAAAAGGAAGGAAGACATCCCAGGACTTCATGTTTCTAATTATGCTCCCAGAGAGCCTTCAAATGACTTTCATGAATTTATACCCAAAGCAGCCAATTCTCTTGCTGCTCACACTGTTTTTATTCTGATACAAATCTATTCACTTTAATGGGGCTATTACTGTTTTTAACAGCCTTACATAAGAGGAGAATGAGAGCCAGTAGGTGGTCTCTATCTCACGTCTTTCCCTTGGTCTCAAGCAGCTCCTGAAGGAAGAAACCCAAATTAGTTAAAATGAGGCCAAAAAGTCACACAAGTCGGGGGAAAAAAGTATCAGATGCCCATCCACTGTTTGTTCTCCGGTCCCCAGGACGCGGCCCCGGCATCGCGGGCGCTGGGCTCTCGGCCCCCGCGGGGCGCGGGGGCTGCAGCCCCTCACCAGCTGCCGAGAAGGGGAAGGGGGGTCACCCCGGCCACACGAGCCCGAGCGACCCGGGGCAGCCAACGACCGTTCTGGGTAAAGAGCCATATCCTAAAGAACTGAGTTTACAGTTAAGGGAACGGTCTTCTTACAACAACTCTTCTTTTGAATGCTGCGTTTAGTAAAGGGCACTCGGCATTTAACCATGCCCAGATCTTGCCCACTGCGGCGTGGTACTCACCAGTAACGTGGTAACTAGAAGCAGAGCATGTTTAACGCTGGTGCCACAGCTGCTAACCCACCTCCCAGCCTACAAATACGGCGTCTTGTAGACTTTTTACATGAAGTGAAGTGTTGGGTGTTATTCTTAGACTGACTTTCATCTACTAGGCTTCTTGGAAAAAGAAAAAACAGGATCATGAGAATATTGGTCATCTGGTTATCTATCTTTTGACAGCTACTGAAAAATACAGCTGTTTCTTTAAAAACTAAACCAATTTCAGCTCCAAGAAGGGCAGTAAGCAATAATGTTTATAAAGGAATTGAAATACATTTCTACAAATAAACTCATGGTGAGGTGTCTCTTCTGATAGCTTCTGGAGAGAGGGGAGGACTAAGAAAGCGTTCACTGAGAGTAAGCCTGCATCTTGCCTTGGAGTTACTCCATTTCTTGTTCTTCCCACTTGCCTGCTTCCATGTCTTAGAGCAGAGGGAAGGGGGGAGCGGTGCCTGCCACCCCTGCTCCTGCCCGTACCCCTCCCGGGGGTCTCCCCACCTGAGCTCTGGAGCTGTTGGAGTTGGAGCGAGCTGGTTTGCTGCCCACGTTCTCCTCCAGATATTCTGTGAGCAAGTGCTGTGCACAGCTCCTCCATCAGAGGATGAATTAACTTTTCAGAACAATTTGCAAGGGTTTATATTTATTAATTTTATTGCCGCTCTAGTATTTGAAATAGTCTGAGGTGGAAAATCCTGTTGGCAGGGAGCTGCTTTTGCACTTGCACCTCAACCAGCAACGATGCTTAGCATTTATTGCATGGTTTTGGACAGACTGCATTTGTGAATAAGGGTCGCACACTTTGTTTCAGGACTTGTCTTCCTGACAAGATGATTCCCAGTTACTATGCCTGCTTCTAGGGAAAAGCTCTATAAAAACCTGCTCCATGGTGGGAGAGACAGAGGAATGAAATGTTAACTCTTTAGAGGACTTGAAACTCAGTAAGAGATATGTTCTCACTTTGGCACGTTCCCTGGTTGTCTATCAATATAGATTATGGAAAGTCTCAGTAGGAAGCGCTGTACCTCATGGGAACTGTATAACTCACCAGGAGCTGGCATGGGATGACAAGTTTCAACTCTCCCTTGCTAAAATGTGAATATATTGCTACGACATTCAGGTTGGGTTCAGTTCAGCTGCTGAAGGAGCCCAGAAATCACACTGCAAAGGGATATGCTGCTCGCCAGTACTGCCACTACGTCTGCTGTCACCCTGCAAGGTCCAGGAGGCTTCCCCACTGGGTGGGAGACAGGGAGCAGCCTGATGTGGCAAGGAAGGAGTTAATGCAGGTGCTAATTAAGGAGCAGCTGTGGCACCCAGCTGCAGAGGGTGCTGCTTAAATGAGTGTGGGAGAGAGGGAGAAGGAAAAGGGCAAGAAAACAAAGCAAAAGCAGAGCAGGCAGGAATCAGGAGCCAGGGTGAGGGTCATGCCGGGTATGTGAAGCGCCAGGGAGCTGCTGGGTGAGCTGGGAGGTGAGTGAAGCCGGCGCCACCTCCCACAGCAGGTGACTGGCGTGCTCCTGGGTGGGTTGGGGACGTGCCCAGGCTGGAGCGCTCGCGGGCTGGTTTTCAGTGTACCCAGAGGAACGCTCCTGGCGTACGAGCTTTGCCCCTGCGCTGGCTGTGCCCGCTCGCCCCGGAGCAAGCACGGGGCAGCTGAGCGCCGGCGTGGGAGTGGAGTGCCCACACTAATCCCGCGGGAAGAGCGTGCACCCGGGTGTCGGGGAGCAGTGGAAACGGTCTGGAGTCACGTCTCTGCCTTGTTGGACCTGGGTGCGGAGGGAGGTCAGCTCCAGGGCGTTGCCTTCCCTCTGGGGGGCTGTGAGAGGGACATTCACATCAGGGTCTCCCTGCTCAGATGTCGCTTCTAACACCCAAAGCCGTGAGGCAGAGGGTGACTTTTCCTTGCTGTATGAGCTGTGCGCTTCGTGCAAAGTGACAAAAGAAAAGTAGGAGGGAGGTAAAGCAGTGCTAAAATTGGTTAGACAGCTGCAGGCCGTGGAAACCTCACGGCGTGCCTGAACAGCAAATTATCACGCAGCCCTGGGAGGCGGCGATGCCACCTCGCTGCTCCCCACCCTCGTGAGCGCGGGCGAGCCGTGGGACGGAGGTGCTGCGGGTGTCGGAGGCGCGTGGCGGTGGTGCCGAGGGACGAGTGAGGAACAGGGATCGCAGCCTCGGGCGGTTGGGTCTGTGCTGCCCACGGTCCCCGGCAGCCCCGAGGCTGCTGCCCGAGCTCCAGAGCCGCCAGGGCATGGGCTGAGTTTGCCCAGAGCTTCGTTTCTATGGCCAACAGCAGCAAAAGCCTCCACGACTTCTGGCGAACAATGCCTTTAGTCCAAATTAAGTAATTTCACATCAGTTTTGCAGGGTTTGTAACCCAGGCCTGAGTCTGCCTATTTGTCAATGAAACACAAGAGGGGAAAAAAAAAACCATCATGTAGTTTGAAATAATATTTCAAGGTTTTCACCCACTTTAAGGCAGGAGAGCAGCATGTCACCAGCAGATGGGTGCACGGGGGGGGTTGCTGACCTCCAGCTGTGCAGGAGCATCCCCCAACGTGGCCCGGCTGGGGCAGCGGCTGCTGGGGCCGAGGCAGCTTTGTCAGATGCAAGTCTGCTGCTATTAACAGCTCAATATTTGTATTGCTGTAAGGATAAGAATTACTCAGCTTTTAAAGCTTGAGATGGCATGAAATTACCTATGCTCTTAGACGGCTTTTTTTACAGAGTGAAAATGCATTGCTTCAATCAGTAACAGTGTGAAATGCAGTAATCTGAGAAAATTCTCTGGTTTTGTAACTATCAGGTTTTGGTCTGTAAAAAGGGTACTATATAAAACATCAGTTAAATACATGTTTCCTTTTTTTTTTTTTTTGTGCCACAGAGATAAATGATGCTTTCAAATATGCCTTTAAGAAACAAACCACAAAGGACGGGTAGTGATGCCGTGGAGCGATTGCTCCTGGTCCCTGGGTGGGGAACGCCCTGGCCGTGGCACACCGTGCAAGTGCAAAAGCGGCGTTTGCTGAGGGAACTCGGCATTTTCCAACAATGTCACTTCATCCAGGCACCCCAAAATGCCATGGGGTCCGTACCGCAGACTTCTGCCTTCCAGCTGCAAAGCAGTATGCTACATACACTGTCATTTTTGTGGCTGAAAAACACTCTATACCACGCCAGCGGACGTGAGCTGTAGCATACTGCTCTGGAGCCGTCTCTGGAGCACGGCTGCTGCCACCAGAGCTCCAGGCAAAACCCGGGATGATTTTGCAGAAAGTAAGCACTCCCAGCCTTTCAAAGCACACGCTGAACACAACAGCCCTTCCTTCTCGTAGCAAGCAAATTGTTCTAATGGCTCGTCAGATCATTTCAGAAACAAATATCTGCAGTGGTTCTGCAGAAACGTGGTGTAAATGCACCAGAAGTGAAATCCATGACACACTAATTTCTCCCCTTGGAGCATTAATATGAAAACACGCTAGCTAAAATTGAAGCCCGGGTGGCTGGAGGGGAACGCCTGTGGCAAAACCCGCTGCGTTGTGCCTGATGGATGAAGGTGCTGAGGGTGCTCGGGGAGCTGCTGCTCTGCCTCGGGGCTCTGTAAGCGGTGAAGCTGTGTGGCCCGTGGGCCGGGGCCCGTGGGCCGGGGCCCGTGGCCGTGCCCTGCCTGGCTCTGCTCGGCCGGGGCGTCCCCAGGGGGCTGCAGGGCAGCAGCGATGGCCCAGCCGGGCCCCGGCCCCGCTGCCGAGGGGAGCCCAGCGCCGAGCAGCGCACGGGGCACGTGGAGCAAACATTCGGCACGGGGGGTCGGCTCCGGGAGCCCCCCCGGTGAAGCGTGGAGGGTCACTGAGATCGACTGGTGTCGTTTCTGCTTTCTGGCGAGGGCGGTACTATTTGGCTGAAAAAAATCCAAAATATTAAATAGGCGGTTTAATTTACACATGACCCCGGGCCGTGCACAAGCGTCGACCTTTGCGTACGTGTGCAGGTATAGCGTGAACAAAACGCCGTGGAAGACTCACCTGGTGTGAATGTTTGCAAATAGGGAACAATAAGGAAAGAGCAATGCTGACTAATGAAAGGGCCATTCAGAATTAGAACAAACAGTTGTGAATGCTGTTTGGAGCAATCAATCTATTGTCTCCGCTATGACTTGAATAAATAGTTAATCTTTGGCACCCTGCTGAGCGATAGTGCTTTAAATAAAATGGTACAGCTGAACCTGAACAGTCCGCTGACGCTTGCTGTCAGGATCGCTGTAATTCTCTTTGTTTTTAAAGGGATCCTTGCTGCCCAGCTGCGGTTTCCCGCACAAGCGAGCGAGCAGGCCAGGTCTGTAATCTTGCTGGGAGGAGTTTGGGGGCTCGAAGAGCAGCTGCGAAGGAGCGGTCCGGGGGGGTCCCTCGCAGCGTGTGGGTGCCCTGCGTGGGCCCCCGCGACCCGCCGGCCCCCTGCCCGCGCGGCTCAGTGTGTGGACACGCCCGCACACGCGTGTCTGTCCCCCGCCGCGGCCGCTCGGCCTCTCCCAAAGACTCGCTTCCCCGTGGCTGCCCGGCACCCAGGCTATTAACAGGATTTAGCTAATTAGCTGCAAGCAGTGCCGTTCTCCCTCGGCAATGCGAAGGGTTCACTATTTTTATCTGACTCTGGATGTTTTCGGTTCCTAGGGGATTAAGGTCATAGGGCGCATATTTATTCAGACGCTGGAATTCTTACATCATTTTTCCATTACTTGGTTTTGAAGGAGGAGCCTCAGCCTTTCAACTCCCTCTTCTTCCCCTCTCGCTGTGCCCCGGGTGCTCGCCCTCCCTCCCTCCCTCCTCGGCGTGGGGAGTCAGCTTCTCTCAAACAAGAATGTTTTTTGCTTTCACTAGTGGTACAGAGACATGCTAACCAAAATCTTATTTTTGAACACAAATGGTGTCCAAGGGAGCAAAGGAGCCGTGTAGTCACTTCATACAATGCACTGTTGTTTATCTGCAAGCAGGAGAGTTTATTCTAATGCATTTTTGAAGCTATTACTTCCATATGTTGCTTGAAAACAAGGATGCTGCCTTGCAGGACAATTTTATTTTCCTTCAGAAAAATTCTGCATGGGTACAACCCTGACAAACCTCCACATCCTGAATTTATTACTATTTACAACACTTCAGTAATTCTGATACATTGAGGTATAGCCTGAAAACATTCCCAATATAAATGTACCTCTAGTTAACTGAATCATTCTATATACAACGCCTTTAAGGTGGACTGCTGAAGCAGGAATGTATTCGTCAGTAGTTTTAAAAACAGGGGAGTCAAAGCGTCTCTTTAAGAGTTGCCATTATACGGCCACTAACGGTTCAGGGCCGGTTCCCCGTCGGTGGTTAACTGCAGCTAGTGAGGGGATTAACTGCTGTCATTTCACTTGCTTTCTGGTGGAAAAAATGCACGTGATGAAGCATTTTCTCCTTGTGTGCGGTGTTTTAACATCCGCGTGGGACACAGTAGCACCCAGGTGGGCAAGACTCGGCTTTAGAAATGCGTCTCCTGCAACAGGACGGTGAGATCTGCGATGAGACTCAGGCCCTGTAGGAATTTCTCAGCGTCTCAGGCTGGTCGCCGCAGTTATGCCTTCTGCTCTTAGTTTAAAGCTGCACACGCATTACCATCTGTTTTTCCGGAGGAGCACCGCTCCCGACCATGACCTTCACCCCGTGCCCGTTAGGCTGCTAGGCTCCGAGCCCCGGAGGGCCCTGCGAGAAGCGTGGGGCTCCTGGGCTTGTCTCGGCCGCAGGTCCCGCGGAGCAGGGGCAGCCGTGCGGAAACGCCACGGGCCGCTCTCGCCGCCGCTTGGGCGGCTCCGCGCCGGGGGTCACCCCGCCGGCAGCGCGGGAGATGTCAGCGCTCAGCTCCTCCTGCCCGGCACAAATTTGGCCAGGAATCTGAAGCCTCACCAAGTTACGGTTTAGTCCTGGTTTTCCGTCCGCGCTAAGCTCATCCTCGGCGGTGAAGTTATAAATCACGACCCTTTCCCTCCCACCTTCCAGCGCTCTAAAGCACACGGGTCAGTGCTCTTCAAAGCCTGCATCACTTCCGAGTCTTCTTCCTGTCTCATCCACACGGTAAAACACGCTAGAAAATAAGAATGATTGGGCAGGGAAGGCAGAGAAATATGGTACACATTTAACAATAAAATTTCTATATAGAATTCCACAGTGTATTGAATCTATTTAATGAGTTTTCTAGATTAAGCTCAAGTCTAGGGAATTTTTATTATAATGCTATATCTCATAAAAATATCTATGCTCCTGTGAGAACAGACACCGTATTAATCTATTTCTTTAGTGTTAGGTGATTAGGTAATAGACTTTCTGCAGCAATGATATTGACACTATTACTCCTTGTGTAATTCAGTTAAAAAAAAGTTCTGCTCCTCAATGCCTTCTCTTCCCAGGCCCGTGACATGGTGCAAAAAAGGCGATAATGCGAGTGGCTGTGTAATCTATGGGGTAGATACTAAATACGATCCCTGTTTTGAACGGCATCAGGTCAGATGAAGTTTATATTTTTATACCAACCCACGGGCAGATGACGAAGGGATGGAGACCAGCCTCATAAGGATAGCTTGCACTTTGCCAACCCACTTCTGCCGTGGGCCCAGATTTGCGGCTCTCTCCAGGTTTTTTGTGGCTCTCTCCAGGTTTTTTGTGGCTCTCTCCAGGTTTTTTGTGGCTCTCTCCAGGTTTTTTGTGGCTCTCTCCAGGTTTTTTGTGGCTCTCTCCAGGTTTTTTGTGGCTCTCTCCAGGTTTTTTGCGGTACTCTCCAGGTTTTTTGTGGCTCTCTCCAGGTTTTTTGTGGCTCTCTCCAGGTTTTTTGCGGCTCTCTCCAGGCTTTTTGTGCTCCCTCCAGGTTTCGGTTCGGCAGGAGCTGTGGGGCAGCACGTCCCGGGGCCTGGGCTCCTTCGGGCTGATTCAGAATGCAAGGACGATGAGGACACAGCCTGCTGCCACGTCCTTTCCACCGTGACCTGCCGCTGTGCTCCACCACCCAGCGTTTGAGGTTTGCCTAACAGACTCGAGGAAAACCAAAAAATCTGGGTGCAGAAAAAGAACAGGATTTGTTCTGCTGGGGTACCTGATAGCTCGTCGCAGGCAGTGAGGGGTCGGGAGCCTTGGGGAGGGAGCAGAATTGGCCTCATCACACGGGCTCACGGGCAGCATCCCCAGCGTGTCCCGCTTCCTGCAACGGGCCGCTCCGCAAACCGGCCTCCACCGCCTGCCTCCGCTCCGGCCTCGACACCAGGACAGAAAATATTTTAAAAATAGAAATACAAAATCCTGACAGTGCTCTGCAGACGTCCAAAAACAATTTAATAATTTAAATGACCCGAGGATGGGTAATCCTTCTTATGATGAAAGTTGCGGGCCTTCTGGGATGAGGTTTTTAAAAATTTTCATCAGGAAATTGCTTAGCATCAGTCATTAATTCTCTTAGTGTGCCACCACACAGCTCCCAGGCCCCCTGTGTTTTTCTGTTTGTTTCTTTGGGTTTAGGGAAATCACTGTTCTACCAGGCACAAATTGGCAATATAATAAATAGAACTTTTCAAAAACAATATATGCAGTTGCATATACTGCAATACCTAGTGTATGGTTATATTCATGCTCAACAAGCTGCGCTTTCTGCTATCACTTTTTTTCACAATAACCCCATGATGCTGTGGTCTTTTGGATTTTTTGTTACTGTTTTATATGAAAATGAAGGATTGATACCACACAGCAGAGTTGGGTGTTTCTTAACATCCCCTAAACCACTCTCTGTCTGATGTTTCAGTAGAATCAGCTGAAAGTAATCAACTTTTCTTTTTACTCTAGACAGGGGCTGGAAGAAATTATATAGTTCGCAAATTGTCTCAAAGATTGTTATTTACTCTGGGAGATAGTTATGCAGAAGGGTAATCAGCAGTTGGTTATTTATGTCCTGCTTTCTTTAATCTGTTCCATATATTTATAAACCGTTCCACATCACCCCTTCGTATACATCTCTAAACACCTTGTAGCGAGGGGCTAGGCTCCAGCAAGGAGAGCGCGCCCCTCGGCCCCCGCCGGCCGACAGCGACACAGCGGAGCTGTCCTTACTTTGAGGAATCTCAAGAGGGTGAGTGCGACGTGGGTGCGGGTGGGCTCTGCTCTGCAGGGGGGCACGGCAGGACCGTCACCCCCCCGCACCCCTGCATCCTGAGGCGTGCTCAAATTCAGACGTCCCTGCTCTTTTCCCACGCTGACAATGGTCTTTGAGTACTTTTTCCCTTCTGTGTCAACAGCAGACCCTAGGGGCAGCACGTCAGTGTCACGCACTGCCTTACGGAGGACAGGGGGTGAACCCCAAGGTTTTTCCTCCTTGCCCTGAGGGCTGAGAGCCCGACAGGCAGGGTGCTGCACTGAGCAGGGCTGCTGCAGCCCCTGCCCACCCCAGCTCCTCCGTGGGTCTGTCAGTGTAAGCGATGGCTGGGCAGAGGCAGATTCAGCCGAGGGGCATGTTTCTTTGCCCCTGAACATCAGCGACCTCGAAAGTCGGAGGACTGCGGGAAACCTCCGGGGCAGCCGCTCCGTTTATGGCCGTATTGGAATAAGCCACCATTCAAGCCCTATTTCTTCTGAACAAATAAACGGCCTTGCAGCTCTCCACCGCTGCGGGCACAACCTTTCCCGATTCCTGCTGTTCAGAAGGTGGCTTCCTGCTCCAGCCTGCGAACCACGCTGGGAACGGCGTGCGTGACTTCCCCCGGCACTGTCCTCCTGCCTGACACCGCTTCCTAAGGGCCAGGACCACGCGATGACAAACCGTTGTTAGGCCCTTCTCGGGAATAGCTGCGTGCCCTCTGTGGGTGAAATGCCCTGACACTCAAAGTCCACGCAACGTTTGAGGGCTTCTCGAGAGGTGTTTGCAAGGTAGGACTGTTTATGAGCTGTACAAAAGTAAATATTTGGATGGCCTTTAGCTCTGGAATAGCAGACCAGATGGATCTTTCGGGACCCAAATCCTCATAGGGGAAAGAACTATGGGAAGAGAAAAGAGAAACAGAAATAAGTGGAGGACTACAAAAAACCTTTTATTCTGCAAAAAGGTTAAAAACAGAAGTTGCAAACGCAATTTGGGGGGAAGGTCGTTGTTTAGCTTCTACAAAAATACTTAGTTTGGCTTAAGTTTTAAAAAGCACAGAATTATCTGCTAATCTTTATTTGGTGTGTGACAAACACTAAATGAACAAATTTTAGAATCTGTAGGCTAGTTTACACCTCGATTATTATAGAAATTCAGTCAAGCTTCATTTGGGAATGTGTGTGATATAACACAACAATGGCAGTCAGGCCTTAAGAACCCACCAGCAGTTGATGGCAGCACTAGTACCGCTGTAAGCACACCCGTGGAATGCCCGACAGGGAAAAATAGCAGTATACTGGCAGAACTAAGCTTTAATGAAAGGCATTACTAGTCAGCAGTCTAAAATGCCTTACCTTAGGCGCCAGGAAGTACAGTAACAGACACGCCACTGCCTGTGTCTCACAGCTGAGACCCGGGTCACACCGTGGGCGACCCCTCCAGCCAGCGAGCCACTGCGCCCGTCCTCCTAACAGTGCGAACGCAGAGAATGCCTTGCTGGAAATACACGCCGAAAGGTGAAGAAGAAAATTGCTCGTTCACCCTACCCCCCTTTCTCACATTACCCAGTTGCAAAGTCTACAGAACGTCCTTGGACACGGAGCACCGCGGCCCCGCAGCAGCAGAAACGTCACCGAAGGAAGTTAGAGAGCAAGTGTTGCATAGCGGTGATAATTAGTGCAACCACATTAAGCTACAAATTGCATGGCCCAATGGGAGAGTAAAATCCCCAGCACTGAATGGCAGCGGGGTTTTGATAACCTTTCTGTGGCTGCCTGGACATGCGACTGACCACTGCGTACCGTGGTTACTCTGTACATGTCACAAACACCCGAGTATTAGAGGGCAAGGGAGCGTGCAGCCGCACCTGCTTCATCTTGCACATATTCGGAAGGGAAGAACGGGGAAGAGATGGTATCGGCTCTGTTGTACACTGAACACAGCAAACGCAGTCTGAGGTGATCGTGTGCACGTGATTATCCTGATGAACTAACAGTCGTGCACTTTTCCTCTGGTTCAGGGCGCTTTTGACACAAGGCTCTCTAAAGAGCTCTACGTTATTAAAGGAAGTCATCTCATTGGCGCTGATACAGCAACACCTCTCCGAGAGCCGGGGGGTTATTAGCTGTATACTGTGGTCCGTCTGTCACACTAACATACAGATGTTTTCTAGCTGTTCAGGCACGTTTCGTTCAACTTACCCCTCTGCCAACAGCAGCAAACCGCAGCCCGCCGCCCCTGCGAACGCCGCGAGCTGGAAGCGCCCCAAGCAGGGAAGGCAGCCCCAGCCCCAGCCCCGTGTTTTGCTCCAAGTCTGAAGTCGGCGTGGCACAGAGCCAGAGGAAATGCTCAGAAGCTCCCCGCGCAGTCCTGTTCACTGATTGCCAAAATGAAACAAAACCTGTGCTCAGCGCGTCGAGCTTCCCCTACTTCCCCAAATGAGAGATTCTTAAAAAAGAAAAATTTGGGTTGTCATTTCTTGTTCTGTTTTTCATAAGGAACAAGAATGCACTTTTCTGAAATTGTAACATTTTCTATTTGCAGGGCCACTGAATAGGGGAGGTTCCTAGATGAGTTTTTACCTCATAAAAATGTGCTTTTTCTGCAGATGGGTGTGGCGAAGAAAGAAAAGCTCTGCAAAAGCTCCCTATCCCGACCTACAATTTATTACTGCATAGATTTCCTAGTGCCAACGTACATGTGGCTTCTAAACTGGCCATGCCCCCCATAGACTGGTCAAGCCTGCTGGCTCACCTCACACCTGGCGATGGGAAGGGGTTGAACAGTTGTAGGGTCACTGCTGGTTTATTTTACCTGGGCCAGGCCTAAAACATCTACACTTAGCAGAGCCTGGTACTTGGTACGTGGCTCTTGAAGAGGCTGAAACTGTTAGCCTAATGTGATACAAAGCAAATACTAAGAAATAAAATATGCTCAAGAACAACCTGCTACCTTTTTAAATGAAAATCTTTTTTTTTTTTTTTTCAGTGTATATACTTTGATTACTAATAACCTTTCTTCTACAGTGTTGGCATTCATGTTTGAATCCCATATAAATCAATTGATGCTACCTTTCTCAACCAAAAGATTTATTATTATTTTCTAAATATTCTCAAATCACTTTGTGAAGGTGAAAGATGCTGGACAAAAACCAGCTACTTGGTTAACAGCACTAGCTGTGCCAGAATGACACCCTGCTGAGGACAGAATTAATTCCTGCTTGCAGGAGCTCTCCAAAGCATCAGTCTGCTGCGCTGCCGGCGTCCCAGGAAGAGCTTCACATCTCAGTGGCGGGTGCGATCCGTGTGCCAAAAGTGGAGTAAAAGCAACTTCACACAATTTGCAGGCTTCTCTGCCAGTTGGAGCGTAACAAAAGGTGCTATAGGGATAAATGTGGAACAAAATGTTGAAGTCTCTTTTTTACATTACCTTCTTCCTGTGGCACATGTTCTGGTTCTCACAAACATTAGAGTGTTCAGCTGTATTTTATGCAGGGCACTGGAATCTTGAAATAACGCGAAGGTGTTGCAGAGAAAACAGTGCAGCTGCCTGTTGTTAGAGGAGCAGATTTATGAGCCGCCAAGTTTTATCTCCATGCATACTAGTCCTATTCTTTAAGATCCTTGTGGCTGTGGCCTCGGTAACTGCACCGTCACAAATACCCATCCTCAGGGTAGCAGCGAAGGGGCAAACTTCACTGTTTGCAGGTTGATGAGCCGTTGTGCCATCGCCTGCAGCTGAACCGGCATTTCACAGCCGGCCTTGAGCTGTCGGGCTGCGCCAGCGGCAGCACTGGCCCCAGGTGGGGGGTTTGCTGGGGGGCAGGAGCTGCCCCAGGTGGGGGTTTGCTGGGGGGCAGGAGCTGCCCCAGGGCGGGGGGTTTGCTGGGGGGCAGGAGCTGCCCCAGGGCAGGGGGGTTGCTGGAGGGCAGGAGCTGCCCCAGGGCGGGGGGTTTGCTGGGGGGCAGGAGCGGCCCCAGGGCGGGGGGGTTGCTGGGGGGCAGGAGCGGCCCCAGGGCGGGGGGGTTGCTGGGGGGCAGGAGCGGCCCCAGGCGGGGGGTTTGCTGGGGGCAGGAGCTGCCCCAGGGTGGGGGGGTTGCTGGGGGCAGGAGAAGCTCCAGGGCGGGGGGTTTGCTGGGGGGCAGGAGCAGCAGCCGACAGCAGAGCTGCAGCAGCGGTGGTGGGGAGATTTTCCCCCAGCACATCAGCAGTCCCCATCGCTCGTGGGGGAGGATTTTCCCCCCACACATCAGCAGTCCCCATCGCTCGTGGGGGAGGATTTTCCCCCCACACAGCAGCAGTCCCCATCGCTCGTGGGGGAGGATTTTCCCCCCACACAGCAGCAGTCCCCATCGCTCGTGGGGGAGGATTTTCCCCCCACACAGCAGCAGTCCCCATCGCTCGTGGGGGAGGAAGAGCCTGCACTGCGTGTTCCCACCTGTAACCATGAATTCCCTGACATCCTACCCTGGGCTTCCTTCCTTTTAGAGTGGACATAAAGCACGGGGAGAATATAAATGCGTGTGAATGTAGAGGCCTACTGAAAGGAAACAGGTTGTTAAGGATTTGGCCTGAAGAGTTGCTTTTACGTGCTCTTTGAGGTTTTTGCTACTGCCAGACTTCTCTGTTAGGAGCAACTGTGGGACTCCAAATTTCATAGTGTGTTTTTGAAGTGCCTGGGATAGGCATCCATTCCAAGAAAGCGCTCACTTTCTGAAGGGCAAACCTGTAATGATCATTAGCCGTGTTAAAGCAAACACCTCTAGCTTCTGCAGTCCTTGAGCAGCTGGAAGAAATAGAATTTCACTGAAAGTATTAGTCTGTGATATCCTTTCTATTCTGCTTTACTCCTACGTCAGTATGCTTAGCATAAATTAAATCACATCCTACCCATCACGTCAGTGCACATTGTCTTTTCTGTAAATCAACCTTCCTACAAAAACACAGGAACAGCAACATTAAAACAATTTCAGGCACACTGGAAAATATAATGGTGCACCTGGAAATTTTTTTTTAATAACATATTCAGTAACTACTTCATGTTTATTTATTTCTTACGGGCTTTTTCAGTGCGTAGCATTGTCTGTGACTGGATTTAGTGCTCGTTGGGTGCCACGTTCCGCTCAGACAAGGGAGACGAGCGGGGAGAGGATTTGAAGTATTTGTAACCATCACTGCGAATGGTCACGATCTGTCAGGAGCTAGATGTGTCTGCTTCTGTCTCCGGAGGCAGGCAGCTATGAAAGAGTTACAGCTGGTCCAGGCTCGGGCTGCGGGGGTGCTGCCCGCCGGGGCCGGGCCGGGAGCAGCCGGGCTGCCCCCGCCCTTCTCGGGGCGTGGGGGCCGGCGCGGCCCGTCACCCGCGACGGGGACACGGACGGGCGGCGGCCCCGACACGGCTGCGGGGGGGCCCGGCCCGGGCGGAGCGGGGGGGGCAGCGAGGGGCTCTGCGGAGCGGGGGGGCAGTGGGGGGTCCCTGCGGGGCAGGGGGGCAGTGGGGGGTCCCTGCGGGGCGGGGGGGCAGTGGAGGGTCCCTGCGGGGCGGGGGGGCAGTGGAGGGTCCCTGCGGGGCGGGGGGGCAGTGGGGGGTCCCTGCGGGGCGGGGGGGCAGCGCGGGAGTCCTGCGGAGTGATGGGGGCTCTTCGGGGCGGGGGGAGCAGCGAGAGAGGCGAGGGGGGAGAAGCGGGGAGAGCTGCGCCCCGGAGCGCGCCCTCGGGGGGGAAAGGGGTGCCGGGGGGGGTGAGGGGCAAGGGGGTGAGGAAGGAGGGGGGAGCGGAGGGGGATCAGGGGGTGGATGAGGAGGTGCCGGTGCGTTCAGCACCGCCGGTGCGGAGAGCGGCGCGGGGCGGGGCCGCCTCACCCCGCGGGGGTGTGTGTTACACCCCCGTTACACCCCCCCGTTACACCCCCCCTGTTACACCCCCCCTGTTACACCCCCCCTGCTTCCCGCGGGGTTGCTCGCCTGCTCAGCTAAAAGCAGAACGCTGAGAGAGAAACGTTTCGTTTTCGTGGCTGAAAAAACTGAATCCGGGCTACAAACTTCTGCTGCGTTGCGGGGGGTGCGGCGGGCGGGGCCGTGCCAGGGGCTGCCCCCCAGCCAGGGGCTGCCCAAACTGCCCCCCCAGCCAGGGGCTGCCCAAACTGCCCCCCAGCCAGGGGCTGCCCAAACTGCCCCCCAGCCAGGGGCTGCCCAAACTGCTCCTCAGCGAGGGGCTGCCCAAACTGCTCCCCAGCGAGGGGCTGCCCAAACTGCCCCCCAGCCAGGGGCTGCCCAAACTGCTCCCCAGCCAGGGGCTGCCCAAACTGCCCCCCAGCCAGGGGCTGCCCAAACTGCTCCCCAGCCAGGGGCTGCCCAAACTGCTCCTCAGCCAGGGGCTGCCCAAACTGCTCCTCAGCGAGGGGCTGCCCAAACTGCTCCCCAGAGGGGGCTGCCCAAACTGCCCCCCAGCCAGGGGCTGCCCAAACTGCTCCTCAGCGAGGGGCTGCCCAAACTGCCCCCCAGCCAGGGGCTGCCCAAACTGGTCCCGGGCCAGCACCACCTCTGAGGGCTCCGGAGCGAGTTGGTGGGAGGAAGAGCCATCCTGCACGAACGCACCTTCCCGCACCTTGCTTGAACGGTGGCCACCCCGGTACCGCCGAGGGAAAGCTCTCGCTGGCACAGGCGGCTGGTCAGGACAGGTAACCTGTCAGCTGTCGTGACATGTAGGGAAAGGGACTGGAAAACAGCGGCACAGCCGGCGTGCAAAGGCAGCCTCAACCCTGGCTCATCCGACAGTTGGCACCGGTGGCTTGTTAACCTTAAGAAAATTTAAGTGTCACATCTGCACGTAATTGAACGTGCACCCAGCTAAACAGGGTCCCTGCCTGCACACGGACCCGCAGAGCCTGCCGGTGCCGGTGCCAGCTGCAGACCAGCAGCGGGCCAGGGAAGCTGTGGTGCACGAAACTGTCCTCAGCGCTTCACGCGCGGCTGGGGGGACACGGCCCCGTCTGTGCCGCCTTCCAGAGACAACGGCGCCGGTGTTGGCCCAGCTCTGAACAGCTTGAGTGTTTATCAGCTGTGACTTCAGTGCTAAAACTGATCAGCTGCAGCTGCACAGAATCACAGTGAAATGCTTTAAATACAAATTGCGCTGCAGGTGTGGGGATAGTAAGACAGGAGTTTTGCGTTTGGGGGGAACATCTAGGCAGCTCAGTGGGCCAATCCTTGGAAATGCTGAAAGATATTTAGGCCCCACAGCTGAGCAAGAGCTGCAGACGCTGCAAGGGCCAACTATATTGTGGAGTCATTGTTCATCTGAAAGGTGAACTCCAAACAGCTACGAGGATGTTTTTGGTCACCCAGGAGTTTGAACACTGCCAGAACACAAATGCTAAAGTATGTCTTAATGTTCTGACATCGTTAAAATGCCATGCAACGTGTGGGGAGTTACCCCAGCTGTTGCTGTCATCTCAGCTTCAATACCCTCTGCACCAATAACAGCAACGACAGTCCTGGGGACAACTGGAATTTTTTCAACTCAAACGCAAGTATTTTTTTCATACCTGTGCTTGCCATTTCCTCTTAATTTCTATGAAGGGAATCGGTATGTTTTCCTCTGTTTTACTGCACATTTCAAAGTTGATGATACGGCTGTTCTCTGCTTGCTCAGTTGGGGATATTTATGAATTGTAGTAACATGCCTGCTTGCAAGGTTCCCTCCCTTTCCAGCGAGGATAGCTCTGATGTACGCACAGGCAGCGAAGCGGTTTGCTTGAGGTGTGCACAGCAAGTCCCTGAGGCCGATGGCATCTGTCAGGGCCCTGAGGGCACCGATCAGCCCAAATGGCCCCGGCCAGCCGCAGCTGGACACCCCCCTCACCCCCCCTCCCACGGCCTGGGCCCCTGTTTTGGCCAGCCCGGGGCAGGAGGATGCTGAGCTCCAGCCCTGCCGCAGCTCTGCCGTGCCTGGCTGTGGGACGCCGAGCCGGGCTGCCCTCGGTGCCCCCCAGCACCCCTGCTCCCTGCCTGGGGTGCTCGCGGGGCTCTGCCCTGCTGCCCCCAGGCCCTTAGGGAGCCCCAGCCCGTGTGGTGCCCTCCTGGTATTCTCCTATTCACATCTAAACATCCAAGATTTGAAAAATTGGTAGAGAAACATCTTAGATTGCTGTGCGTATTTTCTGTGTTGAGCTGTTTGCGGTTCAAAATTGGCTCCCCACAAAACCGGCCATGTTACAGACCCAGGTGTGCATTTAAAACCACAAATAATTTTAAGAACATTTATGACTGACTTCAGAATTTTGAAACTTGGATTTTGAATCTTGGAGGCTTCTTTCCTGAGCGTCCGAGTTTGCATGGTGTAAAGCAATACAAAATGAAGCAATACAAGTGAAGGTACTGAGACGCTGGCACTCTCAGCTGGAAGGCTCCTAACCTGGTCTATGAACAAGGTGGAGTGATGATCAGTGCTCACCTGGACTGATTTCAGACACTGCAAGACTTACGTAGACAGCTGTCCTGAACAGTTATCGCAGCAGCTATATACTATGAATTTTAAATTTTATGCACAAAATATCCCATAATGGACAGCAATAAATTTCTGTTGAGAAATACAACTGGAGCTGTATCCAGTTCAGAAGTAGTTCAGAAGAATTTCAAATTACTTAAAAATAAATAAAGGACATGTACCTTTGCACAGTGCTCTGAAGTCTACAGGACTCAGTCTGACACACTTTGATGGACATTAGCAAGCTGTACTCTGAGGTATGGATTAGACCCCCGAGGACCAGATTTGGGGCTTTCCACCCTTGTTTCCTGTGGCTTCAGGAACAAAATAAACGTAGGGAGCAGCCACTTGTGCGACCCTTCCTCACTTCCAAAGCGTGAACTAAAAAAAGACAGTGAAAACTCCGAGACCATTTCCTTCAAGCTGTATTTTGCAGTATTGAAAGTACAGAATGGCCCATTTAAGTAAATGCTGGGATAAGCTCACAAAGCCCTCTAAGATCCATCTCTGAGAATAAGAGAGTCCATCCCTCAGGGTTATAAAAGAGCTTTCAGGCAGCAAAATATTACATTGCATTTAAGGGTTTTAATCTGATATAGTTTGGGGTTTTTGTTGTTTTTCCCGCCAGTATAAAAAGCTCTTCATAAAGATCTCTCTAATAAAAGCATAAGCCAATTAGTAAAGCCATAAAGACAGTGATGAAAGTAAGTCAAATATGATTATGGAGGAATTGCATAGCCAGCGTATGAGTGCCTCCTCCATTATCCCTTCGCAGAGCACGGGGAGCCCTTTCCACTGGGGTGGGGGTCGGAGCTCCGAGCGCTGGCCCCTGCACTGCTGCACCCCAATGAAATTTTGGTGGCCGCAGCTCTGCACGTCCCTGGGGAAATGTGCAGGGAAGGATGTGTCCCACCCCATGGAGACAGCGGAGCAGTGACATAATACCGACAACCAGTAACATCTGCTTTAAAAAATAAATTCTCTGTGCCACTTATTGCCTGTTCTTTTATTCAGGACAGAGATACATCATTTAGCAGATCTTTTAACCACAGCCTTCTCTTTTCCAAGCATGGTGTGATTAATGTCTTACATACGCTTTCAAAAGGTGAGCTCCTCATAGTTGGAGGAAATCGTAATTAGGGACCAAATTAGGTAAGCACGGCCTCACTGTTAGGGCTGAACATGGTGGGTGTCCTGCCTCCAGCCCTGCGAGCCTAGCAGCCGGCCAAAACCGAATCTAACCGAGACCGGTGCGTGCGTCCCAGCTGGAGGCCCACCTGAGCCGCTGCCCGGGGGGGTCCCTGCGTGCCAGGGGAGTGGGTACCAGTCCGGGGGGGCTGCCCCACGGCTGCCCGGGCCGCCTCCGTCGCCCCACAGCCACCTCCGTGCCCCGCGAGGGCCTGGGTCAGCCCCGGCCCGTGCCCCAGCGAGCACCTCGCCAAAAGCTGGGTGCGGGCTGTGCCCTGGCCGGGGGCAGTGCCGGGGGGGCCACGGGAGCGCCTGGGGCGTCAGCGGCCACGGTGGCTGTGCACCCCCACGCCGAGGGCCGCGGGACGAGACCAGAGCACAAAAAAATAGCCAAATGCACGCCGTTTGTTTGTTTGTTGTCTGAAAAACAAACAGAAGGCTGTTCTGTGTTAATATTCTCAAGTCTGCTCTCCAGGGAGCTGGCCTAACCAAAGCTTTTGGAGGAGGTTGCAGTACTTTTTTTTCAGCTGAAAAACTGAATTCGCTTCCGGCCAAATTTTCACCGGTAGCAACCTCCACAACAGGCAACATCCATCTTCCGAACCCCCACTGAAACGCGTTGTCCTAAAATCTTGAGGCCCGCCTCGTCTGTAGGCGTGGGGGCTGCAGCCCAGCCCTCGGGACGGGGAAGCGGGGAGCCTGGAGCGCCTCGGCCCGTCGCTGCCCGCCCGCTCGCAGCCTTGCCTCCCGCCTGCGCGGGCTCCCCCGTCCCCAGCCAACGGAGCTCTTCGCTCTTCGGAAGGTGCGTCGGTGGGTCGGGGATATCACACATCCCTCCTCGGTGCCGATTTCCATCGCATTTTCGGTGAACCTGCCGATGGATAATGTCAAGTGGCGCTTTGTCGTCTTCCTTCTGCTTTATTTCAGTAGGAAAAGCTGTGAAAATACCAGAACCTGGGTCAAAAATGTAACAGCCCAAACTTATAAGACAACTTTTCAGTGGCATCTATGCAAGCGGTGACATTGTTCTCCAAGCTGTGCAATGAAAATTCATGGGGACAGTGATATTACAGACTTATCTGACCCTCCGGCTTGTTTGAAAAATTCGGCCTCAAGACCATTTTTTCCCTCCTAGTGGTAAAGCTGCTTATTAAAAACTAACCCGATTCTTGAGCCCTCTTGCTCAAACTTAATATTCAAGGCAGGCACCGAGACTGAAAATATTCAGACTACACTGTCTGGGTTGTAAGGACTGGAAAACCAGGAGCCGTGACAGAAAATGTTAGGCAACCTTAGCTGGTAGCGGTGCTTTCCCTGCAGTAACAACACCAACACCCATCAGTCTTCCATCTCTGTGCAGAGGAGGAAGAGAAATAATCCGATCTGCATTTGCACCTTCAGCCAACTGGGCTTGGCCCAGGGGTCAGAGCTGTGAAGCTCTGGAGCTGGAGGCAGCGACAACTCCTGCTCGCTGGATGGGACCCAGAGCGGCACTTCCATACTTTCTCCTGCTCTCCCTGAGGTTATACCGTAACATCTCCTCTTGCGAGTTACCCACGGCAGTGTCTGCAGCAAAACTAGGTATCAGCCCTACAGTACGCGCTTAAACATTCACGTCAGAGGTCACACACTTCAGACTTCAGCGTGGTTTTGCCTATTACCCTTTTCCCATTGCCACTGGCAAACTCTTATTTTTGGACACAGATTTACCCCACGCTTTTTTGTTTTTTTTCCCACACGTATAGATCTTGTCCATCTGAATTTACCACGTGCCAGCACCGCACAGTTTTCCTTCACAAAATTAGCTCGTGTCCCCTCTACACCTCCCCTGCTCTACAAAGTGGCTGGCAACGTGCATCTCCCCTCAGTATTCGTACTGGGCTCCTGCGACAGCACAGAGGTACTGCTTCAGCCAGTCCTTGCTTTGCCTGGGTGGAAAGTTATTACTGATCGGATGGTGCCATTTGACGGGACGGGTGAGTTCTGGCCCCGGAGGAGGCAAAGCACCGGCTGCAGTGAGGATGCAGTGCCTGAAGCTGCCCAGCCCGAGCTCTGGACCTGCCGAGCCGCTGCCCTGGGAGCTGCCGTGGCCGAGGCCGAGGCAGGCTGCGCGCCGGGCACCCGGCTGGGGCGCGTCTCCGTCGCGTCCCGCCGGGGATGCTGGGCGTTCCACGTCCCTGCGCTTCCCCACACGCACCCACAGGGCTAGGATGCCATTGCACCCCACTGAGCGGTCAGCATTTCTTGATTTTGGAAACAGCTTCTATTATAATCCGTTATTGGGTGAGTCAGCCCTCAGGTATTCTTTTGAAAATGCTTTGTAGATGATGCTATGTTTCACGTTCCTGTTTTCCCAGGTTTTATCCACTCCTTTCCTTGAAGAAGGCAGAGGATTCACAGATACCAGCGCAGTCATCACCCAGTCATCGGTTTACTTTTACGCAGTTGCCACACTTTCGTGCTGTGGTATTTCCTTTCCCCAAAGAAACCGGGAAAGTACATCTACGCTGAGTGCGGTGATTGCTGCCTGGGTCCCGTACAAGTAACTTCTTGCGGCCTGCAGCCACTTCCGATTCTAGTTTCCTGTTCCTGAGCACTGCCAGACTTTTCACCTGGATGCCATATGGCTCGGGATCCCTTTCCAGCTGGGTGTAATTTGACACAGCTTCCTCCAGCCTACCCTGACTTCGATGTAATCGCTGTGGGCTGAAATTTGTAAGGCTTGTGCGCCAAAGACACAGCAGCAGATGTTCCCACCACTCTTTTATTTTCTTTTTTCCTGTGTGTGGACATGTCAAGCTAAATCAGGTATGTTTGATATATGACAGAATGTTTGAGATATATATATATATCATACATATATATATACACATATACGATGTCATGTTTGATCAGTTCATCTTTGATACCTCTGATGGAGGCATCCAGGTAAAATTGCAGTGTCTGCAGTGCAACTTTACGCAATAGTTGTCTCAGGAGTTGCACAAAACCTTAGAAGAAATTCTCCAGAGGAGTCCAGCAGTGGTTGGTGTCTCTGGGCATGAGCATATTCTGCACTGCATTTATCTGTATGTCGCGGCTCACTGGAGGTCAGCAAGTATCCCACATACAAGGCCGACTTCCACAACTTCGACTTGTTTTTTTACTTAATTGTATGTTTAATTTGTACCTCCTAACAAAGGCGGCCAGCGGTCACGATCCAGCAGAGCTTTTGTCACTCCATTTGCATCCCTACCTGAGAAAGTTTCCCACAAAGGGCAGACTTCACAGGACGGACTCATCAAGTTCAGCGTCACTGGGAATGGCCATCTCCTCCTCCCGGGCGGCTGGCTGACCCGCTCACTCACCCGTGCCCGCCTGGAGATGTAACACACGACTGCAGTGTGCTGAGTGGCACTATAGGACGGTGAGGTCAATCCTTCCCCGGGTCGGCAGTACTTGACAGAGTTTATTTCTGTTACTGAATACTGAGAACAATTTTGCCTTTCTTTTCTCAAGTAGTGGCTTTTCAGACATGGGCATCTGCTGCAGTCGCTGGCTCTTCTCATCGCTCCGGCCCGTGCGTACCTCCGGCTGCCCTGACTGGACGGCAGCCCCCAGCCCCTTCTCCAAGCCGCGGGCTCCATCACCCCAGCGATTTTGCTCCTTCCCCTCACCCCCTTTTCCAACCCCGCTCCCCGCAGCACAGCGGGCACCCCGCGGGGCAGGGCCTGCCCCGGCCCACCGCTGCCCCTGCTCCCCGAGCCCCGCCGTGCCGCTCTGCTCGCGCGGCGGTGGGGCCGGTTTGGTGGGACCGGGGCGGCCGCAGGACACGTGTGGGAGGAACCGCCTGGCGCCGGGGGTCCGGCTGCTGGATTCGGCCTGCGGCTGCCCACGGTGACATCCCAGGGCCGGCAGTGAGCTCAGGCTCCTTTCCTGGCCGCAGGCAGAGGGAGCAGCATCGCAAGGTGCCGGGAAGACACCCCCGAGGAACTTCTGGGTAGCTGAACTTGCCAAAGAGGTGCGGAACCCTTTGTGTCACACCTGGAACCTCATTCACGGCGAGCACGAGCAGACAAGCTCGTTTGCCTGACGTATCTTTAACTCGGGAGAGACTCGCTAAGCGCCCGTGAGCGCCCTTTGTTCATGACAACGCCAAATACAGCGAGTTTCGTGTAAACCACACCTGAAGGCCCATTCGGGAGGTGCACTTTCTTTGCCTTGTGTTCGGAGCCCGACGTGATTATTTGCTGCCCATCAGACGCCTCTCCCTGGGGAGACACGTGCAAGAACTGAGGAGAAATAAGGCTCTGCTGAGGAGCAGTAGCAATCTTTTTATTTCTCTGACAGGGCTGCATCTTTCTCTGGCTGAGCCTTCTTGTTCAGCGTGATGTCTTCCTACACAGCGTGATGGATGTTTCATCTTTGGTGATTTCCCTTGTCACCTACCTGTTGGACATTCTTCACCATCGTGCCTTCTGCCACAGTACCCCCTGATCTGTCTCCACATTCTGTTTTCCCCTCAGTTTTGTGCATTTGTACAGTCGCTCCTGAACCTGGTTTGGGTTTCCTATTTTCTGTGCTCTGCTCAGTGACTCTCTGTCCGTGTATCATTTATGTGCTCTTACGACAACAGCTTCCGCAGCTCTGAAGCTCAGACCTCTGCAAGCCTTGTAATACGAGCTTCTGCACATTTTGTTCCTATTACTAATCAGCCATGAAATATAGATAATCATAGGAGCCAGCTATTTTGCAGCGTAGCAAAGACTGATTTGTCATTTCTCTGGTTTCTCAGGCAAAGTTATTGAGAAGATTCCTTTCACAAAGGGTATTTCTGTAAGCCGAGGATGACTTTGGCGCCCCGCCGGGCTCCGTGCGGGCCGTTTCAGCCTGCCCCTCCGTAGGTCTGTGCTGGGGGGGGGGGGGAGATCAGCGTTACCGATACCTGTTGTCGTGTCCCGACAGCCCCTCACCGCCACGCCGGGGCTGGTGCGCCGGGGCGCTGTGGGGCGAGCGGGGCGGGGGCGTCCCCGGGCAATTTCGGGCCGGCCGGTGATGCGCGGGGGCCGGCAGCGGCGGGGCCGGCAGCGGCGGGGCCGGCAGCGGCGGGGCCGGCAGCGGCGGGGCCGGCAGCGGCGGGGCCGGCAGCGGCGGGGCCGGCAGCCCCCCCGCCGTGCAGCCCCCCCGCCGTGCAGCCCCCCCGCCGTGCAGCCCCCCCCGCCGTCCGTCCCCCCGCCGCCCGTCCCCCCGCCGTGCAGCCCCCCCGCCGTGCAGCCCCCCCGCCGCCCGTCCCCCCGCCGTGCAGCCCCCCCGCCGCCCGCCCCCCCGCCGTGCAGCCCCCCCGCCGTGCAGCCCCCCCGCCGTGCAGCCCCCCCGCCGCCCGTCCCCCCGCCGTGCAGCCCCCCCGCCGTGCAGCCCCCCCGCCGCCCGTCCCCCCGCCGCGGCGAGCCCCGCCCCGCCCCGCCGCGGGCTGGCGTCGCCCCTTTAAGAGGCGCGCGGGGCCGCTGTGACGTCGCGGGCGCAGCGCCCTCCCTAGCCCGGCCCGCCCGCCGCGCCGCCAGAGCCGGGAGCGGGAGCGGCGGCGGCGGCAGCAGCGCCCGGCGCCCGCCCAGCCCAGCCCAGCCCAGCCCCGCCGGCACCGGCACCGGCCGCCCCGTCCCGCCCCGCCGACCTGCCATGCGCCGCGGCCCGGCGCCAGCCTCCGCCGGCGGGAGCCGTCCCGGCAGCAGCGCGGCGGCGGCGGCAGCAGCGGCGGCGGCGGGCGAGCGCTGAGCGCCGCGGCCCCGCAGCAGGGCGGCCGGCCGGCCCCGCCGCGGCGCGGCGCGGATGTCCGCGGGCTGCCCGCGCCGGGAGGACTCGCCGCCGCCGCCGCCCGCCCGCGCTGACGGGGCGGCCCCGCTCCCCGCAGCGCCCCGCGCCCGCCCCCGGGCTCCCCGCAGCGCCGCCGCTTCCGCCCGCCCGCCGCCAGCGCCGGCGCCATGGCGGGGAAGGGGGCCGCGGCCGGCGCCGGGGTGCTGCTGGTGACGGCCAACGTCGGCTCCCTCTTTGACGACGTAAGTACCGGGGCCGCGGCCGGGGCCACGCACCCGCAGCGCGGGGAGGATGGGGGGGCCGGGTCTGGGGTCTCCAGCGCCGCCCCCCCACCCGCGGCTGCCGCCCCGCAGCCGGGGGGGGGGGCTCCGCCGCCCCGGGAAGGGCGGAGCGGGGCGCTGGGGAGCGCCGGTCCCTGCGGAGCCGGGTCCGGTCCCTCCGCTGCGCTTCCTCCTCAGGCGCCCGGAGCGGGGCAGAGCGTGGGGTGATCTCGGCCCCGGGGGAAAAACCCAGCGTGGCGTGGGGCGCTCCCCCCGCGGGGCTGCGGCTCGGCTGACCCCCCCCCCCCCCCCCCCCAGGCGTTCCCTCGAAGGGGCTTCGCGCGGCGCGCTGGGGAAATACAGTGTAATTTGTGTTTTGCGTAGCACGCTCCGGCAGGCGCTTGGGATGTTTGTCACCGCGGCAAATAAAGCGAGTGCAACAGTTGGTGCGGCTAGCAGTTAATCAGAGAGAAGAATGCGTTCTTGTAAATTCGCGTCAATTAAGACAGATGTTTACACGTATCTGGAACAGCAGCCAGGCTTCTAAACCCCCTGGGCTGCGCCCCGGGAGGAGCCTGGCGCGGCTGACATCGGTGGCGAAGCGCTGTGGGACCCGAGCTGGGGCCGGCGTGTCGCGCAGGGCGGGGGGAGCGCTTCTCGGGGTCTGCTGCTCGCACACACACACGGCAGCGTGGGTCTGGCAGAGCTGGGTCCCAACTCGCGCCGCGTTGTTGCTCCTGCTGCATGTGTTAGGGCTGGCTTTGTGCGCGGGGCTGGCGCGCGAGGCAGAGTGCGATGTGCTGGGGTGTAAGCCTGGTTTTGGTTGTGTGCTCCCCCCCGCCTCAGTCCTCAAAGCTTGCTTTTTTGTTTTTTTTGGTTTTTTTTTTGTTTTTTTTTTCATCATCTTGAAGGCTGACCTGAAGTACACACTTTGATACCTGTGTAGTCGAAGGATGCGATCCATCTTTTCGCCAAGTTTAGTAAACTGTGACGAATTGTCACCGCAGTTATTTTTACACCTACACGTGCCGCTTCATCTTAAACGAGCACTCTGAAAATATACATTTCGTAATAGTTCTCATGCCGATGGCCTTAGCCTTGCGCAGGGTCTGTGAGCGGGGCGGCGTTCGGCAGGGCTGCTGCAGATCACTCCTGCCGTGCGGTCCTGCTGCCGTCGCGAGCCCGCGGGTGACACCTCCGCTCGGCCCGAGCCTGCTCGCTGACCCCAGCCCGCTCTCTCCCGTGGCAAACGCTGTGGTTCAAAGGGCTCTCCTGCCTTCTCTCTTCTTGCCGAGCGCGATGGCAGCGGCCGCTTTGGAGCACTGTCACTGAAGAAATCCTGTGCTGTCAGACTGAACGATTTCCTGGTTGTTCCTGGTTAGTATTTGAGACTCGCTGGCGTTCCTGGGGAAGGTGGAGTGTTAGTTGTTGTTTATTGTTCTGCGTGAGCGAAGCGGGGAGCGCTTCTCCTCTAGCAAGCGACTCCCTTGCGATGAAAAAATTTCATTTTCTGCAGCGACAAACCCGGGCTTATTTGAATATGTTCCACTGCAGGGTGGGGAATGGAAAGACTGGTCTGAGCTTTCGTGATTACGCTTCTGGTTTGTTGCTGTTGGAGTTGGGACTGGCGGCTGCCCGGTCAGGTTTCTGGAGTAACACTGGTGCAATTCAGGCGCAATAAAGATGACATTAGCATGGTTTGTGGACTTAGCTTTCCAGTTATGTGTTAGAGCTCTCAGTGGCTGTTCCTGCTTGTTGGTCCCTTCCTATTCAGTTGAGGAATAAGTCTCTCTGCTATGACCCGAAGTGATTTCAGTTAAGAACAAGGACTCCTGCTTTCAGAGACTTCACCTAAGATGGGCTGGAAAACCATTTCCAGTTCCCTTTAATCCATTTTTTTTTTTTTTTTCCATTTCTGATTTCAGATTTCAGTTGGTGTTCCATATTTTAATCAAACACTACATTTTTTTAGTCAAATTTTGCTGGACCTTGAGGTAGCGTGAGGGTGTGCGTTTTCAGGACACGGCGCAGAAACCCTGAGCAGGCGGGGCAGTCGGGGGCGAGCGTCCCCCGCCAATCCCACCTTCCCTGGCCGTGGGGCTGCTGGGGCCGCCGGGGCAGGGACCCCCGCCGAGGGACTGCTGCTCCCCCCTTTCCGTGCCAGCAGCCCCCCGCCTTGGCCCTGCGATGGGCCTTTCTCCCGCTCCTCTAAAGCAGCCTGAACGTTGCTGTGTGGGAACAGCGCGATTTGCACTTGGGATGTGTTTTGTGTGAGTGCTGTTTACTCGGCTGGCACATGCTGTACGTGCAAACGCGCTTCAGTCGAGACCAGGATTTTGCAGAAGAGTAATTTAAAACATCGTTGGTAGACAGGTTTGTCTGGGTGGGATAGTCTTTCCTAGATCACTGGTATTGCTGACCTGGCTGTACTTTTGCAGAGGAGAAAATTGCCATATATTTTTTTTTTTTTTTTTTCCCCCCCCCCTTCTCTCTGATTGCCAGAAGCAAGTTATGATAACATACTGGTTTGTTCCTGCCAGCCATCTGCATCCACTAATAACCTGTTCCAGTGCTGACCTGGGAGCTCATGAATAAACATGTTAACAGTGAAGAGGGACTGTGCTGGGCTTGTTTCATTCCTCGAGCAGTTTTGCTGCTTCATTAAAAACGTTAATGCAGTATTAGATCTTCAAAGTTTCATGAACACGTGCATCTCATGAATATGAATGTGTATGATTTTTGGTACGTTTGTGTTTACGTAAGCATTTAATGTTTGTTTTGCTGTATAAACATTTCCTGGTTTTTTTGTTACTGTATACTCTTGCTAACAACAGAAGATGGAGTTCAGATTGCCTGTGGGTCAGTTTCGCTTTTTTTTTTTCTTTTTCCTCCTCGGATGCCCCTGCCCGCGCCTGGTCTTCAAAGGTCACTTCCAACCCAAAGCATTATATGATATGACCCTCTCCCTCTTTCTCTCCTTCCACAGTCTCCTTGCTTTCTTTGCTTCCTCTGTCTGCACTGACAAAATTTCACATTTACCTGTCAATGAGCCTAATGCTATAGCGGCCACAGAATCAATCTGCCTGGCACTTCACTGCTGCTACTGTATAGGATTTTAATTATTTGAATGTGCCGTCTTTTTTTCCTTCTCTGCTGTATTCTTTTCCTTCTCTTCACTTACATTTAAACGACTTAATGCCGTTTGGGACAAAAACCTGGGAGTTGGGTGTGACGGCGGACGTCGGGGCCGGTGAGAGCTGTTGGGTGACGCGAGCTCATCCCCCCGCGGGCTGCGTGTGGGTGCCGGCGGAGAATTCTCCCGGCGCCGGCCAGGGCAAGCCTGGAGCCGGCCTGTGCAGAGCTGCTCCCGGGGCACCCTCGGGCGCACGGGCCACCCCGGCAGCTCCGGGGGGTTTGGGCAGGGTCGGGAGCGTGGCGTGGCTGGTGAGGGTGGGTTTGCCGGCGGAACTTGCCTCACATGCGCGTCGTTCTCAGCGCAGCAAAGGGGGTTTGGCTGTTTCTGCTGGATGGAGCCAGTTGGGGATCTTTGCAATTCATTTTTCTGCTGCTGTCTCGGGCGTTTTGTTACTGTTTGCTGCATATTTAGCTGGGTGCAGTCACAAATATTGAAAAAAACACCTTAGTGCTCTCACTTGAAAATTGTGTCTCACTCTGTTTCAGTTTTAGGTGGCTTCAACAATCCATGTTGTTTAAACCCCTGGGCTTAAATCTCTAGGATAAAGATTTCCAATGTGGCCAGCAGACTTAGCCATAGAAGTTCCAACGTTTCTGCTTGGGTTGGAAAATAGTTCATTTGTTCCAGTTTCCTTTGAAATTGGAATATATAAGCCTAAGTCAGGTAGGTACCTCTGAGAATTTCCTTCTGTCTTCATGCCGCTGAACGTGCGTAGCTCTTGCCTCATGGGAGGTCGACGCAGGTGTTAAATCCTCAGGACAAACTGAGGCCAGAATAGAAGGGTAATGATGGCCAGAAAGGTAAAAGCTGAACAGAACATGTAAAGTTACTAGTTTAAAAAAGGAGGGGAGAAAGTAGATTAGGGAATTTCTGCATGTTGCTAGGGTACTGGTACTCCCAGTCTTTGAATGACTAACAGCGTTACTGTCCTACCTGCATTTTTTTTTGGCTACACAAAATACTGGCCGTCGCATGGCAGTGCCGAGATGGGGCAGTAAGCTTTCACTTTGCTAAGTGGCCTGAACCCGCTCAGCGTTTGGGTGAAAGTCTCCCTTCCTCGTGCAGTTCCCGAAAAGGGCGGGGGTGGAATTTCATGTTCCAACTCCTGTTTGTAGTATTAGTATTATTATTGTAAGTACACTTACTGGTTTAATTCTGAGTATAAACTTGGAATATCCTTTACTTCTCTTAAGAGTTGAAGACTATCAGTTCAATTTGAAGTACAAATACTTCGTGTATCAATTTCTAAAAACGGCCTGCTCTTATAATGGGTGGTGATCACAGTGTAGGTGTCTCTTTATCACACCTGATCTTGATTTTCTGATGCTGAAATGGTGGGTGTACTTTTGTTTTGACATTGGGTATCTGTGGATTTAGCTGGTATTAGGTGATAATAATAAGGGGCGTTTTGGCTTTGCGTTTGTTTGGGTTTTTTATTTTTCTGGTTTTTTTTGGTTTTTTTTTTTTTTTTTCCTCTATGGATAATTATTTGAATTTTCTGGAATATTTTGAGTGAGGTACAATGGGAGATGTATTAATACTTAATTAGGCTTTGATTTCTAAATAAGACTAACATGTTGCAAGTCAAGGCACCCTCTTCAAATCATAGGTACTAGACTGATAGTATTTGATTCATTGTGATTTTTTTTTTTTTTAAAAAATACACGATTTGACTGCAGAGAGACACTTGCTCTGTCCTTACTGACAGGCTGTGTTGATGCTGTCTGGAGTGGAAGAGAAGACTGAACAAAGGTGCCCAGATACAGGGGTGTCTCCAGGGTGTTTATAGGGGTGGGGAGCGTTTCTGGCGGGTTCGGTGGGGCTGGCGATGGCTGCGGGCCCTGGCAGCTGGGGAGGGGGCAGCTCGCCCGCCTTGCTGGCTGAGGGGGTGGGAACGAGGGTGGGAGGGGGCCCTGGCCCAGCTTGGCCGGTGCGTCGCTGTGCGTTGGGGCAAGCGCTGGCGGGTGGCTGGGGCGGGAGCCTGGAGCTGGCCCTGGGGTGCTGAGCCGAGCCCGGGGTGCACAGCACCTTCGTTCTGGGGTGCTGTCAAACTGCGCGCTCCCAGCTGAGGGCTTCGGCTTTAGGCACGCGTACTGGGGAGTCACAACGGGGGAGACCAACGCGTCGGTGTGCTCTGTTAAGGGAACCGTGAAAATAAGTAATCTCGAACTTCTCTCGATCCATTTCTGCACTCCTCACTTTCTATTTTCGCATTATTTTGCTGTCTTCTTTCTGATTTTAATCTTTTCTTGCCTGAGTTCCACTGGTAGTTTCTTAAACGTTGTTGCTGCCTTCTGTCTGTCTGGTTTTCTGTGGCAGAATCTCAAATCAATGTTTTTCTTACAGTTTCTGTTGTACTCACACTTACGCTGTTTTTTAGGGAGACTCTCTTGTTTTACTCAATTCTAAACTCCCTGTGCAGGAGGTGAAATCTTGAGGTAGACCAGAATTCAGTATTACCTAAAACTTCTTGAGCTATATGAAAGTGATAATGGGGAGGAGAAAACTTCTGTTACCTTTTGTGCATTTGGAAAAAAAAATAAAAAAAAATTGAGGAATCTGTTGTATCTTGGGAATTAAATTGTTGGTAATGTGTCACCATCAGGATACAGCTGTTGGCCCAGATGTGCCACTGAACAAAGCTGAGTGGTGGACCAGTGTGGTGGTGTCTGGCTGCTGAGCAGCCCTTGCTAGTGCGTAGTTCTTAATCTGCTCCTGTGAAAAGGCGTTTTGGTTTGAAACTCCTTCACTGCCTCTTGGTTTTTCTTTTACTTCTGCGGCTGGGGATGCGCTCGGGGACACGCAGGGGCAGCTGAAGGGGCTGGGGTGGTACCGGCAGTAATGCCCATGTGGGGCTCTGTTACTGAAGTGCTTATTCCAGGTGCACAGGGGTCGCTTGCAGTTGTTGATACTCGTGCTTTGGAAAATCTGTAGCATAACTGGGGGGAGGATTGTGCCAGTTTGTAGCTCTTCCTCCGTTTAGTCCGTAGGCAGGTGATAGTGTCAAATACATACAGCGAGAGAGATGTGGTTTTGACCAGGTCTTTCTTAAATCCTTCCCAGCCCGCCTGAAGATCTGAACACTTGTGCTGGTTTACGGCTTCCCGGGCGTCAGCTTCCCGAGTAGTTCAGCCCTCGGCATCCCTGGCTTAGGCAAAGGGTGGCACACCAGTGCGTGCTGGTGGGGGCACTCCTAACCAGTGCAGCTCAGTGCTGGGGTCCGGGGGGGCTCCCCGGGGGCTCGTGCGGGGCCGCACGGGTCCTGCGCACCAGCGGGCACTGCTAGGTGGGAGCGAGCTGCGGAGCAAATTCCTCTTTTAGGTATAAATGAGGATCAAGACCTGAGGCCGTCGCGCAGTAAAGCGGTGACACGTTATTGTGGATCCACGTATTTGTAAAATTTAAAAGCTCTTTTCTGATTTGCTGAAGGAGCAGTAATAGTACAGGCGACACAGAGGGTGGGGTTTTTCCTCCAAGATGGAGTTGTACGCTTAAAAAAATCAGTTTGTTCTTTAACAAAAAATAACAGATTTTCTTTTTAGCAGATATTTTTACAATTCTTTGAGCAAAAGAGTTTTATTTAGGAGCTTGTATGGTGTTTAGCCTCCCTTAAGCAGGAAACTCAGAACATTATCTTGTAGACCATCTTTCTTCTCCTTCAGATTAAGCGTTATCATTAACAGCAAAAGCGCATGTTTACACGAGGAAGTAATAGTGGCAAAGGGCATTATATAATTATAGCTTTCTGTTAATGTGGTTTTATAGCAGGTGGAGTAGAGTTATCATTTTGTAACTTTCTGGGTTTCCACAAATTGCCAGTGTATCAGTGAGATGGTTTAAGAGGATTTAATTCCCAAAATATTTCAATACGAAATTATGCAATAGGAGTAGGATATCGTAGGAAGAATGCTTTGCACGTGATTCTGTTAGTTTAATAGCGTGTATGAGCACGCTCAGAAGGGTCAAATCATAAAGGTTTTGTTGCTGTTTCAAAGTTCTCATCGTAATTTTGCTTACCACAGGATTTGACTTCCAAGGGAGTCGCGCACAGAATATCAGTCGAGCCTTCAGATGCCATGATTTCTCTAAAAGGCCGGCCTGTTGTTTGCTGTTTCTCTTTTGCCCTTTCCTGTTATTTGTGTCATCACACTGTTTATATCTTCCACCCCCTGCAAATGGATTTCCTCTTCTTATCCCAAACAATTTTTTTCCTTTCCTATACTGTGTATACTTACCTCCTCCTGCAAGCCGTCCCCTTATTCCTCATTTATTATTTAAGGTGAGGATGTTGCAGAGGAAAGTAGCCATTTCATCTGCAGTTTTGTGTGTGCCTTAAAAGCCCCCGAGGAGGCGCGTTTGGTTACCCTGAACACATCGCTCACTGCCCCTTGCAGCAGGGATTGAGTGCGTAGGAGGGATCTGATTTATTAATGCATGTCCTCGGGGGCTGGGGGTGTGCCAGGGAACGAGCCTGTTAAAGACAGAGCCAGGACAAGGCACTTACAGTGAAGTGACTCCCTTGGTGTTACAAAACTGCTCCACGTGGAGCTTTATCTCGGGCTTCAAAATGTCTTTGCGCTGCCTTTAATGCAACGAGTGTCTCGCTCGCTGCTGAGGAGGTGATCCTGCGAGGTTCAACTCCGTTTCTTCTCACCAGGGTAGACCAACACGCCGTTCCTTGGCACTCCTGTGAGAAGAGGAAATCAGTGACTGAACTACCCAGGAAGACAGACTGTGTTTAAGTGTATGTGCTCTGGGAGTCGTCTCCTCTCCACCCCCACCCAGAAGACCGGCCGCTTCGGTTGCAGCTTTACCTTGTCCTCTGCCCCTAAACTCTTACCTTAATTTGGAAAAAAAAGAGAAAGTCAGGCAGGGAGGTCTGGCTGCAAGCCACGCTTTCAGCACGCGGAAGCTCTCAAAATATATCTTCATTAGCATAGTCCAGTACTTTATTTGATATTTTCTAACCGTCTTTCTCTACCAAGAGTGTGAGAAATAGGAAGCGGTCGTAGTAAAACAGGACTTTCTGCCTTTGGTGACTACTTGAATGGCCTATCGCAGTCATTTAGCATCCTTTTTGTGTCTTTATTACCAAAGTGGTAAGGATAGAAGTGCCAGGGAAATAGGTTATTTCAAAGTGTGGAAAAAGTCAGATTAAGCACAGTAATCATCAGACCGGGGAAGAGTGAGCATTAGAAGTGAAATGTTTCCTTTCCTGCCTGTTTTTCCAGTAGCGTATAGTGGTTATTCCACACTTGTAGCACTATTGTTGTAGAGCTCCCTGCCCGACGTCGGGGGCGAGAGCCGGGGCACGCTCCCTCCGGGCCCGCTCCCCTTCCCCTGCCCCAGCCCGTGGGGGCTGGCAGCGGCTCTGGCCACCGTGTCCCCGGGCTGGTCCCCTCGGTCCCCCTCGCTCCCGTGGGGGGTCTGGCTCCCGCAGTCGGGCCGTGGCCAGCAGGACCCGGCGGGCTCATCCCGTCCCCTCTGCGGTGGCCGGGGGGATGCGGCCGTGGGGCGAGCGGGGAAGGAGCGTCCATCCGTGCTGCCGGGCGGCAGAGGCGCCCGCCCGCCCTCCTCCTTCCCTGCAGAACCAAACGGGGTGCTTGGCTGAGGCGCGGCAGCCCGTCTGCAAAGAGTTTAAAAAAAGAATCTGGAATTGCCCACTGTTTTCAAGGCCTGTCTGCTACTCGCTGTTCATTGACAGCTCCAGAAGTGCTAGCAGCAGGGCATTTAGTCACTGGGAGGAACCCACGTTTGTTCAGTCTTCAGGGAGACAAAACTGAAAAAAAAAAAAAAAAAATGTTAATTTGTAATGGTTTGCTGATGCGCATACAGAAGCCGTGCACTTCTCTTTTTTTCAGGGATGTAGGAGTAAAGTGTGCTGAATGGCACTGAAACAAGGTTGTTTGGGTGTTTTTCTTTGCAACACAAAATTTGTGGTGTTAAATAAAGCACAAATTTGGAACTGGTAGAGCGTTAGAGTGCAGATCGCTGTATGGGGACACCGGTAGTTGACACGGTCCGAAGAGGGACGGCATGCCTGCATCGCAGAGCAGTGCAGCCACTGCTCAGGACCGTCCGTCCTTCAAAAGGACCTGGAGAGAAGAATAACTGCTTCAAGGCAAAAGGTGTTTTCCAGCCGTTACCAGGAGGAGGGGTGGTTTGGTGGTGGGAACGCGGGCCTGGGCGGTGGCAGTCGGGGTTCAGCCACAAGCATCCTGCCGCAGCCTGGGCACGTGGCACCAGGTCCCCCCGGCGATGCACCCCGACCTGCCACCCAAGGCATTCCCGGGCTCGTGGCAGGCACCGGGCACGGCGTCCCGGTTCCCCCGCCGAAAACTGGAGGCTTTTAGAAGGATGCTGTGGAGGCGAAGGCGGTAAGGTGGACGGCCGTGATGGTACGCGAGCAGGCGAGGGTGGCTCCTCACCGCACAGCCGGCTCCAGCTGACCTTTCCCTCTTGAAAGGCTGCGTGCCCGAGGCGAGCGGCAAGCTGCTGGGGGGAAACTGGGCGGTGTGGGTCGTGGGCGAGACCCGTGGTGGTGGCTCTTTCTTTCCCCTTTAGCTTGAGGAAGGCAGAGAAGCACCACGTACTGACTTCGACGTAGCCTGTATGGGCATGCACCACACTTTATTACTGGAGGAGTTCCTGGCTAAACAAAAGCTTAGTCAGTGCAAGCTATGCGAGCCTCCTGCTTAGTGAGAGGTTCCTTTGGCTTACGCCAAAGGAGTGACAAGAGTAGCTCTTTTGGTAGCCTTTAGCAGAAAAGGTCTGTCTTACGGGAGTAAGTAAAAGCAGGGAAAGGCGCTCCATCTCAGCCTCTGTTTTGGTAAGGCTTGCAGAGACTGGTTACAGGATGGGTGTTAAGTAATGCCACCTTTCTCTAGAAAGTTCAGATCTCATTAAAGGCTTCGCCAGCACACCGCAGGAGGAGCGGCCGATCACAGGCATTAAGTACCATGGGAACACGCTGTATCCAAAACTTGTTCGGTGCACTGTGCACGAGGTAGAGCTGCCTCTACTTGTTCTCTCTGCGTTTTCCAGTTTCCATTGCGTTCTTGAAAAGAGATATTTTTTTTATTTCATTTTTTTTTTTTTATTGCCCTTGAATGTATCAGCAAGCCACTGTATATTAATGGACGGATTCTTCGGAGCGACTACGTGCAATGCTGTTGCACTCCTAGCACTGCAGTAGCTGAACAGTGAGCAGCAGGCCTGCTTTGTGAGCAGAACGTAATTCTGAATTCTTTCATTAAAGCCTTTTAAGTGATCCTGTGGGAGCTTGTTTTGAAGTTTTTTGTTTCTTCTGGTGTGGCAAACTCTCTAATTTTAGAGGCTTTACCAATTCCAGTGGGAAAAGCAAAACTAGTTTTCCCATAGGAATATCTCAGAAATGTAGGCTGAACTCTCTTTGGCAGTGTTTATTTATGTGTCAAGCAAATGTTAAAAGAAATTGCTCAAAAATCACTTGAGGGAATTTTATATTCATTAAGTACCATCAGCCAGCATTGGCTATGTTTTAATTACTCCAGAATTCTTGTTTATTTAGGGACAGAATTACTGCTTTTCTTGGACTAACTGGCCAGTGAAGACCTTTGTGTAATGTTGGGCAACAGCTGTCATTGGATCCATTATTGCAGCAGATTTGCACAAAGAAGGTTCTTTTTGACAAAAGCATTGGCTGTTTGTGTCCCTGACCTCACCATTCAAAATGTTTTTTAAAAACAGCTGTTCAAAGTCAAAGTGTTGGTCTAGAATTCCTGTTGCACTTTTTATTGGAGGAAGAAATGGAAGAACTATTTTATTTATTTATTTTTAACTTCGTATGTTGCCAGGCACATGAAGGAGTCAAGAACTGGGTGGAACAGTATGATAGGACCAACCCACTCACTTCAGAGAACTGGACGTGACCCAAAATCTTCTGCTAAAGCAAGTTTGTTTTCATGAACTGGCAATGTTGTTTTTCTGGGCTGGAAGGACAGACCTTATCCAGGCTTGGCTGCTTGCAAGACTGTGGAGCCAATTCTCATTTGTCTTGTGGGATAGCAGTTTTTAGCAAAAAGGAAGCAAAGCCTTTTCCCTTCAGCTAACCTTACTAAATATTTAAGTGTTTGTGATTTATGACCACTGTGTACCTTTTATATGTCTCAACAAACAAAGATCTTTAATATAATTTAGGAAGAAGCGGGAAGGGAACTGATGCTGTGTGGATGTATTTGTTCTTATAGGCTGTCAATCTCACTGAAGAGAGTGTGTGGAAAATATATGGTATGCCAGGATTGGTGAAGACAGAGCTGTGTAAGCCAGGTGAAGGGATATATCCTCGATTAAGTAGGTGGAATTTTGGTGCAAGACTTGCTTGCTTGTGTTGCTTAAAACAACAAGCTTTTGCCAAATTGTTTTCTCATTTGTATGTGAATATTCAGTATTGTATAACGAAAATCCATAGTAAACAGATAAAAAATTTGCTTTATGCTACGTTCAGAGCAATGCAAGAAAGGTACACAAGGAAACGCCTTTCTACTGCAAGGGTGGCCCAGCACTGGCCCAGGTTGCCCAGAGAGGCTGTGGAGTCGTCCTGCCCGGGGGTATTCAGAAGCTGTCTGGACGTGGTCCCGGGCAGCCGACGCTGGGTGACCTTGCTGGAGCAGGGGCTCGGGCCAGGTGGCCTCCAGAGCTCCCTTCCAGCCCCAGCCAGCCTGTGACCCTATGCAGCCAGACCATATCCAGTTTTTGTTGCCGATGCTGTTGCTCGTTGCTCTCCAGCACCTGCAGACGATGGCTGCCTACTACTCAGTTCATACCTTTGTGGCAAATCCTAGTTCCCTTTTTATCTGCTTTTCTGTTCTGGATGTAGACCATTTCCAAATGCTTTGCGGAGTGACTTTGGTCCAGGAGCTGGAACACGTGCATTTGAAAACAAAGGCTGTCCTTTCCTGAAAACTCAGGCTAAAACATGCACGTTGTCTGTCAGCTTGTAAAGTTTCTCTACATCTTCTGAAATCTTCCTCATATGCTTTATTAGTGTGCTGAAACTGAAGTCTCCAAGTCCGGGCTTTCAGCTCTGATTGGGTTTTGCTTGTTTGCTTTTCTGTTGACATTTCAGCAGCGAATAAATATGCTGCTCCTGATTACGTCAGAGCTGGAAAGGCGGTAGAGCCAGGAAACAGAACTAATTGAGAGCAGAGGATCTGCAGGGTTCACTGGAAGCTGATGATTATGGTATTTACCCCAAGCAAAGTAACAGCAAAGGTGCACGATGGGTAGTGATTAGATAGCAGAATGGCTGCTTCACTTACGTGTTTCTATTTTATCTACTACCGTGTTTGCAATGTCTGTTAGTTATTTGGACCAGTCATGCTTCAAGTAACAGAGCTGAGAACTGTGAAGAGATGTTGTCATAGTAGAGAAGGAGAAAGAAGAAGAGTATTCCTCCTCTATTCTACGTTTTTGTTCAGCTGCCCGGTAACGTAAGGCAAGATGACCTACTGTTCATGTTTGCCGTAATTCGTCTGGCACAGTGTCAGGGCAGAGAGTGAAGCTTCTGCCAGTATTTTAAAAATCCCTGCACGGCTTCTGAGAAGCGGGGTGCCTGCCCCACCCGAGGGGCCGCACAGGGGCGGGGGTCCCGGGGCGCATCGCGGGGGTTAGCCCGGCTGGCTCGCCACGCTCAGCGGGACTGGGCGCGCTGAGGCTGCTCGGCATCGCCGCCGGCAGCGGGGCAGGCCCGGGCCCTTCCCTCTGCCGAGAAAAATTCCACACCTGATCTCGCATTTGGCTGCTGCGTGGCTTCACGATGTCACCCAGTGCGCAGCTGGGGCCCGGTGCTGCCTCTCCTCTTTTCCCTCTGATGCGGAGCTGTGCTGGGGGGGGGGCTCTGCAGCTGCCCGGGGAGGGGGCAGCGGGCAGGCGGAGGGTGTCGTGGCCGCGGCAGGTCGCAGGCAGTTTCCTGGGGGGCAGGTCACTCCAGGGGAGCTGGGGCCAGCGCAGGCAGGGGTGGCTGGTTTCGAGGGTGCCCTGGCTGGCAGAGGAGGGCGAGGCCAGTGGAGACCCTTGAGGCTGCGGGTGTTTACGGCGCTGCCCCTCCACCCCCGCTCTGAGCTCCACGCTTGAACCTCGGCTGCGCTCCTGCAGCGTTTGCGACCCCCGGCAGCCCTCCCCCAGCCACCCCCGCAGGTCTCCCGGCTGCTGCGGGGGGAGCAGGGCGAGAGGGCAGAGCGCTGCGGGATGGGGGCTTCCAGCCGCGGCCGGGGCAGCAGCGCTGCGGGACGGGGGGGGGGCTCGTCTGGGCAAAACCCCGCTTCGGGGGGTTCACCTGGCACTCCGGCCCCCCGCTCCGTGGGGCTCCTGCCGCTCCTCTGCCTTGCTGGGGCCCCTCTCCGCCGCGGGGCTGACCCCCAGCAGGCGCCCCAGCCCCGCTCTGCGGGGCGGGCGGAGCCCGGGGCCGTGGGCGCCCCGCGGCACGCGTGGACCGGCAGCAGTGGGAGGTCACGGAGCGGGATGCGCTGGGGGCGGACAGAGGAGTCATTCCGAAGCTCGTGGGCGTTTCATGAGGGGAGGTGTTCCCCAAAATCCTCATTAGGAAAGCTCATCCTGCTTTTCCTTAGTGGTCCCCAACCTGCAAACAGAACTCTGCGGCTGCGTTTTTGCTGCTGGGTGAATTCTCTGTTGGAGGAGTCTCTGTCTCCTCTGCTGCTCGAGGCTGACAGGCATGGTTTTATCCTGAAAGCGTGTGCGGGGCCGTGTCCCGAACGTGGCAGCACCAGGGGGACCCCGTTGTGTTGCACGCCGTAAATGCACAGAAGGCTGCGCCGTTCTGAATAGTTGGTGGTTTTTAGGTTCAGCTCCTGTAATGGGATCCAGAAGTGGGGACAGGGATTAGAGCAGAGGAGGATGGACGGTGTTCCTATTTAGGATCGCAGCCATATCACTGGGTTGTCACACAAATACAGAAATCTTAACTAATATTCTGGATAACAGACATTCGTTTAAAAAAAAAAAAAACAAAACAAAACAACCAAACCCCAAAATCAAGAAAAAACCCCTCAAAATCCAAACCCCTGAAATCCCCAAACAGTTAAAAGTTAACGTTACATAGCCTCATACTTGAAAGGAATATTGTTATTTTTTTTTTCTTCCAAAAAGAAGCATAAACTGAAGGTGGATTTCCTTTAGCCTTGGTGAAAAGCTAACTTTGCCGAAGTCTGTAAATACTTGGATCACTTAACTGTGTTCCTTGGAGCTCCTTGGAGCTTTTGTTGAGAATTGGAAAATATGTTAGAAATAGCATTTAAACTATGTTTCCTTGAAGTATACAGATACTAACAGTTCCTTGCATGATATCATCCTAGAGGGAAATTCCTCTAGGCGCTCTGGATTTTCAGAAAGTTCAGGGGTATTTTAATTAGTTGAAAAATGTGAAGACGTTATCCGGCGATATCAGAACTGAAGTTCTTACTTCATCTTTGCAGCACTTCTTCCAAAACCTCTTAATTAAATCCATGAACTTAAAAGCTTTAAGAAAATAGAATACACTAAATGAATATATAAATTTGTGGGAAATGTTCAAAAGATTTTTTTTTTTTATGGGAATTTCCCATAATGTTTCTGAAATGTGACATTCATACGTACAGCTTATTAAACTATTCCTTGTGTTCTGTTTCATTTTTTTATGCTTTTTCTTGCTTAAAATGGGTATTTTTCCTTTAGCAGTATATTTTAAGTTAAAGAATGGGAAGTTTATGGTGTCAGTGCTAATAGATTAGAGGTGTTCACAGGCTTCCTGTGCTATTTGCCTGATGTTTCAGAACAATGTATGCCTTTCATTCCTGTGCCCAACCTGATATATATCATTTTAAGTATAATCTTACATTCAGTAAAATAACTGTGGGACTGTTAAAGTATTTTTCTCTAGAGCGATTAGCAAATCATAATGTGAAAAGACGCTAGGTAGATTTATGAAAACCAAATACGAAATTGGGGGATTTACTTTAGTTGACTTTTCCGTATCTCTAGACACTAGTTGTGACTTAGCGTGGGAGCCATCTGTGTGTTTTTTCCAAACAATTTAAGCAACCATGAATTCAAATGGCATTCTTTAAGTAATTTTGGAAGTAGATGTTACCAGGTCTCTGGGGAGAGATGGTAGGAACTGCGTTTCTCCCAAAGTGCTTGGCTCTGTAGCTGAGGGAGAATACCGTTTTGAGTACTGTATTTGGACCTTTGAATAACAGGTCTCCTCACAGGTCAACCTCCTCTGGAGTGATTTGCCTTTTCAGAGAACTGTGGCCCTTGCCTGTTCCTGGAAAGTTTATACACTGCTTCACTTCCTTCAAAGGTGAAAGGCAAGCCGAGTGAATGTTGGGGGGGGGGGGGGGGATGTCTACTGTTTCGTTGTGGTGTGGTCATCTTCAGCTAAGTTTGTGGGTCTGTGACAGCTTCCCTCTGATCACTGAACCAAGTGATCTACAGGCAAATTTGCCTTTTAAAAAAAGTCATAAACCAAGCAGGCTATGGGAAGTCATAAACAAAATAGCTGGTGGGGCTACTCGGCTTGTATCTTAAGATGATTGGTAGAACTATTGAAACATTGCTTCGATTAAATATTACAGACCTTTCTTTCAGTTCAGAAAACTCTGCATTGCAGCCGCCTTTGGTTCCCGTTCCTTTCGGCGTGAGTGGTGTCGGGGCAAACGGTGGATGTGTGCTGCAGTGGTCTGAAAGAGATGTGCAGAAATAGTCCTAAACCGAGTGCTGCTCCCTTCGTTTATGCCCAGTTTTCGTCATTCGTCGAACAGGGTGATGGGGATTTATCTTCAGAGTTCAGAAATGCAGATTTGGTGTTTGTGTGTGGAGGGGGGGTTGTGGGTTTTTTGTGGTGGTGATTTGGGGGGGGGTGTGTGTGTGTGTGCTTGGTTTTGTTGTTTTGTTATTTTGTTGTTGTTTGGGGTTTTTTTAAGATTTTGAAAAGGACTAGCTCCTGACAGTGAACTTCCAGAAAATGTGAACAGGTTGTGATAAATCCTGCCATGGTGAACTTTATTTCGTATTTGTTACTAGAGAGATGGTAAAGCTCTTCAGTCCTTTTTTATCCTCGTCTGTGTTTGAAAGGGTAACCTGGACTTCATGACAGTGTGTGTTTTTTGGAACAGTGGTCTCCTTTTGCCTTGCATATTTTCTCCTCCTTTTATTATTGCCTGTACTTCAAAGATGGATGAAATTGAAATTCTCTTGTCTGAAGCTGTGTTGCATGCATATTCTGAAGTATATTATAAGATCTACTGGCCATTTAGAAATCTAAAATGGAAGTAGCAACTGAACTGAGCTAAGTATAGTATTTGTGATTATTTAAGCTCATGGCACCTGGAGAGCTCAGTGACAAGTACAATTTGCAGTACAAATGCATTGCAAATGAGCTTCTACTCAGAAGGCAAGGCCTCAGTATGGGAAAACAGAGTTTGTAGAACCTTCCTAAAATTCCGTTCCTGATACAGAACCTGGAATACAGCATGTGTTCTACCTTGTGGAAAAATGCAAATGCTGACAGATGTGGCATTAACGAAGCTCATTTAAATTTCCTGTGCACCTGACAAGTGAATAATTGCCGAGTGCTCGGTAAGCAGAGCTGTGCATATCCAGTGCTTGGAATATATGTTTTATATTTATAGAGCCTGTTCTAGGGTTTTGCTCTTTTTTTTTCTGATAAAATGCTGGGGTTTGGTTAGATAATGGTAACGTAAGTGAGATTACTTCAGTGAATAGCTGCACTGTCGGTGAGGTGTCCACCATCTGCACTGGTGTGAGAACCCGCCGTGAGTTGCCGTGCTGCTTGGTGCGCCCTTCCAGTGCAACCTCCCGCCTGCTGCCCTCATTCCAGTAACAGAGGTGCAGTCTGGTGATGAGCGTGGTCTGAAGAGGAAGTCAAGCAGCGGCTGTGAAGGTGAAGGATGGCGAGAAACAGTTCTTAAAAAGCCTGTATTCCTTGCAGGTCTCCTGTGGGTGTTTCTGGTTAGCGGCTCCGAATATTGTACTATTTGTAAGGTAGTTCAACAGCTCGGTAGGCATACTGATAAAAATTGAAATGCACTGCTGTCTGAAATGTCCTCTATCTAGACTGCCTTATTTTGGAGAGATTTACTCATCTCTGTCTGATAAATTGCAGAGCATGAAACCAAGATAGGGGGCAAAAACTTGCTTGCTTTCATTTGATAGTGCTTTAGACTTTCATTGGAATTTATCGCTGCACCTCGTTTACTTAGTTGAGTGTTTTTCGCAAACGTTGGCACCATCAGACTTAACCTTAAAAAAGAGGAAATGTGCTATTTCTGTTCTACCTTGTTTTGTTTAATTGAATATTTTTTGAAACATGTCTGCCATCTTCATTTGGCAAGGCCTGCTTAAATCTCTAGCCATGAGAAGCACTGCTTGCCATCTGTGAACTGTTTTTTTTTGTTGTTTTTTTTTTCTGTTTTTTTTTGTCTTTTTAAAGTTGCTGTTCTTTTTTTAAACCCAGTGTAGACATTCCCAGCAATTATGGAAAAGTGACTTCATTTCTGACAGCAACCATACGATGAACTTGTTGAAAGCTGCTGCGAGCAGCTCATTTTCCCTGAGCCGGAGCGTGCTGCACGGAGCCCCATTTCTGCAAGAGCAGTCGTTTCTGTTAACCCCAGGGGTGCTCTGTCATGGAGCGTTGGCGATAATATGGAAATGAAAACATGCAAGTTTCTGGATTTGTACCCAGCAACTGCTAATTTTGATAGTTCAGCAACATTTAGGACTAGCGTATCTGGAAATAGACCTTCTTAAACTTGTAAAACAGAATGGGTGGGTTTAAGACATGATTTAAAACCAGTTTAATTCTCTGCTAGTCTTTTAAACCTGGCAAATAGCTAAAGAGTACAAATCCCGAATGCAGTCACTGTTGGTTATCTTCCTTCAGAATGATTTTTAGTAGTTGGTATGTTGCAGCAACGTGTATCTCATACTGACGTCAGTCCTTCCTATCAGTGGGGAAGGTGAACTCTGTCACATCCTTTTATTTAGTAAGTAAAAAACTTAAAGTGCGCTTAGCTTCTCAATCTGTATGTTTTCATCGTGTTTTGAACCTAGTCTTCAAGGTTTTAAAACTACTGAGTCTCATACTTTCATACACGGTTTTATGCAAAGGTTGGGAGGGAGGCGGGAGATGTACGTTTTCACCAGTGTCCAGTGAATTTCTGGACCGGCTGGCAGGAGCGTGGGAGTGATTGGGGCAAGCGGTGTGGGTTTGGGTAGCGCGGGGCGCGGGCACTCCTGCGGCAGGCGTTACTTTCGGGGGGGTCTAGATTTAGGTTAGGTGGTCTCCAAACGTGGTTCCAGGTGCTTGCTTCTCATTCCTGAGCGCCGGGGTTTGGTGGTATTTTAAATGTGAGACATGAACTTTTAATGATAATCTTTCATGAAAAATATTTGAAATTATTAACCTAAGTTTTGGCCTCAACATAATTGCTTCCATTTCTCGAGAGATTCAGTGGTTTTTCGTTAAATATCACAGAAAGTCTGTGACTCTGTAGAAGGGAAGACTGGAATAGGAAGATGGTAGGACTCTTTTTTTTTTTAATTTGACTGATTAGCATGAGGCCATTATGTCCAACAGTAGTTTGTCAAAGAATTTTAATTTTTTTGTTTTGATGAGAGATTTCATAAGCTAAAACCTTTATCGATGTAAGTAACTTCAGTGAACCTTCAAGCCTTTTAGTGCGAAAAAAACAAGCAGGATTTTCCCCAAATATAAATAGTGAACCAAAAATAGCTGTTTTCCAAGAGCAATAGCTCAGAATTGGGTTGGAGAATAAGAAGGTATGTATTATTTGGGAAGGAAATAGGAAGCATTTGAGTGAAGTTGTGTGTGAATTCACTCACCCTTTTGTATAAGGATAACCCACAAAGGTGATGTTTTCCTATATTTGCAAATATTTATTACATCAGATGGATTGATGTTATAAACAAAGTAAATCTCTTGATGAAATTTAGTGTAAGTTTCCATATGGAAACTATGTCAGACATAATCAAAGCAGACATGCAAAGTCTTAACAATTATGCTTAGCAAATCCTTTAAGGCTTTGAGAAGACCCTTATGTGTTAGGGATGAATATACTTTTTGCAGATACTCACTGAAATAGGACTTTGTCTTCCCAACGTGTTTTAATTACTTGAAAAATGGTCTGTGAAAATAGTTACAGTGTGTCACTGGTTGTAAAGGACTTGCCGTGTGTTCTTCAAACTTTGCCATTCCTTTCCCACGCTCCTTGCAAGCCTCTCTCCTGATATATTGTATTCAGATATACTTTATGGTGTTACTGCAAGTAATGAGGAATTTCCAATTGATCTTCAAGCAAAGATACTGTGACTACAGTTAACAGCTATCTGCAAGTGTTACTGGATTTTTTTTTATTTATTTCCCAAACCATCTTCTTGGACCACTTTTTAAAAAAGAATAAGCTGAGTTTTATACTGGTAGTGCAATATTTTTATTGTATTTTCTTTGTCTTCATCAAGTATCGTGCATGGATGTATAGAGGTTGAATGCAATGAACAAAAATACAGGAGCAAGGCAGCTTTTCCAACAGTCATTACTTCACATATTTTTGTGCGGGAGGGAGGTATGTGTGTGTATAGATATACCTATATGTGTGTGTCTCTTAAGTAAAACAGAGCTTAACAGATATTAACCAGAAAGTTGGGGTTTAAGTGACAGGGTGCAGTGTTTACTAACATGTACAATGCAACTTTGTTTCCCTGAGCTTGTATAATGTCATTAAAGTGTTTTCGGTGCAGGTGGTGCCTGCTGTGATAAAACCAGCATACTTTTGAGGGTGGGCTTCCAGCCGTGCTGTCTCTTCCCCTGCTGAGGATGCGGAAGGGAAGACCCCAGGAAAGCAAACTCTGGCTCGCAGGCTTCCCCTCCTGCTGCTCCCTGCCACCGAAGCCCCTGCGTTACCTTTACATCCAGGATTTTGCACCTTTACATCCAGGATTTTGCACCTTTACATCCAGGATTTTGCACCTTTACATCCAGGATTTTGCACCTTTACATCCAGGATTTTGCACCTTGACTGCTCAAGAAGATACAGGTTACGAGAGGAGATAAATTAATGTTTTTAAAATACTGTATTATTAGAGCTAGTTTTGAAGTCCTGTTGCTGTTAGCTCAAAGGTGGTGGGAAGCGGGGGAAAAAATGAGATTTCTTGGTATTCCCAGGAAATGGGGAGACTCCTGCCAGCTCCAGCTTGCCCTGGCACGGGCAGGGTGCTGGCCACCGGTCCCACCATCCTCCACCACTGCAGCAAGCACCATCTCCTGAGACGTTTTTGCACACAAGTCCTTTTTCACTCGGGTTTAGAGAGTTCATTTTGAGTTAAAACACCAGACCTAGAATTTTATTTTACATTTGTGAAGTTGGCATGTGGGGTAACACTAAAGCAATGTGTTACTTTGCTCGGCTCCTAATTTACATTGAAAGTTGTTTGGGTGTTTTGTTTGTTTGTTTTTTTTTTTTACAGTGTTGTAGATTTTTTTTCTTGTTTGGCCCATTCTTCCGCCCCCCCCCCCCCCCCCCCCCCCCGCAAAGTTTTGTGCCAAAGTGACTGCTGAAATTCTGAGAAATTCTTCTCTTTGGAAAGTGCTTTCAGCAGCAGCTATCTGTGGGACTTACTGCATCTTAACGGATTAAATCTTTAGTGAAATTCTTCAAAACAAAGCTCCATTTAAAAACTTTGTGCTATGTATGGTGTTGTATGATTGAGATGCATTTGGTGTGATATAATTTTCTTGGGCAGGAAACAACCTCATTCAGCCAAAGTTTGTTTCTTCATCCCACCAATTTGGAAGTAACTTCATGCCTGCTTTTTTTCTTCTTGCCTTCCATCCCACTTTTTCCCATTCTGTATAACTTCACAAATACAGATTAAGGCTGGGCTTTGTAAGTCAATTCTTTGTTCTTGAAACTACGTGTTGTCAAAGCAGGACAGTCAAAGTGGCGCGACCAGAACTGGTCCAGTGGGATATCCAGGGCTCTTCTCCAGCTTCATCCTGAGGGGCATATTTCCATGATAGTAAATACCAGTGATTGCAGAGGAGACGGGATCAGAACCATTCCCGAAACTCTGGAGGGGCAAATGGACAGGTAGCTTGATTGCTCTTTCCAAAGATGTAGGCATGAAAAAGATACTACTGAGAAGCCTCCCTTCTTGCTGGTGGAGATTTGACTTGTCCTACAAGGCATTCCCAGTGCTGCTGATACACTCGTTTCTCAGATGCTTAGCCAACATGTTTTCTTCATGTGTTTTGGGGTTACGCTCACTTTCAGATGTGCTAGCAGATAGGCTTTGCAAGGCTCTTCAGTGTTTTTCCCCTTTATCTGCAGCAAAGTGTGCGGATTGCTTTATATGATCATCTTCATTCTTATCTCACCTAATTAATTCCCAGCCATTGCAAGAGCCCTCGGCAGTGATGATCCTTCCAGCTCTCCTAGCATCTGTTTTCTCTCAACAATCTAATCTGCTGAGAATAGAAATATTTATTAATCCTTCTGCAGCCAATATATGGGAACGTGGATGAAATTTATCAGCTGTGATCTCGTGATTCCTTTTGAACTTTGTGAAAGCTATCACGGAAGCTTTACATTTACTGAGAGGAATGAGAAATGCTTTTTAAAATAATAAAAAAAGAGAGACTGCCTGTTTAAAGTATTGAAGAATGAAAATCTAACAGACAGAGCTGCTGGATTTTTATACTCTACAGAAATCCAGAAGGCTGTTAAACTTCACATGGCACCGTACATGATACCAAATAAGAGACGAATTGGAAAATTTCCATTAACTATGGATTTTAATGAATGGTTCTAATGCTTAGTTTAAGACAACCTTGACTTCTGCCTTTCGGGAAAAGTGACACTGTTGCTGTGGGTAGCATGTGAACCATTTGGAAACTAACCAGATAAATAATACTTAAAAATGTGCCCTGTGCAAGCATATTAACTGTTCTTCCATGCAGAGTGGACGTATTTCAGTGAACATACAAGCAGGTGTGACCTAGCTTTAAAATGTCTACCCGATTTCCACCCTTGTATTCAGTGTTTGCTAATATTGACTTTTTAAATGCCAGGGGGAAACTCCTACCCTTTTTTCCTAGGCATAGAATATCCAGTCACATTATCTGTAGATCTATTATAATTGATTGTATGGGGTTTTTCCTCCTTTTTCCTCTGGATGAGGAAATGTATACTGAGTGGTTTATGGCTGGAAGAATTAATTAAAATGATTGACACTGCAGTTATTGATTGCCTCCTTAAAACTTGACTAAAAGTCTCTTGAAATCAAGGAGGCTTTTAAAACCAGGCCTAGTAAATGGAGATAATATTCTTCCTTCTCTAATGTTTGGAGCTCAGAGGAAGGATCTCTCTGTCACCTGGCCTCCTGAGGAAATGCAGAAGGATCTGACTGGTAGATCCAGCACTTAGCTGCCGAGGGTCACGGATTTGAGAAGAGGGGGTTGTTTGACTTTGTATTAATTTGCTTTTTATATTGATGATGTACTTTGGAAATCTGATGGTTGATTATTTCAAAACCACTCTGTTACCTGCTTCTGATGTGGTGTTTTGGTATCTCTTACTGAGAGCTGGAATGTCAAGCTTTTTGTGAGGCTGCCCAGGAAATGTATTAATCTTGTATGATTTTTTTGTAAGTCTTTTATGCAGTGATTTTTTTTTTTTTTCTATGTTTCTCTAGGGATCTTCTTATTATAGATGTCCTCATTTTTACACTAAACCATCCTTTCTCTTAGCATTTTTCCTGCTGCTCACATATCAGTAGAATAATAAGACTGTAATTTTCAATCCCTCGTACTAAAATAGGACAAATCTTTCAGAAGCACACCGATGACATTTTCTTCTTGAACTCTGAAAAATTCAAAACGGGTCAGCTCCGTATCGTGAGGAACAACACAGCCTGTTATATTTCTTGTCGATCTGTTGACACTGCCAGGAGGGATGAGCACCTGCAGTATTACCAGCTTTTAGGAATTACTGTGTTTAACAGTAAGATGGGAATTGAAATGGATTCTGAATAGTTGTTTTGTCTGTCAGGATTACTTGTGGATAAGCAAGAGCGTGTATTAATGAACTGCCACTCTAATCACAGTTTATGGAATACTGTCTAATAGGAAGCAACGGTTTCTGTGAGTGTTTGCTGTAGAAAAAGAGGGGAATATTGGTACGTACTGATTAAAAAAAAAAAAAAAAAGAATAATTTGCGGATGGCTTGCTAAGGGAGAGTGTCTGCGGGGGCACGTGTGCCGGGTGTGTTCCTGCCGGGCTGGAGGGCGGCCCTCGCATCTTCCTGAGGTCGTTTCAGGGGCCCCCAGACCAACTTCCCTCTCCGTGGCGATTGCGCGGTAACATCTCTGTGGTAACGACCGCTCTTCCTTATATGGAAGAGTAATTTTTAGAAAGTAAAGTATTTTTAGCTTCCCTAACAGATGCAGCAGCTGGGGAGGTGGAGGGGCCAAAGCAGCATCACCAAATCTTTCCAGGAGTCGCGTGCCCGCGCTTGGAGCACGCGGGTCTCCAAAAGCGCCGGCACCTGCCCGTGCTGCCCGTGCTGCCCGTGCTGCCCGTGCTGCCCGTGCTGCCCGTGCTGCCCGTGCTGCCCGTGCTGCCCGCGCTGCCCGCGCTGCCCGTGCCCGGGCCGAACCGCTGTCCGTCCGTGGCCCTGGGCCTGGCGGGTCCCAGCAGCGCGGCCGCGGCTCCCTGGGGGACAGGGACCCCTCCGACGGGCAGGGCGGGCAGGGGCTCCTCCTCGACTTGCTGCCGCTCTTTGCGCTGGGCGCGGCGGCCGGTTCCCTCCCGGAGGCGCTGGGTTTGTGCGCGGCCCCGGGGGCCTGGCTGCCCGGCCCCGGGCGTCCTTGCCCGCGCAGAGCAGTCCCCTCCGTTCAGAGGGATAACGGTGCCACCACCGCTCCGCAGAACGCTGGGCGCCCGGCCCCTGCACAGCGGGGTGAAGGTACCCGGGGAGCGGGAACACCCGTGTGCGTTCCCCAGGTCAAACGAGGTCCTGAACTGCTGAGGATCTTCCTTCTGGTAAATCCTGAGTGCTGCCCTTTTCGGGGCTTCTCAGAGGGAAGGTAAATGCCCACAGATTCAGGACGTGACACACAGCCCCGGGCACCATCAGCTCTCCCTGCCGGGAGCCTGTGCCGCTGCCTGGCGGCGCGAGGGAAGGATGGAGTGCTCCTTCTTCAATCTCTCAGCTGCTCGTGTTCTGGTGGTCGTATTAACACTTAAATACTTGCATTCTGGGATGTTTTCAAGAAGGTGAAAGGACCTCTCCAATGCAAGGGTTGTTCTCTGATGGATTGTTTTTAAGAATTGAGTCTCAATGGTACCTAAAAGTCTGTCCGACGCACTAAGAAGCCAAAGCTAGGTACCAGCAAAAAGGTTTGGAAAGGATAAATCTGATACTCTTAGGGTTTAATTTTATATTGCTGTAAAAAATAAATTGTGTTCAAGAGCTAGCAATCTGGATGTAAGATAAAAATTTAAATCTGGCACTGTGGAAAGATGAGAAATCAAGAGGCAGTGAAACTGAAACTTCATGTTGGGGCTAGAGTGGCTGGAGTCCCTTTGGGCAGTTCTCTACAAGTGCGTTTGTGCTCGGGATGTCAGACTTATTGCTGTTTTTAGCTGGTGTAGAGCTAAGGCTTATGTATAGCAGTGTCAGAATCCATTTGGGCAACAAAATGCATGCTGCTTGTTGACATCACAGGGGTGGTTCTTTGCTATTAATAGTGCTGATGAAAAGACACTTTAAACCTTGGGCTCAGACTCTAAATGTAGTAATAAAACACAGACGTGTCACCTGCTAAGTTTATGCCTTCCTTCTGCTCTTCTAGCAGAGCTGGGTGAGGGAGATACCGCTACACGCACCAGAAAGCAAATAAATCCTCTCCGAGCAGGACGTTTGGCGGCAGCTCGGCGCTGACAGCTGGGACAGAAGGCTGGCCTGTGCGCACAGGAATCGCCGGCCCCGGGGGGGTCCGGGCTCAGGCGGTGGTGAGCGGGCGCTCGGCCGGGGAGCTGCCCGCTGTAGGGACGGCCGTTCCTGCGGGCTGTCTTCCCCTCGGCGCTGTGCGGCGGCTCTCGGTCCTCGCACGGTGTTTGAGGCCGGGGTCCCTGCCCGGGACGGCTGCGCGCCGCAGTGCAGGAGGAGGCAGAGCTCCCTGGGGGTCCCTCTGCCAGCAGCGAGGAGCTAAGTCGTGCTTCTCGAGTTTGGCGTGCATGTGGTACTCTGGCTAGGGCCTAGACAAAGTAATTCAGAGCGTGGAATACTTATTTTGTACCTGAGGTTGGTGGTCTTTCTTTTTGTGAGCTGTTACGTGAGATACAAAGCTGTCATTGTAAAGTCTGCATGCTCTAAAGCTAAGGTTGTGTTATTTTCCATATCCATTGTGACTTGGGTTTTCTTTGGTTATACACTGTGTTTTCCAGGAACCAATATCAGAATAATTTGGTATTATTTAGAAAATAATTTAGACAGAGCTTCAGAGGGCTTCCACAGCTTAGAAAGACCAAGCAGACATTTTCCTGTTTTCCCTGCAGAATTCCTTCATCTACATGTGTATGTTGATTAATGCACTGTTGAGGACCTCTTTTTTTTTTTTTTTTTTTGTTGTAATTTGGTTTTGAGTACCATCACAGAAACGCGACTTGCTCTAGAGAAAGCCACTGGGCAAACTGGGAGCAATTTTAGGGCAGGTCTCTTCATCTCGTGACCCCCGACCTGCGTCTCGTCCCCGCTGCCCCCCAGGAAAGCCGTAGCCGTGGCAGAGGGCAGACCCTGAGCCTCGGCCACCGCGCAAGCGAGGCAGGGGCAGGCGGGGAGGGGCAGGCGGGGTGGCAACTCCTGAAAAGGTGCAGAACTGCCTCGGCTGCCCCACAGCTGCTCGAGCCCACGCGTGCGGAGCGGGGACACCTGGAGCCGTGACTCCAAATCACACCTGACGCGAATTAAAGCACAACAAGGAGGCAGCCGTGGCTGCCAGCTTGTGCAGCGTGCGGAGCGCCAAGCGAAGGTGAGGTCTGGCTAGCGTCAGCTGAACGCGTGTGATCTGGGGCTTTTCTGAAACTGCGGCGTTTCAGGAGATCTGAAGTAAGTGAGAGAAGCGTTTGGGGATTAGTGCTCTTTAAGGAAAAGCAGAAGTTAAAGATCTTTCCTAGTTTGTGTTTCTCCTTTCTCCTGGTTGAAGCGTGCTGGAACTAACCCGTTCCTGCTCTGGTGCTGTTGCTACTCCAGTCATTTTTAGCCTGACAAAGTGGTTTTCTTGGGAATGGCAAATGCCTGAGAAACAGTTCAAAGTCAGGTCTGTAAATTCAGTGCCTGTTCTAGCTTAGCCTTGGGTACTCTCAAGCTTTATGTTAAATTCTTTGTGTCTTTGTGGAAAATAATGTATATTGGGTAATGCAGGGTAGAATGCAAGCTAAAACACTTCAAAAGCACCAGTATAGGCTTGGAGCCAAAGTCCTCAACCTTTTTTGTGTTTTGTTGGTTTTTTTTGGTTTGTTTGTTTTTTGTTTTTTAATTGCTGGATCTGCTTTATTTCCTGAAGTGGCACAGTGCATTTAATGCATTAAGTCACCCAAGACATCAGAAAGTCTTCAGTTGAAAAATGGTATGCCTTTGCACTTTTATACCATATTGGTGAGTAACATGGTTTTGTAGAAGTGCTTTTGGAAATAATCAGTTGATTTTGAGCTCTAGCCTTCAGAGTAGTTCTAGTTTGGTCTTGTGGGCTAAATATCTGTTTTAAGGCTGGAGTAAATCTTGCCGTTGTTTCATTCAGAGAAAATCCAGTAGGTTCACTCCTGCCAACAATAAGTGGAAATAATCAGCATTTTGTTGTTGTTTTATCAACAAAAAATTGATAGGAAGGAATGTATTTTTATATGTGAGTCTTCTGAAAGGGAACTAAAAACATAATAGCATGTTTCCATAGCTCCAGAAGACACAAAGACTGTGACTCCTTAGTGCTTGTGTTGTTAAGTATTTGCTAACATATTCACAGTATATGCAAGATTTGGTCAGTGTAGGAACAATGATGCTTTTCTTCTTCACTACTACTTTCTGTTAATAGTTGTTCTATTTAATAGCTCCACCGAGGAGCTCTGAATAGCAGTCTCTTGTATTTAACAATGTCCTTCTGTTCTGTAAGCACAGGACTGCTTCCAGGATCACTTCTGCTGGAATTAGAGGGTATTTTGTGAGTGACCTTGACTTTGGGTTTTAAGGCTACTAAGTTAAGTGGTTTTGTCCCTGATGATGTTGGAACTGTGAATGAAGCATTAAAAAAAAAAAAAAAAAGTAATCCTTAGTTATCCAAGTTCACTAGGAAATTCAGCTTTTTAAAAATACAAATGAAGTTGTTTTTTAAATTAAAAATGAAAATATTTCCTTTTGTAAATATGGAATGATGCTCTTAGACCCTTCCTGCTCGTACTTTAACTGTACAAAAATCCAACCCGAAATGATAGATAATTGGACGCAAAATGGATTTAATTAGTTTTTGACCCTATCAACTTTAGTTGCCTTCTAAAGGTCTTCAAAATCGTTACCTTGGAGTTGGCAGCGCTCGTTTTAATCTGCGCTCGTTTCCACTGCTGTTGCGGGTAAACCTCTCAAGGGCAGGAAGGATCGCTACAGAAGTTAGGCCGGGCGTGTTGCGCGGGCGGCGAGCGGGGTTGTCTCACCGGGCTGCCGGCGTGGTGAGCCCGGGCTCACCCAGAGCCCCCGCGGGGACGCGCTGCACGGTCAGGCTGCCTCCCCACTGCGTGATGAGCTCCGGCCAGCGCCGAGGGTAATCTGCCCGCTGTGGCAGTAAGTACCGTTCAGATCTCTGCCGGGGCCAAAATTGCTCCTCAAGAACTTTAAATCTTCAAAGGAGAGATACAGAGAGAGATATATATGTGTGTGTGTGTGTACACACACATACACCCCTCCTATATATATATATATATATACACACACAGGCATATCATTCCTTATGGGTGAATTTGCAGTCTATAATTGGAATTCAGCTCGGTTAGATCACATTGCTTCCCTGAGGACAGTTTCTACCAGTCGTCGGCAAAGTGTTCATGATGAATTTTATGTATGTGCTATGAATCTGTCTAGGTTTTGAGAATCTGCTTCTATTCACTCCTCTCATCGGGCTGTAAATGTGATACATAGTTTAAAAATCACATCTGAACTGTAGAACAAAGTTGAGCACGTATAATCTAGGTCACTTCATTAATTGGATTTTGTCAGTGTCATCTGATCTGCATGGGATCCTGCCGACGAGAAGCTCAATCTGGACGGTCAGGGAACCCGGACTGGGATTTTGCTTTCAGTCTTCTGTTTTCATCCTGAATTATTCTCTCACGGTAAAGCTGTCCTTGAAGGATAGGTCTGAAGATAGCCGTCAGAGCTGGGCCGTTTTTGGTTGGACTGGGAGCCCTGGAGGTGAGCTCCCGGCTCGGGGGCAGACCCCCTCCTCTCTGACCCCAGTAAACGGGCAGCTGCTGGTCGCACCGGGCACGTCCGGGCTGCGATGGGACTCGGGAGCAAAACAAAGCTGCCCAGGCGGTGCAGGTGCAAGGTGGATCCTGAACGACTACTTGCAGGCTTTAATGAAGAGGCTAGAAATAACCAAGTTACTTCTCTAAGGGGGAGTTAATTGCTCTATAACGATATCCTCATTTTCCCTAGCCTGGTGAGATTTCTTTGTCGTCATGCCCTAATTTCTAGTGAGGGGCTGCTGCTGTTGTCTCTGAAGTGGCGTGCAGCCGCTTAGCGCATCAGTCACAGGAGACAGCCCAGAACCGAGGAGGGCTGTCGCCTCCAGAACCCTCCCAAGCCCTCAGCAGTGGTCACAACTTCATCATTTACGGTCTTTTGCACTTTAATCAGCATATGCTGTGAAATTATCATTGCAGCTAATATCCTTCTGTTAATTAAAGACTGGAAATGGAGGTTGGGAAGAAAATTCTGGACTTCTAATATGGTTCAGAAATTTGGGGTGTCCCTTAAGAATCACTGACAGGCAAGATACAGTTGAAAACGAGGATAGATGCACTTCGGATGTATTAAACTGTGCTCTGTCACTTAAAACTCTACTCTCAAGATAAAATAAGTGAAAAAGCAGATGAACTGATACTGAGCTCTAGTGCCAGCACCCTCATGATGTACTTGTCATGTGAGGATGCCAGAACTTGCTGGATGGGTGGAATATTGATCTCCTTAACCCTAGAAAAGGCAGTGTAAGAAAACTGATGTTTTGCCATAGCATTTGGGAGAGAGTTGGAGATTGCTGTTTTGATGTGAATGTGGTGACCTCTGAAGGCAGGCAATGTACCAGGATGGGTTTAGCTAATCCCAGTATACCAAATCTTTTTAGTTTCAAATAGAGATATAAAACAGGTGTGTGATAGCCTGTATATACCAGATACTAAGCATTAGTTAATAAATAATTAATCCTAGTTAGTTTTATTAACCCGTAACTGCATTTAATCTGGTGTAACTATGGAAAATACGTGAAAACTTAAGAAGGGAGCAAAACAAGCATGCAAGGAGACTGTAAGAACAGAGTGGAAAAAGAATTTTTACTCATTCATTTGTTTTTTAAAATAACAGGTACAGTGACTTCACTTGCCTTTACAGGTAAAAAAAAAAAATATTCTGGCAGTCAAATATAGGGCTTCCTTCTTTTGGGGTGGGGTAAATTCCATTTCTCCTTGGGATGTGAAGTCTGGGTTAGCATTCAGGTCACCTGGCCAGGCGTCTCTTTGCAGAAAGCTGTGCAGGGCTGCTCCCCTCTCCGGTCCTGCGTGGAAGTGTCCCGTGGATTTGGGGAGGACAGCGAGCGCGGCCGCGTGCTGCCCCCCGCAGCGGCAGCCCCGTGCCGGGCTCCAAGGGCTCTCTTGCTGTGGGTGTGCTCACGAGATGCCAACTGTTGGCCTCTTTCAGAAAGGCTCGAGTTGGTGAGAGACCAAGTTTTTAGTGCTGAGCTTGCTCTGAAAACTGAAATCTGTTTCAAGGATGGAAACAGACTTTAGTTGTTGTTATGTAAACTAAGTGAATATGATTGTAAATTATTTGCTGTAGGATCTGGCGGTTTACATAACTTTTTTTTTTTTCCCCCTCTCTGGAATAGATTGTACATTGTATTGGTGCATTGCAAGGTGCTAGGACGTGGAGAACAGTCTTTCCGTGTAGAAAAGCGTTCTGCAGTGAAAAATCTCAATATAAGAGAGTCTGATATTGCCACTTTTGTCAGCGAATTAAATCTGACATTGCAAGAAATACTTAACAAAGGCTGCTGGGGATGCCAGCTTCAAGGGCAGTCCGCCGAATGCGGCGGCCGGTGTTTGCCCAGGGTGATGCTGGGGGCTCTACCTGCGTGACCTGGGGAACAGGCGGTCAGGCCGGGGCCTTGGGACGACTGACCACAAACATTTTTCTGCTGTGCCTTTTGCTGCAAGCAAGCAGACTAGCACGGTGCTCAGCTCTAGGGCAAGTTTTGAAGGAGGAGAGGCGCGGGGGGTACAGTGTGTTTCCCACGTCAGTCCTGCCTGCTCGGTGTGCCTGAGGAAAGACGTGACGTCCCAGTGCAGGGGTGTGGGCTGGCTTGTGTCCGTGCTCTGTCACCCGAGTCCAGCAGTCTGTCTGGCGGGGGGGTGGGCTGGGGTCGGGGCCCAGCCCGGCCGTCCGAGGGGCTGCGGCGCTTCGCCCGCCCTGCCCTGCGCCGGGGAGCGGCACGGCGTGTCCGTCGCACCCTCTGCTCCGGTCGGCCGGCTCTACCTGCTCCCTGCCTCGCGTTTTCCCGGTGCGGGCCGATTAGGACGATTCTTACCTGAAAATGCCATCCTAGCACTCTTCAGTGCTGGTGGGGTGTCTTCCCTCCCGCCGGCTGCTGCCTTTTCCTTTGCCCGACTCCTGCGGGTGGGATCACCTCAAAAGAGGGTGCTCTTTTGGCTGGCTCACTTTTGGGGTGAGCCTTCCTCACGAAGGAGAGGTGCCCCCTCAGAGAATCCCTGCGCTCCTGAGGCTGTGGGGGTGTGAGGGGAAACCTTCCTATCCGAGGGGGGAGGCCGTGGTGGTTGCTCTCCTCCGGGCTTGCATGAGGTTGCTCTTAGGACATCCAGTGTTTTGGCGTCAATGCTGTGCTCCAGTTGGTGGAACTATTCAGTGGAATTAAAAACTGGAACTGCAAAGTTTTTTGCTGCTACAACCTCTGACATTTTTTTGATGGAGGACGAGGGAGAGATTGGTTAAATAAAGTCAGTTCAAACCTGCTTTATTCTAGTGGGATTCCTGGAAAAATTGTCTCTGAGTCTACAGCTGTTGTGAGAGATTCAGCAGAATGAGTTTAAAACACACAGTGATGTAGTGTAATGGTTTTTTTTTTGTTGTTGTTGTTGTTTTACATGTGTGCCTTCCAACTGCTCTTCCGTAATGGCTGTGCAGTTTTGGATTGTTCATGAGAATTTGCAGGCGTGTTTTCCCCATAGGGAAGAAAAGAAAGAAGAGCGTTGTGCTTACGTCTCCAGGGCCGGGGTTGCAGGAGCGCACGCCCTGCCCCAGCAGCGCTGCCGGGCGGCCGTGTCCCCGCGCGGTGCTCGGGGACGGTGCTGCGGGAGGTGCAGCCCCCGCTCCGCTCCCTCGCACCGGCCGCGGGCCCTCTCCTGCTGTCGGGGGGCAGCAGTTTCCTGGCTCAGCCCGTGCCAGGGGAATGGTGGCTGTGTTGGTAGTCTAAATCCCCCATCCCAAACGTAAGGACAGCTTTACTTTTGCTTTTCTTATAGCAGTTCACATACTGTAGCATAAATACACGTTTCCAGAGCTCTCCAAGGGAAACACTGACAAAACATTTACAACTGTCCTTTTAAGAGTGTCCTCGTATCTGCAGCGTTCTCTTGAGGTGCATCCTCGAGCCGTGGTACCCAGCAAGCTCATCTCAGATTAATCTCACTCAAGTGGTCAGAGAAAAGTCACAGTGGTTTTTCCCAGTGCGACCTGTTATGCATTGGAAATGCTTCAAAATACGTAAAAAAAAAAAAAATCAGGGGGGGAAAAAGTCAATAAAAGTAATCTTTACTTTTTGTCAGAGTCTAACTTGAGCCTGAAGTCCATTTTCCTAAACAGGAAAAGAGCCATTCCAGCGCTGTTCAGAAATGTTGATACTAGGTGAAGTGCACTTCCTTGTGACTGAGAAAAATAGAGGTGTTACCTCATTGCAAACAGGATATCTCTTAATAGTTAGGTTTAAATATACAAAATTTTCCATAGTGGCTTTGAATTTCTGGAGCCACAAACACAGAATAAACTTTGGCTGTAACAGTATTATTACTGGCTGGTTGTCAGGAGATTTCCACTGGTACCTCGTGATCCTGCTCATTTGGGTTTTAGTGTTGAATCAAGCGTACCGCTTCATTAAATGCGTCCACAAAATGTTTGTGGAAATTGGCTTTTGTGCTTGTTTTTTGTTACTTTATTATAGCTAGGGTAGGGTTGCCCTACACCCTTGCAGCAGCAGGCGAGCACGGGGGGTTCAGAGCCCGGGGGGGGAGTGCAAGAGCCGATCAGGGGCGTGGAGGTGCAGCCCCTCCCGGGGTACGTCCCTGCCGCGGACGTACCCGTGCTCGTAATTAGAGGATGTTTTTTGAGATGGAAAATTTATTTTTAAACTGAAGGTGTCTCCCCACTCCTGACCCCCCCCCCCCCCCCCCAAAAATGTCTTTTCAGTAACAATTCAGTTGATGGTGAATGTTGCATCACAAAATTGAGTGATTTTCTTTAAAACACAAAGGATAAGCAGGTCCCAGTGTACATATTCTTGCAGTACTTGATTTGTGTTTTGCTTAATTGGCAAGCATGTATTTATCCTAGTCTTGTATGCCAAACTGTATATGTACAGTCGGTCAGGAAGAGTTCAATAATTCTGAGAAAATGTATGTAACATCAGTTCTCTTGCTGCAGTTACAAAATGCATTACAGTAAGGGAAAAACATTCCGGAGGTGTAACTTCTAAATAGAAAGTCTCTACTCCTGGCTGTGTCTTGTGAATAATTGTTAAGATGAGCGTAGAATGCAAAGTGCTGTTTGAGTTGGGGGAGGGTGAAAAAAAAAATTGACCTCTGTTCCCTCTCTTAAAATTAATTCTTGTTTGGCTCAACGTTTTTATTTTCTGAATGAAAGAAGCTCGTGTTCTTCAGCTGCTGATTTTTGGGGTGAGGATCGGGAAATTGGGCGGGTAATCGCTGCGTGGTTCGTGGTTTGTGCCTGTGCTTTGGAAGCGTAAGGGGGGGGCAAGGCACCGGAGCTGGGGGTGCAGCCCTCCTGGCAGGGCAGGTGAGGCGGTGCCAGGCCAGGGCTCGGCTGTGCAGGCTCGCCGAAGCTGGGCAGCACCCCGCAGCCGCTCGCCCGGGGCTGGCTGGAGCCCCTCTCGCTGCGTGGCCCTGGGCCCCTGTGCCGGGGGGCAGGTGGCCCAGCTCGCCCCCGTGGCTGCCCCCCAAGAGCGGGCGTCACGGCGGCTGTTCTGGGCTGGGGTTTTTAATTCCACATGGGTGGGGGACACTTTTGTTCTTACGTTGAGGGTTTTTCCACAGTTGTTAAATAAACTTCCCATCATTGCAAAATATCTTGCTGACTTCAGTATTAAAAAGTTAATGAAGTCATTGAGAGGCAAAACTGCTTCTTGGCTGTATAGTTTAAAAAAAAAAAAAAAAAGACACAGGAAATACAGTTCTTTGCATTTTCTTTCTGACTCCCAGAAATATTCTGATCCTGGAAATGCTCTGAGATAACTTTCCTCAGTTCCTTATTTCTGTCCCACTGACTATTTAAAAGATAAAAAGTAGAACTGTTAGATCTCGCTAAGCGGGCGATGTTGCTGAAGGTTAAAATATCTTGTGTTCGTGTCACGTACTTCAAAGACCGACACGGTCAGCACGTAACCTTGTAGCCCCCCCCCCCGTGTCCCAGCGGTAGAGAGCCCCTGGGGTGAGGCTGTGGTGCAAAGGCTGCTGTGTGCATCGGGCAGTGAATCGGTGATGTTTGGCGTGTCTCTGGAGCGGTGCCGGGGTCGGAGCAGAGGCTGTGGTAGGCCAGAGAAGGCGCGGTTACCTGTAGCGCATCCTTTGGAAGTTCACCCGTGTCCGAAGTCGGCGTTTTGACTCGGGTGGTGGGGGGAGCGGCTGGCGATGAACAGAGACCCCAGGAGGGCTGGGGCTGGCAGGAGCTCAGGGGTGACTGGCCAGGGCGTTGGGGACCCCCCGTCCTGGGCACGGCGGGGCTGCGAGCATCCCTCCCGCGGCGGGGATGGGGCTGCGCGCGGCTCCTCCGGGAAGCACGGGGGCTTGGACCTTTTATTCCGGCAGATATTTGGGTCTGGCAGGAATGGTCTTAGGAGGCTACAGCTCTACAGAAAGAGGCAAGACACCGTGGAATCGGGACTTTCTTACCGCACTGAATCTTGTGGCTCGATGTGCTGTGGACCCGTTCTTGTGCAGGGGGACGCGGCAAGTTCTGAAGGGAGGTGGTGCTTTTTGTGATTTGGAAAACGTTTTTAGTTCTTTTGCATGCGTTTTTTTTTTGTTCTTATATCTGTGGTTTTGTATATTGCTAAGCCTGGCCATTTGTATTTCCTCTTTACATGTGTGATTCTTTCTACCATTAGCATCTTCCCCCTGAGCTTGTGAATGTCTTCTGGAGTCCTCCGTGGGTACTTTTATCCACACTGATGCAGATGGTGTTTTCTGGCTCCTCAAGTTTAGGCTCGGTCCTAATCTTGCTAATGCTTTGCATGCAGTCTAGGCTAATGGTCACTCCTGCTGCCTGGCTTGTTCAGGTGGTTGTTTTGCACCCTGATGACTGTCAAACGCTTTTCCCCCCCTGTGAGGAATGCAGTCTTGTCTCGCGTAGCATCTGTTCGGACTGCACTCACACAGACAACTTTCCTAGTCTATCACAGATAATTTCACCCCTTGTCTTGCTTTTTCATTTATTTCACACTCTTATTTTGAGAATAAGCTGCTGGACTTACTGTAAAATTTCCTTGATTTCTGCTGCCTTCTTAAGACATTTTTTTTTTTGTCAAATAATAGGGGGAGATTGGTTCCTGGTTGGTGTTTTTTTAATTGTTTGAGTTCTTTTGGCCAAAGTTTCCTGTCTTGATTGCTCACTCGCTGGATTTGCCAGGAGTTATGTTTTTGCTTTATCCCAGGACACCTCTCATGCTTGGGAAATCTTGTAAAAAAAAATCTACAAAACTTTCTTAAGAACTTTCTAGGAGGCACTGTAAAAACTTGGCGGGAGTTGGACAGCTTGCATACTGAAAACAACAGGCTTCGTGCTGACTTTTAGCCTGCTGATTTGTCTGTAATCTTGTGTTTTTAACAGTTAATATAGCATTAAATATATATTTGCATGTATATATATATATAGACATATATATATATAAAAATTCATTGGGGCATAGGCTGGTTTTTTTTTTTTTCCCCTCAGGTACCGGTATAGTGCCCCTCACACAGGGATACTGGCCCAGGGCTGGCATTCCTCCTAGCTGTAATTCAGGATTTCACCCGAACCGGGTGAGCTAAGCTGGTGTGTTGCTGGGTGAGACCTGATGGAAGATGAAAACGAGAGGTGAAGCTGCCAAGTGTTTGCCTGGGAAATGTGACGTGAGAAACTGAGTCAAAATAAAGGTGGTTGGAGGAGTGCATCAGATGGGAAGCAGATCACAGACAGTTGCCTGGGGCAGTAAATTGGGTAGCAAAACTTGCTCACCTTCTGCTTTAGTAGCTAAGCTTGTTGTTGCCCCAGCCATGGTGCTTCTTTACATTTCTGCCATTATTTATGTGACTTTTGTCACTTATTCCTTATCCAGCTCACTGTCCTACTGTACCATTTATGTTTTCATTTGTGTGAAATTATTGCTCCTTAAGCATATGTCAGAGAGATGTTTTTATAAGGCATGGTAAATAAATTGGTTTTCACTTTTAGGAAAAAGACACTTTGACACATAATTTTGCAGAAGTATTACCCTGAGCACCTAAGAGCTCATTACAGCTGTGCAGCCTGTCAAATTGCTGCTCGCGCTGTGAAAATAGTTTTCTTTACACGCCTGGGGCTGGAGCTTGAGGTGTTTCTGTCCTCATCATGGAGTGGCAAGGAGCAGCTTCCTGGGGGCAGCAGCAGGGTGAGGGGGGAGTTGCCAACCCCCAGCCCGGTTGGTTGCAGCTGTACTGGAACTGCTGCAACGTGATGAAAATCAGGAGATTTGGGCGGCTTATTCATTTGCTTTCTCGGTGTTACACTTTAGAGAGCTCCTGCATGATGTTTTCAAGTTTCTTTATGTATCCACTGGTGAGAAATTACATTTTTTTTTCTTAGGAATAATCACTGGGGTACTCACCTGGCCTTTGGAGTTAAAAAAAAAAAAAAAAAAAAAGGCGTAAATCCAAACACAAAGCAAAAACTACTGAATGTTGAGGTGATCAGTGCAGTCGTAGGAGCTAACAACACAGATTGTACTTGATGCCTGATAAATGTCTGTAAACTGTTTGCCAGTACCATGTTCTGTGGGTTGAATAGCAGTAACCTGCTGCTTGGAAGGTAGTCAATTAACTTCAGCAGGGATATTGTAAAAATATGTTCCCTGTAACTTGGTAAAAATTTGCAGAAAGGTAAGTTGGGCTGTAATTCTGCAAAGTGCGATATGTGAGGTCAGCTGTAGAAATAGGAATGCTTTAGCTCAATTTCAATTTTTTGTTTTGCAGAGCTTTACTGAAAAAATACAAAAATAATTCATTGCTATTCTTCAGTAATATCTGTCACTATTTTTAGTCAGTTTCAAAGAAAAACCTTCTTGCCTAAAGAGTGGAAGCCTGTGCAGGAGATTAAGATGGAAAGCTATGGGAGGTGCAGTACATCTGATGAAGCTTGCTTTGATAGTTTTTCTCTTTGAAATGCCAGTTTGGTTTTTTGGTAGTCCATTTGCAGTGAGGAGTTTTTTTGCAAGCCCTGTAGATATTCAGTACATTTTGCACCTCTGCCCTCTAGTCACACTTGTTTGAAAATAACTTAATTAATCTGTCCATACCTGCAGATGCATCATCAGCTTGATAATTTTCTTTAAAAAATTGGTTAATAATTTATTAAAGCTTTATTCAGATGGTGCTGAGACTGCATGTTCTCCGGAGAGTAATGAAAGCTTTGATACTTCCCTCTGGTGGTGGTCATATCAGTCTGATCTGTTGTATCCATAGTGATACTGAGGAAAAAATGGGTATTTATGAAATGTGTTCTGTCCTGCTGAACTCCGGTTTAATGTAACAGTTTTTGAAGAGTTTGACTGGAAGACAACTGGAAATTGGATAAATATGTATCACCACTTAATATTAAAAAAAGGAAAAATAAAATAACTGTCTATGAAGACAGAGGAGGGAGTGGCATTTAGATTACAGCGTCGGAGAGGACAGGTTCGGGGTGGGAGCAGCTGCGGTGAGACCATGCCGCGGTACAGAAAGAGGTCTCTTCTAGGAATATCGCCTCACGTTCTGACTTGCCAGCTTGTTACTGAGCAAAAGTGTCTCACTTTAACCATATGCGGTAGGACCAGGGAACAAATTCAGCCGCGTTTTGTGACCTCTGGTTGTACTCGGGTAACTTTTGGTGGACTTCTTTGGGTGAAAGTAAATGCTTCTGGACTAGATCTTTGATTTGAGTTTAAGCAGTCATTGATTTTACACGGGCGATGCACCCCGTCTTTGTTTCTCTTGTTACGGGAGGTGTCTGCGGGGATGGGCTTGGAGCAGTTTGTGCAAGAGGGGACGTGTGTGCGGCTGGGGGGGGGAGGCAGCGGCGGTGGGGTCCGAGGCGGGAGCCAGAGCATCACCTCGGCTGGGGCACCCGCTGGGGAGCCCCAGCGCGGGGGCGGGTGCCTCGGCCAGCTCCGCTTCAGCCTCCCTTCCCAGCTGGGGCTCCAGGGGGAATAGCCGGGCGGGTGCAGCACCTTCCCGTTTAGCCTGTGGGCCCTGTGTGGCGTGGGACAGTGGGATGGTTCGAAGGCGGAACTGGAATTCGGCGGCCCCGTTCATGCTGCGGGTTCGCCTGTGGAGTCGGTCACACAAACTGATTAAGTTGCCTTTGGTTTGTCGCAAACCAGGTTTCACTTTCACAAGCGAAACTACAAGTTTGCTCGGCTGGGAAACCATCAGGCTGGGGATGTGAGGAGATTTGCAGAGAAGGGGGGGTCGCCAGTTGTTTTGTGCCGTGTGTGGGACTTCCCAAACTAAAAAAAAAAAAAAAAAAGGTGCAGGCTTACAGAGCTGGACTAAATCTGTGTCCTTAAAAAAATAAAATGTAAGAAGCTTATAGATCCATTAATATGAAGAGGAACAGCCAGACTATCGTGTGAGGCTGGGGTTGCTAATAGGGTATATTTCTGATCTGTGCACAGTTTTGTTGCTTTGGGGTTTGTTTTTAGAATTTTAGGCAACAGTCGATTTTTCTCAAACTCGAGAGAAAAGTTGTTACCTCTGCTGTTCGTTAGTCTGCAGTTTGTGTTAACAGAGCATGTGTTCTCATAGCCAGGCGCGTTTTCAGAGACTGCACCATCTGACACAGTGCATGCCAACGTTCCTCGCTTTTGTTGTCTGCCTGATGTTTCCTTCCTTTAGAATCTATATTTAGTGTTAAAAAGTATTCACTGTGGTATGGGACTCAAGGCAGTTGCCTTTCAAGCAAAAGGAAACAGTTCTCTTTAGGGATAAGAGTGAACGAAGGGCAGGATTTCCTGTGGAAACTCACCCGCAGGAGAGTTGGCTTTTACTTTGAACTTAATGGTGAAAAAGGCTCAATGAAAAACCTGGACAATTTACACCAACATAATAGATTTTTTTTTTTTTTTCTCCCCTGTAACCATCTCCTTTGTACTTCTCAGCGTGTTTGCTGTAGCTTGGTTTAGGCCTTCTCTTGGAACGTGGGGACCAGGACCATTTCAGAACCAGTTTCAGAGCACACTTGTCCAGAACTGACGAGGTCACGTTGCTGGTGCCCTTACTGTCACTCACTGGTGTGTGGTGTGTGTGCCGAGGGTAGCAGCTCGAGCACGTACCATGCATGCAGTGTCTTAACACAGCTTTGTGCCATGGAACTCAGGGCAGTGCTGTAGAGTCCCTCTGCCAAGGAGGAAAAATTAGCTTTTTAGAACAGAACGGCCGTGGCGGGTAGGACGAGCTGTGAGAGCAGCAGATGTGTTCCCTGGTGAATGTGATCTGTTTTCCTCTCCTTTATTAATGGCTCTAAAAATAGCCTGTCTTTCAGGATAGAGTCGCTGCAAGGCCGAGCCTGTCCCGCTGCCCGCGAAGGGGACGGGACCCGCGGAGCGATGCCAGGGGGTGAGGAGCCCTGGTCACAGTTTTGGGAGCGACACCCGGGCACGTGCCCCGTCTGTGCTGGGAGAGAGGCTCCCTTTAGGTGTACAGGTGATTTGCCTACAGCGTAGGAGCTCAGAAAGCTTCGCGTGTGATGATTTTAATCCCTCCGATAGCCGTGCGTGCCCCCGTGGGTGGGTACGGCCGGAGCCACCCGAGCGAGCAGAACACAAATCCTAGCGATCCGACAGAACCAGAGGCAAGCGGTGAAGTTGGGGGGGGGGGTTGTAGGTGGGTCAAAAACATCCTTCCTCCAGCCTGGCAGGAGCAGCAGCAGCAGCGTGAGCTTGGCAGCTGCTCTCCGAGCCTGCCCGGCCGGACTCTGGTCTGCCTGGGGCTGCCGGTGTCCCTGGGGTGCAAACCAGCGGCAGCTCATACCGTCCCACCCCGCAGGGCGGGTACGGGGGGGCTGGAAGAGCAGGGGGGGCCGGGGCCCTTCAGTGAGAGGTAAAGCTGCAAACAGAGGCTGCGGCTGGCGTGCGGCGGGGGTCACGCATCTTGACACGGAAGGCGAGAACCTACTTTGGCTTATTTCCGTGAAAAGTGTCCCCTGTCCCAGGGGCCCCGTCGAGCACGTGCCTCTTGGGTGGCTCTGCTGCCAGTTCTGAAGCCAGAAGCCTGTGCGAGCACGTGCTTAAGGTGCTTCGCTGAATGTTTTTCCTTCCAGTTGTGCTGTTCTGCGTGCCCAGACGGCAGAGCAGCCGCTACACTGACCGTATTTTGATTATAGTTGGGGTTTTCTGAACTGCTCCGTGGCTCCTTTAAAGGTGGTGGAGCAAAAAAAAAAACAAACAAAAAAAAATGAATGTGAGCGCTTGGGAACATGGCAGGGCAGCTGTTGCTCGTTTAGGAGCTAATTAAACAGCACACAAGGGCAGGAGCATGCAGATGTGCATGGCTGAAGCCCGGGTGGGGTGCGCAGCGTGGTCTGTTCCTCTGGCGTGTGCCGGGGATGGGCTGTGCAGCGGTGCTGGGGGGCAGCTCGACCCCTTCCCAGTGCCCCCCAGTTGATCCCTGCGTCCATCACTGCTCGCGCTTGTTCGAAGGGGTGGTGCAACTTCAGCGGCATTTCCAGCTGCCTCTTCTTGCCTGATTTGGGGAGCATGTTTAAAAAAATGGAATAGTCCGATAATGTGTTTCTGTACAAAATGTTCCTGCTTAATGTTTTGTCCTGTCTCAGTAAATTGAAACAATATCTTTAAAAGCCGAAAAAAAATCACAGTACCATGCTATTTCAGCTGAACTTTCCCAACCTGTATGAAGAATATTTGGTTTGTTTCAGTTCTTAGAAGTCCCTGAGACACAAAGGGTCCTGGACAAGCAGGCTGGAATTACGCAGTGCTCTGTATCCGCAGTCGGTGTGGGTGATCCTTCGGGGGATGTTTCCCCAAAGCGCTGGGCCTGTGCTGGAGAAGGTGATTTTCCCCTTGGTGCCAAGCAGGTTGCTTGACCTGTCTTGTTGGCCTGCTCCTCAGCACCTCCTGAAGTACTGTGAATCAATGAGGCCAAGTAATGTGATTTTGTGTATGAGAGAGTCCACTTTTTAATTAATTGCTTCACCTTAGCTTATTTTTTTAGGACTTTTTAAAGTCCTTATGAAGGTAAAATTCCTGGTAGTGCTCATGTTAACATTGTATGGAGACTGTTCATTGTGTTTCTTCCTAGCTGTCAGTCTGAGAGCGGGGTGGATTGTCATTTTTTTTTTTTTCCCCCCCTCCTTCAAAGCGAATGAAAGCTTTCCTTCATGAAGGAAAGTTGTGTGTTTTGGTGAGGATTCCCTAACCCCTTCTCGGGCAGCAAAGAGGCGGGAGCCAGGCTGCTGGGAGCAGGGTGGGCAGAGCCCCCTGGCCTGGGTTCAGCTGCAGCAGGTGTGTGTTCACCCATTCGCCGCTGCTCTTGGCCCAACCGCATCCAGGCGTGGGCAGGGGAGGGGGACCCTGGGCACGTCCCGCTGTGGAGGTGGCCCGAGGCGAGCGGGACTGGGGGGCACGGGGCCGGGCTGTGCCCAGAGCCCGCCTGGCACGTGTGGGCTTGGCCGGGCAACTGGGGACCTTCTTCCCCGTGCAGCTTCTGCGGGGGCTGAAGGGCAGTGGGGGAAGAGGGTTACTTCTGGGGCAGCAGTGAATTGCACTCCTGCCTTTCCCCAGCAGCAGGAGGGGGTGTTTGAATGGGAAAATGATGTGTAAATACTCGGTTATCTGTACAATTTTGGAATTGAAAACTTTTTTTGTCGTCGGTCCTTACCGTTACACCTAGACATTGGTATGAGGTGTGTTTTCTGAGGTTAGAGCCTGCCCTGGGATTGTGCAATAATGAACAGATGGCCTTTTAAATGAACCCTAAACTACTGCCCGGTTTGTGCTCATTTCCATCAAGTATTTATGTGAATTCCGAAATTACCGTAAGTGCTGCCTTTTTCACACTGTAGTAACATCGTATGAATTAACAGAGCATTATACAAATCAGAATTTAGAATGTATTTTTGGTTTTCTCTCGTGTTTATTCTTTTATTTTCTTCTTCCATGAAAGCTGCAAAGCTTTCACTTTCAAACATACTATGTTTTGGGTTGGTTTGGCTTGTTTTTCTACGTCACTTTCCACTTGTAACACGAGGATTGAGCCCTGGTGTGTTGCTGAAAGGTGTATCCTGACTGAAACCAGAAAATCCGCCTGTACATCCAGTCTTTATGCACAGAAGCCCTGGAGCCTTGATATTGTCAACAGATCAATATAGCAAGAAGCTCTTTTCTGTAATCAGGGCCCAAACAAAGACCCGAAGATGTATGTATGAAAATAAAGAATGGAGTAATCAAAATTCTAGGCATATAAACATCACTATTTCAATATTACTTGATACTTAGGTTTCTAAATGAATATCAATGCCAGATTTAAATGTGCATATATTTTAAAAGCAACAGAAAAGTATTTATATATTTTATCTGAGAGTTTGCTTCTGCTTAAGCTAAAACTGACTGGATAAAACTGCATAAATGGCTGTACATATGTCTCTGGCAATTTATATCTTTATAAGATTGCTTATGTGCAAGATACCTGATGGCCTGTTACGGAAACTTAGTAGAATACCAGGGACACTACTTCCAATTGTATATATCGGGTCTGCTGCTTTTGTTTCTCAGCAATTGCATCAATAATGTTGTTAAAATTGGGCAAAACTGTTTTTCTTTTAGCATTGTATTTCCCAAAATTGTTTCTTGTCAGTTGTCTGTGTCTTTGGAGACTTGTGTTCATGTGTACTTTATTTTTACCGTAGAGAATTATCTACATATTTTTCTTCTTAAATTTTTCCACTGAGAGCAACTGCATGTTAAGTGCAATTGTATTACGTAAACCTCTTTCTGGAGGACCCCGAGGACGCCAGAAGGAAGAGGGTTCAGCTGCCCTTACGTGCCTCCTGAACAACCAAGGTGCCAGTAATAATATATACATATAGGGCAACTGATGCTTCCTGTATTGAGTTGAGTTTTTTTGGTTGGTTGGGGTTTTTTCCCCCCCTCCCCCCCATCCTTCCTGTATAAAGCAAACACAAAACCTTTGCTTCTGCTTAAGGAGACCTGGCTGTGCCACACAGCAGTAGAAGAGGTTGCTCCAGTTTCGCCTGTCAGGAGACTCCTCGGGCCCCTTTCACGCGAGCTGAGCAGCGAATGAGGCCACGCTGAATTTTCGGTACCTGCAGCTCTCTGGAGCTGCTGCCCTGGTCCCGCATCGCTCGCACGCTCAGCCGTTTGTCGTGTACCCAGAGCAGGCTGGTCTGAGTTTCCTGCCAGGACAGAATTTGGCAGGGACTCGTTTTCCCACTGCTAACAGTGTCACGGGCGCAGTACGAATGACACCAGCCCCTCGCCTCCCGTCGTGCCAGCTACCTGGAGCAGAGGATATGGCGCGGGTGGCTGCGGGGGGTTATTTGCCCGAAGAGCCTGGGGCTCCGTGCTGCACAGAGGTCCTCAGCCTCGCTGGGGCCAAATCCAGCCTCAATTTTGGGGGAAGTGTTAATAGGCCTGCTTTGTGTTCGTGTGTGCGACCCGTCTCAGGTCCTGCTGAGGCTGCAGCGTTCACCCATCGGTCCCAGCTGGGACCTTGGTCTCGGCAGAGCGTAACACTGCGTGCTCGCGGGAGCCCTGCTTGGGGGGGGGGGTTATCCTGCAGGAAAACGCGCTCTGTTCTAAACCATCTCTGCTGGGGCTCCCTCCCCCCATCGCCAGAACAGCGCTGGCATTTCCGTGTGGTGGTTCTGAAAAAAGCTCTGAATAGCCTTTTGGATTATTGGGGCATTGATCAAAGATGCACCTACGACAGAAACACGCACAGCAGTAAGGAGGAAAAAAAAAAAAAAACGATGAAAACCTACTCTGTAGATCAAATTGAAATTAATTTCTAAGTACCCTTCTCAGAACTTCATTTCTGAAATAGGATGTAAACAACTTTCATATGGTCTCCTCTGTTATCAAATACTTATATTAGATCACTACACATTTCTTTATTAGTGTGATGAACTGCATTTTGGCATCCCCCATGCTTCACTTGGCAGTAATTTGACCGCTATTCTTAGGACTACGGTATTTTGGCATGAAAGATCTCTCTTCTGATTTAATAGGGTGCGTTGGAGCCACCTCACTGACAGCTTGCACACTGCTGGTGTGTTAGTCCTGGAGCTGATTCTGCAGCGATGCTGGGAAAGCCTCTGACTTCCATCCCTGGCAGAGCAGTGCCCACTCAAAAGGCATTTAGTGCATAAATGTGGATATTTTCTTAAAGAAAGAACATTTATTGCTTGGAGTAGTTGATACATGCTGCTGTACACTAGTGCACGTAGCTCATGAACTTTAGCTCTTGAGCTTTAGTTCTGGAAAGTTCCCATCTACAAAAGTGAGCATTTACATAATATTGCTTTTTCCACAGAACACATTCTACCGTATTAATTTTGGACAATATTTTATAGCGGCCTCCAACTCTGGCGTTACTCCCGATCTGTTTGGCTCAGCAGGTGTCACAGAGCCCTAGGTGTAGTTGGGTATGTGCAATATGTACCCACCAGAATGGATAACCTGTGATGCTGTCCAGTACATTTAATTCTTGTGCAGAAGGCACTGGGAGTCCATGACACGTGCTGCTTCAAGACACCAGCACAGTACATCTGTGAAAAGGTCTGCCACTATCACAGCCAACACGATTAATAAGACATGGAGGATATTTTCAAGCCTCTGTAAAATCTAGCCTGTAGGAAGAACTGTTTTGATCGTTGGTTTTAGAGGCTGCTTTCACTGTTGTCTTTGTTGCCTCGTAGGAGCTCTGCAACTAAAAATTTCCTGAATTTTAACTATGTCGCTGTCGTAAATTGGACATATGAAAAATCAAACGATGTGGTAGCAGCAACAGCTACAGAGTAGGTATACAGCTCTCAGTGCACCTTGCTTCGGCTTTGCTCGGAGAGGCAAATTCTTTGTCAGGCTCTTGCTGGTGACTGACAGGGATTTTCTTTTTCATCTAGCTCATATATAAATTCTGTTGTTTACCTTGCTTGCTAAGAAGTTCTGTGCTTGCTGAGCTACTCAGCCCTTAATCGAGGTAACTTGCAATGGGCAGATCCCGTGCCGGTGACCCGTTAATTGCTCAGTACTTGATCCGAGGGCTTTGGGGGCCCAAGCCCTGCTCCCACCGCGGCCGGGAGATGTGAGTCGGGACCGCGTCGCTGCCCGATGGGTTGTGCTGCAGAGCGCCTGGGGCACAGGCGGGGCTTTGCATAAGGACCCTCAAAAACCGGGGGTTAAATACGTTCTGGTTTTGTTGGTGATGGGTGTGGTGGATTTTTTTGCTTATGTCATTTTTCAGAGTTCATTGGCTCAGCAATTTTTCTTGTGGGATTTGGGAAGAGGGGCACTTGAGTATGTTGTAGATTCAACTTTTGAAACTGGATCTTAAAAACAAATGTTTTCATACCATGTACACTTAAAAAAACCCCCAGTTGTAGATAACAAGTAACTACCCCCATATTCAACCCAGGCGGAGGTTTTTTAAAGATCTAATTTAAAACAAATGAAGAAGGAAACCCTACAATTACCCAAGACAGACCATGGTGGCAGTTGTGAATATTGCCAGAGCTCTGTTCTGTCTATCCATGGGCAAGAACAAGTAAATTTTACTCGCACTCTTTCTCAGCCTTTGTTTTCCCCGTGCCATTCCAAAATCAGGATACAAAGTAATTGAAAACTTGAGTGTATTAATGTGGTTAATCCCTGCTATTTGCTAACAATTACAGTGTGTGTGGTGGTGTAAATGTTGCGTGTTGGATTAACTCTTGTTGTTAATGCGCTTAACATGCCGGTTATTCAGATATCCAGGAGCTTTTAATCTTCCAGTGAGATGCCAGTAGTAGAAGTTAAATTTGAAGCGCACGGGGAGTTTGCTAGGGTTGGAATAGCTGGGATTCGTGGCTTTTCTTTATTCCAGTTTCTGCAGTAACGCAGATCTTCGCACCGTGCTGCGTGTGCCTGGAGTTACGTTGCGGGTGGGGTGAGCCCGTGGGGGCGGCGGCAGGGAGTGCTGGGAGGCGGGGGGGCCGCGGTCACAGGTGGGGCACGGGACGGCAGTCCCTGCCTTCGGGGAACAGGTGGTCTTAAAACGGTTTCACTTCACTTCTGATGGGGGTGTATCTGGATGTATGTTAGACTGGCATAAGCCTGCTCTTGTTGTCATCAGATGTACTGTTTTATTTTCTACACAAAAACAATTCTGGAAGTCTGAAAGTCTCGTTGCTCCGTCTCGGCGTAATGTAATCTTTAAGAAAATTACCTGTGATTTAGCTCAATTAATTATAGTGTGGGAGTTTTATAATTGAAAGCTGAGTTTCATTAGTGTTGAGAGAAGTCTTTTTCTTTTGTTCTCTGACACTGGATTAACTAAGAAAGCAATAGACTTGGGATGGATATTAACACTTTGTTTGGAATCTATTTGTGTATAGGTACGAACGCACACACGTACATATGCACATGTGTGCGCTTATTTACTTATCCCCGTACCTTTCCTAAGTCTACCCCTTTACTAGGTTTTCATTCATATGTACATATGAATAGTATGGCATTATGAAGTAGAAGAGGAAATGTTTGCTTTTCCTTCTTCTATTTTTTCTTATTTTTGTTTACAGCCCGTGGTTAGTGACCCTTGTGTCATCATTGCTCGTTTAAGACATTCAATACAGATGATACAGGCTGAGGAAAGAGGGCGCCTCTGTGGATGGTGTTGGTTTACAGGTTATCAAGAAACTTATTTTTTGTGAAAACAGAGTTATATCAGTTACTAAAGCCGTGTGTTGGCCAACCGACAGTCTCTGTCAGTGAAGGATACACACGAAAGGAAGAGCAGAGGCGTGTTTGGGGATCTGGGAGTGCAGCTGTGTGCTTTCACTTAGGCTCGTCCCTGCGGCTGGGAACGTGTTTCCCAGGTGTTTGGCAGGCGCGGCCTTTAATTGACTGTGAAAGCCTGTGAGAGCGTTAGCTGTGCAAGTCCCGCAGCGCTGCGTGGGGAGGAAGTCCGGCGCTGACGACGAAAGCTTTAAGCACTTTTTCATGTGAAGTGGTTTTTTCCAGACCTGGCGCTGCCGGCGCCTGCGGGAGGAGCGGGGTGTCCTGCCCCCCGCTCCGCGCCGGAGGGTCCGGCCCGGGCGGGCAGCGGCCCCGGCCGTCGGGCAGCGGCCCCGGCGGGCGGGCGGGCGGGCAGTGGCCCCGGCGGGCGGGCGGGCGGGCAGTGGCCCCGGCGGGCGGTTAGTGGCCCCGGCGGGCGGGCAGCGGCCCCGGCGGGCGGGCTGTAGCCCCGGGCGGGCGGGCAGCGGCCCCGGCGGTGCTCGGGGGAGCTGCCCGGTGTCGGGCAGACGTGCTGCCGAGCGGCGCCCCGGCACAGCCCGAGGTCGCTCCCCGTTCCAGCGGCGGCCCCGGGCCCGGGCCCCTCTGCAGAGCTCTCGCACCCGTGTCTCAGCTCAGGCCTGCTCTGCAGCTCTGCTTTCGGCGGAGGTGGGCACAGGCACGTTTGAAATGAGTTCCTCAACCAGCGTCTTGCTAAGTAATAGAGTCTGCAAATCACGGGCTTCTCCTGACTTTCTTTTAAGAGTGCGGGTGGCACTGGTGGCTAGGCACGGGTTGAGCGCGGAGCGGGCCTTGCCGAGGGGCTGTCCCGGTGTCCTGCCGGGTGCAGCACTTGGCCTTTCGCGCTGAAGCTGCGTTGCTGCGATACGCTTCGAGCGCAGTTTTCATCTTGGGAGTTACAGATGTTGCGTTAGGCCTGTGTATTGTGTGTGATTCATAAACTTTTTCCTGAGATTTAATTGTTCATATGAATGATAGGTTGTTTTGTCCCTGCCCTTGAATCATCCTGTATTAAATGCAAGCATTGTTCATACTGAAGTAGATGACCAATTTCAAGTTTGTCATTTAAACTTTTTTTTCCATTGGTAATGAGTCCTTTTTTTTTTCTCCTTTTTTTTTCCCACTTTTTTTTTTTTCTCCTTTTTTTTTTCTCCTTTTTTTTCTCCTTTTTTTTCTCCTTTTTTTTCTCCTTTTTTTTCTCCTTTTTTTTCTCCTTTTTTTTCTCCTTTTTTTTCTCCTTTTTTTTCTCCTTTTTTTCTCCTTTTTTTTCTCCTTTTTTTTCTCCTTTTTTTTCTCCTTTTTTTTCTCCTTTTTTTTCTCCTTTTTTTTCTCCTTTTTTTCTCCTTTTTTTTCTCCTTTTTTTTCTCCTTTTTTTTCTCCTTTTTTTTCTCCTTTTTTTTTCTCCTTTTTTTCTCCTTTTTTTTCTTTTTTTTCCTTCTTTTTTTTTTCTTCTTTCTTTTTTTTTTTTTTTTTCCCTCTTCTTTTTTTTTCTTCCTTTTTCTTGTTTTTTCCATTTTTTTTTGAATAGTATTCTTGGCTGGACTTTTTATTCCCTTATGCCCTTGGAGTTCAGGAGGGGCTCCTGAACATCCACACTGAGAACCTGAGCCAGAGCTGCTCTTTGGGGCAGGAAGGAAAGTTCCCAGTCCAACAACATGCAGCGTGTTGGTGGTGTCCCCCCTCGCTGTGGTGCCCTGCCCGTTGGGAGCTGCTGGTCACCCTCCTGTCACTGCCCGGTCACCGGCTGCGGGGGCTGCTCCCCGCCTCGGCTCCGGGAGCCCCCGGGGCTGGGCGGGGGACGGGCCAGAGCACCCAGTGTGGCCTGGTGTGCCGTGCTGGTTACACCGAGATCCGCACGCAGCAGGGTGAAAAGATGCACTTCTTCAAATTAGAGAAGTTTTTTAATGGGCTTCGTTCTCCTCAGGACGGGCAAGTGACTGACATGCAGTAACTCGGTTGGTGGTTGTTCCTTCTCCCCCTCTAAAAACTCAGAGGTGCCAGTTACCACGCTTTGTACATCCCAACCCCCCAAATAAACTAAATCTGGAGATACTTTTGCTATCAGGTGATGTTCTTGAATAAAAAGCATTTGTTGTTTTAATTCATTTTTTCATTTAAATCTTCTCCTGTGTCCAGAATTAGGTTGTTTTCTGTAGAGGCTGTGTTGTTTAGTGACGGCGCTTGTGTTGACAGGCGTAACACTGCATCTTTTCTCCTCAGTGGCTGCTCTGAGGACTCTTTGGCATTGGAGCAAGCGTTGTGCTTCGGCCCGGGCGTCCTGTGCATCGTAGGGTCACACCAGAAGGGAACGTGGGCACCCATGGTCTGTCCTGTACCTGTCCGAGGACTTGGGCTTTCAGCTATTTCCATCGCACTGCTGCGATACCACGGATCACTAGTTTTCACGTCACTGCGTTGTATTTTCTCCTGTAAAGGCTCATCCTCGCCAGGGTGAAATCCCCCTCTTCCCACGCTCAGCCTCATCCCGCGCAGCTCGGCAGTGCCCCGGCGCGAGGTCCTGCGCGGCGGCAGCGACCCGGGAGGCCTCTCCAGCTCTTCAGGGCTTGGGCGGAGTAGGGACCCTGCTGCTGCCGCCGATTCCTGTCCGGCCGCCGTGCGCCCACCCGCGGGTTGCAGACGACGACCCTCGCAGCTGCGTGCCGGGCGGCTCTCGCGTTGTGTGCGACCCGAGCGTGCGCCCGGGTGCTGCCCGAAACCGCGTCGCCGCAGGCGCCGGGGTTGGGTGCGTGCCTGCAGGAGCGGTGCGAGGGGCCGCTGGGCTGCCCGGCTGCATCGCTCCGAGGGGCTGCAGCCATCAGCTGGGGGCCGGCCGTGGGTTCCGTGCCTGGGTCGATCAGCTGGTGGCTGCTGCCTCACCTCTCAGCCCTTTAAAATCTCCAGGCTTACTCCTAGGGCCCAGTTACTTGCTCTGCTTGTCGATCTATTAACCCATTCTCTGCAGAATCCCCCACAACTTCCCCTGAAGTCCGAAGGCTGACGTTGCTCCTCTGCTGCTTCCTCTGACAGAGACTCGGCATCTCTTTGTGGTCCCTGTCCCGCTTGCTCATCACGTAGCTGTATTTCTGCACTCTGGTAGGTGTAAGGGAGCTCATTCGCGTGCCGTACGCTGTTCAGAGCGCGTTTCTCACAGCTCTGCTTCCTGCGTGTCTCGCTGCCGAGCTGTGCCTTTGTACCTCCAAGGTTCACATCGGTGTCTTGGTCGTTCGGAAGTTAGAAGTCTGTCAGATCTCGTTGTGAAGAGCACAAGTTGTGAAGAGTTGGTTTCAGCAGCGCGAGATGCAGCTGTGGTCTGGTGTTAGTTCTAGCACTGTTGCAGCATTGGCCTCGTCAGCTGAGGCTGCGGAAGAACTCCTACTTGCTTCAGCTGCTGTTTGTGAGGACTTGCTTGATGATTTTTTTTTTTTTTTTTTCTGTGTTTTAGGATCTTCTCATAATACGTTAGGTTGATTTCAAGATCAGTGAGGCCCTCAAGGTTTTGGAAGATCTTGTCCAGACTGGAGTCTTGACAGCATGTACTACCGTCACTTTTTTAGGATTTAAAGGCAGGTGGCTCTTTCCGCTTCCCTGTCTGGGCTTGTTAGTGGTGAGACTAATTCTGCTCTTGGTATCAACTGTAATAGGTACATCTTTTTGTCCAGGTCCTTTGAAGAGGTAGGCCCTTGATCACTTCATCACTTTCTGGTCAGTCATCACATCGTTCCTGATGTTACTCTAAGGTGTGGCCAGAGTAGTTCATTTGCCTTTTAATGGGTTGCCCTTTGGTGTTACTGTTTTACGCTGCATCTCCTGTGTTTGAGAGAGTACCGCTGGGTTTTGAATGCCCCATCCCTGGCTGGGAAGGGCTGTCTTTTGCTGCCTTCTACGACCTACGTGGCTTTTGTCGTTTCAAAAGCTGATTTCTTATGTGTACAGTGTAGTTTGTATAGATAGCTTCAATTATTTGGAAACACAGAGCCTTCAAAACAGATAGTAGTAGAAGCTTGGTATTTTTCTTTCAGCTTGTGATTTTTTTTGACAGGAAGCCCAGGCTTTTGGTTTTCCTGCTGTTTCTGCTGGAGGTGTGTGCTAGGAAGGGCACAGCTCTGGGCTACAGCCCGTTGCCTGTCTCGGGCTCTCTGGAGAGCCGCTTCGCTGCCGTCCGGCAGCATTTCTCCTTGCGGAGGCCGCAAGCAGCATGTTTTCTGCATTATTCCACAGGAAGCCGTAACTGCTTCGGTTTCTTTTTGTATTCCCACCATGTATTGTGTCTTGATTTAGACCCGGTCATGGGAAAGGAGATCAACAGAGAAGGTAACCAAAATAGGGGTTTACTGCATTTTTAGTTACCAGCTCAGCACTGCAGCAAGTCTGGTGCCAGAAAGGCTCTGTCCCGCAGGGCGCCCGTCCAGGACAGCCTGTCCGTTAGTCTGTCCCAGTAACGTACCACTGTCCTTGACTTCTGCTGCCCTGCCCCGCCCCATGAGGGGGAGAGGGCTTTGACTGCAGAAACTTCAGCCCTTCTCCTTCAGGTGTAGGCCGTCTCCGCTTCTTGGTGTTGTGTCTCCCGTGGTGCTGGCACGGCACTCCAGCATCCCACGTAGCAGGAAGCGTGGGCAGCAGCCCCTTCCTCTTCCCGTCCCCTAACTCACTGATTTACCCCGAGCATTACCTCCTGCCTTTGGTTCTGCATTTCTCTTGATTCAGCATCCAGCGAGCCTCTGCGTGTCACAGTCCAGGAGTAAAACTGCCTTAAACTTTACAATGAAAGACCTGTCTGTTCAAAACCCCATTTTTTCCGACTGTGTTAACTGGTCTCACTATATTGTGTTATTTCTCCCATGCATCTGTTTCTTGAACTTAGTGACTCACTCTGTGGGGTATAACGGCAGCAGAATGGGGAACTCTTCTGTTTCTACTGGCACTTGAGAAAGCTACGAGCTTTTAGGAGCATTTGAGTACATGATATTGCATTTGCAATTTGTTTGTGCAAATGTACATAATAAAAACCTTAGTGTTTAAGTGAAAGTTCAGATTTTAAAGAGTCTGCCTTTTCCTTAAAAGTTTTCCTTAGACTCGTGAGTAATTCTTGTTTTCCTGTTTGATCCTGGTTGGTTTGTTTACGTTGACTTTAAAATGTGCTAAACTAATAATGTGTGAACAAAACATGCAGGTTATCATCTTTTTGTTTGTCAACTGTGAATGTAAAGTTGGTAAAAAACGCCACAATAATAGTACCCATTTGATACGGATTTTCTTTAGCATCATCTGTATACTTTGTTATTTAGAACATTGCAATGGGAATGCTTGCAAGTCTATTTGAAGGTAAGAAAAGATTTAATTCCAATAGATCTTTGAATATAAATGTCAAGAAGTTGCCAGCAAACTTCTAAAGATACTATAGGAGACCAACAATCTTAATCTAAACAGTTCTAGTGAAATAGTTGTATTGGTCATGTTGCTGAACCTAAAACAAGTTTTTGAGTAAGCCACGTAACTTTGGTCAAACAGAACTTGATTAAAGGATTTGTTTTTCAATAAATAGGTAGAAAACCAAATACAGCAAAGGCAGGGAAAAATAGCCTCTCTTTCATTTTTTTTTTTTTTTTTTCTCCTCTGAACAGAGTGTAGATTGAAGGGAAGCTCTGGGTACTGCCCAAGACTGCATCCTTAAAATACATGACTTAAGTAGGGCCAGTGTGTTGCTGTGCAGTGCCAAGAAACCCTTGGAGCCCCGTATTCCTGGGAATCCCTTAGCCCACGTGGGGCTCTTAGGACTGCTGAAGTCGGGCATTTAGAAACTTTGGTTGGTTGTACCTTCTGTTCAAGTCAGCAGGCAAAGTCCAACCAGCCAGTTCTCCTCTGTGTTCATTTTGGAGCTCAGTGAGTTTTCACAAAGCGAGTCAAGAATTTTGTTCTTTTAGCTTAAAAAATGAGCCTATTCTTTGCTAAAAATAAACTTCACAAAATAGAACCTGCTTTCTATAATTCATCTACTTTCTTCCATTTCCCTTTGAATGAAACTAAAAAGAAATTTTCCAGGCTGTTAATTTGGTTTCATTTAGTCCTCTTTCCTTTTTTCTCCTTTTGAATGAAAGGCTTCTCACCCTGTCTAAGTATATTTTCTCTTTTTCCTTTTTTGAAAAGACTTCTTCCCTGTCTTGAATATATTTTTTGCATCAGGCCTAAAGCTTTCTTTTGGCTGTCGGGTGTAATTCTGTAAGAAATGGAAACGCTGGGGAGAAGAGAGACCACTTGTATGTTCATTTTGAAAAGCTGCTTGTTTTTGGGATGTTACCAACTCATGTGGTATCCATGTGTTCGCAAGCTTACTACTTATAAGCCTGACCAATGCAGTAACCAGTATGACATAAATAGACTTCAAATGGAAACTCAGCATGAAAAGAGACGGTTTTAGTGGGATTTGGAATTCCAGGAAAAGGTCAAAACAGCTTTTAATTGAAGGGAGCAGCGGTACGCGTGTCCTGTTATTTTAACGTGGGTCCCATGTGGTTCTGCAGTCTGGGAAGAAGCCGTGCTTGTTTCGGGCGGTGGGGTTTCTGTGTGTGGCTCTGCCGGGTCAGAGCGCGTGCCGTCAGCCGGAGCGGCAGGGTGCCGCCAGGGCCGTGCTCCCCGAGGCTCTGGGGTGTTGGGGCTCAGCGACAGCAGCGCAGCCCAAGGAATGGCAAACGTCCCGAGCTTCTGTGTGTGTGAGGGGGTAGCCGGTGCGAACCCGCTCAGCTGGTGAACGTTGCATTACAATCGGGCAAATGCTGGGAAGGAGGCCGTGCTGCGCGGGCTCGGCGCTCTCCGGGGGTGCGCGGGGGGTAGAGCGGCCAAGGGGGACGGCGTCAGAGAAAGGCGCTTGGCGCTCGGGGGGAGACTCCTTCTGAAAGGACGCTCAGACCTTCTTCTTGGGTCTTTTCTTTGGTCTTTCCTGGCGTTACTCAAGCCCGTCGCTCTCTGACGGGTCCCTGAGGGCGTGAGCTGAGGCTGCTGCGTGGGCAGGGCAGGAGGAGCCGGAGCAAACCCGGCTGATGCAGGACTGGAGGTGGGGAGGCCAGAAACAAGGAGGCTGATAAAGCAGGGTTTGGATTAGTGAATGGGGAGAAAACGGTTCGTCAGTGAATGGGTATAAAAAGATTTAGCATTGACGAGGACAAGGAAAAGATTAATTTCAGTTACATTACAAAAAGAATGAGATAATTTAATGAAGGACAGAGTGTGGAGAGAAAGGATGGGAAGAAGGCCAAAGACTCTGGAAGACATGAAATATAATGTACCTATTTTTAGACAGAAAAATAAGAAGAAGATAAATTATCTTTCCACTTGATTGTTATCTCCAGTCCTTCAAAACTTAAAATTATTTCATTTATGTAGAGGTGACCGGGGAGGAATTCAAGGCAGAGGGTTTGAGGCTAGGTTACAGAGTTTTACCACAGAGTGGTAAAAACGGAGAGAGGGGATGTGTTTGTGCCGTGGGAGGGACCGTGGGCAGAGGGCACGGCGGTCGGGAGCGTGGCAGGGTCCTTCCTGCGGAGCTGGCGAGGTGACGGTGGGCACGGGCAGGAGCCCGAGCTGCGGCGGCCGGGGGTGCCTCAGCTTACTGACCCCCCGGTCCTGCGCAGAGGAGTCCTTGTTGGCAGCCCCAGCACCTCAACAGCACCTTATCTCCCAAAACACCTGCCAAGGGACTTGACTGGCATCTTCCAGGGTTGGTGCTTATGGCCCTCCTTCAAACCTTCCCGTGTTCGGAGGGATGCCAGCGGGGTTAATCTGCAGGCGAGAAAGCCTTATTCAGCATCTGCTCGGGTTCTCTCATCAGGCTTGTGCCGCCTGCTGTCAGCCTTTTCAGGAAGCCTCAGCTGTGAACAGTGATGATCGATCAACCCCTCGCTTCTTGCCTGCGATGGTGCAGTTAACAACCCTTTACAGAATTAACCTGTTTAAAGCAGGCCCCTGGGAGCCGGGCGCTCAGCTGCCGGCCCGCGCTTGGCGCCTTGTCCCCTGCTGCCATCTCCGGGGCCGGGCGGGGGGCAGTGCCCTCGGTCCTACGGGGGACGGGGGGCAGTGCCCTCGGTCCCACGGGGGCTGGGGCTGGGTGGGGGGCAGTGCCCTCGGTCCCACGGGGGACGGGGGGCAGTGCCCTCGGTCCCACGGGGGACGGGGGGCAGTGCCCTCGGTCCCACGGGGGACGGGGGGCAGTGCCCTCGGTCCCACGGGGGACGGGGGGCAGTGCCCTCGGTCCCACGGGGGCTGGGGCTGGGTGGGGGGCAGTGCCCTCGGTCCCACGGGGGGTGGGGGGCAGTGCCCTCGGTCCCACAGGGGACGGGGGGCAGTGCCCTCGGTCCCACGGGGGGTGGGGGGCATTGCCCTCGGTCCCACGGGGGGCGGGGGGTAGTGCCCTCGGTCCCACGGGGGCTGGGGCTGGGTGGGGGCAGTGCCCTCGGTCCCACGGGGGATGGGGCCGGGCGGGGGGCAGTGCCCTCGGTCCCACGGGGGACGGGGGGCAGTGCCCTCGGTCCCACGGGGGACGGGGGGCAGTGCCCTCGGTCCCACGGGGGACGGGGGGCAGTGCCCTCGGTCCCACGGGGGACGGGGGGCAGTGCCCTCGGTCCCACGGGGGGTGGGGGGCAGTGCCCTCGGTCCCACGGGGGCCGGGGCCGGGCGGGGGGCAGTGCCCTCGGTCCCACGGGGGGTGGGGGGCAGTGCCCTCGGTCCCACGGGGGCCGGGGCCGGGCGGGGGGCAGTGCCCTCAGTCCCACGGGGGGTGGGGGGCAGTGCCCTCGGTCCCACGGGGGGTGGGGGGCAGTGCCCTCGGTCCCACGGGGGGTGGGGGCAGTGCCCTCGGTCCCACGGGGGCCGGGGCCGGGCAGGGGGCAGTGCCCTCAGTCCCACGGGGGGTGGGGGGCAGTGCCCTCGGTCCCACGGGGGGTGGGGGCAGTGCCCTCGGTCCCACGGGGGACGGGGCCGGGCGGGGGGCAGTGCCCTCAGTCCCACGGGGGACGGGGGGCAGTGCCCTCGGTCCCACGGGGGGTGGGGGGCAGTGCCCTCGGTCCCACGGGGGACGGGGGGCAGTGCCCTCGGTCCCACGGGGGACGGGGGGCAGTGCCCTCGGTCCCACGGGGGACGGGGGGCAGTGCCCTCGGTCCCACGGGGGACGGGGGGCAGTGCCCTCGGTCCCACGGGGGGTGGGGGGCAGTGCCCTCGGTCCCACGGGGGACGGGGCCAGACCCCACAGCCAGCCCGGGGCCCTCGGCGTTTCGCGTCTCCGACATCCCTCGCTCCCGGTGAGCGCTCCTGACTGCAGCTTTGGTATTTTTGTTGTGCTGCTCAGATGAGGAGAAAGGAAGGAGGAAACTGGGTAGGTCCTACAGCTTTTGGTGACTTGCTACATCTCGTTGTGCCTGGTTTAATTTTAGAATTAATTCTACAAATGCCTTTCCCCCCGAGACTTTGTTCTCTGTTGTTAATTAGTTTAAAGCGGTGTGCAGGCAAGCAAAGTTGTAAAATTACTTGTACCTCTACTCAGTGCCCGAATTAATTTGTCTTCTTTCTGTTTGAACGTTGGCCTGTGCCAACAAATCTAAAATACAGTGGGTGTCAGGAGGGGTTGTATTGGCAGGGTGTGGAGCTGTGTTGAATTTTGTTCACAGGGAGTCAGGTGTGGGTTGTCCAGGCCATTGGTGGGATGGTGGCCGTCCTTCTGAGCTGAAGTTCTCGATGAACTTGGTGACAGTGCACGGCCGCTCTGCAGAGGACATCTGCCATAGGCTTCCAGGCGGTGACGCTTGAGGTTAAAAGTAAGAGGAAAAGAAAGAATTTTTTAAAAAGATACCAACAAAAGACAAACTCCCAAAGCTGTATTCCTCCACAAGAATCTATCTGCAGGCTTCTGCTTTTTCACAAATACATGAGGTAGAATATACCGTAATAGCTGAAGGTGGCAACAGGAGTGCTGTTAGCAGCTCCTATTTTAATCATCACTTGTGGCTGACTCCTGCTTACATTCAAAACACGTTCCTGGTCTACCTTCAGAATGTAGTTGTTGTAGATGCATTTTGCGTGGGTTTAAGATCTTGAATTTTCTAAGGAGCTCCAAGTTTTCTATCTGTATGTATTTGTATCTCCTGCAGCGGGAGGTACGGATCGATGCAGTGACGCTCTCCATTTATAGTGTCTGTCATCCAGGGATCATCCAAGCTGTACTGAAGACAACAAATAAATAGTACTGCCCCTCATGTCCCTGGCCGGGTAGCGGAGGCAGAACAAACAAGCGTGTCGGTGGCTTTCTGCCGCGGCTCACCTCGTGGGGCCGCCGGGCACGGGCAGGCCCAGTGATCCCCAGCGCGTCCCCGGGGCCGTGGGGGCAGAGCTGCCGCCAAGGCTGGGCCGCCTGGTTTTGCAGCACTAGAGCCTCTTCCCGCTGCTTCAGCGGGATTCTGCTGTAGGTGGAGTTTTGACGCTGCTGCACCGCTGTAAATTGCAGCTGTGTGCCCTTGACACTTGCGACAAGCAACGTCCCGGGGCGTCGGAAGGGCGAAGAGCACGTGAAACAAGCCAGAAATCCCTCATCCCTTCTTGGGAGTGAAATCGTTATTCCTCCTTGCAATGGGCGTTGTCTCTTGGGTGCTGCACTGGGGACGGGGAGCTGGGAGCTGTGGAAGAATTGGGCACTGGTAGAACTGGGTGAGCTGCGGGTCACTCTGAGGAGCCTCTATAGGCTGCTCGTCTGAGGGACTGCTGTCGCTGCTTGGGATTTAGTTTGGCAAGTCTGTCAATATTTGGTCTGATTTCACAGAAGCCATCTCACCTGGCATGTGGGAGGTCAGTGCGGAGCTGCCGAGGGCCCTGGAGCTGTCCTGTCTGCTTCCCTCTGGTGTGCGGGGCTTGTTTTGATGTTTAATCACACAGTGTTTTCATTTAGTCATGTAGCGATGGGGGAACTTGTAACACTTGCAGTAGTATTTAAAAACAAATGTAAGACTGTGCTTTATTTTCTCCCCTGGGGTTCCGCAAGTATGAATAACTTGCTTTAAATGTTCCTGATTGGTAGCAATTTCCCTTAAAAAGTGGTAGCTAACATAAATTGACATGAATAGCTGCACCATCCCATTTACAGATTTGCACTCTGCTTTAACTGAAAATCTCAAAACGCGTTAAATAAAAATCTTATGGTTGTTCTTAACACAGAAGGGCTATGTCTGAAACGAGGTAATGCCCTCAGTTACTGCACTCTGGAGTGTGTTTGCCTTAAATTCAGGTTTGCATTCTTTGGGATATTGTGTCACCCGGCATTTAGCTTCTGTCTGTAAATATAGACTGAAGTGGGGTTTGGTTTTCTTCAGTGGATTTACGAAAATGACTGACTTCTGTTAATTTTGGATTATTCTTAAAACTTGAGAGGTTCCCAGGACATCTCGCAACTGACGTAAATAAAATAAAGAGAAGTGAAGGGTGTGTGGGGTTTGTTTGTTTTTTAACATAAAATTGCCTATTGCCTACTGAGTGAGGCCACACTTTCTGTTCTGAAAATAAATACAAAGCACTGCTGAAGTCTGCTTATGGCCTAGCGCAGGACTTCCTTGTCTAGTTTTCATAACTACCAGAAAATTTTAATTAGAAATTTGACAGTCCCCAAGATCTTGCTTTCTTGATAGTTTGAATCTGGCCTTTTGGCTTAGATCATACACAAATCATATAGAAAGTATGTTCCCAGTTCATATCTGTTTTGTGGAGTGATGACAAAAAAAAAATCAAATCCTGTGCTGTCTTCATAACTGCAGCCTGAAATCGCAGCAGCTCCTGGTTTGCTTTTTCTTGTTGCTGCTTTCATTAAAAGCTGCGATCCTTACTTACTGGTACTCAGTGGGTTGTCTCATGAAGCTCAAAATGAGTAGGAGAAGAGTTAAGTTGCTAAATAAGCAGTTACTGAGGTGGCATTTTTAGAGGGACTGTTTTATTGCCTGCCTGGCTGCCTTCAGTTTTGATTTGTGTCTGCAGGTTCCCCGTCCCGGCTCTGGCTGCCCGGCCGAGGGGAAGGGCAGGGGTGGGACACGGGTGTTTTGTTCTGTGTGCTTGTTAATTGAAGAGGCCCCCGAGCCCGGGCCGGGGCTGGGCCCGCGCAGCGCGGGCGGGATGCTCGGGCGGCCCCCGTGTCCCGCCTCGGCGGCGCCCCGCGCCCGCAGCAGCAGCTCCCGTGGCAAGCACCGAGGGAGGTCAGCGCTAGGAAAATGAGCTGTTCCGAAGGGGTGAGAACTGCACCTTCCTTCTTGTGATGTCTGGACAGCAGAACTGTCAAGGAGGGAGGTGAATGGCAGCAAGGGACAAACATGGTGCTGTTTTCCTACCAGTTTCAAAACACCTTTGTAGATTTTATAGACTTACAGAACTGGATGGTTTCTATATATATTTTTTTTTTTTTTTACTACTTACAAATCTTTATAGCCACCGGTGGGCAAATCTTCGTTCAACAAGCAGTCGATATAAATGAGTAAATTCAAAGTTGTAACACGCTGGATGGGAAAATAGAGCAGAACAGAAATTTCATCCCTGTATGTTTGCCTCCAGGCAGCTGATGTCATAACTCTTACTAAAGGGAGGATGTTGAGACATCTCTCTGGTTTTCAGTTCAATACATTCTGCTGCCTCCCACAGATACTGTACATTCCTGCTATTGCTGTGAGAGAAAAGTTTGACTCGGGTTTTTATTCCCCACCATGATGCAAGAATTACCCAGAAGTCTTACTGTCGAAGACAAAGCTCTACAAATGTCTCTCTTGTAGCTGTGCATTTAATGTGTGAAAATCTGTTCTCTCTGTCCGTAATTGTATCTGGGCTGGGCTGTGTTTCTGAAAAGGCAGAACTTTGTACTTTCCATAGTTTTGCTGCTTCAGTTTTCATAACTTCTGTAGCAATCTTTAAATGCTTCTCCCAGTTTGTCCTTGACTGGACTTCTGAGGTGCTCGAGCATCCCACAAAAGCACGGTTGTCCCTCTGAGCCCATTCCTTAGGAGTAAACTTGTGTAACTTGAAGCTCAGATTGCCAGGGCTGAGTGTCAGCAGTTCATGTAAAGTTTCTGGGATCCAGCCAGTGAATGTGTACTTCTAAAAGCATGTACTGCAATACATAGCAAGTCTGCCGATTTAATTGCTTGATAATCTTGTATATGTACAAATGTTGTGAAGTCATAGACGAAATGTATCGCCTCAGTGAAAATCCGAGGAGAGGGGACTCGGAAACAAAAGAGAGAGGTCTGTCCAGTGGCACTTGTGGAGGAGCACACTCATGTTTGTACTTTTTTTTTTTTTTAATTGTGGAAAAAACTCCTCACTTAAATGCACTGAGGAAAGCAATAAGTATCAGGATCTTATTATAAAAATACATTTACTCTTATTCTTAATTAATTTTTTAATTTTGTTTTTCAGCCAGAAAATTTACAGAAGAATTGGCTTCGGGAATTTTATCAGGTAAGATAAAGCTTATTTTCTCATGGAGTTGTATGCACACTTGCTTATTGGCTTTAATTAATAATGTCAAGATCTTTTTCTTTGTGAACTTGAAGTCAGTATGTATTTTATATTCAAAACCAGTGCTAAAAAGTATGTCTCTGGATTTCTAAGTGATGATTATAAAAATTCAATGTATAAACACAGTTTGTTCTCATTGGCAATCCTTTGCCTAAAAATAGGTTTAACGTTTTATAAAAATTAGTTTGGCACAAAATGGTCTTTACTCTCCTGAGTAAGAAATATATTTGAATAATTTACTTTGAAAAGTCTGTTGGGAAGTCCAGTTTACATTTATATTGAAATCTAACAGTTTCTGATGTCGGTTTGCAATAGATCGGTCCTGCTGTCTGCTCTTTCTTGAAATTTTTCTTGTTTAGGCAATGTGAAAATACTGAAACTGAACCCGTGTTACAAAAGGCACTGTAAATGTTGAGAGTGGGCTCTCTTACAGGCTATGTTGTTGTAGCAGAGACTTGTTTAACTTGCTGGGTGCGTGCAGGGACGTGTAAATAAGCCATGGGGGAGGATGGTGGCTCACGAAGGTGTCATCCCTAGGAAGTAGTGCGAGCGCCGTCCCGCTCTGGCAGCCTGTGTCCTATCTGCTAGAACTGATGAATTCTGAGGTTCAGAGAATAGTTTGGGTTGGGAGGGACCTTTAAAGGTCATCTCGTCCAACCCCACTGCCAGGGGCCGGGGCGTCTCCCACTGGATCGGGTTGCTCGGAGCCCCGTCCAGCCTGGCCTTGAGCCCTTCCAGGGAGGGGGCATCTGCCACCTCTCTGGACAACCAGTTCCAGTGTTGCTCTGCCCGCATCGGAAAAGCTTTCTCCCTTGTGTCTAGTCTAAATCTCCCCTCTGAGTTTGAAACCATTACCCTTTGTCCTGTCAGAACAGGCCCTGTTAAAAACTCTGCCCCATCTCTCTTACAAGCCCCTTTTAAGCACTGAAAGGCCTCAATATTCCTTTATTCAGTGTAACATCCCCTATCCAAAAATAATTAAAGCAACAATATTCTGCTGCTGAAGTTTTAAGGTGAAACTATATACAGAAAAAATAAGATTAGCAGTATTCTATCTTTTCCTTTTTTTTTTTTAACTGAAAATATCTTGTAATTATTTATATGTGCAATTTACTGGTGCAGCCTATGACCTTTATGGTTATGTTGTAAAATACTGCAGTTTGCTTTTTATGGCAAGTTTAATGGATTTGCAAAAATTCGAGATGCAATAACTAGTCATATTCCTCGCTATTTGTCAACTTCGAAAAAGATTAATCTGTTTATTTTTCTTCTTCTTCCGTCTTGATTGATTACTGCTTTATGTACATGATGCGCAGACAGTGCAGGCTTTCTCAGCTAATTCTGATTTAAACCCTCTCCACATCTTCAGGAAAGACTCTTCCTATGAAGAAAATACAAATAAATAGAAAAATTTTTTATTTATTGCTGCCTATTTTTCAGCATCACATTGCTTATGCACCTTTATCAAGGAGACTCTTACTTGTTTGCTGAAGTGGGGTGAGTACTGCAGAAATGCTTCCGAGCCGTTTCTGGAAAACAGGAAGAGGAGGGGAAACAAATGAGCTGCGGGTCTGGAGGAGCAGGGCCCACTAACATGTAACTGGGCACGGTCCGGCAAGTTCAAAATAGGGCGAAGGGGGTTCACTGCCGCTCGGGCGCAGGGGCCGGAGCAGCAGAAGTGGTACCTGAGGCAGCGCAGGGCCCAGCGGCCGTCCTTCTGCTACATCCACCCCTCTCCCCCTGCCTCTGCCCTCGGTGGCTACAACCCGAGAACGCTGCATGTAAAAGAAAAAGGGGAAAAAAAGAAAAAAAAAAAAAAAAAAAAAAGGGCGGGTGTAGGGGGAGGGTTGCCAGTTCTGCTGTTCAGTAGCCTTGAGCACTTCTTCCTCTCTTCGGTGTGTGCAGCGGGGTGACTGTTTATGCCGTGTTCACACATGCAGTAGGAAGTGGAATAAAAATTTATAAAAAGCACCGTAGGGAAGAGACTAATAAGCTTCTACCCAAAGTAGAACAGCACTGTCCTGCTACTAGGCTACGTAGCAACCTAGCAAACGTGCAACTTCAGAATATTTTTTTTTTTTTTTTTTAATTCTGCATGTTTTGTTGAAAACTTCTGCATATTGAAGTTCATCGCAAGTACTGGAAAATGACTCTTAATACTTTGTAAACTCGAAACCCAGATAAACCGCAGACCGCAATTTTTTTTCCATTCTTCTGAGGAATTCAATTTGCATATGTAGTTGTGTCAATACAGTTTGCATAACTTCTGAGGATGAAGTCCTTTCGTAAGCAGTCAAAATAATCTCCACAAAAAAGGAAGCACAATTACCACTCTAAGTTTAAAATGTTTCTAGAAATTAAGCCCATAATGGAAACGTGTCTTTTAATTCATGTCAGAGAACACAGCAACGAAGGAGTGCTTTGGGGGCTTGTTTTTAAGCTCGAGTAAATTAAAATAAGGGGTTTTAATTGCTGTGACGGTTAAATACAAGTCACTTTATGTATTATCATTGATTTATATGCAGTACGCATTTCTGATAATGTGGTAGCATATGGAGGACTAAAATAACATTCAAATGTCACATACTAAAATTTTTAAACTTCTGCCATTGATCTACAAATATCCTACATTATTAACATGAAAAATGTAGAAGGCCTAGTGCTGTTAAATTAAACAGTTTGTCCAAGAAATACAAACAGGAGAAAAATATTTTAAATAAACTTTCAGGGATGTTTTTAATGACAGCTAACAATGTAGCAGCCCATAAAGCAGCATGCTACCTGATCTCCTTTGCTGACAGCACAGTTGATGCAGCTGAGAGACGATGTTTTGTCTGCTCTGTTCTCTTTGGATTCATTGGTCTCCGGTCTGGTGAAAGTGGAGCCTGCTTTCGGGGCGACATCTGATTTAGCAGTTCAGAACTGACGGCGCTGTCGAACACTGGGTGATTTCTACCAGTTGGCTGTTGTTTGTTCCCCGCAGGAGGAGTCCAAGCAGCCGAAGGAGGGGTTGTGCTGAGCGCAGCCGTTTCTGTGGGCCCGGGCTCTCGGCGTGCTCCCCCGGGTGCTGCAGCCTCCCCCGCGCACGGCCCGCAGCGCCGCAGGAGCCCCGTGCCCCTGACGCGCCGCTGGCCCCGGCTCCGGGGGGACGGGTGGCCTGGACCTCAGACTTGGTTGTTTCCCATCGCTGATCTCACGGTGAAGCTTCTCCTCCTCGCTGCTCTGCTTCGTCCGCTTGATCCCATGGGTCAATACGGGGCGTTCGTTTGGGGGCTTCGTGGCGCTTTCCCTTAGGATGTAAGCTGTAGGTGGTGGTGTTCTCATTACAAGTAGAAAAACAAGAAGGCTTAAAGCCAGCCTGCTTTTGCAAAGAAGTAGGAAAAGAAAGTCAGCATCTCTGGTAGTGCTCTAGTAGTGAGCGCTGTAGGAACGAGAAGAGGCTTCTGGAAAATCCATCCACCTGTCTGTGAATGCTTAACAAACTGCTGAAAGTCTATCATCTAATTAGAACACGGTACCATCAAAAACATTCACCAAATGATTGAGGAACGCCATGTTCCTTCTCTTCCGTGGATTACAATGTTAACTTTAAAGCCAGCGTATTTTAAATTACCTATAAAGCAGAAAGAAACAAATGTCAGCTCTCCTGCCATGTTCCTCCTTTTCTCCCTGTGCTCCATTCCCCTCCCAAGGGTCGTGCGTGGAGAATAGGTGTGATTGTGTGATGGCAACTTAAAGGGAGAGATTTAACCTTCCTGAGCCTTCCACCCCTGGTTTGGTGTAGGCTAAGGTGGTGATTGTTTTGAAGATGTAGATTTTTCTGAGCATCTGTTGTCAAGCAGTAGTACTCTTCAGAAGGAGCACAGAATATCTGAATTTGTGATTTGTGTACTCTGGCTCTGGAACTCCTCAAATTTGTGTTTCCAGCTTTCCTCTGTGAAGTCAGAAAAGTACCTGTCCTATGGGAAAGTGGAGAATTCTGTTTAATTAATTAATCTCCAAAAGCCTAAGCTTCAGGAACTTGCTTTCTTGAGATATGGCAATTTGAGAATTGGCCCGGCAGATTATTTTTTTTTTTTCCTTCTGTAATTATCGTGAAATTTTGCTTCTTATTGCCTATTCAACTGAGCATCGCTGAACTAATTTTTGAATTTGCAGACACGAATAAGGCAGCCAGAAGTCCTTCTCCTCGATCTGTAGTGTTTTGAAAGTCGACTCCCTCCCTCCAGACAGCAGCCTGTCCGGGGGCCCTCCGTCCCGTGCCCTGGGCTGTCCCTGTCCTGTCCCACCCCTGCTCCTGCTGTGCCCCCACACCCGGGGGGGGGTCTGGGCGTGCTGCTGCAGCGCGGCCGGGGAGCGGCAGGACAGTGGGGAGCTGGACCTGGAGCTGGCACCTCCTCCGTGGCTTAATGTAGGACAGCAAAGCCTTGGAGGTTCCAGGGCCGCCCGTGTGATGGAGAACCCCCCCCTCCTTTTTGGTGAAGAACGGGAAAGTGTTGTTAAAGAGGCTGACAAAGGCCACGTGGTGATCTTCTGCAGCTTGCTCTTCCCTCTGGAGTAGAGAAGGTGCAAACTCAGCTTTGCTTTTACCTTGAGAAGAGAAGGAGCACTCTGAGCTGGCTGCCCTCAGAGGCTTGTTAAGCTTGGAGTTGGAAGGGACGGTGAGCGGTTACGCTTACTTGCTGTCTGGAACATGCTTTGATTTGGGGGTGGGGGTTAGGTTGGAACGCCCAGATTAAATGATTTGTTAATTTCTTTGTTCATTGTTGCAGCCTTTCTCCTTTGTGCGAGGAAGCCGTTCAGGTTATGGAAGGGATTGCATACCCGTCAGCGGCTGTGGACGTTACAGGAGTGTGCTGCTGCCGATGGGTATCGGCCCCTCCACAGCAAACGGATCTCCGTGCGTCAGGCCGAGCACAAGGGCTGGAAGCCCGTGCCCGGCGCAGCCGTGCCGGCTGTCCCGTCCCGTGGCGCGGGTCAAACCCCGGCGCCGGGGCGGGCGGGGGGTCCCCTGGCGCGATGCCCCCGGCGCTGCCGCGTCGGCCAGGGGTTTGCCGTGGTGGCAGCGAGGCGGGGGGCTGCTCGTCGCCCCCCGGGACGGCAGCGCAGCGGGGCGGGGGGCACTGGTGGTGCCGGACCTTCTGCACTCTGCTCCCCGTGCAGAGCTCGCTCCGGCTGCCGTCCTGACAAAGGGAGCATTGCCATCACGGGGCGGCCCGCAGACGGGTTGCCTGTAGTATTTAAAGCCTTTTGATAAGCGTGTTTAACCTCCATTGATCCAGGTTGGGTGGTTCTCTCTCAGCTTTGCTCTCCAACTCCCTTTCCGGTTGTTGGCCACAGATGATTTTGCTGAAAACATCTTTGCTTGAAAGAGGACGTGCTGGTGCTTGAAAAGGCACAGAGTGGTGTCACGGTGAAATCTGAGGTGGTGCCTGTAACTTCAAACCTAAAAATAGGCCAACTGCTTTGCTCTGAATGTGGTTGAAAGAAGCAGGTGATTTACAGCAACTTCTAGTGTGTATAGATGGAATTGGTGTTAAAATAGGAAGCACAGTTTTCTGAGATGGACTAGAGTTTTAACGTAATTGATGTCTGATTTGCAAGAGTCAAGTTATCAGTGTGTACGTCAGTGAAACTAATTCCCTTAAAACCATTAACCCCCCTAACTGTATAATCACGAAACAATTCACTGTGTTTCTTCCAGCATATTTGTCTTTTTTTAATATTCATAGAATCTTCGAGTCTTCTCTTTCATTAAACAATTTGATCATAGCCTTTAAGAATCTCGATAGTCTCTGTGATAGCATAGTCAGTTGTTTTACATGCTGTGGATTTGCAAGCTCTGTTGTGTTTTGTTTTAGGCCCTAGTAATAAGGCAGTCACATTTTGCAGAAATTTAATGTATGAAGCTGACAACATTTGTTCAGTTGAATGCTTTTGGCAGTCCCTGTCACTGGCTGGTCAGAATAGGCACTAGGCCTCCAAAATTTTTGGAAGGTATGAGAGTTATGTCTAAGTGGTTTTACAAGACACTACTTTTTTTTTTTCTTAATTTTTTAAAATAATATAAAGGCAGAACAGAAGCTGTGGTTGGAAGATAAGCGTCCCTGAAGACGGGGAATACTGTAACGGGATGGAATCTCTATGCAAAAAACATACCCAGCTTACTGGGCATCACGTTTAGGGAAGGAGAACACACAACAAGCAGTCCTTTTGCTAAAAATCACCTAAATATCGCAGAGAGGTGACGGGGGGAGAAGACAGTGTGCCTGTCTGTGCGGGGCGGTAGCCCCACCGGAGGAGTCGGCTTCTCGCCCCGGGCTCTTTGGTGGCAGCAGCTGCGACCGGGGAGCGTGGGAGGGCGCGGGGCTGCCGCCCGTGGGCGCCGAGCCCGTCGTGGGCGTTGGGTGGCCCGGGGGGAGGTGGAAGCGCTTCCCCGGGGCGGGTGGGCTGGCTCTGCCGGGGGCCAGCCCCGCTTCGCCGGGGCCCGGAATCCCGCGCGCCTGCTGGGCTGCAGCTGCTGGAGGGGGAAGCGGGCATTACGGGGGAAGGACGTTGCAAAACCCCGGGGTTTGCAGAGTTTGGCTCTAGCTTCTCGTGTTCAAAGCAGAAAATAGGATTAGCAGTTGAAAACAATCCACTGGAATAAAGATAGAAGTAAAAAAAAAGTCTTGTAAGCGAGCATGTCATTCCATTCACTTGATAATCAGAAATTGCAGCAAATGGGAGGGGAATGTTCTTACATGGAGACAGAACTCAGTGAAGTCTTAATGCTGGTTATTATTCCTCATAATAGCTTACTGCTAACTTGGGTCTTAAACATATTTTCGTTTAGGCCCCTGTCCTCTTTTCAGTAAAAATTCTCTTACCCCCAAAACATACCTCAGAAATAAGGAGGGAAAGCGGCTGTTTGGGGGAGAGTGCAAGCAGGTTGTGAGAGTAGTGGCTTGGAGCATTTTATGTGTGATGTAGAAGAGTTTAGTGCTTAACAAGAAAATGGATGATTTGATGAACTAGGTGTTACGCAAATGATAGAGTATTCACAGAATATGCAAACTGGATTATTGTCCCTCTTGTGCAAAGTGCCCAGTACGCAGGCTCCCAGCCTTAATCGCAGTTTGCAGGAAAAAAAATAGAGGGGAACGAGAACTTTCAAGAGCATCCAAGAAGCTGTTTGCAAGGGAGGGCAGTAGGAGCACACGGCAAGGACTTTTGTTGATTTATTTATTTACTTAGGGTGTGATGTGTGTGGGTTTTGTTGTTTTTCTTTGTTTGTATTGGGTTTTTTTGTTTTTGTTTGTTTGTTTCCTTTTCACCCCCTCTTTCCCCATCCCTTGTACTTTGTTCAACTGCATTGGGCCTGGCGTTTGGGAGGGGAGGAGTTTAAGAACTGGAGCTATTGAAATCCTTACTAATTTTAGTAACGATCTTTCTGTGTAGCATTCATGGCAGACCGTCATTTTAGATGAAAATGCGGAGGCAGAGGAGTTTTTTCCTCCCCCGATGCAATTTTCCATGTTGCTTAATGTGTTTGAGAGTCCTTAGGGCCTTTATTTGTAGTAATACAAAAGTTAAAAGTTTACCAAAAAGCTAAAGGTCATCTTAGTATTGCTGCATGGAAACTTTGCGTATTACTCTCTTTGTTTGCTTGGGTTTTTTCTCTCTTCAAACTCCAAAACCCCCAGCCGCTCATTTTGTTTAATTATTTCAGTGGACTTAATCCTGTTTGTTTAACTGGACGGGGTGATTAAGCAGAAAGCTGCTACAGACCCCAGCAACCCGTGTGAGTTTAGGTCTGGGGCCGCTCTCGGATGGCCGCTTTTCCCTCGGACGGGGCTGTTTGGTTTTGGTTGTTTTGTTGGGGTCCGCAGGCTGAGGGGGGGCAGAGCCGCCTGCCCACGCCGTGCCAGCCCTGCGTGCGTGGGCTGCAGCTCGCCGGGGGGGCGAGGGGGGCGAGGGGGGACAGGGCTCGCCGCCTCACGCCGCGCGCTCCTTCCCGCGGCCGCGGTGGGTCGGGGCGGGGGGAACGTGGGGTGCCGGCCCGCGTGCCCCCCGGGGCAGCCCCTCGCCGGCGGCGAGCAGCGCCCGGAGCCCGTTCCCTGCCTCCCCGCTGGCGGGACGGCGGGCGCCTGCGCAGGGAACGCGCGTCGGGGCTTTCATGTTTTTGCAGCATATACTCCAGGTAAACCCCTCTGCCTTGCTAGTTGGTGTGCTGGTTCCCTCTTCTACAGTGTGCGCTACGGCATAAACACAACCTGCATTTGGAAACGCATTTTTGCCTTACTCTCAGCCCTTCTCACTGTTTTTTGTCATATATGCTTTCTAAAAATAAAATGAAAAAAAAAAAAAATCAGCTGCTTAAGCTGACAACTTTCATGTACGTATCCCATCTGAGTTTTGGAGAGAACCTCCAGGAAATAATGCGTCCTCCTTCTGTAAGTGCGACTTAGGAAAATACTCGTTTCTGATTTTGCAAAAAGAAGTGTACGTACATGCCGGTAGTAACCGTCTCTGTACGAAGCCATGCTGCCTGCGGCGCCAGGGTAGGGACTGGCCGGGTCTGGTTTCGGGACATCTGAAGGGCTGTGTTGTGGCCACCCTTCGGGGACGGCCGAGGCGCAGAGGCAGCGGGGTGCAAACCCCAAACGGCGATGGGGACGGTAAGCAGGGGCGAGGGGGGCCCTGCCCTGGGCGCGGGTCTGGGAGCGCCTCGGGGGTGTCACCCCCCCACCCCGGGGCTGCAGGCCCAGGAGCCGCCTGCCCACCCCTCTGCTGCTTACCTGGCTGCTGCTGAAGTGTTCCTTCCTTACTTTGCAAGGGTTTAAAAAGCCCTGGGGAATTACTCCAGAATGAGCCTGCCGTAGGGTTAACAGCGAGGAGCTCAAAGTGCCGCTCACAGAGGTACCTCTGCTGCGCACGCCTGGTGAGGAGCTCCAAGGCAGCTTCTCCCTGTCCTTAGTTTACTGCATTACCACTAAATTAGATCAAATTTGAGAGCAGCGATTGCTAGCCGCTGACTTTCTCTGCTGGGGTCACACCGTGGTGGTGTCGCGCAGCAGCGGCGACGTTCAGCTGTGGACACCCGGCTGTGAGTTGCGGTTGTACACTAACCCCCGGCGCAGGCTTTTCTGCCTGTCACCAGTGACTTTATGCCCCAGAGCACAGCTCTGACCCGCAGGCGGGAGCGCTCCTCCACGCCGGGGTGGCTTGGCTTTCGAGATGAAGGCCGTTGGCAGTGGTTCCCTCGCAGAGCCCCCGGCGCGTCCTGCCCAGCACCGTCCTGCCGTGGGGGCGAGGACGGACCCGCGCCGGCAGCCCCAAGTCCCCTTCCCCTGCCCCCCTCTGCCTCCCCCGCTTCACTGACCGCTGATGGACAGGCGAGGCGGAGGGTTCGCTGCCAAACCTCAACTGCAAAGCCTTGGAACAACTTGGATTATCCGAGTCCGCCAAGCGGGTCATGTGCACAGACCAGGCAAAACTTAACTAAATTTTTCTAGATGGAGGGGCCGAAATCAAGTTCCATAGGCAACCTTATTTTCAGCAGTTCGTAGTTGTAGAAGAACACTCTCAGGTTTTAACAGTGTTCCTCTGTCATGGCTAAGGTGTAATGTCAGATACTTCATGTCAATAGATGACCGTGTCTCGGTGGCGGAGAATTTCACAGAGCTTTAACCAGAAGAACCACTACGTCTGTCATCAGTCTCTGGAATCACGGAACAAGAGCTAGAAGTTGGATTTGTCAGTTAATATCGAATATAGAAATATGGGGAGCAGGCTTTTCTGGACTACTGCTGCTTGGCTATGCACTTGTAAAAATCTTCTCTTCCTTTTTTTTTTCTCTTTTTTTTTCTTCTTCAGACTTACAGAAATTGCAAATACTTGGAATGCTTGAGGACCACAAACGCTAAATTGACTTGTACATGCTTCACAGTTCCCAAGGAAACTGAGGCTCATATTTTGATATTTTGACTGTGCTATTTATTTTTTAAAAGAAAAGTAATGCTGGCTGTGGGAGGTCACGGCTTCATTTCTCCTCCGCCTCGCATGGACCAAGGTCCCACAGCGGTGCCCTTGCTCCGTGCCCGCCGGGCCCCGGGGCCGGCAGAGCTGTTGGGCGCGGGGCAGCGGCCCGCTGCGGGGCCCCCCACCTGCCCCCCCACCTGCCCCCCCACCTGCCCCGCTCCAAACAGAACACGGCCGGTAAGGGATGGAAGGAGGTTGACTTCACATTTTTCACCAGTTTTATATGTGTACTTAACTACCTTGGAGCATCTTGCTCAATTACTCGTATCCCCAGAAACGACTTCTAATTGTGGCTTCCTTTACACTATCTTTGTGCATCCAAACATTGAGAATAGTGCCCAACTCTGTAAAAACGTTGTGCTACTGGAGAAACAAATTCAGTGTTTATATGATCTTGTACATGATCTCTGACCTCTGGTAACTGTGAGTTTTCAACTCTGAAGTATTCATTACTCATTATGTACTGTTTGTTCTTTCATAATAGTAGAAAACTACCATAAGGTAATGAAGCAGAGCCAATTTGCTCCTAGTTGGAGGGTATAGAGGGTATTTATTATACGAGAGGATGTAACTAATATTCAGGTATGCTTTTGTGGTTTAACCTGCAAGGAACGCCATGAAGGCCTCTCACTGCTATTATGCCAGTGCTCTTTCCCCATTTAAAAATGGCATATATTTTTTTTTTCTTTTTTTAGATACCTGCTGCAATTTCAAGTTCTCAAGAACTTGAATGTAAACAAAAAAACTGTGTCCTGCATCTCAGTTCAGGGTCTGGAAATGTTGCTGCTGCTGTAGCACAGTAAAGCTAGTCTCGGGTGTTTTCTCAAGGCAGGACTCCATGTTCAAGGCTCCCTGTTACTAATCTTTCATAAATGTGAGCTCTTAGGCCTAGATCTTACTTGAAACCATTTATTTTACTTCTGTCTTATCAGTTTATTAGTTTTATTAGCTGTGTAAGAAGAGATCTTAATGAAGTAAACTGTTGTAGCAGTTAAAATGGGTAACGCACTGTGCCCAGCATGTTTTTGCAGTGTTTGCAATAAGCGGTTACTGGATGTGTTGCTTTGAAACAGTGAGAGTTGGATATGTTTGCTTTACAAGATTAAATAGTTACAACTGTTTTCTAATTATGGTAATCTCATAGAGCTATCCCAGCAGATAAGATCAGGATGTAGAAGCCAAAACTGATTTGGAGCAATAAAGCACACGGAGAGTTGGGACCTGCATGTTGTTTAGGGACCACAAATGAGCTCTGTTACAAAGTTCGACTTCACAGGCTGTGTTGTTTGGTTAATATTCATCTCCAAGATAGCGAAGAAAATGAGCCAACCAGTCAGACTTCATAAAGATGCTTCGTTCTGAGTTGGCTGCGTGCCTGCCCAGGGAGCCCGTCCCACCGCCCGCGGGCCGTTAGAGTTGAACGCCTTCACACTCAGAGAAGTTCATCTTGGACTTTGATTTCCATGGCTTAGTGCAGCTCTTAAGTTTAACAGTTCTTGGTGAAAATTAGACAATTAGACATTTTTGAAATTGAAACACCTCTCCTGAATGTTGGTATTGTAGCCAAACCCCACTTTTTGTATGTTCAAAACCACATTAGATACGTGTCTCGTTCAGTGTTGTGTTTGGTGTTGGACAAGATACTTAAGAGAAACTTTCTCAGCAAAGCTTTCTCTTAATTGTGAATTTATAAAATCAAGTACTATTTATGTAAGTGTTGATAGTTGCATCAAAGGAAAAGTGTATGTGTGTCCCAGGTGGGTATAATTTCTTAGGTTCCAGATATTTTTTTTAGCTATCTGTTCTGCCATCCGCTTTTTCTTTTTTTTTTTTTTTTTTTTTTTTTTCCAGTTGAACTTTCCATTGGGTCCCAGTCCTTACTGATGGTGGCCTGTTTTTCAAGCAAGATTGCTACATATCATAGTTAGGCCGAAACCAGTCTTCATGGGCTAATTAAAGTCCACAAAGATTCACAAACATGTAGGTGGGAGGGAGTATTTACTTTTTTTACTTTATATAGTAACGCTTGTCAGCAGCTTACCTCGAACTGCTTCACCAAGCAGGTTGATGTCAAGATTTGTTTCAATGATGGGGAAGCTGAGGTGCAGAAGAGGAAGTGACTTGTCTGAAACCCCTCGGAAACCAGCAGCTGTTACCTACTTTTTGCAAGTCTGACCCAGTTTAGATTAGAAATGCTGTAATTTACTGACTTTACCGTGTGATCCGTAAATAGCAGCACGCTGGATTCCCGTTGGCTTCAGCGTTGGTGAGCTGCTGCCAGGCTTCCCCGTGTGCCAGCCAGCAATGGGCTCGACCCGCCCCGTGGCCACTGGCCCCGGGCCCCCTGGGATGGTAGCTGCCGGCCCTGGGCCCCCCGGGATGGTGGCTGCTGGGCCCCCCGGGATGGTGGCCGCCGGGCCCCCTGGGATGGTGGCTGCCGGGCCCCCCGGGATGGTGGCTGCTGGCCCCCGGCCATGGCCACTGGCCCCGGGCCCCCCGGGGATGGTGGCCGCCGGCCCCGGGCCCCCTGGGATGGTGGCCGCCGGGCCCCCCGGGATGGTGGCCGCCGGCCCCGGGCCCCCCGGGATGGTGGCCGCCGGGCCCCCCGGGATGGTGGCCGCCGGCCCCGGGCCCCCCGGGATGGTGGCCGCTGGGCCCCCCGGGATGGTGGCCGCCGGCCCCGGGCTGGGGCGGGGGGCAATGCCCCCGTCTGCCAGCCGGTGATCAGACCAGGCTGCCCGCTCGCCCACCCGCGAGCAGCGGGCGGCAGTTAAAAGCGGAGACCGGTTACTGTTTGCCTTGTGCTCACTGGGAAGCTGGTGCGTTTCAGGTTTTGCTAGCCTTTAGTTCATTGCCTTCGAGCTTGATTTTCTAATGAGATTATTTGCGTGATCAGGAGTGAGGAGTTTTGCACTCTGTCTACCCTGGTTTAAAAGAAACGTTTTTAAAGACCTTTCTACAGTAATATTAGTCACTGTTGATTTACATAATTAAAAGCATGACTGCAAAGGTCTATTGTGTCTATCCCTTTCCAGGGTTGCAGGGTACCGGCAGCAAAAAGATGAGTATGAAAGGAGAGCTATCCCTGTTGGTTTTTTTCAGTTATTTTTCACACGCTTTTCAGTAGTCATGCCCATCTCCTGCACAACCCATCCCTGGGGCCAGAACGGGGGAGGATGCTGTGCCCCCCACCTGGTAGAGAGCCCGAACCCGACAGCGCCAAATCCCGCAGAGAGAGGAGTTAATTTATTATTCTGCTCGAAGCAGCTCGTTGGAACCAGGCCGTTCTTCCTCTGAATGGCCACAGGGACAACGTGGCCTTTGTGCTGAATGGGACTGTCAAGTGCCACCAAGTCAAAAATAACAGTGAATCATATTTCAGATTTTTATCATGTCATTTACCCTGTATGCTTGCACCAGTGCATACTTGCATATTTCAGACTGTCACTCTTTTAAAAAATGTAAATAGTTCTGCAGCTTGTGTCCATTAATTCACAAAATAATAAAACATGAAATTGAAATTGTAGAGACTCAGTATCAACACAGACATTTTTAAATGAGTTGTTTGTAATGATGAATATAGTCAATGCAGAGAAAAATTATTAGGACAAAATAACATTGAGTGTGTGTTTAAACAGCAGCAAATTTATAAATACTGTATAATTGATTTGGTGCATGACTAAAAAAGCATACATTCTAGGTTTTTTAGTATGATAATTGCATCCTAGTGCTGACTACTTAATATTTAAGATACTTGCATTATACAAGACTTAACACTTGAAATAGCGTGGTGGATTTATGTGCCTCCTGTATTAGGTACATGTATATATGTATCACTGTGTGTGTTACTTAAATACTTCTGTAAATAAGATACTCCATAAATAAAAATATAAAATGTGACAGCTAATCAGCATTCTGTCATGAGCTAATTTGAGCTATTTTGTAAAAGTGGAGGTGAAAAAAAAAAAAAAAAAAAACCACTTAACAAATTAATTCATATGTTTGAACTCTTCAACTCCCAGATGAGATGTTTTGATCATCTTAATGGTGTTAGGTCCCCTTTGAGGTGAGTTGGAAGAGGTTATATATTAGGTTTAAATGCCTAGGAACTAAATCATAGTTTAAAAAAGAAAATGTTAGCTAAAAATATTTGTGATATAATTATTGTGTATTATGAGTCTCTCATGCATAACAAATGATGCTCCCCTTATTGTTTATTACTCTTCTGCCAGTTCTCAGATAACAGCTGATAGTCTTCTTTTCAGAAATAATACATCTGGATTAGTGTCACTTATGTTGTATGACAATAGCTGTGGATGCAACTCTGTTGATATTTATTTATCTGTTTATTTCAGGTTGTACATGCACACAAGCCCCACTTCATGGCTTTACACTGTCAAGAATTTGGAGGAAAAAACTACGAAGCTTCCATGTCTCACGTGGACAAGTTTGTTAAGTAAGTGTGGTGGGTCAAACCTGGCTGGACGTCGGGTGCCCCCCAAAGCCGCTCTCTCACTCCCCTCCTCCGTGGGACAGGGGAGAGAAAATACAACAAAAGGCTCGTGGGTCGAGATAAGGACAGGGAGATCACTCGCCGATTACTGTCACAGGCAAAACAGCCTCGACTTGGGGAGATCAGTTTAATTTATTACCACTCAAATCAGAGTAGGGTAATGAGAAATAAAACCAAAATCTCACGAACACCTTCCTCCCACCCCTCCCTTCTTCCTGGGCTCAGCTTTGCTCCCAATTTCTCTAGCTCCTTCCCCAGCGCCGTGCAAGAGGGCAGGGGACGGGGGCTGCAGTCAGTCCATGGCCCGTTGTCTCGGCTGGTCCTTCCTCCCCAGGGAGCACTCCTCACCCTCCTCCCCTGCTCCGGCGCGGGGTCCTCCCCGGGCTGCAGGTGGGCATCTGCTCCACAGCAGACCCCTGCGAGTGCAGGGGACAGCCTGCCTCACCGCGGTCTTCCTCACGGGCTGCCGGGGAGCCTCTGCTGCGGCACCTGGAGCACCTCCTCCCCCGGCTCCTTCACTGCCCGTGGCGGCTGCAGAGCTGTTTCCTCCACCTGTTCTCACTCCTCCCTTCTGGCTGCTGCGGCTGGGCAGGTTTTTTCCTCCTCTTCCTAAATGCGTTATCCCAGAGGCGCTGCCAGCGCCGCGGCTGGGCTCGGCCTTGGCCGGCGGCGGGGCCGGCTTGGAGCCGACCGGCCCTGGCTCTGCGGGACCGGGGGGCAGCTTCGGGCAGAGCCGCCCCTGTAGCCCCCCCGGCTACCAAAGCACGGCCACGCAAACCCAGTATAGTGAGTAACTGGGGTTGTCATATAGAATGTGGTGCAGAATTCTAAGCAGAAGTCATTAGGTATGTCCAAGTATATAAGCTTTGAAATCTTTTTCAAGTTCAGCATGTCCCGTGGCCTTGCAGAAGGAAGCGAGAAGGCAAATATTTATGCTTTGTGTTTCTTAAGAAATCAGGAAAATTAATAAAAGTCTCCTCTGGCCAAATCCTGGCAAGGTAATCCTGCAAGGTATGGAATAGGTATCTCCCTTTTGCGTCACCTGTGAGATGAAGCTTCTTGTCTGGTAGTCAAACAATTTTGTACGTGGCGAGCAAGCTCTGACCTTGGCCAGCCTGGGGCTGTGCTTCGAGGCGGTGGCGGATGGCGCCCGGCCTCCCAGCAGCGGCCGTGTGTTCAGTGGCCGGTGAGGGGAGCGGGGCCGAAGGTGACGGTCCGAGCGCGGCGAAGCACAACTGATTTACAGAAGCTTGCCGTGTAAGTCCCGGGTGGGCAGTGAAGAGAGTTAACGTGTCGGTTTTGTCGGGAGGAATCCTGCCAGAACCGTCAGCGCACCCGCTGCCCGGAGCTGGAGGAAGAAACGAAGTTACTCCCACCTGCGGGCGCAGGCCGTGAGGCGCGCACGGCGCTGGAGGCGGGACGGCGCCGCTCTGCCCTCAGCGCGGCCCCGCCCCGCGGCGGTGCGGCAGCGCCCTCTGCCGGCGGGAGGCGCGCGGGGGACGGGCCCCGCGGGGGGGGGGCGCGGGGCCTTCGGCGCGAGCCGCCCCCGTTTTGTGGAGTTTTGTGGTCTCGAAACCCGCGCAGCTGCGCCAGGGAGGCGGTGAGCGAGGGGCGTCGTGGGCTCCAGCGCTGCGGCTGTGGCCCCGGAAAATGTTCCTCCCTGAAATGGGATGGAAGCCTGGGATTCCTTCGGGTGGCGCTGGGGGTGTTACAGACAGAGCAGCGCTAAAGCCGTGCAGTATGTTTGCACCTCCCCTTATATTTTTAATCTCTTCTTTCTCTTTTAGAGAACTGTTATCAAGCGATGCGATGAAAGACTACAACAGAGCTCGAGTTTACCTGGATGAGAACTATAAATCACAGGAACACTTTACGGTAAACTTCTTTATTTCACAAGTTTCATTCAGCAGATGGTGAATTTCTTCTGTTAAACTGTTTGGGGTTTTTTTGATTGCTGTGGGCATGTGAGTTGTTCCCATCATGATGATTACATCTTTACTAAAAGTGTTTACTTTGTGGGACATGTAAATGCTGCTTTCACAGAAGTCCATCCCCTTAAAAATTGGTAGAATATCAGAATGCACGGAAAGTCTTTTCTTTTGTCTAAGTGTTTTTTTTCCCCTCTAACAACTAATGTTCTTGGTGGATCGGAATCGCTTTCCATTCAAGAAAACGTGTTGCTGCCTGGCAGTCTGAGGTGGTGCCAGCTCTGGAGTGTGATTATCTGGCGACAGGGCTTGGCGAGCGTTTGCCTCCTGTCACCAGTGCCCAGGGCTGACTCAGGCTCGCGCGCCCGTGGGAGCGTGCGAAGAGCCAGAGCACCAGTTTCCACCAGTGTGCGAGTGATGTTTAGGTAAATGTAAAGGTGTGCTGCGGGCTTGCCTTTCAGAGGGCAGAAGCAACCGTACCGTCATTGCCAGGACTGCAGAGCGCGCGAGCTGCTCTGCTGTTTACTGAGGCGACTACTGATAGATTGAAGAAAGGACAGCTCTCCAGGGGCGAAGCAGTGACGTCTCCCCCCTCTCCAGGAGAGCAGCTTGCTTTTCCCCCAGCACACTGCTCAGTGGCCACGGTGGCTCCGGGTGCCCTCTTGCTGGGCTGCCCGGTGCCTCAGCTCCCAGCACGCGGGCGGGTGCTGCCCCCAGCAACTGGGACGCACAGTTCAAACAAGGGAAAACCACCCCCCCAACACACACACACACACGCATCCCGGCTTGGTGGCGTATAAACTACTGGAATAAGAACCTGGAAAAGTTTTTATTCATTTTTTAAGGACTGTCTAGGAGCCAGGTAAGGTGGAACTGGAGGGGAGATATCAGGATTCTCTTTTCTTTTTCATCAAAGAGGAGAAAACCAAGATTGTCAGCTTTACTGAGCCACAGTGGGACAAATCTTGCATCAGGAATCTTGAAACTGTATACTGAAGAAGTTCAGAAAGCGCCAGCAGGTGAAGGGCTAGTAGGACAGAACTGCGTGGTTTAGAGTCGCTGCGTGGCCAGAGCTGCGCCCAGATAAACCCGCTCACTCTGGAAGACCCCGCAGGGGTCCCGTCGCAGGGCTGTGGTGGACCTGCACCAGGCACCTCCTGGTACGGTGAGAAAAGCTACCAGGGGCTCTGCACAACCTCATCTGCTTCCAGCAGGATGTTGGGTCGGATCATCTCCAGAGGTCCCTTCGGACCTAGACCTTTCTGTGATTATGGGAAGAGCGGGTAATCATCTGTGATCTTAATTTGGGAAACACAGTATAGAAGACTAATAAAACCTATAACTAAATATCTGTAACTTTTTTTATAAAGATGGTCACAGTACTTTATAGTATTGAAGTTATTTTATTTAACATGAGATACATCTATTTTTGGTGACACTATGGTGGATAAAAAGGCCCTTAAAGAGGTTGACAGCAATCCTAGATGCAGAGCATGTGCTGTCTATGTCTCTGAAAAACTCTGTATTTTGCAGAGTTCAAAAAATAGCGTGATTTTTTGTTTCACGTACTAGCATTATTTTCTAGGCACTATGTTTTGTTGCAGTATTCCCCAACCACCTTTATTATTCTCCCTTTCCTGTCATAAATATTACTTTGCATATATTTTTCTTCTCATCCTGTATTTGCTAAAGCTAGGCCTTCCTGGAAAAAGAAATTCTGTCAACATATTCAGTCAATAAAAGGGAAGAAAACCCCACTGCTTGTACCAGTATTATTTTCCATGGAAAATGGTCTAACCAAACACGTGCTTTTATTATTTGTTTAAATTACTCTCTGTTGAACTAGTAACTGTAGAGATATAAACCAGGTTTGTAAAGGTGCTTGACGTAGCCCCACATGCCAGGCTGTAAATAGCACTGCAGGTACCAGTAAAGCCGTGCTGAAAGGCTGGGAAACGGCTCCATCGGTCTCAAAAGGACATCGTCACAGAGGGAGCCTTCAGATCTTTTCCGATACAGGCTTCTTGTCTGTATTGGTAACCTGGCAGTGAGTGTGAAAGCACTGCCGGTAGAATCGGCAAATAGCAAAGTTATGGGGAAATAGTGAGTGTGGTACCGTTGTGTGTTGGTGTCTTGAGCAGAGAGGGGACGCCCTGTCTGGGCAGGAGCAGTTCTCGGAAGGATTTAAAGGTTGTGTTGGATGAACCAGAAACGAGCTCCCGTTGCAGTGCTGTAGCTTGGGAAGGAAAGCGAACCTTGAAAGCACAGCTGGTGGAGGAGTGTAAGAAGGTGATTTTGTCTCTGTATACAGATATAGTGAAGGCAGCATGGGTATTCTGGCATCCAGTTCTTGCATTAGAATTTTTTAAAGTGTGATGAAAAGAAGGTGACTCATAGAATAATGTTTATGGCTTTTTCCTGTCGGTCATTCTTTCCAACCTGTAAGAACCTTTTAGAGTTGAATCAGTTCAGTGTGGAAAAGGGAAAAAAACCCAAAAGATGAGTGATTATTTAATTATACTGTATATTACTATCATTGGGAGAAAATGCTGTGTGCTAGAGGAATATTTTATACCTTCCTTGTTACGTTTTTAATAGTAGTGGCTTGGCACCAAAGCCAGAAAACCTGGAGGGGAGAGCGGATGCACCTTCATATTGAATTTCTTAACCTTTTGTCATCTTATAGTCTACTTTTTGGCGCTTAATGCCGACAGTCCTCATACATAGCCCTTGAGACTACTGTCATGAATCAGATTCATAGAAAAGTTTTCTACACGTGTGATTTGAACTTGGCAGTTCTTCAGCTCATCTCTTCAGTCTTTGTGTACATATAACTCATGCACTGGGTGACTATCTGAACAGGGATTTCACCACTGTGATGTGTCCATTTAGGGTAAAGTTTTAGTCTTATCTCCAGTGTGGTTTGGCTCGCACAACGTTACGTGTCTCCCCATTTCCTCATTAGTTCTGTTTGATTGCAAAGTTCTTTAACTTCTGTGGGCTTTTTTCCATCCCTTCTAAGGCACAGAATTGGCAGCAGATGGTAGCCTTGTAGTTACTGTATTATTACCTCTCTGTCTATAAACATTTATCACCTATATTGTTGTATAATGCTAGTTTCTTTAGAAATGGAGAAACCCAAGCAGTTGCTGTTCAGCTAACCTTTACCCCTGCTGCTCTCATGTCCCCTTTTCTAGCAGCTTTGGCATCACTTCTATAAGGCTTTCCTTGGCTTGGCTCCTGCAAAGCTAAATCAGATTTTGCTGCCTGTAGTTACTCAGCTTGGCTGTGTTAGGAGTGACAGCGAGATCGCAGAGAGCACTTCCAGTAGCCAGGCCCTTCAGTGTGCAGCCTCTCTCTTCCAGTTCAAGGCAACCTTGTTTCACATGAGTGTTGATAAATAAAAAACCAGTGTCATAACAAGGTGTGTCTCGTGGAGAGACTTGGTTTTAAAAGCTCTAATAATTCACTATGTAGTAAGGATCAAAATGGTTCATTCCACATCATCCCAGACATAAAGGTTAATACCAAGTATTTGTAGCTTATGGTCGTGTATACCAAACCCAGTTATAAAACAGTCTGGTTTTAGGTTTGGTATTTGTGGGGAGAGAGGAGGAGGTGTCGTGACTAGGGAGAAAACTGTCGTTCGGTTGGCTGGTTTTGTTTTTCCGTAGGCAATAGGATGAAGCTGTGTGGGGATTTGTTCCACTCAAAACCTATTAGACGACCTACACAAAATAACCCCCCAGCCCCTAGGACGAGCAGCGCGTGTACAGCCTGGGGGAACGCGTCAGATGCTGCTGGCCCTCTGGCAGCTCCCGCGGGTCTCTGGCCCCAGTGGGGTGGTCAGCTCGCAGATTTAAGGGAGGGCTTGAGAGGGAGAGCCAGATTTTGGCAGCGAGTCTTAACCTCAGGCTTTCGTTAAGGCCAAGTGTTACTAGCAGCAGAGGTTTCACGGGGAGTGCGGGGCAGTACGCGCATGCACATGGATGAAGCAATTCATAGAACACTTCAGAGATGCACAGTTTTATAAAACTTAAAAATTATCTGAAGATTAATCTCTTGGCAGAAAGCTGCTACATTAGAGCTATTGCTTATCAGCTCTGGGAAGATGACAGCATCGGAGTTAAGAGCTCCCAACAGTTATGAATGAGGTTTGTGGGTGACAACCTTTGCGAGCGTAATGATGGCTTCCCAGAAGTTTGAGATTAACTAAACAGGCAGCTCTGATGCTGTTCCAGTTATGACTGGAAATACTGATAGCAAACCAGTGTGGACAAACTGACTGGTGTGCTAGACAGAGATGTTCAGATAGTCAAATAGCTTGACAATACTTTTTAAAATTCAGCCTTCTGTAAATCTCTGCTTAAAACCATGATGTTTTTTTTTTTTTCATATAAAATGTAATGTAGAAGGTAGATCTTAGTTTCTGTCAGCAAATGCAGAATTAGTGAAGAGAGAAGACAGAAGAAGACTGACATAGGTAAAAGTCTGAGAAGCTGAGAAATTCAGTACAATTGTTTTATTTATTTGTGCGTATACACAATGGACTTCACTCCTAATAAAGCAGGTCTTTGCAGTAGTTACGTTCTCTGTTAATTTTACTGTACTTGGTGTATTTCATGTAAGGGGTAAATTACAAATCTTGATGCTTTTCTGTGTGAAGACTTACTCAAAAGTAGTTGGATTTGATGAACTTTTACCTGTTGATATTTCTCAAATATCTTAATTGTGGTTAAGGTGCCTTTATTCTGGAATAAGAGCATTCATACTGAAGCTGAATAGCAGCCAGAAATGGTTGATGCTTTCATCAAATCCACAATTATTTTTATATGGAAACATGTCAGTATAATCAGTGACATTTTTTATTGTAATTAGATCAAAGCTAGTTTTGTTTGGTGACCCGTATTTATTGATTTCTAGAATATTCAATTAAGGTTTTAATACTGCTTAGCAAATGCTTTTTTTCTTTTTTTTTTTTTTTTCCCTTCATTGTTAAAATGCAGAAGAAACCTCTGCACAGCTTAAAACATACTTGCTGTGTTGAATGTGTGGTTTCAGTAGGTTGAGAGAGAATTTTTTTGCAGGAAGTCAAATCCTGAGAACTCCTGGCAAAGCACACCTCTGAGAGCAAGCTTGCCACCAGCCCATGCCTCAGATTTTTAGGGAGCATGTTGAGTTGTGTGGTCATTTGCATAAACATCTGTACAGTAGGGTCAGTTGCTTTACTTCTCAGTATAGATTTATTTTTTAAAAATAAACAGAATCCTCAGTTGCCTGTCTGCTTGTTCAGCCCGGTAGATAACCTTGCACTGAAAAAAAAATGCTGTTAGGCTATACGTCTGCTGTGCTGAAGTGTCAGGTTGGTCCTCCTAGTAAGGGTGTATTGCATTGCAGTTAGTTCATTACACAGCAGACTTGTTTTCAAATCAGAAAAAAAAAAAAAAAAGAGATACTTTTTGAAACTGGCATTTTGGACATTAGGAAGATGTGTTTAAGCAACACTGGCACCATAAACTGCAAATACTATTTTGCACTGCTAATGCAAATAAATTGAAAGGAGAAAGGATGCTGTGCTCATGTAGCTGCCTACTTCCAAAGTTCAGGTTTTGTGAGACAGTTATTGAAATGAAACGTCCCTTAAATAGCCACCCAGGAGATGGACAAAGGTAGATTACTAATGGAGAATGCAGGAGGACAGAGTCCGTTTTCCTGCCAGGCTGTCGTGCCCCCACCCCCTGCCAAATCCGCGGCTGGGTTCCAGAGGCTGAGAGGCCTCGCTGAAGGGCGCCCGGGCAGGGTCGGGGGGGGTGCGGGTCTCCCGAGGAGCAGGTCTCTGTAAAACCCTCGGGGGCTGCCCTTGCACCTCCTCTGTAACGGGGCACAGACCCTGGCTGTGGCGCGGGGGGGGCCGCGTGTTCCTCGGGCTGCCTGCCTGCCCGCCCCAGCGCGCTGGCACTCGGGGTACCCCCCTCCCCAGCCCCGCTCCCGGCCCCCCACACCCACGCGGGGCATCGCCGGCCCCGGGGCACGGCGGGGACAGGCAGCTGCCGTGGGGGTCCCGGGCTGCACAGCACCCGGGGACGGGCTGCACCCCTCAGCTGGGAACAGTGCAGGTAGGGCGAGGAGAAGCACTATAAAAAGGTGAGATGCTCAAATTCTGCAGTAACACAGACATTTTGTCTTGGATTGGGTAAATGAGCACATGCGTTGCCATAACTCCTAAAAAATGGTTACGCCTTTTTTTTTTTTCCTGATTGTTTTTATTTGACTTCATGCTCTCTGTACCGATAGTTTTTTAGATGTAAAATGGCTCTTAAACTAAGCTAGATAAAGCACTGGGTGGCCTACAGTAGCATCTAGGAGGGACCTTTGCTCAAGTCATTACCTTTAATAGTAGTAACCCTTGCTGGTGTGAGTTGAAGGGCTCCACTGGTGAGCAGTGGTCCTAAAAATACAGGCAGACAAGACTTTATTCAAGTGTGTTACTTTACCTTAAAATTACATCTGCTCATTACTGAGAGAACAGTGAAGTTAATTTTTGTTAGATTAATGATATTTGAGTAATATTTTTGGTTGAGATGAGTTCGAATAATTGGCCATTAATTGAAAAAGGAAATTGAATTGAATTTATCTTGTACATAAATCCTGTCATAGTTATTAATGGGTCTTAGAAAATATCGGCCTGTTCCCAGAAATGAATGGTGTACGCTGATTCTTCTGATCTTATTAGCTGTGGCAATTTAGAGTTTTGTTAAATAAAAAAGATGATTTAGGAAGAGAGACATAATTGAATTGAGTATTGGGGGAATTCACATGCCTGATTAGTTCTCGGCCCGTTTCTCCATTAACAATTTTAGGGAATTTTCAGGTTTTGCAGAAAGGCGGATTTTCCCCAGGAGGTGGAGCTGAAGCACCACTCAGCACTCGGCAGCGCTGGGCCCGCCTGGCCCCGCAGCCCCTCGGCACTGGACCCCTCTGGGGGTGGCCGGTGGCCCCCCGACCCCTCTGGGGGTGGCCGGTGGCCCCCCGTGCCCTGGCCACGAGCACACGCTTACACACGCCCTGCCTGGGGGTGAGCGCACGCTTAAACACGCACCACGCGTGTCCTTCGCCACGGCCCCGGCTGAGGCGTGCAGCGCTCAGGGAGGGCTCAGAGCAGGACGCGCGGGGCAGCGGGGGTGCTGATAACAGTCTGAAATGTGTCGCTTTGTATCGGTGTGGCCCCCAGCCAAGCAGGAGATTTTGGAGTCTATTTTCTTGCCAGGCTTATCCTTTACTGTAGTCTTGGTTTGAATCTTCTGTTAATTACATGAGCCTGTTTCTGCCTTCTCCTTTTCTCCCCTCCTCTCCTTCCCGTGGAATTTTGTTTTGTACTTGAGTTTGTTTTTATAATAATATCTTTGAAAAATATGCCAAGCTAGGGAAACAGCACTTAATTTCTGGTCTGAGCAGGTGGCAGAAGCAGAGCCTGGCAGAGGTGCTGTGCCTGGAGGGATGTATGGGGACAGGGCTCTGCAGGGGAAGGTCTTGACCGGGAAGACTCTGTCCTGGAATTAACCCCTGTCACGTTCATCCACGGAATGATCTTCTGGAACAAAGAAAAGTCCACAGACTCCTTTCTAAGAAACACACACAAAAAACCTAGAAAAGTTTAGCTATCCCCAGCCTCCACACATTACTTCTAATCGAATGTTTCCCTCTGCCTCATGGACTTGTCTTCTTTTTTTCTTTCTTTTTTTTTTTTTTTTTCCCCAGAAATGAGTTAGTATAAACATTTTTTTAAAAAGTAGCAAATTTTAAAACAAAACTTATTATGCAAGCTCTTTGGGATTTTTTTCTTGGTACGCGGGCACGTAGGAAGGAGTGTAACAGTGGTGGGCTGCGAGGGGGCGCTCGGGGAGGCCGGCCCGTGAAACGCGGGGCAGGTGTCTGCGTGGCGAGCCTTCCAGAGACGCGGTGGAGTGGAGCACTCCATTTTGTGTTGGTGCTTGCTACTCGGATACTTACTTCATTTTTACTTTCTGCTAATTCCACTTCTTAGGTGAGAATAGGAGGAGTAAAACCATTTGAAAATTATCTTAGCCTTCCCTGTGAACACCCCTAAAATGCCAGACGCGAATCTATAGCCATGCGCAGAAGTGCCTTCTGGCGAGTTGGATGTGGTAGGAAAAGCGCAGTGGCAAAAAGGATTTAAACTGCGTGCGGAAGCAGCAGCGGTGCAGGAGGCAGGTGGAGCCTGGCGGTGGCAGTGTCTGTCAGCGCTTGGGTGCCCGGCCGGACTCCCTTGCTCTGCGCCTTTTCCAGCAGCCTCCCTCCTCGTCTGTTCATCAGCATACAGAACCTCTTTCCATTGCAGCCTCCCGGTTTTTGAGGGTTCTTAATGAAATACATGGTTGGGAGCTTTCTGAAACCTGCAGCACAAAGTTTGACCTCTTCATTAGCCTTTATCTTTTTTTAACTGAAAAAAATGAGTTCATGACGTTGAGCTGGTAGATGTACAAGTTAATCCTACTGCTTCTGACAAAGTCATGAAAAAAAAAAATGGTTGTATAAGTATTGTCATTTTGTGACATGGACGTGTATTTACAACCACCTGAAATGAAATCTCCCACTTAATTTCTTGGGGAACTAAGTCGGCTGTCAGGTAATTGCTTCCAATCTCTTCTGGATGGGAAATGGGATCTGAAAGGTGTTGCCACAGCAGTACCTTCCTCTGGTTTTGACTTGCCTTTTTTTCTATACGTTTTTGAAACAAATCTGAGACATCTGTAGAGTTGTTCTTGCTGTGAGGAAATTCATGGCTTACCTTCCACCTGTTTCTGGCATTTCTATGTAATTGAGGAGGAGGAGGAATAATTACAAAACAGTGAGAAATTTCACAGATCAGTAGCCCAATAATGCAGTCTTGGGTCAATTTCTGTTCTTTACAAATGTGCTAGTGCTGAGGAAATTGGTGATATAGCAGCTTCTATATAGGTAGAATGACTGCACTGTTTGTATGAACTGTGGATATACAGTTTATACGAAATTGCATTTTCTATGGGCTGTGGATTTTATATGCAGAATTTCATAGTGCAGTCATGCAACAGACTACGTGTTGAGAAGAACTGTGAGATTATTTGTAACAAGTAATTATAACCTGGTTTTGTAGAAACCCGGACATCTAAAAATCAGCTGAAGTATTTGAAATGAAATTACAGACTGTAGTATCTGAGTACAAGGGGAAGCCAACTATTCCCCTGCTTTTAGAAATTGAAGACCCTCGGCACGGTCCCGCTGGCCTGTGCGGTTTTGAGGCCGGCGAGGGAGAGGTTAGCACAGGTGGTGGTGGTGAGCCTGAGCCGCCTCAACCGGCCCGGCCCGCTTGGGCCCGCTGCACCCTGGTGGCTTCCCGGGGGTTTCCCCGGTTGGCAGCGGTTGGGGCTTTGTTTCCCTTCGTGGCGGGGGCGGCGTGGGCAGCTCACGGCCTGGCGGCGCGCCCCGCGGCACGGCTGCCCGCTGCGGTGGCACCTGGCGCGGTCAGAGCTGGAGGGGAGGAGGGCTGCGCTCCTGTCGGTGCAGGAGTCTGTTGCGCTTTTGTTTGCTTCGGCCTCGTTGCATATTTAATTACTGCCTGTTCTTAAAGTAATTTGTCCGGAGATTTATGGAAAGAATTATTGGTTGGCTCAACGCGTACCTCAAAACGGTAAATCTTCTCAATCACATTCCATTTATTCGACAGCTCTGCTTTTGTCAGTTCAGTGTGACTGCGGAGATATTCCTGAGGCTTTAACTCGGAGTCCTCTGCAGCTTAGTGTTTGCTGGCTGATTTTTTGCATGACAGTTCTCAAGTTTTATTTAACTTTTTTCATAGTACATGATACTTAGAATTTATTCTTCTTAATCCTATCTCGAAGAGTGAACATAATTCAGTTTGATACATACATTTGTTGCATGCAAATAGTAAAGAATTCTGAGGGAAAACGTGACTAATAGAGATTTTTTCACCTACTGTGAATGGAATAGAAGTCCTGGTTTTAGGATTTTTATTTTATTTCAGTAAAGTTTCTTTCAAGTCCAAGAGCACAGCTAATCTTCTTCGGGGTGAAAGGAGGAAAACCTCGTCAGAGGAGCCGAGCATGGGCTCTGCAGAGGAAAGGCTGTCCTCGCACAGGCGCAAGGCTTGCAGCTTCGCTCCTGCCATCCATCCCCCCCCGAGCACCCCAGAGGTCGACGCTTCCCACCCATCTTCACTTGTAAGGGCCCTCCTGGCCGGGCCGGGCGGGGGCCAGGGAGCTCTCCGAAAAGCAGAAGGGGGAGCAGAGTGCTGCTTGGTCTCCGTCGTTAGCCGCTCATCGGCAAGTGATCTGTGGCCAAAGATGAACAACTCTCCACTTTACTGACTTGCAGGCAGCTGCTCACTGTACGCGTTTCGGTAGCTGCCTGCATTCTGCACATCTGGTGAACATATGCTGGCGAACACGTAGATGCTGTGAAGTGTATTTACGGGGGCCTAACCCTTCCCTTCCCTTCCAGCCGCCTCGTAGGCCGGCGGAGGCATTGCTCGCGGCCCGTCCCTCGCGCCTCCCCCCGGGCTGCGGCTGCCGGCGAGGGCGCAGCCCCGTCCCCTGAGCGGCTGAGCGCCTGGGGACATTTTGCATAAAGGTTCGCCGAGTGCTCGGGAAGATGTTTGAGTATTTAATGGAACAGGAAGGACAGTATTATCCACTGAAATAGCTGAAGATCCAGCACAAATAATATGGTAAATGCTTCCATTTGAAGTTTGCAAAGCCCCACATAGGTCCCAATCAGAAGTTTGAGGGCATAGTTGCCAGGTTTTGTCTTTCTACAGGAAAAAAAATTATTAAGGCATGGGACAATCAGATACCTTGTTTGCATTTATGCGCAGTGGGGCTAAGGGCAGAACCGTTTATACACTGCTCTAGCAGAGCCGTGATTTTGTTAACAGCTCTATTCAAGTAATGTGTGTGAGGAATTTTGTTTGTGCGAACAAAATGTTTGATTTGGAACAGCTCTGGCTTTCAAGAAAAGATGTGAGGTTGGAAAATGTGAAAATAATTGCTTAAGAAATTATGAAACGCTGTTTAGGGAACTTGCTAATGTGTTTAACTGAGACATTGAATTAATTCTTAAATAAGAGCAACATGACTCTAGAAAAATAATACGTATGCTATTAACTGATATAAACGAATGGGTTTATTAGTGTTTGAAATAATGTTATAATACAGTATTCATAGCTGAAAAGAAAGCAATACATGAGTCTGCTCACTCCCTTTCTGTGAATATCATGTGGCAGTCAGGTTTCACTGCATAGCTGGAACTGCGCCTAAGTTTTCACAGTTAAAAACAAATGGATAGGAGAAAAAGATTTTGTTGTATTGCTCTACCTAATCGTAATCTCAAGATATTACTATTGCTGTGAAAAGGCAGTAAGCAGCCCAATTTCCAAGGGAAAAAAAGATGACTGAAAAACCGCGCAGTTCTCTGAAGTTGAGCTGGGCTGAAACCTGCAGGCTCTGTGCGTGGGAGCCTAATGGATTTGGGCAGTGGAGTAATTCCCAGCGAGAAAGGCCAGCTAAAAAGGGCCCAGTGCTGACGGAGAGGTGAAAGCATCTCCTTCCATGGAACCACCGTGATGACGGTCAGTGCATACCGAGTGTCATACGGTGCTTTTAAAGAGAAATAAAGGTGCAGAGATTCTGATGCTAGTATTAAAATGCCACAAACACACACTTAGTACTCTGTTAAATTTAGCACTGGTTGCAATGTACAAACCCAAACTAGGGCCCTTTGACACTGAGGAAGTGTTTCCACTTAGTTTTAGAGGGCTTTCCAAGCATCTATTGATCAGTGTTCTCTAACAGCACAGAAATAATGTGTCTAATTTAACTGGCCACGTGGAAGAGTATGGAAAAAACATTAGTTATCCCTTGAAAGGCTTGGAACATCGATAGGAGGACATAACATTAATGACTTTCCTATACACGAGCTTCAAAAATGGCTAAATGAGGAAGAAATTACAAATTTATTTTCCTATAATTTCAGCAGTTGTCTTGTTTTACTGCACCAGTAAAGCATTAAGCAATGAAATGTCACACAAGGAGTATTTTCCTGATAATTTGTCTGACATGCAAAGCATATAAAACAAAAGAGAAAAAGATGGAAATGTGGGGTTTAGTCATTTTGACAAATTTAGTGATTTTTTGCTCATGATGTCTAGCTAAGAGTCGGCTGCTTCTGTCCAAACAATTTCAAATATTGCAGTTTTCTAAGTGGCTCACTGTATCAGGAACATCGTTGTTATCTCAATCCTGTCCTTTACCCTGAACACAGATCGCCGATTTTATGGTCATTTATTAACATACGGAAATGTATAGCAAAAATTATATAGATCTTAAGCTTTTGTTTTTCAGATAAACAAGATCTATCTCTGGAGACCTGGTATTGGTAGTAGAAGTCCAGGTTGGGAAAGGATATATTGTTATCAGTTCCCTTCCTTTGGTTGTGAAGTATTTTAAAGTGTAAAGGAGTTTTGGGTTGGTTTCATTTTAACTCAACTTTTCCAGATAAACAGAAGCCTTCATTGTGGAAACAAAAATAGAAAATCTGATTTCTGAATGAACTAAAATAACCCTGAACACCCATTCTAGAATTGACTCCCGGATTACCTGCAGGTCCTTCATAGGTCAGGGTTCCCTGTAGTCCCAGGCAGGGTTCTCTTCCTGTCAGGCGGAGTTGGGGCTGGGGGCTAAATGGTCTCCATCGTCGGTGGGAGTGGGTTTGCACACAGTATTGAGAAGTCTCCTCTGTGCAACGGATACTCTTCTGTGTTCTTCCAGTTTGACTTTGGGGTTGTACATTTTTCATCTTTTAGGATTAGTGGAGAAGCATTTATCCTAACATTTTAAAAAGGCTCCCTATCTGCTTATGAGGATGCTTCTTTTTTTTTTTTTTTTTGGGGGGGGGGGGGGGTTAGAAGTCCTTACTGTACCAGGGCTGAGAGACATCCATTGTTTCTCTTTCCTTTAGCTAGAAGGTGTCTCTTTTATACTTGCTTCATGATAGGCATAGGAAAAATTGTGCTATAAACAGTAATGGGCATCCTGTGAAGTGCTTCATCAGTCAGCGAAAGTTGTGCATGAGGAGGTGATTTTAAAAAAAAAATAATAAAAAATCCCAAACAACCCACCCTGAAAAAATACCCAAACCCCAAAGAAATTCCCTTCTTTGTGACCCTTATTTCACATTTATCAAAGCATACCTGCAGTTGTGTATGTACGACAGTGGCCCGGGAGTGTGGGTTCTGTGGGATCGCTCTGGCGAGAAGGCCGGTACGGCCGCCCGGCCGGGGCCTGCGCGCCATGGTGCGGCCTGCGCGCTCGCCCGGGGCCCTGCGGAGCCGAGGCGGCCCTGTCGCGGTCCGCAGGCCGGGACGACCGCTGTCCGTGCGGCAGCGAGTCGGGCCGGGGGCCGCCGGCTTGGGTCAGGTGCTGCACGGCGGCTCCCGAGTGCTCAGGATCCTTCGGGGTGTTTTCTGGCCGCGATTTGCAGGCTGCGGGCCTGGAGCGCAGTGTGGAGGCAGTAACCTGGGTTAGGGAAGGGGGGCAAGAACAGCCGCCTTATCTCCTGACACTGCTCACCAGAACGGCCGATGAGGCAGTGCGGGCCTAGGGCGGGATGTGAGAAAACAGAAAAACAGGTTCAGTTTCTTCCGAGTAACAAGGGCAATGACAGAGCAAAGCTTTGTTTGGATCGCTGTCAAGGAAGTACTTCAGAATGTCCAGGAGGGAACACTGGACTGTATAAAGATGATGGAAGGTGTCAATCTCTGTTGTAGAGTATTAAGCCTTATCTTTATCGTATTTGTGAAGAAGAGTGGATGTGTGGGTGCTCCTGCGCAGGGGTAGCAAGCCAGGCCGTGTCCCTTGGAGCGGGCTGGAGCAGCAGGTGCTCGTAGGTCCAGCTTGCTGTCGTGGCAGTTACGGGAGAGAGGGCTGCTCAAAAACCGGGGTGAGAATTTGGGTGGTTTTCATATTAAAAGTTCATAGTTGGTGGTTTGTCCACTTACATTAGGGCAATTTGGGGGTTTAGACCGCAGTGGAAGAAATAGTGTAAGGAAAGAAAGTATGAAGGGATGGGTAATGTATGAGAATGTCAGAAACAGAGTACTAGTGATCAGGAAATATATGGACCTTGAGGGTGGGAGAAGGCAAGGCAAATTATAACTTTAATGTAAAAAAAGAAAAAAAAAACAAACAAACAAAAAAACAAACAAAAAAAAACAACAAAAAAACCCCACAAACAACAAAAAAAAAAAAAAAAACAAACAAAAACCAAAAACTACAACAGAGAAAACTCCTCAAATTTATTTTGCAAGAATTCGTGTGTCTCAGCTAATTGTAATAATGGCTTATTAATCTCAGGCTCAAAAAGCTGCAACCTAAAATGTCTTGCATTCCTGAAAAGGTCTTCAAAAAAGATGGAGTATTTCTGTATTGACTCATTTAAATGTGAAAGCAGCTGCAGTTATAAATCCCATGTTTAAATATCACTATTACTTACAACTCTCTCTTATGCAAATTGTCTTTTAAATAACAGTTGTAATGTTAGATCATTTTAAAGCTTCCTGTCTTCTTGATATCCAGTTACCAGGTTAATACTTTGAAAGCCACGCAGTTCCACACAAGGAACCAACTGAACCAGCTCTGGATCCTGATACAGATAATGTGTGTCTCTTACAAAAGAGAAAAAGCACCTCAGTGCGTCCTAACCTTTTATTTCTCAAGCACACCCTGCCTGGTGGTTTGGTTTTGTTTTAATGTTGGTGCTGCATGGAGTCAGCACACCCAAATCCCCCACTGAGATACACGTGCACGGATACAAGCGCTATCAGATTATACGAATGTCTTCTTTTGACACACCACATTTCAAAGAGAGCTGCAATCTAATCCCCTAGTTAATACGGTACATGAAAACAGATAATACACTGATGGACTTTTATGTGCATGGCGGGGAGGGTTTCAGGCATGATGAAAATAAGGCGCTGAGTAACATTTGAAAGGTATTATGGCATTCTGGATACCTAATAGGGTATTTCTTATATTGTAATTACACTTTTAGAATTGAAAAACTATATTTTCCCTGAAGACAGCAGGAAAATCTTAATATAATGTAGAAATAAAGTTGAAGGGGGGGTTGTGGGAAGAATTTGCATACCTCTATTTCACATGTTGCTTTACCATATTTCCAGCTGGCTACCCCAAAGCTGAAATATTGGTGAAATGCTAATGGCCTTAAAACTGGAATTAACATTTCTTATCAGTAAGTGAGAGTGAATTTACAGTATACAAGCTACCCAGCACTTGCTTCCGTAAGAAAAGAGAGTGTAAATCTTTGCACTTGAACTCACGTGCTAACTGCTTAATGAGATTTAGATCTGTTGCACGCACTTTAGGCTTCTACCCAAGGTGTACATTTTCCCTAGCCTTAGCCTACAGACAGAGGAGCGAGGACCACTTTCTGCTGGTACCGCTATTTATCTTTTTGACAATAGTGGGAGAGTACCGTGCATGTCAGGTGCCTCAAAGGTGTATGGGGAAGGAAGGGATGGAAAAGATGATTTTGAGGCTGCTGTGCTCCATGCAAGGATTGAGTGCAGAACAGCTGCTTTCCTGTAAATTAATTTTGAGTAATAATTTCTCCATGTAGGCAAGGGTTATTCTTCTGTATATGGAAATTATTTTTTAAAGGACAAAAATTAAAAGTAACTTCAGTGGGCTTGGGAGAGTGAGAAAAATCTGAGCTAAAAAATTAGAATACTTTGAAAATATGAGCTTAAACTGGTTTGTGTCGATAAGTAGTAATACATTGCTCTTGGGTTCCACTGCAGCAGATAAAGTTTGTCTTTTGGGGTGTGTAGAAAACAGTACCAGACTTAAGAAAACTCTGTATAGTGTGGGGCTGCGTGGGAAAAGCACAACTTGCTTTGTCACTGACCGCAGTGAAGCGGGGCCTCAGGCTGCCTCGGCCAGGGTCGGTGGCCAACATGCTCCGGCCAGGAAGGTGTCTCAGAGCAGCTGCTCAGGAAGCAGGCGTTTCCATGGGGAAGAAGCTGATTCTACATTGTGAGTTTTGGCAAACTGGATTGGGGATCATTGTGTATAGTCCGGTCTGACGGCGGCTGGTTCGCAGTGGTGGTGAGAATGAGACCGCCTCTCCTAGGAGTGAGATGCACAGAGGAGTCCTTCCCGCTGCAGCTGCTGCTGCCAGCCACGTCTTTGTCGTCCTCCGTAAGCCAGGGGCTCCCAGCAGAGCTGGCTGTGGCCGAGCAGCATCGCCCACGAGCAGGGGAGCGAGGGGAGAGCCGCGGGGTGCCGAGCGCGGCCACGTCCCTGGGGGCCTCCCGGGGGTCCTGCAGCTCTCGCGCCCCTCGTCCCCGAGACATTCGACAAGGCACCCCAGCCCTCTGCCTTATTGCCGTCATCCATAAAAAGCTGCTGATCATTGCCTCTACTCTCAGATTTATTACCTTCCATTGGTTATTTATTCGCTAATATTAATTTACTGATATTAATATTTTCCCATTTGTTTGCTACAAAGTACTTTAATTATGTACTTCTCTATATACGTGCAAAGAAACGGGATCTTTTATGGCAGCAGAAGCCTGGGTGCCGGTTTGAAGATGCTCTCCACCAGAGACTTGTATCTCTTGTAGACTCCAAGTGCACTTGATGATATGAACATGGTTTCGGCAAGAGCCGAGTAAGTCTTTCATCCTCGCTGCCATCGTACATATTCTTATGTTGTGTTTCTACACTTAGTTCCCATGCAGTTGCAGTTTATGAAATGGAGCACAGGGCTATCGCAATCATCCACGCTTAACAAACTGCTACATGAGAAGATATATTTGGAGTTTTGCAAAAGGACATGTAGCTGTATCTAGTACTGGGTACCTGTTAGCATGGAGTAAGTAAAATACATTCTAAATATTCAAACTCTAAGGAGAAATGAAGGCAGGAGAGGTGTTAAAATAGGAGAAATAGCAACTTTTACAAGCAACTTTGAGAACAGTTATTCACTCAAGACGTCTTATGCTGTGCTTGTGATGTCCGTTTGATCAGAACTTGGCAATAATTCTTCAGTTAGATGGGTATTTCTCCTCTTTATTGTTTACCAGGGCTTTTCCAAGTCCAAGAAACTTCCATTTCTGTGTACATTTCCTGATACGCTTGTTGGCTTCTCATAACAGAGCTTGGGCTGGGTATCCTGTTTATTAGGTGTCTGGAAAATATTTTATCCATGATTGTCTGTAGTCTTAGGAAGTCACAATAGGCTTGAACCTGCAGGAGGACCAAGACTCTGTACAGTCCTAAGAAATCAGCAGACGGTGAGAATTATCATTTGTAATTTGGTCCCTGCGGAGGCCGACTTACTCTCTTGGGATGGCCTCTGCCCACTTTCAGTCATTTCTCAGACAAAGGAAAGGGGAGCCTTCTTCACAGTGAAGGTGGTCCAGGCTGGCACAGAGGAAGCTCAGGCTTCCGGCAAGAAATCCGTATCTGAGAATTCTCCGTCATTTAAAGAAAACCGCAGGGTTTTCTTCAGGTACAGAAGACTCCAAGCTTATCTCAGGACTCTGCATTATTGCAGCCTGAAGTAAATCCAGTCCCTTATCTTTTGTAGGCATACTAAGATTTGAAGTTTACTGTTGTATTTCAGTACTGCCATATGCAGACAGCTTATCTGACAGAGCCAAACTGAATCTGAGCTGGAGACGATGTCACTTGACAAGCATTCCTCATGATTTCTAGTGCACTAGAGGTCTACTTAATTTTTTTTGCCTTTAACCATGAGCCAACAAAATACCACTTGCAAAGTGTCCATAAATCATCTTCAGAGATTGCAGTGGATGTTAACAGGCCAGTAAAATGGCATGTCTTTGTACTGGCTGAGTGGGAAGGATGATGTTCCTGAGCAAGGATAATGGAGCGGAGAAGCCTGGAGAGTGCTATCCAAGGTGTATGTCTCCCTCAAAGCATATCCAGCGATCGAAGTTTTCCAAGGGGGGCTTGGACCTGTCCTCAGTCTTTAGCCTTTCTCCCCAGTGAGAGATATCAACTGATGAACTCGTCCTCTGCAACCTTTCTGCCAGACTTTCAGATAACCCATGAGAGCGCCAGGACCCTATGGCTAGTCTCAGACAGGATTTAAAGTACTTGTTTTCTGATCTCCTAACACTAATGTAAGAGTTAAAAATCTCATTCTTTGACCTGGATCCAAAGCTGAGGTTTCGTAATTCGTGCTTTGATTTCTGGTTGACAGAGATCAGCAAACCAAGAATGTTTTACCGAGTTGCTGAAATTTAATGGGGAAGTAGGATGCTTTGCAGCGAAATCCAAAGACTGTGCCTTCTAAACAGTGTCACAGAAGCACAGATGACCACCCAGGCATTTGGGTCATTTGTTAGTTCAGCTGCAGTTTTCCCCTGTTATCCTTCAGGGCTTGAATTCAGAAGCAGGCATCTGTCCCTCTCGATACAGAAGAGGCGTATCAGGAAGACTGTGTGCTTGATTGCAGTGTGTGTCCCCGTGAGTCCAAGGTAGTCTCCTTATCCTGACTTTGCAGTGCTGCTGTCAGTAAGCCAGAAGCTGCTTGGCTTTCAGTTAATGTCATTACATAATGCTGATCCTTTAATGTGACCTTTAGCTCTGATACATAATTTGGAGAAATAGTCCTGCGTTTACTTTTCAGTTAGTATTCTGGAGCATACCCCAGGAGGATGACTATCATTTATTACTCTTCCAGGCATAGGACTTCATGAAGGCAATATTTTTAAGAGTGTGGGCTATTAATTATGCTAAGAAAATAATGTGTTACTTTGAGCAGCCCATCCAGAGAATCACATTTCCTCCTTGTCTCTGCTTCTTGTTTTCTAGGACACGTTAAGAAGAAAGTGTGAGATTGCCCCATAAATGCTTCTTACTTGTAGATACTTTCCCCATTTTGGTATCCACCTAGTTTCACATGAGCTATCCTTTTAAGGAACTGATTACTGCACGAAATGGCAAATAGCAGCTATTTTATGGTATCACCGATGACTTCCCGGGGATGGACATAAACATTTTGTTAAGAAATCATTGAGTTGTTCAATTAGTCCTTGTTTTTGAGTTGTGGTTCCTTGACAATGAGAACACTCGTTCCGTAATTACAGCATAGCCTGCCTGAAACAGGTACCTGTGCAGTGCGTACGTGCCTGGGTAAGCGTGAGTCTTCCGAGCCCTGCCGGCCGCGAGTCCCACGGACCACGTCCTCGTGCCACACACGTCCCGTCCCCAACCTCCCTGTCACTGACCTGCGTACAGTAAAACCCACAGTTAATACTCCTCTAAGGGTTTGAAAATAGCCTGCCTTTTTCTGGGGTGATAAGTTAGTGCTTGTGTAGCATCTCAATCGTCTTACCCTGGAAGGATGAACGCCGTCGAGACAGGGAATTTTGAAGCCCTGACACTGTATGTAAAAAGTGTCTTTAAAGTGAGTACACAACAGCGGAAAGGAGGTAGCTAAATTCAGACGGGAGTGAAGTTAGCTGTGACAGTGCAGGACGCAGTACATGCCCTTTTCTTTGGCTCTTGGAGAGGCAGCACATCCTTAAACCGCTGCAGTGAAAGAGATGTCAGGGCAGCGATCCACTGCCTGGGTCCATAATTCTCCCTGCCTGCCTCCATCAGCCCCAATAGCGGCGATCAATAGAGGCACCCGAGCCCAAGAGAAATGCCTCTTACTGCAGGAGATCCTCCCTCCTGCGCTCGCCTGCGCGCTCGTCCTCTTTCAGCTACCAGAACAATATTTTGAAATTTATGGAAAATTAATTATCGATTACAGATGTGCCCTGGTTCAAGGAAGGTAAAAACGAATGGATGCATTTACGATGAGGGACGTAATCTGCTTTATGAAACTGATTGTCTTTTACTCTGCTCCTTCCCTCCCTCTTTTTCTCTTCTCCTGCCCCCTCCCCCTTCCTGTACGCCGGATAAAAGACAGGCCTGATAAAGTGAGAGAAACAAGATTGGTTTTCTAAGGGCACCAGGCCCTTCATGATCAGCTAAATCATGGGCTGTCTGGCTCTCGGGCTGGGTGATGACCTGCTCCCCGCGCCGTGGCACTTGCACCCCCCTGCGGGATGTTATGATGTGCACCCAGGCGGCTGCAGGGGGCTGCAGTGAAGGTGAAACTGTCATATCGATCTTTTTAGCACTAAAATATGAGCCACTTTACTCCGCTCCCCAATGCTGTGATGTGAAAAATAATAACTCGGATCCAAATTAAAAATATTGATCTCTGGAAGGTGTTGAAAGTAAATAAACACCTTCCGAAGTTTTCGGGTCAGCCAAGAAATGGTATTCAGCAATAAATGTGTCGGCATGTCAGAATCCAGGGTTCTTGATCTGTTTTTCCTTTTGAATTGATTTTTCATTACTTACTTCCTAAAAGTGTTGGAATTTGGTCCTCTACCGTTAAATCCCAGTGTTTGGGCAAATTATTTCTTTGGGGCTTATGAGGTGCTCCTAATCCACTCGCTCATTGATTGATTGATTTTTGACTCAATAAACTTGCATTACCCTTGCTTTATTTAAAGCTTCCATCATAATTTTTTGTACATTTAGGCTTGACTTTTTTATTTCCTTCTAACAGATGAGCTGACATTGGTCTATCAAACATGTGGGAAAACAATTGCCACAAGGTTAATTTTATTGCTAGCTCCATGCATTTTAAGTAGGTGCCAGGTATTTTCCACTACAGGCTGATAAATTGCAGTTGAACCACTAAAGCATAAGAATGAATAGAAGCACTGTAACAACAACAACAGAAACCCCATATAAATGCATCACATAGCATAAGCATTAAATGGATTATTTTTGCTTCATTGGTTTAACTTCATTTTGCATCTAACCAGAAATAGGTACGCAGTAATGTAATGAGCTCTTTAACTGTTACTCTGTTCGTGCGCTAATGCTGCAGTTTATGAATTGTGGTGGTTGTAGGTATTTCTGATTAGTGGAAACAGTAAAGTGCCGCAACATGCATCTTCAAAAAGTCGTGTTCTCTTACAAACTAGCTGGTTTATTTTTAGATAGCAAAACATTATTTGGGAACAGATACATTGATGTTACTGTTCTCTGGCAACTCTTACGGACCTGCTTTTTAACGTCGTTATAAGAAATGGCAGAGCAGCTGCTCTCCTTAAAGGTGGGAGAAAAAGAAAAGTTGCAGTGAGAATGAGAGGGGCTTCTTCCATTAACAGAGAAAGAGAAGTTTGGTCAATGTTTAAGTGTGTTGAAAAGCCTCTTAAACAGCAATTAGGTCTTTACTGCGGAGTCTTAAATACGTCTGTTTTCATCAAGTCAGTTTTCATCAACTCATACCTCTGCAAATTTCTGTGCACGTGAGTTTGCGTTTTACAGTGTTTCTTTCCTAGATTTACTCGCCGGTGCCGGATGGTTCAAATATAATTCAGCTGGTGTGTTTATTGCGTTTAATACAAGGAGACATGATCAATTAAGAGGAATAAAACTAGAGCTCCATAAATTACGGAGCTTATCACAGTTTAGTCATTGTCCACTTTTCTGCGTAACCGCATTTCATCAGCCAGTTTTTGCTTTTGTTCACGTGCATCTTGTTAATGTCCAGAGGCTCCTTGGAAGTACCCAACAGATATTTTCAGCTGAATTCTATCAAATGTAGCCATGTGCATGAGTTTGGTTAAAATTCCTGGTGTTCATACTTTTTTTTTAAAAAAAAGCTTGCGTCTGTTTGTCTAGTGTTCATGTGGCTTGACATGTATGCATGCTACTCAGCTCCCAGGTTTGTAACACGTATACATAAAAGTGTGTGTGTATCCCATCTGTTCAGCGAATACTGACCTAAGACAGTTTCTACAAGGTTTGCATTTTGGATAGTGGTTGTTTTTTGGGGTTTTGTTTTTGTTTTTTTTTGGTTTGCCTTTTTTTTTTTTTTTTTTTTTTAAGTGTTATAATTAAAAGTAGACTATAGTAAAAAAGGGGGGGTGGGGGAAGCTGACTGTCAAAACATATGGTATGCTCCCCTTCCAGGCTCTGACTGGTGTTGAGCTGCCAATGTGCGGGTCAGCCCCTGAGACGTTCCGTCTCCGCTCTCAGGCGTTTCCCTGTTGAGGCTGGCAGCTCCACGGCTGGGAAGTGAGCATTACAGTGAACAAAATTTCCAATAAGACTTTAAAGATGAGGAATGAAACCTTGAATTTGACAGGGTATCACACGAGGCACTTGGGGCACGGTGATGGTCGCTGCAGGACGATGCTGTGGTTGGCTGCAGGGATGCTTGTGGGGGTCCTGTTCCGTGCCCCCAGCCAAGGTCTGGAGCCTGCCACAGAGAAAGGAAAATAGGAGGGGTGAAGAGAAGGTTCTCCAAGGGACGTTGTGGGGGTGGAAGTTTGAACTTTGCTCCTGGATGCGTTCATGAACATAATTTGTGTGGCAATAGCATTTATAAGTACGTGTTAAGACACTAACGTTCCGTGTTGCGCACGCAGCTTGCGCGAGTGCACAGAGTACCTGGGTGTCCCTGGAGAGTTCTGCCCCCGAGTCACCCCTCCCGTGCACCGAGCGGGCCCAGGCTGGGTGTCCCGGGGTCGGTGGGGTGCAGCGGCAGGGTGCGGGGTGCCTGGGCAAGGCGGGGGACAGGGGGGCTGCCACGCACCCCTTTGCTGTAAGAACTTGAGCTGCAGGTGGTTTGCTCACGTGTCGGGAATCAGCGGCACCCGAGGTCCCACCCTCAGCTTTAGTGATCTTCGGGGAGGTGAGGTGCCTCGTTGCTTTGGGTCAGGTGGGGTCCGGGGATCGGGAGGAGGGATCGCCTTAGCGGAAAGCACCCAACTGGCTGTGGCTGCAGAAGGGAACAGGGGAGTGGGGCACACCGTGACGCCTGTGCAACAACTGTAGTGGATGTCCCTCTCCCCTCTGACTCTCCTTTTCCATTTCTGGCACGGAGCTTTTGTAGACTTGAATTCAAATTATAGGATTGAGTATTTTTAAAGAATTTCTAGGCACAGTGTAAGTCACTCTCATGCCCCAGAGCTTCATCCTGAAAAGAGAGGAGGAGAGAGGGGGGCAGGGGGTAGGAAGCGTTGAACACTGGTTTTGCTGGGTTGTGGTTCCTCTTTCTATTTATATGCCTTTGGCATTTGGAGGGCTGTGCATTTACATATGCATATGTATGCTTTTTTAGTCAGAGCAGTTGAGTTGTCAAGAATTTGTGGTGGCTGTGGCTGTTCTGTTTCTGGTGATCTGAGAGCAGAAACAGCAAACGAAGCAGCAGATCCTGAAACGTGGCTGGGTTTTGAGCTCTCCCGTGGAGACTACTTGCTGGCCATTACCAGCTCACTGGGAGTTCACCATGTCTTGAAAAAGCCATTTTGCAACCTGCAGCATGTTTCGGATGCTTTCAGCTCACTTGTGATGAGGGGAATGAAAAAAAAGGGATTTTTACTAATGTCAGTCTTGTAAATGCAGTTTGTAAACCTGACACTCTGCTATTTGTATGTGCCAAATAGCAAAGATCCTGTGTTTATTTTCAGGGACACCTTTTGACTATGGGTTAACGGATAGTCTTAGAGTTTGTTCATAAAAGGCACACTTCAGTAATCATAAAAATGGAAAAGGAACAGTACTATAAGAATGTAGGCCAAGAAAACGGTGAAGTAGTAAAAACACAGATTCAGATGCTCTTTTAGCGATGTAGAGATGGAGAACAAGAAAGGATTAATAACAGTTTTAAAAACATTGTCTTCCTCCTTCATAACTTTGCAGTCATTACCCTGTGGGCATATGTGATGGCTGTGTCTAACACAGTAGTTACTTAGAGTTTTTCCCCTTCCTATTCAGAAGTATTTCCAAGTGGAAAAAAACAGTAGTAGGTGTTTTCTGACCTCTCAGAAGAGTTCATTATGCCCCATGCTTCGGGAGGAGCCGGTGACAGCATAGTGCCTGCTCACCGAGGTTCAGTGGCCATGGTGCCTGGAGGAGAACCAGGAGAACCAGGATCCCTTTCAGCCTGTACATTCACAACTCACACAGCAAAGTCAGTTTTGAAGAAGGTTCAAACTCTTCCCTGTTCTGGGGGTGAGAGTTCTCCTCTTGGAAACGTACCTGTTTGGTTTTGGTTTGTTTCCCCCCCCATCAATTTGCAAAACAGGCTGTGAATGATTTGTGATCCAAGCCCAAGTGCAGGGAAATGCTAGGATTTTACCATAGGTAAGTTCTTGACAGGGACAGGATGTACCTGCTTTTTAATGGCTAGCCACTGACTTCCCCGGGTCACCATTTCATCTGCCACTTTGCTTGTGCATGCCTTGAAGGAGATGTGCACATGACATGTCAGAACCTTCAAGGTCTTTGCGTTGGTTCCTCCTCAGATAAACAGCCCCACTGAAACCCAGGGTGTGAGCTTGCGTCTGACCAGTGCCACCTCGTCGTGAAGGTGGCAGTGGTGATGTCAGAAAGTTGGTTTGGGGAGTTTGGAGAAGAGCAGCAAGACTTACTGGAGCTCAAGAACATATAAGCTGTGAAGGATTGGCAGTACTGAGTGTGTCTATTCTAGATAGGAGAAAACTGAGGAAGACAGTGGGAATAAACTTTTCCCCATATTGTCTGAAAAAGACAGAAAACAAATTTTAAAATAAAATAAAAGCCCCATAATTTTTACAGTGGAATGCCCAGGGAAGGGGTTGAGTCACCATCCCTGGAGGTACTTAAAAGACATGTAGATGTGGCACTTAGGGACACGGTTTAGTGGTGGGCTTGGCAGTGTTAGGTTTATGTTAAAGGTCTTTTCCAACCTAAATGATGCTGTGATTCTGTGTGCAGGCTATGCAAGCCATCTATTGGGAATGACTTACAAATGATCCAGCTGTGGTAGCAGGGGAGACTTCCCAGGGCCAAATCCTTCTCTTTCTGTGGTTCTGTTTTATCTTGAAAATTAAAGAGAGCCCTACTATGTATTTAGGTATTTCTCTCTGTTTTCAAAAATCTTTTTATTTCATTGGCAAAAAGAAGAACTTTGAATTTCATCATCCTGACACCTGATAATACTAATTCATTGGTTTAAAGAGACTGCAATACAAGATCAGCAGCAGCTGCTGTAACACTGTGTCATTACCTGAATCACCTCCTATTATCCTAAGAAAACTTCTACTGGTTATGATATCTTACAAAAAAAAAAAAAAAAAAAAAAAGTCTATAGCTATTTAACTATTACTAGTTGTGTTCAGTGTGTCCTTTTAAGTTAAGATCAGTGTTTTGGCCAGGATGTCTTTTAATTCGATCACCTGTCACTAGACTTTCTTAAAGAGTAAGAAAAATATGTAACTGACACGTTGGCAAAGGTTTGACCAAGCTGCATTGTGGTTGCACAGTATATCAAAGGAAAAGACAAATATGATTGAATGCTGTGTCACAGCACCACATGTGGGAAACAAATATTCTGCAAGAAATCTACTGGTGAACAAACTGAAAAATTGTTAAGCTCTTAAAGAGCTTAAAGGCTTGTTAGCATTTTTGACAGAAAACCACTGAAGCACTGAACGTAAAAAGAAAGAGCAGAAAAGGCGTAATGGTTGATTCAGAATTTAGACTCGTGGTTCTGCTCATTCAGTGTACCTTCTCTGTAAGGATGCTCGCTCCTCTTGCTGGAGCTGGTAAGGAACTTCCTTCTGACTCCTGGGAGCCTTCTCACTCCACCGTTTGAGAACCGCTCCAATTAGATAATTTTCAGTTGTGCTCAGAGAATTTATCAAGTTACCTTTTGTCGAAACTGTAGGAAAGTCTTAATAAGACAGGACGTTATTTTTTTATAAAATCAGGTGTCTGGGCGGGTTTTGCTACAAGGGCTGAACCCACAATGTTTGGGTGTAACATGACCATCTGCTACCTCACCAAAAAGGGTTTATTTGTCCAAGACCAGTGTCTGATGTGAACACCTTGTTGTGTAGCCACCAGCTTAGGACAAAGACTTAACATCATCCAGAGGAAGGATGAAGCCCCCCCCTTACTACGTGTTCTAAATGACGCAAATAGTAGCTATGAAGATCAAATGAGATTCACAATCTATTAATGCACTTTGGGTTTGCTTATCTTCTCAGAGGTTAATACAAGCCTAGTAGAAAAAAATTAGCTGATACTAGGCATAGTACTAAAAAGAAAAGTTACTTTCAAACAGAACAACCATAAACATAAATACCAGTCTACTCCCAATAATGTTGGTTTTGTTCCTACTGAGCAACGTTATTTCTTTAAAAGCTTATCAAATTAAATTGTAAAGGCAAAATGAAGTTGAACACTTTGCCTACATTCAACAGTAAAGATACATTTAATAATTGTGAATGAATCTGTTGGTTGTGGTAAACTGTACCAATGCTTTCTTTATCCTAAAAGCATCAAGATCACTGATAATTAATAAGCTTTGTAAAGCAAACACAGGTCAACATGTGCCTGATAAATGGTGTCAGTATTGTACATAGGGAAACAATTAATTTGTTGCTCCATATGGTCTGATGTCCATTAACATGCCCTACTAATAATGCAAAACAGAAAAGCTATAGTAGAGTGTACGCAGGTTTTAGGTTATGTACAAAGGAAAGTCTCTGAATAATCTATTCAGACACTAATCTGAAAGCAGTATTTTTCTGTCCTTCTTTCCAGCTCGCGAGTAAAGAGTTCTCCCTTTGACCGGTCAGGTTAGACAGCTGTCATCATCTTCACTGTAGCAGGACCGCTGTCTGCTGCTCTGCCTCCAGAAAGGGGGCAGGGATCTCTCTCTTGCCAGAAATGCAGGGAAGCTTGAGGACAAACCTCTCAGTCTTATTCAATTGCCTTACCACCTTACTTCTTTTTAATATATGTTCTATTAATTCGTTTAGCTGTAGAATACATGTAGTCTCATGCAGTTCGCACTCACATCTGAATTCATGTTTGATACTGCTTACCAGGGGGAAGTATTTTAAGATGTCTGTGTATATACGGCATAAAAATTTCAACAGTGGTGATTTCACTGCGGTATGACAACAGTGTTTACTTCATATTTCCCGACAATTTTTAAAAACCTCCAAAAAATGTCTGACTTCCTCTTTAAAGTTTATTGAAGAGAAGTAGTCTCTGACTAACATGTGCATCCTTATCATTCACTGTGGCAGTAGCCAAGTCTTTGTGCCTGTCACTAACATGAGAAAAGAAAGAATAAAGCAGTGTTTGAAAATACCAGGGGAATCCCAAAGCAACAGTGGCTTCAGTAGTTTGATGTGCTTGCTTATAATTTTTTTAAAGATAGCAGTTTGGCTCTGTTTTGATGCAGTAGCTTTATAATTTAAAGCTTTCATAATTATCAGAGCAAAATGTAATTAACCTGGAGTAATATTCAGTGTGTTTCCAGATTAAAAAAAAAAAATACCACAAACCAAACAACAAAACCAAAACAACCCATTGAGTATAGTCTCCCACTTCTGATCATTGTCTTCTGAGTTTTGAATCTGTAGTTATTCTTTCAGGAGAAAGCTATTTTTAATTAAAGCAAATGGAAGTCAGGACCTTAATTAGACCTCTGCCATTGCAGCACTTCTATGTTTGAGGAGTTAGCATTGAAACATCAAGCCTATGGTACGTGACTTGACCAGCTTTCCTTAATTTTAATGTCAAAATTCTGTTTGTGCTATTGTTAATGCATTTAATTTTAAAAAGTAAAATTTCTATTTTAAGTTTAGTTATTTCTTTTTATTTTCTTCATTACTGTGAAAAAATACCAATAGTCTTTGTCTACCCTTTTAGGGTTGTTCTTTTGACAGTTCATCTAGGTAATCTGTGATTCGATAGATTTTCTGATGAAATACTTGAGACACAGTAGATGTTTTAATTGTCCTGACATACATTTTTCTTGAGTCTGTGGCAATCTGCAATCTGCTTTTTAGAAACACTGATTGATGAGTTCTGCTGTAATTTAAACTAAAAGTTAATAAGACAGGCCTACACGGATCTGATGCAAGTTATTAGACCTGTAAGGCACTTTAATATATGCCATTTATTATTCAAAGAAGTGCAAGCCAAAAATGTTTCATATGCACTAATAAAAATTCAATATAATTATTTCAGAGAACTTCAGGAAATGCAAACAGTCAGATAAACTGAATTTATTAAAACAATATCCAGTGACAGGAATGCTGATCGACCCTCTGAGCTGTTGGTACCTCTTCCAGTAGGAAGCTGCTACTGCTCGGACTTTGTTTGCAGAAGAAGTCTTCCACTGTTTCTTATCATTGAATTAAATCCATGACATTTGGTGTTCCACTTTTGCTTTCTGCTTCAAAAATACCAAATACCGATGGCTCTGTCCAGTGTTTTGCCTACATTGCTGTGGTTTTCTGTATCCTGGAGTCCTGGAGATGAGCTCAAAGGACCAGAGCTCGGCTACATTTTCAGCCAGTCAGACTTGAAATACAAACTGAATTCTCTGGCTGTCTCATAAAGTTTAAGGTTTTCTATTATTAAAATCTTCCTTTGAAATAATAAATGACTACAGGCTGTCACAGCAGGGTCTAGAAAGGCCAGCACGTAGAATGGGCTGAGATTTCATCTGAGCGTAGTTGAGTTTTATAGATCTATTTATGAGATCCAATACTGTAATGATGCAATTTTACTTGTCTAATAAATGTAGCTGTACAAGCAAAGGATAGCAAACATTTCCATTGTGACCAAAATCCTTTAAACTGCAGCCACTTTGATCTTAGAGCTCATGCTATTTAATAAATGCTGGCTATTCTTCTAACAATCACAATTATTTAAAGGGTTTTCAAAAGGGATTGAGCAAATCAAATAAAACAATTACTGTTGTATCTCATTCTGAAGTTAAGTGTATTTTTTTTATGTGGGTCTTGTTTAGTGTCTCCTCCCAGTTTTCATCCATTATCACAATAATTGAGTTTGTAGCTGGAATTAAATTTATCAAATTGTGTTATCCTCTTTTGAAATTGGATAGGTATCCTGGCAGTGGAGCTAGAAGTTAATCTGCTTTGCTAAAGCCTCCAGTGGCACAGCAGCAACAGGATTGAGAAGGCTCAAACATTTTCCTGTCACCCTGGACACGATGTAATTTCTCCTCAATCCCTTGTGCAAATAATGACATTTGAATCGAGCATTAACAGGCTTAATTACTTTAAAATTGTCATTTTAATTTACACTGATATAGTATTGATCATACAAGCAGAGATTAAGCTGTTCACTGGAGCAGATGATGGGGAATTAAACATTAAAGGGTCCTCGTGGGGCTGAGAGGCCGCCCAGAGAGTGCCAGAAGAGGAATGATATTTCTCTGTAATGAACTGGCGGCATGCAGGGACATGAATCTTTGGCCTACTGGAAAAAGGGAAATAATGGGGTTTGGGAAGCATTTGCAGGTTATTCATTCGCTGCCATGCACCAATTCTCCAGTGATTCATCCACCTCACCAACATTTATTTATCTAGCAAATTCAGGAGCTCTGACCTTTCTGCTAAGTACATTTAACATAAGACGGAGTGAAATATTTCAGGTGTAACTTTTTACAAATATTAGTTATTGTTTCTTATTTCTGACTAGTATTAAACAGAGTTATTTAATCTGCCATACATACTTGCGCCCATTTGTGCAACTCCTGATGATCAAATGGACTTCATAAAAAGATCCAAGCATTGTGGGATTAAATGAGGTCTTCCAAAGTCCTTGACCTCATTTAGTTACAGGCTGATTTTCTTCTTTGGTATACCTGAATTAAAGTTAATTTAAAGCAAGCTGACACAAGTTTACGTGTAAGATTATACAGCATGTAATAGTAAAAATGACGACTAATCCTTGTAAAACCTATAACCGAAAGATGTCACTGCTCTTGTATGAAGTCTACTTTAAAAGTCCAAGAAGATATATGGAATAGTTTAAGGCCAAAATTTTCATTTCAGTGATTTGGATTCATCTAATAATTTGTGTGAAATGTGGTTAGGAAACCAGTATTGCTATTTTGATAATTTACTGTTTAAAGTATACAAAATCAATGTTTTCACATATAGCTACTAAATGTGGGGGGTTTTTCTGTGTTGAACTAATGAACTAGCTTTCCTTTATGCCTTATATTTTAGTTTTTTCAGGGAAAACTATAAACAGTAGTGTAACAAGCCAGGATACTAGATGAGCCAGAATAGTTGCAGTCATTACAATTTGAAATGGAGTGTCTTCTTTCTGAAAATTGACATTTTCCCATTTAAGAGAACGTGGGGCCAGATCACAGCCCATTGACTTCAGGTATTAAATTCTGTTCTATTGGTAAATACGTACATTCCTGAGGAAATCCATTGAAGTCAATAGCATCTGTGGGTTTATTAGTGTAACTTTCCTAGGGTGTCATTTCTCATGTATCTAACAAAGGGGCTGTTCTGTAAAAGTAAGGAAGACAATGCAGCATGGAAAGTTGAATTTTCTTATTACTTACATTTTTTTTTTCACTTAAAACGGGAAAATGTGTTGAATAAAAATATAATTATTGCTAGATACAAAAAGGCATGGGTTTAGGATTCTGAAATACATTGCAAAGATTGGTGTTTTAAAAAAAAAAAAAAAGGGCTTTCTTTGAAAGCTAAGGAAAAATTATGTTTACATTTTTTGCCAGAAAAGATATTCTGATTGGTTTTCTGGGGGAAGGTTTTAGGGTTTGGGTTTTTTTTTAATTTCAGAGTTAGGCACATACTTGTTTGCTCTCATTTTCTTGTGGTTTTGGCCACTAATATTGGTCTAGTGGTTTTTGTTTGAAAATATTACTGGTTTTGATTGAGTTGGGTTGTTTGGTTTTTTTTTTTTTTTTAAATTGTCACATATTTCTTGGGCTTTTTTACGTATTGGAATTTATTTCCATTTTGCTGTCTGGCTTGTGGGCTGTTGTTTGCTTCCAGATGCCGAAGTGCGCCAACGCTGCACTGCGTGGACGACGCGGGGTGCCTGTGCGCGGTGCCTTGCTGCGCCGCGCGCCAGCCGCCGGCCGGGCGGCGCCCTGGGAGCCGGTGCTGCTGCCAGGACACGGGCAGTCGCGCCTCTTTCAGAAAATCGGGTGACAGCAAAGGGCTGGTGCGAGTGGGGAAGCGTTTGCAACCGTGAAGGGGTGTTCCGTCTGCCCGAGGGGGAGCAGAGGAAGTTGAAAGGAAATGGCAGCGCATGGCTGGGGTGGGAGGGGGAGGACCTGTGCTTTAGGAAAAACAGCCAGGAAAAATGTTGAAGCCTCGCAAGGTCTGCATTTCTTTCAACAAAAATGCCTTTGTACACAGTAGTGTACAGAAACAATACCGGTGTTGACTGATACGCACAAGATTCTGTACAGAAAAGCTGCAGTATGTTTCGGTTGTTTTCAGGATATTTATATTTCCAGTATGAGCCATCTATATGGGAAAATGATAGCCTTGGAGAAAAATGAAATACATCAAATCATGTTTTCAGCAGTACATATATTTGAGCACAGCTATTTATATTATGTAAAGAATCAGCATGGCGTGACATACCAGTTTTAAGGGCTTTCTGTTGTCTTATACAATCATATAACTTGTAATGACTGAGACTAAATTATAATATGGCCAACACTTGCTGTATTTCCAGCATATTTGGAGGATCTCTATCTCGCACTCTTTGTTTTCCTGGGCAGTAGTTAATGTCCTTATTTTCCTTGGGCCTGTGGGAGAAGTGTGGTTTCCCCCCACTCCTTTTCCACGTGCAGTCCGTGTTGATTCTGTGCGTACGTATGTGCCTGTCGTCTTGCTCGGTTATACTGAGCATCTGCAAGCAGTGGAGGACGATGTGAGATACTGCAGTTTTTTTACATGTAATGCTATGATTTTGGTCTTGCTGACCAAGTAGGTGTCTGGGTTTACATGGCGTCCTTCCAGGACGGCGTTGCTGTTTGGACAGGTGCAGGATTACGTGGGGCTCCCGAGCAAACCCGGGGGCTGCCCTGCGCTGATCCCCTCCCCGGGGCAGCTCCCGCCGTTTCCCAGCCAGCTCTGGCCGTCCCGAGCTGTGCGGACCCCGTGTGTGTCCCAGGGGGGAGAGGCCCCCCCGGCCCCCCGTTGAGCAGGCGGGGGGAGGCCTGGGGGCGCACGCCGGCGCTCAGCACCTCCCCCGGCGTTTGCGCCTGCTGAGCGCAGGGCGCTCTAGGCGGATGGCGTGCTGCCGTCATCAGAGGGTAACAGGCTATCCCCAGTTCTTCCGTAGGCTAATGTATCACTGCAGACACTGATATAGACATCTGAAATATAATTAAATGGCAGGAATGCTCTATTTGTCTAAACAAGACAAAGCATGGAACGGGTTCATTTGACTTGAAACATGTAATTAGCATAACCCTTCAGGATGCTTGTTTTATCATTTGCAATATAGTAAAAGATTGATTATCGTACTGTACCTTTTGAATTTCATTAATAGAATTGTTTTGTCCACTTGATTAATATGTTGCCTCAACCTCACAATAATCAGATTAAACTAGGTTGCCTTGTTCCTTCTGACTTGGAACATTCTTATTTCCATACGCTAACTTTTCACTAAGGCCGCCCCATGTAAATTGGCCTTCAGTGCATTTTGTCATCTTAAATGCGTTTCAGCATATATCCATCCGTTCCCGAATCTCTCCTAATGGTGTAGAACGGGTATTGCTGTTTGCATGTATTTTATAAGCTAATTAACTACTGTTCTCTAAGTTTAAGCAGTGGGGGTGGAAGTAGGGTGCTTTCTCTACAGTTACTTTGACAAATCAAGCATCTGGTATCCATATATGTTAAAGTCTTTCAAATATTTTAGGTATTATTTCACATCATGGATCCCCAATTGTGAATATGTCAGCCAAAAGACATTTAAGGGGTTTTTTTATCGTTGTCTTATTTTCTCAAACAAACCAACTTACACAAAAGACTAAGCCTTGCTTTTCTCAAGAGTTAGTATTAAAGGTTTTCAGTTGTGTAGTAATGTTTAACCTGTTCACGTGTTTGTGATCCATCAGTTGTCAGCTGCATTAAATCAGTGACAACCCAACAGCTAAACAGGTTTACAGGTTTTATTGCACTGATACCAACTCATCCTATTTAAAGGAATGTTTCTTTTTGTTGAGCACATGTATTTAAAGATATTTAGGAGTAAAGTCTGTTTATCAAATCTGTCCTAAGTCCAGAACTAAAATAGGACTAGGATAGGGACAGTCACCGTGCAAATCAAAGGCTAGACCTTGGATAAAAAGCACGCCTTGCCACTCGTGCGCAGAGAAGCTGCATTTCCTGAGCTGGCCAGAGGAATGCAAGCTGTTACTTTCGGGAGAGGCTTGTAGAAATCCATCTGTGAAAACTACGGTTTCAGTTTTGAGGATCAGATGCGCAGATTTCACTTGAAGCCGTCATCATTTGTGTAATGTGATGAAAGCTTTCAAGTGTGAAGTCTGTGCTGTTTTCTTGACTCACCTTACTTGCATTATTTTCCATTTTCTCAAGAAGGGAGGATTTGCTGCTTGATTAGGTATATTTAGACTTGGTAAAAAATAACTGAGGCTGTAGAAACCAGTAAGAGTGTCACATATATTTTATTCCTGTGATTGAGAAACCATATAGAATTAAATGCTGTTGCAGTTTCTAGGTTGCACGATTAGAAAACCAGCAAGTACTGCCTTATGAAAACCGATGCAGCAGGGAATATTTCTGTCCTCAGAAGAGGCACGAGTGCGAGCTGCTCTGCTTGTGCTCGGTGTCTAGTAACTGCTGCAACTCCACCGTCCTGGATTTCACTGTTTTGTTAGAACTCTGCAGAATCCAGCATCTTCGCTGCCGAACGCACCAGCCAGCTGTAGCATTTCATTTTCTGTGCTCCCTCCCTGCCAGGGGCTGCCTTCAGGTGCTTTGTGCTTTATCTGAGGCTCGCAGCGAGGAGCCACAGCCCAGCCCGTGCTCCTCGTGCCTCCCCAGAAGGACAGCGGCGGGGCAGGGTGGGGAACCCGGCGTCCCTTGGGAAGTCCAGATCTAAGTGGACGTCTCATGGCTGGGAGAGTTGGGGGGGTTCAGCCTGGAGAAGAGAAGGCTCCGGGGAGACCTTCGAGCGGCCTCCCAGGGCTTAAAGGGGGGGCAGGAGAGGTGGGGGGGGACTCTGGGTCAGGGGGTGGGGGTAGGACAAGGGGTGACGGGTTTAAACTGCCAGAGGGCAGATTTAGGTGAGCTCTAGGGCAGAAATTGTTCCCTGTGCGGGGGGTGAGGCGCTGGCCCAGGGTGCCCAGAGCAGCTGTGGGTGCCCCCTCCCTGGAAGGGTTCAAGGCCAGGTTGGACGGGGCTGGGAGCCCCCTGGGCTGGGGGAAGGGGGCCCTGCCCGGGGCAGGGGGGGGCACTGGGGGGGCTTTGAGGTCCCTTCCCACCCAAACCGGTCTGTGATTCTGTGATCTTCCATGTCTGAGAAAACAGCACAGCAGTAAATGTGGGGGGAACAGTTGCCTGCAGTTTCCTGCCTTCCTTAAAGATCAGTGCGGCCTTAACTGAAGTGCCCAGGCACGCTGCAGGATCTGAAGTCTGGAAAACCCTTAAAAATAATTGCTCTCAGATTTTATAGTAAATATGACCATGGATATTAAATTTTTAGCTGTCAGCCACATTGAAGTGGTTTTGTGGAGTCTGCAGGATCAGTAAGAGAAAGGTGTTTTGTGGTAGTGGAATTAACAAATTGCTGTTAAATTTTGAGGCTCTTGTCTGTGCCATGTAAAATGAAGATTCTTGTGTTAAATTTCATCTTTGGCAGTCTGATAAAAGGTGAACATCAGAAGAATGCGAAAAATGTGTTCCTAAAGTCTTCCTGCAGCCCCTCCTCATCCCCAGCTCCCTAAGGAGTGCCTGTTCTGGGCCTATTTTGGCAATTCCATGACTTGTCAAGCACCATGATCACTGGTGCTGCTTTCAGGTAGATGTTGTTTGTATTTTGCTTATTCTGAAGTCACACATCCATGAACAACACTCGCATAACTAGCACTGGCAAAATCTCTACTCTCTCTGGCTTTCCTTTTGGCTTCTGCTCAAATTTTCCTTTCAGTTTTTAAGACTTACTATTTTAGTGTGTTACAACTTGAAAAGATCTGATGGATTTTGAGCTCTTCCACCTTGCGTGAAAGAGCAAGAAATCTCTGTAATTAGTCACTTTTATGTTCATGAACATTCCTTTTACTCGCAGGAGACTTCCTCTGGCTTCCTCTCATGTGCCTGCATTATTGCTCTGTTAGCATCCTTCTCGTCAGCTGCTTCAGTAAAAGCATCCCCTCCATATTAGACAGCATCTGTATTTTCTTCATGGATCTCTTCCTTGGCTTCTGACGTTGCGTATAGCTCCACACACGCTCCGGGGTCGCTGCGCTCACGTAGCTCGTGGTAAGGAGCCCGTTCTGTACGAGCTCTGACTCGCCGAGCTGTGACCGTGGAGGAGCCTGGTGCTGCCTCCCAGCGCTCCTTCGGCCGGCGGCTTTCGGCCTCTGGGCTTTGGGCAGGCCAATGTGAGGTGAAACGAGTACCCAAAAGAAGGTGTTCCCAAGGCAGCAAGTAGGAGACTTCCAGGTAAACCATACTGGAAGCTTAGGAAAGTATGTAAGCTTTTGTTCAGGAATGACTTCTGGTAGGCCTCAGTATCCTGTAAAAGAAAGATCCCAGTGACCGAGGGATGATAGAACATATTTAAAAAAAAAAAAAAAAATAGTAATGCCTTCCAAAATGACAGATAAGCAGAAGGGGAATCTACACATGATGGGTGTCACAGATAACAGCTAGCACTAAAGGAGGTGTTCTTTCTGTCCGGGTTTGTCCTGAGTATAATTAAACATAATTTAATTGTCTAAAAAAACTATTGTAAATTGCTTCTATTGTGCTAGGTTCCTGATGAAGTGAAACACATTCTTCCCATCTGGGAAGGAGACGGTAAGAATACCAAGTGACTCTTTCTGCGCATGCACAGGCTCATTTCAAGTTGTAAACTGAAGATGTAGTTGTACCAATTTCTGCATAAACCTTTCTGTGAGATAGTAGGAAAAGAGGGCAAGAACAAATCCCGTCTCAAAGTCCTCGTACTGTATAGTCCTGAACACAGGTGCATCTTTTTCCCACTGTGAAAAGGACTAAGTCAAGGGTTGCTTAAGGAATCTGTGAAAGCAGAATATGGGAGAGGGAAGGTAACTGAAGGTGAGAAATACGGGTGGGAAAAGGACCCCTTGTTATGAGCAGAGGCAAAATGCTTCTGCTGTTTTATCCATTTCAGATGAGTTGCCCTGGCCAAAACTGATAAATGGGAATATCCCAGGGAATGCGTGCGTCCGACAGTGAGCCCATCTCCTCTGCCCTGCTCTGTGTACTCCGCAGTAGGCAGACGTAGGACACACTGCAGACGCTGCTGGGTTCATCCCAACTTTTAATTACAGTTACCTGATGGGTGCTAACTGCAGGTCTCTGCATACCCCCATGCTGATGACCGGTGGCTATAGAGTGAGTTTGATTGTTTATTATTCTTTTGCCCACCTCTGCTTACATGCTAATACCGTACGGAGGAAGGAAATTGAACTGATTCTGTTGGTTCCTCAGTATATGTCATCTGTACTCATCGCTTTGTGATTCAAGTGTGAAACAGTTTAACCGGTGCCACCAACGCTGGCAGAGCGTGTCCAAGTCACCTCGGCAAGGCTGGGGCTGAGGCAGGACAGCCGCTGCAGTGCCTCCGGCTGACATCTTCAGCTGGGGTGGGAGCCAGGGATTCACCAGGAATCATCCTCCGTGGGGGGGGAGAGCGTCAGTTGTGTCCAGTGTCAGAGCGCGGTGAGCGGGGCTCTCCGCAGCCCATCCTCAGCTGGCAGTGCTTTGCAGCAGCCTGCCGCCCGCGCTAGCGTTTACGAAGGCTGAGCAGCATTCCGTGCCAAAGAAGTCGGTTCACTCTATTCTTTTTTAATTGTTGAGAAGAAATCGGCTTCAGATTTGCTTCAGAATCTCTTGACAGCTTTTTCACTCCTCGGTTCTGGGAAGGAGCACGCATTGTGGTATAAAAGGCGTGTGCTTTGGATCTTTCCCCACAGACATCTTTCCATACGAAAATTACGTATCCTACCCGTAGAGTTTGTATATATACACACATGCATGCATAAATAGAAGTAAAAAATATGTGAACAGTCAAAATTTCTTAGCAACAAAATGTGAATGAATCATAAGTTTATGTTCCAGGATTAAGATTTAAGTTTCTGTCTACCTGGGTGAATGTTTGAGGTTACTAAAGTGTTTGAGTCATTGAACTTTAAGACTGCATTCATCACAGCTTCCTAGACTAATATAAATTTCTTCCCATTAAGTCAATAAGCGTGGTTACATCAGACAGCAGTTCTGTCTAGAAACTAAGATTAATGTCCATCATAAAAGTGACATGAAGAGACAACTTGTTTGATTTATACAGACTATTTTTGTCTTCTCAGTTTTAAAATAAAATTCGAGTTATTACTTCTATCAATACAGTTTTATTTCTTCCTTCTACTATTACTAAAACATTCTTTTCAAATGGTGGCTTCTTTTTACATCAAGTACGAGGGTGTAGGAAGAAAAACCTTACCTGTAGGTGGACTAACATTACAATCGACTGATATTGTTTGCTTCTTTGAAAGAGTTGGGGTTTTGTTTTTTGGATTTTTGGGTTTTTTTTTTGGGGGGGGGGGTGTCGTTTGTTTGTTTTTAGTTTTGTTAGGCTCCTCAATTCATCTGTTGCTGTTTTCTGTAAGAAAGCATATTGCAGTTTAGTAATGGAAATTAGTTTCGATTTATTTGTTTTCAAATTTGGATGTAAAAATACAGTTTATGATACAGCAGCAGCAAAGCATGGTTCTTGAGCCTCACTGTAACTCGATCAGCTGAGTAGAGGCCGTGGAGTTTCGAGCTGCTGTCAGAGCCGTCTCCCAGCCCAGGGTGCCCCACTCAGTGCTGTGGCTTCCCTTCCTGCCATTTCATTCAGAAGCACCGACATCATACTGAACATGAATATATATTCAATTAATTCTGTTGAAATTTTTAGTAAAGTTAGGCCTCAGTTGCAAGTTGGGAGGCTTTTAGCTCTCATCTCCCACACTACCTTTTGTATTTCATATGATAGAAAGCATGTTACAGAGCCAAGAGCTTTGTTTCTATAGTGGTCTTTTTGTTTTTGATGGACCAACCTCACAAAGTGCCTTATGATGCTATTCTTGAAATGCTTAAATATATTTTCTTTACCATTTACTAACTCCAAGCTAGAAAACGATGGTCATGTGGTGATGCTAGTAAGGCCAAAAATAGGATTTGAGCAAGGCAGTGGTGACAGGCTAGTAAATGAAGTAATCTTAAGCTCACTTTTCATAGGCTCTTAGAGACATTTGATTGTTTTGGGAGTTGGGTTTGTTTTGTTTTGTCTTGTTTTAAGTCAGGCATGAGTATTCAGATGCTGCCTTTGTAGGAAAAAAGTCCCACAAATTAAGATGGTAAGCCTTTGAGCACAACTGTATTGTTGTTTCTAACACAACACCATGAATTCCTTTGTGGCAGTTCAATAGCTGAAGGTTCATCTGAGACTTTGAAAGGTAAAGCATTAATAGAAAAGATGAATTACAGATCCAAGCAAGATACGGCAAACATATTTCTAACAGTTTCTTCCTAAACTGTTTGTGGTGTTTTCTTTGTGAAATGAACTTTTGCAGCAGAGCGGGTGGCAGCCTTCCAAGTTCTTCTTATCATGAAGCTGGATTTCTGCTTCAGGATAAATCACGAGCTGGCACGCCCAGGGAGCTGGCACATTAAGGCACATTCATCCTGATGCCTTGGTTGTGTCGGTACTCTGACCAGTACAAGCAGATCAGAAGGTGCAAGCCAGCGTTTACTTTCTTCTAACTATTTATCTGATCTCTGATACAGAGGTAGCCTCACAAAATTAATTACCTGCTTAGGGACAGAACATCAGCAAATGTCTTACCTAGATTAGCAGAATTACTGGAATTTATTAGCATAAAGTAATGTCTTTGGGATTTCCGTATTGAGAAGATACCTTTGCTGGAGACCAAGCATTTGCTTGGTCTTTGCTTCTCATTACCGGCTCTCAGACTTGTTAGATGTCCCAATTTTAAAACAAGGAGGAAGCAGTAGAAATAGCCCACAGTAAACCTCTTTTTATTCAGCTTTAACAAGTTCTACTGTTTGCTGACTGTGTTACCAATGAATCAGAGGGTGACAGTTTCTAGTTTTATCTTGGGTTAATTCAGTTTGCTCCTTGGCTTGTCAGAATTTAAAGAGAAAAATGTTCCTGTCTGTCATCAGAGCAACGGAACCTGCATGTCTGTAACAAACTTCAAGTAAGCGTGATAAATATTTTTAAAATTTTAATTAGTCAGCAACATGTTCCTTTAAAAATATGATTAGCTTAAAGCATTATACCACATAAAGCAGGTATTTGTACAATTTGAAATGTTGGTGTGGCTATTTTGAAGTGCATAAGGAATGTCAGTGTTTTGTTGAACATCGGATCTAGGCTCCTCACTATGCCGGGAGTTTGCACAGGTGGTTCCAACAGTAACTTTAATTCTAAAAATCTGAGTACAAGCAAAGGACTTATAAATGTCCAAAATGTACCGCAGTGTTGAAATTTTAAAAATCAATTCAAGCTTTCCTGTAATTGTACACAGACATTGCATGCTCCAGTTGAATGACAGTAGGTAATTTGTAAACTGTTTAGGTTCATTGTTGGCCATCTCTTAGAATTGATTGTCTTTTAATTAACTTATATCTATCATGCATGTAATGTGATTCCCAATAAAAATTACAGAATTTTAATTGAAATGGAAAAGTTCTGAAAGGTAGAAATATAAATAATATGTACTATATATGTGCATACTTCAATTTACATGGACATTCTGAAGAGATTTTAATAATAAGGCAGGTTTTCCACATGATCTAATTATCAAGCGACTTGACTGAGTATGTAGAAGAGTATAATTTGGTTTATTTCATTAAGAAAAGCTTTACATCTTTATGTCCTTATTGATTTGCAAATACTATTTAATGAGTTTCAGTTCACAAAAGTTACATTAGTCAAAATGCATCTTTTGGATTGGTAAATGTAGCCTTTCTTTAGAAATAAGACCACTTGAAGAAAATGCTGAGTGTAGTTTAAACTGAATTATCACAAAGTGTTGCTCCTAAGTGTACATGAAAAAATGCAAAATGGCAGCAGGCATTCTGTTCTTTTACATATAATTATTGTATGTAATTTCAGGAAAATTATTTTCTTTTCTGTAATCCTTACGTTTTCCTAAGTTCACTAAACCAAGTATGCTGAATGAGTGTTCATTTATGTTTTTTGTTTTCGTTTGTATACATTGAAATTTTTTTAAGGATTCTTCCTAACTCGATTTTCAATATTTTTAGTGACCTTTGACAGAGTAGAGTTTAAATCATCGTATTGATGCTGCTTTGGTTTATACCATTATCCTGTTATGGAATTAGAACAGCAACTGGTGCAAAGGGTGTAAGGGCTTATAATATCACACAAATCCTATTGCTCTTCATTTCAATTAAGTGAAGCCTGTTAGGAAATACTGGGTTAGGCCCCTTGTTAACAATAATAATGAAAAAACTTGTATAACATGCATCTTTGTCTCTTGCTGAAATGGTAGTGTACAGAGTAAGACACTGAAGAGTCATTGCACTGAATCAGGTTTACCTGCTCAGTGTCGGTGAAGTAACACTTCTGATTTTTAATACCAACTCTCTGTATTAACAGCATTGGGTAAAAAACAAAGAAAGGCTGGGAGAGAGACTATTTTTCTATTTTGTCAGGTAAAATGTGTTGTATTAAGTTGGTAAAAGTCAGTAGAGATTCTGTTTTACAAATACGGGCAATTCTCATTGTATTTGCTGTTCAATACATAACTATGGTGATACAAATAGGCACTGAAAATCTTACTTTTTTGGTGGTGGTGTTAGAGATTTCGGACTTTTTCTGCATGTCACAGTGAAGCCTGAGAGAATATAGGTTCAGTGAGGGTGTTAAGAAGAGGGTTACAAGTGCATTCCCCTCAGCCCAGGTACCATCGCGTTCTGCATTACACTCTCTGGGTTTCTCTTGTACACGTCAGACAGCCGCTACTTCGCCGTCCTGTGCTCGAGTTTCCAACGCGGCTGCGCTGAACAGAGAGCTCAGCAGCGTAGGCTTTGTGCACCGCTGCCTGTGGGAGGTGAGGTCTTGAGGTCAAGGGCAGCGTTTTGCGGAGGCACTGGCTGGGTGAATACCGCCCGTGGAGCGTGGCCCCGATGGAGCAGTCCCTGCCGCCTGCAGATGCGCAAGCTGCCCGGCGCCAGGCCGCGCCGGCCGGGCTCAGGGACGGGATAACCTCCCGAGGGCACAGCCGGGCCGGGCTGGAGCTCCAGGCGCGGGGGCCGGGCTGCCCTGGGGCCGGGGAAGGTGGCCTCGGCACGTCCGTGCGTGCCGCGGCGCAGCCGTCATCCGGGCGACGCCGGCTCGGGAGGCTGGGGCAGGGCAGGCTGCGACTCCAGGGCCGCGAGTCATGGAAGCCTGCTTCTGGCTGAGCATCGAAAGGAGCGTCTCAAAACAGGACTTCTGTGCAGGGCAGCACTCTGAGGGTTTTTACTCGCCCACGTGGTTATTTTTTTCTGACACGGCATGCGGGCTTTGTGCTTAATTCTAGCTTTGACTCCACGATGGCTGCTGGTGCTGGCCGTCACCAGCAGCTTTCCTGGACTGTAGAAGTTTGCTGTTAATGGGTACTTGATTTGCAACTGCATTGCACTAATGATTGGATGGTTGCTCAGAAAGACGGTTGCACAGGTACCAGATCTTTCTACCTAGGCCAAAAGCGCAAGAGTAGTATAGTTTAAATTATTAATCCTAGCTTCTCTGCTGGCTCCAGCAGATTGCCGTATCGTAATGTTTGCCTTCCTTTTCTCATGCAAGAATGAGAATCCGGTGATTTCCGTGTCCTCAAGGTTGTTGCCCTTGCAAGAAGCTGTTCTCTCCCTCAAACCTGTGTCCCTCTTTTAAGGCCGTCTTGTCACATGGCGGTTCATCTTTGTTACGGTAATTTAAAAATTTAACAGGTTTATTAATCCTGCAGAATTTATTATAGTCAAACATGAGATATTATTAAGTTGCTATTGTACAAAGCATTTACCCTCACTGTTGGAATGACTTGTCCTCTGCATTGGCAGACACAGAAACGTTCATTTTGTTTCCTAATTAGGAGAGCTGCAATCAGGAACCATGACAGAGTTCAGCTCCTCAGTGTACAGCATGCCAGGTTCCATAGTGCAGGCTTTATAAAATTCTCTTTAATTCAGGAACAGAATATCATTAACTTTGTAAGTGGATGAATACAATGGACAAGCAATTTAATTAACTTCTAACATTGGATGTTGGACAGGAGACAAAATGAAATTATGCACATATTTCTTACGCAGGCAGTCAACCTTGAAAGGGGCTTGATTGTGATGGGTCAGACAGGGGGACAGCTTTGTCCAATTATTTGATGTTTAGTCCTAGAATATGAAATTTGAAATTTGGTACTTTGTAAATCAATCATCCCTTATTTTGAGGCAGTTACAAAGGTTCTTTGAGATACAAAACAAACGCCAGTGACTGTGACATGCTAAATACAACCTTTTACCACATGGTACTTTCCTATTTGGAGATGACCTGTATAATACTAAATGAAATGGGCATTAATGCCTCTTCATCAAATTGAATTTGTCATCTTGAGTGCATTATGTAAGAATATATCAATGAAATACTAAACTGATTTAAAGTTTTCAAAATTAAAATTATTTAGAGTCAGGTAAATGTGGTAAGAGTCATCCAGCTTAGCAGTTTCCTACTTCTTTAGCAGAAGAAAAATATGGTAAAATGTTAAACATCCAGCAGTCCCTCCCATCTGATCAGAAGCCATCCAGGTTGCATCCCGGTTCCAGTAATACTGCCAAGGGCAAATCGTAGCTCAAGTAACAGTCAGGATGGATTGGTCACTGGTTGTGAAAGCAAGCACAGTGCAGGTCAGCCACATTACCAGGTGCATAAGCAGTAAGGGATTCATACAGAGAATTTCTTTTTCTGCCTGCTGGCCCCGAGTGCTGTGCAGAGCTCTCCTGTGTAGAACTCATGTACTGACTGGAGGAGTATGCCAGGGCTGGGCTGGTAGTGAAGGTGCCACTGATTTGTAGGAGCAAAAAGACTGAAAGAAATTGCCCTGAGTTTCTTGCAGGGCTCTCACATATGTCTGTCAAGTTTTGCTTCAGAACTAGACAGGATTTTTGCCCTCACAGCCATATCCCCTCTGCCCTTGCAGATCAGGGGAATGTTCCCAGAAGGATATTCCATGTATTCGGTCTCTTCATGGTTATGAGATACCTGTAACTAGTCTAGATTCATTTCTGTTCAGTCTGGATCTGTTTTGTCCTGTGTCAGCGTTGCTCTTCAGCTTAAATAGTTCTTTCCATTCCCCAGTGCTGCTCCTCATCTGTGGCTCACTTGCAGCTTTCCTTTGTTTTGCTGGGATACAGTCAGCCTCTTTTAGTCACTTCTTGTATGACAGGATCATCTTCTTTAATCCTGATGGCCTTTTTTTCAGCGTGATCAAACCTTTTACGTGGGCGATCAGAATTGTTAATGTGGCTCCAGATGATGCACCATCATCGCCTTCTACAGCTTTAATAATGCTTTTCTAACTACAGCTGTGTCTCATGTGCTGCACGCTAACAGATCGCTTCTGCCTTTTTCACGGATGCATCCCTTTGGCAGTTTGTGTGGTGCGCTCACTCATGCAGTACTTGGAGGATAGAAGTACACAGAAATATGGAATAAATTTCTGGAAGAGGTGAAGTGCTACTTTGTTCTCTGTTGCTATTGGTTCCATTCCTAAAATGATTATAAAAATAAATGTGAAATAGAATATAGAAAGTAGCTTGCTTCCTGAAAAATATTCTGCACTTTTGTATTATCTTCTGCAATCTGAGACTCAAGCTCAACTTCTCAAAGTTCATGAACTGTTACCAATATCCACGGGATAAATCTGGCTTTTTGTACAATATTTTGAGCTCTGTTTATCAAGAATGTTTAACTGCCTGGGAAATATTTTTGGCTCTGTATGAGGTTTAACACTGAAATAACCGTTAAATATTTAAGCATTTAACTGCATATCTCTTTTTAGGTACACTCATGCTTATTCTGTCTGCTATGCTTACAGATGGAAATTGGATTTAATTCTCTCCCTACTCATAGTGAAGAGCCAGTGAATATTCAGTACCGGGTACTTTGTTCTGGCTTTGAAGCCACTGATGGAGTCCTCAGCAGAGGTTTCGGCTGTTTGATTGCAGGCACTTCTTGTAGTCATGCCCACTAAAAAGTTGCTGGGGCAGAATTCAGAGTGTGGCCCTGAATTATAGTTTTGAATCCTGTATTCAGACAACCTCCTTTTCGTATTGGTGCAGAGCCAAGCTGTGTGCCTCTTATCCTGATTGGGGGCCTCTAGAGTGCTTGTGTAATAGAAATATTAAATAAGAGTGTGATGAATGACTTTGAAGGTTCTACTTTGAGTTCAGGAATATCGATAAGTGGCCTTTTTTTTAAACTGTTCAGCATACATACACTTCTCTTAACTCATGTTGGCTCCTTGGTCTGTCAGTAATCTTGGATTTAAAAAGAACCTCCTCTATGATATTTTTTTTTAATTGAACTGACTTGTAATTAAAATGTTAAATCTTTTTGTGAAATATGACCGTGTCAAAAGTGGTATTAAATATTTTTTTTGTTAATGCAGTAGATTGCATATGGATTGCTAATTTATTTACCAGACATGTTTATACATAGATCAGACTTTGTTAATTTTTTCTTTTCTTCTTAAATCAACTAGTCCCAAAGAATCTTTTAAAATTGAATATGATTTTTCATTTGCTATATTGATGCAGTAAAGAAATTATAAAGAGAAGGTAGTAGAGGTAGATCGTGTTAGCTGAAGATCGCTCATTTTGTTAGTCATCAGAATGGGAAAATGAAAGCTCCTGGGAGTTCATTTTTTTTTTCCCAAAAGTGTACTATTGGTGGTTGCTATTAACAGAGAGACCTCCCCAAGGTATCCATAAAAACCAGGTCTGCAAACAAGTAATTTTTTTGTGATGGTCTCTTGATTAAGCATCTAAATGACTTGGGATTTAGATATCTTAGAATTTTTAAAACAGTTACTCCTGCCTATGTGACAGACAGGTCACAACCTTTTTAGAAACCTAAAGAGAGAAGCCAATCTGCAAATACCAGAATCTCAGGAATGAGTCTAGAAATAAATAGTACAAGTTATAAAACTATACATAAACACTCATGGATCTGTTGTTTCCTGAATTACATTTAATTTACTATTATAAAAACAAAAAAAAAATCATCATTTATTTTAGAATTATTTAGATTTTTTAGTGGCAAATTTATAGAGACTGTTCTTGGTAGTTCAGTTGTTATTGGTCTCATACTTAACTGTTCTGAATAAATAACAGGGAGAGGGAGCAGTGCTAGATGTTAAAGGTATGTCTGGTGCTGCTAAACTACAACGTAACAGGAAAGATTGTTGCATTGAAATTAGTTGAGAATGGTTAGAAATGGCACTGCCTGTTCTGACAGCTCATGGAAAGTGTGGCACAAAGTAGTCAGAAGTGTAACTTCACTGCCCACCTGCAACGGTATGGCTGAGAGTCAGTTTGAAAAATTGGCAGCTCCATAAAGTAAATAAATTACAAACAAATCAGAACTTAAGTCAAAACCATGATGTGGAAATTAATCTAGAAATGCAGAAGTATCTTTGCAGGTATGGATCTTATATAGTAGACAAATGACCAGGATTTGCATAGACCTAGTGCTAGATACCCTTTTTTTTTTTTTTTTTTTCCCCCACAAGCTGTACCTGCAGGCTTCTGCTATCAGAGGTTGTCACAGCTTCAGCAGCATTAACTTAATTGGGAAAAGGTCACTGGAGAAACTTACAATACTAGCAATTGTGCAAGCAAGTGTGGTATTGCAAGTTGCCTCTTTACAACATAGGTATGTTTATATGATGATACATAACATTGTTTTAGGTTTTATGGAGTAAGAGAGTCTTCAGTATCAATCCTGCCAGTGATTTTACTCAAGTGAATAATTCCATCTGCTTTAATGAGAGTATCACGTAAAGAGGTACTTTAAGTACAGACCAAGCTACAGTATGCCGAGAGCTTAAGTTTGTCACTGAGTATTTGGAGCCCACTCACTTTTACACTTTATTAAAGGTGTAATTATTCAAATACTGTTGAAATTAAGCTGATACCTGTGTTTGAGATACAAAGCTGCAAAAGTAGTACATAATTGTTTGAAATGGTCTGGTTTGGTCCCTGGCTGTCTGCACGTCAGGTAGACGAGGCCCGTTTAGGGGAAGCTCAATAGCAGTTTAATTGTATGTACTTTAGCTGATAAGTCTAATTCAGGAAATGATAAATTGCTGGACACCTAATTTATTTGCAAATAAAAAGTGATAGACTGTTTTATAATGAGTTGATCTGTGTACCCAGCCTGGTTTTTTAACCTTGAATGAATAATAGACATTCAGTGTTAATTTAGCTATACTGGATCAGGTACCCTATGAACAGATTTGACAAGCATGTACTTTAACGTCGCTCATTATTTGTACCTTGTCGGTCGGTATTTAGATGTGTTAGAACCAGTCTGTCCTTGCGTCGTACCCTTTATTCACTTCTTGGGAAGGTAACACTGGCATTAACTTTTTTCAGGCAAACTAAGGGCAGTTGTTTTCACAGCGCATTGTTGAACCGTCACTGAAGTGCCAGGCAGCCTGGGCCTTGTTTCCCGGCAGAAGTTGAGAGCCCTTCGGCAGCCGCGGCGGGGCCCGGGGGTCGGCCCGGCGGCCTCGGCCACGCTCTGCTACCGGAGCGGCCCCGGCGGGCAGGCGGGAGACTGCCCGACACACTCCGCTGCTCCCCGGGTCAGGGGGCTGCCGGCCCGCCGGGGGAGCGGAGCGGGGCCCGGGGTGCCAGGCTGCCGGCCCGCCGGGGGAGCGGAGCGGGGCCCGGGGTGCCAGGCTGCCGGCCCGCCGGGGGAGCGGGGCCCGGGGTGCCAGGCTGGGGGAGCGGAGCGGGGCCCGGGGTGCCAGGCTGCCGGCCCGCCGGGGGAGCGGAGCGGGGCCCGGGGTGCCAGGCTGCCGGCCCGCCGGGGGAGCGGGGCCCGGGGTGCCAGGCTGGGGGAGCGGAGCGGGGCCCGGGGTGCCAGGCTGCCGGCCCGCCGGGGGAGCGGAGCGGGGCCCGGGGTGCCAGGCTGCCGGCCCGCCGGGGGAGCGGGGCCCGGGGTGCCAGGCTGCCGGCCCGCCGGGGGAGCGGAGCGGGGCCCGGGGTGCCAGGCTGCCGGCCCGCCGGGGGAGCGGAGCGGGGCCCGGGGTGCCAGGCTGCCGGCCCGCCGGGGGAGCGGGGCCGGCCCGGGGAGGCGGTGGCGGGGCGGGTGCCCTCCCCGGCGCCCTGGGCCTCCGTGTCCCTCAGGAGAGGCCATGGCCAAGCGAGGGCCCACGCCATTTCCCACCTCAGGTTTTTCTGTTTGAAGTCTGTTAAACTTCATGGCGACATAAATGAATCCAGATAAGGTGTCCCCATACGGTACCTGATAACAGCGCTTTCATGTAAAATCATTGTCTTCCTGTCTGGAGTTGCTGCAACTCCTCATTTGCCGTGTTTCCCCTTACTGAAATGTGGCACCTAATAGTCTCCCATTTTACTAATGGGAAACTAATACCTGCTCTTGATGTTCAGGTTTATAAATATGTAAAATATTTTTTTAATTGTTGTTAGCAAAACAGGCAGGTAATCAGTAATATCAGGTGTGACAAACACACTGTTGACATACAACATTGCCAAAAAGACTGGTAAGAGATAAGAGCTTCCTGTCAGTGGTGCCCCACGCTAATTAATATTCAGGCATTGTCATGTTCTATGATAAATGAATTCCTTGAACTGTATTGATATAGTAGGTTAAACATTGAAAAAGTTGGGTTGAACTTTGACTTTAAATATTCATTAAAGCTAATTATGGATTTTATGACTACATGAATTACAGTTTCTGTGTCATCATTGGCAATTTATTTTAAATTTATTTAAAGCAATCTTTATATATTAACTTTATCACATTTAGTGAGGTAATGCAGTAAATGTTTACTCTGTACAGTAATTAAACTTTTATTCAGGTATTTCCTTTATGCATTAAATTTCCACAGTTGAAATGACGTACTTTAAAAAGAAATGCCAGTTAGCTGTTGAAAAAAATTATAGCTGTTTAAGTCTTCAGACTTCTGTGGCAAGATTTCTGTGTAATCAAAGGAATAGTGTTTTTAATAATGCCATATGTGTGACCCATCAGAATCAATTTGTTTATCTTGCCATCAATACCAGTTTTTCCAGATGAGACTTTTGGCATGGAATAATGAAAGAAATTTCCAATATTGCAATGTGTATCGTTCTGGAACCTAATTAAAAGCAGTGAACGTTTAACTTCAGTCTGCTAACAGAGAGAAGATACCTAGTTTTTTCTTCATAATATATTTGGAGGGGGAGATGCAAAGTTCTTCTGATTAACACGCGCTAACTGTAAGTTAAATTTTGCTATCTGTTTCTGCAGCTCGCAGCACAGTTCTGTACACCTGTGTGGTAAGAACAGTCAGGTACTGATGTCAGTCCTGAAAACAGGCATTTTGTTAATAACAATATTGTCATGAGATAATTACCTGGCCATTTCACTCAGTTCCTGAACATTTCCATAAGGGCCATTCTCACAGAATCTTTCAAAAGCTAGGATGCATTTGACTGTGTACTCTACAATTAGTGCTTGCAATATTGAAAGAGTTTCTAGGAATTCACAAGGGAAATTTTCCCTAGGCTACCTGTAGGACTTTGTGTGCAGGTCTAACTATTTGATTTTCGGAGCCAGAAGAATAATCGGCAATCAGTTTTAACATTCTTGTGTGTTTCTAAGCTACTTGGCCAAGCTAAAAATTACTGTTGTTCATGTCTGCCCTATCTGATTTGTCACTTTGATGCTTTCTGCTATTTTAGTTGGGGTGTATATATGTACACGCTTAGGCCTATTTACAATGCTTAAACTCCTCTGTGAAGCAAAATGTGAATAAATTTAAATAGAGCCACCAGCAGTGACTGTGTGGTATTTCCTCATGGCCATGGCTATTAGTTTGAATTGTATATATACTTACGGGAGTAACTAGGCGACTCAGACTGATGAAGCCCTTTCTATTTTGCCAGCTCCTGGCTTTACCAGGAGGGTAGAAAGCCACCCAGCTGATCAGTCCAGAGAATTACACGAGGTCCCTGCGACCACCTGAGGTCAACAGGCTGTGCTGATCTTCCTGAACTCTTGGAAACTTCTGGTATTACTGAATACAAGGTGATTTTGATACAGGCACAGAACCAAGGGGTGGCAGGTTGGCCTAACAAATTAAGAACTTGCTGATCTGAGGCTGTGAGCTATCCATTCGTCACTCTGGGACAGGGCTACTGAAATACAGTTTCCATGACTAGCCTGTGTTTGCAGACTACTTAGAAAATCAAGCGGGGAAGAGTGGAGCTGCTCCCTTCACTTCGTTCTGGTAAGGCATCGTGTGTGTGGCAAAGCACATACCGTCTCCTGTTCATGTCTTGGTGCAGTTCCAATACGATTCAGGTTCAGAGTAGCTAGCAAGAGCTTGCTGCTCCGTGTCTAAGCCTTAACCTCAGAAATGAGGTTGCTCTGAATGCTTGAGGTGAAAGTCAACGGATTCATCTGTTCAGGGGATAACCGCGGCACTGTCCGGGGGGGCCCGCTGTTCTGAATGTGCATCCTCCCCAGCTCTGTGGTAGAGTCAACGTCGGTGACCCGCAGTGCATATTACTTCTCAGTCTTCTACTCTAGACAGACTGTTGTAAAGAGGGCTTGAATATTTGCTGATTCACTGTTCCACAGTCCCTAACACAGATGTAGCAGAAACCGAGAAAGTAAGGTACAACACATAACACGACTACTGAGGTTGCGTTTTAGTAAAGACACCTGCTTACAGATGGCATAGAATTTGTGCTAACAGCAGAAGTAATCAATTTCAACAGTCCTTGAAGTGGAACAAATAATAGATTTCTTTATGTTTGAAATCTTTAGAAGTTGAAGTTTGGGGTGGATTATAATTTGTATTGTGTTTCTGTATTATATTACTTAGGTAGTGTATGTGCTTCTGTGACTGTATATGCCACTACTTCTTTCTCCAAATAATATTGAAATTGTAAATAAGAAAGCAAAGTTCTAGACTTTGAATTAATATCATTTAACTTTATTGTTAAGCCGTCATTTTATGAGAAATAAATTGCATTAACGTAATCTCCTCAATAAAAGGGCCTGAGCATTAGGGCCTGAAAGAAAGTTTCTTTTTATTTATATTTCATTGTGTTAGGGCAGTGAATTATAACTGCACTCCATCATTTTTACAAGTTAACATTTATGTACCTAAACCTGATTAAGTCTATAACAATGTGGAAGATAACGATAACCATAATTTCCATTCCATTATAGTTTTGCTTCTTTTCAATGGTGTGTTTAGAATTACACAGTCAAAGCCTATCTTAATGTTAGTAGTATCAGTTCCTGAAACTGTTACTTAATCACTATCAGAGATTCTTTGTGCACAATTAGTTGACGCTCAGTGCTACAAATGTAGACTATCAAACCAAACTTTTGCTGCATAATTCTTCAAAATTAGTTTTTAAAAATGAGAGTAAAACTGTAAGAAGTCAATCAGTGAGCACATCAGGATGCTCAGAAATAAAGTTGCATCTTGAGCACAAGTGGCAGTACTATTTTTAATGGAATTATAGCTTCTAAATAGAACAGTTTTTAGAGCGTTTTGATTCTTCTTGGTTTTCTTATTGATGTGTTACATAGAGAAGCTTCAGAATTCATAATCCCGTCGCCTAGATTGAAATTTTCACCTGTCTTTAAAATTATTTATGCCTGATTTGGATAAGTCACTATTTCCAAATATTTATTTTTAGTTAGCCTTACATTTACATCTCAGCTGTGCCAAGGGGAATTCCAGTGAGAATAAAGTGGAACAAGTTACCCTGAAGGTGTTCAGAGCACTGAAGCAGGGGCTTCAGAAGGGGAGGCAGTCTCTGCCCCTGGAGAATTGTCAGTCACCTGGGCAGTGCCCTGAGCAGCCCAGTTATCAGCCCTGCTTTGGACAGGGCTTGAACTGGAGGCCCCAGAGGTCCCTTCCAGCCTGCATGATCCTGCTGTCCTAGATCATCGTTGTGGTTTGAGCCTGCTCAGCAGCTAAATGCCACACAGCCGCTCACCCACCCTCCCCCCACTTGGGAATGAGGAGGGAATCGGAGGGGCAAAGGGAGACTCGCGGGTGGAGATAAAAACAGTTTAATAACAGTGACAGAATAATACACTGACAGCAGTATCAGTAGATAATGTACAATACAGCTGCTCACCACCCACCGACCGACCCCCGCCTGCTCCCAGCCAGCAATCCCAAACACAAAGGCCCCACAGCCACACCCCCAGAAGTGGCCCCTCTCCCAGCCCTCTCCTGCCTTTATATGGTGAGCATGATGTCACATGACATGGGATATCAGCCAATCGGGGCCCAGCCCTCCAGCTGTGCTCCCCCCGCCCCCGCGCACGGGTGAGGGCACTGGGACCTGGGGAGCCCCTGGGGTCTCAGGGGGCTGCAGCTCCTCCAGCTACTGAAACCAACAGGAGCTCTAGTCCAGCCCCAACCAGGACAATCATGCAAAAAAGAAAAGCTCCCTTAAAATGAGTATTTAGATGGTATAGGTAGGCTGAACTGGTCTCATGCTACTGACGTAGACCAGGATTTCCCACTCCAGGATCCCTTTTTCATTTACTTTTAAATTTTTAAGACTTGAAGCATTTGGGATGATGTTTTTCAGATGCTTGCGGTGGCTTTTTTTTTTTTTTTTTTTTTTTTTCTGAAGACCATATAAGGAGCCAAAATAAAGCTGTGTGCTTATACTGAGTTCTTAAAGAGTAATATTCTATCAAAAAGTGTTATCTTTATATATGTCAGATTTTGCCCTGTGCATTGAAGAAAGAGATGAACCATCTGGGAAGAGTTCACAAAGGGTAGGAGAGGGGATAATGACTGAAGACTAGAGAACGTGGCTTTAACACACTCTATTAAGTTAATAAGAGCTTCTGGTAAAATAGAGTTATCATATTTAACTAGATTTTATAACTGACAACTCATGCAGCTGTTCGTACTTCCCTTTTTTTTGTAATATAGGTGTGTGTGTATATATAGATCAGATTCAAATTATTTAGATTTAATATAATACTTCTATTGTAAGCTTTTTTCTAAGGTCAGGTCTCTAAATAAGAGCTTAATGGTAGCGTCCTTCCACTCAGAAGTACTTTACTTCATAATTTATTTCACTGATTTCAGTAGGATAAAAACATGTATAAAATGCACCAGTGTTAAGAATATAAGATGCTTATGCGTAAGATGAAATTCTGTAATACAGAACCATGTTGTGAGATGCCTGCTCACACGAGCAGTGTTTACAACCGCAGTCACAGTCACTACCCTCAAAAGTGTGTGTGAAGCAAGGGCCCCATAGCTGAGCCCCATGTTCTGACCCCATCCCAAGCCCCTGGTTTTAATTAACTTCACCGTAACGTAGTTTTATCAAGGAGGCTTCTGAAAATCACTTTCTTTTATCCGTGTTTTTCCTTGATGTTGATGCATTTAAGCAGTGCATATGTGCATTCAAAGAAGCAGGAACTTTTAGCATAGGATTTGCTGCCTTTCCACAAAATGTAAAGCTGTGACAGCATGTATTTTTCTTTCTTTGTTTGAATTGGGGCCTTTGTAAGTGAGTTTAGAAAAGTTATTTTAAAGTACAACAAATTAATTTTACCTGTAGCTAACATGGGATTTTAAGACTTTTACCTATTTTTAGCTCTGAGAGACAAAATACACTTTTCTCTACAAAAAACCTATCTGTAAATATATGGCTATTTAAGAATAATCTTCTGTTTTTAAAATCCAAAGGCCAGAGTATATTGAAAGCTTAGCTTGAGACAGCAGCATTTTCTATTGCTAATGTCAATTTCTTCAGTTAGAAATTAAATATCAGGTAGCAATGTTTTTATCTTGTATCAGGAACTTTTTTTTTTTTTCCTGGCAGTGTGTCCTTGCTGCAGGATAGTTAACCTTGAGTCCTCTACAGGAGCGTCTCCTGCATTTTCTTATTTGCCTCCTCCATGTTGTAAAAAAGAAAACCAAAGACCTAAAGGAAGCTGACTGGGCCGCAGGGAAGTGTACTCATCAATTAAATGTGTGACAGTGTTTTCTGTTGGATGGACTAATATGTCAAGGAGATGGGCAGGACCTCATGTTTGTGCTTTTGACAAATCAGCAAATGTTTAATCTCTGGATGTGCAGTGTCTCATAAATAATGCAGCAGTCACTGAACCAAAACACTGCTCTGCCAGGAGGGTCTCTGTCATTGTAGGAGTAAAAGACAAAATGAAACTAAATCATCCTTTTTGTTTAATGCATTGCTTCTTTTATACTTTTTAGTAAGAGTTTATCTAGTGGCAGGCTGCTTTTTTCCCCCTCAACTTCTGTTGAGTACATCAGATGTATTTAAAGGCTCATCGAGTTCTCATTTAAAATTTACACTTTTTTTTATATTTCTCTGTGAAGTCTGTTTACATTACTTTTTCCTTTCTCACTTGACTTTCCTTTAATACCTAACTTTTCTCTCATTAACTGGAGGAAAACTGTATATTATATGGCTTTGAAGAAGTAAAAGCAAGCAGCAAGCTCGCAGTGTGTGTAGGTGAAATCCTGGGAAAGCTTCCACGACATAAATGGAGCCAGGAAGGGTCTGTCTCAGCCCGAGTGCTCCGGGTTAGCAGCCTTCCCGTCCATGGGGTTCCCTGGAAAGGGGGCAGGAGTTGCTGCTGTGGGGGTAGGAAGAAGAGTCTGGAGCGGGAAGGCAAAGAGGATCGTTCCTGTTAAGGAAACTGTAAGTTTCAGGGTAGGGAAAAATTATGCCCAGCTGCATTGGGAGGTTGTGGAAGCCTCTTCTGCAAAGGCTTTTAGGTCCAAGTTAGAAAATCGTGTGTCAGGCACGGCCTTAATTTGTGACTTGAAAACCCTGGAAAATGTTCCGGTGGAGGAACCGTCCTTTCTATGGTAACAGGGTTGTCTTTCTACGTTGCCTGCCGTGTGTGTGGGAGGCGGTCAGGCTAAAACACAGCGGCCTTGGCGCACTGGGCGCTGCCTGGGCGGCGGGAGCTGGCCCGGAGCAGGGGTGGCCGGCTCTTCGGGGCCTGCGCCGGGCCTGCGCCGGCCGGCTCTGCTGCTGCTGTGGGACCGTGGGCCTTCCACCGGCCCTGGCTGGGAACCGCCTCCGGGCTGCAGGGCCTGCCGCGCTCCTTCCTTCCCGTCACTTGTGTAAGACACTGCGACTGCAACAAGCGCCGTTTGCGCTCTGCTGTGACGTGTGTATTTGGAGTGCGGTGCCATTCGTGCCAGTTGCAGCGGAGTTCACTCAGGTCTTCTGTAAACTGGATCCCAGAGGTCTGACCGCGGGAACTCAGAAAATGAGGGATGTATATAGCTTGGAGGGAGTTTCCTCATATCTCATGGGAACTGTGGCACCGAAGAGGGTCCTAAGATCCACAGCAGGCTGGCTGGCGTTGTCACCAGCTGGACAGCACACTGCGCTGCGGTCAGTCTGAAGATAGCTGGTATTGCAGCTCTTGTCCGCGTTAGGACCAACATGCTTGTGCCTGTGCACCTAAGGGGTTTGCTTAGCTGGTATCCCGAACAAAAATGCTTTCTTTAATAACAGACTGAGGATTAAGATCTCCGGGATCTTCAGCAACCACAAAAGTACTTAAGTATTTGTAAGGAAGAGGTACTGATATTTGACTGAACATGGGTGGACTTTAGTATGCTTTTAAAATCGATTTGCTGAGATGGGAGTTTATAAGCTCTTCTGAATGCAGTATAGATTACTTCTATGTTTGCATGCTTTACTTGGTCATGGACTAATCATTAAAACTGTAACAGAATTCCATACTTGGATTAGGTCACTGTTTTGAAAAAAGCGAGGGAGAATAGTTGCTCAGGACTAGATCAGCAGAGGAGTTATAAGTCCTATCTAAAGCTGACCTATGAACACATAGTATTTTATTTTCAATAGTAACTCAAATTTTTCAGGTATTGTTGTGGGCACTAAACTCTGCTTCTGCTTATACTTGGAAACACATCTGTTCTGCCATTGTCAGGAAACTTAACATGTATTCAGACATCTAATCTCCTCTGCTATATAACTGGATATTCTTTCTCTTCGGGTCAGTCCATTGTGAGAAAATACTTGCCTCTGTGGGCTTCACATCAAAGCTGGGAGTAGCAGTTGCTCTCCAAGTGTGGCTAGCAGAGATGGACATACTGCACTGTTCAGTCATTATAACTATTGTCAAAACACTTAGGAACAGGGAAAGCTGTACAAGCGTGTGCCAGTATTTCCAACACCCCTGATAGACTTTAAGTGTTATGCATGCTCTGCAGCTGGCAAAGTCATTCACTCTACATAACTCGGTAGGAAGATGGAAAACCTGTGCCTGGCTCTCAGAAGCTATTGAATCTCTCAACCCTTCCCTTGTTTCTGTACTGCAGTCTCCAAAAGCATTTGTTTTGCTCTCAAAGTGAGGCAGAAATTGTCAGGCTTTTATAAAAGAATTGCGGGGATGTGTTCGGTGTTTAGAAAGGTACTTGTCTGTATTCCTCATTGCATCCATCCGTTCGGTATTTCTAAAAGTACACCTGGTAATTGTGCCCTTACTGTGTTTAGTCAGCTGTTAAGGATCTTCTTTATAATTGCTTATGAAATTTCAGAGAATCAGCAAAGGAAATTAATATGTTTATAAATCTTAGAAAATATAAAAATCAGTAATTTTATTTATTAGTATTTAATTTCTTCTGTTTTTTTTTTTTTTTAATTGGAAGTCATTATACTTTGTTGGTTTTAGTTAGCCAAAGTAGATATTTTCATAATTTATTATTTTATTGGGTTTTTTTACAGGCTCTAGGAAGTTTTTACTTTCTTCATGAATCTTTGAAAAACATCTACCAGTTTGATTTTAAAGGTAAGCAAATGAATTAAATGCTGTTAATTGTCAATTGGTTTTATACATCAAGGTAGCTTTTCTATAATCTTTTCTGATAGTGGTGCCTAGCAGTTTTTTCCATGGTATACAGACTTCTGTATAATGCATGCAGGGCCATTGATGGCAGACGTTACTTTTCTTACCTTTTATAGACCTCTTAGAAGAAGTCAATGGACCGGCCACAGGTTGGAAACCGGTGCATTAATCATTCCTGTGCAGATGGACCTTTGGAACCATAGAGATCCCTGATGATTTCACAAGAACACTGAATGGCCACAAGGTTCTTCCGTGTAGATCAGATATAGGACCAAGACCTTAAATGTCCAACAGTGATGGTCATTTTGCAAAGCAGCTGAGGTAGATTTATGGCTTAAATTACTTTGGAGCAGTGCAGGTCAGTAGCAGGGTGTCATTGTTTTTAACCCACATCGATCCATCAGGTTGGAGGTCTTGCTAAATCTCAGAAGTTTAAAAGTAATGCTAGGCTAAGTACATTAAATATTAGAAATACCATAGAAAATTATTGAATGCTTCCTGAGGTGCATATAGAAAAGATTATATAAAATTTATGTTATTTCAGTTGAGAACTGTCTGCACATTACATACAGAAATCTTCTGAGCTTCATTTAGCTTACTGAGCTGAATCACATTAATACTACATCTGGCATCCCATTAATTTGAGACACTGTTGAAATGGTGGTAACTATGGAGTGAACTAATTGTCTTAATTATATAGATTAATTATTTTTGTTCTCCGTAGAGACGGATTCTCTCTGCTCATGTCATGGAGGGTACAGGGTCTTCCTTCCCTGAAATATTTGAATGGTAGTTCTACGTATATAGCAATTCAAGATTTAGCCAACATAAGTCCTCCTGTCATCACTGGTTTCAACGCTGAAGGAAAATTTTAGCTATAATAACATAGGCAGTCCAGAGTTGATTTTATTTCTGAGAGACTGTACCAGAAAACTCAATAGTGGTATAGGGACTTCTAATGAGAGATCATACCTAGTCTTTTTCCCAAACTAGAACAGTTTTACAGACACTAAGTAATGATAGTATTATCAGATGAACTGTGTGCGGGGTGGAAATATTGGAGGCCATTGGCATTGCACATGAAGCTGGTTGTCCAAGGTGTTACCCCAGTCCCTGGATTGAACAGCCCGCTGGTCCGCAGTTGTTAGCAACTCTTTATTCATTTTGCTGTGCTGTGTATCAGTAATATGTGAACTATGTCTGCACTCCTAATTCCTGAGCCCACAATTTCATCGAACCAGCACTGGAGGACCAGTTTTGCTCTGAATTCCACCTAAAGTTCCCTCGTCTGCTCATAGACAAGAGCTGTCCTGCTCCAGCGACATCAGACAGGGTGAAATGACAACTGTTTCAGGAAAAAAAGGGGAGCTTTCTGGGTTTATTAATCATGGATTGATGCTTATTTGCTACTGTACAGCTTTGAAAGGAAGATGTAAGAATTTTTTAAAAAGTGAGAAAATGGAAGGAAAAATTGCAGGGGAAAATAATCAATATACAAGAAATACACAAATGCTTGTTCCAGAAAAGAAACGCTTTAAATGTTCAGTGCTTCCTTTTGCGCAGCAAAACCTTTGGAAAGCCAGATGGGGTGTGAACCATGCACATAAAGATGTGGCTGGCCCAGTCATCACTTGGAACGAAAAAGCTCATAATAAAAATCCAAGTAAAGCAGGTGCTACACTGAATCGGTGTTGTAAGTCACGCTCTGTTCTCTTAATGTAGAGCAGAATCAGTTTCCTAGTGTAGTGTTTGTAAATTATGACCCTGAAGGCTCCCATCTTTCAGGGAAAATGTAAAACTTGCCTCTTCTCTCATGACTATTGACATTTTCACGGTGTATTAAACTCTTAAATCAGAGGAAAAATCCAAATGGATACAAACGTTCTCTGGACAAAAATCATTATGAAATTCTGTTTCTACTCAAAAGCATGCAAAAAATTGTTTATATACAATTCAATATTCCTGTAACGTCACTGTGTCTTTTCAAAATTCACTGCACAGTTGGATGTGACTGAATACAGTATTTGGGAAAAAAAAGATTGTCACGTTTTTCAGTTCTCAGGAAGACATATTTGAGTTTTAAATGAGAATGATTTTCGCCTGCAACCTCATGTATTATTTGCTACAGCACAGAAGGTGCTGGACTAATCTTACAGGAGTCGGAGGCCTAAAAGTTTGCTTACAATTTAAACTGTTGGCAAGCTATGTGTTCTAAAGGGCCATCATCCAACAGAGGAGATTGCTGACTGGGGTTTGAGGCCTGCTCCAGTCTACCAGTTTGATTTACAGGAAGAATCTCATTTTCTCTGGTGTGAAATCAAAAGTAGTTGAGAAGTATTTTTAGTTGCAGGTACATGAGAAGGCATGCATCTCTCCTACTGCATTTGCTTCTCAGCAGTCGTGTAAATGAATGTCTGGTTCATATTTAGCATTGATGTTAATGTAAGCTGATGGCAAAGTGCCTCCTTCCTGCCAAGTGCTAACCTTTTATTTAGGTTTTCACAGCAGAAGCCTTCAGTCCTTACGGTTCTGCCAAATGTTTTCTGTATCCTGAGTGACATCGGGATCTTTTTGCTGACACTGTTAAACTTAGTGAAAGAGGCACATTCATCCGTGATCTACTTAGAATGATGCCATGTCAGTTTATCGGGATATTTGTTTAGTCTTCCTGTGGGAGCCAGATCGCAAATTGATTGAATTATAAAGAATGATACTTTTTTTTTTTTTTTTCCCCCTGAAGATATATTGCTACATTACAGTAAATGCTTCCTCAGATTACATAAAATACTTCATACAGACAAATTAAAAGACAAGTTTTTGTATTGCTTGATATTTTAACCAGATATCCAGTAGAACTGGATGGTTCAGGGTTCTTGATAATAGTTGTTTTGGAATGTGTTCCTAGTCAAAACTCAATCCCGTTGGGCAGTTGCATCTTAAGGGTAGCTGTAAGATACTTCCCAAAATGCTGCGTCAGAGGAGTTTAGTCAGTTAAATTGGGTTCTCACCTTCAGACATGCCAATACACGTCCCTGATCAGGAGAGAGACGGTGTGCGAAGTGGATCAAGAAACAGAACCTCTTGTTCATGAGCAGCTGTATAGATCCATAGATTGATTGTTAAGGCTGAAAATTCTGTGCTGTTTCTGTCTGTGATGTAACTGTTCATTAAAGACTTTGGAAAGTGATGTGCTTTACCATTAAGTCTCTTTTGCAAACACAGCACCCATTCCAGATTTAAATTCACATGTCCACCCCAGTGCTGATAGCCAGAAATGCATAGTCTGAAAGAGGTGGGTGGCTACAGGGTCACAGAGCAGCTGATACGGGATTTGAATGGAGTCCAATTCATCTTCTGCATATCCCCACAGAAAGATTTTTACTTTCTTGGTTTTAACTAATCTGATCGGGAGAACTGATGAAGAAGGCCCAGTATCAGTGCAGGCTATTCAAAAAAAAAAAAGACTGTTTTTTTACTGTAAGGGTTTTCAAGTGACTATACAAATAATTCAGAGTTGAATGAGCTGCATGTATAAGCACAGAACATTTCAGGTCTAAGTAAGGAAAAAAAAGAATGCCTTTTTGTATGAGATCTGATTTTTATTATTTTAATCATTTTCAGTCACTTAACTGATTAAGGAACAGCCAACTGAAACTTGGCCATTTATGTTACTGGCCTTCTTGATTGATGGAGGCTGGCGTGTAGGTAGTGGGGATGTTGGCAGAGTTGAAAACCTTTTCCACCCATGCGTGCAGGGATGGCCGTGCTGCATCGGGCCACTGTTCTCTCTGGTCCGGTAACTTGCTAAACGCGGCAGAGACCCAGAGGAAATCCTCAGACAGGCAGCTGTGAGGCCATTGCACCTCAGGAATCTGTTCAGGTTAAGCCTTGAAGCTTAACAACTGTCCTCTCTAAGGCTCTATTCATGCAGGTGTTCTGTAGTTCTAGGTATTTAAATAGTTACAAATATACAGTCTTTTTCAGGATCTTGCTCAAGTCTGGCAGTCTGGGACAGTAGGATGCCCAGCAAAATAATGCATTAAGTAGAGAATGAACTCTCTTTATCAGGTTTCGCATTGCTGTTTCTGAATTTCATTGACTGTCCTCGTTTCTGTTTTAGGACATTTCAGAGAGAAATTTCTAATTTTCCTGTTCTAGTCCACTCAGCAAACCCCTTGGTATTGGTGCAGCATATTCTCTGCTACTGTCATGTCCCTGAGGAAAAACATTCAGTCTGTTCATATAAGAACTTTTCTTCACATTTCTTGTTTTGTCTCAGGGCATTGTAGTATTTGAATGACTTCAGTGGGTGACTTGAGGATGTCACCTTCCTTTGCAGAGACAATTGTTAATTAAAAACAAGCCTACCTCAGATCAGTTCCACAAAAGGAATGGGCTGTTCAGCTTGTGATCAACTCATCTTTCATTAGGAGTTCCACCAGCATTACTGGGTCAGCTCTAGAATGACAAAAATCGGCCCCCCACACTGACACAGCTTGCCCAGCAGACAATAAGTGTCGCCAAACACTAAGTTGATGTGGATTGTTAATACTGTTAATTTAAAGCAAAAGCCAAAAAGCTGAGATGATCTAAATGAATTATTATGTACTTGTTTGATGGATAAAGGGTGTGATTAATAATGTGGTACAGGTGTGCATCAGTTGATGCTTAGGTAGGTAGACTTAAAATCTGAAAAATGAAGAGTTACTAGGTAAAACATACAGATAATCACTACTCATAAGTAACATTTTTCACCTTAGTGTGTTTTGTATTAATTAGTTTTCCTATTAATTATCCAGTGTAGATTGCTGGATACTGACTGAGGACACAAACAAGCACCTCCTGGAAGAACCGTGCCAGAAAGTTTGAGTGCAAGGGTGTACAGAGACCTGGTTCTTAATTAGAGCTCCAACACTTCACCGTGCTCTGGATAGTAAAGCTAACAGCGTCCGTAACTGTATAGCTTAAAGATGTCTGATACAAACACATATGTTTACACATGGTCTCTCTTTTTGCCCCCAGAGCAGCTCAGTGCTTGTATATTTTTGCTAAGACCCTACCACCTACTTCACAGATGCCACTGCTTTGCCAGTGAGTGCTGTAAGTTGCTTATAATGTTAAAGATATGTATGTAAATGTTGTTTTATATCTCTTTGTAGCTAAGAAGTATAAAAAGGTTACCGGGAAAGAAATCTACTCAGACACTTTAGAAAGCACGCCCATGCTGGAAAAGGAGAAGTTTCCACAGGATTATTTCCCTGAGGTACGTACCAATCCCATGGAACATTCCCAGATATTAGGTTTGATTCTGATTTGCTCTGATTACTTGAGTAGCTACTGTCAGTAATGTAAACAAGATCAAAATCAAGTCTTGGTTTGTTATTTGTTTGCTTGTCAGTTTCTTGTCACCTGTAAGATACGTTTTAAGCCATTGCATGGATTTGCCAAATTCAAATGGAGTTCTTTGTATAGTAGAACATCCTTGTGAAGGATGGAGACAGTGATGAAAAGGCTTGTTTGTGCATTTAAAGCCAAAGAAATGGCACACAGTGCTCACAACAGGCTCACGAACCTGTTTGAGGGAGGCCTACTCCTGGGCAGGGTGAGGGGCAGCTTTGAGTGGATTGCGTTTGTATTCAGCAGCAGCAGCTCTGTAATCGTGACTGCAGTGATCCTGCTTTCTGGTCAGCAAGGCGCGACTGCAGTCGCTGCAAGCACGTAAGGAAAAGGTGGTTTCTCACTGGTGTAAGAATACACGTAACTTGAAAACACATTGATGTTTTGCCTCTGACACTGTCTTCATACCCCCTTTTTTTGTTGTTCTCTTAAGAACTGGGGTGTGCCACAGGGGTGAAGTTGAAGGTCTGGGCAAACCCAGAAACATGAGCACAGCTGAGGGTTTTCTGCTGCTGCACCTGCAAGTGCAATTGTACCTGCAAGTGCAGTCTTTGCCTGCAATTCTCTTCTTTGATGTTTATTTTAATTTGCTCATTTTTGATTTCTTAATCACATCTAGAACATGGATGCTTAATGGTTGGTGTTTACTACAAGCCAAGTAAATAAATGTGTTGAATTCCTATAACATTTGTAGCTCAAACATGCATGTTACTACTTTAATATTAGGAATAACTAAATAAACTTTAAAAATTAATAGAGGTCTTTACACAGTTCATGTGTGCTTGGAAGAGCACTGCATAAGTAATTACAGGGTTGATGGGATGTAGATTAGTCTTTTTCTTGACTTTGATAGTAAATTATTTATATTCTCTATCTCTAAACCGGAAGGAAAACTGCCTGTGACATAATTTTACTAGTTTTTACCTCCTTAGGGTAAACATCTTAAATACTTCTTTGATGTTAAGCGTTGCATCATTTTGAAGGAACCTCAAGTGGTCACTCAGATATTTATTTTTCTCCTCCATCAGCAATAAACTGTAGCAGTATGGGTGATTGACAACATAAATAGGAAACGAACAGTGCTGTGGAATGATTTGATTGTAATACTGAGAGCGCTGAACAGCAGTGTGTGAGCACTGTTATCACGCCTAACAGCACTATGCCAAATTATGGATTGTTCGTTGGTACCCAGGAAGAATTATTTCCATCGTTATTTCACTGCTGTTGTTTCATCATGAGACTGGCAAATTTGTAACTTGTTCAGCATCGTTTATTACCGCCTCTTACATGAACAATTCCTCACAGTCTCTTGGAGAAGTGGTTGAGTCTAGCAGCCTTCCCACACTGTTCTGCGGGCCAGGGACTGTGTTTGTGCCTTGCGGGTGCTCAGGCACCGGTTGTTCCCACGTCGGTATGTGGAGCAGTAGCTTCTGGGTTCAGTACACCCCGCTCGCTGCTCTAGGTGCAGGGTTCTTAGGTCCAGAACCCAAGAAGCAGCTAAATACCTTTTGAGGACCCGATGCCTTCCTACTGCTTCCATTCGCTACATTACCTTAAATGACTTTTCTGAGGAAAGAGCACCGTGTTCCGCTGTTGTCAGGGCTACTGTTTATGTGGAGGAGGAATAAATAGCAGAAGAGAAAATCCACAAATGCTCGCGATTAAGATACGAACAAATCCCTCAAGCACCTTGAAAGTTTGTTTCTGTTCCTGCACAGAGCACAATTCCTTGTGATAGTGTTGTTGCATGACTCATAGAAGAGGCCAGGGGATTTACTTGTTTTATTTCAGAGCTTTGCACAGTGGGAAGGGAAAGTGATATGGGCTCTCCAGGACTACAATAGTGCAGATAATAGCAGCATCAATATTTACAGTTCAGTGACTTTCCATGCTCATTTGGCATGCAACCTAGCATAGACCAAGCCAGCATATTTTTTATGTGACTTGAAAAGTTAGAAAATAATTTTGATGATTTTTACACTGTTCTGCACTGTTTTTCACCTTGGACTGAAGACTAGAGAGTCTCTCAAGCACACATAAGTACTGCAACATCAAAAAACCAACAGTGACATACTTTTGGTTCTCATGTACATGCTTCTCTTTTTAAAATTAATCTTGTTACCACCTATTTTCTTCCTAAACAAGTGTTGGTAATAACAATGCTAATTAAAAGACCACAAAATAACGTGTACTTTGAAAATCTGAGTTGACGCATCAGAATGCATGAGCAGCATATCTGTCCAGGCATTACATTTACATGCTCTTGTGTGTTTTAGCCAGACTTCTCATATCACATTTACAGTGTTTTACGTGAGAAATGGTTTAAGACTGATTTCTTTTCTTTTTATTACTACTGCTTAGGGATGATCTAAAAGTAATTACAATGATTGAGGCATAATGCAATTCAAAATAATTGCAGCCCACTGCATATAAAACTAACAAAACTTTCTGTCTTGATTTATGGGTCCTCTTGGCTAGGCATAAGACTCAAATGATGCCTCTGGGAGCAACACTCCAGATAATGTTAGGCCATTTAAAAAAAAGCAGATTTGTGTAGTCTATCAGGCCTGAGTAATTTTTTTTTTCCCATAGTGAGAAATTGGTTGTTATCATAGATCACAGATACTGCTCAAAGCTCTTATGAAAGATGAATTAATTTCACTAATGCTTTAATGCAAACCTTTCATGGAGAAGGCTGTATGGTGATAACCTTACTGCGGTCTCTCCTTTCTCAATGATGATTTATGTTGTCTTTTAGTAGATGAAACTGCCTGTATTCACAATCCATCTGCTGGCTAAAGGAATCCTATTAACAGAGGATCTGAGAAGAGACTTAATACTGTAAGGTGAAAGATGTGGTATCCCCTTTCATGGGACATGAAGTAGGAATATTTTTTCCTATTTTAAAATGTAGATACCTCTCTGAGAGTGCACAGATGATCTATATCATCTTTACCTGGTTTTATGCCGGCTTACAGATGGTGAATCAGCTAGTGACTATCTGTTAAAGTCGAGATAAAGATCGTTGCTTTGAAATCTGCAACAAGAAATAATTTTCTCTTTCCTCCTTCCCAAGCTATAGTTCTTTAAATTCTGTTTCCAAAAGTTTCTTCTTTCCAAATACTGTCTTTGGAAATATGAAAGCACATCAATGATCCAGAATATCTAAGGCATGTTGTTCAGCGGCAGCATATATCTAAGGTGAAGGATGACGTTTTTATATTTAAGATGTTAAATAGTGGCTTGACTACTGGGCTGCATTAAGTGCAAAGCCTACTAAGTTTTGCATTATTAATGTTAAATAGACAAATTATTAATAAGTGGATTATTTATTGAAGTTAAAGGGATTAAATAAGTGTGTTCAAGTTATGAGTATCTAAACGTAATTTACAGGTTGGGGTGGGAAAATATACAAATTACACAATAAAACGATTGTTGTTCTGTGATATAGAGGCATAGATTCAGCCCAGGCTGGGTAACATTCTGTAGCATGAGTGGAAGTACCTCCCCAGACTCCTGTGCTGGCTTTTACTTGGTTCAAGTAAAAGGCCCAAACCATCATCTTTCCGTCCACCACTGTTGCTTTGGTAACTATTTTAAGTCATGTGCTCCAACAATAATATAATCTGGCTATATAGATAAGTCTTAAAGAAAATCTTAATTGGAGGAGAATGTGGTCAAATGCTGTTAGGCTTATCCTGACCATAGCAGCAAATGTGCTGTGAGATCGGGGTTCTGGTTTTGTCATTTTGGGACCAATCAGGTAACCTTGCTGTTGGCAGTTCTGTGTCATGTTATCACCGTGCTGCCGTTACCTTAACAGTATAAATTTTATTATTGTTGTTATCTAGCTTTAATGACTATTCTATAAAATGTTTCATAATGACTCTGCATTCTCAGAAAAAATGAAATGAGCCACAGAATTACTATCGTATTTTGGTTTGGGTGTCTAAAATTGAGGTCCATTGTTTATTCTCCTATCAACCCTAAATTCTGCTGTTCCACAGAAAGGAACTCTTACAGACTTAAATGTTCTTTAAAGAGTTTAGTGAAATAGAGGAGACAAAAAGGAGATGCCTTGTAAAATAGAAAAAATATTATATCTCTGACAGTGGATATGAAGTGTGAGAACATGCTGACAGAGTCTGTGTTGTGATTTCAAACACATACCGTTATTTTCAGCTATTTCTGGCAGTCACCTAAACTGGAACATTACAGTTCAGCTGCTGGCAGGGTCAGGCCCCTCTGATTTCACATCCCTGCTCATGCAATCCCCTTTATCCACTTGGTCTTTCAAGGTTGTCTAACAGATGAAAAAGAGAACCCTGAAACCTCTGCCCCACCACGTGTCTGCTCAGGTCTATTGCTTCCACAGGCCTTCTGCCAACTTGACATGGTCACTTAGAACTTTCTTACAAATAAATACTTAACTTGATCTTTCTTTCAAAAGTTGCATCATTATTGTATTTCTGTCTTCTAAAATAACCTTTAGTGAAGAAATTAGGTATTGCTACTGGTTGGCTACATCACTGGTGATGTGTGTACAGAAGAAGCTGACATCAGTAATGATTTGCATGTCCCATGGGCTTGCATGTAAAAATAAGTGAAGCAAGCGTAGGTTTTATCATGTATTTCTTACGTTTGTTTACATCATGCACATATACTTAAATGTGGTTTTCCAATAGATACATTCTTACTAAATTCTTTATACTGTATTTTCTGGTAAATAAAGGGTAATGAAAGCAGTATGTGAAAAAAGCAATTTGTCAATTAAATTATTATTCTACATAATAGACTTTAGATTGACTTAATATTTTTAAGCTCTCACTATACATTTTTTTCCATGAGTGCCATAGCTATTTTCATTTGCAGACTTCTAAATTTATGTAATGACTTCTAAAAATCTTTAGCAGTAAAAATATGACTGATAGTGCTGTTACAGTGCTTGATAGTGTTCAAAGGTTGAACTGGGCTTGAGTTTTCTATATGCTGCATATTACTCTGAAAAACCGGGAAATTAGAAGAGTACCTTGAACAGTGTATACAAACTCCTAAAAGCACAGCAGCATGAATTCTTTGGTTCTGTAAACTGACCTACGGAAAGCAACAAAGTAATTTGGGGGCAGGAACTACATTCTGCATGGGTTTTATGGAAGGTTGTCATAATACACACTCCTGTTCCTGGCTGGTTAAGCACTGAGCATATTGTGAGTATGCGCAAGGCGGGCTCCCGCCTGAGGCTTGGAGGGGTTGTTCTCCCGGCGGTGATGCAGGCCTGCTGACGCTGGACATCTTGCTGCTCAGCACCCAGCTGCTTCGCGTGCAGGATTTCCCGTCTTCCTCTCAACTGAGGTGTTCCTTTAAGAAGCTGCAATTACACTGCAGTCATTGCCACTTTAATACGTCTTTCCTTCATGCCCCTGCTTTGTATGGTTGAATAAACCCTTGCTGGGTCACTATTTAATTTGATATGGTCCCTCTCAGTAAAATGATGGAGAAAAGATGAATTAAGGCTCTGTGCTAGTCATTATCAATCATGGTTTGTGTGCATTACTTATTGCTCACAGTGCTTTTTGACATTAGCCCTCTATAACCTCTCTCTTCATGTTAATGTTGTCTGGAGGTTCTTTTACCAGATGTAGCAGAGGTTATTTATGTAGGTGGTGTTTCTAGGGGGTTTTAAAAGGTCAGCACGATCTCCTGAGAGACTCTATTCACAAAGAAAAGGCTGACGGAATGTAACTACAAGTATTCAAATTGTGATGTTTAATTTTTTTTTTTTTTGTAAAGACTTCTAACAGAGAGGTATCAAAATTTGTTACACTTACTAAAGTAAATTTTTGGCAAAATAGCTTCTGATACCTAACTACCACCCTTAAAACTAGTATTTGCAGTGTACGTGTAAGGAAACACCAAGCTACTATAAGAAATTCTGTGTTTTACCGTGTCATGAAATATAAACTGTGTTGCAAATACATTTTAATTGGCTTGTATGAGTGTAAGCTTGCATGAAAGAGAATAAGGCAGGAGTGCCGAGGGCTGGGCATACTTTATACTGGTGTTGCTTGTGCTGGTGAGGTCAAAAGTGACAGAATCAGAGTCATGTCCTGTGGGACGGCCTGCTGGAGAAGTGGATGGTGCTAGACATCAGGACTCTTGGTCTCACACAGTTTGGTTGCACAAAACCGTAAGTCGATTGCACGTGCGTGAGCCCGTGGCAGGGAGAGAGGGTTCTGGCTGATGTCATTGCGAGGCTTCCTGCTGCCGTCTTAGAAGGGCGAGGTTCCTGAGGGCTGGGAAAACACAGATGTCACTGCTGTTTTCAGGAAGGGTCCCGGGTGGCGTCTCCTCAGTCACCGGAAGGTGATGGGGCAAATCTTCCTGCATGACCGGTTGCATGGACGAGGGGAGTGCTGTGGGTGCTGTATGCACTGGCTCCAGCAGCGCCCTCGATGCAGCCTCTCACAGTATCCTCGAAGCCCCACTGGTGGCCTGTGCTGGGCAAGTGGAGTTTCAGATGGCTGGAGAGCTGACAGCAAGTTGAACAAGGGCCGTCACTGTACTGCGGGAGCAAGGGCGGCCAACAGCCTCCCAGGGTGTGGTGGGTCCCAGGAAGGGGCTCCTCCACCCGTTTGGCACTCCGAGGCCACATCGCATCGCCAGGGGCCTGTGTGGCAGCCCCTCTGCCAGACAGACCTGGGCAAGCTGGAGCAAGCGTAGCAGAGGCACCTCTGGGGCTGGGGCACGGGATGGGGGGGAGAAGGCAGAGAGCCCGTCTGTGCTGCCGGGGGAGGGAGGTGATGGGCACCCTGCTGCTGGTCGCGGTGGCCGACTGGTGGCTCTGGAGAGAAGGGGCATGGGGCCTCTGGGTGACCTGGGCAGCAGGACGAGGGGCAGCAAGGGAAAATCTGACTGAATCTGGGGAGAGATTTCACCGTGAGGGTACAGAACAGAAGAGGGGCCCGTAGAGGTTGTGGAGTCGCTGTCCTTGGAGATGCTCAGAACCCAGCTGGATATGGCTCCAAGCAACGTGATCTAGTTGGCCCTGTTTTAATGTTACATCTTTTGAAGTACCTGTTATGTTGCCAAAGAGGAAAACAACAAATGAGAAGTGACAGCTTGATTGAAGACGTTATTTTGGGCCACATCATAGGCTTGGGCTATTTGATTTTAAGTTCTATGTATTGTTCATCAGTAATTAAAAGTTCAATATAGTTATTTTTAAGAATGAAATGACAGAGCTCCCCTTTTTTGATTGAGATTAGATTTAAGCCAATTTTGAATGCTTTTAGCATTTAACTTTTTTCATTGTTTTGCTTTTGAATAAATGTCAACATTTTTCCAAATCTTAACTTGTAACTGTGCTGTCATGATCATCACAAAAACTGTAAATAGAAGATACTTTATTGGATTATGGGATTTGTAGTTCAGCCACAAAAGCTGGACTGTTAGGGAGATTTGGTGTGTTAGCCCTCCAGCCTGCCATTCCCTGATTGACCAGAGTGACTTCTGGATCTACAGAAGAGGTTATTATTCAGTGTTGGAAAAAAAGTCTTTCCAATAAAGTAGATATTTATTCACAGTCACCACAGAGTTTTTTCTCAGTTGAGCTGCAGTTTAGAAAAAATCAGAAGTTGGGCTCTTCTAAGACAAAAGTAATAAGGATTCAGATAAATTATTTCCGCTGTGGATGTATCCACCCTCTGGATTTCAGAGTAGTAAACTGTTAGGATTTCCTCCCTGAATATGACTGCATTAGACCTAGGCAAATTTACTTGCTTTCAAAAGCCCAAATTCTTAAAAGATTTAAGCACCTACAAGTGTCAACAAACAACTGATATTAATTACTAAATATTTCAAACCCACTTATTTCCGCCCCCATCTGTAGTTACAGAATTGATGCAGTCAGCTGCCCGGAGCCACCAGACGGATCTGCAGGGCGGGGAGTGTTGTGAACTTTGTGTATGCTCAGAAGAGAAGTCCATTTTTTCTGTAGAATCCTTGTGGGTTTAGGAGGCTTTTCTCCTTTTGTCTATAGGAATTCTTTATATTTGGCTAAACATACGTTTTCTTAATTTCTTGTATTCCCTCTTAATATATATCCTGTGAGCTACTGGAAGCTGACTGTAAATAGATACATAAATCAAGAACAGAAGAAAGCTGCTCATTGTGTATCCGCAGTATCAAAATACAAATTTTGATTCACTGTGTAAAGGACACTGTTGTTAGTCACTGTTCTTGGACTCGATGGTTTTGAGAGGACTGCTTCCCTGTGCTGCCTGCTGCTGTGGCAATGCAAAGCTGATAACGTTTGTGCAGGAAAAGCCTCCAACCCTTTGGCGGCAGGGCCAGCACAGCTGGGTCCTCAGGTAAGCACCCAAGCTGCAATTTTCCCTGCAGGTCTCACAGTAAAATCTGGCTCTAGCAGCCTGTGTAGGAAGGTCCTACAGGCCTGCAGAAGGGTGATTCTGAAATTGCCACCTGAAGTAAAAAATAATTAAAAGAGGTTCCCCAAAGTCTGGAGTACATAACTGCGCATAAATTTTGTAGACATTTTTTTACTTCTTAGTTTTATAGCATGTATGTAACACTTTTTCCACAAAATTACAAGCTCTGAGGTCGAGTGCAGTCAGTGAAATAAGCTGTCATTTACAGGTAACTCTGCATGTTTTCCTGGGTTTGGACAGAAAAACTGTGTATCAGTAAATAGTTTTCACATTCAAGCTTTCAAGAATAAGCTATTATTTATTCAGTAAAATAAACACTTTAAAATCTTCATAAGCGTATTTTGAATACAAGGAGAACCCCAGTGGGAAAGGGGCCCTAGTAAAGGAGTGGTGGTGTCTGGTTGGTCTTGCCTGTGGTTACCACATCTGCGCCCGAAGAGGGGAGGAGGTGGGAGATGGGTGCCCATTATCCGGGGGTGATTAGAAAACAGCCCATTTAGATTTTGTGAGGCACTTCACTATCAGCAGTATTTGGGACTTTAAAATTTTGTGAATACTGTCTATTCAGTGCGGCGGATAAACACATCCAGCAAGTCTCTTCGGAAGGCAGTGCCTTAGGACACTGACACCCCTGAATGGGGGGAAGCTCCGCTGTGGCTGGCACTTTATTTGTAATAAGGAGTTACAGTCTTTTGCTACAAAATCATTGGCATCATTATTTAGGCCTGTCTGGTGCAATATTCATTACTGGTGAGCATTAGCCTGGCCCCACATTCGTTGTTAACAGTGAATAAATAGGATGCAGAATCATGTCTTTTTGTGGGAGGTTGTAATTTACAGCAGTGGCTTAGGAGTGGTGCTGAAAAAAAAATCCTTTTGCTGTATCATAAGTGCCATATGTTGGCATGAGCTGATTTGTGGCTTTCTCGCGGATGTTGCAGTTTTGATAAATGTAATGTTTTACCGTTATTTAAATTCCCCTTAACTTTTATAGAAATATTGGGCGGGTTGGCTCAGCAGGAGAAATAGCTTTCTAGCAGTTCTCATTTATTTTAATTTGATGTAAATCTCTGATGACATCTTACAGTTCAGGTAAAATTACAAAGAAGCCAAGACATTTGTGCATAGGCAGTAAGAATTTGCTGGTTTAGGCTAAGCATAAATACAGTTGTAAAACTTTCCTAATTGGTTATCTTTCATGTATAAGCAACTAGAAGATCTTATATTAATTTTACACCTAAGTTTATAACTGCTGCAGGACCAAAAATGTAAATAATTCCAGGATTTATAAGAGACACAATACATGTTTTCGACGTACCTCTGTTGGTGAGTAGTCCTTATTAGTTACAGCATATGGATGAACTTTTTTTATTTTGCTCTCCATATAAGTACGTTTCACTTTCACAGTAATTCTTTACTCAAGGTAACTGATTCTTATCTGCTTATTTTTCAGTGCAAGTGGTCCAGAAAAGGTTTCATTCGAACAAGATGGTGTATTACTGATTGGTAAGTTGCATCAGTTATTTCTGATTATGTGTATATTATGTATGTTTCTGTTAACACTATTTCAGAGAAGGTATTCATATGTATAGATTGGTCGATTCATAGAATAGATTGGTTCCAAAACAGTTGCTTTGCTTTATTTTTTATTGAACACATAACACTCAGTAAGTTGTAATGATGCATGACAAAATGTGATGTTAATATTCACATGTATGCGCAATTAGCATGAGATAATTCAGGTCATAAGCAACCTCTCAATCAAGCACGCTGAAAAAAGCTTGTTGTCTGTGATCACAGCCACAGGAATCACAGTGTGGAGCTAAAGGCGTCCCCCCCACTGCTGCTCCCCATCACCCCTGATACGGCCAGGGCTCTCCAGCATCTCACCTGGGCCAGGTACCTGTGCCTGGTGTACGCAGCCCTCACCTCCGGGATTTCCGAGGAAAGAGAGTGTTCTCTGTGAACTCTTTAAGTCCAGTTTCCAGTGAAGTCAGTGGAGGGACCCTGCCTTAAAGGAACGCAGCTTTTTAAAACCACTTCCCTACTGGAACAGAGTTTTCAATTTCTCATATTCAAGTCAGGATTCCCATTTTAAACTCAAGGCATGGTCCTGTTCTCTTTGAGGTTGCTTGCTTCCATCCTAGAGCAGGACAAGGCACCTGGCAGCCCAGCACTCCCTGGCGGGGTTTGATGGAGGGGCAGCAGGTAGCCGGCAGCACACCTCCTACCTGGGCGCTCATGGGCTGCTGAGGAGACATCCCTCTGAGCAGGACTTACTGAAGTTCAATGTCACCTGGCTGTTGTGAAAGCAGAGACAGTTCCTTATAAGATGTGCAGTGAGAATCTACGGAAGAAACAAACATTTTTTGCTCTTGGGATCATCCAACAGCCTAAGGAGGTGGGGGCTGAGGGGAGCATGAAAATAGCAGTTGAACATCATTATGGTGTTACACACTAGATCGCTGTCTTCAGAAGAAGCAGTGCCAGCTGGTGTTGACAAGAGGTGTATCTCATAACTGAAGCTATTTACTATTTGTGTTTGAAAATGCTATCTTTAATAACAGTAATAGTGTGTGCTGGGGAGGAGCAGCTGATTGTGCAAAACACTATACCTGAGAGAGCTTGAAAATTTTCCTTGTCTTAACACAAGGAGAGCTCAATAAACCCACAGATGGTTCAGATTTCTCTAGTCCTACCTGGAAATGTGACCATACTTTTTTACCACTTAGTCATTGTTTTGACCTTTACTGATTATTTATGTTATACTCACCTAAGTGGTTGTGAATATTCAACATTTTCCCCTTCCTCCTGTGGTTGTTTCACGTCTTAAAATTGTAAGTTTAATTTTAAAGTCTGACGAACGTTCACACAGGCTTACTTCTGAGCGCTGAATGGTGTTATTGCTTGTTTGCATAAGCATGTTTATTAGATTAAGCAAACAGTTTGTGAACAATGAAAAAGCAGCTGGTTTTCTCCTTTTGCAGACTTCTTACCCAGCCATCAGGCAGGCAGCTATGGGATAATGTGGGTTCTTGTTAAATTTTTCCAGATCCATATGACATGGCATGTGATTCTAGCAGTAGAGATCTGCAGAAGTGGGTAGTTAGCACTAATTGCTAATCTGACCTTTCTTCTTATATCATGACTTTTCCAGGTTCTCTTCTATCCTCTTGGGTTACCTCATTGCAAAAAAATAACGTGAATTTATTTTTAGGCCTTTCCAAGGAAAAAAAACAAAACAAAACAAAACAAACAAAAAAAATGTTCTTCAGAAATAGATTTAAAGGAAATGTTTTCTTGCAGGTTGATATTAAAAAAGGATAGTTCTTGGAAGAAGAAGTCTGTAGCTAGATGTTCTGATCAGACAATATACTGTGCTTAATGTTTCCTAAGGGTGTATTGGGAAGTAAGAGTGAGGAGGCTCACAGCTTTTTCTCACCTGTAATGAGGTGAGCTATTGTGGTAGTTTTGTGTCTGGAATAGTCTGCAATTATGATCCACATGGTCTAATAAGATCTCAAATGTTTCTAATGAGAAGTTGAAGGGGCAAGTTACTATGAACAATTTCTGGAGAATGAAAGTGAAATATTATGGAAAATACCAGGGTGTTAGAAAATACACCTAATTAGGTCTAAGTGCATAATGTGTCTGTTCATGATATGGTAAGTGTTTAAACCCAGTCTATGCGCATATGCAAATGAACAAAGTTCTGGCCATTTTCATAATCATGACTTTTGATCTTACTCATTTCTACATGCTATTAGTTCAATAAAAATATAGCCAGGAGACGACTTGGTAATACTTCTGTGTGAATCCTGGAAGGGAGCTATTAATTTTCCCGTTCTCAGAAAACATCATTATAGAATGTACCTTATGCCAAAAACAGAGGGCTTCCAAAAAACTCAAAAAAGTGATGTTAAAAGATTTTAGACAACTGCCCTCTTTTCCCTCCTCCATGATTCAGTGATCTCCCCAGATGAGTTTCTCTGTTCCTGTTCTTCATTAACTTATCATTAGTGTGAACAAACAATTAAGGAATCATGGGGCACTCAGAGATTTCATTTTGAGAAGCAAAGAGAACTACATAACTACATGCACTGGTTTTGTTTTGGCCTTTTTTCTTTAGCATCTTGAATATAAGAGGGCGTATTTATTTCTATTCCAATAGTTCTTGGTGGTGTTGTGTTAATAGGTGCAAGATAGTATCCTGAATGCATTACAGTCTTAAATACTGTTTACATATATAGTTTATATTTGGTAGGGAGGATGGAGTAGAGAATACATTTATAAAATGTAGTTACGGCACCAACCTGGGAGTGTTTGCGAGTGTATCAGAGGTCAGAATCAGCAATCAAAATTGGTTTGATATTTTAGAGAAAGTAGGATTGCAAAATTGAAGTCAGGGAATTGCAAAGCATTGCACCTTGAGAATAGAATTCAAAAGCACAAATACAATATTGGGAATAACTGACTCATTACCCATACTGTAGAAAACGATCAAGGGAGAAGCAATTGAATATGATTCATTATTATCTTACTGCCATATGTTAATGGATGCATGATGTGAAGGACACAAAGGGGGAAAGTATGGTAATTATTTAATTGGGTGCTGTCAAGGCCTTTGATAGAGCACTCTGTCTTGTTTTGAGAGCAGTGCTTTAGTTAGGCTGGAAAAAGAACAGGAGAGTCAAGAATCGTAGGAGTGGAAAACATTGGGCTTGCCACATCCGGGAGACTGCTGCCTGTCTCCCCTGCAGAAAGGGCAGAAGGAAATCAGTTTCCTTTGCAGGAAAACAGGAAATACGATGAAAGTTTTAATTGAAGGACCGGGAAATTATAGGTGGAACGTCCTTCATGAGCAAGTTTTAAGAACAGTTTTTGGGCAGATGGAGATGGATTTTATAGATACCTTCACACTGGAGGTGAGTTGGTGACATGAGGTCTCTCGGTGTCCCACAGGGATTCTTTCTGTTCATCCTTCAAACAGACAGGAATGGACGTCTCAAGCCATCATCTCCAGATTGTATTTGTAGTTATGTACTAATCATATATCTTAGTATGAAGATTAGTAAGACTATTTTATCATCACTGTGAGTTCATTCAGCAAGATCTGCTGTTCCCTGTAGCCAAAAAACCCACCAGTATCTTTGGAAGAGGCCTTCGTGCTGGCTGCTTGGTGGCCTGTGTATCTTTATCGTGCCTTTGCTGTTTTGACTGCTATTATTTGCTGTGTCCAAATCTGTTCCCTGACTCCATCACGATCTGGGGAATCTCCCTGTGCACAGCTTGGGGTTTCTGCTTGATACCTCTCTCTGCCAAATTCTATTCCCACGTTCTCACTGACAGGCTGCAAACTCCTTTTTGAATATGAGGAATGTTTGACTTTTCTGTTGTTTTTTTATCTCCAACACTGAGTTTTCATACAAGAGATGTCTGTGCACAGGACTAGTATTGCAGTCAGTATGATTTAGCCATTTGTTCAAATTCAAAATGCTTGGCTTCTATAAAGGAAAAACTGTTTAAAATCGGAAATCCCAGGCAAGTAATACAGTCAGATGATGGGGCTGAGCTGTGGTTCACCTCACAAAGAGGACTGAAAACTCACTAGATGGACCTTTCATTAGCAGTAAGGCAAAGGGAGAGGGAAGACACTGAGAGGACATTCAGTGGATTTTTCTGGGAAGAGGCAGCTTGAAATCTGTGGATGGTCTGGGCTAAGCCCAAGTCTTGTTCATCAGTGAAGCAGAGAAGAAAGAATGTGTGTTTTATTGCTTTATCTCATAGCATCTCTTCAGCTTATCCTAATGTGGAGAACACATGGTTTTGTTTTCTTCACAAAATCATTGGTATGTGTCTGCAACTGCTATTGGAGGCAAGAGCTGCCAAAGGGGGTATAGCCACAATACGCAGTGCCTGGGAGAGCAGCGCTTGGCTGAGGAGCGTTTCTGTGGCCATCAGCATCGTTTCAAGGGGTCTCAGGTGGGAAAACCAAGAACCCGCATGTCTGTGATGGGCGGCTGACAGAGATCCTTTGTCTGTGGAGTATGCCTGAGCTGCCAAGGACAGGAACAGTACTGCAGCATACTCGGACAGAGAGCTTAAAACAGCTCTAGTATGAACACCACCATCCTGACTAAAAATGTCAGCAAGACCAGCCTTTTATTAGAACTGTGGCAGTTTCATTTTTCCTCCATTCTTCCCATAACATCTTTTCTTATTTGAGTGCTGGCTACTTTCAGTCAGCTACAACCAAATTTTGCCAGTGTTTTTTCTAAATGCGAGTAAAGCATTTTAAATAGCCTTGTTTCTTATAACAGTCCTCTAGGACAGACTTACCTCTGCTATGGTATGTAATTTGTTTCTTCATAGTTTAAAAGAAGTTTAAAGAAATCTACTCAATTATACCTAGGAATTTTTTCCCCCATGTCAGTCCAGTGCTAGTGTAATAATTATTACTAGTGTTCGTGGAACCTACCTAAAATGTATTTTTTGAAACACTAACCAAAATTGTGCCCTCAAAATGAAGTGCAGCAGCTTTTTTAGCACATAGCAGTATTAGGCATGTAGGAGCTGATGGGGCACACCACTTTCTGTGGGTGCTGGAGGGACCTCTTTTCCAAAACGTAACGTTGTCATTGCTATCCCTTCACTATCCCTTTTGGAGCTTCAGGAGATACCTTTCCTTCCATCCCTCAATATGGTATGCAGGAATTCCTGCATACACTGGTTTGTTTGAGGGGTTTTTGTTAGGGGGTGGTGGTGCTAAATCTGTGTGAAAAGAGTATTCCAGGTTTTCTGGTTTCATTGTAATTTGCCATGTCCCATCACCAAAAGAGCTTAATAGCAAAGCAATGAGATGATAGAGTTTTTAAAAACGCAGACCAAGTCTCTAGGACACAAAGAGCCACAAGCAGAGCAAATATGAAGCATAATGCCAGCTTGGCCATAACAGCTGGACAGCTTTCTGTTTGCCAGTCTGATGTGTCCTGTCTGCCAGCAGTGGGAAACCAGATTTCAGAAAGACAGCTGGCCTTCCAGGGGACCCAGCACCCAGAAGTGACACCTCATATGTGATTAACATAGGTGACAATAGGAAATTCCTCTCTCTGGGCATGTTTATAACCGAAAATTCCTTCTATGTGAAGGTTTTCTGCCACAGTGAAAAGTGGCATTGTTTGAAGTGATTTAAGGTACAAAAATATGGTTGCATACAGATACGCTGTAAGGCTAGCAGTATTATTATTGTTAAAAATACTGTTACCAGCCAAAATCAGCCGCGTTGTGCAGGCTCATAGCAAATTCCGGTCCCTGTGTCAAGGAACCTGTGCACTAGCACTGCTGTCACAACAAATGGATGGGGAAGATAGGGTGAACACATAGTGATCATAGGAAGTCATGGACCTGCTGGCGGAGGGTCTGAGGGCAGGAGCATCTCTCCTGTGAAGAAAGGCTGAGAGAGTTGGGGTCACTCATTACGGAGAAGAGAAGGCTCCAAAGACACCTAATTGGGACCTTTCAATATAGAAAGGGGTCTTACAAGAAAGATGGACAGAGACATTTACCAAGGTCTGTAGTGACAGAACAAGGGGCAACGGTTTTAAACTGAATGAGGGTAGGTTTAGATTGGACATATGGAGGGGATTTTTTATGATGAGGTTGCCTAGATTGGTTGTAGATGCCCCATCACTGAAAGCGTTCAAGGCCAGGTTGGACGGGGCTTTGAGTGACCTGGTCCAGTGGAAGATGTCCCTGCCCATAGCAGGAGGTTGGACTGGATGATCTTTAAGGTTCTTTCGAACCCAAACCATTCTGTGATTCTGTAATTTAACTTTTATGCAGGGGGGCAAGGTATTTCTGCTTCGCAGGGTTTGAAGTTGGCTTCATTGATTAAGAAGGACCTTCCAGAATATCCCTATTTCTCTTGTCCTCAACCAAACCAAAATCCATAATTTTTCCATAGAAGCAGTATGATTCTTTTCAGAAATCTCTTCTGTCAGTCTTTGGCCATCCCACAGGGCAGACACTGGGCACTGGAACAGCAGTTCTTGACTCCTGTGTGTTCCTCCTGGTGGGTAGAGCTCCTAAAGCCAAGACAGTGTTTACCTCTTGGGGTTGTTTTCTTCTAGAGTGCACTGCCAGTAGTAGTTGGTAGGAGCTGCCAATGTGATGGTCTTTGGCTGAGCCAGACTGCAGCCAGGTGAAGGGACCACTGTCTGAGTCCCTGCCTCACTGCAAAATAGCAGAGGATGAGTTAATACTCCTGTTTTACAGATGAGGAAACAAAGCTGTGGTATTTTACTGATTTTCTGAGACTACCTGCTCATCCAAGTCTTATGAGGAGCAGCTGAAGGAATGGGGCTTGTTTGGTCTAGAGAAAAGGAGGCTGCTGAGGGGAGACCTCCTCGCTCTCTACAGATACATGAAAGGAGGTTGTAGCGAGGTGGGAATTGGTCTCTTTTCCCAAATAACGAGTGATAGGACGAGAGAAAAAAGCCTCAAGTTGCAGCAGGGGAGGTTTAGATTGAATATTAGGAAGAAATTCTTCACAGAAAGGGCTGTCGAGCACTGGAACAGGCTGCCCAGGGAAGTGGTGGAGTCACCATCCCTGGAGGTATTTAAGAGACGTGTAGATGTGGCACTTAGGGACACGGTTTAGTGGTGGACATGGCAGCGCTGGGTTACGGGTTGGACTCAATGACATTAAAGATCTTTTCCAACCCGAAGGATTCTGTGGTCCTGCAGGCACAGTCCAAGTTAAACAGCCTGTATCCTCTTCCGAACTGGAAGTGGTGTGCTGAGTGACCACTGTTGTCTTGGCATTCTTGACACAGGGGCAGATAAGGACTTGCATTGATAAGATTTAGCCTGTAATGCCAGTAAATTTCTCCTGTCGATAGCTTTTCATTTTGTTTATTGCAAAGCCACAGTTCCACTAGGTATTCAGCTACAGCTTTATAAACTTGAAGTTGTTTGTTTACACATTCAATTTTGGTTTAAAAATATTTTAGTGAGAGGGTACTACTTGATTTCTGTAAACTGTAACGGACAAATAGCTTTTCATTTTCATATTATGCATATTTTAAGCAAAAGCCTAGATGCAGTCTTACCTATGGATGAGTTGTCATAAGTTTGGTGATAGTCTTTGACAATTGTCTGATGATAAGAGCTTAATTTGCACAGTCTATGTGAGTAAATGTTAAGGTAATATAAGAGAAAATACAGTGTTATTATGTTGAATGCTTTATTGATGCAACAAATGTTTTTTTCTTTTATCCTGAATCAATTTATTTTTTTCCTTTTTTGTCATAGTGCCTTTGACTTGGTAAACATTCATCTTTTCCATGATGCTTCCAATTTAATTGCTTGGGAAACAAGCCCATCGGTTTACTCAGGAATACGGCATAAGGCTCTTGGCTATGTACTTGATAGGTATGTATTAGCCTTTACTAGCCTTTTTCAATCTTCTGTGTTCATAAGCAGCATATAAAAGATGTTTCAAAAGGCAGACTCAGAAATGTAGAGACTTTTATTCTTTGAACTGAAAATGGTCAGTCACTTCTTAACAGTTTTCCAGACAGTGCCAATTACAGACCGGTTTATGACACTCTTTTAAGCTAAATTGTCAAGATTGGAGAAACTCCCTGAATTCACCAGAACTTGTAGAGTAGAAAGCAGATTTATTTTTCAAATGTGCTAGTTAGATTAGCTTCTTCTTAGTCTGCGTGGAGTCTAATAAAGCTACTATTCAAGTGTGTTTTCAGTTACAGAATAATAGAGTCATTCCGGTTGGAAGGGACCTCTGGGAGTCTTGTCCACCCTCCTGCTCAGAGCAGGGCTGACTTCAACATCAGATCAGTTTGTTTAAAGCTTTTCCAGCTGAGCTTTGAAAAGCTCCACGCATGGTGATTTGCACCTTCTCTGGGCAACCTATTACAAGCAACCTATTACTGTATTTGACTACCCTCATTGTGAAACATTTTCTTCCTAATAGCCAGTCAGAATTTCCCTCAAAGCAGTTTGTGTCCATCGCCCTCATCTTTTGGTGGACATTGCTCAGAAGAGTCTGGCTCTGTCTGTCCTGTAACTACGAAATAGATAAAGCCAGCAATGAAATCCTCCCATAGCCGTCTTTTCTGTAAACTGAACAAATCCTGTTCTTTCAGCCTCTCCTCATAAGTCACAAGCTACAACCCCCTCAACATTAGACCCTGTGGTGTTTTAATCTCAATACTAGCTGAGTGCAGTAGGCAGCTAATCTTTTTCAAGCAGCAACATAGCATTCGTGTGCAGTCATCACTGTTATTAATAACATCATGGTTTATAATGGTGTCACAGAGTTGATTCATCTGATGGGTGGTACAATACAGAGGATAGTCCTGAAAATACCCAACAATTTACAGCTGCCCTAATTAGCAGTTTTAAAGTCAGAAAAAAAGACAGCTTTTTCTTGAGTAAGAAAAAATTATTTCTGCATGGGCATACGTGTATTGGCAAAGTAAATAGGTATTTCTCTTATGAGGTACTGCTTGACATCACGTTTGCCTGAGAAATTGAGCTTTAAAGTGTCTGTTCAAAGCAGCCGTGGCATACACTGCGATCTGTGGCATGAGATGATGCTTAAAACAATCTACTCGGGCTGGAAAAAATAAAAGCAGAGCACATGGTGTGCTGCTTTCCTGCCCTCGTGTCCCATGTCCGGCAGCCCGCAGGGGCGTGCGCTGTGCCGGGGCTGCCTCCAGCTGTGGTGCCGCGGTTCCCGGGCTCGGTTTGCTCTCCGCAGCGAGACATGGGGCCGCCGCCACCCTTCCCACAGCGGAGCTTGGGCGAGGGTCGCCTGGCTGGTCTCGGTGTGGGCCACCGAGTGCTGCGGCCTGGCCAGGCCCAGCCCGGGTGGCGGGTGCCATGTCGGTGGCCAGGCCCAGCCCGGGTGGCGGGTGCCATGTCGGTGGCCGGGCCCAGCCCGGGTGGCGGGTGCCATGTCGGTGGCCGGGCCCAGCCCGGGTGGCGGGTGCCATGTCGGTGGCCGGGCCCAGCCCGGGTGGCGGGTGCCATGTCGGTGGCCAGGCCGGGCCCAACCCGGGTGGCGGGTGCCCTGTCGGTGGCCAGGCCCAGCCCGGGTGGCGGGTGCCATGTCGGTGGCCTGGCCCAGCCCGGGTGGCGGGTGCCATGTCGGTGGCCAGGCCGGGCCCAGCCCGGGTGGCGGGTGCCGTGTCGGTGGCCGGGCCCAGCCCGGGTGGCGGGTGCCATGTCGGTGGCCAGGCCGGGCCCAGCCCGGGTGGCGGGTGCCGTGTCGGTGGCCGGGCCCAGCCCGGGTGGTGGGTGCCGTGTCGGTGGCCAGGCCCAGCCCGGGTGGCGGGTGCCGCGTCGGTGGCCGGGCCCAGCCCGGGTGGCGGGTGCCATGTCGGTGGCCTGGCCGGGCCCAGCCCGGGTGGTGGGTGCCGTGTCGGTGGCCAGGCCCAGCCCAGGTGGCGGGTGCCGCGTCGGTGGCCAGGCCCAGCCTGGGTGGCGGGTGCCATGTCGGTGGCCAGGCCCAGCCCGGGTGGCGGGTGCCATGTCGGTGGCCGGGCCCAGCCCGGGTGGCGGGTGCCATGTCGGTGGCCGGGCCCAGCCTGGGTGGCGGGTGCCATGTCGGTGGCCAGGCCCAGCCCGGGTGGCGGGTGCCATGTCGGTGGCCAGGGCCAGGGTGCTGCGGCCGCGCAGCGGGGGAGAGCTGGTGCTGGGGACTCGTGGGGAGACGCTGCTGCTCAACACGACTTCGACCGTGGTCAAGGGGGCTGAGGGGAACACGGGCTCAGTGGGTCTCTTCCTCCTGGCAGTAGCTTGCAGCCTTCACCGTGTATGGGAAATGCAGTGAGAAATTACCCACCCACCAGTAGCTGCGTCCTCTGGTGACTCTGGCAGCAACCGAGAAGATAAAGGCACTCCTGAACCAACTTAAGTCACGCGTTGAAAAATACCTTTGTGCATGCAGTGTTGTCATTCTTCCCTATGTAGATTTTCACTGTAAAAAGGTTCTGAAATGTGGAATGGAGTATGAATACCTTTTCAATCACACTCTATACAGAGTTTTATTTCTTCTGTATATTTTGTCTTATTTGCAGACAGGCAGATACTTTAGCAAAAGAGACTGCTTTTTCCACTACATGTAAAAAAGTGCTTTTCCTGTGCATCCCAGCAGAGGGCTAAGCAGGATTTTTTCCAAAATAGGCATTTATTTTCACTTTTGGGGGTGATACAAGGATGAAGAAGAAAATTCCAGTATGCCTTCTCTTGTATCACTTGTAAGACCTGTTCAAATCATCAGGAGTCACTGGAAGCACTTGGAAGGTTTGCAGGTAGGTAGCATGCCTCAGGTTATAAAAGATCCCTTATTTAGGGGAGAGATGCAGTAAGATCAGGATCTACTCTCAGTGCAGTTTGAGACGCAGGTTTTTGAGTTCTGTTACACAGAGCAGTGTGGGAAAGGCCTATTTTTATTCCATTTTTTCTTGGCTCCATTGGTCTCCTCTCTTTTTCTTATGCTTTGCATGAGGAAACTTTAGCAAACCTGTATAAACCATTTGCATTCTTTATTGCACACTTGTTTACAGCATACAGTGTGCTTCATTAGCTAATTTTGGCTTCAGACCTCCCACGATGCCCTGGCAAGGGTAAGGTAATAAGACTGTAGTATTAGTGTCAGCTGTGGGTCAGAGATGTCATGATGGTATATCATTAAAATGTGACACTGCCAAAAACTGCCCCAACTCCCCTGTCCTTAGAAAAGAAAACCTTCGATTTTAGGCTGCACACTACTACTGTGAGCTTGCATTCAGATGAATTGTTCATTTTGAGAGAGCAGCCAGCCGCAGATCCGGACCTCCATAGTGAAATGATGGGCTGACTCGCACAAAAGGGGAGTTCTGTAAGAGCAGTGAATAATGGGAAACCCCTTTCATCGGCATTGCTAACCTTTTGGCAGCCACCAGCAAACTCTATTCTGATCTGCTGATTGGGGAGGACAATACACTGAAGCTCACTTTGAATGAATGCTACCACCAACAGTGTCCCCATTCAGAGGGTTTTGGGAACCATCTTTGACCATTGTCTGCCATCACTCCTTCAGACAGTAGGAAAAGGGAAAGTGAGAGCGTCTATAGGGGGAAAAGTACTTCTTTTCTTGGCTTTAATCTCTCTTTAAAGCTTCATAGATCTACATTTCCAGCTGAGCTACTGGAACTATGCAGTGTCAGATAAATACCGAAGAGAGAGGTTTCAAGCTGAGCTTTTAAATCCCCTTATCTGCATGAACTAATAATGCAGATTTAGTGCTGTTAAAAACAGAGACTGATAAGTCTTTTCCTTTAAAGCCTTTAAACTGCTAAAGAGCATTTAACAGCAATGCAGTTCAAACCCAGTGAACAATACTGAGAAGGAAAACAGTTTAATGAGCTAAACCTTCACTGAATGAAACAGAAACACCTTCTCACAGTTGATTTAGGTCACTGTGGGAGTAAGTGAAAGCACAATTCTGTTCACGCTGCATCTTCATAAACATGAATTAAGTGCAGCCTTTTCATGTAAGGTAAAAGCTATCACAGGAGTTTGAAATACAAAAAAAAAAAAAAAAAAGACTTTGCAAATAAAGCTCAAATTAATTAGTTTAACTTAAAATCATCAGGGAGGTTGGCTTCCCCAAAATTATTAAATTATTTTAACTGCCAGGTTTTAACACACAGGCACTAAACTGTGCAACATCTCTAGATTACTGAGGAGGGGAGGGGTTAGGGGGGAAAAAAACAAAGGGAAAAGTGTCAAGTGAATGATTTGAAGTTGCCACTAAAAGTTTTGTCCTGAGGGAATCTTAATAATCATAATAACATGTTTTGGGAGTAGAAATGTTTAATCTTACAATGGTGTTCTGAGGTGACTTAGCGTTAATAATGTTAAAAATTAGTTATATAGTGAAAATAATGCTTTTAAAGACAGCTAGCTGGTGTGTGCTGAGCCAGATTGGTTTTAGCATTTGCTATTTAGCAAGTGTGAAGAAAATGTGGTGTTAGATAGACTCTTTAAAGACTAAGAGAGTTGGAATTACACTAGTGTTAAGCAAATATTTACTTGTGTATTTACAAGTACATATACAGTGTATATGTAAAAAATTGTGACGTGTAATGAATCTTTGTCAGTAGATTCCCAGAAGTCAATTACATTATTCCAGAATGACAGATACAGTCAAAACTGAATTTCTGAATTTTCTGTATAAGTGAGAGTGAGAACACCTGCTTTATATTTTGTTGGGTGAAAAAAATCTTCCAGGCCCATTTTGGATAATTTCCATGTACAATTAGCCCTATTTGTATAATACTTGCATTTTTTTATTTTCTAAAGTTTAAGCCATACATGAGAGTAAGGAAGGAAATCTAGTCTAAGTTTTAGTTTGGTCTTTCATACACCTGTTGTAATTAATGTTTGTGCATATGTCATATTAATTAATCATATTGGCGTATTAATCGTGTCCTTTAGACAATTGCTGGGGAAAAGTGTCTACCAAATTTAACAGCCTGCCTAGTGAATGAGTAGAAGCTGTAGGACAGCATCCTTTAAAAGTAATAGGAGAGAGTTTGCAAAGGACAAGGACGTGAGATGTTAGCCTGATACTGTGGTTCTTGGTGTGCCAGCCATTTAAACTTCCTGAAATTATCTGGAGCATTCAGATCCATAAAATGAATGTGTTTTTTTTTTTTAAAGAAAGTGACAGTGCTCTTCTGTTTTCCTATTGAAATGTTCCCTGGCCTAGTTCAACAGAAACATTTTTACATTACAACTGTGAAATCTTGGCATAAAGCTCCCCTTTGTGCCCTTCATTATTTTCTCACAAATATAGTCCATTGTCACATAGCTGAAGTTAATTTGATCAACATTGGGACATTTAACTTTTATGTCCGGTCAAAGGAGCTGTTTCATGCTCATTTTGGGTATTCAAAAGAAATGATTGCCAGAAAAATAATGTTACTATTAACAATTCAGAGCAATTAGTTTCCCAGGGAGAGGCGATGTGATGCACCGGCTCCACACAACTATTCTTTGTCATTTTATGGATGCTCATCAGTCAACTGTCACATCTTCTCAAAGACCCCTCCAATCTAAATGTTTCTCTTTGGGCTTTTCCCAGAACTAGCAGCTGAATGAGCAAAAGAAAAGCCACTTAGTTTCTAGGCAAAGGAAAACTTCACTCTAAAGATCTGGGTCATTTGAGAAGATCCTAGGAGTAGCTTGCTTTGGGGGGGGTGGGGGTGTTGGATTTTTTAAAATTTTATCTTTTGCAACAGTGATTTTAACATCAAGTGAAAACTCCCTGTGTTCATGTGCCTTCAAACAGCTAGTGAAATTTCTGTGTATTCGTATAGAATGCACTCCCAAGGCAAATAAACCTTCCGTCCAAATGTCTTCTAACAAAGGTTTAAAACCCTAGATCACATTCAAAAAGACAGCTTTTCATTGAACACCCTAAGGCTCATCTCATTAATATGCAGTCATCCCCCCTTTAAACTAAGGTTAAGTGCTCTCAAAATTAGCGTGTTTGTGTAATATGCTCTTTAAAGAGTAAATCCAACAAAATTGTCTTGTTACTTTCAACTGTCAAAGACACTTTTTTCTTGCTTCTTGTTTTTCTGCTGGCTTGAGCTTTTGCATGTTTGATGCAGTAGTCAAAAATTTAACTCGTATATCCTTCCTGTTTACACAAATGCATTTTGAATTTTAGTTAGTGTCTGTTTTTAGCAGAAAAAATAATTTTGTACTTGTATACATTGCAATGAAAAATATAAATTATTATAATTTTAAAGACACAATAAATGCATTTCTGCACTAAATGAATGATGATTTCTGGTAGTCCTAGTCAGTAATCTTGCCCGTATTCTATTATTTTCAGCATTTGGGGTTCCTTTTTGTTTGGTAGGGGTTTTTTTGTTTTATTTTTGGTGGGGTTTTTTGTCATACCTTAATAACTGAAAAGGTTATTAATAAATTTGCAGCATTTATTATTCAAATTGTAAATTACAGGTCTGGGTTTTCCCTCATGATAAAAAGAAACCTGTATAAACAATAGGAGGTTTGGAAGCAAAGATCCGACTGATGAATCGGCAATCCAAAATCCAGAACTTTAAGAACTTGCAGGTGTCACACAGAAAGGTGTCACTTAAAAAAAAAAAAAAAAAATAGCATGGATACGCTAAGTCACTCTTCACTTTGTCTGCCTAATATGAATAGATTTGTGGCTCTTTCAGAAGAAATGCTGGAAGCAAAAGCTCACAGGTTTCCTGGAGGGGTTTTTGGCAGTCGTTTTCACAGAAGCCAGCTCGCTGTCCGGGGGCGTGGAGCGCAGGAGGGGATTGCCCGGTCGGCGTGTGAGCTGGGGCCACTTTTGGCAGCACTCTGAGCTGCCACCTCATCTTTCATAAGGGCTTTTCTCTTTTTTACCAGTTTTACACTAATAGGTTCTCCTGGCGCTGCCTTAGTTGGCTACCATGTCTTTCTAGTAAAATACAACAGATGTAACTACAGATTAGATTGGATGCATTGTAAAAAAAATACCACTCCCAAGAGGATTTGTGCAATTAAACACAGACAATTGAAGAAAAGACAGAATGCTTCTTAAAAAAGAGATGATGGCAAATAACTTTTTGCCTGCTTGATTTTGCTCTGAAAATGGCTTTATATGAGAATGTGCAGAGTGCATCACATTCTCATTGAGTTACATTTCTCTTTTTACTGTAACTCGTTCCTTAGAGAGTGTGAAGCTAGAAAAAGAGCAGTCATTAGTGTCTAGCTAAAGGTGACACTCACATCAGCATTCATTGTGGTTTGTGTCTTTTGAAATGTTCTATCATATAGCTATATAATCTTCCAGGATAACTATGATTCGGTTAAGAAGGATCTATATGGGCTGTTGATCAAATTGCTATTGTGATTTTATTTACAATGCTTGCTGTAAGATGATACTATGAGCTGATAATTATAAAACAGAGAAATGGTTGAAAGAGCTCCATTCTGCTTCCATACGAGTCTATGGGCACTAAGTGAATAACCATCTTACAACATTTTTAGTCCGATAGGAAGGTGGGATCACTATGTGAGAAGGTTGTTGTCTCCGAGTCTTGTACTCTGTGTCCTGGAAAGACACGTTATTCTCCCTAACAGGTAAATAACCAGATGCAAGTTACAGCATTTTTAGCTGCTGGTCTGTCTGTACAAGGGCTGAAGTAGTTGCAGCTGGACTTGGCAGACGTTCTTCACGGACTGACAGGTAAATGGCTGTAACTGCCTCACCTCGTATGAAAGCTTCTTTATCTTTCTACCATTGGTGTAGGGTTTAAGGAGCAGCTAAGATGATTCAGTTTCTCACTCCAGCAAGGAAAATGGTCCTGCTATCTCTATATCCATCAGAATTTTCTTTGTTCAAACCTAACGTTGACAGCTCTAATTTTTTTAATCGGTGTGCTCTTTTGAAAGAGAGAGGGTTTTCCATTCTTTTTAGCACTTCAAATGTTTCTGTCATGTCACCCCGTGTTTGTTTCCTTTCCTAGCTCAGTAGTCCACCATAGTGTGATTTTCAAAGGGATAAATGCCCAAGCTAACAATTAAGTATGTAACATTTGTTGCTAGTTAGCATTTCTCAATGTCAAGCATTTTCTAATCCTTTGTGAGTGAAGTCTTTCTGAGTTTCTAGTAATTTGCATTACTCTTTTCTAGAAGTGGTTGGTTTTATTTTCAGTTCAGTCCCTCTGGGCGTAGCGGCTCCCCAGGCGAGCCGGTGGCCGCGCGAGGGTCTCTGGCTAGCAGCGCGCCGTGGCCAGTGTCCTGTCACCTTCCGCTGCCCCCTTTGCCCACGCGGCCGTCCACGGGAGATTGGACTGGGGAAGGCGTTTGTCACAAGTCTGGTGAGGTACAAACCTGGCAAGATTCCTTAACCATTCTGCCACTGTTCCCTTTGATGAACTGTTTAGGACATGCAGTGCCTCTGGTCTGAATTTTTCTAGGTTTGTCACAAAAAATACTTTTCCCAGCCTTAATGAGTTAAATGAATCAGGATCCCATTGCCGTGTATCCTGGTTATTTTCCATCTTGCTATCTGCACTTTTAACTCTGAGCGAACACAGAATTTTTGCTTTACTCCCCCATATCTAGGCCCTGCAGAACAGTAAGCGAGAATTGCAACGTCTCGGTCTTCATGCAAATTAAGATATGGCAGTTATCTACTGCCTGCTTATGACCAAGTGTCACCAACATTGAGGAGTTCCAGAAGTTACATGGAAGAATTTTAATCTCATTATAAAGTAAATGAAGATTCAAAAAACCGTGCAGTTTCTCAGGTTTCTTCTTGTTTTCTCTTACTTCAGATGGAGAGCAAGAAAATTTTTTTGTAACATAACACCAGTGCCATAGCATTGTATTCTCCTGTAGCAAAATTGACAAGTACTTACATCATTATACATGGCTGCTATTTCATTAGGCGAATGTCAGTGTCAGGTAAGATCATGGTTTTGTCAATATAATGAAAATACCAGTCAAGTGAGGAAAAAGTCACAATTTTCCAGCTCTAAAAATTGATTTTTATTGCTGCTCTTGTAATCCTTTCTTTGGATTAAGTATTTATTATTGATGTGGTCTTTCTTTTAATCTTAATAGCTGCTGACATGGTAATTAATTAAAAAATACAACATTTTTGCCCAAATGGCACTATATTGAAATTAAAAGTGAACATCACATATTAGTTAAACAGCCCTGGCAAATGTCTTGAGTGTTAAGATGATTGCCTAAGCTTCTTGACAATTCCCTTCATCTTGCTGTATGCTTCTTGACCTTTAGAGATGTTTTGGTGTTATTAATAGGTTTTAGCTATTATATCAGAAAGAACAAGGCACAAAAGTATGATAAACTTTATTTTTTTAATGACAGTGCTACAACACCTTAGGCATGCCAATGAAGGCACTCACATCACATCTTTTGAGGCACACTTAGGTGGTTTCCAGGTAACTTTTATTCAGATTTGATGGGGATTTTTCTGGAATTTATCTCTAAATGTGTATCTGAGAATGCAAAATGGTTCAAGCCGAGTGCTGACTGTGCTGCGGAAGTAGGGGCAATACACAGAAGAGATGACAGGGTTCTGTTTCAAAGCTTTCTCTGAAACCTCTGCTGGAGGTGAATCCCCCATGGAGCAGTTCTTGAGATGCAGCTGTGCCAGGTGGTCTCTTTGCCTAAAACTTACATAGGAAAAAGCAGTCAGGATAGGAACGGCAGAAATCTGAAAGGCCCCATAGCAATCCTATGTCTAGTTTTGTATAAACCAAAACCTAACGTTTCCATTCTCTTGATCTTAAGATCAAGGCATGGCTGTGGTAGCAGACAGGTTTCACTGTCGTCGTTCCTTGACTTTCCACCAGAAGTCACTGCAGGAGTTGTTATTACCTCTGGCATTATAGATCTGTGGAAAAGAAAGTGTGTATAACCTTCTTATCCATAGGTCACCTGCTACCCAATACTACCTCCTGGCTCCCACCAACTGGATGGTCAAGTCACTTCCCACTTTCTTTTTTTTTTTTCTTTTTTTTTTTTTTTTTTTACCCCTGTCTAACCATTCCTCTTTGGGGTGAGACCCTCCCTTGTCGAGAAAAGGTTAGCTGAGCATGCCCTTTGCGGCGGCACACCGCGCGGGCGCAAACGGCCCGGCTGGCTCCCTCTCTGTGGTGTTTCCTGAGCACTCCGCTGATGGGCTGAAGCTGAAGAGGATTTACCATCCCATGCAGAGACGTAGGCCAGCATTACTTCTGCTGGATTCAGATCCAAACAGAACCTGTGGTTCGCAGCTCTGCTTAGGTCGGCAGTAAGCGGGATTAACACTTTAACCTGAGAAGTGAGTGCCACACCAAGACTGCGCTGTCCTCTCTTCTCGGCATAGTTAGTTGTGATTTTCTTATTCCTTTACTTAGTAAAGGTTATTTTATATAGGCAGTCACATGTTCTCTGAAAAAGCAGCTTTTGTACCTTTAGTTCCTCTGCATGGATAACGTGCACAAATAAAGAGGTTGTGGCAAGAGAGTATCTTACCCCAGAGTTGTATGAGAAATACAGAAGTGCTCATATTAGCTAGTATTTAGCTTAAACACATTTAGTTATTATAAAAATTTGTTCACTGAATAAAATATGGCTTGACCTCTGGATTGTTTCTTCCCAAGAAACGTGACAGTGTCCCTCCTTCTCCTTCATTCAGCCCGCTTGGCAGAGCTGCAAGGTTTTTGTTTTGTTTTGTTATGTTATTGTTGTGTTTAAAAAAAAAAAAAAAAAAAAAGCCCCAAAAAAACCCCTCAAGCCCCTCTTTTCAGCGATGTCAAGTTAGGATGAATTGGCCAAGGAGGCATGTTTATAGACTGTGTGAAGAACTTTGTCTTTGTGTGGGAATGCTGGTGACACTGGTATGGCTTGCCTGAATGAACTGCGATGACGCGGCTAATAAGGTGTCCTGCTGAGCGCTGCAGCAGCCTTTCTCAGACCTCCCACTTAATGCCATTCAGCTCCAGCTCAGTGTAGCTAATTTTTCCCATTCCCTCAATTCTTTAGGTCTCCTTACAAACAGAAAAGTCAACTTTCACACCGAGGAGAAGATAAGTGCTTTAGGAAATAATCGTGTAAACAGAATGTTACCTTCTGACCTGATGCTGATACCTTGGTCTGGGACAAAACCCAGCTGGCTATTGCATTAGACATGGCTATTAAAGGAATAATGCTGCTGATCCTCCTTACAAAGTGCCCTGAGAAATTGTTTAGCCAAATCACAGTGCCTCTTGTCACACTGAATCATGTTCAGCTGCTCTCTTCCATGACCAAATCGGTGATATTTAGCTGCTTCCTTGTCTTCTCCTTCTCCAGTATGGGAGGGGGATAAGTATAAAGCAAGGGGAAGTCAGTCATGTTTCCGATTGCCCTATTATTTTCTGGCTGAATTTCAGTGCTTTGAAACATATATACAGTACGCCATATAGCTTTTATAAAAGAGGGTGCATCGCATAAAGTAACTTGTAATTATAACTACTGTAACGAGTACTTTATTTTAAAGTAAATTATGAAAGGATTTCAGTGATTTCAGTAACTTGGAATTGTTCATTTTAAGACTGAACTAAGCAATTCCTCTTGGTGTTCTGTGCAGAGGCTAAAATTAATAACCAAACACAGATTTCCAGTAGTACTGAGGAGGAGAGGAACGTCTGCCTCTTACTCATTTGAGTCTTGATAGGAACATGGCATCCAGATCTCCTAAATGGCTTTGAAAAAATTCACCTTTCACAATCTGCTTAGCAGTGCCATCCAGACTGAGAGGTCTGTCTCTGTGTCACAGTAATTTGGCATGTCCTAGGCTCCAAGACCAAACCCTGAGCACTCGCTCGTACTGTGGCACTCGTCTGCCTTCTCTTGGGGCTTGCCCGTGGCGCGGGGCCGGCCAGGCTGGGCTCTCAGCTGGGCAGTGCTTCCGCCCCAGGATGCCCAGTCGAGCTCAAGGTAGAGCAGCTGTTCAGCTTCACAGCTCAGAGGCCTTCAGAGGTTTCTTGTAATTCTCCTGATGCACCCACAATAGCAGACAAGTTCTGTCACAGGGTTTCAGGAAGATGTGTCAGGGGACTGCCGTGCTAAAAGCACTGATGCGTGGAGGTCATTTTGCTACAAGTCTTAACCACGCAGCAGAGCAAGTACATTTCCAGTGCAGACACAGTAACTTCTTGCTGGGTTTGTAAAGCACTTGCTGATACCAGTGTGAGGCAACCTGCAGTTATTAGACCGAAGTAAGAATTAAATGTATTTATTTTGCAGCAAAGGAATTGCTGTAGTAATTTAACATTAATTTGCACCCTTACCAATGAAGCTTTACTTCTTAAAAAAAAAGTGTGAACCATGGATCTGATTCATCAAAACATTTAAGCATGTGACTAACTTTGACTGTAAGCTTTACTTGAAAGTTACAATTGCCTGAGTGTTTCCTTCTTTTACTCTTCTGTCATATCTAAAAAGCTGTTCAACTCTATTTCAAAAACTGTTTGTGGTCTGTCTCTTCTCAAAATACAACAAAATTTGAAAATAGAGAATAACCCAACCAGTCCAGAAGAAATTCAATGTAGAGCCATCAGTTAAAAATGTAGAACTAGTTTGGAACTGGCAAAATAATTAAGGGGATGTGTTCCAAGTGTGAAGAATCTAATACTATTATCAAGAACTCCTTATGCAATTTAAAGTTCTATGTTTGTGGAACTACTGGAAGAGAAATCATTTATGGAATGTACATTTGTGTGCTTTAAAGTTTAACAAGGTCATCAATAAACCCAGCCATAAGCTGCATATTCACCTTTGAAAATGGTCCTTATTTGCCATATTGAATTTGTTGTTTTGATTTCCAAAATGTGCAGAAGTAAAAGATACTTCTTTGGTATGTTCTAAGTGCAAAGAAGCTCTTTTCTGATAAGCGATACCTCTGGAACGAGAACGAACGATTAGAAGAGTGGAAGTGTTCGTCCAACCTCTTCAAAGGAAAGAATTCTCCTTCTCAAAAGGAAGGGCTGTAGTCTGAAGAGTTTTACGCATTATTTGCCTTCAAGCATTGGATACATCCCGATTGCTCATCATCTCTTGATGGGCCTGCATAGGTCACAGCAAGCAGCACAGCTAGTGAAGGCAGTGATGATCCTTTGTTTGCTCTTGCATATAGAGTTGTGGAAGTGAAATATTTGTAGCTTGTCTACAGTCATGTAATTTTACCAGAGTCAGCTATTTTGTCACAAGCTATTTAGAAAATTTTTTACAGAAAATAAGAGAGTCTTAAAGAATGTTGAAGCCCTTTGGGATATCTGGTAGTCAGCAAGTACAATTTAAAGGAAATGGCAGTAGGTCCTCCCGCTAAAAACATAAGATTAATGCTGGTGACATAGGTTGGCTGCTTTCTTTTTGTATGATTCAGATTTATCACTCCTTTGACTGATTCATGACAACGTTTTTAAAGGATTATTTGATTCATGGTTAAAGGAAGGGTATTGTTATAGAAACAAATAGCAAAGTAGAATAGCGCAGATTTTGAAGCCATCCTAGTTCATTTTCAAACACTCATTTAAAAAAAAATTGTTTTCCGAGTTCTCATTTACTTGTACACATGATGAACTGTATATATTTGTGGCTTAGAATGCCGAAACAAGAAGAATGGAACACTTTTGTTTAGCTCTTGCTCCAGTCCTAACACTTTCAGTGCGTGTCCTTGGTCCTGGCGAAAATCAGCGTGTTTGCAGTGCTCAGTTTCTGTCCCAGCACCCCCAGAGCAGGATGCTTTCCTGCATGATCCTGGGGGAGGAAATATTGCTGTACTCTTCTTTATTGCCATCTCCTTTGCTAACTTGGAGTCTGATTCTAAAAGCACAATCAAGAAGATTAGTTCTTGTGCCAATGATTCAGTGCAATTCTAGGCACCATTAAGTATTTCAAAATAGAGCTATCAAAGTACCAAATTGCTGAAATAAGTCTAAGATTTGGAAACTCTCGAACTAGTAATAAGTTCCAATGGCAAGGACAGTAGGCTACATACATGTATTAAGGTGAGTCATTTAAAGCATATTTTATTGTTAGGTATCCCAGATCATTTAACAAGTGCATAAATGTGTATCTCCCTTGCTGTACCACTGCTGGTAATTTTACTGTACACTTAAATTTCACCACCTGTGAAAAGGAGATATGTCAGAAGCCACTTAAAGCATCGTTCTTGAGAAGTAACCTTTGGACTATTTTACTTCAATCTGTCATGAAACACTCTTTCTAAAATACACAACAAGACGAACTACAGGGGGAGCAACTGGTTAAAATTATCAGTTTTAAAGCTGGCATTTATTTTTATGCAAATCATGTTTAAATCAGGTAATGTGCAAGACTATAAAATGACTGAATTTTAATTAATTGATCAGAAGCAGACTAATTAGCTGTTTTGTTCATCGGTTAGGAGACGTTTTGACTGGCTATTTTTGGAATAGTCTGTTTATTTGGAAAATCCATCTTTGCATAATACAATCACAGGCATCATTCTCATAATATCAATTTGTTTTAAGAGGCCTTCTCTAGACCTTGATGTCATTCCTGCAGTATCTGTCATTTCTTTGTCAGCAGTAAATGGCAATGAGCAAAGCCAAAACTAAGATATGAATCAGGAAAGTTGGCAAAGCAAAATCATTTTTTCTTATGTATAAGTTGCATATCAGATTTTGCAGTGATAGTCTTAGAAAATTGTGATAATGTAAATGTTTTAACTTTTAAGTTCTCATTTTCCTTTAATGTGCCATGAGGGCACTAATCAAACTAATGTTATGTACAGGTCAAGAGTGACAGATTTTTCTCAAAGCTTGCTGGGAGCTGACAGTAGACAGTATTTATTAACAGTACCTGCAATAATTTGTCAGCTGAATGGAGGATTTGGAGATTTTCACACCAGAAAAGGATAACTCTTTGCAAGAGATTTTGCTTCAAATGATCATTACCTGTAGTGTGTTGACCCTGGCTGGACGTCGGGTGCCCCCCAAAGCCGCTCTCTCACTCCCCTCCTCCGTGGGACAGGGGAGAGAAAATACAACAAAAGGCTCGTGGGTCGAGATAAGGACAGGGAGATCACTCGCCGATTACTGTCACAGGCAAAACAGCCTCGACTTGGGGAGATCAGTTTAATTTATTACCACTCAAATCAGAGTAGGGTAATGAGAAATAAAACCAAAATCTCACGAACACCTTCCTCCCACCCCTCCCTTCTTCCTGGGCTCAGCTTTGCTCCCAATTTCTCTAGCTCCTTCCCCAGCGCCGTGCAAGAGGGCAGGGGACGGGGGCTGCAGTCAGTCCATGGCCCGTTGTCTCGGCTGGTCCTTCCTCCCCAGGGAGCACTCCTCACCCTCCTCCCCTGCTCCGGCGCGGGGTCCTCCCCGGGCTGCAGGTGGGCATCTGCTCCACAGCAGACCCCTGCGAGTGCAGGGGACAGCCTGCCTCACCGCGGTCTTCCTCACGGGCTGCCGGGGAGCCTCTGCTGCGGCACCTGGAGCACCTCCTCCCCCGGCTCCTTCACTGCCCGTGGCGGCTGCAGAGCTGTTTCCTCCACCTGTTCTCACTCCTCCCTTCTGGCTGCTGCGGCTGGGCAGTTTTTTTCCTCCTCTTCCTAAATGCGTTATCCCAGAGGCGCTGCCAGCGCCGCGGCTGGGCTCAGCCTTGGCCGGCGGCGGGGCCGGCTTGGAGCCAAAACATGGCCATGGAAACCCGGTATACTACCTTAGGTCCAGTGCACATTCACTTTTCAGTAGAATAATATTCCTTACATAATAGATTACTGTTGACTAAAAATGTGAGATGTGTTTCAGAGGAGAAGCAGCGTCTCTCTGTAAATCCGATGTTGCATCTTTCCTTGTAGCTTTGAAAAATCTAAGTGGATCTAATGTATTAAAACTTTTAAAGCCATTTGAAGTGAATGCCTCCTTGCTGGGCAGTATTGTTCCAGGAAGCCTACTTACTGTGCTTTCCTTAATAATCCTTTACCTATCTATATGGGTTCCTGCCGCTGGCTCAGTTGGGGTTTCTGGCACCGTAACACTTATGTATTTATATATTCCCAGAATGTACACAGCCCTGCATTTGTTCCTTATTTCTTATATATTGTACATCTAGTATACCACTGCAGTTTTTTGTGCATTTTGTCTGTGTGTATGCTTTGTAGCTGTCACGGTTGCATTTCAGCTATTTCATACCTTCCTCAGCTACTGATAGGAAATTAATTGTATTGATTCCTGTTTTGAAATTAAGCGTATATCAGTGGATTTCTAAATGCCAAGATCTCCGGAAGCATGTAAAATTGCACGTTGTTAGGAGTGCCAGACAATTGTTCTTAATAATAGATAAGCTAATAATATAGTAGCAGCCTTTAATAATATAAGATTTGAAAAATGAACAGTAATACCTTATCTCCCTGTTTAGTACTGAGCAAAGGCTTGAGAAAAATCAATCTTTACTCCACATCTGAAAAGATCACCTGTTAGGTGTTAGCTACAGCCTTGGTAAAAGTCTGCTTTGAACAAAAAAGAGAACTCTCTTAGAGAACTTATAACTGAACTGCGAAAAACCTTGTAGATCCATCTCTGTCAGCTGTGACGATTAATGCTTAGCCCTAATGTGTCACTTTTCATATAGTTCTTAGAGCACTAACAAACGCTGGTAAACATCATGATCACAGTCTTGCAGATAAGTAAACTCAAAAGCAGACCTGCTCGGAACTCACCACTACTTTGGGGTTCATAATTGTTAGCTGCCTAGCCCAAAGCCATATACTTAAACTTTGAATGGTGTGGGGTTACCTCCATGATGCCCTCGAGATTTCTCTGGTGCCCAAATGCTGGTTCTGCATTATTTGCACTAACAGCTGCAAACTTGCTTTCCTACAAATTGCTTTCAGCCAGACAAAGGAAATCAAATGCATTATTTCACTGGGACTGTAGATAGAATTGCCTAAGCAAAGAAAATCAGCCCAAACCCATGGTTAATATATTGTTTGAGTATAAACTGGTAGTTTTGATCATTCCAATAATTATTTCTGAGATTGTGCATAGAAGATAAGATATGTGTATTTGTGCATCCTCGCATATATGTGAAGCTGGATGACAGGTTTGTTTTGTTTTGTTTTGTTTTCCAGAATTATAGATCAACGGTTTGAGAAAGTTTCATATTTTGTCTTTGGAGATTTCAACTTCAGACTGGATGCCAAAGCAGTAGTAGAGGTAGGACTTTTATTTTTCTTCTGTTGTAGACCCTACCAGGTTTTGTCTCGCAAACATTTTTTCCTGTGGAAAAGTTAAAAGTGACTTGACAAACTAATCTTAATATTGACATCAGACTTGGCTATGAATACATTGAACAGGAACATCTGACAGGTAACTGAAAATCACTGTTGTGAATCTGCTGAAGCAATTGCGAAAACCACAGCTGGTGTGCCACATTTCTTCCCAGTAGCGGTGTGTAAAGTGAGTATTGGCTGTAGGTGCCACTGGACTGCAGAGTCCATGCCTCCTGCGCATGGTCCTGGGTATAGAAAGGGGAAATGTGGGAACACATCCAAGATGAGACCTGGAGTCTTCACAATGCATGCAGGAGTGTCTTCTTTTGGCAGGCATGCTGATCCCTTGTTGGAAATCTCTTCTGGCTTCAGCATTGCATACCACATTTCTGTTGTACGTTTGTGACTTTTGCTGTATGTTTATGGTTCACAGTGACTCTCACAATCATTGACTGCAAGTGGAGTAAGTGCTGGTTTATATTTCTACTCTGTGGGGAATAAGAGACATGTCCCAAACGTCTGTGATAGAAATCCACACTTTAAAAACACAAGCAGATATTTGTGCAAACCATTGTGACAGTAGCACTTCAGTGTGGAAGGGTAATTGGAAGATTCATATAAAGCCAAAAAGAATGCGGTAAACCTTTTTCATCATAAGTTGAGATTACCTTGACTTTACTGCTAAAGCTCAGCTCCAGGTAACATGGGGTCAGAAATAATATCCAGGTTGAAAACCAATTTAATCTCATGGTTTTCCCACTGTAATTCTCAGAGATACTGTAGTATCTTTTCAGTGTCCTTGAGGATAGGCATGTATCTTCTAAACCAAAAGCTTTTATTTTGTAAATCAAGCAGGGGAAGTAAGTGGCCTGTGTGTCAAAGGCTCGCTACCCTTCATACAGGTGTGGTGCAGTTCTTCTTCCTTATGTGATGATTAGTCCTTCATCTGTTGAAAAACAGGAGTTTGACATTACAGCACTGCGTATGGAGCCAAGAATTTTCTTCTTGGAGTCTTTTATGCATTGCAACCATTTAACCAACAAACTTAAAGCGTAGTGGAAAGGAAACTCAACTCACTGATTCAGAATATGCAGCTTTATACTGCATATGTTAAGGACTACATCCTGCTTTGCTAGACTGCGGTTACCATAGTTATCATCAATGTTTATAGATTATTTGTTTTTGAAATATTATGCCTGTTTGTTTATTATTCAGTAGTGGTGCAATAGTATTATTGAGAACGCTCCTGTCTGAGAACACCTCTATCAATCACGCTGCAGCAGAATTATCTCCTACACCCAGTACTGATGAAGGGTGCAATATGTTTTTCCTAACTTACTAACTGCCTAGCAGTCTGCAGGATTGAAACTGCAGAGAATGCTTTCTTTATTACCAATAGATTAAGATTCCTACATTTATATCTCTGAGTTTCAAAGCAATCCACTTCTAACAAAATAATGGCACTAGCCACAGATGATGCATACTGAGTGAACTGCACAACAGGTAGTAAGAGTACAAGTGATCCTTAGTCCTGACACAGTGCTTTTCATTTTACAAATCCTTTCCCAAAGCAAATTAAAGTTGCATATGAGTACACGAGGTAAACTTTGAAGATGAATCAAATTCATTTTCCCATTCATCCTAGATGAGGTGCATGCATGTGTGAGTGTAAAAAGCAGTAGGATAATACATATTTTCTGTTGCTTTTTTTTAAGTAGCGTACCCCATTAACCAGAATTTCACCCAGCTACTTTTCAACATTAATTAAATATAATTAAAGTTGATCTAGAAACTTCTACGTGTAATTTACATATGCACAATTAAAGTCATCCTAAGATTGTTTTGCAGTCCTCTACATTTGGTACAGTTCATAAAACAATATGTCGGAAGACCCAACAGATTTAAGAAATGGTTGTCTCATGCAGTTTGGTACACAGAAGTGATAGTACAGGCAGTGTATCTTTGACAGTACCTTAACACCGGAACAGTCATGAATAAATCAACAAGAAACACATAGCACTCTGTTTTGACAATAAAGTCTAGGCTCCTGGGAGACAGATCAGTTTCTAAAGTATAATTTGGAAGGGCAGAGTTACAGGCCACCTCTAGCAGGAATTATTCTAGATAGGACCTAATGATTTGATTGTATATAAGATCCAACCCCAAATCACTTCACAAACTAGTTTATAAAAGGTGTTTCTCAACTGTGCCAATTTTCCAAAGCTGGCAGAGGGTGGAGTGCCTTGACCAAGGCTGTGCAGAACTGGCAGTGGTGGCACAGGTACAAAAATGGCCAGAGGTGATCACTTACCTAATGCTCAGTGACAGCCAAAGTGTTAGCCTGTGCTCATGGAGCCTCATGCACCAAAAAATACCCTAGTCCCTTCTGACATTTTAAATGTGTGCCTAGGCAAACTGATATTAACCGTTCTTTTGACTATTCAGCGGTGTAGTTAATACTAGGAATTTTAAGGGTTAATCCATTGACCTGTCATCTTTGTATATATTACTAAATTTATCTCCGCTTTTCTTGCTGACCTTTTGAATTCCCTCTTGAGACCACAGTGTGCTGAACACTTGGACACTCAGATGCTATGAGAAATATATGTGTTGTGGAAACGTAGACTGTACTTATACCAGACACAAAGAATAAAGTATATTTCTAAAGGATTTTTCAGTTAAGCCATTGAAAGGGAGAATCTGAGAGCTGTTTCAAATGTAGAGTCCAGACACTGAAGTGCAGTGTGTTAAATCAGATTCTAAAAATGTTGTTCTTATTAATTCATAATTAATAGACAATAAATCATTAATATATAATTTATTAAACATTTTATGGGAACCTTAATCTAAAGCCATATTGATTTCCTTGCTAGGAAAATCTGCTTTACGGTTGTTGGAGTAATCTGGGGGGGGAATCAATAAAACAGGTAAAGGCTTCTGGCAATTCTGAGGTCCATGTGCGCAATAACAAGTGCATTGTCCGCAGGGATAAACTGGCAAGAAAGAAATAAGACGTCTGTAGCATAACAAGCATAGTAAATACAATTGTTTTATAGTAGATCTGAATTATAGTTTGAGCATAGTTTGTGGCTTGGCATGATGACGTTCAGAGAAATACCTACAGCTCATCCATTTAAAGCATTTTAAAGTTGTCCTCGGCCTGAAAAGGGCCAATGATGCGGTTCCCTTTTAGTCTGGTTTTCTTGGGCCGTTGTGTGATTCAAAGCACAGAGAGCATGGGAGGACCTGGAACGCCAGTTTTTCCCGGCAGCCCCGGGCCGCTGTACGCTCTGGGAGTGTGCCAGGCACCGAGGCCGCGCCGGCGGGGCTTCGGCCGCCAGCTCTCACACGGCATGCTTGATGCCACCCTCCTTGCGACAGGCCAAAGCTCCCAGCCACTCTTCTCCTGGAAATAAACATACGGGAGTGTAAATGCTCCTAAGAGTTATAGTAATAAGCCTCAGAAGTTTGTCTTGCAGCTCAATCCCTGGCAGATACCATCGGGCCGACACATCCCGCCGGGCCTGTGTGGCTGCACGGGCTGGGAGGCCAGTCCCTCCCCGCAAGGGAGATAGATGCCACCACTTTGTTACTGCAAAACATCCAGAAAATCTTCCGCTAGCAGTCTGACCTCTTGGAAGGCACTGCTGTTTTGAAAATCGATTGTAGACCCATTGGCCAGCAAATTACAGACGCTTTTACACTACTGCTTGTGACGTGTCTGGCTGGCATTGGATTCATTTACTACTAAACATCTTCAGTTCATCATCCTTCATGTTACAGATGTTTCCAGAAATAAACCTGCTAAGTAGGAAACGTATTTAGTAAGGCAGTACACACAAAAGAAGGATTTACATTTCCCCATTTTCATCATTTTAAGGTATGCTCTAAGACTGTAATTTTTTTTTCTGATGGTCAGCTAAATTCAGTTGATCCTACACATGCAAAACTGGCCAAGTATTTTGCCGCTTTTTAAATTCAAATACTTGCCTACTAAATTTTTTTTGAAGTGCTAGATTTTTTTGGATGATACAGCATTCTAATTATTTGTGCACTGCTTCCAGGTATCTTCCAGCACGTCTATTCCTAGCATGTTATGGAAGTGTTCACAACATATACAAAATTACTATAAATTTTGTATTAGTTTGACTATGAATTCTAGTATGTATCAGCTTCTCTGCAATGTTTCACACTGGATCCAAGGCCATTCTAATTTCCAGTTTTACCATTATATATATATTTAATTTTTTTATTTGAAACAACTTATTAGCTTCTAGTATTTTCTGTAAACTCTAAAAACACTTGCTGCTGTAAACGTGGAAGCAGAACTGGTCCCATAAATCTCTCCTTGCCTCATTCACATGGATCTATGGAAGTGCGAGTGGGAGGGTCGTGACCTCCGTCAGTAAATTTGTAGGGCTGCCTACACAGTGGCATCCTGCACAGGCTGTCATTTTGTGTCTTCAAAATGCAGAGGTGCCCTTTCCCCTTTGTTTGTTAGAGCAGATGTTTAAAAAAACAGAGTTCCTATTCCCGTTTGCCCAAGTACTTTGCAGGAACTTGGTGGCTGATGCGGTGCATCAGTCAGGAGCTGCCTCCTCTCACTCTCCCAGCACCAGCCCAGAGCATCACAGCTCACAGCTTTGGCTGTGGTCATCAGTAGAAATATTCCTCCTCCTTTTCTTTCTGTCTCAGTGAGTCAGTTTACCACTCTTGCTTTATTTAAATCACCACTCAAGTGCTAGGTGGGTCTAGACCGAGGAAGAGTATTTTTTCTGTCAGCTGGCCATAGTAACTGTCTATATTAATCTTTGAAAACTACTGTATTTTCATATTCTTTAAAAGAATTAGTTATCCACTGAAACTCTTGAATGTATCTTCCTAATCCTATTTGTCCATTTCAGGCAAGTACACTTAGGCTTAATAAACTGCGCTTATTTTAACTGTTTTGGAATAAAAACCCATTTCTGGCTGAGACTGCTGATTCAAGAGTCTTTTAAAGTTCCTTGTACTTCCAAGAAAATAGGATGGATCATTGTGTGCTCCTCAGTTCCAAGAACTGCAACTCAGGAATGTGAAGTTCAGTATGCAAAGTGTAAGTCTTTAGGAGAAAGTCATATTAATCACAAAATGGATTGCTCAAGATAAACCGGACCCTTCACGTGTATCCAGAAAAAAACAGTTTTTATTTTTGACTCACTACAGGACAGTTAGGGCTGACAGTAACTCGGTAAACTGGAGAGGGATAAAGTATATCATATACGAAGTATATCATATATGTAGCCACAGAAATGCTGTTTGGGGATTCCAGTCATTTTGGCCTACAAAAAGATTTCAGGCTCTACCTGCAGAATAAGAAGCAACATCCTTGTATAAAAACTAGGAAATCATGCCTGTACATCTACCCTACTTGATGGGTTACAGTCAGCCAAGATATTTCCTTTCTAGACTTCTGCTAAGCAGCCATTTGATAAGCCATAACTGGAATTGCTAATTAAATGTTTTTTAGAAGGTAATAACTACTCACAAAGAAGTTGTATATCTGGCTCCATCATTCACTTGCGTTAGCCTCTCTGCCACCTCTGACCATCTGACTTCATGTTATCTAGTAAAATAGGAACAACTTCATTCTAGCATGACTTTTTAGCTCCTACCATATTGCTGATGCGACGATGAATCACATAATTTTCATGTGATCATAGGGTCTTGGCATAGTATGGTCTTTTGTGTTGAAAAAAACAGTGGTGGCATCATATTTTTTTATCAAGTTGTGCTTGTGCCAGCAAAAGTTCAAGGTGTGCTCCCTGTTATTGCTGTGATGTGTTCGTCTATAAAACATGGGCCTCCTCCTTTAAGACATCTCTCTCTTTTAAACAAACATCTTTTGTTCAGAAAAAAAAAGCTGATGAACAGCTTTTATGTTGAAGTAATTGGTTTAGCTCTTACTCAAATCTGAAGAAATATTTTAAGTTGCACTTTTTTCTTATGGAGTCCCGGGTTTTGTGCAGTGACTAGGATCTTTGCAGACTCCAAAAGACAAATGAACCATTAGTCATCAAAAAGATTAATAGCTAATTAGGCAGTTAGCACTGAGTTGGAAATGTGATTCTCAGTGAGGTGGTCAGGCTGTGGGTGGATGTGGAGACTTGATTATCTTCTCATCTTTATAGGTGTGCTTCCCTGAACAAAAACAGGTCACCTGGCAAGATGAGGCTCTTGCTGTCTTCTGGCAATATTGGTGTCATCGCTGAGCATCTGGCTGTCCTGTCAGATGCAAATATGTGTGTGTGTGTGTGTGTGTATTTTTTTCAACTAAATATTATTTGCAGAAGATGCTTTGAATACATCAGGAAAAGTGCGTGTAAGAATTTCACATTCTTGTTATTACAAACACAATAGTCATTTCTTTCTTTAAAATTCTGACTTTATTTGCTTTGACAAGTGAGCATTCAGGAGGAATTTGTAATGTTTAATTGTATTAAAAATACTGACGTATCATAAAGAAGTAAGAGTATATAGTCGTGGGCATAAGCAATTCTGCCTCCCTATCCAAAGCCAAACCAGACATGGTTAGCTTTGCTAGGCGGTGATGATGTATGCATTTAAGATCTCAGCTGTGTCCATTTAATTCATAGCCAAGTGGTAAGTTCTTGTAGATCCTGCTGAATTCCTCAGCACAGGATAAGTGAACCATCTGCTGTGTGACAGTACTTCTAGACAGCATAACATGGCATCTGAAACATTGAAGTATTCAATTATGTTCTGTATTTTTGGAATATTGTTTTCTTTAACACAGCTTATTTTAAGAGTATTTTCAGAAAACAAACTTCGTATATGGCATTTCTTCTAGCTATGACTATGTATTTTCCTCAGCAATTTCATAGATTAAAACAAAAATTTAGGAACATTTTTCTTTAGTAAATCCATATGATAATGTTACTTACTATTTTAAGCATTTTATAATCTTCACAGCTACATATTTCATGCTTGTTTCCTTATAAACATTATCTGTTTCAGTGCTTTGAAATAATCTGGCAATTCTGAGTTTTGTGACCACAAATACCATTCCATTTAGTATGGAAGAAAATGTTATTACAATTGAAAAAGTATTGAATTGAAAAATGTTTAAAGTGGGGATTATGCAAATTGTGTTCTTTGAAACCATTTCAGCATAGTAATGCACTTGCAGAGAAACACTGCTAAAAGAAAATACTACATTAACAGTCACAAAGATGACACAGGAACTATGCTGGCTGCAGTATTTACAAAGTAGCTGATGTTTCAAATCTGTAATGGGGGAAATAGAAGGCATTTTCAGAAATAAAAAAGAGTATGTATTGGAAACCTGTGCTTAGGACATGTGCCCTTTCAAGTTCATGGATCTTGAATTACGGCTGGAAATCACTAAGTTGGTTTTACCTTTCTAACTAGACAATGAACCTGTCTGCTAATGCTGATCATGCCTTATGTACATCTTCAAGCAGACCTAATCATAAAATGCAGGTCGTTTAGTTTGGGAGGAGCTTCTTGAGATCTAGGTCCAACCCTCTGCTCAATCACGGTCACCTAGATCAGGTTGTGCTGGACTGTGTCCAGTTTGATTTAGAATATCCCTTAAACTGAAGACTCAACAACATCTCTGGGTGACCTGTGCCAGTACTTGGTCATCCTCAGAGTAGAACAACATGAGAAATGTTTTCTCATGTTCAGAGGGAACCTCCTGCATTTCCATTTGTGCCCATTGCCTCTTGTCCTGTCACTGGGCACCACTGAAAAAAACCTGGCTCTGTCTTTTCCATTCCCTCCCATCAGGTGCTTATATACATAAGATCCCCCAGAGCCTTCTCCAGGCTGAACAGTCCCAGCTCTCTCAGCACCTCCTCGTATGAAAGATGCTCCAGTCCATTTGTCATCTTTGTGGTCTTGCTCTGGATTCTCTCCAGTATGTCCATGTCCCTCTTGTACTGGGGAGCCCAGAACTGGACCCAGTACTCCAGGTATGGCCTCAGCAGTGCTGAGTGGAGGGGAAGGATCACCTCCCTCAACCTGCCGGCAGCTAATACAGCCCAGCATGCTGTTCACGTACCAAGTAATGACTGAATAGCAGGGTATCAACCTACACATCGTCACAGCTGCACATCTGGTTTATGTCAACAGCTGAGACTGCTGAAACTTTTCAGTTGGATCCTTTCTCACTGATAAAATGAAAAGAAGTCTGAAGTAGTAATTGCCATCACAACTATCTGGTGCTAGGCATTGGTAAAATTATTTTAAGGCATGGAGAAGCCCCTTTATCAAAAAAATCCTTAGCCTCAAAATATGAAAAAGATGACAGGCATTCTTTTCACTGCTTTAATTCTGATTTCTCCTTCTGCACGTGGAGGAGAATGAGAAAATTAGTAACTGCATAGCGATCTGGTGCTGAAATTGCAGAAGTCTTGGCTCAAACAAGAAATGGGCAGTTGCTAACAGAAAGCAGAAGTATGTTTTAAGAAAGATGGTGAACAGACGACATCCCAAGCACCTCAGTGCACAACAGGCTTGAGGAATGACATGGAGTGGCAGTAGTTGAAGAAGGAAGGAATCTCTCCGGCAGCTGGATCAGACGTGACTGTGAGCTCCCATCTATTAAGGGTAGGAGCCTACAAACTTCTGTATGTTGGATTAACTGCCTGGGTGAGGATTCCCTGTCTCAGCTCTCAACCATCACTGTGTGCCTGGGTGCTGTCTTATCCCAGTTCTGAATTGGTATCTGGTTTCTGCCTTTGGGGCCATGGAAAAATATCTTTTGTTTCTCTTTAAGACATTTATCTTACCTGTGGGTGTGTTCTCCCAGTCTTCTCTCTAACCCACTCATTCCCTTTCTCTCCATCCCTCTAAGGGTTCTGCACCCAGTTCTGCATCTCCACCCCATCTCTCCATTTGCTGGTTGGGATATGGAGAACAGTAATGTCTACAGCTCTTCTCCTGTTCTTATTTAACAAATATTGAAATTAGGTCTTAAGAAAGAAAAAGGATATGGAACAGTAATAATTCTCTAAATGATAAGAGTATGAGAAAGAATGTAGTTGAGAATTGCTGATGTGAAATTACTAATAGTTTGGATTATGAAGTGTAACTTAAGCACCGATGAACCAGTTTTTGGTGTTTGGGCAAAATCTGCAAAAGGTGAAACTCATGTCTTGTACACATTTCAGTCTATTGTGTGATGCCAGAGTAGATACTGAATATACACGTAGCAATAAATGCACATTTTCAGGTGATTCGTGCATGTTTTGAGGCTGATCTCAAACCTTACTGCTCTGTAGTCATGAGCTGTTGAATATAGTTGGAAGGGTGATGTGGTGAAAACTGTCAACAGCTGAGAAACCTACTTCTACCTATTCTAGGTTCACATCAATGCTTGTAAGTCTAATCTTCTATCTTTCCTCTTCTGCAAGAACTGAAGCTGATTAGTGCATTTTTTTTAGATTGATAAAAGTGCCATTTCACACACAGTGTTTTAACATTGCTGTTATGCCCCTAAGCCACTCAAAATCTGACTCACAGACAAAAAAACCCACACAAACCTCTTTAGGTATTTCTAAGATGAGGTATGTGTCTTTTGGCCGATCGCTGCATTGAAGAATAGTTGGTTTTGGTAATTGAGAAAAGAACAGACACTCTTCCTGTAGCTTTTACAGCAGGGTGAAGCAAGGAGGCACAGGTATGCAAATGCTACTGCAAGTGGACCCATTCTTACAAAAGTAACAAATTCATTAAAGTGGGACTAAATGTTGACTGAATGAGGACTATCAAAACCTCATTATGTCTTATTAAATCTTCATATAATTAGGAAGGAATTTTTTTAATATAGTGCTACAAATCATGCAAAAGAGCCTTTTTTTGTATGTATGAAAGGACTTGTTCATTCTTTCTCATGTTCTTCAGTTAATGTGTTCTTTTGCTCCATAGTGGTTGGTAGTTTAAAACTGCAATAGGATTCCCTTCTTCCTTCAGTAAAGGGATATTCAGCCGTCCTTATAAAAGAAAAATTACATTTCTTTATTTTTGAGATAAACCTGCATATCATGGAATAAATCATTCTTAATAGCTTACAAGCTTCAGATCATGTTTTCATTCCTGTTAGAAATGTGCATAAGACGCTGGATTGGTTTTATCGTCTCAAATAGTTCATTGTAAATAGCTTTGTCTCATAAAGATTTTGACTTTCTTTACAAGCTAAACTGATTCTAGGAAATGTTGGAAACAAAATCCAGTGTAAAATGAAAAGGTAATAAAGATTTATTAAATTAAAATGCATAAAACTTCAGGTCTAATAAGGACAGTTTTATTAATGAATGTAAATTGCAGCAACCCATCTGAGGCACCTGCTAAATGTTCATTATAAATTACTCTCATAGACACTGTGATGAGTTTCATATTGTAGCCAGACTTATAAAAGCATGCAGATTGCTTCCCCAAGGGACTGTATATTTACTTAACAGTGTAGTTAATTGCAATTATTTATTTTCCAGTGATTGCAAATGGCTTCTGCATTAAAGATATATGTGGCTATTAGGAATTATTCAATTACCTCTCTTTTTCTCAGTAGCCTAAGTCAGACCTTAGCTCAGATTCCCAGAGGTAAGTCTGTAGTGTATTAACTCAATATGTTCCCGTTCCTTGGCTTTCTGCTGGGCCAAAACTCTGCACTTGTAAGTCCTCTCAGCAGAGCTAGCTTGAGAAACACTGATTACCCGTCCGTGCAGCTGATTTTTTGACATCCTCTGTTCCGTACTGATGCTGCCACGCTTATTGGCAAGATTCATAGGAGGTTAATTAAATCCATCTTCAAAACAACGAGGGGCCAATGAGCCATATCCTCGTTGCAATAGTAAATTAAATGATGCAATTGTTTTTACTTCCATCATGGATAAGGGGAGAGATGAGTGAATGAATTGTTCTCTGGCTGCCTTCTCTGGGGCCCTGGAGGGTCTAGTAGCATGTGGTCATAAACCTGCTTTTAATTTGCGGCTACAGGAAAAGATGACACTGTTATCAGCGGGCAGAGGTCTCGCACAGCATCACAAAGTGAAAGATGGCACTGTTTAAAAACTAAAAGGAACTGTATACCCAGTAGGGCTTAGCAGCTCCTCCTGTTTCAGATGCAAATTAATACAAACACAGTTACAGAGCAGAACAGAAAAGATGATACGTTGATCAAATTTGGCACTGCTCGGGCCGTAATTAAAACGTACACAAATTAAATACAATTATCTTGTGCTTTCTAACAGGGCTGAGCGTCATTATACTAATTAATAATGCAGTCTATAAGCTCGGCTCTGCGGCTGTGATTGTTCAGAGTGTATGTTTTATGCCTTGCGTGGCAGCAACTGGCAGCTGGGAGGCTCAGCTGGCACCGGCTGCCGGCGGGTGCCAGCGGTGCCAGCAGCGCCCGTCTCCCCGCAGCCCGGCCGCAGCCGCACCTGCCACCACCACCTCGCCGGCCGTGGCTCTGCGCGCCCCGCCGCCTCCTCTCCTCGCTGCCAGGGCCGTACCTGGGCCGGCGAGGAGGGCTTGGGAGGGAGGACAAGCCCCATTTCTGGCTGGCTCGGGCTCAGAGGCCGGTGGAGGGGGAGGGAGGGAGCGCCTGGAGGGCGTGCGTCTTTCGGCAAGGGCTGGTGGATACCTCTCGGCACAAGCAGTAGCGCTCCTGACAAAGCAGCCACAATTATCTGACGGGACACCTTGCAGCCGTCCCCGAGCTGGCTCGTTCGAGAGCCTGAGACTTTATTCAGATGCACCTGGGGAAATTGTCCTGACAACGGCTTACAGCTAATGAGATACTGATGCCGGGTCCCAGGTATCCGCTGCACCTTTCCCAGGTTTAACAGTGCTCGTCTGTCTAGTAGGGCTGCGGGTTAATTACTGCTTGGTGGCGTACTCATTAAGAAACAGATCCTGAGGTTTGCCAAACCTTTTGACGGTGCCCAGGGTCCTGCAGCTGTAACTTGTGGAGCGTCTGAGCCAGAATGCGGGAAGCACTTCACTGCGTGCTTATCTTTAAGCGTTAGCAAGCGATTGCTCTAAGTCAGGGCAAGAGGGCTCATCGTATGTCAGGGACTGTAGCTAGGAAAACACAAATATAGCTAACCATTAATAATATCCTGAGTTGAAAATTAGTTTCATAAAAGCAGGTGTAATTTGAATAGTTAAATGGAGTATTATAATGCATAGTGAAAGTCTGTGATAAATATTTACCTGAAGCAACCTATTAATCTTCTTTCTGCTTATGTCTAGTACAGAAACCCATCAACTCAACTGAAGCAAAATATCACCTGGGTAGATGCTATAAAATATCTTTTTCTCCATCTAAGAACTATCTTATTTTAGAAGAAATACCTGTACCTGGAAAAAAATGCATCCTTTTTACGTTTTGGTTTGTTCCTGGTTGTTCCCATGATAGAAAATGTTAACATCTATGGATGAATTACGCACTAGTATTTGAAAGGCACCCATTGATGGTATAAAATAAAAGAAGAGAGGAAAAAAAAAAGCTTGTGTTCTGCATATTTGCAGCAGTATATCAAAAGCATATGCATATTTATTGTCATTGTCGTAAATGGAAGCCTAGAAGGAGTCTTTTCAAAAATACACCATGTAGTATAGAATAATATTTTGCTTGCTTACCAAAAACAAGATTGAGAAGAAAAAATTTGGTATCTGAAGATGGAGGAACAGGCTCATATCTGCCTGTATACTACACACAGCAACTCTTGTTGTAATGGCAAGTTTTGTTCTTGAGTTGGAGGCAGAAATATAGTGAGAGTTGATGAACTGAATACACAAAATCTCTGTGTATGTGTGAAGCTTTGTTAAAACCTTTTAAAAATTTGTTTAACAGATTTTTACCTGAAAATAGTAATTCTCAAAAGTGGGATAAAACTACCCTGAGGTACCAAGATCAGTATTCTGTGAAAAAAGAAAAACTTTATTTAGATTTGGCCATACACTTAGTGTTGACAGAAGTAAAACCCTATCATTACTGTAAAGTTTACAGTGCAGCTCCTTACCACTGACTAGTGGTAAATGGAGTAGTACTTACGGGGAATAGAGAAATTGCAATGCCTTATATAAAGCTTATTTGTGGTAGGCCATTTATGAATCAGGCAACAGACACCTTTGTATACAGACACTAGTTTGCTGTTGCATTAAATAGTTTGGCGTGTAACTGAAATCTTCATCACTTCTGTTTCCTTTATAGCTAAGGCCACCTTATCTAAACTGTTGTGTAGTGACAGATACAAATCTTGAGATTCATATGGCTTGGGGTTTTGTATGTAACAATGGTACAAGGGCTTTCTGAGTCAGAGGCAGCTACTGCATCTCCCTTCATAGAGGCACAGTTCACGCAGCATCTTTGCCCAGGACAGACTGGTTTGTGTGCGAGCTGCAAGATACAGCATCGCTCCACATCCATCGTCACACCACAATGCTGCTTTATGGCCTTTCAGTGGCTGGAAACCTGCTCTGCTTGCTTCAGCTCCACTAGAAATTCATACTCAATGTCCTGCTATTCTAGTGGGGAGGAAGAGATTTCCTTCAGTTTTACGGTAAAAAAAGGTATTTATTGACTCCACTGGTAAGTAGTTTAGGCACTACTGCTTCATCAGTGACAAATGGCCCCAGGACCCCATCATGCCTTGATAGTATAGCATATGACAAAAAGACACTACTGTTATCAGTAGCAACATATAGGGATAGAGTATCTCAAGAGTTTCAACTTTTTGACTTGTAACAAACTTTATTCATTCTTGCTTTTCAAGATCTGGGTGAAGTTGCCTTAAATAAAATGTTAGTTAATATTTAATGAAAATAAACCCAATGGCTTGACAAGGAGTAAATAAAATGTGAGTCTTTAGTCAAAGAAATCGTCCAATTTGGGTTTTTTTAAAAAAAAGCCACATACCAGAACAAAACATCTTTCCGGACTAAATTTTTCAATTGTATTTAGTAATTGAACCAAATTCTATTAACAATGCAAACTCCCACTAACTTCGACGTGCTTTGCAGCCCTCATTTCCCTGCCCGTGCCATTTCCTTCTTTTTTTTTAACACATTCCTGTTTCTTAATATGTAATTATCACTCAATAAATCCATTTTGAGATTATTTCTATTTCATTCTATCCCACTCAGACATGCATAAAAATTACAGAAACAAAAAACATCATTATATATTTCCATGGTTGAATACTTACTCATCAGCAAGTTATTGAATTGCCCTTTGCAAGAAGAATATAGGTTGTCCTGAGTTTGGTTCTTAATGGGCTCTCTGCCATGAAGTCATCAAGATAAAGATGTTTAGTACATTTTATGCTGGATTGTAACCTTATGATGTAGGCATACATGTAAAGCTCTTTGGAAGACTTAGATTTTTAGTTTGTTTCTCTTCCAGCTTCTTCAGACCCCTCTGCATCAAGATCACCTTACAAGCAAGTGGATCTGATTTGAAAGTCCTCATTTTAGTTCAAATTAGCATAGGCATTACTATTAATATTAAGAGGGTTCAGAAGACACACCCTTAACTACTCAGCAACTTGGAATAAGCGTGTGCAGCTTGTTACACTTTTGTCTCCCTCATGGCAATTTCTGAGTTATTTCTGTAGCAAAGAGGTAATAAATAGGCAAACAGCTTCTGTTCATCAGTCTTTCTGAGGAAGACTCACACAGTGGTAGAGGAGAACATTTCTAAAAGATTTGGACTGGATTCAAGTCTCCACTATATTTTATCATTTTGTGCATTATTAAGGGAGATGTTGATTTTCCAATCCATATGATGTATCCACAGATCTTTGAAATGACATCACTTTTGTCTTGGTAATACATCACCATAGAGGTTCTCTATATCCTGTCCTGCGTAAAACATCTCTTAAATCTACGCTCTGACCATGGATATCAAATTAGCTTCTTCTCACACAAAGCCCAAAAGGCTTTCCTAGTAAAGAATGGGAAGGGGGCAGGACACAAGTTCCTAGTAGTGCCTGATGCATTATCTCCTGTGAAAATGTTAGTGTCTAATCTCTACATTATTTAAAACCTAATCCTGAATTTTTGCATTACTGATTACTGAAGAGCTCTGTTGGGATGTTATTTACAGCTATTATAAGCTTTCACAAGGCGCAATAATGCGTAATAATTTAGTATTTAAAGCCATTCAAGGGTTAAAACAAATTTTATTAAAAGAGATTATAGGATCTTTATCACATGTTGTTTATCTGATCAACAGTTAACAATTTAAGACAGTATTATCCTAGTAAAAAGAAGATTTGTTTCAGACACTGACATAAACATCCCCTCATAATAGTGGCTTTTCATTTACTGCATTGCAATGTACCATAAGCTTAAAGGCACAACAGCTTCTTTGTGTGTCTCAATAATGCCTGTCCAGAGTGATGTCAGTCAATTTTTGACCTATACAGTCTGATGTTATTCTCAACAATCATAGAATAGATTTTTTTTTTTTCCTTTAATGAGTGAAGAGTATGCCAAGAAAATCCTTGAAAATTATATTCCTTTATGGTGTCTTCCTCTGGAAGAACAAGGTATATTACCCCCATGGACATTCCTGCAAGGTCATTAGGATCTTTCACGGGGCTTCTACTGGCTTTTGTTGTTTCCTTGGATTTTTTTTTTTTTTTGCATACCATTGGGTAGTTAGAGGACCACTTCTTTGTGGCAGACTTTCCAAATACTTTTGTAACTTGCCGTTTCAGTGGGATAAAAAAACACTAACAATTAAATAACACTTTCTAATAAAGGTTGAAAAAAACATTGTATCACATGAAATGTCATCCTGGTAAGAGCAAATTCTGGTTCAGCCTCTGCTATGTCACTCTGGAGTTCCATAGATAGCGTACAAAAAGGGTCAGCCCCTTTGTGTTCCTTGGAAATTGTTCCTTCAGTGTGGAAAAAAATCTGCGGAACGGGCTGGGGCTCATTCAAGGTGCCCGAAACGCCCCCGGGTGTGGGGGTTCGCCCTCCTGGCGCACCCCGTTACGGAGCTGGAGCTCCCCCCGGCCGCAGGCTCCACGAGGGCGCAGGGGCAGCGGGAGGAGCCGCCTCGGGGGTGCAAAACGATGTGCTCAGCTTCTCCTGCTTTCCTGCCAGAAACGGGGGGAAATCAGCTTCCTGGGGGAGAAACATCTTCCTGAGCTCCTCGTGCAGCATAGCGTCCCGGCGTCTGCCACGCAGACTTTGGTCAGGAACACAAACCTAGGCCACGGAGGGCAGTCCTGCCCGCAGGGTAAGTGCGGGGAGGCTGCTGGGTGACAGTACCACTGCTGCTAGTTACGTTAAACTCCTGTCCTTGCTGCCCTTCGTGTGCCGCTCACATCACCTTGCTTCCACAGAGACAGTAAAGACGTGCATACACTGGATGAACTCTGTACGGAAATCACTTTGTGTTTCTGTAACGCTATTTCTAGATTACTTTTATAACTCCGATGTTTCCATGGAAATTAAACCAATTTTAATTCTGTATATGTTTTCAGCTGAACGCAGTGTAGCTGTAGTACAGTCATTAACCTTGCAGAAGCACAAAATTAACCTGAATAGAGTTGGACTTTTGCATGGATCCAGCATTTCCCCCCTCTCTGTTGTCTGGGGGTTTTTGAGTCATGAAGTTCCTGCAGCAGAGCCCCTAATCTCCCCTTCAAGAAACATCTCCAGACTGTTGCTGCCACTGCTTTCTTTCTCTGCCCTTCAGTGTGAACCATAGAAGTATCACAGAAGGTGTCACTGTGCAACCCAGTCATTACCAGCTTTGGAGTAAAGACAGGTGCGTGCTAAATGCTTGAGTGACAGCAGCTGAACTTAAGCAAGACAAAGGTCCAGGGTACAGAAGAGATTTAAATTAGAGGTTGCCAAAGTGGGATGGAAATTTGTTTTCCTTCTGTCTACCAGGTATTTTACATTATATAAAATGAATACTAGATGATAATTGCTGATTTGGTGTCTTATATTGATTTAATTCAATAAGCGGTGTTTCACCTCCACCTTTTGCATGCACTCGCTTTAAAATATATGCATTATGAAGACAGTGATTCAGAGTCTTTAGGAAATCAATATCAAGACAGGATTCTGTTCTTCAAATATTGACAGCAGAATAACTCTAAGAAACAATGACAAACAATAAAAACAGGGATAAACAAAATTAAGGCTGTAATTCTGTTGTAGTTAGACTCTACAGAAGTCTCAGTTGCCTTATATTGCATATTGTATGTGCTTTAGCAAATAGCCCGCGTTGACTCCTTACTGTCAGAATTTCTGGTTGAAAACCTGTGATCGTTGAAATGAAAGACTACTTTTGCCAATGTTTTCTATACGGTTGGCTCTTTCATTTGATTTTTTTGCCAGTAACTTGTACAGATTTTTTTCAGACATGATTGTGCACTGGGAAGATAGAGAAGGGTATATGTAGGCCGTTACCATTAACGTCGTTCACACCTTTGATAATTTCCCTAGAACTAAATAAAACTTACATCAAAGGCTGTAATGTTACAGTATTTAAACTAAGCAGCTCTGTGTGCTACTTTATTGTGCTTTTGTAATGGTAATTTTAAAATCCTTTAATACTGGCAGCTGAATTTCCTGCATATCGAGTATAGTTCCAAGAAGTTAGAAGTTAAAGGATGTCTTTTATGGAGTAAAACATGTTACAGTTAGTACAAATCACCCTGGCTGCTTAGATGATATGGTTCTGAAATCAAATTGTTATGGATACTTCAGGAGTGCAACATACAAGTAATACTATGTTATTAACATTCATCCAGAAAAAATAATTTGTAAATGCCATTCAAAACCCTAGTCTGTTTTGATTTTCTCACTCTGAAATACCTGAAAACAGTCCAATGGTCTAGATAATGAGTGGTGAGTAGCCACTGCAGAGATACGAAAATTTCTTTTCAGTAGGTGTTGAAACTTATCTAATATAACTCTTTCAAGTATTACCCCACTTGTAAATGTCATTGAATAATATATCAGAAAAATTTACTTTTCGTTTCTGTCTTTCGTTTTTGCAGTTATAACAAGTGCTGAGTTTCACAAGTATTGATGAATTTCATGAATTCCACAGTGTGGGACCCAAGTGAAATGTTTGAGAGCCCTGTTCACACCTGATAGTGGAAAATTCAGAGTTAATATTTTCCTTGAATGTTCTGAAAATCTCTTGAACTTGACATATTTCTGTATAATTTAAAAAAGAAGGAGAGCTCTGAACCACCTGTGCCTGGGTGATGTGCCCTGACCGTGAAATCGATAAGTGGAAGTTGTGTGGCACTCTTGTCGTCTGCTCTTTGCTTTCCCGGTGGCTGCAGCCGCAGCGCTCTCTGTGCGCAGGCGTGCTCTCAGCATGTTTGCTGAAGCACAGCTTCTGTGGGGGTTAGGCAGAGGGGTGCCTGAATGAGCTTAGATGGGAGATGGGCATTCTGCAGAAAGGGGAGATGGGCATTCTGCAGAAAGGGGAGATGGGCATTCTGCAGAAAGGAAGGGCGGTTTTGATCAGTAGGGTGTGGGTTTTCTCCTGGATCACCACTCCAACAGTTTTGTTGTTCCTTCATTATTCTTTCATTTCTTTTTCTCTCCTTTAGTCAGGAGGGTCGTTTGCCATGTTCATTACTTTTAGACATTTACAGCAGGTGCTGTGTTTTACTGTATCTGACCGGGTTTCTGTTTAGAAAGTAGGACAAAAAAACTTACGTCTTTTATTTCATCTTCTCTTTCACAAATAGCAGAGGTCTTCTGTATGTATTTCTGTTCTACATGCTAAAAGAAACAGAAAATGCTAATCACATGAAGGTTATGAAGCATACAATAGTCTGTTAGTAATGGAGGAGGATTTTAACTAGTAGGACTGGCCAATTTTAATTGTCCATCTGTAGCCAGCAGTCTTCAATATTGGTTTAGAACAAATTGGAGTACCTGAGATGTTGCAGAATGCTAAAAAGGGACAGATTTGTGCCTGTGGTTAAGGGGGAAGAAGGGAGGGAAACACCAAGCAAGGTTCTCATTAGCTGAAAGCTCGTTAGCTTGACATTCATTTCAGGCAAACTAAAGGAAAAGTTGTTAGTGAGGAAAAAGCTGAAAGACATAGTACAATCACAAAATATGCTTGAACGAGGCAGTTTGTCGCGAGATTAACTGCGATGAAAATGGTAACCAAGTGTTCATATGGCAAAACAAGTTAATTGAAAATATATCATTGTTTATCTTTGCATTTGGCTATGTTTGCATGTGTAGGAGCACCGAGGAGTCATTACTAGTCAGAACAGTAGGAAACACTGAAGGCAAACAGCTCAACCTCAGCTCCCATGGCAATGCCACAGCATATGTCACTAATGCATGTGTGCATGTATTTCTTTGAAATTGCAAAGTTGATTTTACGTGTGGCTGCGGAGCTGGTATATTGAAATCCACCAAGCATCTTCATTCCATGTATTGAAAAAGCATGATTTGGCATGAGAGCAGTGTAAGGCACTCTGGCTTTTTACCAAGACCCTAGGCCAGGTCTGAATGCGAAAGGGGAAGTATTTTGACAGGTAGTAGTATCAGGCTTGCTGAACCAAGATTCCTTAGACCTCCATTAAATTTAACTTAAACAATCCTCGTTCAGAGAGGGTTTCCCAGGAGTTTGTAGTTAGAAGGCTGCGGTCTCCACATTCTGCTACGTTAACAGAAGCGTTCCCATTCTTTGCATGTCTAAATGCTATTTAGAGGTCATTAACAGACAAATTCAAATGAAAAATCATGCATGAAAAATTAGCTAAGGTTGATTAATAAGAGGTTCTTTTCTTGGAGTGACTTCCAGGGGAATTGGTGAATGTCCCATGTCTTATCAACAGCTAATGTCTTTCTGAAGATTTGTTTTAGTAAAAGAGCTGCCATTTGCTTCAGTTCAGGAGGAAATTTCTGCAACACAGTGGTCTATGGTATGTGTGATTAGACTGGAAAAATGCATGGTCACTTTTGGCTTGAGTTTTGACTTGTAATTTGTTAAATCATCCTAAGCAGACTCAGATACCTTCTGTCTCAGACCTTCTTTTCATTAAAATTATTTCTACAGAGTTTCCTGCTGGTGAATGAAGATAGCATTTCTTTATTTCTTTACCATATGCACTGATGCTAATAATTGACAAGTTAAATCTGCACCTGACCACAAACAGCTGATGAAACATTTCTTTTAGCTATCTACTATATTCCTGAGAGAGACAATCAATAGGTAAAATCTATGCAAATGTGCAGAGTTCAAGTGAGGGCTATCCTAAACAGGACTTAAGCTATGCACCCGCCTTTGTGCCAAATTTTTCAGGGTTTTTTTTTCTCCTGTAATGAATACATGTATTTTGTGCATTGGAGCATGGCACAGGGCCTTTTGGATGGCAGGCTCTTCAAGAGAGAGGAAGAGAGTTTTAATCACAAAGGCAGAAACTGCAGTCAGAGAAGTGATTCTACACTTTGTTTCATTTGTAAATGGTGCGTATTGGCTTTTGTGAAACAGAACCCGGGTCCAATTCAGGACAGCGCTTCATAGATTCTTTACATGGGGCTTTTTGAGTCTGAAATACCGCACATGAAAAGAGAAGGAGATTGAACATAATTTGTTCCAACAGCTAGTCTCAAGATTTTTCCCAATCAAGATTCTTTCAGCATATTCCTCTTTGTTGAGCTATAAGCAGCTTTTAAAATAATAGCATTAGCCTATATTTCAGGACTTCACTGGGTGTTCCCAGCTGTGGTGATTAGTTACAAGAAACAAGAAATGCGGGTATTGTAACCTTTTAATGGATATGGGAGACTTGTAAACTAAGTTGAGATTTGAGCAATTTGTAGATTTCAAAATGAGCTATAGAGTTCATTGAAAAAGAAAAATGCATCATTGAAATTCATGGTGCCACTTTGGTTTTCTTTGCTGAGATTTATCATTGAAAGCCATATTGCTTTCCCTTTGCCTTTATTTAAAGCTCTTCAATACATTGTTTTTAAGGTCCATTTCTTTTACAAGCTTTTCCTTTCAGCTTGCTCAGGGTATCGGGTTCTATGAACATCTGTTTGTGCCTAAAATCAGCCAGGACCTGGACTGTATCCTGCCTCCCTACTCTCTTTTGTTTCCAGCGGCTATTGTTTCCGATTTCATGCTATCAGAGGGGCTGCATGTTTTTCTGTGTGAAGTTGTCAGAGAGATAAAAGCACAGGAGCAGGGTCACATTTCGAGGGATGGGCATGAAAAATTGGTAAAATGTATCTTGAGGGCCACCCACAAGACTTGCTTGAAGAAATTCAGAAGTAGGGAGTAGAATTATAATTCTAAAACTGTGCAAATTCTGAAGTGGAATAAGTAGTGGTGAAACAAATGTTTGACTGGCAGAAGACTCTTAGATTTACGCTTAGTTGACTTACTCCTCTTAGGTAGCTTGAGAGTCTCCAGTTGGACTCTGTTAGAAAGAAAATACCATCAGCTTCGTTATGGTGCCTGCCTGTATCTCTTCAGTATGCGAGTGAGAGGCCAGAGACTTAAAGCAAGCCTGTTACACCTGCCAGTCACCATAATACACTGGGGAGAAGGGAAGCATTGGTGAAGGTGTCTACCTGTCCAAAGTTACCAGTATGATAGAGACCTACAAAGACTACAATAAGGATGACGATAGAAAGACAAATAGTGCAGCTTAATTAACTTAATGAAATACGTTTTCCAGGAAGAAAGCGTGGTACTAGGCTAGTAACTGTGGCTGTGGTTTAGAATGCTGTTAACCATGATTAACCAAAATATGCTTATTCTTTCGTCTCACGTGAATTCCAGAAGTGGCACCCCAGTTTTAAAAGATGCAAAATAATTCAGTTGGTGGTGGGAGGGAAGAACATCTGCATTTATGCATACAGCTTATTTACACAGTTTAATAGAGCATCCTCTCACATCTGCATTAGCACAGTAGTAAGAGGTTACGTGCGTCTCGCTGAAAGTACTAAAAAGCAGGTTAAAAGTTCTGTCCATCCTCACCATAGTATCAATATAACTGAAGCAATGTCTTGCTAGTTTGTATATCATATGATCTTAACTGTTTACGTTTAGGTCTTGACTAGATATAAAATGAAGAAAAGTATTTTAATAGTACTGGTTTAGATCAGTGATCCAATATAAGATGGTTACTTTTATTTTAGGAGCTTGCAGTGAGGATTTTGTTAAAGTGTGTGACAAGAAAACAAGTGAGATACACAAGTTGTACTTTTTTCCATAGGCAACTGATAGGTAAGGGATACCAAGCAAGACGTTATCTTGCTGCCTTATAGCTTCCAAGTTAGTAAATGATGTATGTGAAACAAATCAATCTAATACTGGAATTTTAAGGGAATGTATTTTTTTCTATAGCTTTTTTCCAAAGATTAAATCAATTATTTTTCTTAAATGTCTAAGCGATTTGCAATTTAATATGCGAAACTAAATACACATTCTGTTTTTTATTGAATTTAGCAACATTTTTGGCTACGGAAATTCAGGGGGGGACACTAATTGGCAGATTTTTTTGTACTTTTGTCATATAGGAGGAAAAACGCTAAACATATTTTAAAAGTTCAGGAACTTTTGAATTTATATCCTTTGTGATCGTATTTTTAGAGATTCCTTTGTTTCGGCAAAGCAGCAAGCAGCACGCTGCCAAGTGCTGAACAGTTCTGCAGGCGACTTTAAGTTAGAGCGGAGAGTGAGTGTGTTTCGAGGGGTGTCGCCTATCGGCGCGCCTGTGTCGGAGCTTGCAGCAGCTCGTGGCCAGGCCTCTGGGCCGGGGAGGGGGCAGCCCCCAGCGCGGCCCCGGAGGCACCGCACGGACCTTCCCGCGGGGCTCAGCGCCGCTGCCGGCCCCCCGGCTCCTGGCGCCTGCAGGGGCTGCCCCAGGGGTTGTGCAAGGCACCCGCGGCCCCAGACCTGGCGTGGGCCCGCGTGCTCTTCGTGGTGAGGGCGGCAGCAGAGCGTGCACGTCCTCCGGCGGGGTGACGCCAGCATGGGAGGGGTGGCACCTACGCAGAAAGTCACACAAACACAGTCTCAGTTTGCGGGGAAGACAACTATATGTTTATTTATCAGCATGGTAACAACCACGCTGTAGTAGCTTGCATCACACCAAGTATTATGGAGAGGAATTGTAACTTCTGTTGTGGACATTGCTGATGATTTCCTTTTCTGGTCTTACGGGTGTAAATTCATTCTGAAATCACAGCTTTTTTATACCAGCAGCTTTCTTTGGCGTACCTGTCTGATTTTGGATGGTTAAAAGAATTTACTTTGTTTAGCTTTGTCTCAAAAAGGAAAAGAGCAAAGGCTAGAGTGAAAATTAATAGCACACCTTAAAATCCATTACAACATCTCCCTTTTTTCTGACTTAAAGTGAGTGAAAAAGGCCTCTCTAGAGAAAATAAAGAAGAAGTTATTACAGCTTTCACTTTTTTGCAGAGTATGAAAAAGCTTTCTGTATGTTAAACAGTCTTGTGGACATCTGGCATGATTGGTTTTAATCTGCTGACTAAAAAGTCAGGATTAAATCTTGCTTTACACCTCTTTGTATTGCAGTCAGTAAAGTGACAGAGCTGCTCTGAAACAATGGCACTACTTATTCCACCCAATATGCCATGTGGTAGATCACCCCCTTTTTCAGCACCACTTCTCTGCAAATACAATGAAGCATCTGGTGGGTTTTTCCTGTGTCCAAGATATTTTTTTGTCAGTAATTTCACTCAGCCGGTCTGCTTAGCTCTCCCTTGGTGCTACTTTTTGAGACAGGGTTTGCCAAACCCAGTGGCAAGAGGTCAGGAGGCCAAAGTGATGAATTTTTATGTGCCTGTTTCTTGTGTTTCTGCTCAGTCATGATTCTTTGCGCGCTGTACTGCCTCTGAAAGGGAGCCACAGTGAGCAATTTGTCCTCCTGGACTGGAGAGAATGGGGAGGCAGATGAGTTAAAGTAGCATGTATGACTCCGGACAGAGACGCACACAAATGTTTTCTTATGGTGGGACAGAATACTCCTGTCACTATTCAGCGCGAGAGGGGCTTGGGAGATTTGTAGCCTGTTGGCTTTCGATCAAGTGACAAATGAATTTAACAGCACTTAAAGATACAGCTAAAAGAATGGCACTTCACGAACTAGTCCACAGCTGTTAGCTTTAAAATGATACTGCGTTAACACTTTTGAACTGGCATTTTTCCCTCTCTGCATAATTGGGAGCTCTCTGTATTTCTCAGCATGTTTCAATCCTGGTTTGCTTTAATGAAAAAATTTTCATCTGTGTTTCAGAAACTCTGTAGAATGTTTTCTGGTTGTTTGCCCAGTTGGGCCCCCATCCTCTCCCCTGTGGATCATTGGTCCATACGAGCGGGAGGACCGTGGAAGCTGCATTTCTGGCAGAGCTTTCTGTTCTCTCTCCGTGGTGCTCTGTAACACTCAGTGGTGTCAGATGAGCAGGGGATCAGCATTCGGTGCTGGGTTAAATCCCCCTGGATCCCCAGCCAGTGGTGTGAAGTTGCAGTTCCTCCAAATCCTCCTCTCTGATCAGCCGTGTCACTCTTGTTGGTCGAGGGCTGCACTGCAATTTGTTGTTGGTCAGCAGCTGAGTATTGGACCCATTCAGTGGAGGCGGCGTCCTGGAGGGAATTCTGATTATTGCTGTAATGCACAAACCCCTCATTCTTACACCGTCAGAAACCACACCAAAGAGGACACGAAGCTACCTTAACAGGGGTGGTGAAGAGAGGCAGTAAGTAGAACATGCCACCCTATTTCCTGCTCTCCACATTGAATGTTTTACCCCACAACTGTTTTTTTTATGTGTTGCCAGTCTTCTTATTGGGTGTGGTGTATGTGTCATACACACACTGATCTGTCAGTCCGTCTTGCTTCTTATCAGGGAAAATATAGTAAGCCTTGGGTCCACATCTTGCACAGTATTTTACAAAAATATCCTTCATTCATTTTATCTGAAAAGCATTTATTTTACCGTGTGCATAAGTGCTCCTGGAAGCAGGAGAGCTCCGTGATGGTTTGCATCTTGTTCAAGAAGCCTGCCAGTCGGCAGCATGCCTCCTGGGGGACCTGCTGCAGCCCACAGCCCAGCTCCTCAGCACCTCCAGGGGCAAGGTGCTGCTGCACCAGCTGCTCGGAGCCCGCATGACAGCAGCGATGGGGGAGGAGGGCAGCTCAGCAATCTTGCCCCATGGTTCTCTGAGCTATTTGAACATAACTGGCTAAAAAGCAGTATTTGAATTTACAGGGTGCTGGACTCGTATTCCGCTTCAAAAGTGAATAAAGGAGCAAATGATGTGGAACCAGACAGGGAGTACATCGATGAGAAATGAATGAGATATGGCAGGGTGAAAAAGTCGAGTCAGGGAGGGCAGAACAGAGAAAGGTGAAAAATACAGTAAGGAAGTCATCCACATGTTGCATCAGCAAGGCATCACCTGATCAGCCAAATTTTTAGTCTCACCATAACACTGTACAGCACATGCCAGTTATTAACACAGCGCGTTTCACATTCCCAGCTTGTTCAGGTCAGAAAACCAGAAAAGGTGTACTGGAAATTGTTTTCCTGTCACACTTGCTCCCTTAAAAAATTAAGTTAACTTAGATAAAGGGTGTTCTTTTCTCATAGATGGGAAACAGTGGAAGAATTTTAAGATCTCTCCCACTCTGCTGTACATACGTGTGGTCATTTGATGAGATGAAGGGTGCACATCCCTCTCAGCACTGCTTAGACTTAGCCAGATCACAGGCCAGAGGAGCTGGCAGCAGGGAATGCACTCCTGCCTCATGCAAGTCACTTTCCTCTTCCAGGTCTCAAATTACCTCTTTGTTTAAGAGACTATTATGCATGATAAGAAGAAAGAAAATAAAAAAAAAAAAAAAAAAAAAAAAAAAAAACCAAAACAAAACAAACAAAAAAAACACAACAGCATTTCGTACTTCTCTTTGTTTCTCACTTTGTGGTTAAAAGTAGCTAGTGTCTGCCTAAAGACACAGAGATTTTAGGTAGATGAGTGGTTTGATTTCAGAATTGCCCAAAACTTCATGTTTTAAAAATCAACTCCAATTTTCATTTATGAGGATAAGCTTAATAGAAGTGCAAAATACTATTGAACAGTGTATTGGGTGGGCATCGTGTATTACATAGATGATACCTGCTGCTGTAAGTCTACTTTGTGGAAGCCAAAGGTTCACACTCCTCAGAGACTAAGCCTTGATCTTGAGCTGTGTCAAACCATTGATTTTGTACAAAACTCCCCATTACGTTAAAGGGCAAACTCCTGAACTTACTCTTTTTGGCAGTACTAGTTGGTGGAACAAAATACTGCATGGGAGCGTTTCTGAGGCTTGCTGTTTGTTCTGAGTGAGATAACATGGAAATAACTGTGCAGAGCACTTTGCAGCAGCTGTGGTCTGGCAGCACACGCTCCTTGGTCCCCAGCAGGTTCTGTCAGTAAGTATGCTCCCTGGAACAGTTAAGAGGAAGAAAGCTGACAGACTCCAGTTGTTTGGAACCCTGCAATGTCCAGTTCTGGAAGTGAGTCAGGAAGCACCAAAGAATTTTGTCAGGTGTTGGCTTAAATTTTTGCTACTTCATGTTACTGCTCGCATATTTCATTTCTTACAGCTGTGAGAAGCCATTAACTATGGAGGCAGCAGAAACAGTAACACCATCAGCACAGAGGCAAATGTTACCACTCAAAACAAAGGCAATTGCAAGGCACGCAGGAGCAGATGGGGTTCACAGGCTATTTTGCTTTTAAAATGAAAAGAAATAGAAGGTTCTTAGTCTGAAAGTTAGATAAAAGCAAGCTTAGCGATAAGGAAAGAAGCTGCCTCTTATTTCATTCCTCCTGAATTCAAGGGAACAGGGGATTTTACATTTCTCTACAGAAACAGATTTACATCACAGATCCTGTGTGCTTCATCAAAGTCTTTGCTTAACATAAACAATACATACAGTCCTCTGCTTAGTCAGCTGGAGTTAAAAAGGGTAAGTGCTGTGAAGACTTCCAACAAGGAATTTTTCAAGCTGCTATTGCTGCTTGGCCAAAGCAGAAAAAATAATAAGAGGTAATAAAAGAATGTCTGAATAAATCTCAAAAGATTCACACGTTATGGGACAACATCTACAGAAGATTTCCATAGGAACAGTTGGACTGTTCCAGTTCCTGTAATTATGGAAAAGCAAATTATTGTATTTGAAAACTCCCCCAGGACCGTACTTGACATCACCTAGTAATGCTAAATGACTAGGAAGATGGACAGGAGGAGGGAAGGGATTTTTCTAGCACACTGCTTCAAAGTTCCAGATCTTCCAGTGGCGTAGGGTTTATCCAGACCTAATCAAAGCCATGAATGCATTTGAAACTTAATATCAATGTCAGCAAGTGAATCTAAACTGAGAAATTAAAAAGGGGGCAGGGAACCCTTTACCTGAAAACTTCACCATTGCCTGCAGAGGCCCTACAAAGTTTTGTGTTCCTGATGCATTCAGGTGCCAAAAAACTCAGGATAAATTGTTTGTGAATCAAGATGTAGATGCTTAGCTAAACTCAGACTTGGAGATCGCAGTCAGGAACATGAAACAAGAGAATCCAAAAAGATACGGAACCTGGCCAGAAGCAGTCAGGGAAAACTAGAAGCTAATCACCATGCAGGTGAATATGTTTGATGGAAAAGGAGTTATATCCTCATACAACAGTAATACAAAAATATATTTTTTTAAAGGTCCATTTAACACCAATATTGAAAAAGAAAAATAGTTACAAAATGGGGAACTGTTATATTTGCAAAGCTGTTTAGGAAAGAGCACCACAAAGTGTCTAATGAAAGTCTCTTTCTCAGTTTGACAAAAGAGGGTGTGGGAAGATGCTGTGGGGAAAAAATTAAGAGTGTGAGGAACTATTATCCCTTATTCTTTCCCTTTGGATCGATGTAGGTGAGCACGTAGTAATTAATGTTCTGCTATTTGGTGGGTACTGATGAAAATTTTAGAATTAAATCTTCACATACAAAGTAACGGCTAACTGAACAAAATGCTTGGTTTCAGAAGAAAACAAAGTTTAGGATAGCCAAGATTAGGAAAGTCATTGAAACATCAGAGGTTTATAAATTAAGCACAGTGTCTAAGTATCTGAGTTAGGTTATGTTGAGCATCTAATTTTATTGCTGCTAAACATGTAACAAATGCCAAGAGGGATTTCTTTTAATTGCCATCAGAAGTATATGTTCTGGGTGAAAAAGATGCTAGGAGACAGCTGATGGCCACAAACTAGAGGTCCTGTCCGCTGGGCCAGCGCTGTAATAGCACATCCTTTCCAAGAGCGTAAGGTTGGGCATTCGGCGCTTTCTTCCAGATCTGTAACCTCAAAGAATCTTAGTGGCAAAGGCCTTTTGGACTTAATTCAGATTATTTCCTGCAGAAGAGAATTAAAAAGAGAGCCATCATTGCCACCAGCTGTTGGCACAGAGGAAGCTGCGGAGGCAGGGAGGGCACGGTCCGTGACCGCGGGGGTGTCCCCGGGCCAGGGGAAGGGGCAGGCTGCTCCGACGGCCGCTCCAGCATGGGGCTGGGGCTGGGGCTAATGGACTGGGGCTGGGGCTGGGGCTGGGGCTAATGGACTGGGGCTGGGGCTGGGGCTGGGGCTAATGGACTGGGGCTGGGGCTAATGGACTGGGGCTGAGACTTGGGCTGGGGCTAATGGACTGGGACTGGGGCTGGGGCTGGGGCTAATGGACTGGGGCTGGGGCTAATGGACTGGGGCTGAGACTTGGGCTGGGACTAATGGACTGGGGCTGGGGCTGGGGCTGGGGCTGGGGCTAATGGACTGGGGCTGGGGCTGGGGCTGGGGCTGGGGTTGGGGCTAATGGACTGGGGCTGAGACTTGGGCTGGGGCTAATGGACTGGGGCTGGGGCTGGGGCTGGGGCTGGGGCTAATGGACTGGGACTGGGGCTGGGGCTGGGGCTAATGGACTGGGGCTGGGGCTGGGGGTGGGGCTGGGGCTAATGGACTGGGGCTGGGGCTGGGGCTGGGGCTGGGGCTGGGGTTGGGGCTAATGGACTGGGGCTGAGACTTGGGCTGGGGCTAATGGACTGGGGCTGGGGCTGGGGCTAATGGACTGGGGCTGGGGCTGGGGCTGGGGCTGGGGCTAATGGACTGGGACTGGGGCTGGGGCTGGGGCTAATGGACTGGGGCTGGGGCTGGGGCTGGGGCTGGGGCTGGGGCTGGGGTTGGGGCTAATGGACTGGGGCTGGGGCTAATGGACTGGGGCTGGGGCTGGGGCTGGGGCTGGGGCTGGGGCTAATGGACTGGGGCTGGGGCTGGGGCTGGGGCTAATGGACTGGGGCTAATGGACTGGGGCTGGGGCTGGGGCTGGGGCTAATGGACTGGGGCTGGGGCTGGGGCTGGGGCTAATGGACTGGGGCTGGGGCTGGGGCTGGGGCTAATGGACTGGGGCTGGGGCTGGGGCTAATGGACTGGGGCTGGGGCTAATGGACTGGGGCTGAGACTTGGGCTGGGGCTAATGGACTGGGGCTGGGGCTGGGGCTGGGGCTAATGGACTGGGGCTGAGACTTGGGCTGGGGCTAATGGACTGGGGCTGGGGCTGGGGTTGGGGCTGGGGTTGGGGCTGGGGCTAATGGACTGGGGCTGGGGATGGGGTTGTGGTTGGGGCTAATGGACTGGGGCTGGGGCTGGGACTGGGGCTAATGGACTGGGGCTGAGACTTGGGCTGGGGCTAATGGACTGGGGCTGGGGCTGGGGCTGGGGTTGGGACTGGGGTTGGGGTTGGGACTGGGGTTGGGGCTGGGGCTGGGGTTGGGACTGGGGTTGGGGCTAATGGACTGGGACTGGGGCTGGGGCTAATGGACTGGGACTGGGACTGGGGCAGGGGCTGGGGCTGGGGCAGGGGCTGGGGCTGGGGCCGGGGCCGGGGCCGGGGCCGGGGTTGGGGTTGGGGCCAGGGTTGGGGCTAGCAAGCTGCAGCTGGCCCCGCCGCCACCTCTGCAAATGCCGGTGGGAATCTCACCCGTTACTGCTTAAGATGGCTCTGTAAGAACTGTGTTGCTGTCAGCAACGGTAGAGCAGGCAGTTACGTGTGCTGCGGACAGAGGCTATGCCATAAAACTGGTCTCTCGGTTTACTCAGTGCAGGACCTGAAAAATGAATGGAAAGGGCTTTGCATTGCCTAGTGATACACTTTGATAACTTTGTCATGAACGATCTATGTTTCTGGACAAGAAAATGCGTTTCACCATGAACTTAGTGCAGCTAATGTGGAATTGAGCCCAAAGAAATGCAAGATCCAGCAGGGATCGCTTATTTTAGGGATGCAGGAGATCTTTGGGAGAATGGGAGCATGAAGATAGGGTCTTAGTGCCGAACATTTTTTGTCAGAGACACTACCCAAAGAGGTTTTTTAAAACCAAAATATTCCTTTGCCACAAATCAGCAAAAGGGTCGTGTGGTAGAGAGCAGAGTGCTGCTGTAGGTCTCGGGCAGCTTCTGGGCCAAGCTTTCACAGGTGGCAGCATTGGTGCTTCTGTAAACTGCCTGTGAAGTTAAATCCGTCCTCAAATGAACACAGGCAGCAGTGTCATGTAATTTGCATTGATTTGCCATCAGAAGACGGACGGACCGTACGCGTGCAACGTGAGCAGCGCGCTGAGAGGAGACGGGAGTGGTGCCAGGAGGTTTGTGCTCTCCCTCCACCACCGCTGCTCCCCCGGGCACGAGCTCACTCCTCTGGGAATATTCAAAGAGAAAGTAATTGCATATATTGATCCTTTAAGTGGCTTCTCATTAATACTTTTTAATATTTGTTCTTTATTCAACTAACATTTATCTCACTGCTGAGTTAAATTCCAGCTCCTGGAAGCTTATTAGTATTAAGACCATAGTAACTTCTCTGAGACATTATTGCTATTTCCACACAGTTAAAGTTAACACAAGTTAATATATAGTCTAAGCAATATTTTTTCAAGTAAAAGTGCATGTCCTCTCAGATGGGTTTTGATTGCTTTACATTGGGGAATTTAGCTCTGTAATTTCCTCAATTGTTTGCAGCAGCTGTATGGATGAATACCTTCGCACAGTTGTGAAAAATTAGCTGAAATAAGTCTCCATTTCTAGGGCAGATAGTTTAAAAACCACAGTGTTACCTGTCCTGTAGCTAAATGCACAACTTTCATTGACTCAGAAAATTAGATTTAACTTTGTTTTTCTCACTTGTGAATTTTGTTTCTCTTACATCACATGATCTGGTGAATTTACTGTTAGTATATTCCCAATACCCAGGAAATCATATCCACCCCTCAGAGGTAAGGAGGAGCCCAAACAAGACAGGTGTTCCTGTTATTCCCAAAGTAGCAAATCTTCCACCTTGCTGATTGTTTCAAATACAATTTGCATCCAGATAATAATAAGAAAGCATTTGATTATCCTAATTTAATAAGTGTCAGATTGATTTAGGGTTTTGAGCAGCATTTCAGAAGAAGCATTTCACTGTCATAACTACATGATACATGTACCTCTGTCTTTTCTATCCTGCTAGAATCTACAGAGTGTGTAACTGGAATAAAATTAAATACCTTAAATTTAATTGGTTTGGTTGCTCATATGCTCAAGACCTTATTTCAGCTGGCTCATGTTAGCATTCTTCAGACTCTGCACTTCCCTCCTGGCACTTTTAACAATAAGACTTCTGGTTTAATCCATGGGTCTTACTGGAAATTGTAGTTGCAACTATTGCTGAACTTTTTTAATTATAAAGGGACAATTAATATATTCTGGGGTTTTTTTAGAAGAAGAATTCAAAGTAATAATAAGTCCTCAGAACAGCATTCAGATCACTGGAAAAAAATAATATACATCATTAGAATCAGTAAAAAGAAGCAACAAGAAAGTTTGGGTCTGTATGTGCTTGGATACCACATTTTTAAAAAAAAAAAATTTGAAGTAATTACAAGCATGCAATAACTCAGCTCACACATCAAGAGGTGGACTCAGGAGTCTAAAGGATGTTCAGAAAGCAGGAGTGCAAAATCAATGAAAAATCAGCTGCAATTTTCAACAGAGCACTGCTAGCAGTAAACAGTAGTACAGTTCACAGCTGTTCAGAGCGTTTCCATATAAATGGAATATAAAAAGCAATTATATTGTATAGAATATTGTCTGTGTATGTTTTATGTATGTAACAATTGTTTTAATGTCTTTATCCCTTTTTACCCTTCAGTATGCAGAAATACAGTCTAAACCATTTCAATGTGGTGTATATATATATAGTAGCAGATGTATTGTGAAGGTTGCACTTATGCTGTAAATCAAAAGGCTCGCAGTTTCTGAGGACTGCAGAGTTCAGAAGAAATTCCAGATTTGTCTCTTGTCAATATGAAAAACTTTCACTTCTAGCGTTGCATAAAACTACGTTTTTATTATGCTCTGAGGCAATTATCAGAAAAGTTAGTGCTAGGTTTTACAACTCAATACACATAAATTATCACAAATGATTATTTAAAAAATACTATGAAGCATCTACCTGTGTGGACAGTGTGAGTAAAAATGGGAATGAGACATGTCTGTGTTTGCTAAGCAAAGGCTGAAAACAGAGTTCTCTCTCAGCTGTGAATACAGCTCTCCTGCAAACTTTTTAACCAAATCTTGTTTCCAAAGAAAAAAGATTTTTTAAAGAAGATAACTTGGGTAGAGTTTTGGTATCTGATTTTCCCTCTTCTGACTTTGTAAAAGAGTGCCTTTGAGGGAATACCCAAAAAGAAACAGTGTGTTTTTATAGCATTTTGATTTTCTTTACAAGCAACAAAAAATCCCTTCATAAGTAGACTTGTCTAAAAAGGCACATGTTCCCGAAAGTTTTCTGCTTGGGTGACTACGACTTTGTAGAAATTGAAAGGAGGAGGAAAAAAGGAGTGCTCCAGCTTGTATAAGAAATGAACCTTTGCCCAATCACTTTTTGTCTGTGAATAAGGTAACTTTTTGTGCGTGTGAAATTTGAAAGCAATAAGGTATGTGGGTCCTTTCTCTGTATTGGTTCTCAAGAGTCGATCGCGGGTTTTTTTCTTTTAGAGCAGGCCTGAAGTTGTGAGATAAAGCAGCTCAGAAAAAAAAAATGTTCTCAAGCAGATGCCTTTAAGAGACAGAAATCATGAATTTCTTGAATTGCAACCACTCTGGGGGTGGCTACAATGACTTTTTGACAGTGACAGTAACTCTGCCTTGTCTTTTCGAGCCCTTCTTTGGCCCATTCACTCTGGAAAGCTGCTTAAGCGCACTTAAGCGCATTAGCATTTGGATGCTCGGGGACCGTATTGACCCTCATTTGGAAAGTTTAAATGAGTGAAAGATGGAGCGATTTGTTAGGGCTTTAGAAACCAGCTTTGGAGAGCGGCGGGTTTTCCGCTTTGGTTTGTTCGGGTGCTTGTTCTAATCTGGTGTGCTGTTTAAAGGCGACCAGACTGATTTGTGACACATGAGCCCAAAGAGCTATTTTTTGGGGTTTGACCCGATTAGCTAATCTGTGCTTTGAATTTCAATAGCCGGTATCGGAGGGAGCGCACTTTGGGAATGGCTCGCTGGTGGATTACCTCACCCGTGTCCGCATGCGGACACAGATGGCAAAATGGCAATTACGTGTCCAAACAGACAAAGGGGATCCTACAGTACGTGGTGGATGCGAGGGAAAAGTGAGTAGGTCTGTGCTTAAAATAAGGGGGGCCTAAAATAAGTGCAGCTTCCCCGACGGCCTGCGTGCCGCTCCTCCTCCCTCCCAGGCAGGGTTAGGTTTAACTGGCTACTGCCGGCATCTTCCCGCTCTCCTCCGGAGCCATTCAAAAAAACACCTTAAAATTCTGCGGAACAGATGAAGTTCTCGAAGGGCAGCCTGCATCTGTGTCCGAGTGACCAGTACTCCTTTCTCCAGTGAAAACTGTGATTTCACAGACACCTGTGGCTGCGTTGGTGCCATGAGTGTGCCAAGTTTTTTAGGATAAAATGCAGAGTTAGATGTTTGTAATCTACAGACATGGCACTGCTTTTGCAGGGGGGTGGAAACAATTAAGAAAAGTTTGTTGGAAAGGCCATCGTTTATTCAGTAAGATGGGGAATCGGCACCCGTTCAGGTCACAGACTCAAAGAAAAAAATCAGATTTGTGTTTTATTTTTACTGAATAGCACTCAAGTTATCCTTTAAAAATTAATTTGCTTAGCTTGTTGCTTCTTGTTTGTACTATGGCAACCCACAGGGACCTTCATCAAGGATCCTGTTTTAATGTCTTTCTATCAAATGGGGACAAAAATTCCACTGAGAGATTGTTTCCATTCTAGCACTGGTAACCTCAGCTGAGATCTACAATGTTTGAAGGCAGATGGATTTTTGTTTAAAGATATGTTTGGCATGTATATCTTCCTTTAGAAGAAATTTGAAATGGGAAACTGAGAAGTAAGCTGTAGTTTCATGGCATTGTGTCTGATAGATACTGCACTTCTGATAATGAATCCCAATATAAGTATTTCTATTTGTGAAAGAAGGGTGTAGTGGGATGTGAGATTCTATTACCCTATTACCACAGAATATATTTATTTTATAAGTGAATATTATGCAAAATTAAAATCTGTTGCCTGGCCATTATGAAAAGAATGGGACAGGCAGAGCAGGGAAGTCACCTTTTTGCCTCTTCGCGACTGTGTTACTTTCTCGAGCACACATTTGTTAAGAACCTCTAGCAAACTAAGCTTTATTCCGACGGATAGTCGTTGCCAATACCCTTATCCAGGGCAGTGCATAGATCCTATCAGCAGCTAGTGCCTCAGCTGTAGCAAAGGATGCTGAACTGCCTCCCAGGTGTGGGTTCACATCTTGGCAGTTTTCTCTCTGCCTTTGAGTAATGCCAAGGTTTTCTCAATTCCCCTGTCTTCTGCCTTGTGGTTTCCAGCAAACCTCCATGCGGAAGCTTTGCCTAAGCTGGATACCTACAGAGCACTTCGTGAAGCCTGCCTACCCCAGGGTTCAGAATCAGTCTATTTCTGCATTTCAAAGCACTTAACATGCTCAAGGCTTCACTAAAAGTATAGGTTCAGTGAATCTAAAGTATGCTTTTAAGTTAAATATGTGCCCAGCTGCTTTGCTAAAAGCTCCAGATTTTTACCTGTTACAATACAACAGAGCAAGCCCTTTAAAGAATCTATTCTGTATTATTCTCTAGGTCAGCTTTGATTGCCATTGAAACTGGGCCCCAACCAGGCAAATGGCAAACCAGTCAAGGCCTGACCCTTCCTCAGAAATTCATACAACTGTGCCTGATAAAATGTTGATTTAGAATATATTTTAGACACCCAGTCCACAAAATATTTAGAGATGTGATGTTGTCTCTTATTTAAAAGGATGATGCATGGGGAATTTGCTATCCCGAGTAAACGGTGAAACTTATTGTCAGATTGTGTAAGTGTTGCTTGGACTTTTAAATTATATCTGGAACAGTAATTTACAAGGCAGAAGTTTCTGCAAACAAGAGTTAACCCACGTCACTGTCATGCCAGTGTATTTATCAGCTGTTAAGAATGCAGTACAGAAACTGCTAGGGCTGTGGGGTCATTAGCTGTAGGAAGTGGCTTCTGAGGATGTTTACAAGTAATGTGTGATAGTGTCAGACCTGTGAAAGAACCTGTGTGAATGGTAGTAAGTTAAATGAATATTTGCCTTACCTGATTGATATTGCCTGTTTCTCTCCAAACGATAATTCAATTTATTGGTTTAAAGCCATCATGAGTAGAAGCGACTTAAATTAGCAATGCTTTCTATTTTGACCTACAGCAAATCATATTTTCAGGTGAGCACTGAAGATACATAGATTGATAAAGCTCAATTAAATGTGGCCTTACGTTTCATATAAACTAGTTTCCCTTTCTCTCTTTGTGTTTTTTATTAGACGCTATGTGCAAAGGCTACAATGCAGACTATCCGGGCAGCTGACACAAATGAAGTAGTCAAGCTAATATTTCGTGAATCTGATAATGACCGAAAGGTAAACAACTTAATGCCCTCTGTACCCCCTGTGTAAATAGAAACCTTGTTGAATGTTCACTTTCTTTTCTAAAAAGCATGAATATAGTTGTTTCAAACTGATAATTTAAAGGGAGGGGAGGGGTGTAGATTGTCACACCTAATGCTCAGTTAATTGGATCTTTTTAAGTGATTGCCAGTCAACCAAATGGTCAAGCTGACAAGGAGCTTTAGACATGTAGAGATGTCGTGTCGTTTTCAAGGGTTGCATGTCTCTAAAAGGGTCACTTCCAACAGCTGTGTATTAGGTAGCTGAGTCCAAGAGCTTTGCTGACCTTTCTCCTCTATTTTTTTTAGGTTATGCTACAATTAGAAAAGAAGCTCTTTGACTATTTTAATCAAGATGTATTTAGAGATAACAATGGCACGGCGGTAAGTTCATTGCTAAACACTTTTGAAGGAATAAGTTGGAAACTCAACATACAAATTTCATTTCCCTACCAGCCCTTTATCCTTACCAGCCCTTCTGTCTACAGAATAAGAAGAAATAGTTCATCTAATACAATAAGTGCTCCAAATTTCCTTCTCACTTAGCCAGTTATTTTGCGTACAGCTTCTTAAATTTGGCATCTGTTTACCTTCTTTTTCTTAGAAAAAATAGTAAATTAAATGTACCTGACAATTCACTTTTCTTCTCTGTCCTCTGGTCTGCATTTCTTCAAGCATCCTGTTTCTTTACTAGCTCTTCATTGTGCACCATAGTAACTTAGGAAAAGCCCTTAACGCAAAGCTGTTCGGAAAATATCGGGGTCTTCTGAGTGTACAAAGAATAACAGAAACATGTGAGTAAATAGACTAGAAAGCTCAAACCCTGCAGCAGTCTGGCACTGTCTGGGCAATCATAGAGGGCTTCCTAAGAGGAGAAAGCAGACAGGGAACACTGATGTTCTGATCTGTAATGACGACTATGATTTTTCTGTAGAGGATGGCTTTATATCTTCTTTAAGGTGATTTTATTTTTAAATGTAGCCACTTCATTTTAGAAAGCCTCTGAATCACTGCTTGCAGCTTTCTCATTTCCATCTAAGGTTCCTAGAAGTTACATATTTAAAGGAAAAACATTAAGCATCCAAAAAAAAAACAAAAAACAAAAAAAATATGCACAGATGAAAATAAGGAATGTGCATAAATCAGGAATGTGCATAGTGCCTGTGGGAGCCTTATTGTGGGTACTGGGCCAGACCCTCTGCTTGTGGAAATTGGCCCAACTTCATTGACATCAGAAGAGCTACACTAGCTTGTGTCATATCTTGACCTGCCTACATGTGCATAACTAACAGCATTCACATGTTGAATATTCTGAGCTATATAAATAGGGCAGGCTACACTAGACAGAGAAAACCTTCAGAAAACTTTGTGTGTTCTGTGGAAACTGCGTGTGTCAAAGCCGTTTGTGAAGGCTGACAAGCTAGCCAAGGTTCCCCTTCTTTCTTCAGCCCTTTCCTCAGGATGACAGAATTTTACCTTCCTTCCTCGTACCCCAGATGAAAGAAGACACGGGATTCATCTTCTGTGTCTCAGCTTTTTTGAGAACCCCTTCACGTTTGCTCTAGTCCCCACCTCTTGGTTTTGCCGCACTCTGTGCCAATTACACAGTGTGCCTGCTCACACAGTGTATTGCTGCTTTTTGCGTAGGGATGGGATGTACACAGGGGTCATGACTCTCCCCCCTCTCTCTTCTTCTCCCCTACCTACGGCTTATTCTCTCGCTGGTCATAGAGAACCAGGCTGTGCAGAGGGCTGCCTGCAAGGATCCAGCGCAAGGAGGACAGCTGAAGCCCTACTACCCTCTCTGTTTTTAAGTTGACTTGCACCTAGGAGGTTAATTCCACATGAGAATCTGAGATCTCACTCATTTCTTGAGGTCAGAAGAGTTTGATGAGTCAGAGTCGTGAGGAGAGCGAGGAGCTGTTTCTCCTTTCAGCATCTGTTGACACCCAGCCTGTTCGTTGGGAGTGCTGTCCCTCTCACAGCACGGCTTTCGTGAGTGGCATGGATGCTCACCATGAGAGGTATCTGTGTAGGCAGCAAGGCTTAAAAACACAGTTACTGTGAGATAAGTTGGTTTGTGGGGGTTTTTTAAGTTTACAAGGTGAATGCATCTTTTGGAAATACATAATGCTTCTTTCACTGATGTTTTGCAGTTTGGGGGAAATTTAACTCAAAGTAATATCATTAATCCCAATTCCTGCTTCCGTACTAATCTCATTCCTGTCCCGGCTTTTCCTCTACATGTATTATTATAATATTTTTTTAGCTTTCTTTAAAACAACTCAAATGTTTGTCATTTTTACTTTTTCTCAGTACATTTCTGAAGCTGAGCAAAGCTGTTCTTGTTGCTGCCATTTACCACATCCTAGTGGTATTTTGGATGACTGCTGGTTGACTTTACATACGTGGCTGTGGTCTGTGAAGGCATAGGCAGAATCCCACTTAAGCACATTCCATTTAAAAATCAGCAGTCATTTCATTCATGCATCAAGAAGCGGGAAATCTTCCAGATCAAACATGGAAGGAAAAGATAAACGATATAATGAGCCATTGGAGATAATCTAATCTTCATGGTCTAGTTAAACACACAGCACCATGATCACTAAAAACAAACTACCTATCTAAAAGGATAAATGTCTCTGTGCCGAATTCAACCCAAAAAATCCATCGCATCCTTCATCAACCACCGGTCTTGTACCAGCCTGACAGAAATTTAATTCAGGCTGGCTCCTGAAAATAATTATTGTATTTTAAGAGTAGTAATCATTGGTCGGGACATGATTGAATGTGTCCATGCCTATTGACTTTTTCTATGATTTATAGCTTTGTTTAGTCGATATTCCCATCGAAATTGTATAATTAATTATAAGTGGGGCTGTCAAGTCTGCAGGATGGAGTGCCCTGATGAGTATTTGGGAAGATTAAATTTTCCTTAGCTGTACCAATGCAAGGCTTGGGAATTTTCACAGCACTATGGCTGTTGGATAAAGATGTTTTCTGTGTGTTTAGCAACTGCTTTAGCTCAAAATCCATTGATTTTTCTGAGGGTATTTTTTTTTATCAGTGTGGTGCCTCTTCAGTAACATTGGAATGTGTACAGATGTGACAAGACCTGACAAATATTTATGATCAACAGGCTACTTTATCATTGTCCATACACAGTTATTTCTTCTTTTTTACATTGTAATCAACAAAAAGAATCTTAAGAGGTATTTATAAAAATGAGTATTTTTTATGAAAAATCTGATATAGATACAAATTATCTGTTCGACAGAAATTCAGTTTGAAATGCATACAGTAATCTGTCAGATCTAATTTTTCTGAACTAATCTGTAGTTTATCCAGACTTATCTGTAGCTTTTTCCAAAGTTAGCTTAACAATGACCTATATGTATTACCTTGAAGTGCAATGACCGTTCTCTGTAATATTATTTCAAAAAGGAACACCCAGATTTATCTAGCTGTGTAGTGACAGAAAAAAGAGAAAACCAACAATTTGAAAATAGCTGTAGCAGTAATGCAGAGCTGTCTTAATATTTAATTCATATGTTCTGAATTGTACAGCAAAGCTGGGGTGGACCAGGGTGTAACTGCCGTACCTACAGCAGAACTACCGTGTCTCGGTGCTACGGGGAGGGCTGTTACGGAGCGGCGGTGGCGACGGGGGGCCGAGGGGGTGCAGCAGGGAGAGTCCTGCCTCAGTGCCAGACGGATTCCGGTTTCAGTCGTTGCCTTTGAATTAGAAAAATCGTAACAGCTTTGGCCGCTCGCACCCTTGGAGAGGCGGCACCCCCGGCACCCCCGGCACCTCTGTGCTCCTGCTCCGCACCCGCCCGAGGAGCACGAGGAGCCCCTGCGTGGGGGGCGCTCGGGGAGCGCCCAGGCTTTCTGCGTGGGCTTCCCAGAGGGGTCTGCAGTGCTGCCCACTCTCCCTGACCTCACGCTCACTCGCCAGTGCATTACTCACACACAGGCTGGTTGTAGCCTTGGATTTGCCAGCGCTCGAGTGATACAAATCAGCATGCCAGTGCCTTCAGGAGAGCAGCAGCGTGCAGGGAGTTCTTGAACAAAGACAGCTTTACCTTTTTTTTTTTTTTTTAATTCCTTAATCATTTATGGTAAATCAGGCTATGTTTTTTCCAAAATATCTTGTGTTTGGGAGCTCCCTGTTAATTTCAAAACAATCAAAAGTAAGCCGGGGTAATTATTTAATGAAAAAATGACAATCATGTTATTGACTTATAGAAAAGAACCACGAGCTAAATGCTATTTCTTCAGTGGTCAATTAAATAAATATATAGTAAGAATGTAAAAACTCTTAATGACTACAGAGGAACGATTTAATCATTAGGATTCATTTTATAATCTTTAAGCACAATCAGAAATGGTGCATACATTCCTGTCTTCATCTGAATGATATTAAAGAATCAACCCAGATAGAAAGTAATGTACTGTCCTTGAGATTTTGACCACCACTGTGTAATCAAAGTAATCAGTGAGTTAGTTGTCTCAAGAGTTGAACCGGATGTTATTCCTGCTAAAATCATAATCTCCCTTGTCCATTGCTGTTTGTGGAAACCAGTGACTAATTCTGTAGCTGGGGTCGCTACCTCGCCGGGCGGCAGAAGAGGTGAGCCCTGGGGTGCCAGCCCACAGTGCCTCCCGGGTGGTCGGAGGACACTGGTGGTGTTGCCAGCATTAATTCCAAAAGAGATTTGAGGTAGCTACCCTCAAAAGCCCAGTGGTCTCCAACCTAGATACTCATGAAATGGGAGTGGTTCCATTTCTTACTTTAATCATTATTACAATGGGAAAAAAACAAGCAAAGAGCTTCACATTGCTGTCAGTGGTCCATCAGCAGTCCTCCTGCTGCAGAGAACGACCAGTATGCCTCAAGGGAGAGCACATTCTGACTCAATTGCTATGTTTTGAACAGTGAAATCAGCCTTCAAGGGTAGATTCCCTTTACTCTCTGCGTCTGTTTAGCTTCAACTGGTATGTTACAAGAAGAAAACTATAATGTGCTGTAAAAATGGATTGAGTTATAAAGGTCTTTTTCTCCCTATGCCAAGTAATGATTTAAAGTGATCTGTTATCATGCTAATTAACTTAGCGGTGTTACTACAAACGGTTCAGGCAAATATACTTTTAAATTATGAGTAGTCTATGTGGGTTTTTTTTAATATTCCCAGGAAATCCTGAAATGATATGCAAATTGAGAAGAAAGGTTTAGTCCATGAGGGACCTTTATTAAGCTTTTTGTGAGAATATGTGTGCTCATGAAGGTTAAGGATCTGGCATCACTGAAAATGTATTAATCAACAGACAAGATATAGCACAACGCACTCTTCCCAATGGCCTTGGCTCTGACCCTTTTAAAGATAATGGGAATACTGTCCACTAAGAACTAGATTAGGACGATCAAGTGCATTTCATCAGGGTTTGACTTGAACCATGATCCCAGAGGTGAAAAGGCAGAGGTTTATCCACTGAGCCAACCAGCCCCTGTCCAGATAAAATCTTGAATATGATGTATAAGGGCAAATTAGGATAGAGGAAGGAAATTGATTGCTTAGGACCATTGTTACCTAGGACTGGTTGTAAGGAAATCCTATGCATCCTGAAACTGCCTCTTTCATTTAAGGTGGTTTCAACCTGCAGCAGGAGTCTTGCCCAAGTAAGAATACATGGATCGTAGTCTTTCTTCAAGAAAGTTCCATTGCATTTTTTATCACTCTACAAGTAATACTAAAACCATATTCTACATATTTTTATGCTTTTGTCAAATTGCTGCTCATAAACTGACAATTTGGCAGGGCAATGCATGCTAGTTTGAACTCCCTAGTGGTACAAATTCATGTTGTTTCACAGTAACAGACATGTAAAGTTTAATGAAATAATCCACTGAATCTGTCACATTTGCAAGCAGGATATTCCAAACTAAAATATTTTGTTTAGCATCCACTCAGTCATTCTTGCCATTTTGAATGACCTATATTACAAGTTTGAATGACCTATATTACAAACTGCTGTGAACAGTTTATGAATTAATTACAGTCGTGCTTAGGTGTCCATTCCTGTAACATTTTGAAAAGGGAAACCTTCATGAATGCAGTTTTGCAGAGTCAAATTTTTTAAATCAAGGCAAGCACAGGAATCCCAGGAGAGTGAGTGACAAAATCCACTTTTTACCATTAGAAAACAGGAAGCATGCATTCAGACTTTGACCAGCTGGTGAAGGCACTGAGAACTGGCAGTCAGCAGGAGGTCCTCATCGCTTCCACACTGCGTTGGCGTCCTAAAGAACAAATAACGTTCGTTGGAGAAATCGGGCTGGAGCATAGGATGACGGGAGCTGTAGTCTCTGTGTGTGAAAGCTGTGAGCCATCGTGCTGCATTTCAGATGCTTTGGGCTCTTCATCGGGCTCTGTGGAGTGGGAGGGATGGGACATGATCTGCTTCTGCAGAGCAGCGTTTCGGGGAGGAGCCCTTGGGATGTGAAAGGCACTTTTGTTGTCAGCAGAATGTTAATGCGGGTAACTGCTGCTGCCTGAGTGAAAGGCTGTGCTTCACCTGATTCAGTGCTTTTAACTTCTTAACTAACAAGTTCATTCTTTGCATTTACTTACGTTTAGTCTCCTTACTAAGAACTAATTACCTGAGTAGTACAACAGGATTCTGATTTTACATTTTTTTTTTTTTTTTTTTTTTTTTTTTTTTTACGAGCAACAGAAATATCCCAGGGTAAGATCTGGATTCTCTGCTGCATGTTGCAGGTCAGAGGGGTGACTGAGCCCTGGGAAGCTACCAGCAGGGTGTTTAACTTCCAGCTTATCCATAAGGGTAGTTTCAGCCTGCAGCCCATGGACTTGGTTTGAAAGGATCCGGGCAGGGCAATTAGGAAAACCGAGATTATATGCAGAATCCAAGCAGGTGAACTGCCTGGAAGTGCTACAGCCTCCACTGGAAGTTCAGTGTTCAGGTGTGCGTGCATCACAGGACCAGCAGGCATCGTAAGGCACTGAGTCTCTGTCAGAGGGAGAAGCACTGCAGCACGCGAACTCTGGGAGGGGTTGGTGGTGGAGCTGCGCCAGCTGAAGGCCCTGAGCCCCCAGCACACTCCTCAGCAGCCTGCCGGGCGCTGCCCCTGAACGTGTCGCCCCACTGCAAAGCCCGTGGGGCTTCCCTGCGCCCTGCAGCACGGGGCTCCTGCCCCGCCGGGAGAGGCCGGTGCCCGGGGGTCCCCGGTGCTGGGGCGGGCGGCTACCGCCCCCCCTGCCCCGGCCCTGCAGCCCAAACCGGGCTCGGAGGGCGTGGGGAGGATGGGGAGTGTGGGGATGGGAGAAACGGGCGAGGAGACAGGACAGGGAGCCGAGAGTGGTCTCCAGTAATTACTCTAGTGATCAATAGACATCAAAGGAAAGTGGGATTCTTCCTAAACAGTTTAAGCAATCTAAATAACTCCGTAACAGAGATATTATTTTTAGATGCATTTTCCAGAACAGCTTTCTGAAAAGTTTGAATGTCCATGTCCTTTGAGCCATTGGGATATCTCTTGAGAGAGAGGGGCACATTGTCAAAAAAAAAAAAAAAAAAAAAAAAGGCATTTTCAAGGGGGAGCTTCCACTGAAATCAGAGGTTTTCTGAATGAGCACTGGCACAGGGAGCCTTCAGTGCTGACAGTCTGATACTACCTGTGCCTAACTCTCCTAGTGCTGAGAAAATTATATTTGGTGCAGTTTCTCGTGTGCCATATATCCACATTTATGTAGGAGTTTATGATTGGACAACACTGCCAATCAAGACCTATAGACAAATTCTCAGAAATATGCAGAAAAATAATAATATACAAAAGCAGTGTAAGTGATACGTTTATATTCAATAATTTTGGCTCTTTTATGTAGAATATGATTTTAAAGAATGGCTTTATGAAAGAAGGAAAAATAAGATTCAAAATATATAGTAATGGAATATTTTACAAAGCCTTAGCTAGAGAAAACAGTAGCTTTAACGTAAGGCCAGAGCAGAGTTGCATATGACATTTTCGTGGATATGTGGGAGGGATCAGCATTTCCACAGACCTTTATTTGAAGTCAGTAGACTGCTGAATCAGTTTCTAAATATTTTTCTTTGACTGGAAAGCTGGATAAAATTACTGTATTTCCAAAGTCTCTTGAAAAAAATCATGTGCTATACAGGACTGGCAAAGGAGGTTACAGTGACCAGTGTCCACATATTTTAATTCTCTAAGGTCATTTCTGTATGCTCATCTCCTCTTTTTGGTCTGAAACTTCATTTCCCTTTCACAGCTGTGAATTCTCTGGTGGGCCCTGCAGATGGATTTGATAAATGCTGCTAATATCACCTTCTGATCTACCAGTGCTCTGACTTTGGTCTGTAGGTCTTGATGAGTAATTGCCGTTGTTCTACTCCAATGACTGAATTAAGTTGCCCTGTTTTAAAGGGTTCATACGTGTGTGATTTTAGCCAAGGTGGCCCACTGCAGTATACCGATGGACACTGATCTTTTAAGAGTGCTTCATTGCTTTAAACTGAAGCAAGCAAAATTACCTTGATTTCTACAGCTGGCAGGACTCTGTTATAATCCTTCGGTTAGTGTCAAGCTACATTATATCGAAATTCAGTATTCCAGATAATTGTTTTCTTTGGCCAAAGCACACACTGCTTAACCACATGCGTCCCCCCATGAGCTATAGGGAGGGTGAACGGGAGCCCGTTCTCCAGCCCTGGGAGCGCGCTGGAGTCCCCGTCAGACGGGCTGCAGTGCCGAGACCATCCGCCCAGCCCGACTCAGCTTTTCCTTACTGAGCGCCACGCGGGTTCTGCAGACAGTCCTGTGCAGGGCCCCGTGCCCATGTGGCGTGCACGGCCTTCTCTTCCGCCCTCGTGCACCAGTGCACCTGTACATCATTGTGCTGACAAGAAAAGGGGAGGAAAAAACGAAATGCTCCTCGGCAGCTTTTACAGGTGAGAGTTGCCTGGAAAAACAACAGTTTTGCTAATTCTCTTAGGAGGGGATGGGCACTGCAGCCACTACAGGCAACAGCCCTAAATACTTCTAATTCTACCCAAATTAAATAGGGAATATCCCTTACTACAAATGCAGTCACTCTTTAATTCTGTGCAGGGAACTTCACTGAGAGCAAAGCAATTCCCATTCAGGTCAGTAGGAGCTTGAGTGTGCCAACTAACTGAAACTTCAGGCTCATGAAGTTTGCTGCACGGAAATACCTAACTTCAGACTGCAAAATCCTATTGATAAATTTAACCTGGTTTTAAAAATCATATTCTACCCTATGAGTGTTTTCTCACAGTCATAGGCCAGTGGATGTGTGCTGCCTGCCGCCTTACACATACTGCATGGCTGTATTCCCCAAGGTGTATTATATCTGTGTCTCACGGGATATTAGCTAACTGTAGATATATTCCTCGTATGTATGGATGGTATTTTCCTGTGGAAGGTGTTCATCCAGCGTTCTGGCTGGGCTGATCACCGGACACTGTAGGGCAAATATCTTGACATGATATCAGCAACTCAATGGTTACAGCAGATAAAACGTAGGCCCTGCATCATCCTTGCTATCGTCTAGGTATAAATACATTGGTGAAACTGAGTTGGGGAAAAAAAAGTCTTCTAAACTCCCTATGACATAGTTCTGGAATTAACTTCCAGCCACAGCATTTTAAAATCTCTGCGTAGTTGCTCAAATTACACTAGCACGTCATGTAAAACCTTAAAGATTTGATGCTTAAGGATGATCTTATAATGAGAAAATTAACTAGAACAATATATTGATTTTTAGGCTTTGAACTTAATTTCTTTATAATTTTTTAAGGCATTTAGAGTGACAGACATACTCATGTTTACTGTTACAACAATTACATTATTCACAATGCTGTACAATATTGTGATATTTATAACTATTTGTGACAAGACCTAGTGAACGCCTTGGTTTTTCACCAATAATCTTGCACTTCCGGGATTACATGTTTAAATGAGAACCCAAGTGCCTTTGATACCAAAGAAAGTAATAGTCAAAACGTGCTCTTCTACTGAAAAAAATCAACTGGAATTTTCTCAAAATGCAGAATTCAAGTTTTCATCATTTCTCCCTCTCATCTCCCCCAGTGTCTGCAGTGCTACCAGGTAAATAAAGAAAAGCTGTTATGTGGGTTCACACTACGCAGTCCTGAACACACAAATAACTTGTCATTGCCCTTCCTAAGAATGAGCAGATGTCTGCATAGTTTGTGGACAGATTTGAACAGTAGGTTACAGATACTGTAACATATTCACTTAATATATAGGAAAAATAATTTGTTAGTATTAAAAATATAGCACAAAATAAAAGTTTGTGCAAATAATCCACTGAAAATATTTAAATGTTTTACATGTGAGGATGAATTGTCTACAACGAGCATTCCCTGAATATTTCGTCTAGGCACCTAGTTGGGCTTGACATCCAGCTGGGTCATTGTGAGTTTTCGGCTTTGTCATTTCAGGTTAATGATGTCCCCTCTACCTGGGGAAACTTGGGGAACTGATAGAGAGCGCAGCACACAATACAGTCTTGTTCCTAGTATTTGTCCTCTCTGTCACCAGTGTCAGCAGCTCATCTGCATAGCACAGACACAACTAAACAAGCAACTGCAGCAGATAAACACATCAGAAACTCCTTCGGATAATACTGCACATCTGAATGCCTAGTCCTCTCAACGCTGGCTTTCATTTAGCATGCAAATATCATCATAGCAAGAACAATCTGAATGTGTAAAATTTTGAAAGTGTGAATTGGTGTGAGAGGACAATGCATCTATTTAACATCGCCAGCCCTTGGAATGCCCATGAGTAATTTATACCATTGTGTTCTATGGAGCATTGTTCTTTTATTCAGTCCTTGCAGTTTTCACACTTCAGAAAGAGCCCTCTTTCTCCTGATGCTTCCACTTCCCTGCTCTGATCTGTTTACTTGGCAACAGTAGGAAAAATGTATTTGCACTGTATTAATAGACATATATTTCAAATAAGTTTTAACTGGGCATGGTAGATATTTTTCCTATGCTCGATTCATATTGGGCAGATAACATCTTTAAGGAGGAGGCTCATGAAGCAGGAAAGGGGTGGTAACATTTGTTTTCACAGCCAGTTTGTATGTATATATTTGGGCTACACATCTATCTATACATACTTAAATACATGATCATAGTCTGCAAACATGCATGATAAAACCATTTTTTCCCTGAAGTATGTTGAGATTGCTTCCGTAAGAACAGTGCTTGAACCATCCCAACATTTCTAGGATTGAGCATATTATTTATTTGATACATACTGTAAGTTTCCACACAGATGTTTATACATATTTAGGCAAACATCTCAGATGCTGGAGCCTTTGATCAGATGTTAAAACATGTACAAATTATCTGCAATTATTTGTATTGCAAAATCTCTTCCCATGTACCGTCACAGAGTTTGGTGTCGGATGCACTAAAATAGGGAAAGCTGCCCATTATTTAGCATCCTCATGTAAAAGTACATACATAGAGCAACACAAAACTGGAGAAGGCTGGGTGGGCCTTGGAGAGGTAGCTAATCAGCAGTGCAGGTGGTTCAGGTAGCTGCTTTTCACACAGATAATTAATGTGTACAAGTAGCTGCTAATTGCACATTTCAGGAATGATTTATGAGGTGGCGGAGGGGAAAGAGGGACACAATCTAATTTCTTTGGGAACCTCTGCCATTCATACAATGGTATCAGCACAGCTGTGAGATGGGACATGATTAATGAACAGTGGGCAAACACACCGCCGTCGTACGGGATACTGTTTGGATGACACGCTTGTCAAAATAGAAAGTGGCACTTAGAGTGACGGCCAGTAACAGTGCAGATTATGAGCTTTTTGTCTTTCAACTCGCTAATTCCCTCAGACGTCAGGCTTAACACCAGCCATGGTTCTGAAATAAGGTTATTTATGTCCATCAGAACAATTACGGGTTTAATGTGGACGATTATCATTGACTTGTTATGACCAGGTTTGTGTTTATGAACAAAAGATTGCAGATATTTATTTTCTCTGTAGAGTTCTGGGGGAAAACAAATTCGGCAAGGACTAATATTTATGTAGGACGTTAAATCTAGACTTATGAACATCTCTGTTAAATACCTGCTTCTAGCACTATATCTTGGCTGCTGCCTGGGAACACATTTTACCTATTGTCACGTATCCCTCTTTCTGCTATCTGACATGCACCACCCAAAAGAGGTGTACGAAAACACTGCTTGTCTTTGCTTAGGAAGAGTGATGTGCACATCCTTGTGTTTATTGTACCTTCTTATCTGAGCTAAAGATAATATAAAGTCATATGATACTTTTTTTCTGGCATTTTTGTGGGCTGATTAGGATATCAGTTTGCTGTACTTTTTTTAATGCTAGTCTGGTTTATCTTTGAAAAGATTGCTAATAAAATTTGAAAAAATTTATCCGTCTTGAAATAGTAAGTGTACATACAGGTCACTGCTGTAAAGAGCCAGTGCTACGTGTTTCACTGAGATGAAAAGGAACATTTTGAACACTTTTCTCAATGAACTGTTTATGTATCAAAATAGTACTGAGTGGTTTGCACTATGTTTTAAAAACTATTACATGAGGGATATACTTCAAGCTGTGTAATCAAAATGTCTGTTTATATCCTTTTATATAATGTAGTATTTTTAGATTACTTCAGCTCAACACCAAAGAGTGAATACATTTATTTCTTATCTTTTATAGCTTTTAGAATTTGACAGAGAGCTGTCAGTCTTTAAAGACAGATTGTATGAACTGGACATCTCATTTCCTCCCAGGTAAGATTTGTATATAATCCATTTGTTTAACCAGCTAGCTAAAACATGGTTGTTACTAGCACGGTAGGTAAAATGTGAATGTTCCCATACATACTGTAGAAATTATAATGATCTTCATTCCTTTCATAAATGTTTAGTCTTCCCACACCCCCTCCATCACTACATAAACAGTGACCGTGCAGTCTGCATGCCAGCAGCGCTCATTGCTCGGATTCAGCTGATCCTCTTTTATAGCTGCTCGTAAAATAGATCTGACGTGATTGTGTGCTAAGAGATGTGTAGCTACTTTTAAGCACTGGACCCAGATAACCTGTTAAAATACTTTATTGCAACCATAAAGGCAGCCTTTGCCTCAAGCTGTTGAAAACTGACAAGCAATGGCACTCGCTGGGGATAGACTGGAAGTGGGGTGCCGAGCCTTGTGCCGCTGCTCGGGGGGGATCCAAGAGGCGCATCAGGAACGAGGCAGGAGCTTAGAATCTGCTTGTTCGGTTTCAGTAAACATGTTCTGTAACTGCTAAGACTATTAGAATAATTTGGCATGATTTTAATCAGCTATATCCCTTAGGTGAATTTTAGCTATGCATAGACAAGTATTGCTATCAAACAAACCCGAGATTTTTGCAAGTAGCAGTCCTGTTCAGGAGAAATCTACGGAAAATTCAGTAGTTTTAAACATGTATGGCCTGTTTCCAAGAATGAAGAAGTCAAATCTCGCAGTTGCTTTTAAGGGAAAGAAATACCGCATTCACAAAGTTAAAGTAAAGTTCAATAAATCATAGATAAAAACATATTTTTATATACTTTTTTTAAATAGCTAGAATATTCTTAAATACTGCTATTTTGTCCTTTATGGACAGATAGAAAAGTATGATGTTTTGGCATACACTAAGAAAAAATTTGGAAAGCTTGCCTTTTTGTTATCATAATCTCATTATTTCTCACCAGCCAGCTGCGATACTGATTATATTGATCCCCTGGGACAATGGAAGTATGCATGGAGAGGTTACCGCTGCTCTAAATTGTTCTTATTGATTGAGTGTGATAACAGAAGACCAGCAGTGTGTACATCTCTGAGTGTATTTCATTAGTTGTGTACCTGGTCAGGGTAAAAGGATGTGAGGGAAAACAGATACGATTTTTTTACCAGAAAAACTCTTCTACTTGATATCACCATTAGTGCTTTCAGCCAGAACAAGGTTTGGCAAAAACACATTGTTGCATGAATGGTTTGCAGATTCTTCAGACCTTTCTGTCAATTCAGTTTGGTGTCATTCTGCTCTCAGGCAGAGATCAGAAATACTGTGAGTAGTCTTTGTATCTAAGTTGTGCTTTTTTGATCTCTCTGTGAAATGATGCGAACACCTGGCCAAGGTATAGAACCCTTGAAAAATTTCTTTTCACAGATATGTTCAAATCTCAGTAGAGATTGCTGTTGCTATTTTAGTGGTTAAGTTTCTTGCAAATTACAGCTAGACTGGATACAACCCGGGATTTTCCTCATGGCTACCAAGGGCCATGCCCTGTGCACTTGCGGGCAAGTAATAAATGAGCCTTCCTCTGCTTTACATCCCATTGGAGCGAGTAGCAGTGGGAAGCCTCCAGGCATGAAATGCAGGAGGAACAAAATCCAGAACCAAAACTCTGCAGGAGCCACCTGGCAGCCACATGCAGGGGAGGGCATAGCTGGGGCTCGGAAGGGTGAAGCTTCAGACCAGCTCTGGGTCTCCAGGCAAAGGGGACCAAGACTTGCAGAAGCAGCCAGAAGAGGAAGGCTCTAGCCAGTTAGCTGATGAGGGACTAGGACAATGAGACAGGGCTACCGAGGAGGGAGGAGTGGGCAAGGATGATCTGGAGTACTGGGGGAGAGTGGTGAAAACCATAGGAAGAGCAAGGTGGTCACAGGACACTGCCCGTGGGACGTGGCAGCAAGTCGGTCTTGCCCTTCCCAGATGAAAATGGCTAGCTGGGAGAAAGATTTTCTGTGTCCCTTCCTAGCACTGCCCCACAGAGAGAGTGACAGACTGCTGCTGTCAGATGTCAGATCCTGGAGTACTTAGGAACCCCTGTCAGGCCGAGGTACTGCCACTCCTTGAGGTATGGCCAGAATGGAGCTTGAAAGGGGCATAATGTAAGACTGTGTAAAGGGATAAAGAAGCATTGGGAGAAAATGGAAGATGTTTGACAGAAGAATTAGAAGTTAAACTGAGAGTAAATAGGAGGGTTTGTGAGAGTTGCGACTGACAACTGCTGACATTGCTCTAAAACCAGCAGCGAGCTTCGGGGGGATGGATGGGGAGGACCGTATGAACAGGAGCAAGAGGAGGTAAATAAATATTAGTCAACCGCATTTTTACTCTCTGCTGCCTCAGTATCTGAATACTATGAGACAGCGCATTAACATCCAAATGATGTATTTTGATACCATTAACATTGTACGCTAATGTATCTACTGTATGAATCTATTATTGTCTAGAACAAAAATAAAAAATAAAGTACTACGCCGGAGATGAACCCTTGGTAAGAAAATGCAAGACCAGGTGAAAATATTCCATCCCAAAAATCCCTGTGGATGAAACACAAATTTTGACTTTGTCTAATTGATGTAATAAGTGAAATTGAAGAAATACCCTCTAATATGAGCTAAGTATCATCTCCTCTCCCATCCCCTGCCCACATGCTTGCAGACTTGTGTATGAAACTACAGGAGCAGCTCTCTGAGGCCATAGCACTGTCATCAAGGAGGGCAGTCACCATCTTCTGATGGCAGCTTATCTGCTGCCAGCTCCTTCTTTCTCAATTTTATCAATTGTTTTTGCTTCCTTGCAAAACCAAATCTCAAACTAGCTCATATGCATGTTTTGTTTTGTACACGCTGCCAATGTTAGGGATGAAATATTTCACTAAGTACAATTTTGGCTTGCAAAGTTAAAGTCAGGACAGCTGAGCCCTGGCTGTCGTTGATCTGCATTACAAGGTGTGATGGACTCAGGTCCTGCACTCAGACCCCCCGCCCCCCAGAGCAAGGGGCTGTCATACACTGGCGCTCGTGGTGAGGCCTGCTGTGGGCGTTTCGGTGTGGCTGTGCGGGAGGCTGCACCCTGTCCGCAGAGCTGCTGAGGAATCCGGACAACAGGCACATTACTCTGTCTTCTGTTGTCTTTCAAATAAGATGAAGATCCAAGATCGTGACCGCTTCTTGCCATCAAAGATCCCAGAACATTTTTGCAGGCGCACAGACGTCTAGACAGATGTTCTGGCCGAAGTCCCAGTAACTGGACTCCACCTCCCCAAACGCGCTGTTAGTTCCTTCAGTTGCACTTGGTGGTGGTTGTCACCCCCTGCCCCAAGCCGCTGCACAGCGTGCTGGTGCCGTGCTGCCTGCCGCGGCGCCGCGGCGCTGAGCGGCGCTGAACTCCGCAGCTGCCCACAGGCCACAGCTCTTCAACTCACTCAGGTGCCTGCAAAACAAGGTCTGCGCTGCCAAGGTGGAAGCAGACACTTCTGAGCCCGGACCCTGCCCACATCGAGGGAAACGGCCACGAAGGGTCATTTCCAGCTTCACCCCTTCGCCTCTCTCTTCCCACGCCGTTCCCACATCTGGGGCTGTGCAAACAGTCTGGGGAGTGGGAAGGGAGTGCTCGCTCTGTTTCCTTCTTGCGACTAAGTAACAGTAATAATAAGAAATAGTAATAAATTTTTATATACTGAAAGCTGGCACTTTCGTTGTGGCGTGGAAGGGATGCTAACACCAAGTTCATAAAACTTTTTTTTTTTTTAATTAAGCAGAGAGTATTGATAAAATATGAGAATTGATTATATGAATACTGCTAAAAATACAAGATGTAAGACTAACAAGCTAAACTCTTGCGTATACAAAGAGAAAACTGTCTTTAGGTTAGTGTGCTGCTTTTCACCAATCCCTCCGCATGTTCTGGGTCATACGGCAAGGGAATCCTGCTCCCTGTTCTGTAGTGCTTGCACGGGCACCAAGCTCGGGAGGAAGTCTTGCCTAAGTGAAGTGCTGCAGAACTGAAGTCACGGTGCCTACAGTTACTGCAGGTCAGTGTCCTGTTTTTGTTCATGAAACTAAGCACATTGATTTTCCTGAAAGAAAATGATTTTTCTTTGTATTGAAATAAGGACCACAATGTGCTACTGACTGCAAACCCAGGTATTTTGAATAGGGAAAAGGCAGTGGTTTTAATGTAGGACATTTTGGTTTTAACTTAGAATTTTTTCACTCATGCAAGAAAGAAATTAAATATATAGCCTCATGGTCTTGGTTTCACTTCCTAGTAGTTATTCCTCCATTTTTCCCTAATTTTTTATTTTCTTCTGGAAAAATAAATAAATCTGTAGCTTACCATGACTTAGCTGCTTTTATATACTGTTTGTAAATATGAGCTTAATATATATTTGTTACATATCCAGTCATACTAGATTTTTTTATCTCTAACCAAAGAAAGACATTATCAGTCCTGTATATTTAGAAACTACTTCTTTAAGCTTCTTGATATTGTTAGCTGGAAATTGTATGGTGCATCCGTTTGTTCTGCAAATGGATCACACAAAGCCTTTTTCACTGGAGGGAGAGACAAGGCTCTAGTCACTTCTTGTGTCAGGCTTACGGTCTTAATTAGCGAGCATTTGAATTTAGAAGGGATTTGTAAGTAATTGTAATGATAACCTTAAAGTAGTATTTCAGAATTTGTTTTATACATGATATTCTAAATATGGTCCATTGATTCAGTCTATGAATTACTCTCTACTTCTGTTCTTGATCCATGGTGTTACGGTCTTACATCATGGGATGCGGGCCAACAATTGAAGAGAGTATCTCGGTTAAAATAGTACTGAATACATCTAGTACTCATTTCACATCTCAGAAAATGAAAGATCAATTAGGACAGTTTTCCCTTTCTTTCATTTGCTTCATCATTTGTGCATACAATTAATTGCCCAATTTGCACACGGGGTTCTACAAATCAATAGCACAGTTACATTCCTGTCTTGTAAATTTTTCCCTCAAAACACATGCTTGATATTCAGTATACTCTTGAGATAAATGGAAAAGGTCACATCCCTTTGAGTTGCAGCAGACTAAGTTACTTATAAATTCATTTTTTATCAGCATAAACTGTTTATTCTCTGGACTTTATCATGAGATCGTACTGATACACTACTATAGCTGGCCTGGGGTTGAATGCCTTACTCCTTTGAGTTGGTAGTGTTTTTGCGGTTAACTACAGTGGGGCCAAAATTTCTCCCTGGGCAGTGTTCTAGGTTTGTTTTCATGCCACTCCTCGAGTGGCACTACACCATGATCCAGGTGCCTCAGGTATGAGTATGGTTGGGAAGAAACATGCTGTCGCCCCAGGTCTTACCTTGCTCCCCTGCCCAGCGGCAAGTGCAGCGTGAGAGCCTGGTCCTGACCCCCCAGCCGGTGCTGGCTGGGCACCTGGCCCGTCCAGTGCTGGACAACTCCACTTCTTCGTAAGAGGGCTTTGTTTCAAATGAAAACCGCTCTGTTTGTAGCATAAAAATAAGCCAAGTCCTAATTAAAGTAGTAAGTATGAAAAGGGTCTCTTCTTCCTGGTGCGGGGCATTACAGTGAATGAGAGAGCACGCCTTTCTTCGAGAGGAAGGCCTCGAGCTAAGCCAGCTCTGAGCAGCGCTTTCGTCGAGAACCGCAGGCAGTGAACCCAGTCCGGAATTCTCACACCTTAGTCCCCATTCCTGATTATTTCAGCAGCACCATCACACAGTTGTGCACTCCTCCTCAAGACTGCAAGAACTTGTTCATATACAGAGGGTGACCAGAATGGTTTTTCTCTAATACTATTTTTCTCAGTTATGACTGTACAAGTATTTCAGAATTTTGAGTCTGTGGTTACAAAAAATGAAGGTAAACCTATTGCTGTTCTAGAAAGTATTTGGAAGTTGTAGTGTCCTCAAAGTGCCTATGCACTTAAGAGTACAGACTGAGAAGATGATTGAATCTGATTCTTGCATATTCTCAGTTTTCATTTAAAATGATGAAAGAAATTCTTCTGTTATAACAACCTGAATGGAGAGGACATTTTTATGTGCTTCTGAGTTTTAATTGCTTTATATTAATATACCTGCATCTTTCACAATTGATTTCTCTGTCCTTAATTTCAAATGAAGCCATGGCGGTCATGTAAGCATGTATTTTTATACCGGTAAGAATTTTTTTAAAAGGAAATCACTATACTTTGCTCTGTAGATGAACCTTTTAACCAAGTCGTTGTCCGGAATTTTCCTGCCCCGTTTTAAAAGCTGTAACTTCCCGGGAGGCACGGTAAGTTCTGCAGAGCTTGGCGCCGCGCTCTTCGCTGCTCCGGGCTGGGCGGCCGCCCGTGCCGGAGCTCGGCCCGGCACCCGCTGCCGGCGGCTGAGCAAGCGGCTCCCCGTGCCGTCTGCCATGCCCCGGGAGCTGCCCCCACGCCCCGTCAGGCTGCTGCAAGAGTATTTTCCTGCCCATACAGCACATCTACTTCGGTTATTAATTTAGAACACAGCAGGCACAAGGTCATAAAAGGCAAAATAGAGAAGCAGAGGATGGTGTCACCCCACGGCCAGCCATCCGCCTGCGCGTGGAGGGGCGGGGATGAGTTCTGCTCCCAGGGTTGCTTCTGCATTTCACAGGAAACAATCACTGGGCAAAATATGAAAAACAATTCTAGGAGTGGAGACCAGAGCCTTGGCACGGTTGATAAGATGGCAGGAGAATGAGGATTTTCACAATTACCACTTTGGCCTTACTTGGGTATAAATTATACTGAAGTTCTTTGTTTTTATTTAGCCATTAATCCACAACTCGACTTTTTTTTTTCTGCCCATTCAAAACAGCGGTTCAGTTTTAATTTTTCAAGCTACTAAGCAATATGTAAATGGCATTTGTTGGATTTCACATAAATAGGTTATTATTTTTAATCATATGTTAATTTTGGTGGTATAGATCATAATTATATCTATTATTATAGTTCTGTGAGAATTTATAGTTATAGTGTGTTATAGGTATAAATTGAATTTGTAGCTATAAATGGAATGGCATTAGGCAACACAGTAAATTCATGTTAAAGTATATGCAAGTGGGTTTCAGCAAGGTCTTGATAGACTCTCTGTTAGTGAATGTTAGCTTCAGGACTCCTTCCAGTCAGCTTTGTATGTGGGAAGGATTCCAAAGCCACTTCGGAACTCTCCTACCAGCCACATCTGTAAATAGCATTTCTGCAGGCATACTTACAGAACTTAAAACAAAACTATTGTTCTTCTCCATTGCAAAACTGTAATTTAGTTTAAGAGCATATGTCTGATTGATTTTATGTGAATTCTTCATCCTACCCTGTATGACCATCCTGCTGCAGTGCGGAGGGAGTGCTAGTCAGGCAGTCACCCCTCACAAATATTCAGAACGAAGCCTTGACGGAGCGTAGCACTTACAGCATCTGCTTAATTTGCAAGGTGGACAGTTATCTCCTTTCTGTTCAGCAGGACACTTAATATCCAGGCATTTTTCTGAATTTAGTTTTGAGGTCCTTTTAATTCTTTGAGTATGTGCTGAAGTTGTATCAGGTCACCATCCTATATGACCTGTGCACCTCAGAGAAGCATGCTAGCGATGCAGTGAACGAACTTCCGAGGAGGAAGGTCTTATCCTTCTGGCTCTCGGCCTGGCTGAATCCGTTTTACCCCGCTCAGCAGCCTCTGCCCACAGGGGCTCCCCCCCCCCCATTCCTGCACTTCAGTCGGGGTGGCCAGGAACCTGCCCAGGGAGGGGTGTCTGCGGAAGAGGCGGCCGTCTGTCCCAGCCGTCCGGGAAGACGGTCCGAGGCGGTTGTTCCTCGCCCCCAGCCAAGAGGTTGGTTAGCCTCTCCAAAGAAACCCCCTTCCCTCATTTGTCTTCCCTTGGGCTGAGGATAGCAGAAGTAGCAAACCATACTGCCCTCAGCAACAGCAAATCTGTCCTCAGTCCTCCTGAAACTTGCCAAAAGCAAAGGCGGGCTGGAAGAGGAATCACAGCTTAATGAGAAATCACAGGCTGCATTACAAGTCTGCTATCTTTATACAGAGAATATAAAGACCCCTTCTACCGGAGTATTTTTCAGACCTTATTCACTGGTTCCTATACTCCTATATTTTGAGGCCTTTTACTTTATATAGTGAATATTCATGTTTTCATCTCATTACCCTTTGTGTAATCTAATGTAGCCCATAGCAACCTTAGCCACTGGAGACTAAATACAATTCGGAATTTTAAAGTCTGTAAGCTCTGTCAGTCATGGGCTGAGCCGCCCGGCCGTGAGCAAACAGCAAACTCAGTGTGAGGCTGGAAAGGAGTTTGTGGTAGTTAGCAATCATTGCAAAAGGCGGTAGGTGTGAAAAAAGAAGTAACGACATTGTGGTCAGTCAATATACAGGTGGGCAATTGTTACCTTTATCACTGCTCTCCATTAATTATTATAATTATTCTTGTAGCTGTTGTATAGCAAAGATAGGAGCTGACTTTAGCAAGAGTTCACACCCACCTACAAGGTTTGCTTCCAGATAAGTCTGCATGCACAGTAATCTCGTGTATTAATCATTCTCTTAAAGTGACCTATTCTTGTTTGTTGTTGCATTAGGCTGTCATGTAATTTACTGGTCGGACATATGTTTGTGTCTTAGATCCCCTCTGTGTGATATTTTTCTCAAGCAGACCCTCTACATTGGCGGTATCTTGGCTCTGACACTTCTCAGCTGGAGACAGGTTGAATCTCATTTACTATTAGAAGAGTGTTTCTCCTTTGGAATTCTCTCTGGTTCTGGTCTCTTATTCTGCCAGAATCCTGTTTACTCTATAATCTGTTTATTTTCTACCCTTGTATTTTTTCCCATGGCCTTTTTTTATTCTAGTAGGTTGTACAAGGATACATTTTTTTTTTTTCTGGTCTAATTGGCACTACAGAGCGAGCCAGTCTGCTCTGCATGAAGCAGAGCCATTTTCAAACATGCTCACTTGTTCTTTCCCTTCTGCAGAGACTGTCCAGAAAAGAACAGTTCAGCCTTTTGTACCCAGCCCTGTGGATGCCATTGTACATGTCCCAGTTGTTGCCTTTTGGGTGCAAAATGGGAAGACAAGACAATAGTTTGGATTGCAACAGGCTGCCTTTACTTACCAGTGTCCTCACCAATTGCCCTGCATGTTTTCAGAGCACACAAATAATCTGCTGCCAGGACTGGTGCAGTACTCCTGAAGCAAACGGGATTCCCACTTCATAGAACTTTACCTCAGTAAGGCTCCTGGGCCCTGTTGCCTCACAAAAGGGGGAGTTAGGCACTCAAATAGATTAAAAATTGTTAAAGCCTTAGATGACTTATATACATGCTTTATTAGTTACTTCTCTTAACACGTGATTTTTATGCCAGTTAAGAAGTATCTTCCACCAAATAGAAATATTTCATAATCATTCATGCACTGTAAAACACCTTCCAGATATCACTGACGTACCCTAAATCACCAGTGTATCCCCCAGCCCCTGGGGAACAAATTCCCACAGGACATTGTGTAGTTATCTGGGTTCTTCCAGCATCTAAAGCTGGAGCACAGAAGCAGCTTCCCAGCTGGAAGCAGAAGAGACAGCTGTCATTTCCTCCAAAACAATTTGAATTTAATCATTAAAATGGTTTTCAAGACAGCTCTTATCCCCATTTCTTTCCTTACATTAAACCAGTATTGGTCTCACCGCCATTCTCAATTAATTTCCAAATGAAAATAGGGTGTTTCTTTAATTTGTGAGGAACTGTATAAATTACCCAAGTAAGCAGTTCTGTTTGTTTTAAGGAATTGTGGCAAAGGGAAAAAAAAAAGAGGAAAATCAATGAAGTAAAAAAGTTTTGAGGACTGAACATTCCTGTATGGCATGTGTAAGATGAGAATTACAGACCGTGCTGCAAGCAGAAAGTAAAGCAAATTCTAAACTGATTACGGTCTTTGCTGTTAACTAGGCTGTTCATTATATTCTTGCCTGAAAGTGCTATTGAAAAGCCCAGTAGTTTGGAACCTGAACCCCATCCCACCTGTTGCTTCAGCTTTGCAGTAATTTTTTTTTTTTTTTTTCCCAGTATGAGAATTTGTAAATTACAGCCCAAAAGTAACTTACTCTAAGCCAGGCACGTTCCCGGAAAAGAGATTTGGCTCAGTCACAGTCAGATTCAGTAACATCAGACTGTTTTGCCGAAACAAGCCAGTGCTGGGTCCTTCCCAAGAAGCCAGCGTTTTTGATAATTACACGTATCCACCTGTAGCAGCAGCAGTATTCCATGCATTTCACGGACTACAACTTTACTGTTATTAAAGCAATAGGGCGCGTCACTCCTTGCCCACTGGCTGAGCCGTTAGTATTGCTGAATGATCCGATGTTGCCGGCTGGGCCCCTCGGCGCGGCTGGTGGTGCCGGGGGGCCCAGCACGCCCGTTGCTCGCAGCCCCGGGCCGGGCGCTCGCCCCCCGCCGGGGGGGGCACGTTGTCGCCAGCGGTTCGCCATAGGAGGCTCGTAATCGGGGGGCAGGTTTTCTGGGGGGGGAGCGTTCTGGGCAGAGAGCAGAGGGCCAGCTGTTGCTCACTGGAAAAGTAAAAGGGCTCTGGGCTCGGGGTTTGTCTTTAACTGAAGGAGGTCCAGAGTTACACTGGTGGTGCAGAAATATTAACTCTGAAGCGTATTATAGATGTGCATTTTCAAAAGAAGTACGTTAAGCCAGAAAGCAATATGCCCAACATAAATCCATAAAGAAGATTCGGAGAAAAACATGGTGCCGTTAACCTCCCTGTTTTGTGTTGTGCCCAGAGTTATGGCTTGAGTCCTGTTTACCTTTCTTACCCTTTGCTGCTGGATTGCCCGGGTGACCCCCCTTTTTATTGTCACCTTTGACTCTGATTGTTGGTGTGATCACCATGGTGTTAGTGTAGCCTTGGCAAGTAGCAGCTGTTTAACGCATTGTACTTTAACTGCTGTGTTTGCAGGACTGTGTTTACCCTCCTGATTTGGCTTAAGTGAGATGCATATCGTGGCCAGTTAACTCGGCAGAGCATCATGAAGGCTTATTAGTATTTTGGTACATATGAAGATAGCTTTAACTATCTGCTGCCTAAGATGAGCATATAAAGATAAATGACATGGGGCCGTTTGTTAGGAAGAAAAGTAGGGAACCCAAATCCCCCTTTCAGATTCAGGGAAATGTAAAATGGTAATTCAATTTGGAGGAAGAAACTAACGATCTGGAAGGTGACAAAAATTAGATGTCATACTTTGGCTGGTCAAACAACATTTTATTGAAATCACGCTTGTGTACCAGCTCACACTAATGCTGAGTTGCAACCTTGTCAGTTAAAAATATAAAAATACTTTTTATTTCTATGTTTGGCCTTACAACTTTTGAAGCACCCAAAGCTTGATGGCACCCTACATTCACTGTCCTTGCTTCCGGATAAAAGCATCTTAGACAATCTGAAAATGTGTCAGAGCTAAAGGTAAATTGGTCCAGCATTTTCTTACAAAATATAAAAATAGTAAATAGTTTTCTTACAAAAAGTGGTTGGGATTTTTCCTCTTTTGAAGTTCTCTGTATCATATGTAATTAGAAAGACTTAAAAGTAAGAGAAATAAGTGCAAGGACTCATACCCGAATTCAGAAATAAAACAGACCAAATCAAAACTCTCTGCTCCTCCCATAAATAGCTCAGTTTTCATTGATGCTTTATAATTCCATCCCTTCGTGAATATTTTGTATTAGAAACAATCCAGTGATATAAAACGTGGGAACAATTAATAGATGAGAACAGGTGATCTTTGAATAGGAGGTACTTCCACTCCCTGAAACGTGATAAAGTTTGCTTAAACATCTGCAGATGAATCTAGACATAGGATGCACAGTTTTTCAGAATGACCTTTATTGTTCTAAAAAAAGATCATACAGCTTAATTTTTCCCCGCTGTTGCCTAGTGAATGTTGTCACACATCCTACAGCACTACTGGAAGTGTCTTGACCGCAGAAAGCAGAGTCCCTAAAGCAACACCAAAAAGCATTATCAGCAGCAGGGCATATTCGCTGCGTTCACTACGTGCAAAAATGAGCTGGAAAGCAGAATGGTGTGTGACAGACAGCTTTTAAAGGTAATAACACTCCAAAGTGAATTAATTGTTTCCTGTTAGAAAGTACCTTTCACCCATCTCAGTAACACATTTTATCAGTTCTTACACAAGAGAAGAGTTCATTAGGAGCATTTTTCCTGACTGGAAATGCCAGTTAAGAAGACATTTATATACACAGTATTGTTGGCTTGTGTTTCGAGTTAAGACACTGCTGACAGAATGGTTTATGATGTCAGAAGACTTTTCACCCTGCAGTGAGTATTTTTGTAAAGGTGTCCAATCATCTTTGACAATACCTGTCAACAGCAATAGTGCAGTGATATTACTGGCACTCATAATGGTTTATTTTCCCCAAACAATTGCCAAGTAGCTCTCATCCTTATTAGCTGTAATGGCAGTAGTTCATTGGACAGCCTGCTCCTTATTAAGGGAATTAGTTAAAAATTCCTCAAAGTGTTTGGTTAAATTTTGACAACATTGAGCATTATATTAATGATGTTGGTTTAATTAGTACCTTTTGAAAGTTTTATTCAGAAAACCCACCTGACAGTAATCCTGGTTAAATAAAATGAGTGTAACTGAAACAGAAGTTTGTGAAATAAGGTGGGAAAGGAGCTAGAAGGAACATCTTGAGAAAAAATAAATCCTGAACAACTGGAGATAAGTCATACAAGCCTCTTGCATGGATGCTCCAGCTCCAGAACTGCCTGCCTGTCCATCATCCAGAAGCATATACAGTCAAAGTATATTTTGCATGACGCTACTGGCTGGCATACACAGAGAATAACAGAGTATTTTTGCTATTGGTTATTCAGCTAGCATGGGTGCTTAAGGTCCTAAATTTCAACTTTGTCACTTTTTTAAACAGGGTAGAAGAGTTGTTCCACGTGGAATTCCTTATTTCTCTCTCCATTTCTATTCTTAAATATATATAATATAGTATGTGAAAAAAAAAAGTCAGTAACTATACCTGAATACTAAAGTAAGAAAGTGTGTCCAGTCTTATCTATAGCACCTGAATGTGTTAGCATTATATATATTTATCATTTATATTTCAGTGGTACCTAGAGGCCTTTATCTGTTATGTCATCATTTTTACATGAGCACTCGCTATTCATTCTCAAGATCACTGTTTTCTGTGCATTGCACAAGATAGATTGTGATTGAGGCAGAACGCTACTGAAAAAAAAAAAAAAAAAAAAAAAAAAAACAAACAACATTCTTTCCTGTCTAGCCATGGAACTGAGAGAGCTGGTTCTCCCTTTTTCTCTGCCACAGTCACAGTTCAGATGGTCAAAACTAGTCATGCATGCACAGAAAGGTGGTGTGATGGTTGCCCTCTGGGAGATTAATACTGGAATTTTTAACTTTTGATTATTTGATGTAGACTTCTTAAAATCATTTTTATCAGATCTGCAGTTACTTTTATCAGGCCTGTAATTGTTTGTACAATTCATAGGTCAGAAAAATCTGTTAACAAGAATTATTAACTGAGTTTTGAATTAAGAACTGTGAGTTCCTTACTTGCCTGGAATGAGTGTGTTAAAAGAGGCTGGAGATGTCAGCAAAAAAAAGCTATTTTAATGCGCTTGATAGTAGACAATCTTATGCTTAATACCTTCTGGAAGATGTGTATTACAAGAATAGTTCTGCTTGTTGCTTGCACACAAATCTATATTTACATTTTTCTTTAAAAGAGACTATTTATGCTTTATTTCAAAGTAGCAGGTGAGAAGTGGGGCTGGAAGGAGGGAAAAGAGGAGGTGAATCGTGAAGCCACCCTAGAGAGAACAAAAAGTTGTCAAATAGAAGTGTGTATTAGCACACTTGTGTCTTAGCCCACTGAAGTCGGTGGAAATAGTTTCCAGTTCCACGAGTACCATTTTGGCTCGGTGCTACCCGGGCAGTTGCTGTATTGGAAGAAGCAAAATGAGTGTTGTGTCTGTATGTCCTGCGTTTTCTGAAATACCTGCTCGCCTGTTAGTTACCCTGCTGGGCACCCTCCAGTCTTCATGGCTGTGGGGCCAAGTTTGCCGGCTTCAGGAGACACGCGTTTTCAGGGAGTGCAGGAGCACACCCAAAGGCTGCGTTCTGGGGACAGATTTTGTGTCTGAAGACTGAAATTGAGTGCTGCAGTATGTGGCAGTTCCTGAGGCTTTGGGGATTTTCCCTGTCTCTTTGATTTTTGCAACATCCTTCTGATATGACAGCGCCAGAATCATCAGCCTGGCTTCCTGAAATGCTTACGCATCTGTCTGTCTCCTCTTTCAATTGCTTCTGTTGACTGGTTTTAAATCCCATCAGCTGGTGGGAAGATACCTGAATGAGGTAACATCACGTAAGACACGAGAGTATCCATAGGGGAGAAAACGCTTAGAAATGCTCCGACCAAGTAAAAGCCTCAGAGTTCACAAGAAGATGATTCAATTCTGGAAGAAGTAGCACTATTTTCATCCCACTGTTTATTTAACTACAGGACAGGATGATGGAGACAACTGCTGGAGTGTATGTTGTCTGAAAAGTTTTATTCAGGAATAGTATTCATTCAGCAGTATCTTTCATGAAAATTTCTTCAGTGACAGTCTTATTCTAGAAACCTCTGATAGAACTTTTATTTGCAAAAATCTATTTAAGGTAAATGGCATACAATAAACTAAACTGTCCTATCCCCAAAACCTGGTAAGTCACAAAAAAGAATCCCTCCCAGCAATTTTGAGTCATATCTAGTTATGACCACTTTTTAAGCCCATCTGCAAAAGAAGCCTGTTTATTCCAAAGTATTTGTGACCCTTCTAGAGCATGAAGGAGGAGAGCAAATAGTTTTCCTTATTTTTTAGGGGTGTATATAGTTAGGATTTTTTATTATGTCTATGTCAGCATTTCAGTGCGAGTGAGACTTGCACAAGCCGAAGAGGCAGTGGTGGGGATGGAGAGGCCTTACTCATTAGCGTGCAGCAAGACAGAACGCTCCACACTTCTGGCCTGAAGGAAGGATGCTGCCTTATAAAAAGAAGAGCTTGCCCCACTTTATTGCATTAAATTATTACCTACCCATCATTTTGCCTGGATAACTTTTGCAGCATTTATTTTCATCTCTATCCCAGCCATTAGAAATCTTATTTGTCAAAGATTTGTAAACTACAGTAACTTCTTGACTGGGTGATCAGTGCTAAAGACTTTGAAAAATTGGCAGAAGTTTTCACCCTGTGAAAACGTTAAGATCAATAAAGCAAATTGATAAATACCATTTTGCAGAATATAGGCTCTTGGATGAAACTCGCTAACACATAGCAGTAACAGATCATTCCAGGTACAGAACATCATACTTTAAAAGCCATACAGTTAATGTTGTAAAAGGAAGGATTATATGAAATGTGATTGATTCTTATACCTTATGTCATAAAAAGTAGCTTCAGTTATGTGGGGTTCTTGAGTAACTAAAGTAAGAGGTTACCAGAAAAAGTCAACCCTTAAATTGCAGACAAAGAGGTTCTACTACAAATAGTATTACATCATCAAAATACTTCACAGACACTCAGAAATAAGCTGTTCTTCTGTATGTCAGTGAAGCAGCAAATTGAATTCTCATAATATGTTTTGAAAATGAGTCTTGTTAGGTTTGATGAGGTGGAAAAGGTACTGAGATCACTGGTTTGTTCCAATACATTCAGTACGCTTTTCTTGGATGTTTGCCATGGCTAATCTTTTTAATGGCAGCATAGCTTGTAAACCCATTTGGTAGAAAGCTATATGTCTCAGTTTCAGAGTATCACACCAAGCAGGGTGGTAAATAAGTTTCTCTTCAGGCATGCAAGCCCTTTTGTTACAATACCAGAAATTTTATTTTGACATGCATATCAGGAAAACCTCAGTATTTCCTTTATGAATTCAGTGATGATCAGAACAAAATGCAAATGTCATTTTAAATACACCCACACATACATATGTGGATAATATGCACCAGCCTTACGGTTTTTGTTTAAAGACATTTATCAAGGACAAACTTCATCTCATTCAGGCCCCATATTCAGGAAATCGTGAGCCTCTCACAAACCCTCTGGATTTCTCCAAAACCCCTCTTTGGCTACTTACCCATGCCATTTTGGAAGTGGTCTGGGAAAGCAGTGGGCCTTACAGCATGATGAGCTGTCATCAAATTCAAAGTTATTAAACTAGTGAGAACATTTGGATAAAATGAGGAAAACTTTGGCCTCAGCCTCCTGACAGTTGAACCAGAGGTTGCCACTTGAGGTGCTTTAGGTGATTTTTGCCTGTGGCTCACACAGGCATGTTGAGTTAACTTAATTGAGGCTATTCTGTAGGTTAAAATAAACGTTTTCTGTTGCCTCTTAAAGGTAAGTTAGAATGCATTCAAGATCCCACAGCACATTTATAATGATCCCACAGCATAACTACCATTTAATCAGCTTCTATTCCAAACGTCTTTACAAAATAATTTACTTTTTGTTAACACAATTTCATATACAGATGCAGAATCTTACATAGTCAGCATCATTTTCCTTAAACCACATTCCTAATTCCTTGGTTCTGAAGAAATCCCCTGAAAAGCCTGTTTTCTTGTCATATCTTCCTTTCTGTCAGCCTTGGAGAATCCATACAGGTGGGGTTTGTGTACAGCTGCAGAAATCCCAGTGCTCGGAATTCTTTTTTTCTGTTAAATTATTCCTGGATAGCTGTCCTTGGCAGAATCCTGCAAAGAAATCTCATGAGATGAACCTTTTTTTTTTCTAGTTTCCTTTCTCATCTTCTGCCTATTATTTTTCCATAGTCATAGCCAACAGCCTACTACCCTGTGCTTGAGTTGTTGAACAGATTCTCCTACTGTCACATAGTTTGCTGTCATTAAACACTCTCATGGGCAAAAATGCAAGGTAGGAGGTGAGAGTTTTGAAACCGTATGTGTCTTAACATGTTGGCCTAAAGTAGGGTTGTAGATATGAGAAGAGAAATAGAGAAAGCACATGAGAAAGAAAGGGGGAGGAGAAACAAAAGATAAATAAGTCTAAAAGTGCTGCTTTTTGCCAGGTAAATTTTTTAATTAGTGTGGTCATTTGAGCCAGAGATTTCAGAGTGCTTTGCAAAAAGTTGCTGATGATTCCGATTGTGATTTTTTTTGCAGTTACCCATACAGCGAGGACTCCAGCCAGGGAAAACAGTACATGAATACGAGATGCCCAGCCTGGTGTGACAGAATCCTGATGTCCCACTCAGCCAAGGAGCTCATTCTGAAAGTAAGTACGGACCTGCAGCCACACCGCTGCCTCCGCGTTGCCTTTATCTTCAACAAAGGTGGGTAGGGCTGATACACTTCTGCTTGTCCTTGAATTTTCAGTTGCCTGTAGCAAACACTCGCCGAGCTGGAGACAGCATACCATGGCAATCATAAACTGTTATGCCTCCAGTGCTTTCCACCCAATAATGTGGATTTGTCCCAGTCAGCCCACTGGCAGTTACCAAAGCACGAGCTTTCACAAACGCTTCTTTTGGTATCTGAGCTGCCAACACTGGCTGCCCGTTGTCTCTCCTGTGCCGCTTCTGTACTTGTCAGTGCTGTACTGGGATGTACAGCACTGGGAAACTGTGCCTGCTTTAAAAAAGAGTAACAAAAAATAAAAAACCCCCATCAGTCCCTGAATCCACCCCACTATACAGTAACATGGCTACAAGTACTGCCCTTACTAAGGATTCAGCACAGATGCAGACAAAAGTAACTAGGAGTGGCTGCTGCTGAGGAGTGATGCTATTGAAAGAAAAACCTGCACAGTAACAGCTTGAGGTACCTGAGTTACAAGTGTGGCAGATTTAGGTTCCCTCTGTCACTGATGGTGAGAACTGGATTTCCCAAGAATATGTCAGACTTTTGATGGGCCAGATCTCCTATCACTGTCCCCTATGAAGGCAGAGTCTCCAGCAGGTAGGCTCCTAACTTTGGTACACCAATTAAGTGCCTAAATTTAGACATTCCATTAGAGCTTTAAAAATACGATTGTGCAACATTTTTAGAACATCTAGTTAGTTCCTCCAGGGATTTTAGCATATCAAGGTAAAGGTAAACCTGATGATGCTCTATCCAAGGTTAAATGACCTAAATATAGTCCAGGAGCCTTCCAGTTTTCTTCTTCTCTATTTTTCTCTTTCTCCTGCTTCCTGCACTCTGCTCTCCTCCTCTCCTTGGAAACACTGAACCAGGTCAGCTCGTTACAGATGCCAACCTACACTGCCTGGTTTTGCCTGTGTGCTTGTTCGTGGCAACTGGACACCCGTCTCGTGTACACTGGCTGTCAGTTGTTCTAAAGGACTAAGAACAGATCAAGAAATCTGTCTGTGATAGAAGGAGGTCTCGCCTATACCTTTCTGCTCTGAGCTAAATCTTTCCCGCTGTGCTAGCCGAGGCCACGAGCGCAAGGCAAGAGTGGACGTGCTGTGCCTTTTCAGCACTGTTGCACTGAGGTTATCTTGTTGACCAGACTGTATGGCTGGCTCATACATAACAGACTTACCAAACCCAGAATTGCCCAAAGTCATGCGTCTGTCTGTATGTTTGGTATAACTAAGGCAGTTTAATGGGAGTAAATTGCAGAAAATAATCTTTGTAAATAAATCCATATTCTACAGCTTCATGGCTTTCTTTTTCTGTTTAAATTAATGAAACTCTTGAAACTTGCTCTCCTGAAGTTTATAACCTTCTGTTTCTCTCTCTCATCAGGGTTATTTATCTCATGATTAGACTGTTTGCTTTGCAGTATATAACTCACTGGAAGGCTGAGAACATTTTTTCCATAGCTACTCACATTTCAATTCAATGTACCTACCTGCACATTTCAATGTGTAAGAAGTATCTGCATGATCTCTTGAAGTTTCACCCAAAATTTTAGACAATGCATGTACTGCAGTATCAAGTGTGAAGCTAAGAGGAATACAGGCTTGACAGTAAAATAGTAATGTCAAAATCAGTGTTACTTGATCTTCTCCTACAGGAATATCATATGAAAAAGTGAGGCTTTATCCAAAATATTACAGTTAGTACTTGGTGCCCAAGAAATTCCAAAAGAACAAAGGATTAAAACCATGGAAAGAGTGGCCAATGAGGGAAGATTTTTTTTTTTTTAAGCTGTGAGTGAGGAGATAGACATGTACACAAAGGCTCGAAGAGTGTAAACAGTACAGAGGGAAAGGAATTCTTTCAGATTATCTAGGGAGGTATAACTTGGATATAATGGGAGAAAATTAAACAAAGGAAAACGAAGTTAGAGCATTAAAGAAATTTGTAACTGTGAGGTCACTTAGCCCAATTCTTATTTTCCATGGAACTGAAACCCAGTCTGATGGATGAATGTGCTGGTTTTGGCTTGGATAGCGTTAATTTTGCAGTATATACTCCCTGTGGTACTTAGTTGCCAGCTGGGGTTAAACCACAACAGTCATTCAGAGCTTACATTTAAAAAATGTATATAATTTTGTCTCTGCCGCTTTGCATTTGCAAATTATGAGCATGCAGTTTGGGACATCTCCAGAAATGCTTATGCAAAATTACAGATGTAGATGAGGCCAAACTGGCGTGGTTGTTTTAACTCAGAGAGGCTATACCAATAAAGGAGTTAGCTTATCCAGCTCAAAACCAAACTGTACTTCTGGCCCATAAAACTTAATGAAAATATTCAGTAGAAAAGAATGCTGAACTGATAGAGGGAAGGGCAAAATGACCTTACAAGTTTTTGTGGTTCTACCCAGTAAGCAGTGTTTGCCTTGCTATTGAGAATTTATTCCATTGCAGAGACTTACACTTCGAAGCTTTAAAAGGGACTGTGAAGAAAGTAAAAGCAAATTTTAATTAGCTGATTACACTGTAACAAATCCTTAAAATATAAATGTATATGACTTTTTAAAGAAATATTGGTTGTAACAAGCTATTTAATATTCTTATGCAGGTAATTATTTTGCTGTATTCATTTTTCTTATAGGCAAATAAATAATTTCTTTTTCTGTCTTAGCAATTCTATATTTTATTTCAAACAAAAATTGCATTAAATCTGCATTTTAATCCTATGTAAAGAAAGGATAGTATGCACAAATTGCCACACTGTACAGTGTGTTCAGCTACACAGTAGGCATTACAGATTGTACAGACATGGGGCTGTAAACAGCTTTCATGCAACATCATCTATCATGCTATGGTCGGTTACCTCACCATCATGTTATTTTATGCTTCCTGAGCCCTAAAACACCAAAGGTTGCCCACTGCTAGGGAGTTGTGTTGATGCCTGATAGCATGAAGTAATGAATGCTCAGCCAAGTGTATATTGTTTCTGCTTGTGCACCGCTGTAATTTGTTTATCTGTCTAAAGATTATGCAGTTGAAAATCCACAATTTTATGCTGCCTTTGTAAATTATCAAGTCGCTTTTGATGAATGTATCCCCACTTCCGATGCTAGTGGCATTAGGATCTTGAAATATTGGAAAGTGCTCATGCATACAATGCAGAAGGTTATGTTTTTATATTTTTGGCAGACAACCGTGCTATAAAGTAAATCTGACCTTAAGCTTCCTTACTGCATTAAAGATAATTCAGTTTTAACTTTATAGTCCTAAATGCTACTGTTTATATAAAGTTATTGCCCAGTCAAACTTGACTGATTTCAGATGAGAAAGTCTTGACTGTTTTATACAAAATAAATTAGTATTGCCAACTAGTTTAAAGCACATCTATGATTGTATTAGAGACTTGAGAGTGTGCAGATTGCAGATTTGATTAGCTTATAGGAATTGTTTAGCATAATAAGAAATTGCCTTGTATGGCAGTGCATTTGTATTTATTCCTGAAGTACTGTGCTAGAGAACCAAAACAGATTCTCAAAATCACGTTTATTGCAGATGGCAGAAAGAGGACTACATTTTATTATTCATTAAGCTAGAAATGCTAAAGCAGTCAATGTATAAGGATAAAGTTCAACATGGAACAAAATGAAAGCAATTCATAATGGAGACCCGAGGAATGTCATCTTTCATTTGCTGATTTTCTTAAAATCACTTAATGCTTTTTTTCAGATGAAGAAATGTATCGTAGAAATGGTTAAAGATTATACTCATAAACTGTAAATAGTTCATTAATCTCTCTGAACATTTAAAATCACCTATATGATGAAATCAAATGCTCTGATAAGACAATGTAGATTGCATTTAATTTGAAGAACAGCATATATTGCAATTAGTTTGATAAAAATTGTGTGTTGTTCTTAAAAAAGGACTGGCCAACTGTGCTAGCTGCATTTCACTGGCAAAAGGCTGGAATACAGTCATAACTGAGTCATTCATTTCACCTATCCAAGTGTTACCCACTAAAATTTCTTGAGGTCCCAGAAACAAGGAGTAGATTCAGTGATTTAGTGAGTTCTTTTATGTGGACAAATTGCACAAATTACTGCAACAGTACTGGACATAAAAATTCATTCTACGTGGACTTTTTCTGGAGAAGCCAAGCAAATATGTGTTAATATCACTTCATTCAGAAACTGGTTTGAACTATTTGCATAAATTATTTCTGTATTTCTTTCTGAAATCTGAAGAATACTTGAACTGACTGGTGGTTTGTTGTGTTGTTTTCTTTTTTTAACTAGTCAGAAAATGATGAGAAGATAGTAATATATGACCACATTGGGCCAAATGTCTGCATGGGGGATCACAAGGTAATTAAATTAAACATTTTAGTATTGTATCTTCTGAGGTTTTTTTATTAGGAAGGAGAAAGTATGCACTGGTTTCTCTTCATTTTATTTTTAAGTCAACTATGTCTGTCCTATTTTTAATTTAAAGCCTCTGACATGTTTTAAAACTGAAATCAGCCGGTAGAGTAGATACTTGTATGAAATCAAATAAAGAACAGGATGATGTGCACTAGGATGAAAACGTGATACAATGCAAAATGAAGAAGAGCAACTGTCTGTGCACTTACAGCTATTCTTGTAAAACAAAGGTGTTTTCATTGGGCTATCAAAATTATTTCCAAAACATAGCTTCAATTAAGTTGATGCCTAGCTGCTTATTACTGAAATAACACATTGGCAGTTCCAAATTTAAGCAACAAGTGAGAAAAAGGATATAGAAATACATAAATACCAGTCGTTAAAATGAAGAAAAATACATTAATTTTACAAACAGTATTCTCTGGCTGAAGATACCAGACAGAAAGCTAAATTAGAAATATAGCAAAATTGAGTGTTTGCTTTCTTTGAAAAAAAGCTGATCAAGGAGTAGGAGGCAACCTCTGAAAGCCTATATAAAAACTGTATAAAACCTATATAAAAACTCAACTAGAAACTTGCAAAAACTTGTAAACTGCACAACTAGTAGTGTATCAGTCCTAGAGACAGTGCTAAGGCTCTTGAATGATAATTTGGTGACAGATAATGGGTAATTACATGTGTGTGTGCATGAATACACATAAACCCAAATTCATAGACATATACCTGTATTTACTTTCATGGTCAGAGTTCTTGTGAGACAGAGTATTGTTTTTCTAAGGAAGAAAGCACTAAAGATATTTGGTCCAGAATCATCCAAGTGAGATTTTAAAACACAGAATTTTACTAACTTCTCCAGTAAAATGAAAAGTTCAGTGTGTCAGCAGCTGAAGGATGGCCAGATCAGAAACAGTCATTTTTGTTTCCTTTGTCACCAACTTTCAGTGGAGCTAATTAAGTGGTAAAAGGGAGTTGTGGATGGGATCCAATCCTCTTCCCACAGAAATCGGTGGCAAATTTTCCTAGATTTCAGTGGGAGCAGAGATCACTAAGGAGATGATGTAGTTCTCTTGTGCGTTTTCAATCCAAAAAAATTGCTGCCTCATTTTGTTTTGAGTCACAGAGGAATTTTTGTTGTGTTTACTACTGACTGTAAAAGAAACGTTTATATTTCAATTGTGTAACTTCTATTTTTCCCTAACTTGCTGCAGCCTGTGTTCCTGTCCTTTCGAATAGCTGCTGGGGCAGGTAAACCTATTGCAAATGTGCACAAGTGTTGTGTCGTGCAGTGATGTGGTGGTAAATATCATTTTTTTTCCTTTACGTTTATATTTTCTACATCATTTCCCCTGTGTTTATTTTTCTTTTTTAAAAAATGCCAATTCTGCAACAGGAAAAAGATGCCTACGAAATGAGAAGATTTTCCATGAAACCACACTGTAGCAAGGAGGGGAAGGAATACACAGTGTACTGAAATAAATAATCGTAACAACTGTATTGATAAATCAAGTCCCGAGTGCCACATTTTTAGACTGCTGATCGTACACTATGCTTCAGCATCTGGACTCTGTTCGAGAAAAGCCTCACATACCTCACTGTCTTGTATGTTCATGTGACATCAAGTAGAAATGTGGAATTATTTTTTATATATATGTCACAATTCTGTTGCCAAAACTCTAAATAGACAGCAGAGATGTTATGTATTTTAGATTTCACAACTTTCAACTTTTAGTAAGTGTTTGTCAATGTGGAAAAGCTATTTCAGCATATTATAAACTTTTAAAGGTGCCATGCCTAACATTATATATCTCTTTACCACTTTGGGGTTTTGTACATTGGATTGTATAGATAGAGATATTGATGGTTTTAAATGGTATTTTCTTTGTTGACCAAGGCTTATGGTTTGTGTTTTAGTTTTAGTGTTTTGTTTTTCATTTTTATAATTTTTTTCTCATGTTATTTACTATACTGCCATGTTACATGGTTTTTGAATCACACAGCAGCTGCTTTCTATACATACATATATATGTGTGTGTATATATATGTATGTATGTGTATATATACACAGATATATAAATAATTTATAAACCTGACCAAAACTTACGCTAAATATTCTTTCCAATATGAATGCTTGAGAGTGCCATATCAGCAGTTAGTGTTGGAGTCCTAGCAGGTTTAGTTAAGTGTACATCAACAACCAACATTTATATAATAAATAATATATAGCAGTGCCATCCTGGATACAGATATATAGCATACTATATAGCACATATATTAGCAGTTTCACTTTGTTACTCCTGTAATCCCTTCTTTCTATGTAATATTAAGGATTGAATGTGAAGTTCTTAGCTAGGTTTGGGTGTAACTTTCCAGAATTTTGTAAACTGTTTTTGTCTGTCTTTTGTTACTGTTTTATGGTGCCAAGTATTCTATATTGAAACAATAACAACATGGGAGAAGAAAGTAATAGTCTGCTTCAGGTAGCAACTGTATTGGACACAGACTGTATTTATACAGTGTTAAAGAAAAAAAAAACGACTGTAAATTTTCCTGGTTAGTAGCTCAGTGCAGCCTACAATATAATCTTGTTACGAACATTTTTCTCCCACCACTAAATACAACATTAAAAGGTGATTAGGGAGTCTGTTGATGAAACACAAATGTATGTTTTATTGATTTAATTTAGAACACTACAGAGTTCATGGACTGCGTGATGGCATTAGATTGATGCTTGATTTTGGTATAAATCACTACCACTGAAAATGATTTGATGTCCGCTTGCAGAGTGTTTTCTCAACAGTACAGTCTGGGTTTATATTAAGTACTGTTGCCCAAAGGGTGTCTGCAGCTCTGTATTGTTATTGTGCCATGTTGCATTATAACCACACAGTAATTCTATTTAAGCGAACTCAACTCATGATAACTTCGAAGGCCTTTAGAAATGAGTACTCTGGTTCTCAAGCAATAAAACTAATCATGGTGAATGTGGCTGTGTCTGTCCCTTTAATTTGGGCATTGGGGATTACAGGGCAATTATTAAATTGTCACTTTTCTTATTAATGAGTTACCTTTTAATCTCCTGCCAATTAACAGGGTTGTTTTTCACATGAAAACCTGTGTAATAGAATGCGGTGCCAGTGTTAATCAAAACACAAGCTGAGGAAAAGGCATTTAGGAGTTTGTATTAGAGTGCTAATATACAGTGAGTAATACAACTTTATGAGCTATTCATGAGATGCCAGTCCCCAGCAGTTCAATAAATACACCACCATAAACTCCTCCGTGATTATCTCTGGTTTTAGAAAAAAAAAAAAAAAAAAACTACTGCCTTTTCAAACTCGGCCTGAAGCCTGGTTTGTAGATAAACTCACCGAAGCTATAAGCTTCGAGACCGTAAATAGCCCTAATCCATCTGGAGGCGTTAGTTACACAGGTGACCTGTCAAGGTAATTTGTTGAAAGACTCTCAAATTTAACCCACAGAAATTCATAAAACGCAACTTTAGCATTTCAGCAAAAGCCGGGGGCGTTCCTCGGCGCCCGGCGAGCGGGGCTGCGGGATGTTCCCGCACGGCATTCCCGCTGCGGGCAGGGCTGTGCGCCGGGAAGGCTCCGGTCCCTACCCGCTGCTTCCACGGGAGCCCCCCCCGCCTTCCACCTCTGCCCGGTGCCTTCTGCCGGAGCCCCCTCCCCATCCCAGCCCCGCCTGGCGCTTCTGCCAGAGCCCCCCCGGCCTGAGACTCGTCCCCGCCCGGGCACCGCCGGGCTCAGCCTTGGGCGGGGGCGGCGCGGCCCCCGGGGTGTTAGCCATGCGGAGGCGACACAAAGCCACCGTGTTCTATAAAAAGATACTCATCATTGAATATAGATTTCCGAGTTCCTTGGGGCACGTTTCATTTAAAGAAATACGGAAAGGAGCAGGTGTGAATAATCCGACTTTCGAGTGCGAGTATTTTTTTATCCTTTCATTTTCCCTTAGGAGACAGGAAACCGGCTCCTGTTCGGCGCTGTGGTTCCAGCGTCCTGTCTCAGTATGTTCAAAGCCGAGGCGATGATTAATTTCTAAACTTGATTTACTCCGTCTGTAAGCGTGGTACAGCTCGAGCGAGGTCTCGCCAACCCACTGCTTTCAGTGAGCGAGAATTTGCAGGACCCCCCTCCCTTCCCCTGAAATAAGGAGCTGCTCAGAGCCGAGGGAAATAAATCAAAGCGAGTGAAGCTGCGCGGCCCGGAGCAGCGGCACCCGGACCCCGGGGGGCAGAGCCAGGCCGCGGGCAGCGCCGCGGCGAGGAGACCCCGGCCCCGAGCGGAGCGGCGGCCGCCGAGCAGCCGGGACCGGGGCCGGGGCCGGGACCGGGACCGGGACCGCCGCCGGCTCCGCGCCCCCGGGGCCGCTCCCCGCAGCCGGGGCCGCACCGAGGCGCGCAAGGGACGCGCCTCCGCGTGCGCGGCAGCTGCGCGCTGGCTGAAGGGCGCGGTGCGGGGCCGCCGCGGCCCCGGCCCCCCGCGCTCCGCCGCCGGGGAAGCGGAGCGGGGCCGGCCCGCGGCGCGGCCGTTGCGCCTGCTCAGGCGGCGAAGCAGCAGCCAAGACGCGGGAAGACAAAGAATGTGTCTCGTTCACTTCAAAACCAAAATGGCAAAAAAGGCAGCTTCACGACGAAGCGGGCGTACGGCCACCAGGCCTCGAACGTGCCCGAGAGGAGGAAAGCAGCGCCGAGGGCAGCTGCGCTGCAGCTCGACGGCTGCGGAATTACCTGGGTCTCGCGAGGGGCAGGTCGTACACACAACCCGCCGGTGCGGGGCCGCTGGTGCTGTGCGTGCCGGGAGCTCGGCAGGAAGGCGAGGCTGGGAGGTAGCGCCCGCAGACCTCCGCAGCTAAGCTCAACGAATTCGCCTTCGGCATTTTTGCAGCGGCCGGTGCCCGGGCAGCGCAGTGAGACGCGTCCCAGCCCCTACCTCCCCCCTCCCCGGAGCAGATCACGTAACCTGCCAGCGGTCACAGAAACATTTTTGGTGCCAGGAGCCGGCGCAGTCTCGGTCCCCGCGCACGGCAGGTTCAAGGCTGCGCGTTCAGCCCCGCGTCTCTCTCCTTTCCCGGGGCGCGGGGGGGAGTGAGCCCGGCTCACGGCGGTGCCATCGGGGCCGCCGTGCCCCGCCCGCGCTGAGGGCCCGGGGATCTCCCGGCTCGGCCCCTTCGCCCCTCGCGGAGCGGCGGGGCCAGGCCCCGGCTGCGGGCGACGGGGCGGGGGCGGCGGCGGGCCCGGGGCGGGGAGGGGGGCGCGGCGGCGCCCAGGTGAGCACCCGGCAGCCGGGACCGGGAAAAGCCGAACCGCGGCCCGACCCCCCCGCGACGGAGGAGCCGGGGGAAAAGCCGGGGCGAGGCGAGGGCAGGCGCGGGCCGGCTGGTCCGGGCGAGAGCGGCCCTAAAAATCGGAGCCCCCGGACTAGCGAAGCGAAATCCAGAAATCACCCTGCAACAGGTACGGAGAGCCCCCTGCCCAGCGCTCCCGTGCCCCGGGCTGCTGGTCAGATCCCGCGGAGCGGAGGCGAAGCTTCCCCCCCCGCAAGCTAGGCAGCGGGGCCCCGGCCACTCCCGGGGGTTCGGCAGGACAGGGACCAAGAACGGCTAATGCGGGAAGAAACTCGCTAAAGGAGAAGCTTGTTAAATAATTTATTGATTTATACAAAGTCTTTCCAACGCGGGTGGAGACATTATTCGATCCCAATGTAAAATCGTGTCCGTTTTTCTCTAGTGCTTTTTTTGGGGTTGTTTTCTCTTTTGATATTAAGCGTAAAAGCCAAAGGCAGGAGAAATCAAACTGCCAAAACACTGAGTAGAGGGAGAGATTGGAAGAAAACAGCCGTTTTTACACTAGAAATATACATCACAAAATCTGAAATTTACTATATACAAAGTGGCTGAGTTTGGATTTGGCGACCCATACAAAACGTAACAAAATCTGATTGTTAGGAGCAGGAAATTGGCAAGAAGGCTAAAAGAAAGAGGGTCAAACCTTAAGGGGACACAAAACAAAAACCAAGAGTTGGAAAAATTCCTCTGAAATTTACATCGATGAGAAGGAAAATAATTTCATAACTTATTCTGTAAAAAATATATACATTTCACATACATCTCAGGCTGTACAACACACCACTTTAAACATCCAGTTACAATTCACCTCCGTCATGGTGCCTACCGCGGCGGCTCGCCCGGGGCAGCCGTCGGTGCCCACGCCCTCACAAGGTGTCCGAGCTGGTGCTGCAGGGGCTGACGAGGGACAGGTTCGTGGATTTGTGCTTTTTCAATAGCCTCGTGATTTTCTCGTCGTCTGAGTTGGGGTCCAGGGGCTTGTTGTACTCGTCATCGTCGTCATTGTCCGAGCTCTCCTTCAGCTTCTCCGTCTCCGAGTCGTGCTTCTTCTTTGCCGAGGCCATCTCCGCCGCATGCCGCTTCCGCCACTTGGTCCGTCTGTTCTGGAACCAGACCTGGGCACCGGCACCGGGCAGGGCTCAGCCCCACCGCCGCGCCGCGCCCCCCCCCCCGCCCCCCCGGGCCGCGGCCGCCTCCCCCCCCCCCCCCCCCCCCCCCCCCCCCCGCAGCGCCGGGGCAAGAGGCTGAACCGGGGAGGGGGCTGGCGGTGACAAGCTTGGGTCACCCGCCCGGCTCCTCCGGGGATGTCGCCAGCAGGAGCTGCGCGGCCGTGAAAGCGGCGGTTTTGCAGAACAATCGTCTGTCAGAAACGGAATACGGTGGCCAGAAAAATAAGTCTTTTTGGCTCCCAGTACACTTCACCACTTCGGTGCACCTGAAGACTTCGCTAAAAAAATCTGCGTGGTAAATTGCAAGGTAAAGAAAGTTGTGCCAATTACAGGACACGATCTCCCTTGAAAACTGACCCGCTGAAAGCAATTACCTGGGGCGGCCTTTTTGTTTTGGGGTTTGGTTTTTGTTTTGATTTTGTTTGTTTGTTTTGCGGGGTTTTTATATATATATATATACACATATAAAATATCTATTATTCTAAAATTACGTGCCGCACGAAGAACTCTACTCACAAAATAAGTTATGTAGAAATTGGCCTAAAAATCTATCCGATATCCAAACGTAATTTAAATTATAACTGACTTTAAAAAAAACCCTCCCCGTGCGGTTGTAGAGTTTTCATGTTTGCTGATGATTATTGCGAAAGCAAAAGTGACAGCGCTGCCTCGGCAGCGAGAGCGAGGTAGCGGCCGTGCGAGCCCATGCCCAACGCGCCCGCGGGGACCTACCTTCACTTGGCTCTCGGTCATCCCTAAGGAATAGGCGAGGCGGGCTCTTTCCGGTCCTGCCAAGTATTTCGTCTGTTCGAAGGTCTTCTCCAAAGCAAAAATCTGCTGCCCAGAGAAAGTCGGTCGCGAGTGCTTCTTCTTGCCGTCCTTGTCCAAAACCATCCCCGTCTGAGCTGCAAGCGGAGGAGAAACGGCTCCGTCAGAGACGGGGTCTGCACCGATCCCGGCTCGGAGCCGGGTCTCCGCCCGGCGCTAACAGGGCCGCGGGTCGCGGCGGGGCTGCTTCGGGGCCCCGCCGCCGCTGCGACGCCGCTGGCTCTAGAGCGGGGTTCGGTACGGGGACATCCCAGGACGCGGCGGCGGCGGGCCGAGGGGACCGGGCTGCGGCGGGCCGCCCCCGGGCCCGCCTTCAGGGCGCCGCGGCCTCCCCGGGCCGGCCGCCCCGTCCACCGCGCTCGCCCGCCGGCCGCCCCGGCCGCGGGGCCTCGCCGGTTCCCGGCGCGTCGGTCGGCCGCCCGGAGGGGCCGGGCCCCAGGCCGCCGGCCGAGGGGGCACCCCGGGCCGCTCTCCCCCGCGCCCCGCCGGAACTGGCCGCACTTACCGGGACAGGCGAGCCGGGGGTCTCTCCAGGGAGAGCCCTGCACCACTCCCGGCCAGAAAATGGGCGGCCGCCCCGGCAGCTCCGCCAGCGGCTTCGGGTAGCGGGAGACGGCCGCGGGGTTGAAGTACATCCCCGCCGAGGCCGCCAGTCCGTTGATGCGGGGCAGCCCGCCCAGCAGGTTGCTGGCGGTGCCCACGGGCCGCCCCAGGATGTCGCTTATTCCGTGCGGCGTCCCCAAGGGGAGCTGCGTGTTGAGTCCGCCCAGGGCCGGCGCCTTGAAGCCGGAGGGGTTCTGCAGGGTGTAGGGGAAGAGGGAGGTCTTCATCTCGGCCATGTTGTGCAGCGCGGCCAGCGGCGTACTGCTGAGGACGAACGCGCTCTGGCGATTAGCATCCATCTGCCCCACCGCTAACATTTGTGGTCATCAACGAGCGCGGGTCCTTCTCCAACCACGCCGGCAGCTGCTCCGTCGTAACCCCCACGCGGGGAGCGCCGGCCGCGGGCGGGACGGTCTTCGCTCGCCGGTTCAAAGCGGCGGCGAGTACCAAAGTTTGCCGGGAGCAGGAAAACCCCCAGCGCTCCTCCGCCCGCCCCCGCAGCCCGGCGACGCGCACGGCGAACTTCCAGGCGGGGGAGCGCTGACCGCCGAGTCGGGGCAGCGCGGCAAACCGGCGGGGCGGGAGTCCCGGGGACAAGAGCCCCCCCGCCGGCAGAGCGTCCCCGGCAGGCTGCGGCTCCTGCGCCCCGCGCGGGGTCCAGCGGGACGGTGCGGGCAGGGGCCGGGCTGCGCTGCGCTCCGCGCCTCGGCCGCGCGTCCCGGCGGCGGCAGCGCGGGAACCCTGCGCGCCGCGCCCCGGGGCGCAGATAACCGCGCGGGCACCTGCGAGCCCCGCGCCCATTGGGCGGCCGCCGCCCCGCGCCGCCGCCGCGGCCCAATCGCCGGGCGGCGAGCGCCCCCACCCCGACACGTCACCGCCGGGCCGGGCGGCCCCCGGGGCGCCGTGGGAGCGCGCGGAGCCGCACGTGGCCGCGACACGGCCGACGGGACCCCCGCGCGGGCCCTCGCATCGCCCCCCGCATCGCATCCCCCCGCATCGCATCACCCCGCATCGCATCGCATCCCTCCGCATCGCATCACCCCCCGCATCCCATCGCATCACCCCGCATCCCATCGCCCCCTCATCGCATCGCCCCCGCATCGCCCCGCCGTCCCCCCCCGCTTCCTCCAGCCCTTCCCGGCGGGCGGGGGGGGGGGGGGGGGTGCCGAGCAGAGGCCGCCGGCGCCTCGAACGCGCGGCGGGACTCGCCTCGCGCAGAGCTGCCCGCGGCGGCGGGGCCGGGAGGGCGGCGGCTCCGCGGGCGCGGGGCTCTGCGCGGTTCTTCCCGCCCCGTCGCTGATTTGTCGGGTCTGTCCTCGGCGCGCGGCAGCCGCTCCCCTGGCACTAGAGGCGAACACTCGCGGCAGGGCTGCAGAAGGGACCTGGTGTCTTGCGAGGGGCTGTTTTGCTCGGCTCCCGCGGCGGCCCCGTTCTGAAACACGGCGGCATCGGAGCGGCCCTCCTTTCGAGACCCGGCGGAGAGGCAGAGCCCCGCGTCTTTAAAGGGAAAGAAACGGCTGCTGCAGCATCGCGGAACGAAGCGCGTTCGCAGAATCAAAGTTACCACAGGTATTCTTCTGAATCGAAAGCGTGCTTACTTGTCAAGAAAGAAGAATTCGGATTCGAGGGTTTTATAGAATATAATTCCGGGAACGGGGTTAGCCTGCTCTTCTCCTTACAGCTTCATTTTCCTGCGGTTTATGATACATTGCTAACCAAGGAAAATATTAACCACAACAAGTGGGGAACTAAAACTTCTCAAGTTGTACACAAAGTAAACATGAATCGACTTCATCGTATCAGAACAATTAATAAAACGCGCGGTCATTTGGATGTAGCTATGTCTGTCGTCAGAACCGTTTGCAGATGAATAGGGTTTCGTCTAACTTGAAACAACAGCCTTAATGTCAATCTAAGTTTGGGAAGCAATTCCTCGGGCTCGATCAGTGATCTTTATTTTCAGTCGCCGAAATTAGACGTGATGTAACAATCTCTGTATCTCGTTATATATGCATCCTCTTAAATAGCTTAACGTATAACCGTGAGATTAAAAACGAAGCTGCCCTAAAGAAGGTTTATTAAACGACTTCATTGCTTTGTCCTCTCTCTGTTGTAAACAGCAACAACAAAGACAGCAGTAATAGGTTTATCAAGCTCTCTAGGCTGAGCCTCACCAGCTCTCTGTCCAGTCTTATTTCTGCAACGCCTGCGTAAATTAGGAAGGAGCTGGCCGGTGCCATCTCCTTTCTCCTCCCCCGGCGCAGCTGAGGCTCACGGAGCCGCGGGCAGGCGTTGCAGGCGGCCCGGCGGCGGGGCGCGACCGGACCCCCGGCAAGCCGCGGGCCCGCCCGCCGCCGCGGAGCTCCCGGGGAGCGGGGCGGCCCGTCCCGGGCGGGGATTTCGTCGGTCTCTGCCGGCGCCGCTGCGCCGGGACGGTCTGCGGTCTGCCGCCGTCCCGCTGCCCCGACGGTGCGCGGGGCGATGAGACGCACGCCGGGCCAGCTGCGCACCCCCCCCCCCGCCGCACCGCCCGCGGGGGTTCCGGCTCGGCTAACGAGAGGGAAGCCCCTCCGCCGCACTCGGGCGGGGACCGGGCGCTAATCCAGGCTGTGAGCACCGGCAGCGAGCGCTCGTTCCCCGGGGAACCAGCCCCGCCGGGACTCCGTTGGCTTGCACGGGACCGATGGAATAGGGTAAGAGCGCGGCCTCCGCCTCCCCCGCGTCGGCGGGACAGGACCGAGCCCCGCGGCACCACCCGGCCGCCCCGCCGGCTTCGTTTGCAGCCGGGCTGCGGTGCTGGCGGTGGGGTGGGCCGGGGGCGCCCCGGACCCGCGCCCGCAGCGGGGAGAGCGCAGTGCCCCCTCGGCCGGCTCGCCGCCTGCCCGCGGCGAGATGGGCCCGCTGCTCCCCCGGGCCGTCCTTGTCCGTGTCTGTGTCTCGCCTCCGCCCCGCTCCCGCGGGACACTTTTTGGCCCTCGCCGCAGCCAGGGGCGCGCAGGCAGTCGACGCGCGTTACCCCGGCTGCCGCTGGCCCCCGCGGCGTTTGCGCAGCTCTCCCGGAGGCGGGGGGCCGCTGCCCCGCAGCCCGGGCCCACCCGCCGGGTCGCTCGGAAGCGCGGCCGTCGTGCCGGCGGCCCGGTCGTGCGAGTCGCGAAGAGCACATACGAAGCCCGTCTCCTGCTCCTGTCCTCTGGGTTAAAACTCGCTCTAGAACAGTGCTCTGAGGCCGGCCGATAATTTTTATCTGTCTCCAGTGACGCTTGTTGCACATCAGTGGCACGTTTGTCTTGCTCACTGACTTTCTTGGAGTCTAAAACCTCAGTTTTCCAGGTGGAAAAACGGGGTGTTTATCTCTGCAGACCGCGTGACGTGATAAAACCGTTTTTGTGTCTTTTTCCTCCGGCCCGCCGACGAGCGGGGGCACCGAAAGAGGCTTCCGCGGGAACCACGAGCAGGTATCGTCCGGGCGGCCCCCGCTCCCGGCCTCCCGGGCGGGTTGCGCGTCCCCGCCTGCCCCACTGCTCCCTCTCCCCGGTGCCTCTGGGCCCCCTCCTCTCGGCCAGACCGCCCCTTCTTTCCGGGACGCTCGGAGCGCAGCCCCGAGCGGCTGCCAGGCAGCTCCAGGTCCGAGCACTCTAAGCCTTAAGCAAACCCCGTTTCGGCTGCAGAGGCCGTGCCGCTCGGGGAGGACGCAGCGGCGGGGCAGCCCCCCGGCCGGCTGCGGAGCGGCTGCACCGTGCGCTGGGTGCCCGCGCCCCGAGACGAGCCCCGCAGCAGCTGCTCTCGCCCCGAGTGACCGCGGTAAAACAATCCGGGGCTTCGCTGCCTGGGAAACGGGCCGTCCCGGGGAGCCGCTGCCCGGCGGGTGCGGAGCGCGGGAGCTCACTGGCGCCGGTGCCGGTGGGGATCACCACCCGCCGAGCCCGCTGCCTGCGGCCCTGACCGCTTTGGCAGAGGACTTACTCGAGTGGAAATAAAACCGTCTGAGACGCTTCTGATCACAGGTACGTTCCACTGCCGGCAGGGGCCCTCGGCCGGGTTAGTCGGGGACCGCGAAAGCCGCTATGGCGTGCGGACACGCCGTGTGCGCCGCGCAGGACGCCGCTGCGCGGGGGCTCGTTCCGGCGGAGGAAAGCGGGGACGGGTGGCGGGCGGCGCCGGGCCCCTCGCCGAACCGTCCCCGCAGCCGGGCCGCCCCGCAGCCGGGCCGCCTCCGCCACGAATGACGGCCCGCTCCCGGGGCGCTGTCCCCCGCCCGCACCGGCCGCGCGGCACGGGTCTCTCCCGCGGGTCCGGCAGAGCGGGCCCGGCCGCCCGCCCCCCGCCCGCTGCCCCGCGCTCCGCGGGGCCCGGCCCGGCCTCCGCCGGCGGCGGGCGGCGCCCCCTGGCGGCCTCGGGCGGCGACGGGCGGGTCCCGGGCGGCGGGGCCGGTTCGTGGGACGGCTCGTGTGTCCCCCCCCCCCCACTCCGCGCCGCTCCCGCGGTGCCCGATCCCGCCGCTCGCCGCGGCGCTTCCGCCGGTCTGCGCGGAGGGCGGGAGGCGGGGGCGTCGCGCCGCCTCTCTCGGCCCGGTTGCCGCTCGTCTCCGGGAGCGGGCGCGTTGCGGCCGGCGGCGGGGCGCCGGGCCCTCGGTGCGAAGGGAGGCCGGCACCGGCGGTCGGGGAGACCGGCGCGGGAGCTGCGCGCTGTCCCCTGCGGCGGCCCCCGCTCGCACAACGTGGCTGCGGGGAAACGGAGCGCGCCGTTCCCTCCGGCTGTGAAACCATCACGGGCTTTTATGGGGCTGCTGTTGATAATAAAGACAGCATCGTACGAACGTATTAGGACGTAGTTCCAGGTTGGGCAGAGCATTAATTCCCACCGTTTAAAATTAATGAACGTTTTGTTTTCTCCTGACTTGAGTAACCTTTCTGGCAAAGGACAGGGAAGCAAAACTGAGATTAGCACCATCAAATTAACCTGAAACTTACTCTTTCCGAAATTTTCAGAATGGAGTATTCGAGTACATTGTCCATAATAAATACAACAGCACAAATAACTTCAGACAAGTTCTGTTTATCCTGCCAGTACTTCTTTTTGTCATGTATACGGCCAAAGCACCTTTTATTGTAGCTTTTGCGCAGCTGAAAATGTCCGAGAGGCTATGTGCTAAAAGAAAATAAACCACGAATAGGAATAATCTGTTTACATTTATTGAGTGTGAATGCATGTGCTTTCTGTCTCACTTTATGGACTACAGAGAAGTCAGATGTGCAGTACATGAAAGCATTCCCCACTGTGTTGTACATTATCCCAAAGTGCAGCTGTAAATGTCTGTGTCAAAACAGTGAGTGGGGAAGGGGTAGCTCAGGGCAGCTCTCCACATAGGCTTCCTTTTCTGAATTATTCTGCTTCTGGTGGAGGTAGGAGTGAAGCTATCTAGGGGAGGGAAAACTATATTGTTGCATGGAGTTAATTACAACTTTAGTGACAAGAGAGCAGGCAAATCCATGCTGAGGCCCAGTAATCACACTGTCTGCCTGTGTTCCCGGCAGCTTGGATGCTGCTTCTTCACAGCATACTTAAAAGAGGTCCTTTTGTGTTTAAAAATGAGGGGTGTTTGGGGCTAATAATGCAGTCACTAGAAAACAAAGTAGTTTTAGACTAGATGATCTCTGTTGAAGCATCTTCACAGGATGATGTATGTTCTGGGAAAGGACATATTTAATATTTTTCATTACGATCCTTGGCACAAAAAGTAGGAATATGCTAATGGTTCAGAGCTCAGAGTCCTCATCAGTACAGTGTAGCACACAAGAGAAACAGGATGACCTTGAGAACAGTGTGACAGAAATGTGAAGGTTTGTAACAATACAAAAATTAAGTTATTCCCTTAGAGTATGGTATTATTATAGTATTGTGCTTAGGGCAAAATACAAAACAGCATTCCAGTCAGGTGTGACAGAATTGAGACTCTCACATTTAGGAGAGGGATTTGCAGAATTTTTTTCCCAAGAGCTTGAAATTGAGGAGAATACAAATTCTATGATGGTACATGCCCTACCATCTTGGCAGAGCTGACCATTTGGGTGCTTGTTCCCTGTCTGCTTGAGACTGTAGACTAGGGTGAAGTTCAAGACAGGTGAATAAAATCAGTGATGTAACAAGGGATCAGATTTAACAGTCTGGGAAATCCTTTTATTTCTCAAACTCTCATCTCCTCTGTTTCCTCTTGTTACTCTACCCACTGATGTTCACTTGTCCTGTCCATTCATCCTGCTTCGGACAGGCACCGCTGAGCCCAGGACAGCAAAGGAGCAGAGAGCTGCTGTGGAGGGAATCAGCCCCTGAAGGTGTGCCTCCACAGGAGGAAATGCTCTACTTGTTTGAGTATCTGAGGGCTTCCAGGTTATTCACTACTAAGTTGTGTGTACCCAGTAGTTTTGACTTTTTATTTGAACATCTCAGGGCAAAGTCTCCTCATAGGTCTGTGTGTACGCATAAGGCAGACTGTCCCCCACCCTCCCGTGCAGGTCCTGTATTGCCAGGGTTAGCTCTGCCATATGGGCTGAACAAGGGAGAAGAGCATACAGCAGGGAGTACTGAAAGAAACCCAGGGCCGGGAGGAGTCTGTAACCTTCCCAGCTTCCTCTGCCACTCTGACACAGTCTGGCATCTTTATGTTCGCAAGGACATTTACTGAAAACTGAATCCACTGGCAGAATAACCGTGATGAAGACCAGAATGCGCAGTACAGAAACGCTGCTGGTCTGGGGGCCCTTGCATGCCACAGTGAGAACTACACAGAGAAATGTCAGCTGATCAGTAAAATTTATGGATGCTGTACTTTGTCATTAAAGGAGAAACATATTTGCAGAGGAATTTTTTTTTTTTTTTTCCATTTTTGTGATGGCCAGCTGAGTCATTCTGTTTGTACGCACAAAAATGTCTAATAAATAACTTTCCATGATTGTGTGAAAATTCATTCTCAAAAGATATGGACAGAAAAAAACGGCAACAATGTATCCTCATGCAAGAGTTTGTGCTTAAGCTGCATGGTTTTTCATTTGCAATCTGTCATTATGAACAAAGCAGTAGTAAGTATCTCTTTTAACAACTGTCTGGTGGTCTGTATCTTTATAGCTTACTAATACAATGGTCCTAATTATATCCTTAAACTTGAGCGCTGTATTACAAGGTTGTATAAATAAAGCTGACTGAGCACTCATTTATATGTAGACTTCAATTTATTTTAACACTGAATGTATTTTTGTAAGGCTGGAAGGAATCTTTTCCTAAATCTTGTATCATTCTTCTCCTTAGCAATAAATCATTACAGAGCCTCAGTGCCAGAAGCTAGTTAACCCCGGTGGTGTTTAAGCCTGGAATTTCTAGTTGGAAAGTTTGTAGCCTTGTGTCCTTTGCCAGTGATATCTGAGGATTAATTGTAGCACAAGAAACTCATTTGCAAACTGTCTTACAGCTGAGGGACGCAGTTTCCCCTCCACAGAATTCAGTCTCTGTCCTGTGCTGTAAACCCCAAACAAAGCTCCGTAGTAAAGGTTTTATATTTTGTTACCACCTTTCTAAACTGTTACAGAATTAGAAAATAGCTCTGCATTACAGCCAGACTGTTGCTACAGCTCAGCCATTTCTCTAATGGGCCCTGAGTGCCCTGAGCAGCCACAGCTGGGCCCTCCCTCCCACGCACCCTCTGCCCCAGCCTGGGAGCCCTGTGTAAGCTCAGCCCTAGGCTTTTGCTCCTGGTTTGGGTGCTGTGGGACTGTGCCTGGTCGGTAGGATGGCTGCTTGTGCTGCAGCCCAGCCACCATTAGCTCCCAGTGCAGCTCAGCCCTGACCTTGGCATCCCCTGGCAGGTTGTGCTGGCGACAGCAAAGGCCCAAGGTATGCAGAAGAGCTTGCTACTGTGGTAGGTCGTACCTGTCAGCACATGGAGCAGAAGTTGGGTTGCTAGGATAAATGAGGTTTGTGTAGATCCAAACAGAGGATGCTGTGGCTGAAAGTGAAGTGGTGCCTTTCAGGAGAAAAAAAAAAAAAAAATCTGTAAGAGGATGAAAGCTTTCCCATGGGCTATTCTGTATGCAGTGTATTTGAAGAAGGTAGCATGTTTAGTTATTTTGTCACCTAGGCATCTGAGTTTTACGATGCTTTCAGAAAGCAAAGAAATGCACATATCTCCTGTCTTTTTGGAGTACCATCCCCCTTCTGAGAGCTGTGTGTTTGCTGCAGTTGGAGCAGAGGCAGCATCTCAATGGGGCTGGTAGGAGCCTACTCACAGTAGCACTGAGCTAAGGGACGTGGTACAGGATGAGACCCTCACCTGCAGTAGGCAGCAAGCTAAGTTGTACTAAATTACATGCTGTTTTCTCTGGGCTCTCAGCTTTACAAAATAAACAAAGCTACATTACTCTAGCACTACTGTGACTACAGAATAGTTAATCCATTTGTCAAATTGTCGAAAATCTTGGGTTTCTTTCAGGGCTGTCTGTGAAATATGAATAGGTTGCTAGTATAAAGCAGAATTCAGGATAATGATAGTCTGGGGGATGGCTGTGCCCAGAATCTGGGAAAGGGAGCATGATACCATGGAGATGAAACACTTTTCTGTTTCTTCTTTGGTTTGCTCTTCCCAAATAAGGGAGATTAATTCCTGAAATCACAAGCAATAGTTTCTTGTTGTATTGTCTCCTTTTTCCTGACAAGTTTTGGAGGCTTTTTATGGTTTGCCTGTTGCAAATGAGTGGTTGTGGCTGTGTGAAGAAGTTACATGGCTTTTTATGTCTCAATAGTTTAACAGAAGAGCTCAATATAAAGCCATCAAACCACTTTTTTTTTTTTTTTTTTTTTTTTTTTTTTTCAAGCTCCCTTAGGTACATTTTGGCCTAAAAGTTGGATCTTCCCTTTCTAGTCCGAACCCATGCCTTCATGGGAAGACAGTTAACTTCAGCTAACAATCACATAGGTGAGACTGTCTTTTAGTACTTTATAGAAAGAACAAAAGCAAAAGGCTCAGTATGTATCGCAACCTTCTGCCTTTGTTGGGTTTACTCTCTTTCTAAGGCTTTAATCTAATTTTGGAGAATTACTGGGGTGGAGGATGCTGTATATATAAATCCTTTCAAAATAACTTATTTCTGATGAAGGCTAGAGTGTGGTTTTAAGATATCATGAAGTTTTGCAACACCTCTGTATGAATTAGTCTGCTTTGTTAAGTAACAGATTTTTGAAGCTCTGGAAAACATAAATTAGGTTTAAGGAAAGCATTTGACGTTAAAATTGGCAAACATTACTGTAAATATGGTCATTGGTGCAAAATAGCATGGACCTAATTATACCTTTTTTTTTTTTTAAGGATAAGGAATTAAATAGTATTTTTGCATCTGAGACACTTAAGATAAAAGCAGTTATCAGCATTAATTTTTGTTGTGTCTCATGAGAGGCACTCTGAATGATGACAAGGTAGGCAGCATTTTCTTGTCTGAATATCCTTTTCAAAATGAAGGGCTGCTTCTCCCCCAGTGAAGCTAGGTGTCAGTCTGTGGATGACTGAATTGTCAGTGTGGCTTCCAGCGGATCACTAGTGGTGCTGAAGTTCTCAGGTCTTCGACTACAATTTTATTTATTTTTTTTTTTTTTTTTCCTGCCTGGAAACCCTGTTTTACCTGTTGTTTTTCTTCTGCCAATGGCTTAGATCACTGTAAGTGTTAAGAGCATCACCTTCTTAGGTCAAGTCAGACCTGAGTGTCCACAGACCCTCTCCCCTTTCCCTCATTCCACCAATGTTGTTTACTTCCTACCCGTCTACAGTCTAATAGTTTATCCTTTTAATGAGAGAAGGCTATGAGTTATTCTTTCTAAGTGAGATAAGCCCTTGTGAGCTCTATTTTATCTAACCAAGACTGGGAAATCGTTTGCCCTTATTTGTATTAAACAGATGTATATACTTTCCCGCAAGTCATTAGTGCTATAAAGAGATTGCCTTCCTATTGATAGCCTAGATGGGGGAATTCAGGAGTAAATTGCCAATAAATAAAGAGTGTGCTTGTAAGCACTATTGATTCTCCGTGAGCCACAGAGAAGTGTTTTGTTAGTAAAACTCTTCTTGAACGTGCAAGTGAGGTTAAAAAGAAAAAAAAAAAAAATTAGTGATTACTGAAAGGAGGGTGAAGGGTGTGGGGGATGACTTTAGGTGAGAAGCTTACACTGTTTTCCTTTGAAGGGTACAGTTTGTAAAGGTAGCTTCTAAAACTGTAACAATTCCTCTGTCCACTCTCAGAAATTCTGGAGGCAATCATTAGAAAATTGAAGGATCGGCACATCATTTCCTGTAACACATAACTCCAGAATTGTAGGAGAGTTTCCCAAATCAACATGGAAGGAATAGAAAGTATCGTTTGCAGAGGAAATAAAAAATTGGTGGGATTCAAATTCCTTTTGTCCTGTCTGGGTTTTGGAACAGTCTGGAAATTACTTTTCAGATCTGTTTGGGGAATGCTTTAATGTGTGCTGGTGGCTAGACATTAGGAGCCAATTCAGGAGCAGGTGTGAAGAGAACCAGTGTGGATATAAGCTGAAGGACAGCGGAATCCTTCCAGTGGAAGCTGGAAGAACAGTAGATCAGTCAGGTCTGTAACCAAGGTGCTTGCTCTATCATTTATGTTTCTTCCATGTTCATCCAGCTTGCTGAAAATTAGTATTATTTACAGATCTGTCTTTCTAGGAAAGACAATAGGACAGGACTGGATGGACAATAAGACAAATCTGTGTTGCTCTACTGTTTTCTGCTGAAACCATATTCAGTGAATCGACTCCCATCATCTTCAGTGCACTTGTTCCATGACGTTATTGATATTTGTAAGCTGACAGGCCATTCCTTTAAGAGTATCTTGATAGAATAACAGTGATTATAACCTTACAGAATCTTTGGCAAGCTTTTTAATTGTGGTTGATCGGCAGATGCTCCTGGTGATATGCTGATCTTCTTCACACTTAAAGATGACATAAGGCAATGGTAAATGCTGGGCATGTATCAACCATTTAGTTATTTGATACACAATACCAGATTTACCTTGAATGCCGAGTACAGCAGCTAAATAAAATTAGTTTTACATGGCTGCTCTTAGTAACAAAGAAATTTTACTGGTCTGATGTACATTAAAGATGTCCTGAGTGTTCAGGAAACTGATTCCTTAAAACTAAATTTCTTCTGTAAGGGTGGAAATGTAGTTCATCACCAAAAATTGAATACCAGGAATATATTTTTGGCAATGGCAGCCTTTGGAAAGATCTTTAAAACTGAGAGTATGAATTCAGAAAGTTTCAGATTATATGACAAATTTATCACATGGTGTTTTATTTATGCATTTTTCCTCACCATTAACCCATATTACATGTGAATGTATTTAAGAAATTATATACTATCTGTTTGTTTTTTTTTTTTTTTTTTAAAAAAAAACACATATCTCAGCTTTTGTTCCGAAAAGCTCTGACAGAATGTATTACCCCTTCTTCCTTCTGGTTTTATCTTCTTTTCTAGATCTCTTTCCTTCTATCCATCTTTGTTCCTATAAGCAGTGATGATGTTATTTAAGTTTTCTTTGGGAGATTTGTTATATTTCTTCCACAGATATTTAAAATTGAACAAAGAATGCTTTTTAAAAATCAGGACTTATAAAAACACTCAAGAAAAGAGTCTTCTTTGGAAAGAAAACTGCCTATTCAGTGCTTTACCTTCCTGTGTAACTTTCTTCCATATTCATCCAGACTGCTGAAAATTAGTATTACTTAGAGCTATCTTTCTAGAAAAGACAATAGGACAGAATTGAATTTACACCACCTGAGGGCACTGTAATACTATTTCACTTAATTTTAAAGAAAAATACAGAAGGGTAGAGTTTTAAATGGTCCCTATTTTCCTTCCTCTTATGATTACAATCAACTTCTAGAACAAGTGTACCACTGAAATGAATGAAAATCATTAAAAAAAAAAATAGATATGTTGTTGTAGACAGGTATCTTGGAAACAAGGTCGTCCTTCTCTCACGTCACTAATGCTGTTTCCTTGTGCTTACTGTGGGAAGAAGGTAATTTTAAATACAATGCTCTTATTATTTTAAGTTATGTGTTACTAGAGTGGCAGTGATTATTGTTAGCCAGGCTGTGTGGCAGTTTTAGCTGCTTACGTTTGCTGCCTCTTGTTTGTATCCAGAAAAGTATGAGGCTGATGTAAAAGCACCAAATGATGATGCTGCTGTGGTCATGTACTTATACCACTTAATCAGAATGTGACAAAGTGAGAAACGAGAGAAGTAAAAAGCTTCCTACATGGACAGTCCTGATTTGGCTTAATTTCTCAGTCTTACTAGGTTTACCCTCTGTCTCTCATCTCTTCCTACACTGCCATCTTTTACTTTTCCTTCTGCTTTACTGTTTTTCTATCTGTGTCTCCTCTCCTCCTGTTATTTCCCCTCCTCTCTAGTGCATGGAGAAGGTCACCAAGAGTAGTTCAAATAAGGAGGGCTCTGTGCAGGACAAGATTTTCTCTCCCAGGAGACAGATGGGCTTCCAGATCATGCACCCTTCAGTGCCCGTCACTGTACTCCTCTGTTCTGACAGGGCAGTGGCTGAACTCTTCTAATATGTGTTCACTTAAAAATATCTCCTAGGGCCTCTTTGATCTGCTTGTGCAGTATGAAACACAATGAAACCTTCATGTCAGAAACTATATAGTATTTCTAATTTTGTTAGAATAATAACCAAGTGTGATACCAGAAAAAAAACTGAAGACTGTTTGCTGAACTTGTGTGGGAGGTTTCCATAGCTCTCTTGTGAAGTTCTCTTATGAGGAAAAAGGCAATAGAATCTGTTCTTGTCTACACTGGCTTTCTAAAACATGCATCCAATTTCATGATGGAAAATGCTGCAGTGACTTTGTGCATTTAGATGTTGGTTTAGAGTGCAGAAACTCGTTAGTGTTCATTTAAGAGCGAGACATCAGTAAAATAACAGTGTTCAAGGAATTAGAGTTACATTTTCCTAGGAGCTGCCCAAGCAGCTAACATAGTCCCGTGATGTCAGTAACACTGTCTTTTTTTTTTAGTTTGGTTGTTTTAGTGATCCAGGAGTACATTCAGAAATAGTTCTATAGATAATATATTCTTCAATGAACCAACTAGACTGACCCAAATAATACTTTTAATTTGTGCAAGATAATTAGATTGACAAAACAATGCTACTCTTTCTTTTGCTTTTTTCTTTACTGTTTCACTTGAGGCCAGAAGTAAATGAGCTTAACTGTTTGGGTTTGGTTTTTTGTTTTGTTTTGTTTTTCTTTGTTTTTGTTTGTTTGTTTGTTTGTTTGTTTGTTTGTTTGTTTGTTTTTTTCCATAACAGGATTTCTTGATAGTACTAAGGGAAAATAAAGAGTTGTCAGATAATGTAGTTTTAAAAATACACTGGAATGACTCATAGTGGGGAATTATCCCATATTAAAGAAACATGGAAGTAAATAAAGGAGTTAAAAAGATGCATATTTAAACATAACTCTAACTATAAAAGTCACGGTGTGAACCCTGCACTAGGGACAAGAATAGATATGTAGTTATTTAACAGGTCTAAGCTCTTCCAATAAAGCAATTCAAATAAACCAGAAAATTACAATATAATATATAAGTAGTCCTGTTGGTTTGTATGCTTAAAGTTATCTTTAGAAGTATTTAGAAGTATTTTATTTGAAGCAGTGAGATGAGATTAACTTCTTGCAGAGACTTTGCTTCCTTGAAACCTGATCATTCCAATACAAGATTTTCTCACATTAAGGTCATCAGTAAGAAATATACATCTTTTACCTTCCTGAAAACTGACTAGGAAGTTAGTTTTTGCACTAGTGAGAGACTGAATTATTTTGGAGATGATCCTTGGTATGCTGTGGAACATGAACAATGTGGGTAGAAGGAAGGCTGTGCCTCATTTTAAAGTCCTGGGGAAGCAGAGGTCCTGAAGTACTCCAGTGGCTGGGGATGCCATGACTGGAGTGTGGTTGCGGGTCCAGCATCCATGCCTCTTCTAAAATGCTGGTCTCTAGAGAACTTTAAACGCTGAAAGACTGAGAAGATGAACAAGTGTTTTGAGGATATCTGTGCCATCTAAATAGTTGAGCATTTTATCTCAGGGGTATGAGACGGAACTCACAGGTGAGAACTGCCTTGGAATAAGGTTTGCTAGTAATTCAGTGGGTTTAGGTTTTTAATTTGGGGGTTTAAGGTTTTAATGCTTTAGTTTTTAGTTTTGCCTCAGTGTAGTTGGAAATCACATTATAGTATCATTTATGGGGTTAAATATAGAAATAAACTAAACCTATGAGCTAAGGATACACTTACTCATAAAAATCACATGGAAAATGTGGAGAGCATATAATCACAAAAGCAATGCAGGGAACCAAGATTTAAGTCCTTATAACTGGAAGACAATAGCCAGAGACATTCTTCCATGCTTGCTAAAAATAAAACCTCAGCTTTTCATGAGCAGACATTTGTTGATACAGTGGCAGGTATTGATACTGTCCTGGGTTGAGTGAGTGGTGGAATTTTTTGGTGGCAGGGGAGAGGGCTATCGGGGCGGCCCCTGTGAGAAGCTTCTCGAAGCTCCCCCAGCTCCACGTCAGCTCCACTTCTGTTTGGGAAATTGAGCCCATCAGCTGCACCTCTGCGATAACGTATTTTAGAAGGGACGTGGTGACGGGCAGTGGGACTTGTGAGGAGGAGCTGCTGCAGCTGCATGAACACCAAGGTCAGTGGGGGAATGGAGGAAGAAAGGAGGGGGGAGGTGTGCCGGAGCAGAGACCCCCCTGTATCCTGTGGGGAGACGGCAGGGTGGCCCCCCCTGCCACCCATGGAGATCTATGGTGGAGCAGACATTGATTTATGGCCTGTGGCTTCTGCCTGCTCGGATGATCAAGGTTCTGTGCCCGAAGAAGGCCGGGGTCTCACGGGAAAAGGCAGCCCCGCTGCTGTAATTCAGTGCTGGGAGGATTGCAGCATGCGGGGGAGTCCCACGCCGGAGCAGCTCGGGAAGGGCTGCAGCCGTGGGAGGGAATCCAGTCGGAGGAAGTTAGTGACCCATGACGGAGCAGTGTGGGGAACGCTGCGGCCCATGGGAGGAACTCATGTTGGAGAAAGTTTGTGGAGGACTGTCTCCTGTGAGAGGGGGACCACGATGGAGCAGGAGGAACAAGTTCCAGACACTCCCCTCACCAAAGATAAGGGAAGTGGCAGCACTGACTGCACCCCCCATTCCCTGCCCCTGTGCCCCTGGGGGAGGATAGAGATATCGGGAGCAGAGCTGAGCCCGGGAAGAAGGGAGGGGTGGGGGGAAGGTGTTCTCAAGATGTGGCAATGCTTCTCACTGTCCTACTCTGTTATGTGTTGTTAGTGTCTGTAATAAATGTATGTTCTTTTTTTTTCTTCCCCTAACGAGTCTGCCTTTTGCTCATGGTCATAAAGTGGGATTTTTCCCCACCCCAGTCCTGTCTTGAACCCCAAGCCTGGCTCTCTGTCCCTTTTTATTGCTGGAAGAGAGGGGAGAGAGATCCGCTGCGTGGTTTTTGGCTGTCGACCAGGCCCAAACCACGACAGATACAAATGAGAGATCCAAACCCTTTTGCAAAACTCCAGAGAATGTAATTGTGAATAGGGAATATGAGGTAAAGATGTGGCAATGAGTCCTGTATTCTTTGATCTTACCTGTCAGCTCCAAAAAGCATTTTAGGAGGAAACACTCCATGTTCCATAGCAAATATTTATTGAATGACATAAATGTTAATGTGGTTTTATTCCTAGCAGATTTTTTCATATGTGGTATTATCAAACACTTATCTTGTGAGATTGTATCAGCATGGAATGTAACTTTTTTTTTTTGCCACATGTATACTCTATGTGTAAAATCAAGAGGATTAACTTCACTTTGACATAGTCTAATGTGCACTTACTGTCCTCTCTCATGCCAAATATCCAATACCTCATTTTTTCCTTGATGGCATTAATTTTTGCGTATTTGACATCCAATTTGCCAAATGAATTATGACAATAATCCTTTCTTCTGTACTGTTACCTCTCCTTATTCCACACTATGTATTCAGGTTTTCTGGGGTCATTCCCACTTTCCACCACCCTTTGTTTTACATTCTGTAAAGATGAAAAATTAGACTTATTTATACTGATTAAAGTAATTCTGAATAGTTTTGCATTCATTTAAGTTCAGATAAACTGAACTGCAAATATTAAATGTACCATGCAGAACATAAGAACTCTTTAATTGTTGATGGTGTAGAAAAACTCTATATGAACTCAAGTTTGGAAGGAACAAAATTACTAACAAAAACTGCCACTGTAGAACAGAGGTTAAAAGCCTAAGAAGCAGTAGATATAAGAAGATATGGAAAGGACTAAGAAGCAGCAGTTAGAAGAAGATATGGAAAGGAGGGTTCAAAAGGATCTTCTCAAAAGAAGAGAAGATTGTGGAAGGATTTTGTTGTTGGTTTGTTTGTTTTTGGTTTTGTTGTTTTGTTTTGTTTTGGTTTTGGTTTTGGTTTGGTTTTTTTTTTTTTCAAACACAGACATTTAGAAAATGGCTACTTCAATAAGAAAGGTAGTCAGAATGACAAATCAGACATTTGTAAATGTGAGGAGGGCAAAAAAGTTCATTTTTGAAGAAGAAAAAAATCTTTTTCCATAAAGACAGTATTTCTCTTGAAATGCATGTAATAATATCCTAATTTATCCACAAAACAGGATCAAGTGGAAGGTGACAGTTAACTCTCTTGCTTAGTATATGTCTGTTAGTGCAGTTAATAAAAAAAATGAAACGCCTCACTAAGTTTATGCATACCCAGCATAATGTAGGAGACAAACTTATTCTATCTACAAGTCCTGCCAGTCTATCCAGGCCAGTTCCAAACTGGAAGTCACATAACTGTGATAATGCTAAATCAGATTAGTGAGATGTGCTTACTACTCATTTCAAGTTGCATAATGTGGTGAGTTTTTTTCCGTGAGTTAAGGAGCTTGCTTTGTGCTGCATCTCAGTATTACTCTGACTGGTTTGGGTGGACATTTATCTGTGTTCATAGCAGCCTGTGCTTTTTGCATCTCCCTGTGATCATACATGAAGATGATGTGCTGGGGTACAAGACTTCTGATAGAAAAGTCAACAAGATAAGGACAGTTATCTTTGTACAGTGCTTTTCACTATGGCAAACTCAGTTCACCCTGTGTCCTTGCATAAGAAAGCTTGATCGTCTCTCTCAATACACATTCTCTTTTGCTTTTTTTCCCAAAGCACCCACTAACCAGGGTGTGATGAGATTCCATGCACAGGGTGTCCCAGGCAATCTAAGTTTGTCTGCAAGTTTCTACACACATTCTGAAACTGTCCTTGCAATTATTGCTGCTTTGAACCTGAAGGACTGCTTAGCAGACTTCCATCTACAGTTTCACAGTACATGACTCCTCTAGGTTGGTGATCACCTTTGAGAGCTTCTGGCAGTCACTCTCCAAACAGCATTCTTCTGACCTTGCACTGCGTGCCAGGGCCCATAGTGGGTGTTGCAATCTGTGCCATTCCTACAGCAAAACAAAGAGGTGGTGACAGTGGTTCTTTGCTATATTCAATTCCCTGCATTCCATTTTGTCTGTTAAAACCCTGACTTATTGGGACTTAATTTTGGTGAAATAATTTAATGGCATTTGGATCAGTCTAAGATTTCCTTTTTATGGGTTGCAGGAGATGCTAGTTTTTTATTTAGGGCTGCAATAAATACAGTGGTTTAAAAAAACTAACCCTGATCAATCTGATGCATACAGGAATATATGTCTGGGGAGACATGCTGGGAAAAAGAGTCACTGAATTGAGAAGTGATTGTTCTTTCTTCATGGAGCTCTGTGTATGGCATACAAGTGTCATGTGGGCTTGTTTATACAGTATCTTCAACTCAGCAAAGCAGCTTATGGTTTTCTCTTAAAGTGGTATCAGAACATTTCACTTTCTTCCCATAAGTTCTCAGCAATAAATGCTTTTTCTATTTCAGTGCAACTACAAAAATAAAATTTACTAGTTAAAACCTAATTCAGATGGACAGGAGAGTATATAAAAGATGTTATGCCATCAGAAGACTCCAATAATAGGCAATCATAAGCTAGATGGAAGACGGGAAAATTAATTACGATTGACTAATTCTCTGGAGATATCTGCTTCAGCTTAAATGTAATACAGTGATTTCAAATAATATGATTGGGATATAGGAAGAAGCCCCATTCCACTGTGAGTAAAGACTATTTTAATGACTTCATTCATATGAATCTACTTTATGTATATAATAATTAAAATAATATCATAGTAATGTTGATATAAATTGGCAGCCAATACTTAAAAGTTGCTCTGTTCCTGCTATAAGTGCATAGTTTCAATTGCCTAATATGATTATGACTTGTAGGTAAATATATATTAAAACTGAGAAGCCATAGAGCTTTTCCTTATACCTTCTGCAAATTAATATGAAATTTATCAGGGAGTCATCACCTGAATGTAGGGTTTCTTTAGCTGTAGTATGTCTGCCTTGAGCTGTTGCCAGCAGAAGCTGACCAAATTTGGGCAAAGTCAGTCTTTAAAGAAAACAAATTAAATCCACATGTGGGTGTATTTCCAATTATTTTCTTCCTCAATATTTTCCCCTCCCTCCCCCTGCTTCTTAAGTTAACCTCTTTTTTTCTCCACACACAGATTACAACTATTACTACAAGTTCCATATGTAGGAGGTCATCTTTAGGTTAACTTGCTTTAACCAGTCAAAAACAAAACACCATGATTTTCAGAGGAAACCTCTCGAGAAATCCCAGTATTACAATTCAGAAGCCCGACAGGCCATCTTGAATGCAAATTCTGCTCTGAATAACTATATCCTACAAGCCTATGTTCCTCTCATTTTAAATACCTTGAACGTTCCCTATCAAAAATGGTGGCCATGGTTTTTCTGATGATGACTGCTATTGCAGAAAGAGATTAAGTTGTTTTATCTGTCCAGATTGTAGGTACTTTCGAATTGTATTAGATAAGAGGCACTGTGAAGTTAACTATTACTATGGTCAGCTTTTTTTTTGTGTCATGCCACGGGAGTTTTGGTCTTTGACACAGTAGTGGTGCCAGCTAGTAACGTAAGGTGCTTGAGAATGGCCTGAAGTGGATGGAGGGAAGATCCACTCAGGTAAATGCGTGCAGTTGCTATTTGTGGGTGCTAACAGTGTGGACAGCTGCTGAGCAGTGGAATGTCTGTAACCTGGTGAGGACAAGAAAACAACTGGTCTACTTTTTTTTCCTCTGGTGATTTTTGTGGCATGAATGTACAGGCTGTTAATACGGAAGAAGTGCTTGGAGGGAATTTGTTAGGTGGCACACTTTTATAAAACAAAGCCAGAAGTTTGTCAGATAACTGATGTATAAAAACCAACACCAAAATAGAAAAAGAAACCCTGGATATATTTTGGAAAGAAAAAAGGTAGGGAGCACAGGGAAAGCTTAATGAGAGCATAAAGCAATGCAGACTGAAAACCAAAGCAAACAGTAATGTTTTTCCATTAAAAGAAAACTTAAACGCTTTTTTTTTTTTTTTGATCCAAAGTTCAAATCTATGATCTGAAGCCTTGAAGAAAGAGCTTCTTTCAGAACTCACTAGCATTGTTACCTTTTGACTGACTGTCCTTGCCTGTGGGCCTGTTCTGCTGCTCTGTTTGGGGCAGCTCCGTAGCTCTGTTTCTTCCCAGCCTCATCAGGATTCATAGACTGGGCTGAGATTGAGTCCCTATGAGTTTTGACAGGTTGTCCCAATACATCCCACCTGTGTGGAAACATCCCTTTGTGAGCTGGAAGCTTGACACTGTCACCCTCTGAGACACAGCTCCTTGTACCTACCTTTTACACAGTTGCCTAATTTTGGCTTAAGACTTGAGGTCAGTCCTATTTTTATCCATCAGAAGTAAAGATTGAGTCTTGTTCTATTATTTTCAAGAATTATGATAGACATCCATCCTCAAAAGGAGAATGTGTAGGCCTGGAAGAGGCCAAAGGTATTTTCCCACAGCTTTGGAGAATTGCCTTGGTATGATGGCTATCCTGGAGGTTATTCTGACATGTTGGGTATGTCCCCTTCACCCAGTGGAGAATACACATATCTAACTCAGGGTCCTCAAGGCAGCTGCTGCTCCGGGAAATGGGTGTATAAAACATAACTTTTAGCCTCTGACACTGTTTATTGAGTGCAGCATAATGTCTTTTGGCTTGTGGCGGGGCTTGAAATCAGTCTCTCTAACATTCTGGCTGTGTACTTAAGCTGCTGTCTAGTGACACTGGAGAAGAACAGCTATCTGGATAATAACTTCTGGTGCATCTCAAAAGGAGGTGCTCTAGAAATATCTCCATGGGCATGAAAGCATCCACAGGTGTATTCAGTTTTCAGAAGTGGAACTTTTGTTCCTATCAGGCCTAGTTGGGGAAACATAGCAAAGACAGTGAAGCTTTGCAGCTATTGGTGAAAGAGACTGCAATTGAATATTTAATGATAGTGTAGGAGAAATAGAAAAGACACTTTGATATTTTTTTTTTTTTTTGCATTTCAGACTGATTTTTTCAAAGAGGGCAGGAAAGGATAGAGTTGTTTTATGTAGACTCTTAAATACTCTTAATAATATCCAATATTACTAGGATCAAGTCAGGGTCAGCTCTTAAAGTCCATATTTGCAATTAACTTTCAGTAATGCCTCAGTTCTTATTCTGTTAAATTCCATCAATTTAATCAGAGGTTGGATGATGTGTTTAAGCAATGAACTGAAAAATTCTGCCAGCAAAATGATACAGCACATACAGGTCTTAATGTCAGTAATCTGCAATCAGATCTTTTCATCAGCTACCTATACAGGCTATACAGGACCTGTTTGGTTAAGGGTTGATTCAGATGTTGCTGTGAAGCAAAAAGCTTGGCTGCTTTTGTTTCTCTTGATGCTGAATTTCAGCTATTAATATTGTAGTGATGTTTAGTAGGCTTTGAGAACATTTTTCAATCTCCAGCTAATCTAAGTAAGTAAAACTAATTCCTAAAATTTGAGCTAAAAATAATGCATTCTGGGGTTAGCAATTAGCAACAGAACATTGTTAAATAGAATATGTATATAATTTTGAGACCCTTGTAACCAAAACAAATTCTAATATTACCACCACTAATGAGGCTTTTTATTTCTCTAATTTGGAAGATATTCTGATGTCTTCCAACTATCTGGATAATTTCACATTTTTGCAGATATGGATGTACTCTATAAAACCCTAATGCAGGCATACAGAACTTTCTCAGGAATTCTGAATAGAAATGGCTTACATCTCCAAACTTTAACATGCTCACTGAAGCAAACCATGAAGCTCTTTTGCAGGGAATAATAGGCTCAGCAGACTACTCAAAGTAAAGTCCATCACCTAAAACCGAGGAAAAAGTGCTGATGTAAAGCAATTCACAGTCTCATAGACTGAATAGGAATTTTGATTTGGTGCATTTATAGTATATAAATAAGAAAGGCAAAATAGCAAATATGAGTTAAGTACTTTCTGGACCAAAAATTGGTCTCTATGAAGAACCTGAGAACATCCAGTATATTACACAATCAGATCCTAATACAACTTACATCAAACTTGGACGTTGATTTTCATGTAAAAAGAGACAGGAAGCCAGTAAAGGTAGGTAAGTAATGAATTCAGGTAAAAAAACAAAAAACAAACAAACAAAAAAAAAAAAAAACGGAGAAAAAAAATGTACAACATGATCTTCAACAAGTAAGAATTTAGTTAGGTAACTGTTAGCAAACCTGTTACAAAACTGCTAGTACAAAGTGTAGTGTGTCCTAGTATCAGAAGGTGCATCAATGCTTACTAGCATTTATGTTCAGGTAGGTAGACCTGAGGTGCTGACAAAAGCAAACATAGAGTTGGTATTTTCTCATAAATCATGTATCACTATTGGAATATTCTCAAAAAGGATAGTTAAATTTAAAATTGACATAGCTGTTTTTTCTTTTGTTTTTAAATGAACAGTGAAGGTTAAAAGCAGCTTCTGCTCTGTACTATTCCTTTTCAAACATAATGAGCTTTGTTTTCACACCCTTGCAATCTTTATTTCCCTTTGTAAAGTGCAACGGTACACACGGTTATGTGTTGACTTTCAGAAACTATTACACAAAGCAGAAGGCTTGGCAAACGGGTCACATTAATTTTGTGTTAAAAAGTTTACTCTACTAGAATAGTCTTGAAGGTATAGGTACAAGATGGCAGTTTGTTAGAACTATGAAGTGCCAGCACTGTTAGTACCTTTTTACTTAAACATATAAATGCACAGGATTGAAGAACAAGACAAACATTTCTGTAGCTTTATCTGGCTTGCAAGAGCTGTTGATTGTAACAGTATGAATACCACGTCATATTAAAAAAAATAATCAGATAAAACCAGGCAAGAAAAACTCTTTATTTCACATGATTAGCTCCCCTTTCTATAATCCCATCATAAATACTTTTAAAAGTCCGTAACTACTTCATGCGATATGAAAAGAATATTTTTCTAACAGTTCAGAGTCTGTACTCAAGGATGGATCTGAGGCTTCAATTTCCTGAGGGTCAAACTCCTGCTGAAGCTGCTAAGAATGGAAACTACAGCGTGGCCAGTGAGACCCCCTGAGCATCCCTGTTACCCAGTGACTCAGCCCTGCTGTCTTATGGAGTTGACAGCTGGAGTCTTCTGTGTGTGTGCATGTCTCATCCTTGATTTTGCAGTTATTGCCACATGAAAGTAATGTCTAAACTGAGTTTATGCACGATAATGAATAGCTTGCAAGAGAAATAGTTGCTCATGGTTTCATTACTCCACAGTAGCTGTCTGCATTCACTTTGTTACTAAAAGCAGGCAGGAAGAAGGGGACTCCTTTCTGAGAGGTAAATCAGAGGTGTAAATTTCAGAGGTAAATTTGCATGAATCGCATCAACTAGAAGATAAAACATGCATGGTTTATACATAAAACTGTGTCCTTTTGTTCATGTATGAAACTTCAGTAGTCTCACTGAGGTAAAGAGGCCTACTCACTGTAAGCAATAGAAGTATTTGCAGGATCAGACCAGAAGGTTCTGATTGAAAAGGAAGGACTTCTAGTGAATTTAAGATCAGTTTTGTTTCAGGGAACTGTAGTTAACAATTCAAAAGGGTGGGTCCCGATGGACTATTTATGCAAGGAATTCCAGAGATGTCAGAGGGGTTGCTTTCATTATTGTGGAATACACCTGTAAGCATCTGTTTGCAGAATAGGAGCAATTCTGGTGTAATCAAACATTTTTCAGCACAGGTAGTGGTGCAGTTTCAACTACATGAGTTGTTCCAGGCCTTGTCCTGGTAGCCAGAGAGCACTGGCAGCAGCAGCGGTGCCTGCGGCCGGTTGGACCGCTCCTTTGCCACACGCCCCTGTCAGATCTGCTGGCACTTTCACTGGGTGCGCTGCTCCATAGCTTCCCTCTGCAGAAACAGTCTAATTTTTAGAAGTACATTAAGGTGATTTATGCTAATCTGGACACTTTGAAATAAGTTTGTTGAAAAGTAGTTATATGTTCTGGTACGTCAATTATTTGGAAAGGGAAAGGCACCTGTGACAAAAAGGGTAATGCCCAACCTCTTTACAGAGGTCAGAGGTGACCAGCACAGCACATCAAACCATGCCTGGAAAGTTTTCTTTCATCCTCAGATTTTCTTTTTACATAATTATTTTGTCTTATTCTTAGGATCCTTTTTCCTATAATGCTTTTTTTCATGAGAATAAGGTGATAAATTCACAAAGGAGCTAGCTGTAGAAAGACCTACAATAAGAGTGGGAAAACTCTAAGTGTCTCTACCAATCCTTTTAGCCTTTCTGGCTGAAATTGGATGGTTGGGTGGACCTGAGTGCTTTGGTGAAGAATGGTCAGGTTGAAGCAGGCCTTATGAAGCTGCTCTGTGGCATGACAAATTCTGGTGCTCAGTGATGTCACTAAACACATTCATACTCATAGTATGCCCTAAATAATGATCTATTATGGGTCATTTTACTGCTTTTTCGACCAAAATGTGCTAATATTTTTAGAAAAGGAATGATGACTTTTCAGGTACCAGCAGTTAACCATTATGTTTTCTTTTTGAATCCCTGCCTCTTTCCATAATGAAACCAGTGTTGATTCATTGTACACAGCAAAAGTTGTGTTTGCCTGTATTTTTTTGAAGAAAAAAGTCTCTGTTTTCATGGTAGGAAGATGTACTGTGCAAACAATTTAAAGATGACTGGCCTTGTAAGAGCCACCAATATCATTGAAGTGTGAATTAGGAATGGTTATGAGACATTTCTTGGTGAAATTTCTTACTGAAGGTCTTCAAAATATGGAAAATTACTTAAGTGTAATTTGTGAATTTGTGCATTTGTAGCTTTACCTTATTAGGTGTCCATTTCTGATGGTCTTCTGAGGGATCTGCCTTAATCCTTCATTAAGACGCTGTAACACTTAATATCTTGTCAGAAATAAATGCAATTTATTTGCATTTATTGTTCCATTTGCAACAAATTTGTTAGTGGTTAAATCAAATGATGGTTCATTCATGAAGAAATTTAGAAATGTATAGTCAGGTAGAAAAAGTGAAAAACCTTTACTACAAAGATGCACAAAAAGTAATTTTTTTGAATGTAACACAGTTCCACTGCATCTAACCAGGCTCATCAGATCTTCAGGTGCAGTTCTATGCAATTTGATTAAATGCAGTTCCGTCTCCATAGTTGAGCTTTAGATTGCTGCACCAGAGGGGCTACAGTAAAAAGTATAGCATGCCTGCTCCTCAGAGTGTAATCAAACCTAGTTAGCATCAGGAAACCGTTCTACCTTGCAACTAGGCCCAAAGCTAAACTTATCATATGACCAGTGCAGGGTGGAAAAGGTAAATGGTGCGGGTGCCAGGCCTGTGTAATAAAAAGTTGTGGGACCAGGTGCCTATTTTCTCCAGTGCTCGTTTGGTAAGAACATAGCTGAGATTCTGCCAGTCTTTTGAACTTGCTCTTTTCTCCTTGGTCATAGCCTCTACAGCAGTGGACTTTGATAAGGAACAGCTCTGACCACCCATGGATGTACCATTACTATGGATAACTTTAGGTAAAATATATTTGCTAGGGTTAGACCTTGGCAGTGCAAAGAACTGGAACAGATGCAGAATCTGAAAGTCAAAAGAATGAGGTAGGCACATGAGTGGCACACATTCTTCAAGATGTTTTGCCCTGGGCCGCGGTGCTCGCTTTTTCACAGTTGAAGTGTCTTCGCTCCTTTTTAACTTTTTAAAAAAACAACATTGTTGTGTGATATCCTTTTGTAAAAATGCTTGGAGATCCTATCTCACTTCACGTAAGACACAGAATAGCTGTTTGGTAACAATACTTGAAAAAGAATTTTCCAAAGCACTCAATGCCCTTTTGGGCTACTTAAAATTTTCATGTTATTTTTATTTACCAGGTACATTGCAATAGCACCAAAGTACTCCAGTTCTGCATCTCAGTACTGCTGTGCAATGAACAGTGGTCTGGAATAGGTAGCTGCACCATGTGGTGAGTTATTGGTGTCTTAATGATGTGAATACTCATGAATACTGTGAATATTCACAGATGTGAATACTGTTGGTAGTGATCATCACTATTTCTTGCGTTTTGTTTAATGGTAACATGCTATAAGCTATGGAGAGAGAGATCTGTACGTCTGAATGTGTACCACTCAACTCCTTACAATGTGTAAGGAATACATTATGCATAGTCAGAGTCTGCATTTCCTTCTCAAGCTAGATGGTCTGGATTGGTTTTACTTCCAAAAGTGCTAGATTGTTTCTACAACTAATAGCACAGTGTTAGTTGTGTATGTCAAGTTAGATAAGGAAAATTAATAATAAATGGCAAAATAAAAGCTCTTTCACTGGCAGGCATTCGTAAACATAGATGACTACTGAACATAATACACCATCAAAACAGACATCAAGTTCCTCCTTAGCCACTGAAGTGGTGAACGTTTCCCAAGATATACAAATTTCTGAAGATAGTGCTGAAAATGAATCAGAAAACAAATTACAGCCAAGGGAAAATTAACAAGTTAGGACAAGGTTAACTTTGTCACCCAGAGCCAAAACTGTATGAGAAACATTAAAACCTTTAATTTAATTTTCATTGTATTTTAGCAAGCAATGCCATTATACGAGGGAACTTAGTTACTACACTATAATAATTTTTCACATCAAGGCTTAATTTTCTTCTTTACTTTGAATTAATATTTTATGAGTCCCCGATCATCAACTGCCGGATGTTTTTCCTAATGACTCTCTGCTTTATATGAAAAAATGTTCTTATTTCCTGTTCGTGTACAGTAGAACAGAAAAGAGGCTCATTAATGGATCAGTGCAATAATTTTATACTATATAAAATATTTATATTTATGTAATATAGTATTTATGCATCTGAAGAAAACCTTAGTTATAAAATAACTTGGTAAAAATCATTTGTGTTGAACAAAGTAACATCATGTTAGCCGTGAGTTGGTGACCCAGGCATAAAACTTGCTTCTCTGTTGAACAGAAAATGTATTTAATAGATGGTTATGATTTGTCTGCCTGATTTCAGTCAAAGTTATTGCGATTAAGCCCTAACTCAGCTCATTCAAGCTGCAAAACCGCTGTTTGGTGGTACAAATATTTTGTCCAGATTCTTCCAATGCACTGAGTTCCCATTCCAGCTCCTTCATACTGCAGCGTCTGCAGGGGCTTAACAGGCATCTTGGCTAAGCTTTGCACTTGCCATGGAAGTGACTTGCTTCACTGTCCAATGTAAGCCCTGTAGCTTCTCTTCTCACTTAAAAGCTCACTTTCTTTTGTCAGCATTGCCAACAGGAAAAAGTTTGGGAGTCAGTCATGTATATCTTTGCCTCTTGGCCAACTCCAGCCTCCTGTGAGCAGTGATGCACAAGTCAGGCTGACACCACTCCTGCCTGTGACTGGAGCAGCTTTAGAGGCAGAAAGGTTGAACAGCCCTGTGGACAGTTCTGTGTATGTTTTAGATTTGATTTTCTATATATTCATGAGCACTGATTTATAACAGTATCTAGCTGTTGCTCAGAACTTTCTATCAGTGGATCTAAGGCACTTTTTAAGCAAATCCAGGCTTGTTATATCAAATTACAGAGGGATAAACTGAAGTGAGAGGTTCTCCCAGAGTAACACAAAGGTATCCTAGAAGTAGACCTCTAAAACTGGACTCCTGTGGGCTTTACAGTCAGCTACATAGTGCCAAAAGTTGTTGTCAATTTTCTCGCACAAAAAAAAATGTATTCTTCAAACATCAGGAACCAGCTAGCTTTGTCACTGTCCACCTGTGAAATCTAATCGAGAGTTCTCCCCTCTCACTGCAGCCTCTTTCACTGCTATTGGTAGTGATGGGAAGGGTGTTGCTCCTGAACCCCTTCCCTTCCCACAAAGTGCATTGTAGAATGACAGGATTCTCCATGGGTCCCAGGGCAGAAGGTGATCCCTTGGAAGACAGTTATGAGGGTTGGTCTGAACTATAAATGCAGAAGGGGAAAATACCCATACTTGTATTGAGGGGAAAGGATTTTTCATTATTCTTCATTAAAATTCTATGGTCACAAATTTTTCTGTGGTAAACTAATTTCTGCTTCTTTTGTGAGAAAGCAGTCTCCAGTCCTTACTCTGGTTTGTGTACACATACCTAAATCAGCTTTAAACTGTTTGAAGTGCTATCAGAGAGAGTGCAGGATTTCAGTTATCATGGAAATACCCAGGGCCCAGTTAACTGTAAGCCATTGAAAACAGTGCTGCTGTTCGTACCAGACCTAACAAGTATATCTGTATGTGCAAATACAGACTTCTCTGTTAGACTTAAGATCAGTGTGTTTTGTACATACCACTGCAACCATATGTAGGTTTTGATGTTACCTTTACAGCAGTTGTTATAAATGCTTCTGAACAAGAAAAATGTTTAAAACATTTATTTTCATTTCTGGATCATTTGAGATAATTGCATTTATTAAGAAGCAAATAACAAAAGTCCTTCACAAAGAGAAAGTATGATTTAATTTTCTACAGCTATAGGAAAGGAATCCTAGGGTCTGGTCTTTGTTCCCTGCTGACTCCATGTGTCACCTTATTTGTTGGTTTCTTTAGGTCTGTAGGGGAAAATCCAGCCCCAGAGAATTCTTTGGAAGCCTCAGGGTGAGAAGGACCTGTGTAACACCAAACATCGTATTATTTTAATTTCAACAATTACAGGTCCTTCTTCCACATTCCTGCTAGGACACAGACTTATGGACATCACCCTCTCATTGGATAGCCTTTCCTTTCCACTGCACAGAAGGAAACCGATGTCCCACTTGCTGGTCTGAACCTCTCAGTGACACTAGCTGTGCTGACCATGGTCTGATGTGACAGAAACACAGGACACAGTGCATGTGTTTGCCTAAGACAACTACATCATATAATCTCTACAAAAGTACTTACTTTTCAGCTGTTGGGGAATTGCAGTAAGGGTGGACAAGCAGATGCATGGTGGAGTTCTAGGTGGGTTTCAACAAGCTTCCTAGTGAGGGCTCTGTGCCCATTACCAAGCAGATGTCTGCACTGGGATCGCCGCCTTTCAAACCTGGAAACAGTCCTCAGTTCTTAGTGCAACATCAGTTAAATAGATCTTACAATACAGTTTAGAGAGGAGGTAGAGAAATCACACGTGAAAATATGTCTGATTGTCATGGTTTGGGCCTGGTTGGCAGCCAACCACAATGCAGCACCTCTCTCTCCCTTCCCCTCCGGCAATGAGAAGGGACAGAGAGCCAGGCTTGGGGTTCGAGATAGGACTGGGATGGGGAAAAAAATCACCCTTTATGGGCTCGAGCAAAAGGCAGACTCGTTAGGGGAAGAAAAAAAAGAACATACATTTATTACAGACACTAACAACACATAACAGAGTAGGACAGTGAGAAGCATTGCCACATCTTGAGAACACCTTCCCCCCACCCCTCCCTTCTTCCCGGGCTCAGCTCTGCTCCCGATATCTCTACCTCCTCCCCCAGGGGCACAGGGGCTGGGAATGGGGGGTGCAGTCAGCGCTGCCACTTCCCTTATCTTTGGTGAGGGGAGTGTCTGGAACTTGTTCCTCCTGCTCCATCGTGGTCCCCCTCTCACAGGAGACAGTCCTCCACAAACTTTCTCTGACATGAATTCCTCCCATGGGCCGCAGCGTTCCCCACACTGCTCCGTCATGGGTCACTAACTTCCTCCGACTGGATTCCCTCCCACGGCTGCAGCCCTTCCCGAGCTGCTCCGGCGTGGGACTCCCCCGCATGCTGCAATCCTCCCCGCGCTGAATTACAGCAGCGGGGCTGCCTTTTCCCATGAGACCCCGGCCTTCTTCGGGCACAGAACCTTGATCATCCGAGCAGGCAGAAGCCACAGGCCATAAATCAATGTCTGCTCCACCATAGATCTCCATGGGTGGCGGGGGGGGCCGCCCTGCCGTCTCCCCACAGGATACAGGGGGGTCTCTGCTCCGGCACACCTCCCCCCTCCTTTCTTCCTCCGTTCCCCCACTGACCTTGGTGTCCACGCAGCTGCAGCAACTCCTCCTCACAAGTCCGACTGCCCGTCACCACGTCCCTTCTTAAATACGTTATCGCAGAGGCGCAGCTGATTGGCTCAATTTCCCAAACAGAGGTGGAGCTGGCTTGGAGCTGGGGGAGCTTCAAGAAGCTTCTCACAGGGGCCGCCCCGATAGCCCCCTCCCCTGCCACCAAAAAACCCCACTACTCACTCAACCCAGAACACTGATCAAAACTTTGCTAGGAATAAGTGACATAGCTCTAAAAAGAGTAAGAAATATTTAGGTGTGTGTTGCATCATATTCTGTGCAGTATCAAGTCAGCATCCCCAGATCTTTAATGAAAATCAGGAGGATATAATTCAAAATAATGGATGCAAGCCAATATAAGGCTGAAACAGGCATGTATAATTTGTGTGTATTTGTATATGGACACCAGAAGCTACGTGATGTACTTGTGCAGGACAACTTATATATTACAGAAGATGAGCAGGCACAAATGATACTCTCCTGTCGGTCTGAGACTTTGAGCTGTGCATCCAGCCACTGTCACACAGGAGCTATAAAACTTGCACAAAGACCAATGTTGGGCAAGGTTAACTGAAATGTTTTAATAATGGAATTGTCCTCCTCACCTTTCAGCTATATTCTTGCTCTTTTTGTCTGAATTCAAATCACCATGATAGCTCTCTCTTCCTGAGCATGCTCATTGATGGGAATGTAGCAAAATGTGAGGTAATAAAAAGGTTTTGTTACTAAAGCTCTCCCTGCTTTCTATAATGTGGGAGATCAACAAACATTTTTCAAGCTCTAGATAGAGGCTTAGGGGACAGACACAATTGTCACTGACTTTCAGTGAGACCTCTGTGTCTAACTGCACTTCATGCTGTGAAAATCTCCCTTGCAGTGTACGGGTCGCTGTGTATAAACCTTACAAAAGAAAAAAAAAAAAAGCTGTAGATGTATAAAAGGTGAATAATAAGTAAAAAAGGCTTAGGGACGTGTCTTTAGAGAGTTGTCAACAGTTAAACTGAAGTGTCTTGGTGTAAAAAGGTTTGCTGGGAACCAAGCAAAAGGAAAATCTGGTGAGGGATTGTCCTTTGAGGGTCCAGTGATCACCTGCAATCTCACTATTGCTGAAGAGGTGCTAACTGGAGCAAAAAGTAAGAGGCACATTTATACGGGAGCAAAGTCAGGAGGAATACACAGTACATAAAATGAAAAAAAGTTGTAAGGAAGAGCCCAAGCAACACATCAGGTTTGTGTGATGAAAGCCTGCCACATGTTGTAGCGTCAGGATACAAAGCAGCAGTAGAGATAACATCACACACAGCTACCTTTGACTTTTCAGATCAAAAGGCAAGCTACAAATTTCACAGCTACAGTGACAGGGAGTGGGGTAGAGCAGCATTCTGTGCGATGCTTACATGCTCACCTCGGGTGGATATTGTCAGTATAGCCAGCCAGCACACTGCTGGCAGGAAACTTTCTGTGAGTTGGCTGAGACTTTTGGAGCCTGATATGTCTTTCAGTCTCACCTTTCTGATATTTTTTCTTTCCAGATTGTTCCCTAATAATCCCTCAATTGTGAAAATAAAAGAGAGAAGTCTCCTAGTTGTACTGAATTGTTTGATGACTTTGACAATATTGACTACTGTTGCTGCCTTATGGTTCCTTCCTTCTCTCTAGAGCAGCTGCTTCTCCTCATGCACTTTGTGGCACCTCTCTTTTAACACTGAACAAAGTTTTAATGTAAAAAATATATTTTTAGAAAATATTATGGTACTGTACAACAATAGGAAACATGGCAAAACCAAGCCCCAGCTTTATGTAAGCTTGATGTTCTGTTTCCTACAGGAGCGGGCCCAAAAATCGAGGACTGGCTTCAGGCACGGGTGTCACCAGTGCGGCTGCTGTCTGAGGAGCCTGCACCTGAGCAGGGGCAGAGGTCCTGCAGGGCAGCAGTGCCATGACTCCCGTGTCCTCACCTGCTGCAGCCACCGACTGTATCCCTGAGCCTTCGTCAGAAGTGTAGGGAGTTCAGTCAGACGGGAAGAAAATAGTAGGAAGGAAATCTGTCCTTCTTCCCACCTAGGGAACAAGATTTCTGCTGGGTTTGGGAGGGATGGGGGTATTTAAGTGACAACTAGTTTTTGGAAAGGACAAGGACACAAATTTGTGTCCATCCTTAGGGTGGGAGAATTGAATTAGGCCCCTGCTGCTGAGAAGACCAGAGTCACTCTGACCAGGTCCAAAAAGACATTGCATGTAGTTACGATTGTCTTCCATGGGAGCTGAGTGAGGACACCACGTCCTGGATGAGTCTCAGCACTTTGCATCACCACGTAGGTACTTTTTCTTTAATATAAAAGAGTTCCATTGTGGTTGTTTCTGAGAGAAATTTTGACACAATAAAGTAAATGGCTGGGTCTGCTGTGCTTCATCAGAGAGCAGGCTTTTTTCAGTCAATGCTAGCATAATTCATTTTCAAAAGCTCTCATGATCATTATTCATTACAGCTTGTAAGAAAACATTGCTGTGAACTCAAAAGTGAAGACTTTGTTTAAAATTATTTATGATGCTAAATGTATTCATATCATTGCGATGTGGTTTGCTTAGAGCATTTATTTTATTTGTCTGCATTGGGAATAAACATAAAATTAAGTACCACTTTTTCATGTGTGAAAATTAACTAGGGCTGAGCACTTTTAATCAAGCTTTTGTACTATTAAAGGCCTGGAATGCAGAGAGGGGGGTGTATTTTCCCTAATTATACATTAAATCTGAAGTACAGAGGAGAATGAAATCCTATCAGTTCCTTATGCCCAGGGTTTAGATCAAAAGGCCAGAAATCCCATGGATGGAGTGGCTCTAAGTTCACCCTCTGCACAATTGCGTATTAATGATACAAGGTCTTTGGTGACTTAGTGTAGTGTGACTTATCCCTCCTCCTGCTTTCCCATCTCTCCTGTCTATGCACTGTCTGCAGCTGAGCACCATACCACCAGGCTCCATCTCCATGGGCTCACGTGCATGGCTGCATCTTGGTCCTCTCTTGTTCTGGATTCTGTGCTGTCAGACCCTTCTCAGGGACACTTCATCATGATACATGGATAAGAAATGTAGCCAGTAGTTTCTATTTGTTTTTATTAGTATTATATGTATGGCTCCAGTGAGTTATATCTAAACATGGCGTATTTGGGGACAGAGTAAACTTACTCAAATGGACTTCTGTCTGTTTGTCAACCCACATGACTACTTTAGATCAAGTCAGCCAAGCTCAGGAAGGAAAGAGAACAGAGTGTCGTGTTTATCACTGCTGCTCAGTAAGGGCTTAAAACTCAGATGGAGATATGTGGTGTTGAGTCTTTGATAAAAGTTCAGAAGTCTTAGGAGTCTTGTGACTGTGGATGAAAGCTTCTTTGTTTGCTACGTAGCTATCTATTTGTAACTCCTGCAGGTAAATACCATTTGAATAAACACAGTTTCTTTGGCTTTGCTAATATTTTCATATATTTTGCTGAATTACTGTGTCTAGTTGCAAAATGTGACTTGTTTTTGTTTCCATAATTTTCCTCCGAGTGGGAATGTTACAAGTGATGCTTAGTTTAATGCATACATCAAACATTTTCTTGCACATTCTCCATAGACTGAGGCATGTGCTATTTTCAAATAGATAAAGTAATAAGCAGTTACTTTTAGGCTGTGGGACCTGTATCTGGTGCTAGTTCAGTGTTTTGTCACACAGTTTTGTGTTATTTGAATAAAGAAAAATTATTATAGGATTGTTGGTGACAGAATGGATTCCCAATGCACAAAACCAGCCTGTATGTTCACCACATAAAAGGTTACTAGGACTTCTCTTCCTTGTACCTTGCTCTGAAACATATTTAGTTAATGAGAATCTCTATGGACTATGTCCCTCAGAATTACCCAAGGAAAGCAGTAATTTCCAACAAATTAAAAGATGGGATGATTGAAAGTGTTTATCCACTGCAGACCTAGGAACAATTGATGATATTTTTGCAGAACACAGTATGGAAACATGGGCATGAAAGCACAGTGTGGGCAAAGGGTGTACTTGCCTGTGTCAGCAAGTTGCTTAACTCAGCACTAATAGCACTATTCAGTTTGACTGAGACCCCTGATAGAAAATCCACTAGTCAATGGAAGGCTTCTATTGATCTTCATGGGGCTTGACAGGAGTCTTAGCTAGTTAAATGTTATACTCTGCAGGGGCTTCTCCAGCCTTTTCTTCTGCTCTCCTATTTTTCCTTGGAAATTCCTTCCTAACGGGATTACTTTCACAAGATCTTTTAGCTGGCCTCTTACATGATGTTTCATTACCATTTTGTTCATGAAAACGAACTTTTAATAGTATTTAGGTGAGAGAAATTTCAAGTTATGTTTACACTGGAAAAGAAATGTATAGAAATGTAAGGAATTTCTTGTTCCTGAGTATAAATTCTGTAAGATACCCACAACCAAAGATGTTCCACAATAGACCGATACATGGATGTGCTGTTTTGTCAAATGGCAGATGGGGATTTAGTGTTTTTCCTTTTTCCTCGGGAATCTCCGGTGATGGTGCTGACACTTATAACACCATTAATCTCTTATCATGAAATTTAGCCATGAGAGAATAACAGACTTGGCCCAAACAAGTATAAATAAATCTGGGTAGAAGGCAAGGTTATGCTATGTTTGATTTATATTGCACTAATGAGATACCACTGGCTGGATAGTGGTTCTTACTGATCTTGTTTCGTCAGACAATTGCTTTGGAAAACTACCTGAGGAACTAGAGATAGTTCCAACACTCAGACCTGAATCCAGAGTCTACTAACATGCATAAATGCTCAAATTCAGGTTTTAAGTAGGAAGCAAGAGATGGACACTATTTCTCATCCATAGCTGGTTGTGAACATCTTGCTAAATAAATAGATATAACCAAGTGCACAGGCCAGTGGTGTGCATGCTGCTTCAGAATAGTCTATATTTTTAGAAATTGCAAGTATGTAAATAATGTTTCCCTTATTTTGGTACCATATTTCCAGCTAGGATTACAGGTACCACAAAGAAATTGATTTGGAAGCTTTGATGGGAGCATGGCATAGATCTGCGCCAAACTTTCATGCACTCAGAACTCATCTCCCTTTCTTCTAACTGTCTTCAGGACCTGCTAACAGACTGCTGTGTAGAAGAAATCAGTGTCGTGAACTATGTGCATTTATTTTCAGCTGCAGAGCGGCTCATGTCTCTGAGGCCTGGCATGGAGCTAAAGCATGGGACTCTTCTGCTTGTAGACTTGGGCACAGCCCTGAGCAGCAGTGAGCACTGTCCTGGTCTACCCCAGTCTGGTGCAAAAGGGTTGTCTGAGCGTGTTTGGGTGGAAGATCTGTTGCCTTTCCCCATGCTGGGCAGTACGAGCAAGCAGGCATGCAGGTGATTATGTGGATAGTGGCTCATTGCTATTCTCATGCACACCCTGAACCTTGGAACACATAACCATTACAGTACAGTTCACTGACTGTCACTACATAAGGCTATGTCTGAACTACTCAGCTACATGGGCAGGGACACAGGCTTGAGCACCAGCACACAAATGTCCTTATTCCTGTTTGCTAGCCTGCTCCTGACATGTTTTGGATTAGAACAGGTCATCCAGACCAGGCATGGTTCAGGGCACAGCACAGGTTGCAGGCTGATGTGCTTGTGACACTTGCATAAACCAGATCCCAAATCTAGATTCTTTTGTTAGGGCAGCATATATCTATGATTCAGGTTCTGATCCCTACAGAAATATAAATAATTAAAGAAATAAAGAAATGACCACCAAATATGTCACATGCTCAGCACAAGCTACGAATTACTGAACTGTAGCCAAAAGTACTTGACATCCTGGATCTAAGATTTTGTCTTGGCTCAGTTTTTTTGGGAAGTAGCTTTTAATACAGACAGCACAGAGGGATTTGAGCAAACATCTTTCATTCAAACAGCTTCAGCTTTCAGGAATATCAGAACTTGGAGCCAAATATCATGGTGTAGGTCCGTTTCTAAAGGAACTAAAATTTGACTTTCCAGTGCTGATGTTAGTCTGGTGCACACTGTAGCGGTGAATGCTGCCAACATTCTGAACTTTCTTGGTTGCTTTCCTCACTTCCATAGCTGCAATGAGAATGTTAAACTGACTGTATGGACTCTGTGCATCTCTATTTAGTTTGGCAAATAGAGAAGATCACAGTTCACAGGGGCTTTGCTATAAATATTTTTAAGTGTTGAAAAAATCAAGTTATGCAGATGAACAAAAGATATCTGGGGTTTGGGTTGTTTCTGGGATTTTTACTCAGTTTTGATTGGGCACCTAATTGATCAATGAACTTGAGAGCTAAACACTTCTGAGCCTGCAGGGACTTGTCTGCTGGTCTTTGTGTAATGTAGAACTGACTGCAGTGCTCACATAAATCTTCATTAAACCAATTTTAAAACCTTATATCTTTTATTGTTTTCCTTGAACAAGTAGTAACAAAAGGAAGTGAATATGTCTGTTGTCTTTTACCAGGAGAGTAAAGTTGTAGAGTGAGAACATGTTACCTCTCTGATGGAAGGAGAGCAAAAGTCATGTTGTGACCTGCTGCTGTTTGAGGTCTAAGCATGATAAAAATTGGACTTTGTTACAAAAATTAAGTTTGAAGTTGAATGTTGTGGATGGAGTTTTTGATGATTATAGGAAAAATAGGGTGGGTTTTGTTTATTTTTGTTCTGCTTTTTTGTGTGCAGAGGCTTCCTCTTGCTTCTGTTAGGTTAATTGTTCAGTGCAGAGCCAGCTCAACCCTTCCCAAGGGCATAGAAAGGACTGAGTGCTACTGTGCCAAGGATGGGGACAGATTAATTTTTGGAAGAGGTTATCAGTCTGGTGCTACTTCTACCTCCACAGTCTCCTAATTCCCAGTGAAGACTGACCCCAAATGACCCTCTGCTGTTTGAGCCCCCGTGTGTCTGCTCCATCCAGAGGCCGGTGAGCCCAGCAACTGCACTGCACAGCCCAAACGCCGACTGTACCATGCACGCTGTTGCTGTCTGGGGCTGGTGTGCCCCATGGTCACCTTACAGCCCTTTGTGCCCTCCACCAGTGCGTGGGAGGATGACCTGGGGCACGGCCGGGTCCAGCTGCAGGCCAGGAGTCTCTGGTGTGCCTCTACCTGTCTGGGCCAGAAAGTAATCCTAAACGTCACTTGTATCTGATGCCCCCACTGCTCCCAGGGCTCTGCCAGTGCATGTCACATATACTGATGTGACTGTTAGGTTCGACTCTTCACTGCATCACAGTTTCTTTTATGACCACAATGTAGAAATACTCTTATGAATCATTAAATGTCTGACAGCCAGTGTTACAAAAATAAAAATCTAGAAAAACTTCTACATATAATTACTCTTGAAAACCACTTACCCTTCAGATAGACTCTCACCATCATCTTAATATTGACTTTTAAGCTCTGATGAAGCTAGTCATGGACAAGATGTCGATTTCTTTGTTACATTTACAGTAAATGTAAATATGATGACAAATGCAAAGCTGCAAATTGTATTCTGACCTTAACTGCTTCAAAGATTTGGTCTCAATCTAATATCAAGTTTAGGGCAAACGCCATATACTGTCTTCAGGGACTGCAAAATAGTCAAAATGTATCTGATGTATAAAATAACAAACTTCATTTAATAAGTTATTAAGACTAAAGATTCTCATGTACATGATCCTGCTCAAGATAGTAGGATTTATTGCAAGATTAAGTAAGTCCTCTTTTCTCTGAATGACGATTTCATAATAGAAAAATCCTTTTAAATAAGAAGTACCATGTGAAGAGTTTTTTTGCTTTGAACCACCAGGTGAATATACTGGATAACAATTCACACAGATCTTTTAGGGAATATATAATTTCTGAGGAAAACCAATTTGTTGAAGCATTCTTTTGTTTATTGTAGTGACATAGTCAGCTCTTTCAATGCCTATTGACTTCATGGCTTATTGTTAAAACAACGATTTATTTTACTGGAGTGTTAACAGATTAAGATCCTGTGAAAGCAACTGAGTGAAAAACTCAAAAATCTGTGGGAAAACCTTTCACAGTGACAGCAAAATAATTTCAGTCAGAATCAGTAAAAGTATGAAATCATTGCCTTTTACTTAACTACTCTTATGCAGTGCCCAGGGAACTGGGTTTAACTGTGCTTTGCAAATCACTGTGCTATCATAAGTTAAACAAAGTCTTACCTACTCAGATGAGGCCCCAAACTCCAAGATACTGTTAACTTGTCTTAAGTAAATACAGCCTGCTAACAATTTACTTCCTTTTCTGATGCTCAGTATGTGGTGGTTGTATTTCTTTTAATTTGAATTAGTTTCTTATTCACAGTTAATAGAACATGTTTTATTTAGCTACCAGATTTGTTATATATTGCTGGTTACTGAAATTCCTTCAACTATGCTGGTATCTTTCCCAGTGTAGAACACCTCTTTGGTACACAGATTTTATCTTTTGACAAAAGGAAATCTCCACTCCTGTTCTTTTAATGAGCAAGAGAGCAAAATAATTTCTTTAAGAAGTCACTCAAAAGGGCAAGGACAAAATTTTTCCATTATGATAGATCAGTGTTTTCTGAGATCAGATTTCAAATGTGTAATCGCTGGCTTTCAGTAACTGTGAGAAGATAAAATTGCAGATTAAAAAAAAAAAAAAAATAAAAAAAAAATAAATGGATGGAGGAAATCAGTTTTTTTTTTTCAAAAAAAAACCCAACAGGTGCCAGGATCTGCAGTGTTCTCTGTACAGGCACACTCACAAACTGACCACCTAGAAATGAATGCTTCAGTGACATGGACTGATCAACTGTAAAAGCCCACTTTACTGATGACTTTTTGCATTGGCTTTTGTATGTTCAGGCTGTTTTTTAGACAAAGTATCCTCCCATAGAGGCTTCTGAATGGGTTACATGAAGGTACTTTACAATATCTTTATCATATTTTTATATATTATTATATAATATATAATATTTTACTACACAGGAGTAACAACTCCTCTGCTCCTACTTCTGATGTAATGCTCTAAATGGTTTAGTCAGGCAGCAGAAGGAGACTATTTGTCTAAATTTCCATAAGTTTAATTGTATAGGAAACCCATTTTCTACACTCAAGTTTCAACAGGTTCTAAAAGAATGTGGGCCTATACTGAGAGTAGGTAAATGAGATTAATCACTGCAGCCCTGTAACAAGGTTCTTAAGCAAAGTCTGCCACTAGGTTTCACAGGTGCTTTCATTGAACTTCCTCGGGCATAAAAAGGTTAAATGTAGCCCCATAGTAAACTGGTTTTACAACTCCTATAATTAATGTGAAACAGTATCTAATTTTTTATTCTTACATTAAAAAAAAAAAAAATAAGAAAAATCTTTACAGTAAGTATTGTCAAGGACAAGAACAGGTTGTCCTGCAAGGTTGTGGAGTCTTCATCCATGGAGACATCCAAAACCTGACTGGACACGATCCTGGACAACCTGCTGTGGCTGCTCGTGCTTTGAGCAAGGGGCTGGACTGGAAGTTTCCAGATGTCCCTGCCAGCCTCAGCCCTTTTCTGTTTCTGTGACTAATTGGACTCAGCAAAAGAACATTTGCTTATGTGATCTGAGAATTATAGTTGCTAGATTTGTAATGTAATCTGTAGTAGTCTCTATGCATAAACTACCATAATTTCTCCTTAATTTCTAATTTAAACTAAATGCTCATGCACTCTCTTCAGCTTCTCCCCTACTGAAGGCAGAAAAGAATGTGACCTTACTGCATGTGTTTTTAAAAATACCGTAGTGAAATACGTTCTAATATTCCTTTTAGAATGATGCAATTGGAATGGCATTATCGAATATAGGACATTGAAAGATAAATATAAATATACTTAATTCCAAAGTCATTCATACACTTCATTTGCTGCTGGGTTTTTTAATATCTTATTTAAAGAAAAAGAAGTACAACTCAGAATTGATAAGACTGATTTCTATCTGACATGTTTGAAATTTACTTTGCTTTGAAACTGATGGTTTCACCTCAAACTTCTTATTGACCCTTTCCCCCTTCTCTGTGCCTGAAGCCTTTCCCTACCCCAAGGAGCACTCACTGTCCAGTTTCTCTCAAGCCCACATACTCTGCACCTGCCCATGGTCTTCCTAATTCCTCTCCACTAGCATTTACTAGCTTTGACTGCTTTTCTTTTGTAGAAACCACCCCAAACCAGTACAGCCTGTGGTCCCTCGTGGGCCTTGCAGAGGAGGTTTCTCTGGGAGGCCAGCTGGGGTTTCCCATTGTCAGGACCTGAAGGCAGCCCTTGTACTGCCACCTCCAACTTTGCCCAGGCACATGGGACAACAGCTTCCCTGCAGGAACACAATCGTAGCAGTATCTGGCAAAGGAGAAATAACAGCTTCAGTCCACTTATGCCCTGAAGGGATGAAGCACTCATGTGTGATGGAAGCAGTCTGTGTGTGTGCACTGGGTCAGCACCATTTTCTTACAGAAATGATGAGTGCCTGAACCCCTGGTTGGATTTTTTTTTTTTTTTTTTTACCCCCAAAATAGAAGTTAACTTACAGGGTGGCCAGGTCAGTCACTGAGATGGGCACTCACATATGACACAGCAGCCAGTTTGGTTGTACCAAAAATGGGATCCTTCACTTCAGATTCCCACAGAACATTACAGCAGAAAATGCTGTTTGCTCTAATTAAATGTGACTAAATGAAATCCTTCTTGGGGACAAAGCAAATCTCTCACAATCACTTTGAGTAGTGAAGGCCACTGTTGTCATTAGACAGAAGCATCCCAGGACTATCATATGGTCAAAAGCTGAGAAGCAATTCAATTGCACCACTTGAAATATCACACTCATTTTATAGTTTATTTCCCTGTTTGTGTCTTATGGGAATGGTAAATTCAGGACTAATTCACTAACTGCCAAATACAATTTCAGGCACCAGATTTGATCTCAGTTAGCACAGTTCTTGTCACCCTGATTTTGTCTTACAGCTGGAATTACCGTAGGCATATTACACAAGTGCTGTTAGTTACACGTCCTCTTCACCTCGCTGACTGTATGTTCCCTGCTCCGACCAGACGCAGTTTAACAGCTGGAGGCTGTTGTACTGTCTACGAACTTACCTCTTCATATGAAGTGTTAGTCAGGAACACCTTTGCTAAGGAGGTAAGTCATGTCTCAATTGTGGCCAAGAAAATTAAGACTGTAGTAGATCAGATGTATGAGATATGACGAACAGGAGCTTGCATGTGCTCCAAGTTTATCAACAAACTTTCAGTATGTGGAAATCCAGGAAAAGGACTTTGGCACTAATAGAAAACAAGACCTTAATAAAAGGAGCTAAAGATCTTGTGATGTGTTGTTGGAGAACAGCTGTCTTTAAATGGAGGCTACAGACCTGGGATGCTCCTGTTCTCCCTGTGCTCATACGGCAATGCCTTGTCTTTCTAAATGTATCTGATATGGATTTCAGAAGAAAGCCTCACAACAAAACTGAAAAAAAAAAAAAAAACAAAATCCATGTCTGTATTATTTGGACAAAAAAAAGCCCTGCAGTGCAAGAGGGGTAGCAAATGTAGAGCAAAATAACAAATGCAAACCTGTGATTTTGGAAGAAGTGTAACTGCTGTAAGTTGTAATAAGATAGCATGTCACAGATAATAATTTTCAGTGATAAAGTTGACCTGCTAAAGAAAAAAACCAAGCAACCAAGGCAACATATGAATATTTTTTAGATTTCTAAACAAAGAGGAAGCACACGATAAAGAAAAAATAATGTATTTAAACTGTAACCAGAATCATAACTCATACAAACAACTTGAAAAATATGACAGCATAAAATAACTGGAAACAATAGTTATCCATTCTTTCGATGGATGTCAATGTACAGTCAATAGATTTGTAACTTAGAGAAGTCCAGATTGTACCTTCTCTGTTGTATGTTAAATTCGGAGTTCTAGTTTCATTCTGACACTAAGAAGAATTTAAAATCATGTGTAATTTCCAGTAACATAATATTCAAACTTGATTTTAAAATTGTGGTCCAGATCTTCTGCTGTGGTATGCAGGCAGTGGAACTATGATGAATCATGCCACACAAGGACCAGCTGGAGGCATTTTAATGTTGCTGTATGTTGATTCTTTTTATTTTTGACACTTGGAATTTTTAAATATTCCTGTTGAATAAGTATTATTTTGTGAGTGTTTTTGTTACCAGATTTGATCTGTTTAAGCACTGTCTCCTTTTCAACTGAGTATATACTAACTGTTTAAACATACTTCTGCTATTTTGGTTACGGTAAGTAGGAGTTTGGGGTTTTTTTAGTTCAAAATATTCTGAAATTTTCTGATGCATAACTCCTTTTGCCAGTGTCCAGAAACCCTTTTAATTCCATTCCAGCATACCAAAAGATTTTAACCTGTTTTAACAAAGAGTTTCATGTACAAACCAAAGCAAATATAAACTCAGGAGATTGTATGGACAGGTAGTGTTACTCATTTTTGCTCTCATTCCAGCTCCTGTTTATTCATGTGTTCTATATGTTGTGTGTCCAAAGTGTGAACTCTCCAGTACAGGAATGGGATTGCTTTTATATGTTTGATTCTGGTTAATACTCCAAGGCTCTGATTAACAATTATGGTCCCCAGGTATTATCTCACTTACAATACAGCTGAATGATTTCCATATTCTTGGGGTATCCAGCTAAGTTTGTGGAATAATTACTGACAGCCCTTTAGAACAGGACTACTGGAATAGCTGTTGCAGTATTGTGTCACATTAGGGCATAGAGATGACTTGAGTTACTCATCTTGGGAAACGAACATAAGTAACCCTAACTGCTTATGATTTTTAGAGTGCAGATACAGTCAGTCATTTTTATCAGAAATATATGACTAGTTATTAATTTTCCTGCTTTCTGTTGTCATGCTCTACTGATTTTATTTTTTTTCATGTATTTACAAACTCTATATTTAAAATACTGTTGTACATCTTTGCGTTTTTAGTACTAAAGCTGTAGTTATAATCATTACACCTTCATCAGAGATAAAATTTATACTGTCTCTGATAGAAGCTGAAATGCCACTGAATAATATAGGAAACTTATTTAATTTGGAGATTCATTTCTGAGGCCATAAGCTAGCCTGAGAAGTGGGCAGGGGTTTATAGTGCAGTTTCACTGCCCATTTTACAGCTACTGTGGTCACCCAGTGTTAATCTTTCCAGGGCTGCCCTCTTTCAAGAAAGCAAGTCGGGGGGGAGCCTCCCCCTTGCTGTGCTCCCAGCAGCAATAGGCATGAGGAAGATGACTCCACCCTCACTATTAACAGAAGTAAAGCTTAATTTTTATAGTGCTAAAGGTCAGGGAGGGTTCCAAGCAAGTGCTTCGTTTTTCCCTGCAGAGTAGGGATGATCTGAGGGGTATTTCGGCACTGCTGTTGGCTGCTGCAGAAGGAAACCTGCAACTTCTGTAGCTGGGTTTTATTACAGATAAAGACACAGCTGCAGCAGGACAGAGACAGGAGATTACTGGCAGAGAGGGGCAGAAGTTCTCTAAGATATTTTCTCACTTATCTCTGTTCCCACATTCACTGCACTAAACTTTCCTGTGACCAAACCTTATTTCCTGGACTATTACTGGAAAGCAGAAGCATGGAGAGTTTCTTCACACTTATGCTGCAGACAACAAATTTCTCCTTTTAATCCTGAATATTATTTATAGATTAAAAACTGCAATATTATACAATATTATTTTTGCTAGTGAGAGAGAAAAAAATGGATGCATTCAGAGCACCTGAAAATGAGTCGCTGTTGTCCGGTTCCTCTGGTCCTGCCAGATGGGATCCCTTCCATCGTCCCTTGGACTCCATCCAGTCCTGGCACTTCAGGCTTCTGGCAGCAGTAATGTTGGTGGTGACCTCCCTGTCACTTGCTGAGAACCTGGCCGTAATCCTGGTAACTTTTAAATTCAAACAATTGAGACAACCTGTCAATTATGTTATAGTGAATTTGTCTGTGGCTGATTTCCTGGTCTCACTGACTGGTGGCACCATCAGCTTTTTAACGAATCTGAAAGGTTATTTTTATATGGGATACTGGGCTTGTGTACTGGAAGGATTTGCTGTCACATTTTTTGGTAAGCTTGATTTTGTTTGTAGTTTTATGTTCTTTTCCTTTAACTTCCTTCAATGTATTCTACTAGCTATCCTGCAGCTTCCCAAGTCACTGACTTTGAACGCCTTTGAACTAACCGATTCTTTCCCCAGTTAAATATATTTTGTAGTGGATCTCATGTGTGAGTGAATAAGATATATCACTGTCTCTGTCATATATCAGTGGCTTGCCACATGTATACTGATCATTGAATATGTTTGGTATTATGAAGAAAAGCTTAATAGAGTAACAGTGTTGTTGGGGGTTTTGGTAAATGTCAGGAAAAAAATTCACTATGTGTAACTATTTTCAAGGTTAGGTGTGTGCATATATGGATTAATAAGAGAGAAAGAAAAAACAGTGGCTGCTCTTAAACTGTGGAAAATAGCAGGGCACAAAAGCATCTTATGTTAGCTACCCTCCAGTGGTTCTGAGGAACTGTGACATATCTGTAACAGTCATTCTGCACACCTACATCTTTTGTGTGATTCTTTTTCTTGGCTTTGTTTTACTAACTACACGAAAAGTATTAGAAGTACTATAAAATGGAATATCTTCACCACATATTTCCCTGTGTAAATATACCTCTGCAGAATAAACAGGAAATTAGTTTAAAATGGGGCATCTATTTGCTTGAGATAGACATTCATTCCTATCTCCCTTTTCCTGTATCTGAAGCTGCGTAGTAAAGACAGCCTTCTAACTCTTGTCAGTGCTCTAAATCAAACATATTGCTGATCCTCAGCATGAAAAGGAGTCCCATTGTTGCTCTCAGCCTGGTTAAGCTACACAGAGGGAATGTTGGTGAGGGACAATGCTACTAAAATAGTTTATGGCATGTAAGCTATGTGCCATGGAGAAAGACCAGGCTGTTTCAAGATTTTGATGGCCAACCAGGTGATATGTGCCTAATAAACTGATAATTTGATGTTGTAGGCAGCTGTCTGTAGGTTAGAGTTTCACAACAGTCTGAAATATGACATTGCCTGAAAAGATAGTGTTTTGAAGAGGTATCTCAATTTGTTAATTTGGAAGCTACACATAATTTGCAGCTTTTCAGAGTAGAACCAAGTGGGAAAAGAAGTCATTGTCAGTCAAATGACCTGATTAACTGATTGGTTTTGTAGTCATTATACAGTAGACTGACAAATTAGACAAATATGAAAATCTTATGCCCTTAATACATATCAGAATAATGTACATAAATTGCACATTATTTCATAACTTGGGTTGATGGAAATGTTGTCTGATGTGTAGTGGGTGGTCAAACACTGGGACAGGTTGCCCAAAGTGGCTGTGGAGTCTCCATCTATGGAGATATTCAAAACCCAACTGGACTTGGTCCTGGACTACCAGCTGTATGGACTGTACTTGAGTGTATGTGTCGGGGTGTTGAACTAAATGACCTCCAAAGATGCCTTTCAACCTAAACAATTCTGTGATTCTGTGATGTGGGATGGTGTTTGCTTTTCAGTGAATCTACCCAATTTTTGATGCTGACTGTGTTTTCTTACTATAGGCATTGTTGCTCTCTGGTCTCTTGCTCTGTTGGCTTTTGAGCGGTACATTGTGATCTGCCGCCCCATGGGAAATACACGTTTGAGGGGAAAGCATGCAGTCCTGGGTATTGCCTTTGTGTGGACCTTTTCCTTCATTTGGACCATTCCACCAACAATGGGTTGGAGCAGTTATACCACCAGTAAGATTGGAACTACTTGTGAGCCTAATTGGTAAGGCCGCTCTTACAGAGTATGGTAAAGAAATGAAACTTGCAGCTCAGGATGTTATAGGGGCAGGAATTTAAAGGAAAGGCTTAAAGATGATGTATATCTCTGCAAAAATAGGCATAAAGAAAGTTTTAACAAAACTGAACAATATCTGCCAAGGACAGATTTTTAAAAAAAAAAAAAAAAAAAAAAAAAAAAAAGATTATAAAGGGAGGAGCTTCCATCTCCAATGAAAATAACTATCCTATACCCTGTGCATTTTGTCAGGATTCCAGGAGGACAGAGACAGATTTTTTTGAGAAGATTGGACAAAGCCCTGAGCAACCCGGTCTGACGTCATAGCTGACTCCACTTCGAGCAGTCAGTTGGACTACATGTCCCTTCCCACCTGAACTGTCCCTCAGGTCTATGATACTGTGCTTATGGTCATAGGGTCCTGTCCTAGCTCACGGCCCAGGACTCCATCTGGTGGTATGACTAGAGCTTTAAAAGGGCACTTTAAATAAAAGCAGTTGACAAAAATACTAGTGACAGTGTTGAAGAGCAAAATTAATACTTCAAGAAAATAATAGCACATTTTAGTAATGCATACACAATGTATTTTGTGTTTTATACAGGTACTCAGGAGCTTATATTGACAATACATACATTATTGCATTCTTCAGCACCTGTTTTATAGTGCCTTTATCAGTGATTCTGGTATCCTATGGAAAACTGATGCAGAAGCTAAGAAAGGTAAGAAAAAGCACTTAGAAGTAAACTCTTTAAATAAGTATGTATTCCAACATTTGAAATTTTTGTATCCAATTTTTCTATAAAGATCAGATATAATCAGATCAAATTTCAAGGTAGAAAATGCACTCAGTTATCATCCCTTGTTATATAATTCTCCTTACACACAGAAATTCATGCTATGGTTAGAAATGATTTTTCAAAGTGTGAAGTTTTATTCACTTATCAGTATATCTCATTAGACAAACATCATACAAATGAAAGAATGTCTGCCTCATAAATAAACTGAATGATCCAGTATTGGTTTATTTACAATTGTACTTCAGTTCAGTGATGTTTCTTAAGACTTGAACCATGTAAATCAGGATTTAGCTTAAATGGCTGCTTTTGTAGATTTTAGCGTGCTGGCTAGTACTCTATAACATTTAAATGCAGAATAAAATATAGCATTTGTAAATAATGTAATGCTGTTTACTAAATAAAATATTAAATTGTCCAGAAATATTTTGAAGACTTGAGAAATGCTTTTGAATTTATTTAATGATTGTGTTGACCTGATCCAGAAGAGAATCTGCAAAAAGTGAAAAAAGAGACAATAGAATAGGAAAATTCCTATTTGGGACAAGATTTGGGGACAATATTTTGGGATGATACTGTTATTTCTATTTACTGAAAAGCTACCTTGTCTTATTGCTTCAGTAAAATATTCAGTAAGTTTATTCAATTTACTGTTTTTAAAGTATTTGGGATAGCCAAATGTTTGTATTTATTCTGAGCATCGTTTCTTCTAAGTAAAACAAAACAGAAGAGAAATGCAAAAAATATTTTTATTTTCTCATCAGAAAATACAGATTGGAACATACATACTTCAGGTGACATTGTGATTTCTCTAAACAGAATTTTCTTGATTTCCTCCAGGATACATTTAGGGGAGAGAAGGTTAAATGGCTGAGAGGCTGATTTCAATATTAAACACAAGAAGTTTCCCAGGTTGACTGTGAGCTGCACAGGCACATGGTTGCTCACAGCGCTCAGTGTCTGTTGGTGTGAGGGTGGGGGACATGAATTACAAGGTACAGAGATTCTTGAAGAAAATAATTGCTCATGACTCAGACCTCCTAAGACAACTTGTAAAACTATGATTCTGTTATTCTGAGTATCCAGAACTTTTATTAGGATTTTATCTTTCCCTGCCCTAACCTACCTGCAGAGGGAATGGAATGGAGAGAGAAAGCAGAGGGGGCCGGACCTCCCTGCTGCTGATGCAGCCCTCTCAGTGCTGCCCAGGAGGGTGATGCTCTCCCCAGGGAAGGAGATCTGCCCTCTGGCTTGGAGGGGGGGCAGCCACCCCTGTGGGGCCCCGCTTCTGTCTGGTGGCAGTGTACCTCCATGCAGACCGGTGGGCATGGGCCCTGCCCTGCAGGGCTGGGAAGGGGCCAACTCCAGGAGACTGTCCCCGGGTGGGAGAGCCCATGAGGCGGCCCGATGTGAAAGAGCGGGATGTTAACCCAGCAGATGGGGTGGGATGGAAGCATGCAACACTGTGATGGGTATTCCAGAGCAGTTGCTATTGTGCTACTCAGGTGCTTCAGGAGGTGCACAAAAAAAGGGCCGTTTCCTTCCTCTGGGACAGCCATTTTTAAGAGGCAGCAAGATAAAAACAAAGCAGGTGAGATGAGCAACAGGGGAGACAATGAAGGAAAATGTCACCATCAGCCACAGCAGAAGCTAGTGAATGGTCCACCCTGCCCTTTGGCTCAGGTCATGATGTCTTCTGGAAGACTGATCTGTGCCGTGTAGTGGGTCCCAGCATTGGCCTGGAGCCACTGTAGTGTGATCTTGCTAGGCTGACTTTCTCAGTCGTCTCTCTTTTCCAGGAAGACTAGCAGTAATAGTAAAAAAAAAAAAAAAAAAACAACAAAACAAAACAAAACAAGAAAATAAAAAAAAAGAAAAAAAAAAAAACAAAAAACAAAACAAACAAACAAAAAAGCCCACTCTTCTTAGTAAGTTGTGCGTTTTACACTTCCACTGCAGCTTGGTGACCTGACAAACCACACAGCCAGGAAACATTGGAGTGGCCTCGGGGCGCCTCATCACAAATGATTTGGCTGTAACCATCTGGCTTGTGCCAGTCCTTGCTGTTGGCTTTTGCAGAGATGTAACTAAGTTGGCCTGTGTTACTTACAACTGCTTAAAATACAGTCTGGTGTGGAAAAGCCAACTGCCTGCAATACATTCTGTTAATTTATAATGAAGGCTATATTTCACAACTAAACTAATTTTTTAAAGTTTGACTATGGTGAACAGAGAGAGACCCAGGCACCAGAACTGGGGTCTTGATGTTCCCAACCAACCCTCATCCCAGATTTTGACTGCCATGTCTCATGGTTGCCACAGTGCGGACTTGGTCCTGAGTGGCATTGCTTTGTCTTAATAAAGTCTGCTACTCCCTCAGTCCCTGTGACTCCAGATTTACAATGCAAATAGTTTTCACTACAACTGCAAAACTAATGAAAGAAATTAATCTTTAGGAAAAGATCTAATTAACAGTTTAAAATGGAGGTAAATTAGTATGGCTGTATTCCTTTGTTTCTAAGATAATGCCACCAGTACATGCTTCCTTATCAGTTTCATTTTCTTAGATTTAGAGAGAAAAGAATCTACTGCCATCCATGAGAACCTGTACCTGAGAAAAAGGCTAGGCTGATATGAGACAAAGACAAAACAGTCAAAAGCACAGTCTGGGAGCTTGTGTTCCTTCGTGTTTGTGACTGCATTTCTGCTGAAAGGGAAGCTGGGCTGCTCTCTGTGTAGGTACAGTGTATATGAAAAAATGCTATAGACATATCATATATTGGCAGGGAATGTCTTAGCTTTGCTCAGCACCTAACATAGCCTTCGTTGATGCCTAAGATCTTGCTGATATTATGACAATTCACTATTATTGTTGTTGTTGTTGTATTTATTGTTTGTTAAAAAATGACATGAATTACAACTTTCTACAGAGGTAAGGCCACCCTCCCTGCCCCCAGGAGTGCTTCTATACCTCTGTAAGTACTAAATATGTTAAATTATCTGAGTGCAGTACAAGGGTTATTAGGGAAAATGTCTCCATTCAGTTCTAATGTTACTGTGGAAAGGTAAAAGGCCATATTACACTAAAAATTCTTACTTTATTAGCATGCATTACTGCAAGGCTTGGCATCAAGTTTTTCTAGAGTCATGCAGAGTTATCATCAGTTACTTTCCATGTAAGCTAACTTTACGTAACAGTGTCTTGTTTCATTAAGTTATCAGAAATAAAACAGGGATGTTTCCCAGAAAGACACTGTTTAACATCCCATAACCTGTGTATCAACACCTCTGTCCAAGCTGCTTACATGATCAATGAGGGGAAGAGGGGGAACATTCCTGCTAAATGCCCCAATCCCACTTTAATTCTGGTGTTATTAGATCACAGATGCTCTTCTGGTGAAGGCCACAAAGCACCACAGGGCTTTCCAGACTCTCATGCTCGCTGCTGCTGGGTCTGCTCTAAACTTCACCCATGGCAAGGAGGTTGCACAGTCACAGCAGAGTGCGGTCTTTAACACCCATATGGAACACTCAGTTGTCTGCAAAGGCTACATGAAAAAGAAAGTGCTTGAATTCAGGCTCAAAATCTGCTTATGACTCACCAAGACGGCCTTCTTTTTCAGTAATTGTCACGATCATGCTGTCAGTTAAACTGTTGCAATTACTGTGGGTAGCCATAATGGTAGGGGTAGATTGGGAGCTGGCTGAAAACTTCTCAAAAGGTTAGCCAAAGCTGAATTTTTACACTCTCTGGATGTGGTGGCTAGAGGCTGTCCAGGGCTCAGGTACACCAAGAGGCGGCAGCAGGAGCGAGCTGGGGAGACCAGCTTGGTGTGAAGCCTTGGGAGCAGGTTGGGGCACAGGGACAGCTCAGCCTCCTTCCCTGCACCACCTCTCCAGGGGTTATTTCCCCTCTGCTATGCCGACCGCAGCAGTCACGTGCCTGTCTTTCCGCATTTTTGGCAGAGAAAAGCCTGTGGTCCAAGGCAAGAGCTTTTACTTAAAGCCAGCCCCTGGCAGTGGCCTGAATGAGAATTTGGAAGAAAACTGAAACTGTTGAGACTTGTAAAAAGGTCTCAATAAGGACAATGCTGTGCTTGGGCCAACTGGTGCAAAAGAGTTTTGTAGATAAGGTTAAAGCTTGTTGGCTGTAAGGCTGGTTCAAAAGTGTATTTACTTCTCATGTTTGCCTTGTTATGGAGTTGTGCTTTTCATTATATTTTGCTGCACACAAACTGATTTGTCAGGATAGCAGCAAATGAATTTCACAAAAAAAAGCCAGAAAAGGGAAAGAGAGTGTTACTGCTCCTAACAAAATGTTCTCTGGTCAGCTTTCCCACAAGCCAGGAAGTCTAGCTTTATTAGGCTTTGTGCAGAACCGAGGTAAGCTGAGGTAGCTCCATTGAAGTTAGTGGCGTATGGCAAGTTGTATTGCCCCAAAACATAGCCCTAATTTCTGCTTCATGTTTTTAGAGGTAACTTACTATGATCGGTTACTGCCAGTCACTCATTCTGTTGGGGTCATTGTATTCTTTTATTTGGCACTGTTAAATAGAGGCCAAATCTTGTCTCTGATTTGACTAAAATCATTAGGATTACTTTTCTTACATATGGAATTTAAAGGTATTTCTGCACTGACTTGGGGTGGGCTGCTGCAGGACCCATGAAGCTACCTGATCTAGATTAACTTTTGTAAGGCTGGACAGTACCTGTGCCATCATTTTGCTCCTTGTGACTTGGCTGAAGCTAGCTTGGGAGTGTCTCTGCAGGCTGCAGTTGTGCCTGACTGCAATTAGATATCTACACAGAGATTGCCCTAATAGTTGCTTTTTGTTCTCACTTTGACAACAAAAATACAAAGATACTGAAGGAAAGGAAAATTTAATAATGACAGTATACATTAATTCATGTCCCTCAGCAGAAACATTAACAACCTGTGGTCCAGTAACAGCATCCTTAGGTGCTGTCATACTCAAGAAGAGTAGGTCTTCCCTTCTAGCATGGCAGATTATTAGCCTGATCACTAAATTCACTGGATAGAGGCCTTGTTTGTTTTCTAGAATCTTCTATCTTTTCTTTAAAGGTGTCAGATACGCAAGGCTGGCTGGGAACTACCAGGAAACCTGAAAGACAAGTGACTAGAATGGTTGTTGTTATGATCGTCGCCTTTCTAATCTGCTGGATGCCATACGCAGCCTTTTCTATCCTAGTCACTGTATACCCCTCCATTGAGCTGGATCCTTGTCTGGCAGCAATTCCAGCTTTCTTTTCCAAAACAGCTACTGTTTATAATCCAATTATTTATGTCTTTATGAACAAACAGGTACTGTATGCTCTCAAAGTGTCTTTAATACTCATATTTTGTTATTTTTTCTTGCTTTATAATGGATTATTCCTACCTACCTACATGTTAGTTAACTAGCATAACAATATCCAGCATTCAGAGCTAAAAAAAAAATATTACTGTGTATCTACCTACTGGATGATAGCAAAAGCCTCTGTGCATTATTAAACTATGAATGTTAATAATTATTAAGTTTAGATATTTTAAGGGAAAATCAACCCTTAGTGAACATCAGTCAGTTTTCTGTATGAAAATTCTATTTTTAAGACTGTCACAGTATATTTTTATAATTCTTTAGGAATGCAACACCAGTGAGTTGAATTTGAGATGGGGTGGAAGTTTTCATTAGTTTGAACTTCTGTCAGGGTAAATGCTGTATTTGTAGGTACAGGGAAGGTAAAAGCATTGCATGTACCTATGGGACAGGGAGCTTTCTTCTCTGGAATGGTGGCAGAGAATTAGATTTAGAGAAGAAGAATTGGCAAGGGGAGGAGCCAGAGTGATGCGTGTTCACTGTGGTAACAGGCGTGATAATAAATCTGAATTGATTTATGCAATGAATGCAGCTATTAAGAGTGGTGGCATTAAACAGAGTAAAAGCATGTAAGTGAAAAGAAGAAAAATAGTGAAGTGACTGTTGAATAAGAAGTGATGAATACGTTTATTTATTCAGTCCTGCAGAGAGACCTATTGCTTGTCTCACATCCCATAGACAGTACTCTGATCTCCCAATGCATAGCAGATGTATGCTGGTCTTACCCTGCTCATAGATATGAATAACACTGAAACAAATGATCTTTGAACATCTGGGTAGTAGCATATGAAAGAAACTCATGAGCCCAGAGAAATGACAATTTCTGTCCATTAGATGTGGTTAGTAACAAGCAGAAGAGGAAAACTGTTTCTTAGAATAAGATTTACCATTATTCTGGGTCTTTTAAGAATGTCATTATTGCTCAGTTTTAGAGTTCTTCATGGTGGCACAGTAAAAATATATTTTATAGGGCTATTTCTTTATAATTCTGACTCATGAGAGAATTTCCAAGAGTTTTAGCTAAGATACAGGTTGCTTTACAGAGATATTTTAAAATTCCTTACGTGTTTTGATTGATCTCTTTTTTTTTCAACTTTCTAGTTCAGGAAGTGTCTGATTCAGATGTTCAGCTGCAGCGCCATAGAAACTGCAGAACCCAACATGAACCTGACTTCAGAGAGAGCAATCCTAACCCAGGACAAAAGAGGCAGTGAGATGTCCACCATGGCAGTACATAGCACCATTTCTAAGAGGAAAACTGGAGATGAACACAGAAATTGCCAGTCTTTTGCTCAGTTGGCATCTTCAGAAAACAAAATCTGTCACATGTAGGGCGGGAGATATGATCATTAATGCAGTGCTACACTATATTTCCTTGTTTCCATCACTTAATACAAATAAAATGTTGTCAGTGGGGACATGATGCTCCTGTGGACACAAGTTTTTGAGATTCCAGGCTCCTGAGTGCATATAAGAGTTTTTTGGCTCTGCAGTTGCAGTCAAACACCCAGTCATAAGGTGAGTCCCTTCCTCTACTGCATTCCTCTTCCCAATCCACAGCCTGCTCTCTCCTGAAAATAACATCAGAGGAACCCAGTGTTGCAATGATGGCATGTAACACAGGAAGGACAGGAGAGTTTTATGCTGGTGACACCTCCTTGGTCAACTGGACAAAAACACAAAATGGCACATTGCTTCAATATGTTAATGGACAAATAAATAATATACAGCACACAGCTGACTCAGTTTCAACCAATGGAGGTTCAGGGAGGAACAGTCTGAGTGCATTTTTGGTTTGTTTGGGTATTTTTACTAAAAAAGCAGAGAAAGCCGGAGGCTTCTGCACTTATGTCTGCCCTTGATGAGAACCTCATCTGGGCTACTAAAATCTCCAGCAGCTTGGATAAGCCATCCAGAATCCCAAGCACAATTTTATTAAAACAAACCCTATCAAGAGCTATTCATATCCTCTGTTTGCATTCCCTATTTGTCAAGAAAATCTGTGCTCATAGCAACTTTTGAAGTAAATTAATTTGGACTAGCTGATTGTCACAGGTCCCTTCCGACTGAACTATTATCTTTAGAACAGTAGTTAGTAGGTTATAGAAAAGGACAACTGTGCAGGGATGCTGGAGAAGAGTCCAGTAGCACAGCTTAAGAGTTGTGAAGCTGAGCTTTGTGGGGTAGAAGTTTTTCTCCATATATACTTGCACTGTTCAGAGCTAAGCTCCATCATATTCTTGAGACCATGTATCTCCAGGTGACAACTATTATTTCAATTTCTTAACAATTACAAAATTCAGGCATCAGTGGTTAGAGAATACAAATATTATGTATATGCTGGGCCACATTACTTTGGAGCATGTTGAATGCCAGTATTTCCATTTGTGCATTTTTACCTTTCTCACTTCTGAGCTAGGGCATGCCTCTCCAGAAAGCATAAGCAACATCCTAGCCCACTAGTAAGCAACTTGGAACAGCCAGAGGCACTGCACGGATGTTCTCCTTGGAGGAGCTGTTGTGCCTCTGTCTCTTCAGTTCTTAAATTCCTGTTGCCACCTAAATCATATCCTCACTACTTTTAACTGAGCTACTGATCCTGGCATAAATCATTAAGAAGATGTTATACCTTTGATATCAGAAGCAAGAAGTGCAACATAAATGCACTTTCTGTAAACAGTGAAAAAGAATAGAAATTGCCAGCTTTTTGTGTCTGTATTCCATTTCATATATTTAATTCACACAATGACATGCAGCAATATGCTTAACTTTAGTGGAATGTCACTTACACGCATGCAAAACCAAACTAGGCCATGACTGTAATAAAGACAGACTTCTGTTTTAAACATCCTTTGGTGAACATCATATGAAATGTTGCTTAGGTCTGGCATATCAGATTTTGAATCCTATGTAAGATTTATACTAAATTGAATGCATTTTAGAAGAAAAGGCAACAGCTGACTATATTTAAATGTTTTAGTATGGGAAACCATTATTTCTAGATAAGACATTAATAGAGCACCAGTTGAAACAAATGTTGCTCCATAGTGGTATAGAGAAGCTACACTAGCTATATACTATACAGGCCTTAGCAATAGAAATGTGATATGGAATGAATCATCCAGTGTTCAGTTTTACTTCAAAAAATTACAGTTTCTTTCCACAGAATAAAGACATTTTGTTTCTACCAGATTTTTCTCCTCTTTTTATTTTGTTATGTTACAGTTTGAAAAACTATATTGCCCTGAAAAGGAATGACAGGCTACCTGAGATATATTGGTCAAACCTAATGCCTTGCTGAGTTGGAAGTCAAGAACCATTCCTTCAGCAGGTGGAATGTTGGTGGATCAGGGAAAGGTAACACAGAAACTGTACAAAACATATCCTGAATCTTTGGTATCTTGCAAAGGCTGACTTCTTTGCAAGCCTCATCCTCAAGAGGAGGCAAAAGCTGCAGCTCCCTCCCAGGGTTGGAGAGACAGGCATGGGCAGCATGGCCCTGCAGCTGCTCTGGCCTTGGCATGCTCACATGGACTGCTTGGCCACCCGTTCCTGCTCGTGGCCCCTTGCAGCATTCACACAGACAGGCTTAGAGAGTAATTCAGCTCCTGTATTTCTGCACAGCCCTGGCTTTATGATGTATTTAGCTTTTGCTCTGTGAAGACAATCTAAACTCTGAAGCAGAAGTGACAGTAACATGTGGGAAAAAGCATGAGCTCTTCTCACCTCCTCCCTGTCACCAGACTTCTCATGGGGGTGTGTTTGGAGGGGGTGCCACCATCTGCAACCCTCACTTCTGAAGGCAAAGTGGAGCTTGGTGGAGGAGGAAGGGTAGGCTGCTTCAGGCAGTAGTGTATCTGACATCCAAGACAAACATGATATAATAGGTAACTATGCATACCTGCTTTAGGTAACTGCTGCTGATTTTTTTTTTCATCAAATATGTAAGAATTATTCAATAAAATCTTTCTGTTTAAAGATCCTTTATAAGTAGAAAGGTAAAATATGAGCCCTTCAGCAAATGTATTTCTGTAAAGATGTCCCTTAACACTCTAAGTGTTCAATTTCTTTAGTCCTCTTTTTCCCCTTTACCCAGCTTCCTATTGTTCTCATAGGATAGCTATGAGTGCAAAGGACCCAATCGTGCTCTTTGGTTTGCATCTTATAAAAGCCTGAGACACCTATTTGGACATTTCCCACAACATACGTCCTTTGCAGAAGACAAGGAGAAGTTGGAAAGTAATAGTGGTTGACCATGCAAGGGGTGAAGTGCACATGAAGTGCTGGCTAGCTCCTGCAGTTGGAGATCAAGTGTAATGACTGCAAGGCTGGAGGGCAGGACTGACATGAAGCTGAGATACTGGAGTTATTCACTGGAGTGAATGAGCAAATGTGGGGAGGGCGGGAGAAGTATCTATACCATTGATCCAGAAGAGATATCTGCATCATGGTGAGTTTTCCTTGCCCAGTGATAACTGCTGCCATGCCAGACAACACAAGGCATAGATGTGGTCTCCAGCAAGGGGCAAGGCATCAGGAAGAAGGCGCTGCTCAGCAAACAATACTTGGGAGCATCCAGGGGCTCCCTCTCTTTAGTCAGTCTGGTTAACTCTATTGTCCTACAGTTAATGGTGTAAGCCACTTGGTGCTGTAGGAATTGCATGTTGTTGGAATACCTTTTAACATTTCTCACAAAGGGTAGCCATGACTATGCCATCCAGGCCCCACCAGCCTTTAACCTGGAGGTGTCAAACTCTGTAGTTATGTGACAATTCCCTTTGCTAGAGAAATTTAGTTGCAAGACATAGGGAGATAATTTGTGACATTTTAAAAACCTAATTTTTAATACGCAATTGTTATACACTGTCATCTTCCTCTTAACTCATCCTAGACTCAAAATTAATCTGAATTTTATCCTTTTTATATCTTTCTGAGTAGAAGGATTGTTCAGATTCAAATGCCCTGATTTAATTTCAGAATGGTAAGATCCAAAGAGGGGAGTTGCTCTACAAATAACATCATGAGCTGCACATGTGTTGTGGTTTAGGCCTGATTGGCAGCCAGCCACAATGCAGCAGCTCCCCACAGGATACAGGGGGGTCTCTGCTCCGGCACACCTCCCCCCTCCTTTCTTCCTCCGTTCCCCCACTGACCTTGGTGTTCATGCAGCTGCAGCAACTCCTCCTCACAAGTCCAACTGCCCGTCACCACGTCCCTTCTTAAATACGTTATCGCAGAGGCGCAGCCGATTGGCTCAATTTCCCAAACAGAAGTGGAGCTGACGTGGAGCTGGGGGAGCTTCGAGAAGCTTCTCACAGGGGGCCGCCCCGATAGCCCCCTCCCCTGCCACCAAAAAACCCCACCACTCACTCAACCCAGGACATTATGTGAGAATTTACTGCAAGACATCTATGGCCTTCGTATTCATCTCACAAAATTTCATGAGGTGATTCTCTGTAACAGTATAATTTTGGCTGCAGTGGGCTTGAACTTTTGCATTGCTCTTAAGCCCAAACTATGAACCTCATTCAGACAGACACATCCTTTCATGATTCATGTTCTTTACCATTAATCCTGTGGGATCTAGAGGAGAAAAGTGAATATATAGAGATATACAGACATATATATATTCCTCTTTTAAATGTTTTGGAAATATTGTAAGACAGAAAGGATAAGGTATTCAATTATTATTTGTATGCATACTTTTGTGCTCATTAATCTGTTAAAACTGTGAGGTATGATTTGAAAGAAAAAATTTTTGCATTTAAGACTCAGATATTCTCTTTCAAGGATATGTTGACCTAGGTTAATCACATGTTAATGATATTGGATGTATTAAATCATGAAGAATTGGCAGAAGTGTTAATATTTAATTAAAAGCAACAGAATTATTTTATCTCCTGAGAAGGTGAGGATACGTATAGCTCTGTAGTACAAAATAAAGCATCAAAACGTGATTAATGGCAAAGAAAAACACAATGTAAAAATGCATGGAAAAACCTTAGAAAATAGAAAGTTAAAATGGCATTCACCATCTGATAAGCGGCTACATCATCCTCAATGCAAGTCACTCATGATGAAGTGGTACTGGTGAGCCTTTTAGATTATTTCACCAAAGAAAACTTGGGTTTCATCTATAAATTAACTGAGGACACTGGTTTGTAAAGATAGCCAAAGACAGCGTCTCCAACTAACAAAAATGAAAACACACCCATTTAATACACTAATAGCTGGTGTGAGGTTAGCTGTAGGTCACATTACCATTGTGCGTGGTGGGGTGGATAGTCTGACATCAGGCTTTGAATTACTGCACTCAAAACATTATAAGGAAGGGTATTCATAAAGGAGGTTTAGGGCAGTGCTCACATTTCAGCCACAGAGCAGACAAATAACCTTGGCTTTTTTATGAGGAAAAGGGAGAACTACAGTACAATAGGAACAAAACAGGAACCCTCAGAATGGGGACATGTGTGGGAATACACTGAAAATTTACAACATTAAGCCCTGCTTCCTTTTGCTGAATCATACGCAAGTGCTAGAAAGAGAAAACAAGATTTTCTCTCCACGTCATGTACAGGATCCCACACTTACTATCCATCTGCAACACTACTGCAACAGCCAGCTGAATACCTTCATAGTCAAAAGTTATGATTTTTTTTTTTTTTTTCTGTGCAAAACCAGTTGTCATATATATTTTTTTCATGGGAAACAGTCTTGAGATAACTTTCAGGACTAACTTTTAGGAAAAGATTTGTTTAGAAACTGCATTTTCTTTACTTTTGTTCATTGAAGTTGTATGGTAATAAGAAAACATGGAAAATAACACCCCTATTTTCCTATATGTTATTAAAGGCTCCAAATTGTTGCTGTTCTCTGGATGACAATAAAGAGCTGGCAGTATTCTTTTCACAGAGAAGCCTTTGTCAAGGTGTTTTTAAAATTAAAGGGAATTTTAACCACTTTTTTACTGTTTGCACTCAACTGTTCTGCTCTTATTCAGAGCATTAATTAAAGGTTTCACAGTACTATTTAGATATACAGAAGATAAAAAGTGTTTACAGATTTCACAGCCAACTCAAACTTAGAGGAGCACTATATAGATCCAAAACAGCACCAAAGAAGACAATAGGTAAGTATGAAAAAGCAAATTAAATATGTGTTAAACATGATAACACTTGCACTCAGTGACAGGAATAACAACAAATGAGTAGTAGTTAGGACAGAATTATGGAGACTCTTACTTGTGAAGACAAGAAACTTCTACATCCACTGCAATAGTTATTGTGGATGTCAAAGAGGATAGCTAAAATAAAATAGAAGGTATAGTTATTTGAGATAAGGCAACATAGTAGTGGCCAGAGTTAAAAATTAAATTAGAAGTAATAATTTCAGATATGGCCAGAATATTTGTGCCAAAGTGGAATGAAGATGGTTCCCCGGATCAGAGGAGACAGTGCAAATCCCAGAAGAGGTGATCAGACACACAGTTTTGGACGTGCAGCTTTTAAAATAACTGTGAAACATTGAGGAGCAGAGGCTGGCTAAAACACAGGACTGGGAAGGATGGAGACACATTAGAAATAAAAAACTAGATATGCATGATGTTAGTAAAGATAGTAGAGGAATCCACAGGAATGGAGGCAATTGCTTTGGTTATGCAGGAAAAAAATGGATTGAATATAGAAGATGGCGAGATAAGGAGGAAGTCTCATGCCCTGAGTGACTGGTCAAGGAGTTATATCATAAGGAAAACAATGTTTAGTAGTGTGAGATACAGTGCAGAATGTTAGGATGGAGGATGTAATCAGTACCACAAAACCAAGTGGGAAACGTAATCTGGAGAGCTAGGTTTATAGATATTAACAGACATTTGTCGAGAAGCAATTTATCAGGGTAAAACACATGAAATCTGAGCCCTAGAAGTAGAACATGGTAGATGAGGTGCCACCAACTTTCAGGAGTGTCAAAGACAGAAGGTAATGGTGGCTGGGGATGGTGCAGTGTGCCCAGCAGTTTTCTGGAGAGAACTATTTTTGCATTGTCAAGGGAACTAAGCAGCAAAGCAGGAGAAATTGAGGAGGTATAGAAAGCATATGAGAGAATGAAGGATAAACAAACATTCATTCATAGTCTGTTAGGAGCAGTGGGATTAGCATGAAGGGATCAGTAGTTTATTTTCAACAGAGAAGTTAATAATTTAATTAAATATACTGAAACACACCTGAGCAGGATCTAAGTAACACACAAGAGTTCATCATCTAAACCTGTGTTCCTAGTGTGAAACTCTGTCTTCAGAGTTTATGAAGAAAATGTCTAATTCCAGATGTAGCTCATGGTCTAACTATTACTGTTAAGATCTGATAGTCTTTTCACTCCAGCCCCTCTAGGACACTTTAATAAATTATATTTACTGTTGTCTTATATCATTTTGCCACCCTGCTAGACAAACACTCTGACATGCAGCAAGCACAGACATAAAAATGGAGGCTGCAACAGGGTGATATGAAAATTAGTGGTTCTGGACAAATAGGAAATTAATATTAGAGTGTAATTAGTCTTCGTTTCATTTGGAGAAGGAATTAATTAGTCTTAATAGGACCACAGAGGCATCACAAATGTTTTCTTTCCATCAAGCAAAGCCTACGTTGAACAACAATTAATCAATCATTCTCTGAAACACAGGGTGTCAGCAGTATTTCTCACTGTCCATAACTGTTATTTTTCAGGTCCTCACAAGTATTTTCTGTTAAGGGCCAGATTTTGTTTGGTTTATTAAGATGAGTACTCCTATAATTGTGGGAAAATCCATTTTCTTGAACAAGGCACTGGTTCTTACCTTCTGCACATATGAACTAATGTTTTTTCCTAAATGTACACCAGTTCTCCAGCATTAATATTCCCTGTCTCTAGTGAGATGCTGTCTCTATGAGAGGTTCCCATCTTTGATACAAACAAGGAATAATAGAATCAGTGTGAGTTGTCATGTTAAAATACCTTCAATAATGCTTTTCAGGAGGAGGAGGATAACTTTTTTTCCTGCCTGTCAGTCAGAGAGTAGTTTAAAAACATGTGAACACCTTGACACATTGGTAGTAGTCCAACCAAACAATATTAGCTCTTGCACAAGGTGTTACAAAATTCTCAGAAGCTGATTGTTAAGTCTTTCTAAGTAAGATAATAACAAAAATTTTAGAATTACAAGCAAAATAAGGGGCAGGGGATGGTCTCTGTTTTGAGTTGCACACAGACACCTCTTGCATTATGTGGTAAGAGCATAGCATGAGCGTTTTACCATATATATATAAAGTAAGTCGTGCTATCAGTAGTGTTAAAGATCTTAAGATTTCATGACTAAAAGGTGTGAATGCTGCCAAAGTCAATGTGCTCACACTTGACTGTGGACTAATAAACAGCCTCTTGTGTCTGACATTTTGTGTTGCCACCAACAGTATGCCTAGAAATCACATCTCTTTTCTAAAAAAATGTTTTATAATATTACCTACAGTTTGTAAAATTAGCAGCATAACACTACACCATTCTTCTGCTTTGTGATCATTTATTGCATTTTAATGATGCAACCTCGACAAAATAACTGCCCTTCCTATAAATCTTCCATGACATTGGGGGATAATTACATTGTGGTTTTGCTTTAAAACATCAGCAATAAACCATCAATTTACTTGTTTATAATGGAAAAAGCATTTTTATTCTTTGAAATATAAATTACGATTGGCATAAGAGCTACTGTTGTGTTATGAGGTCAAGCTGGTTCCTTTGGGATAACAGTAAGAAAGGCATTGACACTCAAGGCTAGCTAAATAGCTTACTGAGTGAAAAAATGGAAATTATGGAAAATACAATAGCAATCTTAGGACCCTACTGATTCTGGGAACCCCAGTTCTTTCAGCATGGAACAATGCCCTCATTGCAGATCATGTCACGCTGCCCAGATCCCATCCATGGTGAGGTGTTCTGAACTTCTTGTACTTCATATCTTTATGGTATTCTTCCAAGAGAACAAAGTTATCTATCTTTACAGTGCCGAACTTTCTAGTTGGCACACCAAGGGTCACTGAGAGCATTGTACTCTTACACATCTCCATATGAATGAGCTCTTACAAGCAGCATGTACATATGGTATTGTTAAGGGCAGTGTATATTAACTTCATGGCATGTGCTCAGGTTATATAGCAGGTCACTCATGCTAACATACAGGAGTCTACAACCAAGGCCTATAGTTAAACTCTCTCTAGATTCTGCTCAAAATCACTATCTCGTAGTTACAATGTCTTCTGCAGTGGCCCACCACAGGTGCTCTGTATTTATAGTTGTGCCAGCACTTTCTCGTGGAAAAAAAAAAACCAAACAAACAAACAAACAAACCCAACTGTTCCAAAGACTCTACGTTCTTGAGAAATATAAACAAGTTTCTGGTTGAATTTTGGCATGGGGGAAAAAAAAACAACCAAACAAAATAGCTTTCAAAACCAATTATTTCAGTAAGAGCTAAAATACTGAGATTTAAAAGGATATGTTTTCCATATCCTCAAATCTAGAGGAAGAGTACTTTTTAAAATGTCATGAGATCAACTCACCTCACCACCCACTATCAGGGAAGAAAGTGAGGGCTTAGTCACTGAATGATGTTTTGGTGCACTTTAAAAAATGTTCATGTTCTTGCTGTGGCAGAAGACAACACAGCTTCTCTAGGGATTCACTACTGCTTTTTGAAGATACAAATATCTTAATATGCATATTTTTTTTCTCCTAAAGTCACATGTAACTGCTGAGCACTGCTAGAGGAAATACTACCTGCTCAAAGTGAAAGGGCATGAAGTGCAAAGATTCTTATTAAGGACCAGATCTACCAAAAGTTCATCACAAGCAGGGTCATTCACATGTAGCTCTGAAGTAGTAGATTACCTCTAATTCATCCATTTGCATCTCATGATAATCAGGTTGCTCCATTTGCAAATATTTGTATCTTGTTTTTTGGTAAAAATGCACTTAATCACATCAGAGTTTCCACTTTTGATTAACAAGATCTTGTCCTTGCCCACACTGAGTCTCTATTCCCAAGATCTCTGAAAGCAAAAAGGCAATTAGCAATCAAACCAAGTTTCATAAATACATTTTTCCATCTTTCTGGCTTTAGCTGCAATATTAATTCCTGCTTTTTCTTTGTTTCCTGCTTTCTCTTCCATTCACTACTTCTCCAAGCTCAGACCAAAACCCCCAAATAAAACACCTCCAATGGTCTCCTTCAGCTTGCTCTTACCTGCAGATCTGTGACCCCACTCAGAGGAGACCTTTCTTCACAACAAATAGGGTTACAAAGGACAGAGGGTTTTGATGAGATCCTTCAGCGGGTTGAGGTGACTCGTCTAAGCCTAGGTAGGTCCATGCTTTGAGTCTCCATGATAGTCCTCTACTACTATTCCAACCTGACTGTTCCCACAGATAAATGTAGGGCAGACAGGTTTGTTCACAGACTAGCTAGAGGAATAAAATACATATTCATTGATTAAAACATTTTCTGTTTAATTTTGACCTCAGTGAAAATGATTATCCAAGAAAGCAGTCATGAACATTAGCAATAATTCTCATCTCAGTTATTGAGAAGTATAATTTGTAAATTACTAGTGAAGAGAAAATTCTTAGAAAATTTATGCTAATGTTCTTTATTATAATACTTCATATTACATATAGTTCTATTCTTTCTCTTTATTACATTTATACTGAAGACTCTTCTCTTTGTCACAAAGAGTTAAAAACTGTAAGAGAATTTAAGAGCCTTTCAGTAATTTGGCACATCAGTTTTAGCTCAGCTATTATCTAGCTGCATCAAGATATTAATGTAGTCATCTCTCTTTAGTCTCAATGAATTGCTATAAAAATGTCAAACAATTAGATTATATTGGCCAACACAGCCCTGTTTGATTGAGTACAGATGTAGGCCATGTCCCTTGAATCATACTGATGAAGAAGCAGAAAGGCTTGTAGAACTCCAGTGCAAATTTATTTCAAAATACGTACCATTTAGGTTTCTAATGTCAGTACTTGCAATACTAATAACCAAAAAATGTTAAACAGGTATTTTCAAATGGAATAAAAGTCAATGTCATTCAGGACAAATACTAATGAACTCTGCTGGAAGAGAAAAAAAAATACCTAGAAAAATAGTACAGCCAATATGCTAGTACAAACATAGACACTGCTCCATTTCACAGCTCCATTGCACAGCTGTGACTATTAGCAAAATTAACATCTCACTTAGGAGAATAGTACTGCTTAAATTCTGTCTGTGCCTGGACCAGAAAGTTTAAAACACATACTTTTGTTTCAGGAAAACAACCAGTATATAAATACTTGATAGAGATATCTGGTTACAAATGTCTTAGTATTGGCTTCTATTTTGGAAGTCAGTAAGACTGTGGACTTGCCTTTTTCTGCACGTACAATGTGTGCATCCAGTTACATGTGCAGCCCTGTCATGGAATGCACAGGAAGGTGCAAGTCCTTACAGATTAAATATCTCTCAACCATCTGGTGTCCACACAGATCACATATAATTATAACCTAAAGCTGTGCTGTTACAACTCACAGGCTGAAAACAGCTTCTGTTCCATATGTAATAAAAATTCAAAACATGGTTAAGTTGTTCACATTTTGTTAGAACAGACACATAATAGGCAAAGCATACTGGCAGTGTATCTCCATGGTACGGTCTTTCTCAGCTGAAGAAATCTGTTCCCACTCTACCCCAACAAATCTTTATCCATGTACATCTGAACTAGTATTAGGACTTGAGCAGCGGTGCAGGAGAAAGCATGCACCTGTGATGCTACATTACAAGATTACAGGCTAATCATCATAATCACAAAGGCCTAGCGAGGATCAGATGATGAATGATATGGGAGGTACTCTAGTAACCTGAACAGTGTAAGGAGTCAAGCAAGTTGCTACTCTCAGGGCTATCAAAGGAGGACGATAGCCTGTTGCCATGGGATGTAACTCACTGAGACAGGTCAAGGAGAGAAGCTCCCTTCCTGTATGCCTTGCAGACTGAAGTGTGTCATTGCCTACAGCAGGATATAGGATGCAGGGGAAAAAGAGTTTTGGAGTTTTAAAGTGTAGCATGAGATATTTTAAGGTGTTTGTGGGAATTGGCAACTCTTACAGGATGTTTAGAGGAAGGACCAAAGGTGGGGAAAAGGAGGGCTCAAGATGTATCAGGTACAGGGAAATAGGGGGAAGGGGGCTAAAGGGGGTCAACTGCCTGTAAACAGGCTGCTAGTCAGTATGTTGTCTGATTGAAACATGCACTTGAAAACCACAAGCTATCCTATCTTCTCATTAATCCTACTTCTAACTATATTCTGTGTGGGTGTGCTCTTTGTTCTGAGTGGGCATCTGTGACCATGAGTAAACTTCCATTTGCTAGATAATCTGGTGAGTAGCCAGTGAGTAGGATAAGAAGTCTGACTACCTGCAACTGGAGTAGGGCCATGAACATCCGAGGCTTGTATGTTTGTGTGCTGGCAACTGGGGAGATTACATACTGTATAGACTGGGAAAGAGTAACTAAGCCTTGATCTGACTCACATTTCTAGGTTCCAGGGAGAATCTCACCAGCAGGAATAGCTAGGATACAGAGACCAGGCAAGAATGTGTAATGAAATACAATAGCAAGACTCAAAGTGACTAAGCTGAAGTAAAATGACAGGAGAAAACATTTCCATTTACTTTTGCACGACATAAAAGTAGTGGCTGCTGTATAGGACAATGAGAATATCAGTTTACATTTCTTAGACATTGTGACTGATGCTCTAGCAGGGCACTAATACAGATAGGAAAAACTGAACCTGCTTGCTTTCTTGAAAAATCCCTTCATGGCTCTCTACCTCAGGTAGTGATGATGGCTGTCCAGGGCTGGGAATTTGGAAAATATTACTATGCTAAGCATGGATAACTGTCTGCATGGAAAAGATGGCACAGTTCTCTCCAAACCCTTTCTTATCTGAGTAATTGCATTTATTTTATGTGGATATCACTGAATTGGTAGGTAAGAGCTCCTACAAGAGCCAAGACATTTTGTTCTAGCCTTTTATTAATTATTATTCAGTGATGAAGGCAGTGTGTTTAGATATATCTTATGACTTCTAAGAGACATTGGGATCCTGATTCAGTGACCATGTACTGGAACAGTTTTTCCTCTGTTAAATACTACACCAATATCATGCTTATTGCTATATGCAATTTAGCTGCTACCTCACTATCGGGACTAACCTTATTAATTACAGATAGTATTAAATACAGATAGTAATTGCACATTACAGATAGTGATCTGCATGCCTCAGCTGTAGCATACTTCATACTCATTTATCTTATATTCTGTAAGATACTTCAAGAGTTACAAGTCCAGATAAATTCTGGGGCCATGACAGGACCACAAACATATGTGGAAACCCATTCTTTTCTTGCAGCAGAAACTTTTAGTGGATTCTCTGACAGTGTATTGGCAGGTAATTAATAAGTACCTGTCACATCAGTAGATGAACAGACTGTTGTGGCTGATCCAAGAATGCTGAGAACTTCAGATGACAAGCTCATTAATACTAGAACTATGGTCAAGGTGTCTACTCTGAGCAGATTAAATGTTTTCATCACAGACTTTTTTTCCTCCACATTCCTCTTCTAGGATGCTGCAGATTACAGCTCTACCTGTAATTCTGTTGTCACTGTGCACTTGTGAGCTTGTTCTCCATGCTATACATAGCAGTTTTCCAAATGAACACTTCTGGCTTACTGTATGAAACCATTTTCCCCTACTGACTGATCGTGATCATGCCTTCATTGTGCTAATCAAAACAAATTGTGATCAGTGATCTGTCTCTTAAAATCTTGGCTTTAAACAGAAAAAGAAGACTGAGAATACAAGTGTGGACACTGTCACTGTGATATGATTAATAAGTATGATCTAGTACCCAGTACCCAGCCAGATAATAAAACACCCATAATATATAATATTTTCATAAAGAAGTCAGTACAGTTTATGATTGTCCAGGAAAATTACTAGCTGCACTTTTGAAAAAACGAGTTTTGTTTTGTTTTGTTTTGTTTTGTTTTGTTTTGTTTTGTTTTGTTTTTTTCCACAGCTCTCCTGGCAGTGTAGCAACTATTGACTTCTTTCACAATTGACATACTTGTGCAAAATTAAGGAAAACACAAAAAGAGAACAGAATTAAAAGGAACTTTAGAGAATAATGGATCTGATTAAGTTTACTTCAGTATTCTTATCAGTAGCTTATCACAGTGCACATGTAGCATGAAAAAGTTGCTATGTCAACCCTTGAATTAGTGAATTGTTAAATATGGGTATATTAGAATCATAAAAAAATTAAGTCTGAACCATCCAGTCTAGTAAGCAACTTATCTTGTGACAGTAACTTCCTTTAAAAATATTAAGTCATTGAAAAGGCTAGAGGGAAATACAGAACATTATAAAAAATATTTTCAGATATATGTTCATAAAATAAAATAATTCCTAATTAGTGCAGCCCTGTTGGAGATTTCTGGAAAAGCTGTTCATCATTGTGGACACCTAGTTGCTCTTAACAATTTCAAATGGTAAATGTCAAGTATGAGACCATCAAGAAAAGTGATAGGTCATGAACATTCAATTATATGAAAGAATGTAGTACCAGAGCTCAGTACCGTTCTCACTTTCAGTTTCTTGCCAATTTTCACCCTCTTCTGCCATCATGTGTTAGGCTGAAGCATTATATGAAATAAAGGAAAAATAAATCACAGTAGTGATTCAGTGATAAAGAAATGCCTTCCCATAGTAATGGACACTGCCACCAAACTGAAAAGCTGAGTGGAAAGAGGGGGATGTTATGTTTGAAAATTTTTAGAAAGCAAGTCAAATGTATATAATTTCTATTAATGACATTTTATTTCCTGATGGTGAGATACAAAACACTAAGGTCTAAGATTATGATTACTGAAGATTATTTTTTGTATATTCTTAGCCTAAAATATAGGCCTTTCCTTATGATAGGGGTATTTATTTTGTTGGCTTCAACTATATTGAACTTAACACTGACTTAATATACATATACTCTCTTGACAGTGGAAGAATACATTCCGTGGTAGATGTGGTACTGTGATGACAATGTTTATTTTGTTTAAAAATACACATATATATATAAAAATAGATAGTAAGATTCAGCTGTCAGGGAATACTATATATTTTACATACCAGCATCATTGTTAACATATACTTAATTTTTGTAGGAATGGGATTAAGTGATCTGAAATTATTCCTCATACCTTAGTCTTAGGCAATCTTCTGGAAAGCTGCATTTTACTGAAACCGTTTCCTCTCTCCTTATATTTAAATGAAGACTTTGGGGACCACTTATTTTTAAAATGGTATTAGGTTCATTAAAGACTACCCATGTTCTGCTCTCACTGACAGAGAAATATTCTATCTACTCATTACCTAAGTAGAGACTGGTAAATATTTCATGCCTTCAGTTTTAACTTGACCACATTCTTAAAGTTCATGCTACTAACTGTCCGTTATTATATCCACATAAAGACGCTTCAGTTGGAGTCATGAATTACTGCCTGTGAGCTACTTTAAAAAGCTCATCCTTACAGCCATTGAGCTGATCTTACATCCACAATATATAGAGGAAGGGATGTGTATTCCTATTGGATGGTTGACTCCCCTCTGACATCCTATTCCTGGATAGCTTTCAGGTCAGACAGGGTGCCAAAGCAGGGATCAGAAGGCTTAGCAGGTTGTAAAGTCATTAAACTAGTGTTCAAACTCAGATGAATGGCCTTAAAAAGTCATGGGAATGTATCTTTACAACCATCTCAAATCTGCTCTAATTTCTCTGCCCACAAATACCCACAGCCATCAGCTACTAAATTCTGGCATTCATTCTACCACATCCCTTTGCAAAGTGGGAAGACAGACTTACTAAGAAGACCAGCTATCCTCACGTGTGATGAGAAATCCTTGGATGATTGCTTATGGCAGTTTAATTTTAGTGCAGTTACACCAGGGACTAATGACAGAGCTTCTCTCTTTTTTTTTTTTTTTTTTTTTTTGGTTTTATCATTTTGAAACAAACTTGCTGCAGTTCTTCCCTGCAGACCATTTAGAACTACACAATTTTCTTGGACAGCTACCTACTACTCAAATTATGTTCTTGTCCTATAATATTATCAATAAATTCACCATGATTTTTTTCTCCTCACATTTTTTAGATTACATAAATTTTAGCTGACCAATTCTTTTCACGCTCAAATATATTATGAAATGTCATTTCTGTTATAAAACCTAATTGATAATGTGATTTGTTATGTTGCTGAGACATAATTCAGAAAGTTATTTTAAAGCCGTTGATACATGGAATAGCACTAACTGTTTAATATTTCTTGTATGAATGGATACAGTGCAAGGGAAAGATGTGGTGCCATGTAGATGAAATATTTTCAGAAGCTTTTATTCTTGTTGTTTGGGATTGTGCCAATGTCTTTCTAGTAGAGAGCTCATATGTCCTAAGCTGTATCTACTGTAATTTATTCTTTGGTCATTAGTTAGTAGGATTTTTTCCTCCAAGTCACTGAACAATATATAATATTTTTAAAATTAAGAGCTCACAGTCAAATAAATGGAGAGCGTTCTCTAGAATACTACTCCAAAAAGTAGGAAAGCATTTTTTTGTTTAATACAAATATTTTAAAATTATTTATATTTTTTAGTTAATAAAAATAATTTCTCACTTATTATAAAGAATTTAATCCTCTTGTGAGACCCCACCTGGACTACTCTAGATCACCAGTACAATACAGACATGCACATGCTAGAGCAGGTCCAGAGGAGGCCCATGAATATTGTCAGAAGGATGGAACACCTCTATGAAAACAGGCTAAGAGAGTTGGGGTTGTTCAGCCTGGAGAAGAGAGGGCTCTGAGGAGACCTTATTGCAGCTTTTCAATATAGAAAGGGGTCTTACAAGAAAGATGGACAGAGACATTTACCAAGGTCTGTAGTGACAGGACAAGAGGCAACGGTTTTAAACTGAAAGAGGGTAGGTTTAGATTGGAAATGAGGGACACCAGAACAGGTTGCCTGGAGAAGTGTGGATACCCCATCATTGAAAGTGTTCAAAGTCAGGTTGCACAGGGCTTTGAATGACCTGATCTAGTGAAAGGTGTCCAGTAGGTTTCTTTAAAGGTCCCTTTCAACCCAATCCGTTCTGTGATTCTATTTACACAGTATTAATACTAGGACTTTCCTTTTTGAATTTGCTATTTGTACATACCTAAATGAATGGTGTAAAATAATCACATCAGCATTTCGTCATGATTAATTCCATTGCAGTTATTAGAGAAGAGAATATTCTTTCTATACAAAATCTTACATGAAATCAACAGTCTTAATTCCATTTTTGTATCTGAAGCTGGAAATTTTGGACTACTCATTTCATATTCAGTGTTAAAGAACAAAGACCTTCAGTATGGCACCACGCATGACTATGTTACTATTTAGTTCTCCAAATAATTTGAAGCCAGGGATCCTCTTGGGGGTCTTGTATATAAGGCCACTACAAGATAAACATACCCCTCTTTGCTCCTTCTGTGCTGCACACAGATTTCTTTTACTTTCATTGCCACCATCTGTTGGCCCACTCTATGGGGAGAAAACATGCTATTATTAGTCCAGATAATGTGCTATTTGCTATGAGAACACCTAATTTTTTTTGGTTGTGGGTTGTTTGTTTTTTGTTTTTTTTTTTTTTTTTTTTTAATTTTGACCCTTGACTTGAACGGAGATGATATTTACCCAGACATTTACACAGTTTGTTTGAAATCTAACATGCTTTTCATTCCATGATCACAGAACACATCTGAGAACCTGTTATTCTTTTTTTTTCACTCATACTCTCTCCCCTAATTCTAGACTCCACCTGAGTAGGTGCTGCTTTATAATTCTCAGCTGATGGCCAAATGATTCACCAATAAATGGAAACGTTTCAATTTGGTCTGGTGAATATGCTTTACACTATCTGTCATGTCCCATCTCTTGGAACAGTTGGCTGACCCTAAAATTCTTACGTGAGAACTATTACACTTCTGCAAGAGCTTCTAAACTGCAGAAAATGTTTGTGTCTGTGATAAAGAAGCAAATTTAGGGTTTATTTATTTTCTGAAATGCATGGGCTCATTAGACATATTACAGCGCATTTATTATTAAATGGGGACTTTTTTATATTTCCTAATTAAAACTCATTTTGTCCTCACAGAGGAGTCCTTCTGCCTAAACTTTTAATCACAATCTGAAGAATATCAGAAAAATTTAAGCTTTTAGTTGCTTATTCAAATCAGGTTCTGGAACAGAAATTTACTACAGTGCTCCTTCTCAACCTTTCTTTGCCCAGTTCCATTTATACTTAATGTCTTTAACTGGTAAGTGTTCTGAACTCCAAGACAGTATCAGCTGAGTTGCTGAATCCTTCCTCTGCATAAGAAACAGGTTCTTCTCCTTTGTTAAATTGCCATTATAAATTTAAAAGAAATAGAAAAAATTTTCATTTGTCTATGCTCTTTTTCTCTAAAATCATTTCAATTCTACTATATGTCTTTTTCTGAAGTGACTCTACTTTTGTACAATCATGTCACTGCACATTGCTACAAACATATAATGGAAAAGAAGATATTATTTCTGGTACTAATTCCTGAAGGAATAAACTAGATGTCTTCTTATGTCACTGAATGCATATCTGCTGTCACCTAAAGTACAGTTCATCATCAACTCATGTAGTCCTACTACTATTAATGATCTTACTGACTGCTACTTAGCACAGTAATACAGAGAATACTCTCCTAATACTCCAGGCAATTTGGTTATGACTACACTTCATAGCCCTAGGTCTATTATTTTTTAATGCCTCAGTAATGCCAGTCAGACATATGTAATTATGCATGCGATCCACTTTTACTATAATTACTCAAAATACATTGCCATTCTGCCAGTTTCTCTGATTAGTATTTCCAGTATCTTACTCTCAACAAGTAAAGCTTATAGGTCTGAAGTTTCCTGGATAAGGCCATTACTCTTTATCAATGCTTTCTGATAAAGTAGTGCTGTCAGGTTGTAAAGAAATTTTTGGTCATACTCATTCATCTTTCTGACAGAGGTTGTTGCAATGTGGTTAGGGCTAAAGTATCAAATATAAATGGGAATATTTTTGGAGAAAAACACTTTGGTAGATTAAGTTATTTCCATCAGTTTCATAAATAAAACCACAGTAGTAAACTATTATATAAGCCCATTGTACCTGGGTATCAGTGGCTTTTTCTAACCTTTGCAATCTTGCAGTTTTTATGCTGGATTATTCTCAAAGAACAACACTGTAATTTCTGAAACTTTTCTGGACTTCACTATTTATGAAATTTCTTATTTCAAGAAGGTGGAATTTAATACAAATTAATGAAAACCATCATGTAGCAACACAGACAATGTTTCATGAATCCCACTGAATTCACTTTTTTTTCCAAAGGCTTTTATGATACAGAAAAAGAGACAGCACTAGAAAGATGGCATTCCACGCAAAAAAAAAAAAAATGCCATTAACAGCAAGGAAATACAATTTAATAACAATTAATGTTGGAGAATGATATGGAAATTAATCTAGGAAATAATTAAAGAAATTTACTATATAGTGAACATTTGCTATACTGAACAAGTGTGGACATTTGCTTCATTCAAGAGCAATTGCTTCTTCAACTCAGAAATACTTGAGCTTCCCATACACCATGCATAGGATTTTAAAAAAGCAGCTGTGTAATAGTGATGCAATGAAAAGCTACCTGGTAAGACCTAAAATGAAATAAACAAATGAGAGAACTTGGGGAAGGGGACTCATGCCAGTATCTGGTGAAACATGGCAAGTTCAGAGACTTAAAAATATCTTACAGTGAATCCTTAATTTTCAGGCTGGATAACTTAAGTACAGTCTATGATCTCTACTTAATTTATATTGTTACTGAATGCCCCAATATATGCCATAAAAAATATATGTCTTATATCCAAATAGAGAAGAAAATGAGATATAAAGGAAATAAAAATCATGCATGTTATGGAACACAGTTTGACTGAGCAGCTGAGGTTCACATAAGGTCATCTAATTAAATCGTGAGAGCAAGGGGGAAAGCAGCACAAATCGATATTCTGTTGTGTGCATAAAAAAGGTATTTTGCGTGTCATGATTTTGTAATTATGGTCCACATAGCCTTATAACTCATATCAAGTTCTAATTAACTATAGCACAGAAGGTAGCCAAGAACAGTATCTTTTCAGTACCATTTTAATGCTCTATCAGAAACACAAAAAATGTGTCACAGGAAAGAGAAATCACAGTTTTATCGGAAAAAAAAAAAAAGACTCTTAAAATGGTTTCAGTTACAATAATAATCAAAGCTTTGTATTTTCCATAAGTGCTAAATTATTTTACATTTCTTTCTACCCTTATGACTACAAATAAAGTTTTAAAGCATATATTTTAAAAATCCATTGCTCATTAACTAAGCATGTTACAAAATCTACACATGCAATAATGTTATTTGGGATTTTGGAATAACTTATCTTCATATGTTATTCAGGAAACCTACAGGGAAATAAAGGAAGCAACACTTATTAAACATTTACTTCTACCTTGTTTTCTAATTAAACTAGAACTCCTGGTATATAAAAAGTTAAGAATCAATTCATTCTGTTTAAGGTGACTGGGTAAATTTTTAAGCTATACTCCTGATAAATCTTCCATGTAAAAATAAAATACATCAAGGAAAAGTTTTTCCAAATGGAAGGACTGACAATTCTAATTCCACTCATGCATCAATGCCCAAAATTACTAGCCTAATTTCCTTTAAGATCTGTTCGTAGTCAACAAATTCTTTTAAGGAATTCATTGAGTTTAGAAAACCTTAGAGTACTAACTGAAATCTCTAAAATAAATGTTCTTTGATATTTTCCTGACACTTACTCTAATATCAAACTGTTTTCATCTTAAACTGAAATCAGTTTATCAGCAAAAAGTATATTTTCTTAAGCTCGTTTCTCCTTAGTCCATAAAGAAATAAGTATCTGCCACACCTTTAAAGGCAAAGTGTGCCCAATGCACATTGTAGTGGCATTCCTAGTATGAAAAGTCTGACACAAATTACATAATGATTACATTGGGTAAACCGTATAGCACACAATTAAAAAATGATGGATGAATTGCAG